>NC_088243.1:49559557-51959557 GCF_036934945.1 Oncorhynchus masou masou
GGGACGAGCGGGGCGCGAAGAACGGGCTTAACACAGGAGACATGGAAGACCGGGTGAACGCGACGAAGATAGCGCTGGAGAAGAAGTCGCACTGCGACAGGATTAATGACCTGGGAAATACGGAACGGACCAATGAACCGCGGGCCAACTTGCGAGAAGCTGTCTTAAGGGGAAGGTTCTGAGTGGAGAGCCATACTCTCTGACCGCAACAATATCTAGGACTCTTGGTCCTACGCTTATTAGCGGCCCTCACAGTCTGCGCCCTATTACGGCAAAGTGCCGACCTGACCCCTTCCAGGTGCGCTCGCAACGCTGGACAAAAGCCTGAGCGGAGGGGACGCAGGACTCGGCGAGCTGAGATGAGAACAGCGGAGGCTGGTACCCGAGGCTACACTGAAAAGGGGATAGACCGGTAGCAGACGAGGGAAGCGAGTTGTGGGCGTACTCTGCCCAGGGGAGCTGTTCTGACCAAGACGCAGGGTTACGAAAAGAAAGACTGCGTAAAATGCGACCAACAGTCTGATTGGCCCGCTCGGCTTGACCGTTAGACTGGGGATGAAAGCCGGACGAGAGACTGACGGAAGCCCCAATCAAACGGCAAAACTCCCTCCAAAATTGAGACGTGAACTGCGGGCCTCTGTCGGAAACGACGTCAGACGGAAGGCCATGAATTCGGAAAACATTCTCGATAATGATCTGAGCCGTCTCCTTAGCAGAAGGGAGCTTATCGAGAGGAATGAAATGAGCCGCCTTAGAGAATCTATCGACAACCGTAAGAATAACTGTCTTCCCGCTGATGAAGGCAGTCCGGTGATAAAATCTAAAGCGATGTGAGACCACGGTCGAGAGGGAATGGGAAGCGGTCTGAGACGGCCGGCAGGAGGAGAGTTCCCAGATTTAGTCTGCGCGCAGACCGAACAAGCGGCGACAAATCGACGCGCGTCACGTTCCCGAGTGGGCCACCAGAAACGCTGGCGAATGGAAGCGAGCGCACTCCCGAACGCCGGGGTGGCCGGCTAACTTGGCAGAGTGGGCCCACTGAAGAACGGCCGGACGAGTAGGAACGGGAACGAACAGAAGGTTCCTAGGACAAGCTCGCGGCGACGGAGTGTGAGCGAGTGCTTGCTTTACCTGCCTCTCAATTCCCCAGACAGTCAACTCCGACAACACGCCCTCAGGGAGAATCCCATCGGGTCGGTGGAGACCTCAGAAGAACTGAAGAGACGAGATAAAGCATCAGGTTTGGTGTTTTTTGAGCCCGGACGATAAGAAATAACAAACTCGAAACGAGCGAAAAACAGAGCCCAACGAGCCTGACGCGCATTAAGTCGTTTGGCTGAACGGATGTACTCAAGGTTCCTATGGTCAGTCCAAACGACAAAAGGAACGGTCGCCTCTCCAACCACTGTCGCCATTCGCCTAGGGCTAAGCGGATGGCGAGCAGTTCGCGATTACCAACATCATAGTTACGTTCTGACGGCGATAAGCGATGAGAGAAAAACGCGCAAGGATGGACCTTGCCGTCAGAGAGAGAGCGCTGAGAAAGAATGGCTCCCACGCCCACCTCTGACGCCGTCAACCTCAACAACAAACTGTCTAGAGATGTCAGGTGTAACAAGAATAGGTGCGGATGTAAAACGATTCTTAAGAAGATCAAAAGCTCCCTGGGCGGAAACGGACCACTTAAAGCACGTCTTAACAGAAGTAAGGGCTGTGAGAGGAGCTGCCACCTGACCGAAATTACGGATGAAACGACGGTAGAAATTAGCGAAGCCCAGAAAGCGCTGCAGCTCGACGCGTGACTTAGGAACGGGCCAATCAATGACAGCCTGGACCTTAGCGGGATCCATCTTAATGCCCTCAGCGGAAATAACGGAACCGAGAAAAGGGACAGAGGCGGCATGAAAAGTGCACTTCTCAGCCTTCACATAAAGACAGTTCTCCAAAAGGCGCTGGAGGACGCTGCCGCACGTGCTGAACATGAATCGAGAGAGACGGTGAAAAAATCAGGATATCGTCCATGTAAACGAAAACAAAAATGTTCAGCATGTCTTCAGGACGTCGTTAACTAGTGCCTGAAAGACAGCTGGAGCGTTAACGAGGCCGAAAGGAAGAACCCGGTATTCAAAGTGCCCTAACGGAGTGTTAAACGCCGTCTTCCACTCGTCCCCTCCCTGATGCGCACGAGATGGTAGGCGTTACGAAGGTCCAATTTGGTGAAAAACCTGGCTCCCTGCAGGATCTCGAAGGCTGAAGACATAAGAGGAAGCGGATAACGATTCTTAACTGTTATGTCATTCAGCCCTCGATAATCCACGCATGGGCGCAGGGACCCGTCCTTCTTCTGAACAAAAAACCCCGCTCCGGCGGGGGAGGAGGAGGAGACTATGGTACCGGCGTCGAGCGAAACCGACAAATAATCCTCGAGAGCCTTACGTTCGGGAGCCGACAGAGAGTATAATCTACCCCGGGGGAGTAGTTCCCGGAAGGAGATCAATACTACAGTCATACGACCGGTGTGGAGGGAGAGAAGTGGCCTTGGAACGACTGAACACCGTGCGCAGATCGTGATACTCCTCCGGCACCCCTGTCAAATCGCCAGGCTCCTCCTGTGAAGAAGAGACAGAGGAAACAGGAGGGATAGCAGACATTAAACAGGTTACATGACAAGAAACATTCCAGGATAGGATAGTATTACTAGACCAATTAATAGAAGGGTTATGGCGCACTAGCCAGGGATGACCCAAAACAACAGGTGTAAAAGGTGAACGAAAAATTAAAAAAGAAATGGTTTCGCTTATGATTACCAGAGACAGTGAGGGTTAAAGGCAGCGTCTCACGCTGAATCTTGGGGAGAGAACTACCATCTAAAGCGAACAAGGCCCTGGGCTCCCTAACTGTCTGAGAGGAATGTCATGTTCCCGAGCCCAGGTCTCGTCCATAAAACAGCCCTCCGCCCCAGAGTCTATCAAGGCACTGCAGGAAGCAGATGAACCGGGCCAGCGGAGATGGACCGGAAAGGTAGTGCGTGATCCAGAAGGAGAGGCCTGAGTAGTTGCGCTCACCAGTAGCCCTCCTCTTACTGATGAGCTCTGGCTTTTACTGGACATGAGGTGACAAAATGACCAGCGGAGCCGCAGTAGAGACAGAGGCGATTGGTGATTCTCCGTTCCTCTCCTTGGCCGAGATGCGAATACCCCCAGCTGCATAGGCTCAGCATCCGAGCCGGCGGAGGAGGGTGGCAGTGATGCGGCAGGTGGCAGTGATGTGGAGAGGGGAGCAACGGAGAACGCGAGCTCCTTTCCACGAGCTCGGCGACGAAGATCAAACCGTCGCTCTATGCGAATAGCGAGAGCTATTAAGGAGTCCAGACTGGAAGGAACCTCCCGGGAGAGGATCTCATCCTTAACCTCGACGTGGAGACCCTCCAGAAAACGAGCGAGCAAAGCCGGCTCTGCTCCAGTCACTAGAGGCAGCGAGAGTGCGAAACTCAATAGAATAATCCGTTATGGATCTATTCCCCTGACATAGGGAAGACAGGGCCCTGGAAGCCTCCTCGCCAAAAACAGAACGGTCAAAAACCCGTATCATCTCCTCCTTAAAGTCCTGATACTGGTTAATACACTCAGCCCTCGCCTCCCAGACTGCCGTGCCCCACTCACGCGCCCGTCCGGTAAGGAGAGAAATGACGTAGGCGATGCGGGCTGCGCTCCTGGAGTAAGTGTTGGGCTGGAGAGAGAACACCACATCACACTGAGTGAGGAATGAGCGGCACTCAGTGGGCTCCCAGAGTAACACGGCGGGTTGTTGATCCTGGGCCCGGAGACTCGGAAACCCTGGAAGTGGGCGGTGGATCGAGGTGGAGTTGGTGAACCTGTCTTGTGAGGTCGGAGACTTGGACGGCCAGGGTCTCAACGGCATGTTGAGCAGCAGACAATTCCTCCTCGTGTCTGCCTAGCATCGCTCCCTGGATCTCGACGGCGGAGTGAAAAGGGTCCGGGGTATTGAAAAAAATAGGCTGTATAGGTTTTCACGTTCCGTTTGTTGTTTTGTATATTTAAGTTATTTCATGTCTAGTTCATTTTCACTAAAGAACATGAGTAACCACCACGCTGCATTTTGGTCTGCTTCTCCTTCAACAGACGAACGCCGTTACAGAATCACCCACCATAACGGGACCAAGCGGCGTGGTAACAGGCAACAGCAGGAGAAACATAATAAGGATTTCTGGACTTGGGAGGAAATCCTAAACGGAGAAGGACCCTGGGCTCAGCCTGGAGAATATTGCCACCCCAAAGAAGAACTGGAGGCGAAGAAAGCTGAGAGGCGCTGGTATGAGGAGAAGCAACAGCGGCAGCAGGAGCAACAATATCTGGACAACACAACTTGGGAGAAGATAGACAGTTGGGCGGTCGACCCAGGGAGAGTGCCGGAGCCCGCCTGGGATTCGATGGAGCAGTGTGCGGAAGGTTACGAGAGAATGAGGTTGGCGAAGCAAGCATGGCGGCGCGGAAGGAAGCCCAAGAGTCAGCCCCAAAAATGTATTGGGGGGAGGCTCAGGGAGAGTGTGGCAGAGTCAGGAGTCAGACCTGAGCCAACTCTCCCTGTTTATCGTGAGGAGCCAAGGAGGAGAACAGAACCAGAGCTGTGGTTGGAGGTGAGCGAAGCAGAGACTGTGAAGGAGTAAATGGGGAAATTGGAGGAGAGAGAAATGAGAGAGTTGCTGTGTTGGTGCTTTTTGCATGGAATTCGCCCGACGGAGCGCGTCGGGGATTTGATGGCACCTGGGTCAGCGCTCCATACTCGTCCTGAGGTGCGTGTTAGTCGGCTGGTGAAGTTGGTGCCAGCCTCACGCACCAGGCCTCCTGTGCACATCCCTAGCCTTGCACGACCTTTGCCAGCACTGCTCTCAAGATCTCCAGTACGCCTTCACGGTCTAGCCCATCCTGTGCCACCTTCACACACCAGCCCTCCGGTGGCAGCTCCCCGCACCAGGCTTCCTGTGCGTGTCCTCGGCCGGAGCCTTCCTCCTCTCCTGCGCTGCCGGAGTCTCCCGCCTGTTCAGCGCTGCAGGAGCCTTTCTCCTCTACAGCGCTACCAGAGTCTCCCGCCTGTTCAGCGCAGCCAGAGCCTTCCTCCTCTCCTGCGCTGCTGGAGTCTCCGCCTGTTTAGCGCAGCCAGAGCCTTCCTCCTCTCCTGCGCTGCCGGAGTCTCCCGCCTGTTCAGCGCTGCCAGAGCCTTCCTCCTCTACAGCGCTGCTGGAGTCTCCTGCCTGTTCAGCACAGCCAGAGCTGCCAGCCTGCATGGAGCAGCCAGAGCTGTCAGCCTGCATGGAGCAGCTAGAGCTGTCAGTCTGCATGGAGCAGCCAGAGCTGCCAGTCTGCATGGAGCAGCCAGAGCTGTCAGTCTGCATGGAGCAGCCAGAGCTGCAAGTCTGCATGGAGCAGCCAGAGCTGTCAGTCTGCAAGGAGCTGCCAGTCTGCAAGGAGCTGCCAGTCTGCAATGACATGCCAGTCTGCAATGAGATGCCAGTCTGCAAGAAGCCGCCAGAGCTGCCAGCCTGCATGGAGCAGCTAGAGCTGTCAGTCTGCATGGAGCAGCCAGAGCTGCCAGTCTGCATGGAGCAGCCAGAGCTGTCAGTCTGCATGGAGCAGCCAGAGCTGCAAGTCTGCATGGAGCAGCCAGAGCTGTCAGTCTGCAAGGAGCTGCCAGTCTGCAAGGAGCTGCCAGTCTGCAATGACATGCCAGTCTGCAATGAGATGCCAGTCTGCAAGAAGCCGCCAGAGCTGTCAGTCTGCATGGAGCAGCCAGAGCTGCCAGGAAGCATGGAGCAGCCAGAGCCGCCAGTCAGCATGGAGCAGCCAGATCCGTCAGTCTGCCAGGATCCGCCAGTCAGCCAGACTCTTCCAGATCTGCCAGTCAGCCAGACACTTCCAGGTCTGCCAGTCAGCCAGAATCTTCCAGATCTGCTAGTCAGCCAGACTCTTCCAGATCTGCCAGTCAGCCAGACTTTTTCAGATCTGCCTGTCAGCCAGACTCTTCCAGATCTGCCAGTCAGCCAGACTCTTCCAGATCCGCCAGGATCTGCCAGAACCGCCAGCCAGCCAGGATCTGCCGGATCCAACTACCTGCCTGAGCTTCCTCTCAGTGCTGAGCTTCCTCTCAGTGCTGAGCTTCCTCTCAGTGCTGGGCTTCCTCTCAGTACTGGGTTTCCTCTCAGTGCTGGGCTTCCTCTCAGTACTTGTCACGCCCTGGTCGAAGTATATTGTGTTTGTCTGCATTTATTTGGTCAGGCCAGGGTGTGACATAGGTTTTTTGTGGTGTGTTTTGTCTTGGGAGTGTATAGCATAGTCTATGGCTGCCTGAGGCGGTTCTCAATCAGAGTCAGGTGATTATCGTTGTCTCTGATTGGGAACCATATTTAGGCAGCCATATTCTTTGAGTATTTTGTGGGTGATTGTTCCTGTCTCTGTGTTTGTTGTCACCAGATAGGCTGTATAGGTTTTCACGTTCCGTTTGTTGTTTAGTATATTTAAGTTATTTCATGTCTAGTTCATTTTCATTAAAGAACATGAGTAACCACCACGCTGCATTTTGGTCCGCTTCTCCTTCAACAGACAAACGCCGTTACATAGGCAAGTCAGTTAAGAACAAATTCTTATTTACGATGATGGCCTACACCGGCCAAACCCGGATGAGGTTGGGCCAATTGTGCGCCGCCCTATGGGACTCCCAATCACGGCGGGTTGTGATACAGCCTGGTTTTGAACAGGGGTGTCTGTTGAGACACCTCAAGCACTGAGATGTAATGTCTTAGACCACTGCGCCATTCGGGAGCCCAACATGTGTCAGTTGACATTGTGTTTCCCCCAAGGCCAGCCCAGTACATATCTGCATTATAACAGAATACATCAGGTTTCTCTGTGTTATCGTCTTGACATTACTCCACCACACACATTCGTTTTGGTATGAAACAGCTCTTTTCCCCCTGTATGTTTTGCCTAGCCCGAGGGCAGGTGTAGAGAGAGCAATGTGCAGCAGGTTGCAATGGCTGGCCCACCTTATTTTCCCTCTGTGGAACTGTGTTCCGGGCCTCCAGGCAGCTTAATAGCACAGTGACAGCAAAGGAATAATTCACAAGTGGAGCTAATCAAAGGTGAAAAGGGAGAATCAGTAAACGTCGTATCCTTTTGCCACTTTCATCAATCCAGCTAACTGAATTTGAACTAAAGCTGAGCAAATTTTCCAGGGAAGGAAAATAATATGTAACACATCTGAGGTCTGGCTGGAGCCTGTGGAATTGGAAAAGTCTGCATTATATCAGACGGAGATTATTGGAAAGACAATTGGGGTGGTCTGTGTAATCAGAAAACAGTGAGGTGTGTCTATCTTATGATGGCACTGTGACCTAGTGGGCTCGCACAGAAGGACATTTTTTCTCCCCTCTCCAATTCAATCACCTGGACTATTCGCCCTGCTGCGTGATTCTGTTTGCCCCCCACATGACAGTATCAATTCAATTACCCTGAAAATGGATACATATTCAGGATATAAAGGGACTGGGGACAATGCAGGAGGGGAAGAGGGGAAGACAAAGAAATCCACATTTACCCTATAATAAGTTTCATTTGGAGTCGGTTTGAAAACAATTCAGCTGTGCATTTGTCCCTGTCAGATCACATTATCCGTAAATGAAGTTTACAAAATATCAATTCAATTTCTAGAACAGGGACCCGTTGCAAAACGCACAGGGGCCTGAATTGACCATATCATAACATCTGAGGGGCCCCTGGTGGCTTTCTAAAATTTTCAGTCAGTGGCAATCAAAAGCAGAACGGCCAATGCTAATCCATTCAATTTCATCCTTTATACCAAGTGCCCTCCGCAAACACACACACACATACACACGCAGAGACACACACACACACACACACACACACACACACACACACACACACACACACACACACACACACACACACACACACACACACACACACACACACACACACACACACACACACACACACACACACACACACAGTCTCCCACTGCCCTGGAGTCAAACAGAGCATCTAGATACCATTCTACCAATGTGGGAGAAACTAATCTATGTGCACATTTTGAATATAAACTTTCTGGAGTGAACGGTTTCTGTTCTATGATACATACTCATTCTGGGAAGGGAGTAGGTCAACAGAGAAAACGCAAACATTATTGGAATTACATAGTCTATTACATAGAATGTTGTGACTGAATTTAAAAAGAAATCTGACCACCTGCCCTTATTGACTTTTCAACCTACCTATGATGGTCATGATGAAGTGGTAGCTATAGTAGGCTACCGATGCGGGGCTGTAGTCCCATCATAACACTACACAGCTAACAACAAACGTTCCCATAACTTTAGAGAACGTTTCATTAAGTCTCATTAAGTCATTACGCAACGCTTTCATAGGAATGTTCCAGAGGGGTTGGGTTAAATGCGGAAAACCCATTTCGGTTGAATGGATTCAGTTGTCCCTTGTTCTCAGAATATAAGACATTAAAGTTCTAGACACATTTTATGGGAACGTTGCATGAATATTCATATAACCAGTTTTTTGTGGGTTAGGAGGATATTCGGTAACACTTTACTTGACACCCAGCGTCATAACACGTTATGACATGATCATAACCATGTTATAATATATCATAACAGCTGACATAACATGTCATGTCACATAGAGTGCATTCGGAAAGTATTCAGACCCCTTGACTTTTTCTACATTTTCTTAAGTTACATCTCATCAAGCTACACACAATACCCCAAAATGACAACGCAAAAACATTTTTTATTTTTGCAAATGTAATAAAGATTTTAAAACTTAAATATCACATTTACATTAGTATTCAGACACTTTATTCGGTACTTTGTTGAAGCACCTTTGGCAACGATTACAGCCTCAAGTCTTCTAGGGTATGATGCTACATGCATGGCACACCTGTATTTGGGGAATTTCTCCCATTGTTCTCTACAGATCCTCTCAAGCTCTATTAGATTGGATGGGGAGTGTCGCTGCACAGCTATTTTCAGGTCTCACCATAGATGTTTGATCAGGTTAAAGTCTGGGCTCTGGCTGGGCCATTGAAGGACATTCACAACTTTCATCCCAGTCTGAGGTCCTGAGCACTATGGAGCAGGTTTTCATAAAGGATCTCTCTGTACTTTGCTCCGTTAATCTTTTCCTCGATCCTGACTGGTCTCCAAGTCCCTGCCGCTGAAAAACAACCCCATAGCATGATACTGCCACCCCCATGCTTCACCGTAGGGATGGTATTGGCCAGGTGATGCGCAGGTCCTCATTTCTTCTAGATGTGACGATTGGCATTCAGGCCAAAGAGTTCAATCTTAGTTTCATCAGACCAGAGAATCTTTTTTCTCATGGTCTGAGAGTTGTTTAGGTGCCTTTTGGCAAACTCCAAGCAGGAGTCACATGCCTTTTAATTAGGAGTGGCTTCTGTCTGGCCACTCTACCATAAAGGCCTGATTGGTGGAGTGCTGCAGAGATGGTTGTCCTTCTGGAAGATTCTCCCATCTCCACAGAGGGACTCTGGAGCTCTTTCAGAGTGACCATCGGGTTCTTGGTCATCTCCCTGACCAAGGTCTTTCTTCCCGATTGCTCAGATTGGCCGGGTGGCCAGCTCTAGGAAGAGTCTTGGTGGTTCCAAACGTCTTCCATTTAAGAATGATGGAGGCCACTTTGTTCTTGGGGACCTTCAATGCTGCATAAATGTTTTGGTACCCTTCCCCAGATCTGTGCCTCGACACAATCCTGTCTCAGAGCTTTACGGACAGATCCTTGGTTTTTGCTCTGACATGCACTGTCAAATGTTGGACCTTATATAGACAGGTATGTGCCTTTCCAAATCATGTCCAATCAATCTACTTTACCACAGGGTGGACTCCAAACAAGTTGTAGAAACATCTCAAGGATGATCAATGGAAACAGGATGCACCTGAGCTCAATTTCGAGTCTCATAGCAAAGGGCCTGAATACTTATGTAAATATGGTATCTCTGTTTTTTAAATTCTATACATTTGCAAACATTTAAAAAACTGTTTTTGTTTTGTCATTATGGGGTATTGTGTGTAGATGGATGAGGATTTTATTTATTTAATACATTTTAGAAAAAGTCTGTAATGTCACAAAATGTGGAAAAGGGGAAGGGATCTGAATACTTTCCGAATGCAATTCATATTTAGAGCTGTTGTGACATATAAATATTGCATTATTTTATGGCTGGTTTTGACACCTACATATGAGTGTCAAAACCCACGAAACCTACGACACAAGGAAAAACATTCCATTACACCATAGGCTACTTGTCAACAGTATGTTTATTGTAGAGAACATTATCATTGTAATTGAGCACACATTGATGTTATACATGCACCTATGTGCCGGAGCAGATTTCAGGAGCAACACGCCCTCTTTTTGACCTATGACTGACATGTACCGTGCAGTACGTGGTAGGCCTGTCTGACTTTTATGATTATGATGGTCATAATGCTTATTTTCTTAGTCCAAGTGACACACAATGGTCATAATGCTTCATGATAGAGTCATAAATATATTTTCTACAAGTTATTTAAAATATGATGGGAAAAGCATGACTGTAAATAATTGCTTACAACAACAACAAATCATTTAAGAAACAAACTTTCAAATGAAAGGAAAATTCTTGGCAGGGAAAAAAACACAATAAATGTGGGTTTTGACACTGTTATGTAGGTGTCATAACCAGCCATAAAACAACAGAATATATGTCACAACAGGTGTAAATATATGGGTCATGACAGTGTTATGACCATGTTATAACAAGTTATGTCAGCTGTTATGACATGGTTTTGATCGTGTCATAGAGTGTTATCATGACTGTCCTGACCAGGTCAGGTTACAGGAGACCACAACCCTACAGATTATCTCTCAAACCCAACAGAGGAGGAGAGATCTAGGGGTCTGAAGATGTGGGGGGCTTTATGACCCCTCACGCCCCTGGTAAATCTCAGGCCACAGACAAATTCCTTTGTCCTGTTACTATGGAGAACCAGCCTCAGAACATTAAACATGAAATAAAGGGACTTTGGAACAATGGTTTCCGTCAGCCACAATGGTGGTCATGACGATAGATGGAATATGAAAATGTATGTCATTTTTGTTTTGTTATTAAAGGTTAATAGATGACGTTATTAAGAAAACATTGTAACGTGAAGAATTTTTCACGTATATGGTTGATGTTTATACATCAAGTAAGTTGTATGGAAAATATCCAAATCAAAGAAAATGTTTTGGGGAAGATGAAATGTTAAGTTATAGTTGTCTAAAATTGGATTTGAATAAAATGTAGACCTTGCCTCATTAACTTGGTACACCCAGAGAACTGCCCTAAAGGCGGTTACGCCCACTTCTGACCCAAGGGTATAAAACCTGTGAGTATAGAATTTACAGGAAGACTATGTGACCCCAGCTGCAGCAAGGTCTAAAAAGTCAACAAACCCAGAACGCAAGTTTGAAGACAAAGAAATAATTTTCTACCCAAGCTACGGATGAGTAACTCTATCTAAGCAGCTGAATTCAAGCCTCCATCTCCCATCGAATTGTGTTATCTAAAGGGTTTCATTCCTATGCTGTGAGCTCTGAGCTGCAGAGCTGTCTGTCCTCAGAAGATCCATTCGAGAGCAAAGGGAGAGGGTACAGACTCCTAAGCCAAAAAGGACACTGACATCGGGAGGACTCTCAGAGAGGTGCGCCGGAGTAGCACGTCATCGAACAGCAGAAGGCCTACGCAGAGAATCCTCTGAGATCATCCCACGTAATTACATCATTATATTCTGACCCATAAGAGCGGCAGCTTGGGGCAAGGCTAGGGTTAGAAAAGCATAGCTGACAAATTCACCCAAATGTACTGTATATTTATTTTGTGTACTTTCTGTTTTTCTCTCTCTTTTGAAATCCTCATTGAGGGTAACACGCGCCATAGTGTTCTAATCAATAACCTATAATGTGTTTTGTCTATGTGTATCTTTTATAATCATTTTAGCTTTTTAGTAAATAAATATTCAAATAAGATTGGTGCGGTACAAATTCATTGGTGAGACCCGGGTCCGTGCAGATTCTCGGGCTATACGACGTTCAGAACGAGATTGGTAGAGGCAACTGGTTAATTAGCGGCTGTTCAAATCAAATCAAATTTTATTTGTCACATACACATGGTTAGCAGATGTTAATGCGAGTGTAGCGAAATGCTTGTGCTTCTAGTTCCGACAATGCAGTAATAACCAACAAGTAATCTAACTAACAATTCCTAATCTACTGTCTTATACACAGTGTAAGGGGATAAAGAATATGTACATAAGGATATATGAGTGAGTGATGGTACAGAGCAGCATAGGCAAGATACAGTAGATGGTATCGAGTACAGTATATACATGTGAGATGAGTATGTAAACAAAGTGGCATAGTTAAAGTGGCTAGTGATACATGTATTACATAAGGATGCAGTCGATGATATAGAGTACAGTATATAGGTATGCATATGAGATGAATAATGTAGGGTAAGTAACATTACATAAGGTAGCATTGTTTAAAGTGGCTAGTGATATATTTACAACATTTCCCATCAATTCCCATTATTAAAGTGGCTGGAGTTGAGTCAGTGTCAGTGTGTAGGCAGCAGCCACTCAATGTTAGTGGTGGCTGTTTAACAGTCTGATGGCCTTGAGATAGAAGCTGTTTTTCAGTCTCTCGGTCCCAGCTTTGATGCACCTGTACTGACCTCGCCTTCTGGATGATAGCGGGGTGAACAGGCAGTGGCTCGGGTGGTAGATGTCCTTGATGATCTTTATGGCCTTCCTGTAACATCGGGTGGTGGAGGTGTCCTGGAGGGCAGGTAGTTTGCCCCCGATGATGCGTTGTGCAGACCTCACTACCCTCTGGAGAGCCTTACGGTTGAGGGCGGAGCAGTTGCCGTACCAGGCGGTGATACAGCCCGCCAGGATGCTCTCGATTGTGCCTCTGTAGAAGTTTGTGAGTGCTTTTGGTGACAAGCCGAATTTCTTCAGCCTCCTGAGGTTGAAGAGGCGCTGCTGCGCCTTCTTCACGATGCTGTCTGTGTGAGTGGACCAATTCAGTTTGTCTGTGATGTGTATGCCGAGGAACTTAAAACTTGCTACTCTCTCCACTACTGTTCCATCGATGTGGATAGGGGGGTGTTCCCTCTGCTGTTTCCTGAAGTCCACAATCATCTCCTTAGTTTTGTTGACGTTGAGTGTGAGGTTATTTTCCTGACCCCACACTCCGAGGGTCCTCACCTCCTCCCTGTAGGCCGTCTCGTCGTTGTTGGTAATCAAGCCTACCACTGTTGTGTCGTCCGCAAACTTGATGATTGAGTTGGAGGCGTGCGTGGCCACGCTGTCGTGGGTGAACAGGGAGTACAGGAGAGGGCTCAGAACGCACCCTTGTGGGGCCCCAGTGTTGAGGATCAGCGGGGAGGAGATGTTGTTACCTACCCTCACCACCTGGGGGCGGCCCGTCAGGAAGTCCAGTACCCAGTTGCACAGGGCGGGGTCGAGACCCAGGGTCTCGAGCTTGATGACGAGCTTGGAGGGTACTATGGTGTTGAATGCCGAGCTGTAGTCGATGAACAGCATTCTCACATAGGTATTCCTCTTGTCCAGATGGGTTAGGGCAGTGTGCAGTGTGGTTGAGATTGCATTGTCTGTGGACCTATTTGAGAGGTAAGCAAATTGGAGTGGGTCTAGGGAGTCAGGTAGGGTGGAGGTGATATGGTCCTTGACTAGTCTCTCAAAGCACTTCATGATGACGAAAGTGAGTGCTACGGGCGGTAGTCGTTTAGCTCAGTTACCTTAGCTTTCTTGGGAACAGGAACGATGGTGGCCCTCTTGAAGCATGTGGGAACAGCAGACTGGTATAGGGATTGATTGAATATGTCCGTAAACACACCAGCCAGCTGGTCTGCGCATGCTCTGAGGGTGCGGCTGGGGATGCCGTCTGGGCCTGCAGCCTTGCGAGGGTTAACACGTTTAAATGTTTTACTCACCTCGGCTGCAGTGAAGGAGAGACCGCATTTTTCCGTTGCAGGCAGTGTCAGTGGCACTGTATTGTCCTCAAAGCGGGCAAAAAAGTTATTTAGTCTGCCTGGGAGCAAGACATCCTGGTCCGTGACTGGGCTGGATTTCTTCCTGTAGTCCGTGATTGACTGTAGACCCTGCCACATGCCTCTTGTGTCTGAGCCGTTGAATTGGGATTCTACTTTGTCTCTGTACTGACGCTTAGCTTGTTTGATAGCCTTACGGAGGGAATAGCTGCATTGTTTGTATTCAGTCATGTTACCAGACACCTTGCCCTGATTGAAAGCAGTGGTTCGCGCTTTCAGTTTCACACGAATGCTGCCATCAATCCAAGGTTTCTGGTTAGGGAATGTTTTAATCGTTGCTATGGGAACGACATCTTCAACACACGTTCTAATGAACTCGCACACCGAATCAGCGTATTCGTCAATGTTGTTATTTGACGCAATACGAAACATGTCCCAGTCCACGTGATGGAAGCAGTCTTGGAGTGTGGAGTCAGCTTGGTCGGACCAGCGTTGGACAGACCTCAGCGTGGGAGCTTCTTTTTTTAGCTTTTGTCTGTAGGCATGTATCAGCAAAATGGAGTTGTGGTCAGCTTTTCCGAAAGGGGGGCGGGGCAGGGCCTTATATGCGTCGCGGAAGTTAGAGTAACAGTGATCCAAGGCTTTTCCGCCCCTGGTTGCGCAATCGATATGCTGATAAAATTTATGGAGTCTTGTTTTCAGATTAGCCTTGTTAAAATCCCCAACAACAATGAATGCAGCCTCCGGATAAATGGTTTCCAGTTTGCAAAGAGTTAAATAAAGTTCGTTCAGAGCCATCGATGTGTCTGCTTGGGGGGGGATATATACGGCTGTGATTATAATCGAAGAGAATTCTCTTGGTAGGTAATGCGGTCTATATTTGATTGTGAGGAATTCTAAATCAGGTGAACAGAAGGATTTGAGTTCCTGTATGTTTCTTTCATCGCACCATGCCTCGTTAGCCATAAGGCATACACCCCCACCCCTCTTCTGACCAGAAAGGTGTTTGTTTCTGTCGGCGCGATGCGTGGAGAAACCCGTTGGCTGCACCGCATCGGATAGCGTCTCTCCAGTGAGCCATGTTTCCGTGAAGCACAGAACGTTACTGTCTCTGATGTCCCTCTGGAATGCTACCCTTGCTCGGATTTCATCAACCTTGTTGTCAAGAGACTGGACATTGGCAAGAAGAATGCTAGGAAGTGGGGCCCGATGTGCCCGTCTCCGTAGTCTAACCAGAAGACCGCTACGTTTCCCTCTTTTTCGGAGTCGTTTTTTGGGGTCGCTGCATGCGATCCATTCCGTTGTCCTGTTTGTAAGTCAGAACACAGGATCGATATTCTGATATTCTTTGAGTTAATTTGGGAAATAGAAACTCAATAATAACTACTTTTCCCATGGTGCCCCAGGTCAATGAGTTAATAATTGCTTGATTCAGATAATCACGCAATAAGAAACTTTTAATAATTCGATGAACAATAGTCGTCACATTAACTAATACAACGTCACGACAGTGTTATGACGCTGGTTGTCAAGTAAAGTGTTACCGAATATTCTATCAATGTCCCACCAAACATACACAGACGTGATTGCCATGTTCTCAGAATATAAGATACTTGACACGTTGTAAGAACATTAAGGGTCCCAAAGAAACGTTCTCCAAAAATATGGTGCTTCAATCAGTTTATTCCAGTTCAGAAGAAAAATGATTACTTGTATTTAAACAGCTACAGTTCCAACCTAGACTTTTTTTCAACAATCATTTTTACTAGAGGTCGACCGTTTATGATTTTTCAACGCCGATACCGATTATTGGAGGAACAAAAAAAGACAATACCGATTAATCGGCCAATTTTTTGTATTTATTTGTAATATTGACAATTACAACAATACTGAATGAACACTTTTCTTTTACCTTAATATAATACATCAATTAAATCAATTTAGCCACAAATAAATAATGAAACATTTGGTTTAAATAATTTGGTTTAAATAATACAAAAACAAAGTGCTGGAGAAGGAACTAAAAGTGCAATATGTGCCATGTAAAAAAGCTAACGTTTAAGTTCCTTGCTCAGAACATGAGAACATATGAAAGCTGGTGGTTCCTTTTAACACGAGTCTTCCATATTCCAAGACAACAGTCCATTTCAAATTTCAAGCAATTTATTTGACATGGTTCACATTAATAAGCATTTCATTTCACAAATGATTTTAAATATTTTTTTTAAAGTTAAAAGTTCAAAATAATTCATAGTCCATACATTCCTGTTTTCGGCCCATGACAAATTCCATGTACATATGGTTTGCATTGTCATGCCCTGGCCATAGTTTACTTTGTATGTTTCTATGTTTTGATTGGTCAGGGTGTGATCTGAGTGGGCATTATATGTTGGATGTCTTGTTTGTCTATTTCTGTGTTTGGCCAGATATGGTTCTCAATCCGGGGCAGGTGTTAGTCATTGTCTCTGATTGGGAACCATATTTAGATAGTCTGGGTTTCACTGTGTGTTTGTGGGTGATTGTTCCTGTCTCTGTGTTTTGCACCAGATAGGGCTGTTTTCGGTTTTTGTACGTTTGTTATTTTGTTAGTTTATCGTGTATAGTTTCCCTATTAAATAAAATGAATCATAACTACGCTGCATTTTGGTCCGCTCCTCCTTCCCACAACAAAAGCCATGACAGAATCATCCACCACAACAGGACCAAGCGGCGTGGTAACAGGCAAAAGCCACAGCAGGAGCAACAAAAGAAGGAATGGACATGGGAGGACGAATTAGACGGAGAAGGACCCTGGGCTCAGCCTGGAGAATATCGCCGCCCCAAGGAAGAACTGGAGGCGGGAAAAACGGAGAGGCGCCGGTATGAGGAGGCAGCACGGCGAAGCGGATGGAAGCACGAGAGTCAGCCCCAAAAATTTCTTGGGGGGGGGGGGGGCTCAGGGAGAGTGTGGCAGAGTCAGGAGTCAGACCTGAGCCCACTCTCCCTGTTTATCGAGAGGAGCAAAGGAGGAGACCAGAACCAGAGCCGGTGTTGGAGGTGAGCGAAACAGAGACAGTGAAGGAGTTAATGGGGAAATTGGAGGAGAGAGTAATGAGGGAGTTGCTGTGTTGGTGCTTTAAATATGGAATTCGCCCAACGGTGCGTGTCGGGGATTTGATGGCACCTGGGTCAGCGCTCCATACTCGTCCTGAGGTGCGTGCTAGTCGGCTGGTGAAGTTGGTGCCAGCCTCACGCACCAGGCCTCCTGTGCACCTCCCGAGCCTTGCATGTCCTGTGCCAGCACTGCTCTCAAGATCTCCAGTACACCTTCACGGTCTAGCCCATCCTGTGCCACCTCCACACACCAGCCCTCCGATGGCAGCTCCCCGAACCAGGCCTCCTGTGCGTGTCCTCGGGCCAGTACCACCAGTGCCAGCACCACTCATCAGGCCTACAGTGCGCCTCGCCTCTCCAGCGCTGCCGGAGCCTTCCTCCTCTCCTGCGCTGCCGGAGTCTCCCCCCTGTTCAGCGCAGTCAGAGCCTTCCTCCTCTACAGCGCTGACCAAGTCTCCTGCCTGTTCAGCGCAGCCAGAGCATTCCTCCTCTCCTGCGCTGCTGGAGTCTCCGGCCTGTTTAGCGCTGCCAGAGCCTTCCGCCTCTACAGCGTTGCCGGAGTCTCCTGCCTGTTTAGCGAGGCCAGAGCTGCCAGCCTGTATGGAGCAGCCAGTGCTGCCAGTCTGCATGGAGCAGCCAGAGCTGTCAGTCTGCATGGAGCAGCCAGAGCTGTCAGTCTTTATGGAAAAGCCAGAGCAGCCTGTCTGCATGGAGCAGCCGGAGCTGTCAGTCTGCATGGAGCTGCCAGTCTGTAAGGAGCTGCCAGTCTGCATGGAGCTGCCAGTCTGCAAGGAGCTGCCAGTCTGCAAGGAGCTGTCAGGGTGCAAGGAGCTGTCAGTCTGCAAGGAGCTGCCAGTCTGCAAGGAGCTGCCGGAGCTGCCAGTCTGCAAGAAGCAACCAGAGCTGCCAATCTGCATGGAGCAGCCAGATCCGCAAGTCAGCATGGAGCAGCTAGAGCCGGCAGTCAGCATGGAGCAGCCAGAGCCGCCAGTCAGCATGAAGCAGCCAGAGCTGCCAGTCAGCATGGAGCAGCCAGAGCCGTCAGTCTGCCAGGATCCGCTAGTCAGCCAGACTCTTCCAGATCCGCCAGTCAGCCAGACTCTTCCAGATCCGCCAGTCAGCCAGACTCTTCCAGATCCGCCAGTCAGCCAGACTCTTCCAGATCCGCCAGTCAGCCAGACTCTTCCAGATCCGCCAGTCAACCAGACTCTTCCAGATCTGCCAGTCAGCCAGAATCTTCCAGATCTGCCAGTCAGCCAGACTCTTCCAGATCCGCCAGTCAGCCAGACTCTTCCAGATCTGCCAGTCAACCAGACTCTTCCAGATCCGCCAGTCAGCCAGACTTTTCCAGATCTGCCAGTCAACCAGACTCTTCCAGATCTGCCAGTCAGCCAGACTCTTCCAGATCCGCCAGTCAGCCAGACTCTTCCAGATCTGCCAGTCAAACAGACTCTTCCAGATCTGCCAGTCAGCCAGACTTTTCCAGATCTGCCAGTCAACCAGACTCTTCCAGATCTGCCAGTCAGCCAGACTCTTCCAGATCAGCCAGTCAGCCAGACTCTTCCAGATCTGCCAGTCAACCAGACTCTTCCAGATCTGCCAGTTAGCCAGACTCTTCCAGATCTGCCAGTCAGCCAGACTCTTCTAGATCTACCAGTCAGCCAGACTCTTCCAGATCTGCCAGTCACCAGACTCTTCCAGATCTGCCAGTCAGCCAGACTCTTCCAGATCTGCCAGTCAGCCAGACTCTTCTAGATCTGCCATTCAGCCAGACTCTTCCAGATCTGCCAGTCAACCAGACTCTTCCAGATCTGCCAGTCAGCCAGACTCTTCCAGATCTGCCAGTCAACCAGACTCTTTCAGATCTGCCATTTAACCAGACTCTTCCAGATCTGCCAGTCAGCCAAACTCTTCCAGATCCGCCAGTCAGCCAGACTCTTCCAGATCCGCCAGTCAGCCAGACTCTTCCAGATCTGCCAGTCAGCCAGATTCTTCCAGATCCGCCAGTCAGCCAGGATCTGCCAGAGCCTTCCATACCTTAAGGGAACATTTCGACATTTTCCGTATGGTTAGTGAGAAAGTCCATATTGCAAATGTACCGTCCCTTACTAGACGTCCGAAAACATTTTTAAAATTCGGGGACGGCGTCGAGCCGAGCGGCAGGGCCAGAACAACCGGGAAGTCATCAAATGAACTTTGTCGGACATTCGGTTTTCGTTTTATAAAAATAATCAAATTTTGGTCATTTTTCCGCTATGCCGGAAAATCCCACAAGAGGGCATAAGCAATCATACTGCAATTTGACAAAACATCACGAATCACGAACGGCCATATCTCGAAAACTGAAAATATTTTGAAGCCAAAACTTGGTGAGCATAGGTTTGGCATAATGGGCAGTTGGCCCCGAACAAGATGGCGTCTAGGCTTCAACGGTTTTTGAGTTATGGCCATTTTTCTGGGATTTAAGGTCCAAAATTAAAATAGAGAAATTATTTTTTCACTTCACGTCAAAGTCAAGGAGCCTCCGGTGTCAATAAAAAAAAATCTGCCATTTATCTATCGTCATTTAAGAGAAATCGTACAATGACAGATTTGTGATGTTCAAATTTAGGTGGGTTTTTTTCAACAGTTACAGATCCAGTTGCAGGGTGTTCATACAAATATTTTTAAAGTGTGCTGCGGAGCTCTTCGAGATTTCTGTGATTTTCTATGATTTTCTGAAATAACACACACTCACTAAACCCTCCGTAAATAACTCAGTTCTTAACGTAAAGACTTAAAACTCAGGATTCTGTAAAGGCATACCCCAATGAGGATATGAGTTTATTTATAGCTTCCTGTGCCAACAGGAAGTGCCTTAAATGGTGTCATAGTGGCTGTATCCAAGGGTTAAAAAGGTCAGATCTTTTCAAAACTTCATATGTGATTAGGCAACCCTCCTGAACTGTAAAATCAGACATTTCTCCCAACAGATGTCAAAGAAAAGCTCTTACACACACACACAGCAAGGATGGAGTGACAAAGCGCGGTGTTTAAAGACACAGAGAGCAGGCAATGGCATAAACATAATCCCAAGGCCGTGCCGAGTTCAACGAGATATCCCACTTGACCGTAGCTCGCTCGGTCTAAGCGCAGCGACCATGAGAAAAGTAGGCCCAATATGAAGCCTGCACCAGAACGTCATTTGATTTTGGGTGACAGCGGCGGAACCGTTAGGTTTAGAAGGACAATTCAAACACAGGACTGTTCCTAAGGTCCTCCCGGTCTGTGCAAGCCTAACCTTGACCGTGTGACATTAACCCTTCACGGTTAAAAGAAGGTGTTTACATAAAAACAGTTTGCATTGACTTCTCTCCCCATAGGAATACATTACCTGCTCCACTAAATTCAACCTGGATCCTATATGGGTTATGAATGCCTTATGAACCTGTCTTCGGTACCAGTTCATCAGGCTACTATAAGGTCTACCTGTGTCGATTCTAGGCTTCCTGGGCACACCGGAAGTGCTTAAAATCACCCTAAAAGTGTATATCCATACCCTGTCTGCAATTTGATGGACATATTGCATTGAACCCTGTGTAAATCAGTCAATTCTTAACGTAAAGACTTAAAACTCAGTATTCTGTAAAAGCATAGCCCAATGAGGATGTGTGTTGAGTTATAGCTTCCTGTGTCAACCGGAAGTGGCATAATTGGTGTCTCAGGGGCTGTTTGGAAGGGTTAAAAAAATAAGATCTGTCCAAAACTTCCTATGTGTGCTTAGGCAACACCCATGAACTGTAAATCAGTCATTTTTCCCACAATAATTCAAAGGAAAACTAAATCACACAGATACACAACTTGGATGGAGGGACGTAATGGGGTGCGTAGAGACTGACACTGCCTCCAATAGTTAGCTTTGTTCGAGCTAAAAAAGAACCGTCAGACCTAGAGTTCCGAAACTTTAGAAACCTGTTCTAGACCTCAGGTCGATAGTGCGTGGTGAGTTAGGTGGCTCTAGAAGGTTCTCGGACCGAGAAACAGCCTCGTACATTTGCAATGACTTCAATTAATTTTGACCATTACAAAAATGGCGACATTTAGAAAAGTCACAGAGACACAAGACTAGGTGCATTGAAACCGGCTCGGCCCATAGAGACGGACCCCAACGTTTCTGTCTGATAGCTCATTCAAGGACCCCGTAGCAAGTAATTGAAAAAAGTGGATTTTCAGCACCAATTAGGGTTTTACTCGGACACCAAATGACCTATCGAGCCGAAACTCGGGATTCGGGGTCGCCTCACATAGGACTACACATAATGTCCGAACTGGACCCGCAGCTAGAACGTAACTATGTGTTTTACGTTTTTATTATGTTTTAAACTAATTGCGCTGTGAATTATGGGCCTGCTCTGACATATGTGATAGTTGGCTTCTAAATGAGTTGGAAAAAGTGGGTTTGGTGTCAATTGATATCAGTTTGGTGTCAGAATGACATCTAATTGACTGATGGACACTGACTTGCTAGTTGACTTTTGTTCATTTGCAATATGTTTAAGCGGAGAGGGACCATCACCAAAATGGCATTCTGAAATCAACACAAAGAATGGCATCACCATAGTGTCCAGACTGTGCCGAGTCCAACGAGGCACCCCGCTTGACCGTAGCTCGCTCGGTCTGAGCGCAGCGACCATGAGAAAAGTAGGCCCACAATGAAGCCTGCACCACAATGTCATTTGATTTTGGGTGACAGCGGCGGAACCGTTAGGTTTAGAAGGACAATTCAAACACAGGACTGTTCCTAAGGTCCTCCCGATCTGTGCAAGCCTAACCTTGACCGTGTGACATTAACCCTTCACAGCTAAAAGAAGGTGTTTACATAAAAACAGTTTGCATTGACTTCTCTCACCATAGGAATACATTGGCTTCACCTCGAAATTGAACCTGAAGCCTATGTGGGTTATGAATGCCTTATGAACCTGTCTTCTATGACATTCCATCAGACCACTATGAGGTCTACCTGTGTCGATTCTAAGCTTCCTGGAGCAACCGGAAGTGGTTAAATTCACCCAAAAGGTATTTGGATGTACATCACCAGCAAAGGTGAAAATGACTCTGCATTAGACCCTGTGTAGATCAGTCAATTCTCAACGTAAAGACTTAAAACTCAGGATTCTGTAAGTTTCTATGTCAATCAAGACATGTGTGTACTTATAGATTCCTGTGCCAACCGGAAGTGCCATAATTGGTGTCTCAGGGGCTGTTTGGAAGGGTTAAAAAAATCAGATCTGTCCAAAACTTCATATGTGTGATTAGGCAACCCCCATGAACTGTAAATCAGTCATTTTTCCCATAAAAATTCAAAGGAAAACTAAATCACACAGATACACAACTTGGATGGAGGGACGTATTGGGGTGCGTAGAGACTGACAGTGCCTCCAATAGTTAGCTTTGTTCGAGCTAAAAAAGAACCGTCAGACCTAGAGTTCTGAAACTTTAGAAACCTGTTCTAGACCTCAGGTGGATAGTGCGTGGTGAGTTAGGTGGCTCTAGAAGGTTCTCGGACCGAGAAACAGCCTCGTACATTTGCAATGACTTCAATTCATTTTGACCATTACTAAAATGGCGACATTTAGAAAAGTCTCAGAGACACAAGACTAGGTGCATTGAAACCGGCTCGGCCCATAGACACGGACCCCAACGTTTCTGTCCGATAGCTCATTCAAGGACCCCATAGCAAGGCATGGAAAAAAGTGGATTTTCAGCACCAATTAGGGTTTTACTCGGACACCAAATGACCCATCGAGCCGAAACTCGGGATTCGGGGTCGCCTCACATAGGACTACACATAATGTCCGAACTGGACCCGCAGCTAGAACGTAACTATGTGTTTTACGTTTTTATTATGTTTTAATCTAAAGGCGCTGTGAATTATGGGCCTGCTCTGACATATGTGATAGTTGGCTTCTAAATGAGTTGGAAAAAGTGGGTTTGGTGTCAATTGGTATCAGTTTGGTGTCAGAATGACACTGATGGACACTGACTTGCTAGTTGACTTTTGTGCATTTGCAACATGTTTAAGCGGAGAGGGACCATCACCAAAATGGCATTCTGAAATCAACACAAAAAATGGCATCACCATAGTGTCCAGACGCTGCCGAGTTCAACGAGACGCCCCGCTTGACCGTAGCTCGCTCGGTCTGAGCGCAGCGACCATGAGAAAAGTAGGCCCAAAATGAAGCCTGCACCACGTTATTTGATTTTGGGTGACAGCGGCGGAACCGTTAGGTTTAGAAGGACAATTCAAACACAGGAATGTTCCTAAGGTCCTCCCAATCTGTGCAAGCCTAACCTTGACCGTGTGACATTAACCCTTAACAGTAAAACAGGGTTTTTTGATCTCATAGAATACAATGATATCTCTCCCCATAGGAATACATTGCCTGCTCCCCTAAATTCAACCAGGAGCTTATATGGGTTATGAATGCCTTATGAACCTGTCTTCGGTACCAGTCCAACAGGCCAATATAAGGTCTACCTGTGTCGATTCTAAGCTTCCTGGACCAACCGGAAGTGGTTAAAATCGCCCTAAAAGTGTATATCCATGACCTGCCTGCAGTTTGATAGACATATTGCATTCAACCCTGTGTAAATCAGTCAGTTTCTATGGTAAAGACTTAAAACTCAGGATTCTGTAATAGAATACCCCAATGAGGATGTGTGTTGAGTTATAGCTTCCTGTGCCAACCGGAAGTGCCATAATTGGTCTCTCATGGGCTGTTTCGAGGGGTTAAAAAAATCTGATCTTTCCAAAACTTCATATATGTGATTAGGCAACCCCCATGAACTGTAAATCAGTCATTTTTCCCATAAAATTTCAAAGGAAAACTAAATCACACACACACACAGCTTGGAAGTAGGGACCCATTGGGGTGCGTAGAGACAAACACTCCCTGCATTAGTTAACCTTGTTGGAACTTTTAAAGAACCGTCAGACCTAGAGTTCCGAAACTTTAGAATCCTGTTCTAGACCTCAGGTTGATAGTGCGTGGTGAGCTACGGCGCTCTAGAAGGTTCTCGGACCGAGAACCAGCCTCGAACATTTGCAATGACTTCAATTCATTTTGACCATTATGAAAATGGCGACATTTAGAAATGTCCCAGAGTCACAAGACTAGGTGCATTGTGACCGTCTCGGCCCATAGAGACAGAACCCAACGTTTCTGTCCGATAGCTCATTCAAGGACCCCGTAGCAAGTAATTGAAAAAAGTGGATTTTCAGCACCAATTAGGGTTTTACTCGGACACCAAATGACCTATCGAGCCGAAACTTGGGATTCGGGGTCGCCTCAGCTAGGCCTACACATAACACAAGAAATGGACCCACAGCTAGAACGTAACTACGTGTTTTATGTTTTTTTTATGGTTTGAATCGAAGGCGTTGTGAATTTTGGGCCAGCTCTGAAGTATGTGATACTTGGCTCCTAAACGAGTTGGGAAAAGTGGGTTTGGTGTCAGTTTGTATCAGTTTGGTGTCAGAATGATATCAAATTGACTGATGGACGGTGACTTGCAGGTGACTCTTGTCCATTTGCAATATGTTTAAGCGGTGAGGTACCATCACCAAAAGTGACATTCTGAAATCAACCCTAACGAGCGATGGAGAGGTACCAGAATCACTGCCCAGCCATCCTGAGTTCATCAGGCCAGTCAATTTTGCATTCCTGCACGAATTTTCAGTGACTTTGCAAAAGTGAGAAAACATTTGCAATATGTTTTAACAGTGAGGTACCATCACCAAAAGTGACATTCTGAAATCAACCCAAACGAGCGATGGAGAGGTACCAGAATCACTGCCCAGCCATTCCGAGTTCATTGGGCCAGTCAATTTGGCATTCCTGCACGATTTTTATAGCATGACAAATTCGGGATGGTGAATGCCCAGTTAACCATATTGCAAATGCACAGTGACTTTGCAAAAGTGAGAAAACATAAACAAATGGACATGATGAAATCAACACCACGAGTGATTGAAAGGAACAACAATCACTGCCCGGCCATCCCGAGTTCATCAGGCCAGTCAATTTTGCATTTCTGCAGGATTTTTGAGCATGTCAAATTTCTTATGACATTTGGCCCCCCCAAAACATATGCCTTATGCACAAGTAAAAAAAAAAAAAAAATATGATAATAAAATATGACTAAAGTATGTTGATACAGTTCTTATACGTGTGTAATTGACACAAAATTCGAAAGAATTTCGAAAAACGGTCCAGAAAGCACTTTTTGGACCGTCATTTTTTCAAAATTTGGCTTTTGGATGTTGACTTGGGGTCCATTTGCTATATGAAAAACCAAGGTGGAGCGCACACGCCACCTGTTGGATTTTTGAAGTGTTACAACTGGCAATTGCCATATGGCATTTGCAAAACATTTTGCATGAATCAACGCCGATTTGGGTGCTTATTGTCCATCGTATACATGGTTTGTACTATGCCAATGGTTTCCCATTCATTTTTGTCCATTTGAGGGGGGAATTCCCTTACTTCTCTCCTGTGCTGCCGGAGTCTACCGCCTGTCCGGCGCTGCTGCCGGGGTCTCCCGCCTGTCCGGCGCTGCTGCCGGTGTCTCCCGCCTGTCCGGCGCTGCTGCCGGGGTCTCCCGCCTGTCCGGCGCTGCTGCCGGGGTCTCCCGCCTGTCCAGCGCTGCTGCCGGAGTCTCCCGCCTGTCTGGCGCTGCTGCCGGAGTCTGAAGAGCCCCTCTGTTCCGAGCTGCCCCTCTGTCCCGAGCTGCCCTTCTGTCCCGTGTTGTTAAGTAGGGTTGCCGTGGCTGGGATGTCACGGAAGCGGACAAGGTGGGGGAAGACTGCGGTGAAGTGGGGGCCACGTCCAGCACCAGAGCCGCCAACGCGGACAGATGCCCACCCAGACCCTCCCCGATTGGTTCAGGTATGGCGGCCGGAGTCCGCACCTTGGGGGGGGGGGGGTACTGTCACCCCCAGGCCGTAGTTTACTTTGTATGTTTCTATGTTTTGATTAGTCAGGGTGTGATCTGAATGGGCATTCTATGTTGGATTTCTTGTTTGTCTATTTCTGTATTTGGCCTGACATGGTTCTCAATCAGGGGCAGGTGTTAGTCATTGTCTCTGATTGGGAACCATATTTATGTAGCCTGGATTTCACTGTGTGTTTGTGGGTGATTGTTCCTGTCTCTGTGTTTTGCACCAGATAGGGCTGTTTTCGGTTTTCGTACGTTTGTTATTTTGTTAGTTTATCGTGTATAGTTTCCTTATTAAATAAAATGATTCACAACTACGCTGCATTTTGGTCCGCTCCTCCTTCCCACAACGAAAGCCGTGACATGCATGAACAAATATTTACTTTTATTCTAGGAACAGGAATTGCAGTTAAATTACCAAGGGTTTTCGTGACAGGTTCAAAAAGGGTTAGCGATGGTTGAGCAGAAGTGGTGCTTTCCCTTTGTAAAATATCTTACAGTAGCATAAAACGTTACCCCATTATCGTGATCAAAGAAAATAAAGGTCTTCACAGAGAAAAGGATGTGATCAACATCATCCAAGATAACAGTATAAGAATTGTGTTTGTATACACATGTAATATTCCGAATGTATCACTTCTCCATTTACAGTGATTTTGAAATACACTACATGACCAAACGTATGTGGACACCTGCTCGTCTAACATCTCATTCCAAAATCATGGGCATTAATATGGAGTTGGTACCCCCTTTGCTGCTATATCAGCTGCCACTCTTCTGGGAAAGATTTCCACTAGATGTTGGAACATTGCTGTGGGGACTTGCTTCCATTCAGCCACAACACCATTAGTGAGGTCGGGCACTGATGTTGGGCGATTAGGCCTAGCTCACAGTCGGCATTCCAACTCATCCCAAGGTGTTCAATTGGGTTGAGGTCAGGGCTCTGTGCAGGCCAATCAAATTCTTCCACACTGTTTGCGACAAACCTTTTCTGTATGGACCATGCTTTGTGCACCGGGGCACTGTCATGCCCCAGGAAAGGACTTTCCCCAAACTGTTGCCACAAATTTGGAAGCACAGAATCATCTAGAATATCATTGTATGCTGTAGCATTAAAATGTCCCTTCACTGGAACTAAGGGGCTAAGCCCGAACCATGAAAAACAGCCCCAGACCATTATTCCTCCTCCACCAAACTTTACAGTTGGCACTGTGCATTCAGGCAAGTAACTTTCACCTGGCATCTGCCAAACCCAGATTACTCCGGCGGACTGCCAGATAGCGAAGCGTGATTCATCACTCAGAGTCCAATGGTGGCAAGCTTTACACCACTCCAGACAAAACTTGCCATTGCGCATGGTGATCTTAGGCTTGTGTGCGGCTGCTCCGCCATGGAAACCCATTTCATGAAGCTTCCGACTAACATTTATTGTGCTGACGTTGCTTCCAGAGGCAATTTGGAACTCGGTAGTGAGTGTTGCAACTGAGGACAGATGATTTTTACATGCAACGCACCCATTCTGTGAGCTTGTGTGGCTTACCACTTCACGGCTGAGGTTTTGTTGCTCCTAGACATTTCCACTTCACAATAACAGCACTTACAATTGACAAGGGCAGCTCTAGCAGGGCAGAAATTTGACAACCTGACCTGTTGAAAAGGTGGCATTGTATGAAAGTCACTGAGCTCTTCAGTAAAGCCATTATACTGCCAATGTTTGTCTATGGAGATTGCATGGCAGAGTTGTAAGGGGTGCGTAACTGGTGGCAGGGAAGTCAGACGCAGGAGAGCAGAACTGGGTAATAACCGGAGCAGTTTAATTATCAAAACCAATGGCATCCAGAAATACAGAATATGGGTACAAAACCCGTCGCGCACCAGTCAAAATGTGCACAAGCAACAAACAACAAACAATTTCACACACAGACATGGTGGGAACAGAGGGTTAAATAAACGACAAGTAATGAGGGAATGTAAACCAGTAATGTGTGAAAACAAGACAAAACAAATGGAAAATGAAAGGTGGATCGGCGATGGCTAGAAGACCGGTGACATCGACCGCCAAACGCTGCCCGAACAAGGAGGAAGTCGTGACAGGTGTGCTCAATTTTGTGCTCAATTTTGGCTGAATACACCAACTTGAAATTATGTGACTTTGTATACATAGTGTATTTCACTACGTCTCTCTGTACTATATGTTTGGGCAAAACAATACATTTGTGTTTACTAAGAGTTTGAATTTTGGAACTATCAATGCCAGTGACACCACTGCAACTATATGTCACGTGTTTTAACTCCTTTAGAGCTCTTGACCATATCTATCAGATTTGCAATATCCTACTTGAAAATAAAACTGGAATGAGTCCAGAGAGGAACCCAATTGCAAAAACTTCTTGGCAGGTAGAGGCAAAGATGGATGCTGAAAGAAACATTACCCACCCTATGAAGACATTGCATTTCTTTGAGAAAATCTTCAAGCAAAACAATGAGTTTAGGTAACAAACTGTCAAGATTCCTTGACCACGTGTATTTTTGTGCCTTCCAAAATGTTTTTTGGGTGATCGAAAGTGGTACACGTGAGACGTTGCAAAGTGGCTTTATGTTCAAAAGTATGTCATCTAGATGTTGAGTTGATCTACCCATATACCATAACATCTCAGAATTGTTGCTATTTAACCATAAACTGGTCATGCTCCTGGCAATCCCCAATAGCACATTGTGCATATAATCTGGGATAGGTCCCTCTATTATGTTAAAATGCTCAAGCCGAGATAAAACACTGGTGCATTTAGTTCCCTTTACTGCTTTGCCAGACTCTAGTGCTTAATCAATAAATAAGTCTGTGACTGATTTCTGAGTTGACAGTTCTCAAAATAATATGAATGTGTATGCCTTCTTCCCTTTACAGAACCTTTTTGGAGACAAACTAGAGCAGCTAAATTCAACATCAAACTGTTTCAAGTTTTGAAGAAGAGGTCTGGCAACTGTCACCGATTAAAATTAAAGGAAAGACTTTGCTAGTCACAAAAGACCCTTCAGGATTTTCCCATTTGACACCTTGATCATGCAAAGTAATACATTCATCTACCAAAGCGTTAATGAGCTTCCTGTACATCTGAGAACCAAACAAGTCCTTCTGCGGTTTACGGTTTAGGCCCAAAAAGCCACACATGAACACGTACTTTAATAGTACAAAGGAGTGGCCAAATGCTAAATGATGAGGATAAAAATATTGGAACTCCGTCACAACTGAACTGAAGGGACAGAATATTGGGAGAATTTAGAAGCGACAGTTCCATCTTCCCACCACATATACAGATGAAGACGGAAGTTTACAAACACCTTAACCAAATACATTTAAACTCATTTTTCACAATTTCTGACATTTAATCGTAGTAAGAATTCCCTGTCTTAGGTCACTTAGGATCACAACTTTATTTTAAGAATGTGAAATGTCAGAATAATATTTGAGAGAATGATTTATTTCAGCTTGTATTTCTTTCATCACATTCCCAGTGGGTCAGAAGTTTACATACACTCAATTAGTATTTTTGTAGCATTGCCTTTTAAATTGTTGAACTTCAGTCAAACATTTTGGGTAGCCTTCCACAAGCTTCCCACAATAAGTTGGGTGAATTTTGGTCCATTCCTCCTGACAGAGCTGGAGTAAATGAGTCAGGTTTGTAGGCCTCCTTGCTCACACAGGCTTTTTCAATTCTGCCCACAAATGTTCTATAGGATTGAGGTCAGGGCTTTGTGATGGCCACTCCAATACCTTGACTTTGTTGTCCTTCAGCCATTTTGCCACAACTTTGGAAGTATGCTTGGGGTCATTGTCTATTTAGAAGACCCATTTGCGACCAAGTTTTAACTTCCTGACTAATGCCTTGAGATGTTGCTTAATAATAATTTAATAATAATAATTTTACCTCCTTATGATGCCATCTATTTTGTGAAGCGCACCAGTCCCTCCTGCATCAAAGCATCAAAGCACATGATGCTGCCTCCCCCGTGCTTCACGGTTGGGATGGTATTCTTCGGCTTGCAAGCCTCCCCCTTTTTCCTCCAAACATAACGATGGTCATTATGGCCAAACAGTTCTATTTTTGTTTCATCAGACCAGAGGACATTTCTCCAAAAAGTATGATGTTTGTCCCCATGTGCAGTTGCAAACCATAATCTGGCTTTTTTATGGCGGTTTTGGAGCAGTGGCTTCTTCATTGCTGAGCGGCCTTTCAGGTTATGTCAATACAGGTCTCGTTTTACTTTGGAGATAGATACTTTTGTACCTGTTTCCTCCAGCATCTTCACAAGGTCCTTTGCTGTTGTTCTGGGATTGATTTGCACTTTTCGCACCAAAGTAAATTCATCTCGAGGAGACCGAATGCGTCTCCTTCCTGAGCGGTATGACGGCTGCGTGGTCCCATGGTGTTTATTCTTGCATACTATTGTTTGTACAGATGAACGTGGTACCTTCAGTTGTTTGGAAATTGCTCCAAAGGATTAACCAGACTTGAGGAGGTCTATAATTATATTTCTGGGCTGATTTCTTTTCATTTTCCCATGATGTCAAGCAAAGAGGCACTGAGTTTGAAGGTAGGCCTTGAAATAGATCCACAGGTACACCTCCAATTGACTCAAATGATGTCAATTAGCCTATCAGAAGCTTCTAAAGCCATGACATAATTTTCTGGAATTTTCCAAGCTGTTTAAAGGTACAGTCAACTTATTGTATGTTAACTTCTGACCCACTGGAATTGTGATACAGTGAATGATAAGTGAAATAATCTGTACGTAAACAATTGTTGGAAAAAATGACTTGTGTCATGCACAAAGTAGATGTCCTAACCGATTTGCCAAAACTATAGTTTGTTAACAAGAAATTTGTGGAGTGGTTGAAAAACGAGTTTTAATGACTCCAACCTAAGTGAATGTAAACTTCCGACTTCAACTGTATTATCTATAGAAGCTGGGTTCTCTTTAACTCTATCAAATCTATGCTTTGGATTGTTTTTAATCTCAGGTTCCTGCAACATATTCAGAATTTGCTCTTTTATAAAAAAATGTGGTCTTCCAATTTTTCTATTGCCTTCTCACAACTCCTGCAGAACAACTTTGTATCAGAATGTTCCATCATGCTAAGACAACAATTCTCACACATGTACTGAATTTCAATGTACTGTTTCATCTCATCAAAATACTTATAAATAAATATTTTGAGGCACTAACGGAATTCTCCCACCCACCAGATTCATGATTTTGATGATGTCCTCTAGACCAGGTATTCCCAAACTGGGGTACTCAATGCCGTCGAGGCTACGCCAAATAAAAATATGTTTCACTTTTCTTTTTTTTTTATTCTTCACATTTTCACAGTCCATTTATATTTTCCAACTGGGCTATACATTTGGGTGAGTTTTTTTTCTCTCGCCTGAGTAGCCCCGTTTCACTGCCAATAATGAAATTGATTAAAAATTAAATCAGCGAAATAACAACACCTTGTCAAATACAGGTAGCCTAGTCAAATAATGAACATCCAATCACATTAACCGTTACTCTCTTGTGGGAATTCCACTAACGTTCCGTATGTAGCAAAACTTAGCTGCTTCTCATGTTGGTATCTGTACTGATGCCGCAAAACCCATGACAGGGAGACCTAATGGAGTAGTAACGCACGTGCAAGCAGTTGCTCCCAACACCACTTGGGTACACTGCAGCATCCACCAAGAGGCTCTTGCTGCCAAGGGAGTGCCTGACAGCTTGAAATATGGTTTGGACACTACAATGAAAATGGTTAACTTTGTTAAAGCAAGGCCCCTGAACTCTTGTGTATTTTCTGCACTATGCAATGGTATGGGCAGCGACCATGTAACACCTTTACAACATACAGAAGTGTGCTGTTGTACCCTGGTGCTAGAGGGGGTACGCAGCGGGAGGTTGACTTACCGTAAAGTTTCTTCTTTCATTGTGGTCATTGTCATTCCTTGTGATGCTAGAATAGTGTCCCCTAAGAGGTAATTGACAGTCATTTAATATAATCTTGAACTGAGCCATTCATTCCATCTACAGATATAGCTAACGTTAATTACAATCAACAGTCATAATTGTTACTAACAATAATTACTAATTTACTAATTCCACACAAAATGGCAGAACACTTGTAGGCTATAACTTGTTATCTACCAAGCTGTACTGTAGTCTTAAATTGAAGTCTATTGCAAGTTAGTTACCACTTAGATAGCTAGCTAAATATATTATTAAATCCTACCAAAATCAACAATCTAGTGTGGTTGAATGGCTTCTTGCACAAAAATGGCGGCACCCTTGTAGACAGCATGCTACATTAGTAGCCAGCTAGTGCATCCACTGATCAAAATCTTTGGTGCATCTGCAGCCTTCCTCCAATGGCTTCGACAAGAAGTTTAACACATGTCGAAGATCCATCGAACAAAGCTGATGGCGAGTCCAGACAATAACTCAATTTCAGTAGCTAGCTAGCTACACAGTTATATCTTGTCACTGCTAATTTAGCTGTAAATGTAAAATATAAAACAACATATTAAAAAGTATAGTTGACTATTTACAAACAATTTAATTAAATACATTAATACAAATGTTCCATTTGTATTTTTCTTCAGAAATGTCAACTACGTGATGTCGTCCGATTTTGAATTCAACGGTTGACCTTCACATTGCAGTGCATCCTCTAGTTCTTTCTCACCATTGTTTTCAGTTGGCTATTGTAGTATCTGTAACTTAGTTAGCTAGTTGGCCATTAGCTATGTTCGCCATAGTTAAGTGGACCGAAGGTGTCGATGAAGGGAAATATTTTATTGTCCCCAACTATGTATCGACAAGTTTTGTAACAGGGAATGGCTGGATGGAAATGATGAGGGTAGACAGTATTTGGTTGAGTGGCAAGAGGGGCGAAAGCAGCCCAAGGAGGGATGATCTGCCTTTTAGGCATCTGTGAGGGAAGGTCACAGATAAGCACTTGATATTTTTTTTAAACTTTATTTAACTAGGCAAGTCAGTTAAGAACAAATTCTTATTTTCAATGATGCCTAGGAACAGTGGGTTAACTGCCTGTTCAGGGGCAGAACGACAGATATGTACCTTGTCAGCTTTGGGATTTGAACTTGCAACCTTTCGGTTACTAGTCCAACGCTATTTAAACAAATGCATTTTATTGAGCTTGCCAAAGCCAGAAGGTTAGCCATCTTCCTGCCCGACAAACTGCCTAATGATAGCTAGCCAATACTAATGTACTAATGTTAGCTAGGTACATTTGCATTGGTTAACTGACATTAGCTAGCTGCTCAGGTGGGAAGATGGCAACTAGTCAATAAGCATTACTCCCCGCTACCTAGCTTATGCGCCTAGCTAGCCAGCTAGTAACATTACCTACCTAGTTAACTAGCCATTAGCTCAATAAGATAGATGGTCAGGCGGGAAGATGGAAACTAGCCATTGTGCACCACTACTAGCCATGGAAACTAGCCATTGTGCACCGCTATTAATGTGTGTAATGTGTTATTTTTTTCTCAGGCTTATAACTGCGCACATAGACACTCGGCATATATAGGTAAAGTATTACCTCTTCATTCCACCAGTTTCGTTTGTATAGTCAGTTGACAGTCTCAATCATTTATTGTTAAGTAACTAATTGGGAATAATGCAGACTTTTTTCATAGAGCTTGTGGTGACCTCAACAGCTGAGAGGTAAACTGATTCTTAATTATGGTAGCTTTGTTGGAGTAAAAAAAAATGTTTTTACTTAGTGTAGTTCGTAAAGTCAGTCAAACATTTAAACATTTGGTTATTCCCCCCCAGAGTGTTCATGCCCTCAACACCAGCATTGAGGTAAACTGATTATTTTTCCATCACTTTAGTTTTTGTGAGTTGACAGTCCAAAACATAATTATTGGATATAAAGAAAATAAGGGGTATAAAGTTGAAATGATTGTGAGTAATGGGTTATTTTCTCCTGGATCCTGCAGATGAGGAAAGCCTCCTCCAATCGCAGGTCAGTTCTAAAGACAAACAGACAGACAGACAGACAGACAGACACAGATTGATTTACAGTTCATGAGGGTTGCCTAATCACAAATATGACATTTTGGAAAGATGTGACCTTTATAACCCTTTGAGACAGCCCCTATGACCATGATTTAAGGCACTTCCGGTTGTCACAGGAAGCTGAAAGTAATCATTTTAATGGCATCTGACCGAGGCTCTGCATCTGTCCTCGTGCTCCTAGACCTTAGTGCTGCTTTTGATACCATCGATCACCACATTCTTTCGGAGAGATTGGAAACCCAAATTGGTCTACACGGACAAGTTCTGGCCTGGTTTAGATCTTATCTGTCGGAAAGATATCAGTTTGTCTCTGTTTGTCTTTGTCCTCTGACAAATCAACTCAATTTCGGTGTTCCTCAAGGCTCCGTTTTAGGACCACTATTGTTTTCACTATATATTCTACCTCTTGGGGATGTCATTCGAAAACGTAATGTTAACTTTCGATGCTATGCGGATGACACACAGCTGTACATTTCAATGAAACATGGTGAAGCCCCAAAATTGCCCTCGCTAGAAGCCTGTGTTTCAGACATAAGGAAGTGGATGGCTGCAAACTGTCTACTTTTAAACTCGGACAAAACAAAGATGCTTGTTCTCGGTCCCATGAAAAAAAGAGATCTTCTGTAGAATCTGGCAATTAATCTCAATGGTTGTACAGTCGTCTCAAATAAAACTGTGAAGGATCTCGGCGTTACTCTGGACCCTGATCTCTCTTTTGACGAACATATCAAGACTGTTTCAAGGAGAGCTTTTTTCCATCTATGTAACATTGCAAAAATCAGAAACTTTCTGTCCAAAAATGATGCAGAAAAATATAGCCATGCTTTTGTTACTTCTAAATTAGACTACTGCAATGCTCTACTGTCAGGCTACCCGGATAGAGCACTAAATAAATGTCAGTTAGTGCTAAATACGGCTGCTAGAATCCTGACTAGAACTAAACAATTTGATCATATTACTCCAGTGCTAGCCTCCCTACACTGGCTTCCTGTCAAGGCAAGGGCTTATTTCAAAGTTTTACTGCTAACCTACAAAGCATTACATGGGCTTGCTCCTACCTATCTCTCTAATTTGGTCCTGCTGTACATACCTGCACGTACGCTACGGTCACAAGACGCAGCCTCCTAATTGTCTCGAGAATCTTTACGCAAACAGCTGGAGGCAGGACTTTCTCCTACAGAGCTCCATTTTTATGGAATGGTCTGCCTACCCATGTGAGAGACGCAAACTCGGTCTCAACCTTTAAGTCTTTACTGAAGACTCATCTCTTCAGTGGGTCATATGATTGAGTGTCGTCTTGCCCAGAAGTGTGAAGGTGAACGGAAAGGCTCTGGAGCAACGAACCGCCCTTGCGGTCTCTGCCTGGCCGGATCCCCTCTTTCCACTGGGATTGACTGCCTCTAACCCTATTACAGGGGTTGAGTCACTGGCTTACTGGTGCTCTTACTGGTGTTCTTTCCCCTTGGAGGGGTGCGTCACTTGAGTGGGTTGAGTCACTGATGTGATCTTCCTGTCTGGGTTGGCGCCCCCCCTTGGGTTGTGCCGTGGCGGAGATCTTTGTGGGCTATACTCGGCCTTGTCTCAAGATGGTAAGTTGGTGGTTGAAGATATCCCTCTAGTGGTGTGGGGGCTGTACTTTGGCAAAGTGGGTGGGGTTATATTCTTCCTGTTTGGCCCTGTCCGAGGGTATCATCGGATGGGGCGACAGTGTCTCCTGACCCCTCCTGTCTCAGCCTCCAGTATTTATGCTGCAGTAGTTTATGTGTCGGGGGCTAAGGTCAGTTTGTTATATCTGGAGTACTTCTCACCCAAAAACACCTCAAATTTAGATCACGCTTCATTTTTGGTCTTGTGGCGAGACCTTTCTGGATGTCAATATCTTACCCCAAAAAGGTCAGAGACAGCTGCTCTTCACATATGTGGCTCTTTATGTGCCCCCCAACCATAATCTGGAAATATATTACATTCAGACTACACATGGATACATAATAGCACTACCTAGATGGAACTTGTAGGTTTTCCAAAAAGGACAAAAAACAAGATAAAAAATTAGTTTATAATATGTACCAGCTCATAAGGGTTGCCTAATCACATATATGAAAATTTGGAAAGATGTGAACTGGCCTCAACGATTCTGCTGCTGTCACCCAAAAGCACTTCAAATTTAGGACAGGCTTCATTTGGGCCTACTGTTTTACACGGTCGCTAACGTCATACCGAGCAAGCTACGGTCAAGTGGGGTATCTCATTGAACTCGGCATGGCCTAGGGACTATGGGGATGTAATTTGTTTCCCTTTCTGTGATTATGTAAGCCTGCTGATTTCTGGATATCAGCTAAATTTGATGGTAAAGTTCGTACTTCCTCTTTAACATACGAAGCGGACATTCAATCTTTTCTTGTTGATATCTGTAGAGATACAGGTGACACTGAACAGGTGGCAAAAGGAATTTTGAATATTGCCTGCACAGAAGTAGAGTTAGAGCATGACCTGTAAACCCATGTTATCCTTAGGGAGAAACTTGGATGTGTCAGACTACATGAACCACCGAGTGCAGCTAGAATAACTTTTTTCTTATCCACCCCAACCTCCCCCAGTTAAGCCCATCGAAAACTGTGTGACCCAGTGGCCGCAATATGTCCAAAGCATGTTGAAATCACTACTAGTCCGGCTTCATTCCGGGCCTACTTTTTGTACGCACGATGCGGTCAGACCGAGCGAGCTATGGTCAAGTGGGGCAACTCCTTTAACTCAACACAGCTTGGGGACTATGTTGGTGCCATTTGTTTCCCTTTCTGTTAAGCCTGCCCATTTCTGGATTTCAGCCCAATTTGATGGTAAAGTTCACACTTGTTCTTTTACATATGAAGGGGCCCTTCAAACTTTTCATGTTGATATATGTAGAGGTACAGGTGACCCTGATCACATGGCTAAAAGGAATTGTGTAAATTGTCTGCACAGAAGCAGAGTTAGAGCATAACCTGTAAATCCTTGTTATCCTTAGGGAGAAACTCGGATGTGTCAGACTACATGAACCGCCGAGCACTATGTCCAAAGCATGTTGAAATCACTATTAGTCACCCTTCATTCCGGGCCTACTTGTTGAACGCTCGCTGCAGTCAGACCGTGAGAGCTACAGTCAAGTGGATCATCTCCTTGAACTCGACACAGCCTAAAGACTATGGTGATGCCATTTGTTTCCCTTTCTGTGATGATGTAAGCCTGCTCATTTATGGACTTCAGCACTATTTGATGGTAAATGTATACTTCCCCATACAAAGGGGATCATTCAATCTTTTCATTTTGATATATGTAAAGACATTTTGGAAATTGCCTGCACAGAAGCAGAGTCAGAGCATAACCTGTAAACACATGTTATCCTTAGGGAGATATGCAGATGTGTCAGGCTACATGAACTGCCGAGCGCAGCTAGAATAGCTCTGTGGTTTATCCACCCCAACCTCCCCCCGATGAGCCCATTGAAAACGGCGTGTCTCTGTGTGACCCAGAGGCTGCAATATGGCCAAAGCATGCATCACTACTAGTCAGGATTAATTCCGGGCCTACTTTTTGCAGTCAGACCTCGCTAGCTACGGTCAAGTGGGGATCGACACAGCCTAGAAACTATGGTGATGCCATTTGCCCACACTTTCAGTGTTCATTTCAGCCTGTCCATTTGGTGATGTTTCATCAACTATCACATATTTCAGATGCTGTTCTTTGATGGTTCGATCGCAGGTAACTATTGCAGGCTCTGTGTTTCTGTAAGCCCCACACTGTGTCACTCCATATTGACTGTATGTGTGTGTGAGTACAGAAAATCACAGAATCTCGCCTTAATGGAATCTCGCCTTAAAGGATTTGCCTTAACATGCCTCAATTGAATCTATAACTGGATCTATAAATCTTTCATTTTAAACATCACGAAATGAACATTGTACGGTTTCTCGTAAAGCACAGCACGATAGATAAAAGTCTGGTTCTATTTTTCCTTGGACCACAAGTTTATGTATTTTGACGTGAAGAGGCGAAATTAGCCCTGTATTACTGTTTTCGACTTAAAATCCAACAAAATGTGCATTAACTCAAAGAGCGTTGTGGCCTCGGGGGCCATCTTGTTTCTAGGCTGAACGTACATTTGGCTTACCGCGTTTCGTATCGTGTCCGAGAAATGACCATGTCCATTTGTTGATGAATTGTCCATTTGTCATATACAGCCAGTCACCATCTATTGGAATTTTCCGGAACAGCAGGAAAATGGAAAAAATTCAACATTTATATCGCGGACACCGAGTGTCCTGGGAACTTTACTATTATTTATTTATTATCAACCATAAGGGAAATGCCACAAGCATCCCCTATGTAGGCAAGTCAGTTAAGAATACATTCTTATTTACAATGATGGCCTACTGGGGAACAGTGGGTTAACTTCCTTGTTCAGGGGCAGAATGACAGAATTTTACCTTGTCAGTTTGGGGATTCGATCCAGAAACCTTTCGGATACTGGCCCAATTCTCTAACCACTAGGTTAGCTGCCGCCCCTCCCAAGGGAGTGGAGATGTAGGAGCAATGCGTCAGTGCAGTCAAGTCATAGCCCATCCCCAACTCCTTGAAATCAGTCCAGCAATTCCTGGGGTTTATCCGGGACTTCAGCATGGTGGTCGCACCTCTTACCTACCGCCCTGCTGAGAGGAGGTCCCCAATGACTTCGTTGGAGAGTGGAGGCGGAAAGGGCATTCGAGATACTGAAGGCACGTGTAACGGCTGTTGGAAGGAGAGGACCAAGGTGCAGCGTGGTATGTGTCCATATTTATTGAAAGAACACTAAAATCTCAAAAATAACAAGGCGAACGACCGAAACAGTTCTGGCTGGTGCAGACACACAACAGAAAACAACTACCCACACCCATAGTGGGAAAACAGGCTGCCTTAATATGGTTCTCAATCAGAGACAACGATAACCAGCCAGGCCTAAACATAGAAACACAACACCTAGACATACAACATAGAATACCCACCCACATCACACCCTGACCAAACTAAAAATAGAAAAATACAAAGCAATCTACGGTCAGAGCGTGGCAGTGTGCTGGCGAACCGGGGACACCGTACGTAGGGCTGGTGCCATATAACCCGGGCTGAGGAGACGCACTGGAGACCAGATGCGCTGAGCCGGCTTCATTGCTCCTGGCTCGATGCCCACTCTAGCCCGGCCGATACGAGGAGCTGCGATGTAGCACACCAGGCTATGCTTGTGCACTGGGGACACCGTGCGCCTCACGGCATAACTTTGCAGAGCGCCACATTCAAATAATATTACTAAAAATATTTATATTCATGAAATCACAAGTGCAACATATCAAAACACAGCTTAGCTCTTTGTTAATCCACCTGTTGTGTCAGATTTTGAAAATATGCTTTACAGCTAAAGCAATCCAAGCGTTTGTGTAAGTTTATCGATCACTAGTCAAAACATTATGAACACCTAGCATCACAGTAGCTTGGTCACAAAAATCAGAAAAGCAATAAAATGAACCGCTTACCTTTGAATGTTTTCACTCACGAGACTCCCAGTTAAACATTACATATTTTTTTTTATTTTTTTTAATTTTACCTTTATTTAATCATGCAAGTCCGTTAAGAACACATTCTTATTTTCAATGACTGCCTGGGAACAGTGGGTTAACTGCCTGTTCAGGGGCAGAACGACAGATTTGAACCTTGTCAGCTCGGGGGTTTGAACTCACAACCTTCCGGTTGCTAGTCCAATGCTCTAACCACTAGGCTACCCTGCCGTCCTTTTGTTCCATAAAGATTATTTTTATATCTAAAATACCTCCGTTTGTTTGGCGCGTTATGTTCAGAAATCCACAGGCTCGAGCGGTCACGACAACGCAGACGAAAATTCCAATAAGTATCCGTAATGTCCACAGAAACATGTCAAATGTTTTTATAATCAATCCTCAGGTTGTTTTTAAAATATATAATTGATAATATAAAAATAGAAAACACTCTGAAGTTTCTAAAACTGTTTGAATGATGTCTGTGAGTATAACAGAACTTATTTTGCAGGCGAAACCCCAAGGACAAACCAACCAGGAATGATTTATTTTTGAGGTCACTCTCTTTTCAATGGGTTTGCTTGCAGTTCCCTATCGCTTCCACAGGATGTCAACAGTCTTTAGAAATTGGTTGATGTTTTCCTTTGAGAAATGAAGAAGTAGCCCTGTTCAGAACGAGGGTCGGGTGAAGTGTACTGTCGTGGTTGGGGCGCGTGACCTGAAAGCTCGCTCCACTTTGTTTTTATACACACTTGAACGCAGTTTATGCCATCTTAAATGTTATCGACTATTTACGTAAAAAATACCTAAATTGTATTAGGAAAGTTGTTTGAAATGTTTGGACAAAGATTACAGGTAATTTATTCGATATTTTGTAGTCATGTTGTGCGAGTTGGAACCGGTGTTTTTCTGGAACAAACGCGCCAAATAAATGGACATTTTGGATATACAACGACGGAATTAATCGAACAAAATGACCAATTGTGATGTTTCCGGGACATATTGGAGTGCCAACAAAAGAAGATCTTCCAAGGTAAGGCATGAATTATATCGTCATTTCTGAGTTTTGTGTCCTGCCTGGCGGGATGAAATATGATTGTCTGTGTTTGTTTGATGGGGTGCTATCCTCAGATAATAGTATGGTTTGCTTTTGCCGTAAAGCCTTTTTGAAATCTGACACCGTGGCTGGATTAACAAGAAGTTTATCTTTAAACCTATGTATAACACTTGCATCTTTCATCAATGTTTATGATGAGTATTTTTGTAATTTGATTTGGCTCTCTGCAATTTTGCCGGATGTTATTTGAGACAATGCACTACTGAACATAACGCACCAATTTAAACGGAGGTTTTTGGACATAAAGAGGTCATTTATTGAATAAAACAAATATTTATTGTGTAACATCGCTATTTCTGACTTTTGTGAGCCCTCTTCTTGGCTGGAAAATGTCTGTATGTTTTTTTGTGGCGAGGCGCTGTCCTAACATAATCACATGATGTGCTTTCGCCATAAAGCCTTTTTGAAATCAGACACTGTGGTTGAATTAACAAGAAGTTTATCTTTAAATGGTGTATAATACTTGTATGTTAAAGGAATTTTAATTATGAGATTTCTGTAGTTTGAATTTGGCGCCCTGCAATTTCACTGGCTGTTATCTAGGTGGTACGCTAGCGTCCCACAAATCCCAGAGGATAATGGGGGCCTGTTCGGCCCTCCTTTTCCTGTGGTCCACGATCATCTTCTTTGTCTTGCTCACATTGAGGGAGAGTTTGTTGTCCTAACACCTCATTTCCAGGTCTCTGACCTCCTCCCTATAGGCTGTGTCATCGTTGTCGGTGATCAGGCCTACCATCGCTGTGTCGTCAGCAAAATTAATGATGGTGTTGAAGTTGTGCTTGGCCACTCAGTCGTGGGTGAACAAGGAGTACAGGAGGGGACTAAGCGTATTGAGGATCAGCATGTCAGATGTGTTGCTGCATATCCTTGCCACCTTGGGGAGACCCATCAGGAAGCCCAGGATCCAGTTGCAGAGAGAGGTGTTTAGTCCCAGGGCACTATGGTGTTGAACACTGAGCTGTAATCAATTAACAGCATTCTCACATAGGTGTGCCTTTTATCCAGGTGGGAAAGGGCAGTGTGGAGTGCGATAGAGATTGTGTCATCTCTGGATTCGGTTTGCGAATTGGAGTGCGTCTAGGGATTCCGGGAGGATGGTGTTGATGTGAGCCACAGCCAGCCTTTCAAAGCACCTCACGGTTACCGATGTGAGTGCTACGGGGCAGTAGTCATTTATTGACACTTTTCCTGTTTGATGGGTCGTCTGAGTGCATGGCGGGATTTTTTAGAAGTGTCCAGATTAGTCTCCTGCTCCTTGAAAGCGGCAGCTCTAGCCTTTAGCTCAGTGTAATGCATTGCTTCTGGTTGGGATATGTACGTACGGTCACTGTGGGGACGAGATCGTTGATGCACTTATTGATGGAGCCAGTGACTGAAGTGGTATACTCCTCAATGGCATTGGATGAATCGCAGAACATATTCCATTCTGTGCTAGCAATACAGTTCTGTAGGTCTAGCGTCCGCATCATCTGACCCCTTCCGTATTGAGCAAGTCGCTTGTACTTCCTGCTTTAGTTTTTGTTTGAATGCAGGAATCAGGAGGATAGAATTATGGCCAGATTTTCCAAATGGAGGGCGAGGGAGAGCATGGTATGCGTCGCTGTGTCTAGAGTAAAGGTTACACATGAGACATGCTGGTAGAAATTAGGTAAACACGGATTTAAGTTTGCCTGCATTAAAGTCCCCGGCCACTAGGAGTGCTGCTTCTGGATGAGCATTTCCTTGTTTGCTTATGGCCTTATACAAGTCATGGCGTTATACCGAACAGAATGAGCCTATGTTTATTGCATTGTGAGGAAGATCACACATCTGAATGCACCAAAATGACAATCTGCTTCTCTTCTTCTTATTGCCTTCTGAAAGCCTAACACTATAAGATCTTATTTTATAATTTAGCTAGTCATGTTGGCAATAATACAAGCTTTCGGACTATGCCCACCTAACACAGATTGCAAATTATGATGGAGAGTTTTTGGATTGTTTAAACAACAGTAATTGTGTAAAGGTGGGGATGCAGGGCTGTGTTCAAAACAGTTACAAGTGTGCTTGCTCTAGTTCTAGCTAGGAGAGAGTAAAAAAATCCCCTTATCGTTGAAGGCTCTTCTTTGAGTCATAAAAGTGCATTGAAATTACTTAGGCACTGTGCACACTTTGAACAGGTGTGTGGCGACTTGGACAGTTAAGCTTCTCACTCAAACCCTTGTTATTTTTTGGGCTTATGTTGCACCTACCCCAAACCTTCCAAGCGTACAGTAATGTAAAATGCACATAAAATGAACAGCATAATGTTTGGATTCAGTCTTGTGTCTACTCACCTTTAGTAATTTTCCCAGAATATCCCAACTGCTCCCTTTTAATTGATATGATGGTTATGCATATGCTCTCCATATTTCTTCTGTAAGAAACATTTCCATTTAGCCCTATCCATATAGGCCAATTCCCACAAGTGTTAAGGTCAACAGCATCAGGAACTTTACCCAGTACCAAGACATTTCAGCCAAAAATCTGGTGGCCTCTGCCAGGAAGCCGAAACCTGGCTGCAAGTGGATCTTCCAAGACAATAACTGCAAGCACACATCAACATCCACAAATAAATGGTTAATTGGCCTCAAAATTAAAATTTTGCAATGGCCATCTCCAGACATGGAGAAGGGACATGAAGATGAAGGATATCAATGATATGGAAGGATTCTCTATGGAATGGTCTAAGATCCATCCTAATGCGTTCTCCAACTCATAAAACATTTTAGAAAAAGGCTCAGTGCCACTATCCTCACAAGGTGAGGGATTGAAAGGTATTGAAACAGGGGTTTCAATACCCTACCTTTTTGAGAGAAAAGTATTACTTGTTAAACATCTCTTTTCTATTCTATTAGTGTAACGGCTTTCTTCTGTTGAAGGAGGAGCGGACCAAAATGCAGCGTGGTATTTATGAGACAAGTTTAATGAAGAACGAAAAAAACACGAACAATACAAAAACAACAAACGGAACGTGAAAACCTAAACAGTCCTATCTGGTGAAGAGACAGGAACAATCACCCACCAAAACACTCAAAGAATATGGCTACCTAAATATGGTTCCCAATCAGAGACAACGATAATCACCTGACTCTGATTGAGAACCGCCTCAGGCAGCCATAGACTATGCTATACACCCCACACAACCCCAAGACGAAACACACCACAAATAAACCCATGTCCCACCCTGGCCTGACCCAATAAATGAAGATAAACATAATAAATTTAGACCAGGGCGTGACAATTAGAATATAACAATATAATTCACCATTTTTTGGAGCATTACAGTGTATTTACATGTGTAAAGTATTGTAGTTAATTGTAATTCATAATTACACAGTAATGGTTATTGCAGTCTGTAATTACAGAGGTTTAACAACAAATGCTTGTTACCATGCTTGTTACAAACAAACAAGTTTCCACTAAATTCACCAATATCGTGTTTAGTTTCTTTTCAGCTGCATTCAATTTAGTAATTACTGTCACAAGGTTGTTATCTCTTGCGGACAGATGCACTGGGCGTCCAAGATTACAAAGGTTGGAGGCGCAATAGGCTATAATTACCTACGAGTGAATGTGCACTCTTCAAACTCTCCACTTAATGTTGTTGCTAGCTCTTGCTCCCAAAGTGTACCATCTGGGTTAACTTGATTGAGTTTACAAAAACAGATTAGATATAGGTCAACCTCACTGTCTAGGTCTACCATACGGATGCCATCCCAGTTTATAATTAATGTATTCGTTACACATTATGACAACCTGAACCTCCTTGCCATCGAAGTGAGAGGATAAACCCACAAGTACACAACAGAATACATGTAATATGTGCATAAGTACAATGCAATTACTAGGTGTTACACAAGATTTAACTACTTAAAATTAAGTGTATCTTGAGGGGTACTTACTTGTAATTAATGTGTACCTATATAGTACGTTAGCCATTTTGACAATCTATTCGTCAGCTTCTGAAAGCCCCATCCAAGTGAGAAAATAAACATACCAATGCACCACAGAATACATACAGTATGTGTAAGTACAAGGTTGTCGCTAGTTGTTACAGAGGATTTAGCTATTTAAAGTGAAGTATTACCCTTGAGTAACTTCTAGTTACTTATTACTCATTATCAAGTGAAAATACCGTAGCTTACTTTAGTCAACTTTATTGCAGCATGTAAAATACCTTACATTTCTTACAAAATATTAAGGATTTTTATTTTTAAATTAATAATACCTAACAATTAAATATATAGGCCTACTCAATAACATAAAAATAAATATTCAAGTGGTGACTCAAATCCGTAGCCTATAGTATGGTAAATAGCCTAGAAGGCTAGCTAATTTAGAAAAATGGGATTGTCTTTTTCTTTCCTTTTTAACATTACAAGTAACAATGGAAATTGACAACTGTCTCTGACTGTCTTCATCTGTTTCTTTTTTATATAGATCCAATTTAATATTGCAGATAGATTATGGCTTCCATGTATTGTAATTGTTTGCAAAACTTCCAATCTTCATCTGTTTCTTTATTGTAAAGCATTTTCCTCTCCTGTAGTCTGAGACCTTGTGGGAATCTGTGGTTGAGAAGAAGAAGAATGTATTAGTTAGTTATCGTCATCATGATTTCTATAATTTAGGATAATTTAGGAATATAGCTAGCTACCTAGCTAGTTTTTGTATTATCCAGCTAAAAATAATAGGGCTTGTGTTGACACAGCTAGCGAGCTAGCTGACGTTAACATACTGGGTGTGTCTCATGTAATACCCTTGGGGTATGGATACACTGAGAACAAGGTCAGGGAAGATAAGACCATCGAGCCCAGCTAACGTTAGCTAGCAAGTCAGCTAATGAGGAGCAACCATAGCATATTTGCCAGCTTTAGGTAGCTAACTAGCTAGTCAAGGTTAGAAAACTATGTAGCTAGAGTACAATCCCCGAAAACTCAACAGTTTGCATGGAAAGTCTACTCTGTAGATGGTAAATAGTTAGCTAGCCTAGTTGGTGCCCGCAACAAAAACAGCAGCTAATGTTTGCTAGCTAGCTACAGTTAGATAGCTAGCCAACAGTAAGCTAGCTAGCTAGCAAACCTATAGCATTTTATTTATTTCGCTTCAATATTTTATGTCTGGATTTTGCACACTGACCTTCTCGACCCTGTTCTTTGAGCACTGTTACATGGCGTCAGTGTCAACAAGTGGGCATGTTTGAGGTCGTTGTTATTTTGAGCATGTCACGAGCATGAGCATGTCACGCAGATCTTGACCTGATGACTTAATTCCTGGGATAAATAAGTATGCATACCAATGCATCCAATCCAAAAGTCAGAATGTTCCTAAACTGTGAAACCCTTGCAAGACCACATGATGGAATAAAAGTTTGTTTTGTGACCATTTTAAGTTAATTTATAAACTATTATTCAACCAGGCTTAATAGACTTAGAATTTGGCAAGCACGAATTACTATCTTACAATATTACAAATAACTGTTTATTATTGTGTCTAAAAATGTATGTCTAAAAACTGATTGCCATTGTCAAATGCAGCGTTAAATTATTATAATACATTTTTAGGTATTTTCTTAAAACTGAATTGTTGGTTAAGGGCTTTTAAGTAAGCATTTCACTGTAAGGTTGTACACCTGTTGTATTCAGCGCATTTGACAAATGCAATTTGAATTGATTTGATGTAAAGTATTTTTCATGTGAACCGTTTGTGAACCCATTTTTGCCATTTGCCTGGGCATCAGTCTCCAGATCATTATTGTAGTGTTGTGTCAATGAGGTGGTCGGTTTTCAATTTGCTAACATTTATCACATGGTTTGTGCAGGCTAAAATATGGTGCATTGGGAAGCTATAGGAAACTTTAACATTTTTAACATGGTAACAAGCATTCGTTGTTACACCCCTGTACAGACAGCAATTATCACCAGTTAGATGTTGTTATTACAGTGTAACTATGAATTATAACAATTCATTAAAATTCCCGTTACAGTGATGGAATAAGGACCCTTTAAAATGAACTGTTACTGTCATTTTTGCTCATCTTTGTCAAGGGTGTCAATAATTTCGGACCCCAGTGTATATCATGTTTTGCCTGTATTTGATGCTCAGAGAAATGAAGTAGAGAGTCTGATAAAAAAAAGAAACCTATAAGTTCCTACACTACAGAAAGGGCTAAAAAACATATTTTAGTTGACAAGCAGGGTGGATACTGGTGTCTTGTAAGAGGCAGGATGGAGGAGAACAGCAGTTCTGGGACCACCGCCTACGTAGAGGGAGGGAGATTTGACCTGAGAAGCATTTGCATGTTAAGTGCAGTCAATCTGAATTGATCACAGCCAAATTAAATGCAATGGGTTTCAATATTTTCCCTGTTCACACATTAGCCTCCTACCTACAACATATGGACTTATTGAATTCAGATTAGTAACCTAAGCATGGACGCAGACAAAGAGGAACTTGTCTTTAATTAAAAACATGCAGTTGGACCTTAAGTTCTATTCTGTTACGACTGGGTAATTGTAAAAAAAATCACAGGGCTCAATGAGTGTTGCTGAATGCCGCAGATTGCCTCCCCAAAGTGTCACTTCACCAATAGAAGTGGGGGTCATCGCCTAGTACCCATTGGTATAATAGTTTTTGTACAGAGCTATGATGGTCAGTGAGACAAACCTATCATGACACCAGTTGTTTAGAATTAACAATATCAGTGAAAACAGACATGCACAAAACTCCTCTTTTAGTGTTGAGGATCAGTGAATTGAGAAGTGTCTTCACCGGGTGGGTGTAGATCGGGATCCTGGGATGAAACAGTGATCAGAGGAGAACATGTAAATGTAGCACACACTCTGCCTTGGCTCCTCGTCATGACATGTTACTACTACCAGAGCAGTCTGCTGTCATGCTGTCATCTGTAGATGTGTTCAGCTGATACACATTACATGATTTACCAGTGTTACTGCAGGACCAGACACATATTTGATTATTTCCGCGCAAAATGTCAAAACCCATGATGCTGTTCGATGAAACATTCTTTGTGTTATTTAGTTTATGGAAATACCTTGATGAATGAATGAATCATCCTCACTCAGACTGCCATTTGCTGTTACAACTTGTTTGTGATGATCTAAGAAGCGGGTTCTGTTCATTCCTACCAGGTGTAACAGCAAAATCTTTACTGATTTTACTCCTCTCCTCCTACCAGCATCAATAGACCTTAAATCTCTGACAGCAATTACCTCTAAAGAGAAACACGGAAAGAAGTGTTTAACAGTATTCAGCTCTTTATTGTGGCTTATTGGCATGTCTGTAAATAGGATCATTTCAGAAATTTACCGTCAATTGAGCTTCTACTGTCCTGGCTGATTTATTGATAAGAGGGACCTTGCTTTCTTGCTCTGGATAATTAAAGAAGCCCCTAATAATTATACAGAGAAAGTATGAATTCTAGAGTGGATCTCTCCCACTGAAAATATCATTTATTATGAGTAGTGGTGGCACCCGCCTTGGCCGCCCGCCTGGTGTTCACCCATGAGGAGGCTCTTGTTGGGTGGTGGGGGGGAGACAGAACCGAGACACATTAATGCCACCATGCTGCTTTCTCTGAAGCGACAGAACGAAGCAGCATAATCAGAAGACGCTCATTACCGACAAGTAATTAACACACGCCAACCGAACGGAGAGATTGAATTTATAATAATTATATCATCAACATGGTGATGATCTTGTAAGGGAATCCCATCGTAGGGGAAAGGTTAATGACATGCCATTGCACAACAAGCACAGACTGGGGCCTTGGGCTTGTTTTAACTGCCATACAGATAATTAATGAACATCATATCGGCCATGCAGGTGGCATGAAATATTGACGCATAATGTCACTTTCCATTCTATTACATAGTAGGCCTAATCTTCCGCATCAGTCAGTACTTGCTGAAAATTATGTATAGTAAGTATGCTTTGGGCACTTTGGTTACAGTTGTTTAGTTGGCTAAGATTGAACTGTAAAACCTTATCAATCAGTTACTGATAATTTCCGCAATTACCCAATAGTATAATTTAATTATTGTGTGATAGACAGTGTGCAATCCGATCTCCCTCTCATATTCTGGTGGAGATCACTCGTTGGCTAATCATGTGTCTGAGAAGCTAAGCACTGTAGCGTAGGCTACCAGTGGCTCTGTGATATTACCTGACGATGAGCCTATTACACCACATCAACCCTCTGCCAATAATGAAATTAACACTATTGAAAAGCTCTATTAGCGATCTCTCATCTTGATAGTTTATTGGGCTTCAAAGCGGCAAAGTGAAATGCTAAGGGGTGGGGCTGGAGAAATATAACCAATCTCAAATTCATAGACATAGCTACGGATGCAAGGGCTGGCCATCAATGATATCAGCATTTACTTTTATCCATGTGTTGAGGCTATACAGTGTTTGTTTAAATTTGATTTGTTTACAAACATTGTAGAAAAACAAGCTTATATTTTGGGTTCCGATGGGGTAAGTTACAGTGCCTTCAGAAAGTATTCACACCCCTTGACTTTTTCCACATTTTGTGGTCTGAATACTCATGTAAACGTGATATTTCCGTTTTTTATTTTTATACATTTGCAAAAATGTTTTTAAAAACTGGGGTATTATGTGTAGATTGATAAGGGGAAAAAAATATTAAATAAATTATAGAATAAGGCTGTAATGCAGCCAAATGTGGAAAAAGTCAAGGGGTCTGAATACTTTCCGAATGCACTCCATTCAAATTTTATCAACCAGGAAATGGCGGAGTGATTTCTGCATAGTGTATCTTCAAACAGGATGCATGTTTTGGAATATTTTTATTCTGTACAGGCTTCATTCTTTTCACTCTGTTGATCCATCCTCAGTTTTCTCATACCACAACCATCAAACTCTGTAATTGTTTTAAAATCACCATTGGCCACATAGTGAAATCCCTGAGCAGTTTCCTTCCTCTCTGGCAACTGAGTTAGGAAGGAGACCTCATGATACTTATGTGATTTGTTAAACATATTTTTACTCCTGAACTTATTTAGGCTTAACATAACAAAGAGAATTAATACTTATTGACTCAAGACTTCAGCTTTTCATTTTTTATGAATTTGTTTTCTATAAACAAAATTCTACTTTAACATTATGGGCTATTATGTGCAGATCAGTAACAAAAAATTGCGTTTGAATTTTTTTTTATTCAGGCTGTAACACAACAAAATATGGATAAAGTAAAGCGGTTTCAATACTTTCAGAAGGCACTTTATGTTCTTCAGAATCAATGGGTATATAGCATATCATTAATTTATTAGTCCAAAAATGATGGTAGCAACTGCAGGTTGCCCCTTTAAGATATCAACACCCTCCCCATTGCAATAGCTGGCAGATCATATTGATGATATATAGTTAGTTACTAAAATAGCGCAGAATTAAAGGTGAAAATCTGTATTTATTATGCTGCAGTGGTAAAATCCACAGACCATGGAGACACAGAACAGGGGATATCTACACTATAATGTGTGAGTAGTGGGACAAGCAATTCCCTTTATCTTCTAGATAACCGGGTATGAGAGAGACACGGGAGCCAAAAATAACTAATTAGGAGGATTATATGGAATTAGAATGTGAGGCAGAAGCAGCAGGATTTTAATGTAAAAAAAATCAATAATGGGGAGACGGTGAAAACCAACCCTCTTAACATTAACAATTACTGTGATTAACAATGATACTCACAACTCATTTTTCATTATAGAGGGGGAGATAAGCTTGTTTATATAGACTAGCTTTTCAAGCAATGAGCAATTTATCATGGCGAGGCCCATGAAAGCACATAGCTAACAGCCCACAGCAATTAAAACCTTCCCTATGACCTTGTGACAGTCAAGGACCTGAGAGTCTAAAACTGCCTGCTGTTTTGTCACCATGGAGAGAGAGGAGGAAATAGGATAGTGTCTGGGTGTGCAGGAAAATCTATCAAATATATGCACCACTTGTAAATACTAGTATTGCATTCATTATACTTGGATATAATGTTGATATGATTTCATTTCAATGCACAGACAAATATGATTTAATTATTCTGTTCTGAAAGACGGGCCTGTGTTCAAATTAAAGTTAGTACAGTTATGAGCAATTTATGTGTGTTTGTGTTTCTGAGTGGTGTAGTCAAGTTGATGTGGGGTCTAGTGGGGGTTAATTGATCTCTTTTCCCAAACTCTCCCTGTATGGTACCTGTGCCACTTTGAACCCCTTTTAATAAAACCTCCCTATACACTTGAGTCTTCTACAGCTCCTGCACATTGCATTGCATGAAAGAGCTTATAGAACAATGTTTTATTATTGTATGAGGTGATACATCAGTAATAAGTGCCCGCCATGTGAAAACTCTAGCCTTCTCAAGTTGATTATTGGAGCTTGTTTAATGACATCATACACCATTGGATTAGATAGAACAAGTGTCCCATTACAACTTAATTGTTCATTGGGAAACCTTTTGACCAAATGATGATTGAATCTTTCGCTTTTAAATATCAGAAATGATAACACTGTGTTTTATAATCAGTCAATTAGAAATAAATAACATGTTAACAGAGCGAGAGCCCAGGCACAAAGGCCTAGCCTTCCTTACTATAGATTCCATTACAGACAGTCTCCACCGGAAAGTAATGAGCCATAACATTTTATTCAGAAATTATATTACCAAAAAATGATAGAGTGATAGCAACCACAAAGGGGCCGAGCTCCGGGTGCTCGTCTTAACATTCTGGCATGATGTACTTCTATTGATCTCACTAGAATCACTTAATATCACAGAGGATAAGGCATCCAGGTCTTCTATCCCCTCCCTCCCTTTTTCTTGGAGCAGGCAAACACGCTCAGGTACTTACAGTGTTGAATTGACCAATGCGTCTCTGTGTAATTACAGGGATTTCCTTATCTCACCCTATTTGCTGAAGCCATCCTGCAGATGAAAAGGGGCCTAATTCAGCGCCCGCTCATATCTCATTTACATTGGTGGTGGTGGGGAGCTGAGCCCAGCTCCATTGCAGAGCTACGATCATGACATAAGGGTTTTCCCTATCCTAAAAATAGTTATATTAGAGGTTTCCAGACAGGTTGAAAAAACTGTGAGAGTAGTGTAGCCTACTGTAGTCTAATATTCACATCTCATCTTCTAGTTTAATACATTATCCAATGCAATTCGCTGTCAGTGCCGTTTAAGATTAGCGAGGACACATTTTTTTTATGACCATGGCCATATTTCTATGGCCATGTTCCCATTACAATATGACTGTCATTCATATTCCATTCACGCAGCTCAATGTAGCGTTGAAAGGTTTAGGCTACTACACGATAGTTGAATGTGCCCTATACCCATCAAGAGGTTGCTACAACTTAGCCTGCATATGACAGTTTATAACATAGGTCGAGAGACAAATTGGAGTAATCAAGGTGACAGATAATGACACGTTCAATACTGCCTTGCACACTCTTGCCTGCATCTAGCTGATCTGAGGTGTTCTCATTTGTCCAAATGAGAGTTTCCATTGGACAAATTCACAGGTAGGTCCATCCCCGATTCGTTCCGTTTCTTTCCGTTTAAGAAACGTTTTGCAACAAAATCGTCAGAATGAATATACCCCTGATCACCAGCATACACAGTTAACTTTCATAGCAATGACATACAGCATCGTCACTTTGCTCATTTAATAATTCACTCTCTCACCTTTTCCCTTCACTTGTGGATTTAAGTGCACAACAAAACAGCTGTCCGTGAACAGACAAAAAAACTCTCCAAGCCAAACCTTTATACCATAACCGCTAACCGCTACTCAGCCTACATCGTTCACCATATTAGCTAACATCATAGCTAGTCAACATAGCAACTAGAACTAACATGTTAGTAAGCCCACAATCCTATCCATGTGAACAATCACGCAGTACAGTTAAATCGGCGGGCCCCGGTGGCAATAAAATTATAAAACCGAAAGCTTTACCATGAGTTGGAAGAGTTGCAGTGTTGGCTAGCCTTAGCAAGCCAGCTAATATAAATAGCATCCTTCTATGTTTGAATCAAGATGTTGAATAGGCTAAATGAGCTGTATTAGCTAGCTAAGTACGTGAAAGGTAAACTAAGAGGAAGAAAGATATACAACAAAACATAGCCGGCTCTCTCTCTCTCTCTGCTGCTTCTCCTTAATTTGTGAAGAAATTAATTTGTTCATAACTGTTCAACTATTGTCTTTCAACTACTCACCACACTTTATGCACTCCAGTGCTAGCTAGCTGTAGCTTACGCTTTCAGTGCTAAATTAATTCTCTGTTCCTTTGATTGGATAGACAACATGCCAGTTCCTGCTGCAAGAGCAAAGTGCTCATCATCATAATCATCATAATCATCATAATTCCTGCGTAAGTCTATGGAAGGAGGTGAGAACCATGAGCAACCTAAGTTTTGTATTGAAGAGGAGGACAGAAAAGCCGTGGTGTTAATCTAGGGAGTGCTGTTGAGGCTACTGGACACCTTCATTGCAAAACAGTGTGTTTTAATCAGTTATTTGGTGATGTGAATACAGTGTATTTGGAAAGTATTCCGTCCTCCAGACTCTTTTCATATTTTGTTAGTTTACAGCTTATTCTAAAATTGATTAAATCATTTCTCCCCCTCATCAATACCCCATAATGACAAAGGAAAAACAGGTTTTTAGAAATGTTTGCAAATGTGTAAAACATTTCAAACTGAATTATGACATTTACATAAGTATTCAGACCCTTTTACTCAGTACTTTGTTAAAGCAGCTTTGGCAGTGATTACAGCCTTGAGTCTTCTTGGGCATGACACTACAAGTGTGGCACACCTGCATTCGGGAGTTTCTCCCATTCTTTTCGAGAGATCATCTCAAGCTCTGTCAGGTTGTATGGGAAACTTTGCAGCACAACAGGTCTTTCCAGAGACGTTCGATCAGGTCAAGGGGTATGAATACTTTCCAAATGCACTGTATATTTATTATAGTTTTATCCATTTTTATTTTTATGAAATTCTTTGAATAGGATGGTCCTCTCCCTTTCTCCTCTGAGGAGCATCCACTGATCCAATGCTATTACACTTTAAGGTACAAAATCACATGTTCTGTCATAGCTTAGTATTTGCCAAAGTATTAGGCTTATGGGTATGCTCATGTGAAATGCAGAATGTTCAAAAATGTATCTTCGAAAAACACATTATAATATAGATGATCAAATTAAAAAGTATGAAACCCATACTGAAAGTACATGTACCCGTTTTATTGTCCTCCTTTTTGTGCTATGTTATCCATTGCAGCAGAAATGGTCATTTTCTCTCTTTGCAAGCATTTTTAGTTGTATTGGAGCGGTTGGAGAGTTAAACACGCTTTCTGTCAGCATTCAAAATAAATCTCCTGAAACAGAAGACACAGAGGAGGCATAAGAAACTTTGGAGCAATTTCAGATTAATTTCATAGATTAATGCTTCAGAAAGTGTGTATAGCACAAGAGGCAAGGGTTAACGTCATCCACTGAAGCCTGTTAACTTTTAGGCTGCTTTTTTTTAAGAAGGCAAAAGCATATTAACCCTATGCATACATATCTGTGAAGTCATACATGACAGGAGCGGTATCGGAGTGCTGGGGTGTAGCGGCTGACACTCTTTCCGGTCAACATTGTAGTTGGAGAAAAATGTTCTGCACACTTCCTATTCTTCTCACATGCTTCTGACGTTAATTATTCTAATATTCACCACCATGTTATGATGATTTTTGTTTCCTTTAACAAAAGTGGTGCGCGATGGTTCAATTTACAGTGGCTAAAAAACATCCACATACCCAGCAAACACTTAATGCACTGAAGAGAAACAGATTGATAAAGCCCTGACTCTAAAGGAGGGGTCTGGGGGGGGGCTAAATTCCTGTAATGACTTGGGGGAGGCGTATTAATTTCTGCATCTCAGGGAGGCGTGGGGAGGGAGGCGGAGGCTGACCCCTGGAAATGAGATCGATGCAGTGGGGGCCTGCTATCGCCCGGCAGCCGGCCACCAGCTTCCCTTATCAGCAGAGTGGCCTCGTTTGTTATTTCTGCTAGAGATATCCCACACATCCCCCTACTCCCCCCTTCAGCCAGCCACAAAGCCCCAGGGCTAATGAAAGCCTCCTCACAGGAAGGTGACTGTAGCTTCCCTTAGCAGATTAGGAGAAAGCTACTCATTTCTTCTACATATATAATTTCATAATTGATTACTGCACAGGGAATTTGTATTCATTATGCGGCCGACTCCTGAAGAAATATGAGGACCATTAAAAAGGTGTGTGTCACTGATTATTATTATTATTAGGATTATTATCCCTGTAAGGGTGCTTGGAATCCTCATTATTGTGGGATTTTGCTACTGATTTTTCACGTTTCTTTTCTTTTTCCTGGCAAAAGGACATTTATCCAACACAAGGAAAGCAATAACTAACCAGTTATCAGTAGGAATCTGTGCTCATTCACTTAAAATATTTATTGGATTAACTATAAATCGCAGAATGAAAGGACTGCAGCAATCATGTATGCATGTTGGCGTTGTCTGCTAACAGCTGGATAGGTAATGCAGATTAGGTACCTAACTCAAGTACAACACTCATTACCTTAACAGCGATTTGAACCAGTAACCTTTTGGTTAATACCACATTCCCAATATAATACTAATGTTTTACAATTACACTGCTAACAGTGCTAATAGTGCTTAACGCGTAATAATGTTTAATTGTCTTGATGCCAATTCTACTCAGAATTTTCCTAACCAGGTGGTGCTGTCCCTTTTCACCCGTTCCCTCACTATGCCCAAAGGGAACTGTTTCAGAAGCAAAGTTCCCAAATGTACTTTTTATTTTATCTTTATTTTTTACACATTTACAAATCTACTAATTCATAACAGCTAATGAATGGAAATGGGTGGCAGATGAACCCTAGATAGTGTGTCACAAACATGTGTATTGACAACCCAGGCTGCATGCCTAAGGTATTGTGTTTGACCTTACTATGACCTGGCTGAAATCCTTGTCCTTGCTAAATATATGAGCTAGAATAGACTAACATGCCTATATCTGTCCAGAATTTTCATTTGATAAATTCCAGGGAAGTTTATTTGGGGGGAAAAATACAAGATTCCCGCCCACTGGCTCAAATGCAAATTAATGAAATGACAAAAAAGAGGATAAAATTGGAGAGGATAACAATGGCTCTTAGAAAGATTGTAGTAGTGCTGTATTCATAAAATGTAAATGAGGCAGAACAAATGTTAATTTGTCAGGTTCTCTGTGTGCAGGTATTCTGCACTCCCATTCAACTGTAATGTATTACATCTCTACCCGTTGCCTCAAGTGGAACAGTGTTTAAATGAATTCACTCAAAGTATGACCTCTGTATAAAGAGGAATCCTAAAATGGGGCCATCACACTGACTGATCCCGATCTGTGCCATCCACTTCTGCTCTACTCTACTACCCCATGATCACAGTTAATAACCTAGTAGCAGAGTAAGAGGCCCTTCTAACAGGCAAAAGAGAAATCTGAAATGAACAATGGCTTCCCTTCTACAATAGCATAGATGCCAATTGGGTAATTATTTTCATTTCTGTCTAAAGACTTCTAAATACTCTTAAATATTCTGCCATGATTTTAAGGTAAACATTTACTATTCTAATTAGCTATTAGACGGTTTATTTTGCCCGTATGCAAAAGAGCAAAACAAACCTGGTTTAACTTGTATAACAGAACTTGGCTCCTTTATGTTTTATTGCAGTGCATCAGTGCCAGAGGCATCACTACAGACCCTGGTTCGATCCCGCGCTGTATCACAACTGACCGTGATCAGGAGTCCCATAGGGCGCCTCATAATTGTCCCAGCGTCGTCTGGGTTAGGGGAGGGTTTGGCCGTGGTAGTCCGTCATTGTTAATAAGAATTTGTTCTTAACTGGCTTGCCTAGTTAAATAAATAAAAATTGTTGTAAGTAAGGGTTCTTGTAAAGGCCAGTGTTTCCACTGTCTGCTCTCTGTAGTGCTGCTTAGTCCCACTGACAGATCCAAGGCTATTGCTCTCTAATACTGAGCATGAAAGAAAGTCTTCCCACAAAGGAAAGGAATAAATATATATTGAGTAGTGTCTTTTGTGTGGCCAAAGCATTTATCTTCAAATCTTAATAGTCCTGGCCATCATTTAGTCCAAATAAGTTCCATTCTACCTTTTCTCTTTCTCTGCACTAAAGGCAAGGCTCCTGGTTTAATTATGACATATTGATTTTGTAGTTAAGCCTTGTTTGGCTTAATGAAATCTTTTGTTGGCCCTAATTCTGTCTTCCATTGTCCCCTCTGAAGCACTTAGATTTTGTCCTCACCTTTTTGTGCAGCTTGAAATATATAATCTTTCTTTGGTCATCGTCAACGTCAATGGTTCCCCCCTAAAATGGACCCTGTCGCCATGTATCTTCTGTTTCCTAAAGCTTTTGCATTGACTCCAAAGCAATCAATTTCCTAAATGATGTAATTATCTGCTAGTCTTTTTTGCACATTTAAAGTTGAGGGTTTATTTTAGATCAATTCGGACCACTTTGTGTGCAAATTGCACAATTGCATTGCCTTCAGATTTCTCACAAATCCAATTGGGATTAGGGCCTTTGGAGTGGAATGCCTAATGATGCTTTTTCCCCCTTCGTTCTCTGTGGAGGATTGGATTGTCCTTCACATGGTGACAGAGAAAGAAGCTACAGTTGCACCAAAATTAGACAGAGAATAAGTAGCAAATGCTCACCTTGGAGACTTGGCTGCCTTATATGCCTGCAGCTAGCTATGAATTGGCTCAAGGTGGCAATGTGAAAGGCAACTAGTTTATTGACTGATTTGACAGATGAACACATTTTTCCTGTCATCGCTGACTGGGCTCTTTACTGAATAAGGGATTCAATATTCCCTTGCATTATTAGTGCTGGTATTAATACTGTAAGACCTAAGACCACAATAGCTGTAATAGCAGTAAGACATGTTTTTGTACATTCTCCCCATATGCTCTCACTGATAAAGTGACAAGCCCATCTCCACTTTAAAATGTCTGGCCTCCTGTTTCTAGGATGTGCGGCCAAAATGTTTTGCCATAAATGTGAGTGAACAGAAAAAGAGCAGAAACCTATTGCAGAAATCAAACTGACGACATGGGGTTTAAAGGAGTCTCTCACCCAAATCCATCTTTGACCTGCCACTCTCTTCTTCTGTTTCTGTTTATGACCAGCCCCTCTCCCCAGACTGGCGCTGGTGTGCCTCTGGTCTCTGATGGAGTGTCAGAGAGGGGGGGGGTGGGGGGGGGGTGGCACAAGCTAGCTGCCTGGCTGCCTGCCTGCCTGCCTGCCTGGCATCTCCATGGGGAGGGTTTTTAGGGGAGGAGGGGGCTGGAGGCCACTAAATCAGTGCACGCTTGTCAACATCCTCGGGCCGCAAGAATTACTCAAGTGAAAATAACAAATGGCTGTCATTGCAGAGCCAAAAACCTGTGATTATAATTATCACATCCCCAGTGACCTTGCATAAACTATAATCTCTCTCCAATGGAGCATTTAAATAGCCTGTATCTACTGCCAGGGGAACCAGGAGTTTCGGGCCAGAGCCAAACCAGAGGATCACTGATTCACAACAGAACTATCGTACTAGCCCCAACTGTGTGAGGGATTGCACATGCTACGAGAGAGAGAGAGAGAGAGAGATTTTGCAGATGTTATCGCAATTGCAGCGAAATGCTTATGTTTCTAGCATTTGGGAGTGCAGTAATATGTAACAATACAAAAAACATGACACACAATCCCATAAAAATAAAATGAAAGAAATTAAGAAATATCAGAACGAGCAATGTCTGAGTCCGGAATATAGATATAATACATATTTACACACCACCGTTCAAAAGTTTGGGGTAACTTAGAAATGTTCTTGTTTTTTTGTCCATTAAAGTGACATCAAATTGATCAGAAATACAGTGTAGACATTGTTAATGTTTTAGATGACTATTGTAGCTGGAAACGGCTGATTTTTAATGGAATATCAACATAGATATCTAAATAGATATGCACAACTGAGCAAGAGGACAAGTACATTAGAGTGTCTAGTTTGAGAAACAGATGCTTCACAAGTCCTCAACTGGCAGCTTCATTAAATAGTAACTGCAAAACACCAGTCTCAACGTCAACAGAAGGCAAGCATCCCGGAGCATCCCACTTCACTGTTGACGTTGTGACTGGTGTTTTGCAGTTACTATTTAATGAAGCTGCCAGTTGAGGACTTGTGAAGCATCTGTTTCTCAAACTAGACACTCTAACGTACTTGTCCTCTTGCTCAGTTGTGCACCGGGGCAAGGGAGTAGTACACAGCGTTGTACGAGATCTTCAGTATCTTGTCAATTTCTCGCATGGAATAGCCTTCACTTCTCAGAACAAGAATAGCCTGACAAGTTTCAGAAGAAAGTTATCCGTTTTGAGACGGTAATCGAACGCACAAACACTGATGCTCCAGATACTCAACTAGTCTAAAGAAGGCCAGTATTATTGCTTCTTTAATCAGAAACAACAGTTTTCAGCTGTGCTAACGTAATTGCAAAGGGGTTTTCTAATGATAAATTAGCCTTTTAAAATGACAAATTTGGATTAGCTAACAAATTTCAAATTCAAATTTATTTTATATAGCCCTTCGTATATCAGCTGATATCTCAAAGTGCTGTACAGAAACCCAGCCTAAAACCCCAAACAGCAAGCAATGCAGGTGTAGAAGCACGGTGGCTAGGAAAAACTCCCTAGAAAGGCCAAAACCTAGGAAGAACCCGAGAGGAACCAGGCTATGTGGGGTGGCCAGTCCTCTTCTGGCTGTGCCGGGTGGAGATTATAACAGAACATGGTGTAGATGTTCAAATGTTCATAAATGACCAGCATGGTCCAATAATAATAAGGCAGAACAGTTGAAACTGGAGCAGCAGCACGGCCAGGTGGACAGGGGACAGCAAGGAGTCATCATGTCCGGTAGTCCTGAGGAATGGTCCTAGGGCTCAGGTTCCCCGAAAGAGAGAAAGAAAGAAAGAGAGAATTAGAGAGAGCACACTTAAATTCACACAGGACACCGAATAGGACAGGAGAAGTACTCCAGATATAACAACCTGACCCTATAGCCCCCCGACACATAAACTACTGCAGCATAAATACTAGAGGCTAACACAACATGTCAATGGAACACAGCAACACAGGTTGCTGATAATGGGCATCTTTACGCCTATGTTGATATTACATTTTTAAAAACTGCCAGTCACAGCTACAACAGTCATTTACAACATTAACAATGTCTACAATGCATTTCTGATCAATTTGATGTTATTTAATGGACATTTTTTTTTGCTTTTCCTTCAAAAACAAGGACATTTCCAAATAACCCCAAACTTTTGAACGGTAGTGTATACATATACATACAGTGCCTTGCAAAAGTATTCATCCCCCTTGGCATTTTTCCTATTTTGTTGCATTACAACCTATAGTTTAAATTGATTTGTATTTGTATTTTATGTAATGGACATACAGAAAATTGTCCAAATTGGTGAAGTGAAAAAAACAACATGTTTACAAAAATTTTAAAAATTTGGAAATGGAAAAGTGGTGCATATGTTTTCTCCCCCTTTGCTATGAAGCCCATAAAGAAGATCTGGTGCAACCAATTACCTTCAGAAGTCACATAATTAGTTAAATAAAGTACACCTGTGTGCAATCTGAGTGTCACATGATCTGTCACATGATCTCAGTATATATACACCTGTTCTGAAAGGCCCCATCCATCAATTCTGACCACCAGTTTCCCAGTCCCTGCTGCCACCACCATCCTTCACTGTGGGGATGCTGTTCTCGGGGTGATGAAAAGTGTTGGGTTTGCGCCAGACATAGCATTTGATGGCCAAAAAGCTCAATTTTAGTCTCATCTGACCAGAGTACCTTCTTCCATATTTTTGGGGAGTCTCCCAAATGCCTTTTGGAAAACACCAAGCGTGTTTACTTATTTTTTTCTTTTAGCAATGTATTTTTTTCTGGCCACTCTTCTGTAAAGCCCAACTCTGTGGAGTGTACGGCTTAAAGTGGTCCTATGGACAGATGTGTGGAGCTTTGAAGCTACTTTAGGGTTATCTTTGGTCCCTTTGTTACCTCTCTGGTTAATGCCCTTCTAGACTGGTACATGAGTTTTGGCGGGCGGCCCTCTGTTTGTTGTGGTGCCATATTCTTTCCATTTTTTAATTATGGCTTAATTGGTGCTCCATGGGATGTTCAAAGTTTCTGATATTTTTTTTATAACCCAACCCTGATCTGTACTTCTCCACAACTTTGTCCCTAACCTGTTTGGAGAGCTCCTTGGTCTTCATGGTGCCGCTTGCTTGGTGGTGCCCCTTGCTTAGTGGTGATAACCCTAAAGGAGCTTCAAAGCTCCACACATCTCTCCATTGGACCACCTTAAGCCGTACACTCCACAGAGTTGGGCTTTATCTGTGCAGCAACTCTCCCCATCCACCCTGACGAATTTTGAGAGGATCTGCAGAGAAGGATGGGAGAAAGTCCCCAAATACAGGTGTGCCAAGCTTGTAGAGTTATTAAAACATTATTAAAAAACGTATTAAAGTGACCAGTGTTCAATGACTATTTTACATAGGGCAGCAGTCTCTAAGGTGCACGGTAGAGTACTGGGTGGTAGCCAGCTCGTAACAGTTGCTAAGGTGCAGGGCAGGGCAGAAGCCGGCTACTGGTGATGATATACCACCCGGATGACCTTGAGTTAGAAGCTGTTTTTCAGTGTCTCTGTCCCAGCTTTGATGCACCTGTACTCTCTCTGCCTTTTAGCTGGTGGCGGGGTGAACAGGCTATGGCTCGGGTGGCTGAGGTCCTTGATAATCTTCTTGATCTTCCTGTGACACCGGGTGCTGTAGATGTTCTGGAGGGATGGCAGTGTGCCCCCAGTGATGTGTTGGGCTGACCGCAACACCCTCTGGAGAGCCCTGTGGTTGCAGACGGTGCAATTGCCGTACCAGGCGGTGATACAGACCGACAGGATGCTCTCAGTGGTGCATTTGTAGAAGTTTGTGAGGGCCTTAGGGGCCAAGCCAAATTTCTCCAGCCTCTTCGGCCTTTCTTCACCACAATGTCTGTGTGAATGGACCATTTCACGTTGTCAGTGATGTGCACACTGAGGAACTTGAAGATTTTCACCCTCTCGACAATCAGCTCCATCATTTGTTGACATCGAAGGAGAGGTTATTATCCTGGCACCACTCCACTGGGGCCCTCACCTCCTCCCTGTTGGCTTTCTGGTCATTGTTGGTAATCAGACCTACCATTGTTGTGTCGTCAGCAAACTTGATGGCTGAGTTGGAGACGTGCATGGCCACACAGTCATGGGTGAACAGGGAGTACAGGAGGGGGCTGAGCACGCACCCTTGTGGGGCTCTCATGTTGAGGATCAGCAAAGCATTTTCAAAAAATATCTACTGAATAACTTTGTATGTTTTTGTATCTTCAGGTGGATTTTCTTTTGCCACTACCAAAGGAATTTTTTTTTTTTACAGCTCTTAGTTCTTCTCTCATCACGTCTACAGCATTTCTGCAGCACCACGTCACAGGACAGTACTTATACAGTACATGCCATGTTCACATGCTAGTCAGAACTAGGAAACTTGGTAACTGATTGAAGTTACACAAGTTTCCTAGTTCCGACTAGCATGTGAGCGGAGCATAAACCCCAACGTACACGTCTCAGTTCAGAAATCAAGTCGAATGAGACAAAACCCTCACTGTTTTTATTAACATGAATATTCTGCCATGATGGCATCAAAACGTGCCAGACATGACACCTCGCTGTAACAGAGAACTGATGGTCTCTTCCTGTCTGTCGTGCAGAGCTGCTGCTTACAGGGGGAAGGGTGCCAGTTGGAACACAACCCTGTTCTGCTGCATAAGGGGGCATCAGGGTCCATCCTGCCCAAACACTAATTGGAAGGGATTTTCTCCATTCTTTGGCATTCACAGTTTCTATACATAGCTGGATGATTAGTCTTGATTAGCAGCCATGCTCACAGGTCAGGCACACTGTCACTGGACCGTTCAGGAGAGCAGCACTGAGCACACTCGTTCTCCCCATCAACAGTTTTATGATATGTTATGCTTAGTGAGCTGCTCACTCTCAGAGTTGCAGCTAGGGCTTTGCCATTCTTCTAAAAACTAGAGTATGATCATAATGATCAAAAAGTGTACTTCAGTTTGGATTTCAAAAACATTCTTATTTGCATTCATACACCATTAAAATCTGTAACCATTTGCATGTGGAACAGGGTTGTAATGGACAGTTCAGATGATTTCCTTTGAGATAACGTAATAGTCAACAGCCTGTCAGGGCCTGGTGTAATGTACATACATTAGCACAACATTACCAGTAGCCGCTAGAGGGCACTAATCATTATGCCTTGTCTCTCTATGTAAATCTAAATCTCTAAAAGTGTGTCATAGACACAGATGTTGTCAAACATTGGAAGAGACGACAGGGGGTTGTTTCATTTTTTTTCTGTTCCAAGTCTCCAGTTGAGATGATTTAAATTCAAGGCTGTCTTTTTTTATAAGGATAGTTATTTATTTTTCCCCAATGTCTCTTGATCGAATCGTACTCACACAGCTCTCAAGCAAGAATCAATGAGGACAAAGGTTTAGAAAGAGCATGTACAAAATAACTGCCACAAACCCATGACTAATGTGATGGAGAGGGAGCTACATATTGATGAGACGCCAAGCCTTTCACTATGTCCCCATATTACTCTATAAGGAGCTGTGACTTCATGGACACATTGCCAAAGCTGTTTACCCCCTCTTCACTTCCATCTACCACAATAGGGCCGGTGACATGGTGATATTATGATGTTATGTGTGTCACACACACTTGAGAAATAGATTGCTGTACTGAACATTATTGTAACATATGGCCCAAAAGGCTACACAGATTGCTTGTTTATGTCATGTCTATGTGTGTTCAAATGATCATGCTTGCCTATCAGTGTTTGTGTGGGAAATTGTTTGTATTTGTGAGTGTCTGTTTGTTTGTGTTTGTGTGTGTCTGTCTTGTATTTGCGCATGTACTTGCATGTGTGTGTCACCCTTTCAGACAGCTCATATTATGTGTGAGCCAGAGGGAGTTGGGGGTCAAGTGATTTGCCCTGAGGTCAATTGACTGCGGCTACTGTAAGTCCCCACCATTAGCCTGCATCTCATAGAGCATCCTCCATGGCCCTCTCCCCCAGATCTGACAGGGCTCGATGTTAATACAATATGAAGACCCTAAAATGTGTTTGTTGTGGACACTCCCCATTTTAATAGGAATGCATCATCTGCCCAAGTAGCCAGCCTGTTGACTTCTTTATTGGGGATTGGGGGCCTCTTTTCTCTCTATGGATTTTCTATCCACTTGTGTTAATCTCTCTTAGACTGAATGATTGATGAGCTCCTGTGTCATAGTGAACTATCAGAAAAATGAGCATTTTGCTTACGCTTACCAACGCATGCAAAATGTAATGATTATCTTCTCAGCTTTCGCCAACAGGACAATGACCCTGAGCACACAGCCAAGACAAATCTCTGACTGTCCTTGAGTGGCCCAGCCAGAACCTGGACTTGAAACCGATCGAACATCTATGGAGAGACCTGAAAATAACTGTGCAGCGATGCTCCCCTTCCAACCTGACAGAGCTTGAGAAGATCTGGACGATCTGCAGAGAAGAATGGAGAAACTCCCCAAATACATGTGTGCCAAGCTTGTAGCGTCATACCTAAGAAGACTATAGGCTGTAAATGCTGCCAAAGGTTCTTCAGCTAAGTACTGAATAAAGGGGTCTGAATACTTATGTAAATGTGATATTTCTGTTTTTTTTATTATAATAAATTAGCTAAAATTCCTAAAAAAACAGTGTTTTGCTTTGTCATTATTGGTTATTGTGTATAGATTGAAGAGGGGGAAAATGAATTGAATCCATTTCAGAATAAGGCTGTAAGGTAACTAAATGTGGAAATAGTCAAGGGGTCTGAATACTTTCCAAAGGCAAGTAATGTACTTGCTCACATTGAGATAATTTCTGATGTAGACATTATTATTTTTCCAGAACTTATGCAAATATTAACAGTTAATTAATAGTGTGTATCTAATAATCACAAGTAATTTGCAGAAACATAACTAAATAGCCAGACTGATACCCGCAGACGGACACACACGTGTGTGTGCTCACACACACACCCATACACACCGGCAGAAACAAACAGCATAGTGCTATATTATAAATAAATAAATCATAATGTTTCAACTAAAGCAAAATTTAGTTTCCCACTCTCAGCTGTTATCTTGGTTGGGTGGTATATAACGTGCTTTGGCCTAGCAATTTATGACTCTTGCTGAATGGATAATGGCAGGCCCTAGTCTATTACCCAAAGCTTTGTTAGAGCCCTGAATGTAAATTGACTACCTATAGTGGCCCAAATCTCTTCCCATCTCTAGTACTTATACAACACGGGTCATTATTAAATGCCTGTAACGGCGTTCTTCATTTGTTGCAAGAGAGTCGGACCGAAATGCAGCGTGTTGGTTACTCATGTTGTTTAATGAAACAAATGACGAATACATGAAAATACTGAGACAAAATACAAAACAACAAAACGGAACGTGAAACCTAAGTACAGCCTGTCTGGTGAAACTACACAGAGACAGGAACAATCACCCACGAAATACAAAGTGAAACCCAGGCTACCTAAATACGGTTCCCAATCAGAGACAACGAGAATCACCTGACTCTGATTGAGAACCGCCTCAGGCAGCCAAACCTATGCAACACCCCTACTCAGCCGCAAATCCCAATACCAACAAAAACCCCAATACGAAATACAACATAAACCCATGTCACACCCTGGCCTGACCAACAAATAAACTAAAACACAAAAATACTAAGACCAAGGCTTGACAATGCCATAATTAAATGCCATATTTAAGGGATATGACTTACCACGTTTCAATTCTCTAATCTCGGGGTTATATATAACAACAAATTAGATTACGACAATTAGGATGGCCTTTTTCTAATTTACTTATAGAAGTCCAAACAATCCGGAAGACTGTTTTTGTGTGATCATGATAGAAATTGGAATATAACATATTTATGTTAAATAAGTCCACATAGTAAAATGGAAGAACACAATGGAGTGAATTGTACCAAAACCATTTGTTAAATCTCTTGTATTTTGTATTACCTCTACACTGCATGGTCATTATATTTGTGTCAAGAGTTTACAGCAATTATTATTTACTAGACTCAGATTGATGTTCATATTCAGAACAATCTGGATAGCGTCCAATGTCTTTTACGTTGAATGTAGCCTTTCTTGGGTCAGTGCTTGGCCAAGCATAGGATTGGCTGGATGCATTGTCATTAGGATGAAGTCTTTCTGCTCTGTTTTTTAATTAGCCCACTAATGCTTGAGAGCTGATGGATTTCAGAATTGCACCAATTTGGTGTGTGACTTGCATTACCTCATACAAGTCCTGCACGGGAGATGCTATAGCTGTTTAGTTTACAGTGCCTCTCTGATAACATTTTACAGTTGCGGACAAATATATTGGCACCATTGCACTTTTCTTACCGAGGCTTTGCATTCATTTCCTCAATTATTTGCACTTCAGCTCGCCTGAAGGAAGAACGTGTCACACAATTGAAAAACATTTTTCAAGCACATGTAGACAACAAGATTCAGCTTCGACTTAGGTGTCTGTTGGTGGGGAGAGAGTAGTTGTCCCCCTAGATGTTGTGAGTTTTGGATCTTGGTATTGGGTTTTGTGTTTGCTAAAAGCTAACTGCTTGTGTAGCTAAAAAATGACTTTTTGCTTGTGTACCCAGTCCTTTGTTGCTTGAGTAATATGGCCTGTGGTAATTTAAAAAAGATTAACTGAGTTTGAACCTCTGATCGTGCCCTAGGACATTTGGTTGTGCCCTAGCACGAGTGCTGTCCTGTTTGATTGGGGTGGAAACAGGAAGCTTTGGCTTGGACCAGCTTGTATTACCATTGTCCCCCGCTGGGTTCCACCTCCATTGGGTGTCGGGCTGATTGCAAAAGATTGGGGCTGCTGGCGAAGGGTCTTCCGGTGCAGTGACCTTGGGAATGGGGTTGTCTGAGGCCGGGAGAGAGCAGCAGCGATGGTCAGAGTGGATAGGGGTGTCATACCAACTGAATGAGGCTCATTCTGGTTTATCTGGCAGGTTTCAGAGTCAGGATTCCTGTGATGATATATATATACAGTGTTCGCCAGTGGCTCGGTCAATGGAGGCAAGTTGCTGGTTCCCGAAGTCCCCGAACCCGGTGTGGGCTGAGTATCAGAACGTCTATACCACGAAAGCACATTGTTTCTAACCAAGCTGTGGGCATAGTAAACACATTCAGACAAACAATTGTCAAGAGTGGTGGATATGAAAACAAGCATGACAAAAATATATATATATCCCAGTCCTCAGGGTGGTTCTCTGGAACGAGGGATTTGGTCAACGTAAAGATTTAGAGCTACTGACTGTTTTGCTAGCGTTGAGGCATTTCCTTCTGATGTTGGGCAGCCAACATGTGTTGGAAAGGTCCTACAACAAAACGGAAGTGGCGTACATTAACAGGCGAGGGGACTCAGCCTCTCTCTCCTAAACCTGGCCCGTTATCTGCTTGTATGGAGCAGTCAGCATTTCCTGTCGCTCAGGGCGATGTAACTTCCTGGGTGGCAATCTACTTTCCAGGGGGGTCCTATCTCTACGGTGTGGATACTGCACTTCTCGGTGGTTGCCCAGATATGGGGCTGGTTCAGCAGGGCCGGCGTAGATCTTTATGCATCGCAAGAAAACACGCAATGTCGTCTGTTCTTCTCTATGAGGGATCTGGGACCTCTATTGGGAACAGATGCTTTGGCATATCCGTGACCTCGGACCCTGCTCTATGCATTTCCTCCAGCCACCGTGGAGAGGGTTCATCAGGAGGGTCTGTTGTTGATTCTGGTGGCTCTCCATTGGGTAGGGACCCATGTCTGTGTCTATTATCTCAGGTGCATGGGAGAGTTTCGCACACATGACCGTAGATATGGGATCTGTGGATTTGGGCCCTGAAAGGTTGAATTTGATGGCTAGGGGTTTACCCTCGAGCATGCGCCCTCTATGAGAGGGTTGTATAAATATATATATTATAAGCGACACATTTGAGGTTTGGTGTCAGGTTAAGCGAATTGCTCCTTTTTTTTGGTGGACATAAATATGTTCGCGCTTGAGCTTTTATAGCAGGGCCTTTCTTTTTCCACATTGAAGTTTTATATTGCAGTGATCTCATAGTGTCACATAGGGATTGACAGCTCTACCCTGGGGTCTCATCCTCTGGTGGTGCAGTTCCTGAAAGGCGTGTGTCTGCTCAGACCAGTGTCACCAACCTGGGACATGGCTTTGGTCCTAGAAAAAGGGAGAGCCTTTGTTTGAACTTTTGGAGTATGTGGGCCTCAAGGTCCTTTCCTACAATTTTAAATTAACTAAACAAGTCACGTAAGAATACATTCTTATTTACAATGACGGACCACGAGGTGGGTTAACTGCCTTGTTCAGGGGCAGAATGACAGAGTTTTACCTTGACAGCTCTGAGATTTGATCCAGCAACCTCTTGTTTACCTCCACAACACTCTAACCACTAGGCTACCTGCCACCCATCCTGACTGTCCTACTCATGGCCTTGGTGTCGGCCAAGCACGTTGGGAATCTCCAAGCGCTATCAGTACACCCTTCCTTTTTGGAGTTCACGTCTGGCGAACGTCCTCAAGCAGCTTTTTCTCCCAAGGTTATGCCTATATCTTACAGGTCCTTGGCTTTTGAGCTCTTCCCTTTCTCACCTCCTCCATTGGCTTCCAGTGAACGACAGAGCCTGTACGGTGTGATTTAGGCAGAAAATATTTACAAGCCTTTACTTTTTCCCCATTTTGTTGTGTTACAACCTGAACTTTAAATGGATAAAAAAGTTGTCACTGGCCTACTCGCAATACTCCATACTGTCAAAGTGGAATAATGTTTTTCTAAACTTTTACAAATTCATTTAAACTGAAAAGCTGAAATGTTTTAAGTCAATAAATATTCAACCACTTTGTTATGGAAAAGCTAAATAAGTTAAAATCAAAATCAAATCAAATAAAAAAATGTAGCAATTTATAGGGCCTTCCACTGCCACCGCCTGTTATAGAGGTCCTGGATGGCAAAAATAAGTAATGTACTGGGCCGTTCGCATTACCCTTTGTAGTGCCTGGCGGTCGGAGGCCGAGTAGTTTTCATACCAGGCAGTGATGCTCTCGATAGCGCAGCTGTAGAATATTTGAGGATCTGAGGACCAAATCCAAATTGTTTTCAGTCTCCTGAGGGGGAATAGGTTTTGTCGTGCCTGCAACTGTCTTGGTTTGCTTGGACCATGTTAGTTTGTTGGTGATGTGGACACCAATGAACTTGAAGCTCACAACCTGCTCCACTGCAGCCCCATCAATGAGAATGGGGGCGTGCTCGGTCATCTTTTTCCTGTAGTCCACAATCATCTCAAATCAAATCAAATCAAATCAAATCAAATTTATTTATATAGCCCTTCGTACATCAGCTGATATCTCAAAGTGCTGCACAGAAACCCAGCCTAAAACCCCAAACAGCAAGCAATGCAGGTGTAAAAGCATGGTGGCTAGGAAAAACTCCCTAGAATGGCCAAAACCTAGGAAGAAACCTAGAGAGGAACCAGGCTATGTGGGGTGGTCAGTCCTCTTCTGGCTGTGCCGGGTGGAGATTATAACAGAACATGGACAAGATGTTCAAATGTTCATAAATGACCAGCATGGTCCAATAATAATAAGGCAGAACAGTTGAAACTGGAGCAGCAGCACGGCCAGGTGGACAGGGGACAGAAAGGAGTCATCATGTCAGGTAGTCCTGAGGCATGGTCCTAGGGCTCAGGTCCTCTGAGAGAGAGAAAGAAAGAGAGAAAGAGAGAATTAGAGAGACAGGAGGGGGGGGTCAACCCAGACAGGATGATCACATCAATGACTCAACCCACTCAGGTGACGCACCCCTCCCAGGGACGGTATGAGAGAGCCCCAGGAAGCTAGTGACTCAGCCCCTGTAATAGGGTTAGAGGCAGAGAATCCCAGTGGAAAGAGGGGAACCGGCCAGGCAGAGACAGCAAGGGCTGTTGCTCCAGAGCCTTTCCGTTCACCTTCCCACTCCTGGGCCAGACTACACTCAATCATATGACCCACTGAAGAGATGAGTCTTCAGTAAAGACTTAAAGGTTGAGACCGAGTTTGTGTCTCTGACATGGGTAGGCAGACCGTTCCATAAAAATGGAGCTCTATAGAAGAAAGCCCTGCCTCCAGCTGTTTGCTTAGAAATTCTAGGGACAATTAGGAGGCCTGCGTCTTGTGACCGTAGCATACGTGTAGGTATGTACGGCAGGACCAAATCAGAGAGATAGGTAGGAGCAAGCCCATGTAATGCTTTGTAGGTTAGCAGTAAAACCTTGAAATCAGCCCTTGCTTTGACAGCAAGCCAGTGTAGGGAGGCTAGCACTGGAGTAATATGATCAATTTCTTTGGTTCTAGTCAGGATTCTAGCAGCCGTATTTAGCAGCCGTATTAACTGAAGTTAATTTAGTGCTTTATCCGGGTAGCCGGAAAGTAGAGCATTGCAGTAGTCTAACCTAGAAGTGACAAAAGCATGGATTCATTTTTCTGCATCATTTTTGGACAGAGAGTTTCTGATTTTTGCAATGTTACGTAGATGGAAAAAAGCTGTCTTGATATGTTCTTCAAAAGAGAGATCAGGGTCCAGAGTAACGCGAGGTCCTTCACAGTTTTATTTGAGACGACTGTACAACCACTAAGATTATTTGTCAGATTCAACAGAAGATCTCTTTGTTTCTTGGGACCTAGAACAAGCATCTTTTGTTTAAAAGTAGAAAGTTTGCAGCCATCCACTTCCTTATGTCTGAAACACATGCTTCTAGCGAGGGCAATTTTGGGGCTTCACCATGTTTCATTGAAATGTACAGCTGTGTGTTTTTTTTTTAATTTTACCTTTATTTTACTAGGCAAGTCAGTTAAGAACAAATTCTTATTTTCAATGACAGGCTAGGAACAGTGGGTTAACTGCCTGTTCAGGGGCAGAACGACAGATTTTGTACCTTGTCAGCTCGGGGATTTGAACTTGCAACCTTTCAGTTACTAGTCCAATGCTCTAACCACTAGGCTACACTGCCGCCCCGTGTCATCTGCATAGCAGTGAAAGTTAACATTATGTCTTCGAATGACATCCCCAAGAGGTAAAATATAGAGTAAAAACAATAGTGGTCCTAAAACGGAACCTTGATGAACACCAAAATTTACAGTTGATATGTCAGAGGACAAACCATTCACAGAGACAAACTGATATCTTTCCGACAGATAAGATCTAAACCAGGCCAGAACTTGTCCGTGTAGACCAATTTGGTTTTCCAATCTCTCCAAAAGAATGTGGTAATCGATGGTATCAAAAGCAGCACTAAGGTCTAGGAGCAGGAGGACAGATGCAGAGCCTCAGTCTGATGCCAAAAGGTAATTTACCTCCTTCACAAGTGCAGTCTCAGTGCTCTGATGGGGTCTAAAACCAGACTGAAGCATTTCGTATACATTGTTTGTCTTCAGGAAGGCAGTGAGTTGCTGTTGTTTATTATGTTCAACATAGGAGGGCCAAGCACAGGAAGCAGCTCTTTCAGTAGTTTAGTTGGAATAGGGTCCAGTATGCAGCTTGAAGGTTTAGAGGCCATGATTATTTTCATCATTGTGTCAAGAGATATAGTACTAAAACACTTGAGCGTCTCTCTTGATCTCTTGATAGTTAGCTTTGCGACAGTATCAAAAAGGAATTTCGGATTGTTCTTATTTTCCTCAATTAAGTTAGAAAAATAGGACGATCGAGCAGCAGTAAGGGCTCTTCGGTACTGCACGGTACTGTCTTTCCAAGCTAGTCGGAAGACTTCCAGTTTGGTGTGGGGCCATTTCCGTTCCAATTTTCTGGAAGCTTGCTTCAGAGCTCGGGTATTTTCTGTGTACCAGGACCTAGTTTCTTATGTTTTTAGTTTTTAGGGGTGCAACTGCATCGAGGGTATTGCGCAAGGTTAAATTGAGTTCCTCAGTTAGGTGCGTAACTGATTTTTGTTCTCTGGCGTCCTTGGGTAGACAGAGGGAATCTGGAAGGACATCAAGGAATCTTTGTGTTGTCTGTGAATTTATAGCACGACTTTTGATGTTCCTTGGTTGGGGTCTGAGCAGATTATTTGTTGCAATTGCAAACGTAATAAAATAGTGGTCCGATAGTCCAGGATTATGAGAAAAAACATTAAGATCCACAACATTTATTCCATGGGACAAAACTAGGTCCAGAGTATGACTGTGACAGTGAGTGGGTCCAGAGACATGTTGGACAAAACCCACTGAGTCGATGGCTCTGAAAGCCTTTTGGAGTGGGTCTGTGGACTTTTCCATGTGACTATTAAAGTCACCAAAGATTAGAATATTATCTGCTATGACTACAAGGTCCGATAGGAATTCAGGGAACTCAATGAGGAACGCTGTATATGGCCCAGGAGGCCTGTAAACAGTAGCTATAAAAAGTGATTGAGTAGGCTGCATAGATTTCATGACTAGAAGCTCAAAAGACGAAAATGTCAAATGTTGTAAATTGAAATTTGCTATCGTAAATGTTAGCAACACCTCCGCCTTTGTGGGATGCACGGGGATATGGACACTAGTGTAGCGAGGAGGTGAGGCCTCATTTAACACAGTAAATTCATCAGGCTTAAGCCATGTTTCAGTCAGGCCAATCACATCAAGATTATGATCAGTGATTAGTTAATTGACTATAATTGCCTTTGAAGTAAGGGATCTAACATTAAGTAGCCCTATTTTGAGATGTGAGGTATCATCTCCTTTGTCTTGATCACGTTGAGGGAGAGGTTGTTGTCCTGGCACCACACGGATAGGTCTCTGACCTGTCTTGTTGTTGTCGTGTTGGAGTTTTGCCTGACCGTGCAGTCATGAGTGAACAGGGAGTACAGGATGGGGCTGAGCACGCACCCCTGAGGGGCCCCTGTGTTGAGGATCAGCGTGGCAGATGTATTTTTACCTTACCACCTGGGGGCGGCCCGTCAGGACGTTCAGGATCCAGTTGCAGAGGGAAGTGTTTAGTCCCAGGGTCCTTAGCTTAGTGATGAGCTTTGAGGGCACTATGGTGTTGAACGCTGAGCTGTAGTCAATGAATAGCATTCTCACGTAGGTGTTCCTTTTGTCCAGGTTGGAAAGGGCAGTGTGGAGTGCAATAGAGATTGTATCATCTGTGGATCTGTTGGGGCAGTATACAAATTGGAGTGGGTCTAGGGTTTCCGGGATGATGGTTGATGTGAGCCATGACCAGCCTTTCAAAGCACTTCATGGCTACAGACATGAGTGCTATGGGTCAGTAGTCATTTAAGCAGGTTACCTTAGTGTTCTTGGGCACAGGCATTATGGTGGTCTGCTTGAAACATGTTGGTATTGTTACGGCAAATGAGTGAGGAGGTGTGGAGTCAGGCGCAGAGAGCAAAAGATGTTGGAAAAAACACGCTTTAATGTCCCGGAAAAATAACATGAACAAAAGTAGGAAAACAAATGATAGAAATATTAACGGACAGTGCGAAACCCAAAATACAAACAAAATACACTCAAACATAGAACAGACGAACAAGCCCGCACGAAACAGAAGCGGGCTGAACAAACTATATATAACCCTACCCTAACAACCAAACAAGAAACAGGTGATACCAATCAGACAAAACCAAAGGAACACAGAACAATGGATCGGTGATAGCTAGTAGACCGGCGACGACGACCGCCGAGCGCCACCCGAACAAGAAGGGGAGTCACCTTCGGTAATATTCGTGACAGGTATTACAGACTCGGACAGGGAGAGGTTGAAAATGTCAGTGAAGACACTTGATAGTTGATCAGCGCATGCTCGCAGTATATGTCCTGGTAATCTGTCTGGTCCTGCGGCCTTGTGAATGTTGACCTGTCTTAAGGTCCTACTCACATCGGCTGTGGAGAGCGTGATCACACAATCTTCTGGTACAGCTGGTGCTCTCATGCACGTTTCAGTGTTATTTGCCTCGAATCGAGCATAGAAGTAGTTTAGCTCGTCTGGGAGGCTTGTGTCACTGGGCAGCTCTCGGCTGTGCTTCCCTTTGTAGTCTGTAATGGTGTAGTACAACTCGATCTTAGTCCTGTATTGACGCTTTGCCTGTTTGATGGTTCGTCTGAGGGCATAGAGGGATTTCTTATAAGCTTCTGGGTTAGAGTCCCGCTCCTTGAAAGCGGCAGCTCTAGCCTTTAGCTCAGTGCGGATGCTTGCCTGTAGTAATCCATGGCTTCTGGTTGGAGTATGTGCGTACGGTCACTGTGCGTACAACGTCAACGATGCACTTTTTGATCAAGCCAATGACAGATGTGGTGTACTCCTCAATGCCATTGGAGGAATCCCAGAACATATTCCAGTCTGTGCTAGCAAAACAGTCCTGTAGCTTAGCATCTGCTTCATCTGATCACTTTTTTGTTGATCTTGTCACTGGTGCTTCCTGCTTTAATTTTAGCTTGTAAGCAGGAATCAGGAGTATGGAATTATGGTCAGATTTGCCAAATGAAGGGCGAGGGAGAGCTTTGTATACATCTCTGTGTGTGGATTATAGGTGTTCCAGAGTTATTTTCCCTCTAGTTGCAGATTTAACATGCTGATATAAATTTGGTAAAACTGATTTAAGTTTCCCTGCATTAAAGTCCCCAGCTACTAGAAGTGCCACCTCTGGGTGAGCTTTTTCTTGTTTGTTTATGGCGGAATACAGCTCATTCAAAGCTATCTTAGTGCCAACCTCTGACTGAGGTGGTATGTAAACATCTACAAAGAATAGAGATGAGAACTCTCTCGGTAGGTAGTGTGGTCTACAGCTTAGCATGATATACTCAACCTCAGGCGAGCAATAGCTTGAGACTTCCTTAGGTATAGTGCACCAGCCGTTATTTACAAAAATACATAGTCCGCCTGACGGTACATTGTATATTGATATTGTTGTCGTTCAGCCATGACTCCATGAAGCATAAGATGTTACAGTTTTTTATGTCCCATTGGTAGTTTAATCTTCCCCGTAACTCGTCAATATCTTTGTCCAAAGACTGCACGTTTGCTAGCAGAATTGAGGGAAGTGAGGGTTTATTCGATTGCCTTCAAATTTTCAGATGGCAGCCCGCTCTCCGGCCTCTTTTTCTCTGCCTCCTCTTCACACAGATCACAGGGGTCGGGGCCTGTTCCCGAGGGAGCCGTATACCCTCCACCTCGGGCTCATCAGAGTTGTGAAAGAAGAAAAAGGCTTCTGCTACTCCGTGGTGAGTAAACGCAGTCCTGATGTCTAAAAGTTATTTTCGGTCATAAGAGATGGTAGCGGCAACATTATGTGCAAAATGAGTACAAAAATGTGTTACAAACAACGCAGATAAACAAACAAAAAAACACAATCAGATGGGGGCACGTAAAACGTGTGCCTTCTGCTCCAGAGCCATCTCAAATCAAATCAAATCAAATTTTATTTGTCACATACACCTGGTTAGCAGATGTTAATGCGAGTGTAGCGAAATGCTTGTGCTTCTAGTTCCGACAATGCAGTAATAACCAACAAGTAATCTAACTAACAATTCCAAAACTACTGTCTTATACACAAGTGTAAGGGGATAAAGAATATGTACATAAAGATATATGAATGAGTGATGGTACAGAGCAGCATAGGCAAGATACAGTAGATGGAATCGAGTACAGTATATACATATGAGATGAGTATGTAAACAAAGTGGCATAGTTAAAGTGGCTAGTGATACATGTATTACATAAAGATGCAGTGGATGATATATAGTACAGTATATATGTATACATATGAGATGAATAATGTAGGGTATGTAAACATTATATTACAAGTTCAGGAGTAAAAATTTGCTTATCAAGTCACATAATAAGTTGCTTGCAATAAAAGTGTTTAACATGATTTTTGAATGACTACATCTCTGTACCCCACACATACAGATAATCGTAAGATCCCTGAGTTGAGCAATGAATTTCAAACACAGGTTCATCATTCATCATTCATTTTCAATGAATTTGCAAACATTTCTTAAAACTTTGTCATTATGGGGTATTATATGTAGATAGGTGAAAATTGTTTTTGTTTTAATACAATATTAATTCAGGCTGTAATACAACAAAATGTGGAAAAAGCCAAGGGTATGAATACTTTCTGAAGGCACTGTATATACAGTGCATTTCTCCATTCTTCTCAAGCTCTGTCATGTTGGAAGGGGAGCATCGCTGCACAGCTATTTTCAGGTCTCTCCAGAGATTTTCAATCGGGGTTGAAGTCCGGGCTCTGGCTGGGCCACTCAAGGCCATTCAGAGACTTGTCCCGAAGCCACTCTTGCGCTTTCTTGGCTGTGTGCTTAGGGACGTTGTTCTGTTGGAAGGTGAACCTTCGCCCCCAGTCTGAGGACCTGAACGCTCTATAGCAGGTTTTCATCAAGGATCTCTGTGTACTTTGCTCCATTCATCTTTCCCTCTGTCTTGACTAGTCGCCCAGTCCCTGCCGCTGAAAACACTCCCACAGCATGATGCTGCCACCACAGGTTTCCTCCAGATGTGACACTTGACAGGCCAAAGAGTTCAATATTGGTTTCATCAGACCAGAGAATCTTGTTTCTCATGGTCAGAGAGTCTTTAGGTGCCTTTTGGCAAACTCCAAGCGGGTTGTCATGTGCCTTTTACTGAGGAGTGGCTTTCGTCTGGCCACTCTACCATAAAGGCCTGATTGGTGGAATGCTGCAGAGATGGTTGTCCTTCTGGAAGGTTCTCCCATCTCCACAGAGGAACTCTAGAGCTCTGTCAGAGTGACCATCAGGTTCTTGGTCACCTCACTGACCAAGGCCCTTCTCTCCCGGTTGCTCAGTTTGGTTTGGCGGCCAGCTCTAGGAAAAGTCTAGCTGGTTCTTAACTTCTTCCATTTAAGAATGACGGACGCCACTGTGTTCTTGGGGACCTTCAATGCTGCAGACATTTCTTGCCACCCTTACCCAGATCTGTGCCTCGACACAATCCTGTCTCGGAGCTCTATGGACAATTCCTTTGACCTCATGTCTTGGTTTTTGCTCTGTGTGCCTTTTTTTTGCGGTGTGCCTTCCCAAATCATGTCCAATCAATTGAATTTACTACAGGTGGACTCCAATCAAATTGTAGAAACACCTCAAGGATGATCAATGGAAACAGGATGCACCAGGATGCATACTCAAAGAAAATGGTCTGAACACGTATGTAAATAAGGTATTTCTGTTATTTAGTTTTAATAAATTTGCAAACACTTCTAAAAACCTGTTTTCGCTTTGTCATGATGTGTGTAGACTGGTGGGATATTTTTTTTATTTAATTTTAGAATAAAGTTGCAACGTAACAAAACGTGGAAAAAGTCAAGGGGTCTGAATACTTTCCGAAGGCAAGTGGAGTGCCCCAAGACTCATAACTTGGACCATTTTGTTCATAATATTTGTGTTATTATATCCTATTCTATTTGCATTGGGGTTTCTTCACAGTGTGAATTCCATTATAAGCCATGCTGTGTCTTATTTTAGCAGGCTAGGGAGAGCAGGCCCAGCAGGAGGGTGATCGCAGAGTCAGCAGACCAGGCCAGAGATCCGTGCTGCAGCCACTGACCATGTCAATGCACTTGGGATATCTTCCATGTCTTTCTTATAGTTCAGCAGCTACGATAAAATAAACTATCCAAGCATGGCCTTTTATAGCAATGTTGGAATAAAATTATTGTGAGGTTAAACTTTTATCCACCAAAAAATATATATATATATCACATTTATTGTATTTTCTTGGTCATTTCAAAGTGACATACTCTGTATAGGGTTTTAAATTCCATAGGTTGGCAATGTGGAGACAAAATATTTTTAAATGCAGATACGTAATTAATTATTCATGTTTAGTGATTAAAACATATCTCAGAATGCAGACTATTGGGCAAAGGTATTATATTATTATGTAGTACATAAAACAAGGCTTGTGACCCCCTCCCCTCCTGTCCTACACCGTCACAAAACTTCCCCACACAGGCGATTTCATTTTAGAGGGAAAAAATGCTGAGTCTGTATGTTAATAGAAAACAATAAGGAGTGTTTACATATTCTCTGGGGCACTGTCTGCAATCAGTATTCTACACCAGAGAAGTTAACTCAAAGCAATGCTTTGGAAACAGAGGGGAGGGGGTTTGTGTGGTGACACTTATATTTCAAAGAGCATCTTATTAACCCCACATCTACACCACTGTGTTCTTTAATCTGCAGAGAGCTACACAGACAGAGGAGAGGAGAGCTGGCAGACTGGGAACAATATAATATATTAATGTTATATTCAGGTTGTAATCATGTTCTTAAATGAATAAGAGGAGATTGAATGGAGAGAAAACCCCATTACAATAATTATTGCAGCATATCTTGTATTCTTTACCATTCGGCCATCAGATTTGCCACCAATGCTCCTTATAGGACACATCACTGCACTCTATACTGCTCTGTAAACTGGTCATCTCTGTATACCCGTCGCAAGACCCACTGGTTGATGCTTATTTATAAAACCCTCTTAGGTCTCACTCCCCCCTATCTGAGATATCTACTGCAGCCCTCATCCTCACATACAACACCCGTTCTGCCAGACACATTCTGTTAATTGTCTCCAAAGCACACACATCCCTGGGTCGCTCCTCGCTGCAGCTAGTGACTGGAACGAGCTGCAACAAACACTCAAACTGGACAGTTTTATCTCAATCTCTTCATTCAAAGACTCAATCATGGACACTCTTACTGACGGTTGTGGCTGCTTTGTGTGATGTATTGTTGTCTCTACCTTCTTGCCCTTTGAGCTGTTGTCTGTGCACAATAATGTTTGTACCATGTTTTGTGCTGCTACCATGTTGTATTGCTACCATGCTGTGTTGTCATGTGTTGCTGCCTTGCTATGCTGTTGTCTTCGATCTCTCTTTATTTAGTGTTGGTTTGTCTCTCTTGTTGTGATATGTGTTTTGACCTATATTTATATTATTTTTTATTTTTAATCTCAGGCCTCCGTCCCCGCAGGAGGCCTTTTGCCTTTTGGTAGGCCGTCATTGTAAATAAGAATTTGTTCTTAACTGACTTGCCTTGTTAAATTAAAAATAAATAAATAAAATAAAAATTGAGGTTTATGAGCATTGTACTGTGTCCATTGTAAATTAATAAAGAGCAAAGAGCAGAGCGTTTCCCCCCTCTACAAGGCTAATGTGTTGTAATTCACTCAGCAATTTTCTAATTGTGATTGCCATTCTAATTTTACTCTTGACTGTGCAACTAACAGTTTATAGTAATTAAAATGAATTGCTTATGTCGCACCTGTATGATTCAACCAACCTTACACTTCAACCATAAGTTAGCAATCAGTACCCCATAATTTGTGTGTTTTTTGGAGTTCACTATTGAATCGTGAAATAATAAAGTTAGATATAACCAACATATAATAGACAGTATAAAATAACCATTGATGAACACTGAATTAAAGTAGCTAGTTTGATAGGTTTCAAAACTGTTTGTGCCCCAAACAATAAGAGTATTATACATTTATCAGGACACGTCTTTAACCCTACAAAAGAAAACAATTAATAAACCTGATATGAATAGCACAAATTTCATTGAGCCTTCTACTGTCTAGAACGTGCTTTTCTTTTCTTCTTTCTGCAAAGGCTTGTTGGAGTTTTGTACCCATCCCAAAGGGATTGCAGTGTTCCCCCACAATGAAAAAGGTTCCTCTCTTGATTTTAAGTGCATGACCGAAGTGGGGTAGACACTTTCTAATTTAAAGGAAATTTGAGAAAATGGTTCAATTCCTTTTTCTATGTGGTGTTGACGCATCTTGTTTGGTTTTGTGTTCTTGATCCTCAAGTACAGACACGTGGGTCGTTTAGAACCCAACTGTAGGAATTAGCTGATAGACATCGACTGACATAGTTGAAGGGCTGCAGCATTAGGACAGGAAAGCACATTCATCTTTACAAAATTAAAATCTGCTCCGCCACATTTAGGATTGAGGCCACCGCGGTGCGGAGCTGCCTGACCGCCAGTTTTGATAAAACTGTTTAAGGAGAGGGGAGATTTAGATAAATTGCCTGTGGCAATACTATAAGCACATTGGAGAATGGGAGAGGGAGGGGGGTTGGAAGGGGTCTGTTAAGCACAAACACATGGATACAAGCAAGCAGTTTACATGAACCCTGTGAGTGTGTCAAGACCACACCACCGATAACCTGCCGTTATTGATGCCAGGGACCAGAAAGCCACACTATCTGCATGTGTTGCATATCCACCATTGTTTGTTTGCAGTGGTGAATGATAGTATAAGTACATGGGGTTGAATTTGCGTCCTCTCTGTGGCTGACACTAGAAAATGGTGTGGTGTCGTGTGGTGGTGTGCTGCATGGCTGGGCTGTGTAGCAGTGTATAATCTCACTCCTGTGAGGTCCACAGGACAGATGCTTAGCTTCTAAGGCTGAAGAACCCCTGTACTCAGTCACTCAGTTTCTCAGGAAAAAGCTGTGAAGCCTTAACACGCATGGTTTGACACATGAAGTGTGTGTCACCTATATATATATATATATATATATATATATATATATATATGTCACTCAAACTGGGTGACAGTCTGACTGTAGTAGCTTACAATGAGCTCCCTGATCCCACGCTCACCTAGCTGGTACTACTCGCTTAAGCCGGTACAACTCTAGTCTATCAAACATGTCATCAGCACTGAATTTCATTACACCTCACAGCCTGCTGAAGAAATAGATCACGTGAAAATCTCTTGACCATGTTTCGACCACTGCCTGCCCTCAGGACATCTAGAGTACCCAGTGTCACAGGAAGGCTAGGTCAGCTCACTACCATCTAGAAGGTGGAGACAGTACAGGTGCATTTAAAAACACAAACATATATATATATATATATTTCACCTTTATTTAAGCAGGTAGGCCAGTTGAAAACAAGTTCTCATTTCCAACTGAGACCTGGCCAAGATAAAGCAAAGCAGTGTGACAAAAACAACAACATAGAGTTAAACATAAACAAACGTACAGCCAATAACACAATAGAAAAATCTATGTACAGTGTGTGCAAATGTAGAAGAGTAGGGAGGTAAGGCAATAAATAGGCCATAGAGGCAAAATAATTACAATGTAGCCTTAACACTGGAGTGATGTAGGTGATGCAGATACAGATGAGGATGTGCAAGTAGAGCTACTGGGATGCAAAAGATCAGGATGATAAATAACAATATGGGGATGAGGTAGTTGGGTGTGCTATTTATTGATTGGCCGTGTACAGGTACAGTGATCGGTAAGCTGCTCTGACAGCTGATGCTTAAAGTTAGTTAGTTGTCACTAGCTGGCTACCACCCAATACTCTACCCTGCACCTTCGAGACTGCTGCGGTGAGACTGCAGCTGTATGTACATAATAATTAAACACTGGTTACAATGTTTAGATATGGTTTTACACACTTTATATATATACACTATATTATAGTCATGGCTCATCCTATATAGATACTGCTGTACACACCTTTTCTATTCAAATACTGTCCATACATCAAACACATACATTTATATTCTGGATTCTGGCATTGCTTGTTCTGATATTTCTCCTTCTGATATGTCTTAATTTCTTGTTCTTTAACAAAAAAAACTTTGGATTATGTGTGCATTGTTATTGTATTGCTAGATTTTGCTGCATTGTTGGAGCTAGAAACATACAGTAAGCATTTAGCTGCAGCTGCGATAACATCGGCAAAACTGTGTACGCGATCAATAAGCTTTGATTTGATTTAATGTTTAAATACTTTCTTTCTGGAAGAGCCACCCGGGTCTACTTATATAATTGGATTGTGACCCACTTGCACCGTCCACGGTTAGAGGGGAATAAGGAAACCCAAGAGTTGACAAACACAGGAACTGTATTTAAACACACTGAGGAAGATGAACATTGGGCTGTACATGGGGGAGGTTCTGAACGGTACAGAGAAAGGAATAATGAATATTCACATACAGGCTGCAATGGATAGAGCAGTGTAGTGAATGGACATGAATGGGCTATAACCATGTAATGGCATAAAACTTAAATAGCACGGTATGAAGGACTCTATATGATAATACACTGCAGCAATAAACAGTAGACTATTACACAGCCATCCCCGATATCAAGGACTGTATCTAATAAGCATGCATTACATTGCAGAGTAGGCTAATTACTTGCATGTTTGCTAACAAGGTATAAACAATAACAGTGTAAGAAAGGACAGTATTTACATGAGGGTAAGTTACCTAAAGCAGAGCTACAAGTAAAGGAGAAGCATGCAAACATAACATAGTCATTGTTATATTATGACTATTTATAGATGCAAGTTAAACAATAACTACAACTTGCTTTGTGTTCACGCATCCCATAAACATAACTCCACCCACTATAACACTGTCAGCCTCAGGGCAATATGTATACCCTTGTGGGATTGTGCAACAGACCTGTCTGACCAGTGTAGTGCTAGCTTTGAGCATTTGATCAATCAGAGAATTTGTGATCACAGACTGTCTGTGGGCAGACTGTGGAGTGCATGGGTCCACGAGTCCACGAGCTGGGGGTGATCAATGTCTCTCATGTGAGGGGGAGCTAGACTACATGGCGCCAGCCCAATATAAACAAACGTGCACACAACACAGCGTCCTGTAGCGCCTTCGGCTGGGATATTCTGTGAAACTATCCATTAATATGACAGGGTGAATATTCTAGTTAGCACAACAATAATGGTTACACTTTGCTAAGGCCCAAGTCTTGTTCAATTCTGACTCAAAATGATGTCACCCACTGCGACTCTCCCTGCAACACTGCCTCCCTCCTCCCTTTCTCAGACCACACATTGAGGCAGTAGGTCTCGACATCCATCTGTGTCTGGCTTCTAACCCTTTAAACTCCACTGTGCTCAACACTGCCCAACTATCCTTATCCTACAAAACAAGTATGGAGGATATTCTACCGAAAACTCCTTGCTAATCTCCCCAATAGACTGCCATGAAATTGACATTTGAGAGTAATTGTGCACCAACAACTATCCAATTCTACAAACTGCATTTTGGATCGGAGGGGCATAACACAGCTGGAATGTGTTCATTCATTCCTGTGGGTCGCGGCTGAGTGGTGTGGCTTGGACGCCGCTGGCTAAAGGAGGCAGATTACCGGCTGTCCCGGCCAGCAGAGAGATAGATAGGAGCAGGCCCATCTGAATGGCTTATCTGGAATGGACAGGGCTGAACAGCACCCTGCGACCATGGCTGTCCCCACACCTAGTGACCACCTCTCCACTCCTTTCCTCTCGTCCCATAAACAACCAATTACCCAGCCAAACATCTGTCAGGGTCTATGATCAAATCATTTAGCTGGAGTGAAGGTGCCTTAATACAGGTCAATTTCATTCTGTTAGGCATGGTGGGTGATTCAAACTGAAGGACAGGACAGCGCTTTGCCTGACAGCGGATAGCATTCTGTCAGTACTCTCTACTGGAGAATTTAAGGGTTAGGAGGACAATGCTGTGATATACTCCCCGTGGTATGATTGGAGATCTTGCATAACAGAGAGGCTCTGTTGCTCTAACTTTTGCTTCATAGAGGAGGATATGTGTCCCTTGTTTTGGAAACCAAGACAATCAGTATTGCATCCATATTGAATATGGCTAGGATTTCATTTCAAGTAAATCTAGTGTGGCACTTTTTTTTAAATTAAGTTCTAATGGAAAAACCCTGGCCAGCATTACCAATTCAGCTAAAGAGCTTAAGAGCAAACACTCTCCCAACAGTGATCTTTGATGCCATCTAACCTGGGTCCAGGTGATTATCAGATCCTGATCTAATTGAACGTCCATGGGAGAAACCTTGTCTAGTCATAGGGCAAAGAAATCTTGATCTACTCCTCAAGAGGCATCATTGACATGAGGTGTCAGTCACTGAGCTAGAATTTGTTCACAGGCATGTACCGGTTTATCTTCACCTTTTCAACTCTACAGCTTCTCACAACTGGACAGTATGTTGACTTCCAAGATTGAGAATAATAATTTCATATCTCACTGTGAGCAAGCTACAGCTGCATCACAGATATCTGGGTTGGTTGATAACAGTTTGATGGCTGTTGGGTTAGCAAACCAAGAGTGAAGAATCCAGGCTGTGGTTGGTGCATTCTTGCATCACCTGCTTTAAGTGGCCTCTTCAGATGTCTTCCTTTTCGCCTTACTCCCTGTCTTTTTTCCTTTAAATACAAAAGACAGAGCCTCCAGACAATCTCTACCTTAATATGGTAATAATTAGGGGGGCTGATTTTTATCGCGGTCCCTACAATCACAGTCAGAGGGAATGGCTAAATAAACAGCCAAAGTCCTTTTGTCCCCATGGGCTGTTCTGTGTAATTAAAATCAATAGGTTCCTCTCAGGGCCTCTTTAACCAACTGAGCTAAGTCTCCTCTACTGTTAAATAACTTTTCTGCTGCTCTCCTGATGGCTTCTATCCAGGTATTGTAAAAAAAAAATGTGTATTCAATGTTGAATATAAATGCCTGGTGATTCTGCTCTCTTGTTGTTCATCTATTCTACCACAAGTTACATGTTCGAAGTGATGGTCTCCATGGTTATCTGTAGACCTGATCATCAAGTCAACAAGGTTAGTGTGACATTGGCGGTGGTTGTCCTCCTACTCCATTCTACTGCAATGTGAGAGCTGCTATGGGCAAAGAGGAAAACCAGTCCAAATGTATGTTTTGGATATAGCTTGTTTTATTCTATCCATCAGCAATGGATCTGTAACGGTTTTCATGCGGTGAAGGAGAGTCGGACCAAAATGCAGCGTGTAGATTGCGATCCATGTTTAATGAACAAACGTAAACACGTATCAATACAAATACTACAAAAACAAAAGAACGTAACGAAAACCGAAACAGCCTAACTAGTGTAAACTAACACAGAGACAGGAACAAAGACACTAAGGACAATCACCCACGAAACACACAAAGAATATGGCTGCCTAAATATGGTTCCCAATCAGAGACAACGATAATCACCTGACTCTGATTGAGAACCGCCTCAGGCAGCCATAGACTAACGCTAGACATCCCACAAAACCCCAAGACAAAAACACACCACAATAACCCATGTCACACCCTGGCCTGACCAAATAAATGAAGAATAAACATAATATATTTCGACCAGGGCGTGACAGAACCCACCCCCCTAAGGTGCGGACTCCCGGACGCACATCAAAACAATAGGGAGGGTCCGGGTGGGCGTCTGTCCATGGTGGCGGCTCCGGCTCCGGCGCGGGACGTGGAACCCACTCTATAAATGTCTTAATCCCCCCTCCTCGCGTCCTAGGATAGTCCACCTTCTCCGCCGACCATGGCCTAGTAGTCCTCACCCAGAACCCCACTGGACTGAGGGTCAGCTCGGGACTGAGGGGCAGCTCGGGACAGAGGGGCAGCTCGGGACTGAGGGGCAGCTCGGGACAGATGGGCAGCTCGGGACAGAGGGGCAGCTCGGGACAGAGGGGCAGCTCGGAACAGAGGTTCAGCTCGGGACAGAGGGGCAGCTCGGGACAGGGGAAGCTCAGCACTGAGGGGCAGCTCAGCACTGAGGGGAAGCTCGGGACTGAGAGAAAGCCCAGCACTGAGAGGAAGCCCAGCACTGAGAGGAAGCTCAGCACTGAGAGGAAGCTCAGGCAGGTAGTTGGCTCCTGCAGATCCTGGCTGGCTGGCGGATCTGGAAGAGTCTGGTTGACTGGCGGATCTGGAAGAGTCTGGTTGACTGGCGGATCTGGAAGAGTCTGGTTGACTAGCAGATCTGGCAGAGTCTGGCTGACTGGCAGATTCGGAAGAGTCTGGCTGACTGGCAGATCTGGAAGAGTCTGGCTGACTGGCGGATCTGGAAGAGTCTGGCTGCCTGGCGGATCTGGAAGAGTCTGGCTGACTTGCGGATCTAGAAGAGTCTGGCTGACTGGCGGATCTGGAAGAGTCTGGCTGACTGGCGGATCCTGACAGACTGACGGATCTGGCTGCTCCATGCTGACTGGTGGCTCTGGCTGCTCCACATTGACTGGCGGCTCTGGCTGCTCCATGTAGGCTGACAGCTCTGGCGGCTTCTTACAAACTGGCAACTCTGGCGGCTCCGTGCAGACTGGCAGCTCCGTGCAGACTGGCAGCTCCTTGCAGACTGGCAGCTCCTTGCAGACTGGCTGCTTTATGCAGACTGGCAGCTCCTTGCAGACTGGCAGCTCTGGCTGCTTTATGCAGACTGGCAGCTCCTTGCAGACTGACAGCTCCTTGCAGACTGGCAGCTCCTTGCAGACTGACAGCTCCATGCAGACTGGCAGCTCCGGCTGCTCCATGCAGACTGACAGCTCTGGCTGCTCCTTGTAGACTGACAGCTCTGGCTGCTCCATGTATACTGACAGCCCGGGCTGCTCCATGTAGACTGACAGCTCTGGCTGCTCCATGTAGACTGACAGCTCTGACTGCTCCATGTAGACTGACAGCTCTGGCTGCTCCATGCAGACTGACAGCTCTGGCTGCTCCATGCAGACTGACAGCTCGGGCTGCGCTAAACAGGCGGGAGACTCCAGCAGCGCAGGATAGGCGAGGCGCACAGTAGGTCTGATGCGTGGTTCTGGCACTGGTGGTACTGGGCCGAGGACACGCACAGGAAGCCTGGTGCGGGGAGCTGCCACCGGAGGGCTGGGGTGTGGAGGTGGTACTGGGTAGACCGGACCGTGCAGGCGCACTGGAGCTCTTGAGCACCGAGCCTGCCCAACTTTACCTGGCTCGATGCCCACTCTAGCCCGGCCAATACGAGGAGCTGGTATATACCGCACCGGGCTATGCACCCGCACTGGAGACACCGTGCGCTCCACAGCATAACACAGTGCCTGCCCGGTCTCTTTAGCCCCCCGGTAAGCACAGGAAGTTTGCGCAGGTCTCCTACCTGGCGTAGCCATACTCCCTGTGAGCCTCCCCCCAAGAAATGTTTGGGGCTGACTCTCGGGCTTCCTTCCACGCCGCCGTGCTTGCTTCGCCATCTCCATTCTCATATAACCTTCTTCGCACTGCTCCAGTGAATCCCAGGTGGGCTCCGGCACTCTCCCTGGGTCGACCGCCCACCTGTCTATTTCCTCCCAAGTAGTGTAGTCCCGATATTGTTGCTCCTGCTGCTGCTGTTGCTTCTCCTCCTACCAAAGCCTCTCAGCTCTTTCCGCCTCCAGTTCTTCTTTGGGGCGGCGATATTCTCCAGGCTGATCCCAGGATCCTTCTCCAAACAATTCGTCCTCCCATGTCGATACCTCCTTTTGTTGCTCCTTGGGGCGGCTACACTCCCCTGGTTTAGCCCAGGGTCCTCTCCCGTCGAGAATTTCCTCCCAAGTCCAAAAGTCCTTTTTACGCTGCTCCTGCTGCTGCCTTTGCTGTTTCTCCTGTGGCTCCTGCCTGTTGACATGCTGCTTGGTCCGTTTGTGGCGGGTGATTCTGTAACGGTTTTCATGCTGTGAAGGAGAGTCGGACCAAAATGCAGCGTGTAGATTGCGATCCATGTTTAATGAACAAACGTAAACACGAATCAATACAAATATTACAAAAACAAAAGAACGTAACGAAAACTGAAACAGCCTAACTAGTGTAAACTAACACAGAGACAGGAACAAGGACACTAAGGACAATCACCCATGAAACACACAAAGAATATGGCTGCCTAAATATGGTTCCCAATCAGAGACAACGATAATCACCTGACTCTGATTGAGAACTGCCTCAGGCAGCCATAGACTAACGCTAGACATCCCACAAAACCCCAAGACAAAAACACACCACAATAACCCATGTCACACCCTGGCCTGACCAAATAAATGAAGAATAAACATAATATATTTTGACCAGGGCGTGACAGGATCTTAATCAGTATATATCTCCTAAGTATAGTGGCAAATGGGCACATTTGTCAAATGAGGTCTGGGTATTTTGGTGGCACATACCTTAACAGCAGCAGAAGCTTGTTTCTGGCCTGGCAGGCCAGCCAGATCACTTTGCAGATGCTCCCGTTGCACAGATGACAGCATTGCACCCACATGCACACAGAGACTCTAATAGGTCTGTGCTTGACAGAGTCTGTCGCAATGAATCACAGCGCTCTTCCCCAGCTTTTCAGACTTAATTTTCTGAAGATTGCTTGCCCATTCGAGAGGAGAGAGACCTGATTCTCACTCCTCTTCTGGAGCCGCTGGGTGTGATGAGATGTCAGTATTGTTCAGCAGATGCCCTGGCACAGGGGCTTAACTACTAGTGGCTGTTTTTAAGACATTGCCTCCAATTACTTGACTGGCGAAACTAAGCAGCAATTAGACAGCTCGCCCACCAAATAGAAATTAGAAATTTTCTGTTTGGTCTAAAGATGAGGCTGGGTTCTCCTCTCTCTGTTGGAAGACTTTCAGGCCTCCTTACCTCTATCAAGACTCAGTCTTACACTGCCTACTGTCCCAAACATAATCTCTCTGGGCATTTTTCAACAATGAGCCAATCCCCTTGTAGCTCAGTGACTGTGGATTTCTGTGCATGCCCTGGGTATTCAGAGAAGCCTTGCACTTCAAGAGCCCTTCAGCAAAGATGTTTACTAACAGCCACGGAGACAAAGAGAACTATTCTCCTCATTATTACATCTGTTGGAAGGCAAATTGAGTTCTGTCCAAGCATCTCTCGACTAATGAGAAAAGGGTGAAAAAGCGAATATGATATTTTGTCACATCACATCTCTAATTAATCATCACTTTCTTACTCTGGAAAATATTCATCAAGAAGCCAATCATAGATTTGATCAGAGCAGCCACATCTCTTGGGGGTCTTGTAAGTAGTTAGTGACTAAGGGACAGGTTCAACCTGTCAGAAACAATGAATACTCCTTCTGATTTACCTTCAGATGCATGTTAGTCTCAATCTCACTCTAAATTACCACGTTTGCAGAAAGTTCTCATGAATCTCATTTAAATAAACAATTTGTAATTAGATTCAACCATAGATTTACTATTACTCTCTCTCTCTCTCTGATTATCTCCTTCCTCTCTTCCTGAGAGACATAATTGGTCATGTCAACATCCTGCTGCCTGTAAGGGAATGATACAATCCATGGAGACGTGCTATAAGTGTAGTGATTACAATCCTTGTAATCTTAAAGTCTGTTGAATTGATTTAAACATTAACTGATCTTTAGTTGTTTTGATTTAATTTGTCCAAATTGAACATTTACAATACCAGCATGTTCAGGGTCAGTGTCTCCACACTATGACTCTACACACACGCACATGCACACTACAGTCCAAGAAAGCCTTGTTATATTGTGTGACACTAACAGGACTGTGGTTGGGTTGCTGCCTGAAGGCAGAGCTCCATCCCTGTACAAACAGTGTTGGCAGACAGTCTGTCTGACTGTCACTGTGTCTCCCATGACAAAGTGCTGACATTATGTAACTGTGACAGAATTTCTCCAAGGGCAATTTCAAATAATAATTTAAACAATGTAACAAGTGAAATGTCACCATTCACTAATTATTTTTGTGCTAATTGTTAATTAGGCTCTTAATGGGGACGATCTTAATTAACAATGGCTATGAAACTGTGCGGGTAGTATGACCATAAATGAGGGCAGTAATTGCTAACCTCCAGTGATTAACATGGATATTATGGTATTTTACTGAGTTTGATAAATTGTATGATAGATTGAATATATTCTCCCTATAAATTTGTTCAAATATAGAAGTGCTCCATGGCATAATATAATTTATCCTGCAATGAAATAATTTCATTTGTCTGTCTCTAACTGTTCGACAGCACTTTCAGTTTCAAATAAAACCCTAACACATAATCAGCATGTCTTATACTGTGTGTGCAATTACAGTGTTTCTCAAGTCGTCCTGACTCCACTACTGTCCATTGTTTTCTTTATATTGGCTAATATTAGTATTATCCGTACGTTTTTGATTGCTTCTGTCTTTGGAGAATATGTTTGGCCTTAAAAGAAAAGTGAGCCCAGGAGAGTGGATTCATTGTGTTGGTGAGATAAAAGATGCCATTGGAAGAAATCAATACCATATCTGTCTGCTAAATTGTTGATAACACCATCTGCTTCATTTGCTTTTTTACCCGTGTCTCCACATTTTTGTCGCTGAATTTGCTTGGAGTCATGATGTATTACATGGCTTCTGCACACTAAAAGGATGTAGGTGGTTGCGTGGAAACCAATGACTATCACAGCGTACGTATCGATTTGTTTATTTTGCTGAGGTGAATTTAGTTGTTCATACATGAAACCAACTCTTAATACTGAACGTTCAATACGTGAGCCAGTGCAGATGGATAACCTTTTGAAAATGTCACCGAAAGGATACATCTGTGACAGAGACTAACTACTGTTGCCTTGACTGACAATGCTATGCATAACCCAACAGAGTCAGAATGTTGTATAATTGTTTCAGAGTGGAACATCATGAATTACTTATCTGCTCTAAATGACTTGCAATGCAGCTCTAGCCTGATTGAATTTGACAGAGAGTGCTGATCATTGCATGGGAGATGACATCCCCTCAGCCTCAATGCCAACGCACGCATCTCACTCTAATTATCCGTCCTATGTCTCAGTACCCACGGTACTTGGTTGTTTTGTGGACCAGTTATGATACAAGGGAACAAACCTTCACCGAAGCCTAATTGCTTTTGCAAGATGTACAATCCTTAGACTGTGTCCTCAAGTAGACACTTGGTTTTCCCGAAGGAATGTATCCCTCATTGTGTTTTCCATAACATGTAGGAACCTTTAAGCCATAGAGTTCACCAAAGTTGAACAGTAGCAGTCCCAGATGCCACGTGGTATGTCTGTAGTACCGTAGTAATAGACAGGTTTTATAAGACTTAACACACTACTCAAATAAAACCTAGATTTATGACAAACCAGAATAACTCATTTTGGCCAACAACCTATAAACCAGAAAACCAATCATTGTCCCTTGATTGCTGTATTTTGTGTTATAGTCTCACTGTGTAGGTTGCACTATCATGTTCTAACAGGTATAATGAGAGCAAGGGATACATGATACCCCCTTGTTAGAATTCTCCTAAAGGGGAAGTCACATGCCTCATTGTTGACCTGGCTTTACACTTGTGTTGAGAGGTGCGTTGTATCTACAACCACCAGCAGGTTTCAACTACTATAACCTTTGAGAAGTTAATGACTATTAGATATCAATTAACAATCACTGAAAACCATTTCTCTAATTGAATATTCCAGGACTGACATAACTGCTCCTTTGTATGGGACGCTATACCAAATAAAAATGTATCGATTGATTAGTCTATCATCATCTGCCGTGAATATCCCCCCCGAGGGCCACACCGTCCAACTCTTCGCCATAAAAGCGTGTGATGTCAGCAGATTTATACCCAGCACTCCATCTGTTAATTAAACTCATAGGGCCCTGGGTTCCAATGCATTTAAACTACTCCTGCATCTGGCATGTTACCACAATTTAAAGCCTGATCCACAAGTGCGGTGGTAGATATCACATCCCTGTGTGTAAATCCAGCCATTCTACCCCCAGAAGGAGTTTGCACCATGGACAAAATAAAGTCTTCCTGTCAGAGGCCAGAGAGAGGTGGGTCGTCCACAGAAACCCCCACTGCCCGATGGGTAACATTTATTTGTTGTCCAAACAGAGGTATTGCATATTGATTGGGCAGGGCAACACGAAAACAAACCTCTCTCACCATACGAGCCAGGCAGAAGATCTGGAGAGTCCCATGTGAGAGGTACTAGAGAGTAGCTATGTTTTCATTAACTTGTACAGTCATTTTTTGTTGACATTTAGAAAGTTTGCATAGGAAATAGACGCCTTTGTCTGCTACGGTGCATTTTCATTTAACTACCTTGTTTCAATAAAAACAGCTGGATGAATTGACCTAAACATATTTTTTACATTTAACCTTTATTTAACTAGGCAAGTCAGTTAAGAACAAATTCTTATTTACAATGACGGCCAAACCCGGATGATGCTGGGCCAATTGTGCGCCGCTCTTATGGGCCTACCAATCACGGCCAGATGTGATACAGCCTGGATTCAAACCAGGGACTGTAGTGACGCCTCTTGCACTGAGTTGCAGTGCCTTAGACAGCTGCACCACTCGAGAGCCCAAACATACTGTAATAATCAAAAGTTTGGACACACCTAGTCATTCCAGGGTTTTTCTGAATTTTTTACTATTTTCTATTGTAGAATAATAGTGAAGACATCAAAGCTATGAAATAACACATATGGAATCACGTAGTAACCAAAAAAAGTGTTAAACAAATCAAAATATATTTTATATTTGAGGGTCTTCAAAGTAGCCACCCTTTGCCTTGATGACAGCATTGCACAATCTGTCAACCAGCTTCATGAGGTAGTCACCTGGAATGCTTTTCAATTAACAGGTGTGCCTTGTTAAAAGTTCATTTGTGGAATTTCTTTCCTTCTTAATGTGTTTGAGCCAATAAGTTGTGTTGTGACAAGGTAGGGGTGGAACATTTCAAGAACTTTGAACGTTTCTTCAAGTGCAGTAGCAAAAACCATCAAGCGCTATGATGAAACTGTCTCTCATGAGGACCGACACAAGAAAGGAAGACTCAGAGTTACCTCTGCTGCAGGGGATAAGTTCATTAGAGTAACCAGGCTCAGAAATTGCAGCCCAAATAAATGTTTCACAGACACATCTCAACATCAACTGTTCAGGGGAGACAGCCTGAATCAGGCCTTCATGGTTGAATTTCTGCAAAGAAATCACTACTAAAGGACACCTATGAGAAGAAGAGACTTTCTTGGGCCAAGAAACTCGAGCAAAGGACATTAGACTGGTGGAAATCTGTCCTTTGGTCTGATGAATCCAAATTTGAGGTTATTGGTTCCAACCGTCTTTGTGAGACCCAGAGTCAGTGAACGGATGACCTCCGTTCCCCTAACCTGGACTACGCTGGGCCAATAAGAGATATGCACATTATTAGTAGATTTGGATAGAAAACACTCTGACGTTTCTAAAACTGTTTGAATCATGTCTGTGAGTATAACAGAACTTAATTAGTAGGCGACACTCCAAGGACAAACCATTCAGATTTTTTTTTGAGGTCACTCTCTTTCCAATTGGATTTAACTGGGAATCCAGATTTCTAAGGGACCTTCTTGCAGTTCCTATCAATTCCACTGGATGTCAACAGTCTTTAGAAATTGGTCGAGGTTATTCCTTTGTGTAATGAAGAAGTATGGCCATCTTGAAATAGGGTCACTTGAAGTGTACTGTTAGATAGAGGTGCGTGACCAGAAAGCATGCTTCAGTTTGTATTCTTCCTGTATTGATCACAGGTCATCCCATCTTCAATTTTATCAATTGTCTACGTTACAAAATACCTAAAGTTGTATTACAAAAGTAGTTTGAAATGTTTTGGCAAAGTTTACAGGTAACTTTTCATATATTTTGTAGTCACGTTGTCATTTTGGATATATATCGACGGAATTAATCGAACAAAAGGACCATTTGTGATGTTTATTAGACATATTGAAGTGCCAACAAAAGAAGCTCGTCAAAGGTAAGGCATGAATTATATTTTTATTTCTGCGTTTCGTGTCGCGCCTGCAGTGTTGAAATATGCTTTCTCTCTTTTGTTTACAGAGGTACTATCCTCAGATAGTATCATTGTTTGCTTTCGCCGAAAAGCCTTTTGGAAATCTGACATGTTGGCTGGATTCACAAAAAGTGTAGCTTTAATTTGCTATCTTGCACGTGTGATTTAATGAAAGTAAGATTTTTATAGTAATTTATTTGAATTTGGCGCTCTGCATTTTTCCTGGCATTTGTTCAGGTGGGACGCTAGCGTCCCAAATATCCCAGAGAGGTTAAGGTTGCTGCCCCTATAATCGCCAAGCCTATCTCTGACCTTTTTAACCTGTCTCTCCTCTCTGGGTAGGTTCCCATTGTTTGGAAGGCAGCCACGGTCCGTACTTTATTTAACCATTTCATGTGTGAGTTCCAAATATCTCTAACGGTCGCCCAAGCGTGAATTTTTTTATGCATGTGATGTTAGAACGTTCTCTCCATTCCAGAATGTGATTGTTCCGCCCAGTACATTTAATCTGTGCTGCCCTCAAACCAAGGCACGCAGCCTGTAAATTTATAGGCTGTTTTCAACTAGTCAATTTCAAATTATTTTCTAACAAGTTTTTAATTTTCAAAAACAGTTTGAATTTCATTCACATAAAAGTAGTCATTTTTACTTTTGCCGACCAATTTTTTTTTTTTTACATTTCTGACACGGACAAAATTCTCCCAGTTCAAGTCTGCAAACATTTGCTCATCTACTGTCCTGCACACAGGTTTTCACATTTTCCGTCTGTTGCCTGCACCACAGTCATAGTTGTTTTCGTTACCAATAATAACTTTGAAAATATATACGTTTCAAAGTAAGTGCCTTATTACGTTATAATAGTTTCTGCATGTCGTGTTATGTCGTTTCTACTGTAGCATAATATTTTTGTATATATTCCTTATAACCGCGGACACGTGATGTAATGTTACTAATTTCATAACCTTTATGGTGTTATACTCCATGCTTAGGTAGCTAGCTACATTCTTCTATTAGGTCTGGAAAACAATGCTAATTGCTGGGGACCCACAAGGGTGCGTTCTCAGCCCTCTTGTATTCCCTGTTCACCCATGACTGCGTGGCCATGCACGCCTCCAACTCAATCATCAAGTCTGCAGACGACACTACAGTGATAGGCTTGATTACCAACAACGACGAGACAGCCTACAGGGAGGAGATGAGGACTCTCGGAGTGTGGTGTCAGGAAAATAAAACAAAGGAGATGATCGTGGACTTCAGGAAACAGCAGAGGGAGCAGCCCCCTATCGACATCGACGGGACAGTAGTGGAGAAGGTGGAAAGTTTTAAGTTCCTCGGCGTACACATCACGGACAAACTGAAATGGTCCACCCACACAGACAGAGTAGTGGAGAAGGCGCAGCAGCACCTCTTCAACCTCAGGAGGCTGAAGAAATTCGGCTTGTCACCAAAAACACTCACAAACTTTTACAGATGCACAATCGAGAGCATCCTGTCGGGCTGCATCACCGCCTGGTACGGCAACTGCTCCGCCCACAACCGTAAGGCTCTCCAGTGGGTAGTGCAGTCTGCACAACGCTTCACTGGGGGCAAACTACCTGCCCTCCAGGACACCACCTGATGTCACAAGAAGGCCAAAAAGATCATCAAGGACAACAACCACCCGAGCCACTGCCTGTTCACCCCGCTATCATCCAGAAGGTGAGGTCAGTACAGGTGCATCAAACCGGGGACCGAGAGACTGAAAAACAGCTTCAATCTCAAGGCCATCAGACTGTTAAACTGGCATCACTAACATTGAGTGGCTGCTGCCAACATACTGACTCATCTCTAGCCACTTTAATAATGAAAAATTGATGTAATAAATGTATCACTAGCCACTTTAAACAATACCACTTTATATAATGTTTACATACCTTACATAAATTATCGCATATGTATATACTGTACTCTATACCATCTACTTTATGCAGTTCGGCCATCGCTCATTCATATATTTTTATGTACATATTCTTATTCATTCCTTTACACTTGTGTGTATAAGGTCATTGTTGTGAAATTGTTAGGTTAGATTAGTGGTTAGATATTACTGCATGGTCGGAACTAGAAGCACAAGCATTTCGCTACACTCGCGTTAACATCTGCTAACCATGTGTATGTGACAAATAAGATTTGATTAGATTTGTCAGAGTAGTATTAGCATGTGTTGTATTGTGAAGCTACCCTGGCCGTATGACTCCCAAGTGGTGCAGCTGTCTAAGGCACAGCGTCTCAGTGCTGGAGGTGTCACTACAGACACCCAGTCTCAAATTCAGACACGTTTCTATCAAAGAAAGTGCCTTATTACATTATAATAGTTTCAATACGTCGTGTTATACCGTTTCTACTGTAGCTCACTGTGTTTGGAGCATAATATATTTGTGTTTATTCCTTATAACCACGGACACGCGAGGTAAGGTTACTAATTTCCTAACCTTTATGATGTTATATTCAATCGTGATTATGTAGCAAGCTACATTCTTCTATTAGCTCTGTAAAACAATGCTAATTGCGCCAGAGAAGTTTGTTGAAGCTTGTTGTAATTTGAAGCTACCCTGGAAAAATATCTTCTTGTATCACTTTGTCGTTTTCTGAGTGGTCCACCTTCCCTGTGGCCGATATGGTTGCTGTATGGACAGTGGAGAGGACATGAATGTCTGGTTTGTCATGCCACTTTACTGCCAGGTGTTGACATTTCTAATTTTGTGCAACGGGTCATTTTGGATGGCAGTAGCATTGTTGATGAAATTCAGTCATCGCAGCAGAACTAGGAAGCGGTCTTGGGAATAGAGGGTGGCAAAGAACGGAGTTGCAAACATAGGATCTGTGCTCAAGTATTCTCTTAGGGAGTTCTTCTTTACTATCCCCATGAGGACTGTCACCAGGAAGTATACATTTCACTAATTGTGGTTGTCCCCCCCACTCCTGGCTCTCTCTTCTCTTGTAGCTCCAAGGCATAGCGATTGGTCTCTACTATGTCTCCCACCAGCTCCTCTGTCAGAAACAACTTGAAGCACTCAGACGGAAATGGCAAGGGGCGTTGCACTCCAGACTGGGACTCATCAAAGCAAACAGCAGGGCCAGGAGGGGTGAAACGGCTGGCAGCTTTCCAGATACCACAGAACTCCTGTACTTCATCCACTGTCGGTCTGCCTACATCACCACCAGCATCTTCAAAGGGAACTGGGACTTTGTCAGTGGTCAAGGGGTCCTCAGATTCAGGGTTCTCAATGGCCGGGGGCAGCTCCTCACTGTCACTGTCAGAATCTGTTTCCTGACTTTCATACTCAGACTCATTGTCAGAATTTTAAAAAAATATCCAGAATTACCGTGTTTGTGGGTCCTCTTTGAAAGACATTGCTAATGCTACAGATTAGCTCACTAGCTACATACATAAACAACACTGCATGGCTCAGAGTGGGAGTGAGAGGTTATGTGACTGAATGCCAGCACGCAACATTTGTATCTGTCACGCCTTGGTCTTAGTATTTTTGTGTTTTAGTTTATCTGTTGGTCAGGCCAGGGTGTGACATGGGTTTATGTTGTATTTCGTATTGGGGTTTTTGTTGGTATTGGGATTTGCGGCTGAGTAGGGGTGTTGCATAGGTTTGGCTGCCTGAGGCGGTTCTCAATCAGAGTCAGGTGATTCTCGTTGTCTCTGATTGGGAACCGTATTTAGGTAGCCTGGGTTTCACTTTGTATTTCGTGGGTGATTGTTCCTGTCTCTGTGTAGTTTCACCAGATAGGCTGTAATTAGGTTTCACGTTACGTTTTGTTGTTTTTTGTATTTGTATCAGTTATTTCATGTACCGCGTTTGTTCCATTAAAAAACATGAGTAACCAACACGCTGCATTTCGGTCCGACTTTCTTGCGACAAACGAAGAACGCCGTTACAGTATCAATAAATCACTATCAGAAAATATTTTGTTTAGTAATTATTGATATATTTACTGTTTATTCACATGTTTTCAAGTAACTCTTTGATTTTCATCATGCATTTTGATTATTGCATAGATTGTAATGGGCAGGTATTATGTGTGTAAAATACTTTTTTGAAGGTTTTACTGATTATGATGGGCTAAGCTAATTCCAGCTATGTGTGTGGAGCCATGTGTAACAGCGTTCTTCGTTTGTCGAAAGAGAGTCGGACCGAAATGCAGCGTGTTGGTTACTCATGTTTTTAATAGAACAAATGACGATACATGAAATAACAAAAACAACAAACGGAACGTGAAAAACCTATACAGCCTGTCTGGTGAACACTAACACAGAGACAGGAACAATCACCCACAAAATACAAAGTGAAACCCTGGCTACCTAAATACGGTTCTCAATCAGAGACAACGAGAATCACCTGACTCTGATTGAGAACCGCCTCCGGCAGCCAAGCCTATACAACACCCCTACTCAGCCGCAATCCCAAATACTACAAAAAAAACCACTATGAAATACAACAACATAAACCCATGTCACACCCTGGCCTGACCAACTAATTAACGAAAACACAAAATACTAAGACCAAGGCGTGACAGAACCCCCCTAAGGTGCGGACTCCCGGACGCACCTCAAAACCATAGGGAGGGTCCGGGTGGGCGTCTGTCCATGGTGGCGGTTCCGGCTCGGGACGTGGACCCCACTCCATAAATGTCATAGTTCCTCCCCTTCGCGTCCTGGGATGATCCACCCTCGCCGCCGACCATGGCCGAATAGTCCTCACCCAGAACCCCACTGAACTGAGGAGCAGCTCGTGACTGAGGGGCAGCTCGGGACTGAGGCAGCTCGGGACTGAGGGGAAGCTCGGGACTGAGGGGCAGCTCGGGACTGAGGGGCAGCTCGGGACTGAGGGGCAGCCCAGTACTGAGAGGAAGCCCAGTACTGAGAGAAAGCCCAGTACTGAGAGGATGCCCAGTACTGAGATGAAGCCCAGCCAGACAGTTGAATCCGGCAGATCCTGGCTGACTGGCAGATCTGGAAGAGTCTGGCTGACTGGCAGATCTGGAAGAGTCTGGCTGACTGGCAGATCTGGAAGAGTCTGGCTGACTGGCAGATCTGGAAGAGTCTGGCTGTCTGGCAGATCTGGAAGAGTCTGATTGACTGGCGGATCTGGAAGAGTCTGGCTGACTGGCAGATCTGGAAGGGTCTGGCTGACTGGCAGATCTGGAAGAGTCTGGCTGACTGGCAGATCTGGAAGAGTCTGGCTGACTGGCAGATCTGGAAGAGTCTGGCTGACTGACGGCTCTGGCTGCTTCATGCTGACTGACGGCTCTGGCTGCTCCATGCTGACTGGCGGCTCTGGCTGCTCCATGCTGACTGGCAGCTCTGGCTGCTCCATGCAGATTGACAGCTCTGGCGGCTTCTTGCAGACTGACAGCTCTGACTGTTCCATGCAGACTAACAGCTTTGGCAGCTCCTTGCAGACTGGCAGCTCCTTGCAGACTGGCAGCTCCTTGCAGACTGGCAGCTCCTTGCAGACTGGCAACTCCATGCAGACTGGCAACTCCAGGGAGACTGGCAACTCCATGCAGACTGGTAACTCCATGCAGACTGGCAACTCTGGCTGCTCCAAGCAGACTGACAGCTCTGGCTGCCCCATGCAGACTGGCAGCTCTAGCTGCTCCATGCAGACTGGCAACTCTGGCTGCTCCATGCAGACTGGCAGCTCTAGCTGCTCCATGCAGACTGGCAGCTCTGGCTGCTCCATGCAGACTGGCAGCTCTAGCTGCTCCATGCAGACTGGCAGCTCTAGCTGCTCCATGCAGACTGGCAGCTCTAGCTGCTCCATGCAGACTGGCAGCTCAGGCTGCTCCGAACAGGCAGGAGGCTCCGGCAGCGCTGTAGAGGAGGAAGGCTCTAGAAACGCTGAACAGGCGGGAGACTCCGACAGCGCAGGAGAGGGAGAAAGCGCTGGCTGCGCTGAACAGGCGAGGCGTACAGAAGGCCTGGTGCGTGGTACTGGAACTGGTGGTACTGGATCGAGGACACGCACAGGAAGCCTGGTGCGGGGAGCTACCATCGGAGGACTGGTGTGTGAAGGTGGCACAGGATGGACTGGACCGTGAAGGTGTACTGGAGAGCCTGAGAGCAGGACTGGCACAGTACATGCAAGGCTAGGTAGGTACACAGGAGGCCTAGTGCGTGAGGCTGGCACATTTTTCACCAGCCGACTATCACGCACCTCAGGACTAGTATGGAGCGCTGACCCAGGTGCCATTAAATCCCCGACACGCTCCGTCGGACAAATTTTATACCTAAAGCACCAAACTATCCACTCCCTCATTACTCTCTCCTCCAATTTCCCCATTAACTCCTTCACAGTCTCTGCTTCGCTCACCTCCAACGAATCCCAGGCGGGCTCCGGCACTCTCTCTGGGTCGGCCGCCCACCTGTCTATTTCTTCCCACGTCGTATACTCCAATCCTCTGCTGTCCATAACGTCCTCCCTTCGCTGCTCCAGCTGCCTGTTAACACGCTGCTCGGTCCGTGTGTGGTGGGTGATTCTGTAACGGCATTCTTCGTTTGTCGAAAGAGAGTCGGACCGAAATGCAGCGTGTTGGTTACTCATGTTTTTAATAGAACAAATGACGATACATGAAATAACAAAAACAACAAACGGAACGTGAAAAACCTATACAGCCTGTCTGGTGAACACTAACACAGAGACAGGAACAATCACCCACAAAATACAAAGTGAAACCCTGGCTATCTAAATACGGTTCTCAATCAGACCGTCCTGCATATTTGTGGGATATTGTTTTGTGTTAGTGTGTTGAGCACTACGACTTTACATTCATTGTTTGTTTATTGTTTATTGTTTGAAAGTTTAACTTAAATAAAAGATGTGGAACTCAACACACGCTGCACCTTGGTCCGTCTATCATCACAAACGTGACACATGGAGGCACACTGAAACTAATCGTCGGATTACTTTCGATTTCTAGAAAGTGTGTATTACTCAATTATTTTGATCAATATTGAGCTCACCCGTGATGTGATTAATTATAAATAGTAATTGCTATTAGCTAATTCATATAGTAGTTTCTGTCAACCGAGAGTTATACAAATATTACCGCTTGTGTTGCGTCAATCTTTCCTCAGTTAGCGCTAGGACAAATGTAGCCTACATTTCTCCAGCTTGGATGATTGTGTTATGCTATAGGTAATTCTGTGAATATCTGAACATTGCATCCAAAAATAATCTGCTCACATTCTAGCCATAACTTTGTAAGGACTGTGTTTGTTTAAATAGTTCCTGAAAAAAAGTGTGTCCCGCTCAAATGCTGATTGTTGCGTCATTCGAAACTGGCCGTTCCAAATAAGCGTTCTAAAAAAGCGTTCTAATCACACGGGTGTGATCGTACGCTTCAGGGACCACTGTAGAATGATCACACCCGTGCATTGATACGTGTGAAAGGTACGTGTGTAAGGTTTAAAGGGGGAGATCAAGCTGATTTTAACTGATATAGGCCTATTTCTATTTTGCCCTGTTTATCAAAAGTGTTGGAAAAACTTTCTTGATGTCTATACTATTCTCTCTGGTATGCAATCTGGTTTCCGGTCAGGTTATGGATGTGTCACTGGAACCTTAAATGTCCTCACTGATGTCACCATTGCCCTTGATTCTAAGAAATGTTGTGCTGCTATTTTTATTGACTTGGTCAAATCTTTTGATACTGTAGACCATTCCATTCTTGAGGGCAGGCTAAGGAGTATTGGTGTCTCTGAGGGGTCTTTGGTCTGGTTTGCTAACTACCTCAAAGAGCACAGTGTATAAAGTCAGAACATCTGCTGTTTCAGCCACTGCCTGTCAACAAGGGTGTACCCCAAGGCTCGATCCTAGGCACCACGCTCTTCTCAATTTACATCAACAACATAGCTCAGGCAGTAGGAAGCTCTCTCGTTCATCTATATGCAGATGATACAGTCTTATACTCAGCTGGCCCCTCCCTGGATTGTGTGTTTTAGCGCTATACAACAAAGCTTTCTTAGTGTCAAACAAGCTTTCTCTGCCCTTAACCTTGTTCTAAACACCCCCAAAAAGGTCATGGGGTTTGGTAAGAAGAATGCTCCTCTCCCCACAGGTGTGATTACTACCTCTGAGGGTTTAGACCTTATACAAGTCCTTGGGAGTATGGCTAGATGGTACACTGTCCTTCCCTCAGCACACATCAAAGCTGCAGGCTAAAGTTAAATCTACCATAATCACTCCTCTTTCACCTAAACTGCCAAACTAACACTGATTCAGATGACCATCCAACCCATGCTAGATTACGGTAACGTAATTTATAGATCGGCAGGTAAGGGTGCTCTCGAGCGGCTAGATGTTCTTTACCATTTGGCCATCAGATTTTACACCAATGCTTCTTATAGGACACGTCACTGCACTCTATACTCTAATGTAAACTGGTAATCTCTGTATACCCATCGCAAGATTATGCTTATTCGTTAAAAAAACTCTTAGGCCTCACTCCCCCTATCTGAGATATCTACTACAGCCCTCATCCTCCACATACAACATCTGTTCTGCCAGTTACATTCTGTTAAAGGTCCCTAAACATCACACATCCCTGGGTCATTTGTCTTCTCAGTTCACTGCAGCTAGTTACTGGAATGAGCTGCAACAAACACTCAAACTGGACAGGGTTATCTCAATCTCTTCATTCAAAGACTCAATCATGGACACACTTACTGACAGTTGTGGATGTGTTGGGTGATGTATTGTTGTCTCTACGTTCTTGCCCTTTGTACTGTTGTCTGTGCCTAATAATGTTTGTACCCTGTTTTGTGCTGCTACCATGTTGTGCTGCTGCCATGTTGTGTTGCTACCATGTTGTTGTCATGTTGTGTTGTTACCATGCTATGTTGTTGTTTTAGGTCTCTCTTTATATAATGTTGTGTTGTTTAGCTTGTCGTGATGTGTGTTTTGTCCTATATTTTAATTTAATTATTTATTTTATTTAATCCTTCGAGATCGGTGTCCTATCCATCGGCCGGTTAAGCTAACGTAGGCTAATGTGATTACCATGAGGTTGTAAGTAAACAAGAAAACTTCCCAGGACATAGACAATTCTGATACTGGCAGAAAGCTTAAATTCTTGTTAATCTAACTACACTGTCAAATTTACAGTAGCTATTACAGTGAAAGAATACCATGCTATTGTTGAGGAGAGTGTACAGTTTTGAACATGAAAAGTTATTAATTAACAAATTAGGCACATTTGGACAGTTTTGCTTCAAAATCTTGAACAAGATAATGGGTAATGGGTTTTTTTAAATACAAAAGAACGATTGTTTTTTTCTTAGTATTATCTTTTACCAGATATATTGTGTTGCATTCTCCTACATTCCTTTCACATTTCCACAAACTTCAAAGTGTTTCCTTTCAAATGGCACCAAGAATTTGCATATCCTAGCTTCAGGGCCTGAGCCATAGGCAGTCAGATTTGGGTATGTCATTTTAAGCAAAAGTTGAAATCCAAACCCCATCCCTGCAGAAGGCCTTTTGCCTTTTGGTAGGCCGTCATTGTAAATAAGAATTTATTCTTAATTGACTTGCTAGTTAAATAAATATTTAAATAATTAAATAAAAATACAATTGTGATTGTATGGCGAGGAAATGGGGCCTCTGGCTCCCGTGTGGGCTACAGAGACTGAGCCCACACCCCAGACATCATTCTCAATCCCCCCCTCCACTACTGTGGAGCCTGGGGGAACCTTCTCTCCAGCTCTGGCTGCCTAAGCAACTCTAGCAGCATAGCCACACGGTAGAGAGCCTATGTTGCTGACTTGACCATATGCTTTGCCGTACCAACCTCTTCCTTCTTCCACTCCAGACCAGCATTCTGCCCAGCTACCAAAGGGACATTGGACATTTGAACATTATTATACTCAGCAGGGTATGTCTCAGCGTTTACAGGGGGTGGCTCCCACTCTGACTGAGTCGCCATACAGTGCTTATTTGATTGCTCAGCTGCTGCCCTTACAGCAAGCTGACACCCCACGGTCAGGGGTTCCTGGCTTCCCCTCACTTTCTACCTATTCCCAACCAAGGGGACCTCCCAGCAGCATCCGACCTCCCTTTGGCCATTCCTGATGATCTGTCCAGCCCCGGCCAGGGACCCAGTCGATGACCGGGGTCCTGTTCGGGGTGGCCAGGATGCCCCTGTCCCAGGACCAATATCTGTTCCTGCTCCTGGGGTCCAGCCTGATCTGCCATCTTCACTGGACTTATTACCACTACATCCCTATCTAGGCCTTCCTCTGGTCTGCTGTGGGACATGCCTGCCTCAGCCAAACATCTGCTCTCCTCTACTGGGGAACATTCCGTCACTGTGGGGAACCACTGCCAACTTGCCTGCTCTCCTCTGCTGGGGCACTTATATCCATTTTACCAAATGTATATCAGCATGTTAAATGTGCAACCAGAGGGAAAAAACCTCTAGACCACCTTTACACACAGAAACATGTACATAGCTATCCCTCGACCTCCATTTGGCAAATCTGACAACAATTCTATCCCCCTGATTCCTGCTTACAAGCTAAATCTAAGCAGGAAGCAGCAGTGACTCGGTCAATAAAAATGTGGTCAGATGAAGCAGATGCTAAGCTACAGGACTGTTTTGCTAGCACAGACTGGAATATGTTCCTGGAATATTCGAATGGCATTGAGGAGTACACCATATCAGTCATTGGCTTCATCAATAAGTGCATCGATGACATCATCCCCACAGTGACAGTATGTACATAACCCAACCAGAAGCCATGGATTACAGGCAACATCCGCACTGAGCTAAAGGCTAGAGCTGCCGCTTTCAAGGAGCGGGACTCTAACCCGGAAGCTTATAAGAAATCCCGCTATGCCCTCCGACGAACCATCAAACAGGCAAAGTGTCAATACAGGACAAAAATTGAATCATACCACACCGGCTCCGACACTCATCGGATGTGGCAGGGCTTGCAAACCATTACAGACTACAAAAGGAAGCACAGCCGAGAGATGCCCAGTGACACGAGCCTACCAGACGAGATAAACTACTTCTATGCTCGCTTTGGGGCAAATAACACAGAAACATGCATGAGAGCACCAGCTGTTCCAGATGACTGTGTGATCACGCTCTCTGCAACCATTGTGAGTAAAACCTTTAAACTGGTCAACATTCACAAGGCTGCAGGGCCAAACGCAATCTCTATTGCACTCCACACTGCCCTTTCCAACCTGGACAAAAGGAACACCTATGCGAGCATGCTATTCATTAACTACAGCTCACCGTTCAACACCATCGTACCCTGAAAGATCATCACTAAGCTAAGGATCCTGGGACTACACACCTCCCTCTGCAACTGGATCCTGGACTTCCTGACAGGCCACCCCAAGGTGGTAAGGGTAGGTAACAACACATCTGCCACACTGATCCTCAGCCTATAGGGAGGAGGCCAGAGACCTAGCCGTGTGGTGCCAGGACAACAACCTCTCCCTCAACGTGATCAAGACAAAGGAGATGATTGTGGACTTCAGGAAAAGGAGGACCGAGCACACCCCCATTCTCATCGACAGGGCTGTAGTGGAGCAGGTTGTGAGCTTCAAGTTCATTGGTGTCCAACTCACCAACAAACTAACATGGTTCAAACACACCAAGACAGTTGTGAAGAGGGCACGACAAAACCTTTTCCCCCTCAGGAGACTGAAAAGGTTTGGCATGGGTCCTCAGATCCTCAAAAGGTTTGACAGCTGCACCATCGAGAGCATCCTGACTGTTTCCATCACCCTGGTGTGGCAACTGCTAAGCCTCTGACCGCAAGGCACTACAGAGGGTAGTGTGAACAGCCAGTACGTCACTGGGGCCAAGCTTCCTGCCATCCAGGACCTCTATACCAGGCGGTGTCAGAGGAAGGCCCTAAAAATTGTCAAAGACCCCATCCACCCAATTCATAGACTGTTCTCTTTGCTACCGCACGGCAAGCATTGCAGGTGCGCCAAGTCTAGGTCCAAGAGCTTCTAAACAGCTTCTACCCCCAAGCAATTGTCACGACTTCCCCCGAATTCGGCTCCTCTCCTTGTTCGGGCGGTGTTCGGCGGTCGATGTCACCTGCTTTCTAGCCATCGCCGCTCCATTGTCATGTGTCCATTTGTTTTATCTTGTTCCCTGCACACCTGGTTTTCATTCCCCAATCAATCCATATGTATTTATTCCTCTGTTCCCCATCATGTCTTTGTGTAAGATTTTTTGTGTTACGGGTATTTTGGAATTGTGGATATTGTTACACGCATCACCTTTTGTCTATGTTCCGTGTTTGGGCACATTTTATGTTACTTTGTGCTGTCATTTTGGACTGGAATAAAAAGTGTGCCTGTTCACTACACTCTGCTTTCCTGCACCTGACTTCGCCTCCAATACACACTCCTAACAGCACTAAGACTTCTGAACATCTAATCAAATGGCTACCCCCCCTCCCCCCCACACACACACACACACTTTTACGCCGCTGCTACTATCTATGCATAGTAACTCTATCTACGTGTAAATATTACCACAATTTCCTCGACTAACTGGTGCCTCCGCACTTTGACTCTGGACAGGTACCCCCTGGATATAGTCTCGCTATTGTTGCTGCTCTTTAACTACTTGTTACTTTTATTTATTATTCTTATTCATATTTTTTAAACTGCATTGTTGGTTAGGGGATTGTAAGTAAGCATTTCACTGTTTCACCTGTTGTATTTGGCGCATGTGACTAATTTGATTTGATTTGATAATTAATTTTAGTGTTGGAAAAGACCACGTGAAATGTCAGCCTATTTTGGTGGAATGGAGGTCTGGCCTGCCTGGTAAAATCACCAGGCGGTAAATGAGTTAATAGACCAATAAGAAAGAAAGTTCTAAACCTCTGCCAATAACAGCTAGTTTTCAGTTTTCCCTCTCCAAACCTTTTGCTTGAGTAATAGTTTTTTGCTAAGAAGTTATTTTAGTTTATTTTTTACCATTTTATTTTAAAACACAGTAAGGTACTTAATTGTTACCCAGAGATGGTTTGATATTGAGATACAAATGGCTGTATTAGACCTGAACAAAACTTGTAAATGCTCTGTATTTCTAAAATATGCATTTTCGTGGCTCTTGATTTTCCATTTGACCCAAGAAAATTATTGAAAGTTATTTCAGGGAGTAGCTATTCAGCAGTCGGTGCTATTGTTGTAAATCTGAAAAGTTAAGCAGTAGCCTTAACAGTGTCACTTTTAATTGTTTATGGTGGCTTCAGTCTTTAAGCAGGACTAAACTTTTGCTGAAATGGAGCAAACAGTTTGACAGCTGATGTGTAACCTCTGCAAATCAGACATGATCTAGCCATTAAGACGGCCGTGGTGACCCCCAATCAGCCTGCAGGGAACCGTGGAGTCATCCTCTCCTTCACCCAGAACATCACAATACTGACCTGCACACTGCAATCCATCACAGCCAATATGTGGAGAGCTCTCCCAGTTACAGGGGTGTTGCATCATATGCTAGTAGTGTCTGTCTAGCTGTGGAGCACAGCTTTAAGAATATGTGTTCAACATTTAACTTTGCACTGCTTGTGAGAAAAGCAGTGCTTTTATAGCATATAGCATTATCTAGTGTATGTTATCCATGATTGGCTTAGTAGTACATCAAAATAATACAAAGCTGTGAATTTTGCTGCTCTTTTTATTTGTATATAATCTCTCTTTGTTCCCCCTGAAATCTAAAAGAGGCTTTGGATCTATTCATGAACATTTTTTTAAATGTTATTACATATGCATGTTTTCCTTCATCTTACTGGTCCTACTGGTAATTTCCCTCTATATTGTTTACTCACTCTTTCTGCTCATGTACCTCTTTCTCTCCCTCCTTTCTCCCCTTTCTTCCTCTCCCTCTCTCCTCTGTATCCGAGGAAGGGAGGTGGTTGTATATTTGTTCCTTCACGGCTCCTCATCCTTAGATTAGATTTCTCCTTTCTCATTACCCACCATAGTAGACCCTTCCGACCTCATCCCAGCCTCAGATATTATCTGACCCGTATAATTAATTAATTATAGCCCAAATATTATAGATTATTAAAAATAGCATAACTAATAGTGTAATATCTCAAGCTGTCAAGTTTAATAGTCAACATTGTCTTGGTCGGTCTTATCAGTGTGAGACACCTGGTCAGAATATTGATTTCTGGTCATTTTAACTGTCATGTGCCATCGTGATGGGGAATTGTCTGGTTTTTACCACTCAGAGCTCATTCAAAATCGTTAAACTGCTGCCGTGCTGTTCACAACCCCCTCAAACACCCCTCCCTGGAACTATATGTCTCTACAGAAAATGTACCAGAAATCGGACATAGTGTTTTGAGTTGCTTTTATGTAGTGTATTTGCACAATACGAGACCCAGAGTTCTATTCAATCAAACCCTGAAGCCAGGTGTCTGGGATAAGACAAAAATGTTCATCTTGCACTGTTTGGATTCATGTTACATATGAATTAAGTGTATGCACGGAACCCTTCCACTGTAGCATAACGTTCTTGCACAAATCAAATGGTCACTGTATATCCACATTTTCTAGGTTAGTTGCTAGACTCACCAACCCTGGTGACATATTATGACTGTTGTGAGGTGGTGCACTAGTACTTTTCTAACATTTATTTTTTTCTGATTTTTTAAACAGAATCCAACAGGGCAGCTGTATTTGAACTAGTTTGAATACCAAATGCCAGATAGGCTGGTCCATTTTTTTGCATGGAGGCCCTGTCTAACTTGGGTTTGTAGCACAAAAGGATCAATATCTGGCTAATAATGGGGGCCTCAAGGAAAGAAATGAGCCGGTGTGTTAGAAATGCCAGGGCCGATTTCTGGTTCCAGTATGCTCACTGTAACAATGTAATAAAATGTATCAAAAAATCTGTGGTTGATTCCCAGTTCACCTCTTAAAATATGGCCAATTAACAAGGTTAACTGACCCCTAGATGCAATGGCTCATTAGTTAGGTACAAGTACCTGACTTGCTGGAATTTATTTCAATAAACAGCTGCTTGTATGCTGACATCAGGGTCAGCTCACATAAGAAAGTCACTCATTTACAGCTTTATCACAAGCCAGCATTAGAACTTATTTTCTAGCTAGACGAAAATCCCCACAGGACGCTGTGATGCCAACGGCAGACGAAATATGGTTCTGCATTAGTCTGCCAGAGACACTCGGTTACCAGATTTGACTGAATGTGGCCCACAGTCTTTGATATTATAGTGAAAAACTGTTGTTATTGTTGTTGTTGTTACTATTATTACCATTAACAGAGTAAGTGAGGGAAGGCTACAGTATTGTCTGAAGTCTGAAGCAATATTTGATGATATTAACATACCCACTATAATTCTTCTGGGTCCTGTGTAGCAAGAAACGGTATCATCTGCAATACATTTCTAAGTTTCTAATTATCCTAATTATGATTCATTCATATGATCAGATTAATTGAATAATCTAGAGGCAGATCAGAGCTCATTAACCTTAATTAAGATCATTACTGAGTTAGATTCTCTCTCCCTCCATGGTGATTTAAATCTTCTAGTGTACCTGACACAACTTGGAGTCGCAGTGCTCTCTCTCTTATCATCCCATCTCTCTCAGGGAGTCATGCCAGTCTCCTTCTCTCTGCCATGCAATCTCTCACAGGGAGCCATGCCTAACCCGCTCTATGCCATACCATATCTCTCACTGGGAGCCTGGGCTCTCAGGATTGTCCTTCTCATGTTCGGTATTGGATGCTGACTGGGTGTTGAACATAATTTTTTCAGTGTCTGATTTGGGTATTTGCATTTATTCAGATTGTAAAACACATGGTTTAACCATCTTACCAAGGGTATATAATTTGAAATACTGTTCATACAAGTCTGTGTATTCTATCATTATGTGGAGTCTTTAACCTTATGAATGCTGCTTACTAGTGTGGGAGTCAGCATACATGTATCTGATATGGAATACAGATTTAAATGGTTAAATCTTCTCAACTCATTCAGTTTGGTGTAATCAGATGTAAATTGATGTTCCTTACTAAACCCAGATCCTGCCCTGCACCTGAACATTTTGCCATGGACTTTCGAAGATGGAAGAGCCTGGTGCATGTGACCCTATTTATTCAGCTGTTATTTTAACATTGGTGGGGTTGGGGTGTCTGTGGAAGGGCCAGACTGGTTTTCCATGTTGACAGATGACTCATTTTGCCGTTGAAGAAGAAAGAGGCTGTTGTCATGAGATTTAACTTGAGTGATTAATGTACGGATAATTGGCAGGTCACTGTCGGTAATTCACGGGGCCCTTTCAAAGTTCAGGGTCTTGAAAGACACTATTTACATGCAAATTATCGAGCGTTATACGTCTAAATGTGGAGAATGGACTCTGAGGCAACGTGGAAATAGTAATTATGGCACCACGTCCCCCCAATCTGTTCGACGGGACAGCAGGACCCGCGGATGCTGCAGTATAATTAATTGTGTATATTCAGATCAAGAGGTTGGACCACAAGGGACATTTGAATGCGTGTCATAGTAGGCCTGCATGGGAATATGAAAATAGGTGTTTTGTTTTTGGATAAAATCAGTGACAACATATTCAAAGTTATTACGAATGTTGTATATGTTTTACGATATCAGTGGTGTCTTGTGTGCCATTGGCGAAGGTGATCTGGGTTATTAAAAGGAGGTGGCAGCATTGTGGCGGCAGTATCTTAGCTCAAACAGGGAAGAAGAGCTTTAAAATATTTCAATATGATGTAATATGTAATAAATATGTCATCGTAATATGATGTTACGATGATGCTGCTTATAATTAGGCTATTGTTGTTTATTCCTAGCCTATGTAATCATCATTATTGTTAACAAATGTAAAGAGATTATTTGTAGGCTATCATCCCACCTTGGGGAGAAAAAGTAACATAAAAATCTCTATCCGTTTTTCCTTTATTTATCCAGCAAATAGAGTCCGAGCCAATGATGTGTTTGGTCCTAACTTATAAGGCAATTGTGAGCGTATTTAGTCACAAACTTCGAAAACATAAAGACAGAACGACGCGTCAAACCACTGTTAGGACACAGCATAGATCCGATGAAAATCGAATAGTTGTTTAATTACAGTTTGGCCGTTGTGGACCCTGCTCTGCAGTCTGTATCAGCAGTCAGTCAGCCTCTGTAGAGGAGTGGAGAGCAGGGCTGGTTCCCCTGACCTGGGCTTGCCCTCTTGATATAACAATCATGTTCATTCCTATCAAAATTACAGATGATTGTTTTACCCATTGTTTTCCCCAACTTTTAATTTCTACTTCCCAAATGATCATTGCCCGCGGTAATTGCAAAGAGCAGACCTTGTATGTGTCATCAGCCCCCAGACGAGTGAAATCCAATTTTGTGAGGCTTGGCACACCTCCTTTTCTTTTTTTCTCTCTTTATGATGTGCCATATTCTACTGTTTTAATTAAGGAGTGCATAACATGAGAGTAAGTAGAATTTTAAGGTCGAGATTAGAATAAACACGTCTTTAAATCAAAATCAAATTATTTTGTCTATTATTTTTCTGTCATAATATTTACATCTCAGATTAGAAATCAATATTTCACTGAAAGGGGTATTACTGAGTTTATTCAATGCATAATTGAATTTTGGAAAGTGCCCGGTAATTTGCCTAAAAGATAACGAATCTCTCTCATCTGAACTTTATCAAGCGAATGCAATGAGTTTAAGATAATGTTTGAATGGGTAGCTTATAAAAAAATAACAATAAGCCTAGTGATAATAATAATAGCATTCCCTTACAAATTTTATACTGAAAACCTTAATTTGCAATGGATCACTGAATGCTGATAAAAAGTTAGATCATGGCCTTATGATATTGCAAATACTTTATAAAACAATAAGTATCACAACCACAAAGTGGTCGATAGGCAAATGGAGGAAGGAAAAGTAACCCTATTTAGATCATTTCCAGTTCAGTGGAGTTGAAACTGAGCTGACTGCAGAGTATTACCACGAACCGCATCATCCCTCACTCTCCGTGCGCCTCTGTTTCCCCTCACACGCTCATATGGAGATAATAGGCTATAAGAGGCATGGGATTAATTCGTAGCCAATTACAACCCACAGTTGAATATGAATGCATAAATAAGGCGTAGCTTGTGTCTAAGTTTTGGCGACGAACGAAGGTGGGTGTAGGGGGTGGGGTGGGGTGGGGGGGGGTGGGGGTGGGGGCGAGCGAGCGAGCGAGCGAGCGAGCGAGGTGTGCATGCATGCATGACATAAACGTTGGCGGGTCCTGAGGGGATGGTTCAAACCCAAAAAAGGAGTTGAGCAAGGGAGACCAACATCCAACAGTGAACCATCACCTCCTAACAGCCGTGTGTAACATTGACCAGAGCAGTACAGCCGTAGAGGGGTGGCAACGCAAGCTGTGCAGGAATACCGCACCAGACATTAGACTACTTTTCTCAAATTGTATGCGATATTATGTCATCGGTTGAAAGATAAGCTTAAATTTACTGTCTTGGTGCTAAATCTCTGATTGTTCAGAAGAAGAGAACCTGCTCTTCCGCCTGAAGAGAAGTCATGAATCGAGAGAAGGTTCAGGGGGGAGATCTCTCAATCGCTTCTCCGACGGCGTCTTTTGTGGCTGCCCAAACAGCGGTGATCGTCGTGGCCGGTCCAGAAAGCATGGACAATCACTGCGAGAAGCGGCTCTCTACCAACGAACTGTCGGTGTTTTCCTGTCCAGGCAGTATAGACATACTGCAAGGGGACAGTCGAAACAACTCTCCACGTCAAGAACCGGCTCCAATAGCAATTCCAACGGTTCACCGGACCACCGCGTTTTCTGTTTTGGACATTTTGGACCCAAATAAGTTTACGAGCAAAAAGCAAAATCCTAACCGGACCGGCAGTGAAATCGCCTTCGGGACAGAGAACCGTGGAGGTGACGACTCGAACCATGCTGTAGATCAGAAATCTTATGCAGAAGACTATGAATGTAAAAAATATACAGCACTAAGTAAGTGTTTGTGTCTTTCTTGGTGACATTTGGTTTTCCAAAAGTGTTGTTGTTTATGATGTAGGCCCACTTGAATAGCCTACAGGTTTCTGAAAAATCTAATTTAGATTAGACATATAATATACATTTTGTTATCTTAGATGTTATGCTTCAGGAAGACGCTCAATTACTTCGGTTACATAATGCCATCTATTAGTAAAACCACGTTTTAGCCTATCTGTTTTGATCATGACAAGACAGAGAACTGGATGAGTGTTTGTCTTATTAGGTTAGTCGATGTCTTTGAGGTTAGAGGGTCCTGCAAGTTTTTTTTAGATCAATGAGTTCGTGAAATTGTATTTTCCACGTCTAACTTTGCATTCTATATTATGTAATTATATTTCTGCTCAAAATAGATTTTGATTCAGAAATAAATTTGATCATATCTGAGGTTAAATTACGTTATATGATGTGGAATATTCTAGCCATGCACACATTCCCTTAGGCTACCCCAGAGAAGAAAATGCATGTAATCTCTTTTTTTTAACCCTTCGATTACATTTAATTTAAAGTGCTTTGCAGGATAATGGCGAAAATCGCCCCAGAGTGACATTCGGAACGTGGCTAGTTCGATATCCTATTATCGAATTGAGTAGCCTATCTCGTTCAGGCAGCTTGCCGGACTCTCCTTCAACAGCTTAATTATAATGTCAAAATTCGGATAATTACACGATTAAAACCAATTATTATTATTATTAGGGAAGATATTGATCCCAGAAAAAAAGGCATGAGATTGATATTGCCCCCACTGTCATGTTTTTAAACGAAAATAGAAGGAACAAACATTGATCTCCGTAACCACTTTATAGGGTTTGCATTTAAAATATCAGTCAGAGAAGAGGACACTGCATTACCAGCCATATCGACCGGGTAATTTGTTATGGACTGCCTGAAATAGACAAACTAACAAACCAAAAAATATTATTCTTAAGATTATAGGATCACATGAAGAGGGTTTAGCAAATTGCCAAAATAGTGTCAACAAACACTGCTGAAGAAGTGCAGGCCTTATTGGAAAAAAGATTCCCCTGGATGTATAAGTATTGTTTAAATCATGCAAAAGTAAATATTTGGTTGATATAAGAAATTCTAATCATTTATTTTGTTATACGATGGTGCGTGTGCGTAAAAGTGATGCCAATTTTGTTTATTTAACTTTCACCTGGTTATGTGTTATAATGGTCATATATTAAAACAAACCAAATGAATCTAAAAAGTTTGAGAAACAATACGTCTATCCTTATTGAACAATTTAGGCCTAATATAATGTAGCATAAATGGATTTAAAAAACAAATAATATTGTTAGAATATTTAGTATGCCTATACTCAATTAGAGTAAAGATTTTCCTAAATAATTAGGCCTCAAGTCTTTTTCTTAAAGGTGTCAAAGTAGACCATATTACAAGCAGGTTTTCAATATTTCATTGATAGTCTAGCATAAAATTGGTAACATGAATTACGTTTGTGACTTTTACATTTTTACGCAGAGCATTATTTGTGCATATAGGCTACTGTAATAAATCCTTACGCAACAGCAATAGACTACATAAATGCACAATGTGGAGATAAAAACAACAGTTTATCTTCATAAATACAATTGTATGAAGGTGAGAGGATAGATAGAGGATAGAGGAAAAAGTTATCCATTACGCATTAGCTGGCATGATTCTTCATCACAATTTCCTTCAGCAATATGTTAATTAGAATATGCTACTTGATAAGTTATTGAATATTATATGTCTAAATGACTTGGCCTCTGTGATTCTTAATTTGAAAAGACTCAATTGCATGTCTTGTTTTCTTTACAGATGAAGGGCTGGTGTACAGATCGGACGAATGCGAGAATGATTTCAACAGAGACTCCCACTCTGACAGCGAGATGCAGGATGACTTGTTTAGTGAAGAGAGCAGCAGTGGCCTGACTGAAAATACCCAGGGGGAACTGGGCCACCGTGAAGACGACGACAAGGAGAGCAAGAGCCCAAGAAGTCCTGACGGACAGCAAACGCAACAGTCAGGGTCGAATGGACAAAGTCATCAAGGAAAACCGAAGCGAAAGCGCTCTGGCTCCGATTCAAAGTCGGGTAAGCCACGAAGGGCCCGGACAGCATTCACTTACGAACAACTTGTTGCACTGGAGAACAAATTCAAGTGCACCCGATACCTCTCCGTGTGTGAGAGGCTAAATTTGGCACTGTCACTTAGTTTGACTGAAACTCAAGTCAAAATCTGGTTCCAGAACCGACGGACCAAGTGGAAGAAGCAGAACCCTGGCGCAGACACCAGCGCCCCGACGGGCGGGGGGCCGAATGGCCAGAGCAATGGACTAGGGGGCCTGAGTCCACTCAGCCCGTCTCCTCCCATGAGCGGCCATCTGTCAATGCATACGAGCTATGGTCACGGGCCAGGCGGGTTAGTCTGCACCACCCAATTACCCTTTCTGCCAAGTCATGCGGTACTGTCTCCTTTCATGTTGGGATCTCAGACCTACGGAGCGCCTGCGTTTTACACTTCACACCTATAAAGACATGGACATACGTGTGGTTTTACGCCCAAACATTATGTTTTCAGAGGCGTCTTCAATTAACCGATATTATCAAACGAATTGACTCCAATGAAATATGAACTTAATAACCATATTACACATACGGTTTAAGAGAACTAAAGACATGCCCTTACCCAAAGACTAAAATGCACTTGACGCAAGATGGGAAGAACTCTGATGAACATTTCATGTTGCTGTTTCGACAAGGACATTTAATGCTCGAAGAAAACGTACCTTTACCAAGGGAATAATATTTTTTATTATGCTAATGTTCTATTTGTTTTTCATTTTGATAGAATGTGAATACTCGTGGTCAAAATGTACATAGGCCTACAAATGTTGACAAATATATGTCTAGCTTCAGATTTCGAATGCAGTTCATAAATATTAGAGAGTTTAAAAAATACATGTAGGCCTATCAATATCTTTCATTTACATCTGGAATGGCTTGAAATATTGTAATTACTGTGTAACTAAACTGTGAAAGTTAAATATGATTGTTTTCATATAAGTTGTCGCTACTAATTTATTTTATATAGTTACCTGAGAATATTTGGCTGTAATGAATACTCACTTCATCTGGATTCGTCTTTGATAAGACAAAGTAAAATAATAATAAACTATAGGCTACCATTTACAAACGAATAAGCTACTTTAATAGATTCAATACATTAAATCCTGTTTCTTATCAGTCGATCATTTTTTTCCCTTTTCCTCCAAATCAAAGGACATTTTGGAACTGAACAGTTTTTACCCCCTTTTAAGAAATGTTGAACTCTTTATTTATTTGACCAGTTATTTATGTTGGCCAACAGACGATATTATGTTGCATTTGTTTTCTAGCAAAAAAGCTACAGCCTATATTTAATGGTTTTTTTTGTGCGGAAAAGGATTAGTAGATATCGAAAAATACAGTAGCCCAACCATAGGCCTATTACTGGATCCGTCATGGCGAATATCTATAGCCTAACTTTTATTAATTACATTTAATTACTTAATGGATAATGGATTTATTGATATAGGTTTTATTGATACGAAATCTGAATAAATTTGATGAGGAAAAACACTCACTGGTAACTTAAACGGCATCCCTGTGTAAAAGAGGGATTTTGGTTTCATAACTCTTGAGAGAAACGAGTTTCATTGTGGGAGAACGTCATGCCAAATGAAGGCTAGATACAGGCTACGAAATGCGCTTGTGCATAAAACACCCATTTAGGTTTTATAATATTTGAATGAGTTCATAATTAAAAATCTAACAAAAACATGTGGTGATTGAATGTATTTAATTAAGCAATTTCAGCCCCCCCCCCCCATCTGGGATAAGGAGACGCATTTGAATAGGGCCACTTTAGAAGTGCAGAAAATCCAGTCAATAGTGCACGTTTTGCACTATCGATGCAAGTTAGGTATATACATGTAGGGTAGGTATATACAATATTTAAAACTATAGTTTCGTCGAGTTTAGAAGGACAAAAGTGACATGGATACAGCATTTATTTATATTCCTTTTGCACCTGATGACTATTTCGCTTCGGATCATAGTCTGCATTTATACCGTGATGAAATGGCATATGCCAGCCATTACGGAACGTGCTCCTGGAACCATTCTAGAATTTCACATGTAGGTATGACTAAACACAAATGCATTATACGACGTAGCCTGGAATATAACCTCTACTTTGTAGATAGTCGAAACAACTTTCCAGATTTCGGGATTATTTAGAACATTTCTTGAAGACGCACAGACCCGACCAAGGCGTTGCAGAAAATAGCCTATGGAGTGTGTATTTTTTGTTATCTGCCAGCTGTTTTTATCAAGTCTTAGGATCTTGGAGTATCTTGTTGGATAAAATGTGAGTTTTAAGGAGTTCATTATGGAAATCTAAAATTATTTTCAACACGTTTTGCAGTGGAATCATTAAATTCCCCTCTGCATTGGAGAGCGCACTGCGCGACATTTGTTCTTAAAGGCATCTTAGGGCCAATTCAATCAGGGGCCAGTTTCCCAAAAGCATCTTAAAGATACATTCATCGTTAGGACCTTGTAGGAGCATCGTTAAATCTCGGAGCGGTTTCCCACAACCATCGTTATTAACGTTGCAATTTAAAAAAAAAAGGTAATCTAATGCCTCCATCAGACCACTCATAGAACAATTAAATGCGTCGTTATGTGCTTTTTGCCCTCCTGCACTCTTAGAAAAAAAAGGTTCTGGATAGAACCAAAAAGGGTTATTTTGCTTGACTCATATATGGCATCCCCAACGGTTCAATATAGAACCCCTTTGTGGGGTTCTTTGATCAGAACCCCAGGGGTTCTTCTTCACTGAACCAAAATTGGTTCCATATAGAACCATATAGAATCCTAACAGTGTATGTCACTTAGGCTATATGCCACTAAACATGGAATCACATGGTCTCAATATTTGCAGCCATAGGTGGTAATATCTCTACAGGAGCAGATCCGTCTTCAGTACTGTGAAATAATTACAATGTTAAGGACATGTCTCATCCAATAGCAGCATTTTCTTTCTTTCTTTCTTTCTTTCTTTCTTTCTTTCTTTCAATCATATCAGTATTGACACATGCTCCAACAATGTACTTAGCGACCTTTCTCTCCAAAAGTGGCTCCCGGAATTAGGCCTATACCTAAAGCCGTAATTGCCATTGGCCGCACAGAGTTCCATTATGATAAATCCCAAGAGCGGAATTTGAGAAGCACACCTTGATTAGGCGGGTGAAATCCTCATTGTTTTGTTGAAGGATTTTTAATTTCAACCTCGTTATTTCTAATTGTTTCCTGACAATGGTCACAAGATCAGCTGCTCATCAATTTGACAGATCCAACAAAGTACCCCCTCCAACACCGCCAAAACATCAGCTATATGTAGGTGTCGGCTCTTTACAGTTTTATTTATTTCACCTTTAGGTACCAGGTAGGCTAGTTGAGAACAAGTTCACATTTACAACTGCGACCTGGCCAAGATAAAGCAAAGCAGTGCGACACAAACAACAACACAGAGTTACACATGGAACAAACAAGCATACAGTCAATAACACAATATATAAAACAAGTCTATATACAGTGTGGTCTGAGGAGGTAAGGCAATAAATAGGCCATAGTAGCGAAGTAATTACAGTTGATCAAATTAACACTGGAGGGATAGATGAGCAGATGATGATGTGCAAGTAGTGTGCAAAAGAGCAGAAAAGTAAATAAAAACAATATGGGGATGAGGTAGGTAGATTGGGTGGGCTATTTACAGATGGGCTATGCACAGCTGCAGCGATCGGTTTGCTGCCCAGATAGCTGATGTTTAAAGTTAGTGAGGGAAATATAAATCTCTAGCTTCAGCGATTTTTGCAATTCGTTCCTTAACGTTTGATCTGATTGAATCTCGGTCTTACTTTCCTTTGAATGGTCTCATAAAAGCAATAGTGTAATTATTATGTTGAATAGCATGCCAATTGCAAGATATAATTTAATAATAACTTGACAATTAACTGATAGAAATAGGCCTACATGGTGAACTAGGCATATGCTTGATTTGAGTAACAAAACATCGAAAATAATTTAACTAAATGTATACATTTTTGGGATATTATGATAATTAGGCTAAATAGGATCATTTTAACAACACATTTGACTCTCAAGCAGCCACTGCCCTGTCATAAAAATATATGCTACTCTTTCACTGGCATCGAGGGTGCTGGCTTGTTTATTTTTGGGGATATATTTTTAGAAATCATGTAAACAACAATGCAAGCAAATTCGATTTGACATAGGCCCTAATAGGAAACAAAATACGCATCGAATAATATTTCAGCTGCTGACACAGTGAACTGAATGAAGGAAACTATTATGATGGAATTTTTAATGAGGTTTCAATATTAAAGAACATGGCAGCTTATGTGCAAGCAATTAGTTTAATGTGCTCCCAATGACCAGCAGACAGTAGCCTGCCCTGGTGCAACATTTACTTTTTCATAACATTTGCTCCCACACGACCTGCCCAATTGGTGCCTAGAAACATAATGAACCAAAACACAGCTCAACAACAGCACCTGAAGTTTTCCCTCCTTGCAATCAAGATGTACTAAGCCAACACAACAAGAACACTCACTAATTATCAACATATGTGGGGCCTAGTGGTCAGAGCGTTGGGCCACTAACCGAAAGGTTGTTGATATCGAATCCCCGAGCTGACAAGGTAAAAATCTGTCGTTCCTCAACTGAACAAGGCAGTTGTTCCCCGGAAGGTCGTCATTGAAAATAAACATTTGATCTTAACTGACATGCCTAGTTAAATGTAATAAAAAATGTATAATCTACACATTATCAGAGGAAATAAGCATTATTTTAAAATTTAAAAAATAATGATTCACAGTGTTTATTATGAAACAGGCTGCACATGGCAGCTGTTGGCAACCTATATAGGTGTGGGCAACATTTGTAAAAGCTGCCGGTCATCCACAAGTGGTAACTGCGGTTACCACTTCCACATCGAATATTATGCACTGGTTGTTTATGATAATTACAAAAGAGATATTGAAAAATAGAGTTGCAGTGTAAAAAAGAGTTCTGAGAGTTATGCCACTGAAAATCACAACGACACATCAAGTGTAAATCGATGTCAAAGACTGTCATCACATTCATGTTACACATCAATCAATAAATAACATTATTTGACAAATGATTTTATAAAAACGAACCAAAACGGCTTGGATTTGTTTTACAAATCAGAAAGCATGCAATTCAACGTGTTATTACATGCACATTAAATGGACGATAAGTCTTTGTGTGTGAATCTTGAAAAAGGTTCCTGAGTTATCTCCATCAGTACAGACAGTATCTGTAGATGAGTAGGATATTTCTGGCACAAAATCAACCGGTCTCCTTAACTTTTCTGTTAATTCAATGCATAGCCTAATTACATTGGTTTGCAAATTTAGCATGTTTCAACATGTCGATTTGTTATATGACGTCTGTCACTCGCCTCATGGAGCTCCTGAAAAATGAAGTATGAGAGGATTAGAACTACAGATGTTTATTAGTGGTTATGTTTCATAATAAAACACTTTAACCAACAGTAAGTGTCTAGGTGGGTTTTGAATAATAATGAATCCCCTCAAATGCACATGGGAATTTGACACTATACAGTACATGCACAAGTAAAGAGTTACGCATGGAATGATTCATCAAAGTGCAACAAGGTTACAGTATATATTTTAAATAATACATTTATCGCAACGTCAATACACTAACGACTAGTGACTGAATGTAAGGCCATGAATCTATTGTGTTGGGGATGACTTGTACTCACTGCACCTCAACTGAGCTACAGAGAAAGAACCGCCACTTGTTTCTGAGTGAGTAGCCTACTTACGGGTTGAAAACCTTCCTCTCTAGTCTGGAGCGTAAAGTGATGGCACTCTTCTTGAGATCATTAAAGTTGTGGTATTTCTTCTTGCCCTTCCCCTTCCCTGTACCTTTCTTGCCCTTCCCAGGTCCTCTCCAGTGGCAAGCTCTATGTCCCTCATCACCTCAGGGTCCCGCCAATCTAAACAAACAAACAAATTAACCATAACTAGACTCGTGGCTCTATTCAATCAGTATAACAGTAGTCAGCATTACTGCGTTATTGAAATGTAAAGGCAATGGCTCCAGCGATAGCGGAAGACTGCATTCACGGTAAAGGCTGCATATATCGTCTCAAATAGAAATTACCTTTACATTTCTAGCATGCAATCTATAACAACTAAAATCCGTTGAACGCGTAATTTCGGATAGCCACGCTACCTTCGCCCTCATGTTGGTGCAAGCAAGCAGGCTACGTAGTACTAGCTGGTATCAACAGTCAATACCGTAGGGGTTGGAAATTACAGTGAGCTTCGATTGGCCAATAGCAACGCGACGTCACGGAGTGCACAGCAAATTTTCAGTATTCCCCAACTTTGGTCCCACCCTGTTCACACTCCCTCCGCAATATTTACAAAGACCAACCGTCCACTCTCACTTCGCTTATAGGCTTTACAGCGAAAGCAAAACATGCGATTGTTTGAGAATGGCGCCCCACATCAATATACTTTTCAACCAGCACAGGCTTCATAAAATCACAAATAGAGATTAAATAAATCACTTACTTTTGAAATTCTTCCTCTTTTTGCAATTCCAAGGGTCCCAGCTACAACATGAATGGTCGTTTTGTTCATAAAACCCTTCTTTATATCCCAAAAAGTCAGTTTAGTTGGCGCCATTGATTTCAGTAATCCTCTTGTTCAATATGCAGACAAAGGAATCCAAAAAGCTACTGCTAAACTTTGTTCAAACAAGTCAAACTAAATTTCTATTCAATCCTCGGGTACCCTAAAATGTAAATAAACTACAATATTTCATACGGAAAGAGGTATGTTCAATTGAAAAGTAAATTTAGCAGGCCCGCCTCCTCTTCATCACGCGACTGATTTTCCACTGTGACTCTTTGTACTCCAAATTCTTCCTCGTTTTAGAAGAAACAAGCATGAAACCTTGAACAAATAATGTTGACATCTAGTGGAAGACCTGGGAATTGCAATCTGGGAGATAGAATTGCATAATAGGACCCATAGCTTTCCATTATAAGAGCCTGGGACCTCAAAAACAAATTCAAGTTGGTTTTTCTTTGGAATTTTGCCTTTCATATCAATTGTTTGTGTTATAGTGTCATACATTGTTTTAACATTTATACTAACGTCAAAGTGTTTTCTATCCAATGCTACCAATTATATGCATATCCTGGCTTCTGGGCCTGAGTAACAGGCAGTTTACTTTGGGCACATCAGTCAGGAGGAACTTCATGAAAATAGACCCTAGCCATAAGAAGTTTTAATATTAAACATTGCGTACCAGCAGTTATTGACAAATAGACACACACCCCTCGTCTTACCAGATGTAGCTGCTCTGTCCTGTCGAAATGGACAGTGCAGCTCGATATCATCTGTGTCGTCGTTCAGCCAAGTCTCAGTGAAGCATAAGAAATTACAGTTTTTAATATCCCTTTGGTAGGATAGTCTTAGATCGTCCAGTGTCTTTTCCAATGATTACATGTTGGCCAATAATACGGAGGGTAGTGATGTTTTACTCACTCGCCGACAAATTCTTATAAGGCACCCAGACCTCCGCCCCCTGTTACTCCATCTTTTCTTCACGCGAATGATAGGGATTTGGGCCCTGTCCTGACAATGCAGTATATCCTTCGCGTTGGACTCATTAAAGAAAAAAATCTTTGTCCAATTCGAGGTGAGTAATCGCTGTTCTGATGTCCAGAAGCTCTTTTCGGTCATAAGAGACAGTAGCAGCAACGGTAGCAGCAACATTATGTACAAAATGGACAAAAAAATGTACAAAAAAATTGGAAAAAACGAACAAAATAGCACAGTTGGTTAGGAGCCTATAAAACTGCAGCCATCCCTTCTGGCGCCATTATTTATAAATTAACTGTCACGCCTTGGTCTTAGTATTTTGTGTTTTCGTTAATTAGTTGGTCAGGCCAGGGTGTGACATGGGTTTATGTTGTTGTATTTCATAGTGGGGTTTTTTAGTTATTGGGATTGCGGCTGAGTAGGGGTGTTGCATAGGTTTGGCTGCCTGAGGCGGTTCTCAATCAGAGTCAGGTGATTCTCGTTGTCTCTGATTGGGAACCGTATTTAGGTAGCCTGGGTTTCACTTTGTATTTTGTGGGTGATTGTTCCTGTCTCTGTGTAGTTTCACCAGATAGGCTGTAATTAGGTTTCACGTTCCATTTTGTTGTTATTTATTTATATCAGTTATTTCATGTACCGCGATTCATTTGTTTCATTAAAAAACATGAGTAACCAACACGCTGCATTTCGGTCCGACTCTCATTCAACAAACGAAGAACGACGTTACATTAACTTTTAATAAGGCCACCCTTCAATTGAAATGCATTCCAGGTGACTACCTCATGAAGCTGGTTGAGAGAATGCCAAGAGTGTGCAAAGCTGTCATCAAGGAAAAGGGTGGCTACTTTGAAAAATCTCATTGTTAAACACTTTTTTGGTTACTACATGTTTCCATATGTGTTATTTCATAGTTTTGATGTCTTCAATATTGTTCTACAATGTAGATAATAGTGCAAATCAATTAAAAACCCTGGAATGTCCCATCGTTTGACTGGTACTGTATATTTTTAAGACAACTTAATACAGATACTCGATTATGGTTTTAAATTAAAGGTCAAACCTAAAATGCCTCATACAGACAACACAGTGTGGAATACCTGATGAGGCTGTATGAGGCTGTTTCAGAGACATGCAGCCAGCCCAGGGCTCAGAAAGGGTATGTGTTTCAAGGTCCTACAAGAGGATGGTGATGGTATGGGGGATTAATCATGGCTGTGATGGCCCACTCCAAGGCTACGGCTAACCTTGATGAAATAGGTGAACTGCACCGTCAACTCAGCCTCATAACAGCATCAAGCTGAAAAAAAGGTGTTTGTTTGTTTGTTGCTATTTTGTGTCCTGTATTAGGGCTCTCCTCAATCACCCCTGATAGTGACATGTTGTGAGAGCCTGTAAAAGAGGGGCACCAATTTTAGTTACAAATGAATTTGGGGTGGGGGAGTGTTCATCTCCCCTGGGGTGGCAGGCAGTGTCGGGTTGGAATGGGATGGTGAAAGCCCCCTATTACATGATCCCTCTGTGGTTAAGTCCTGCATTTTGTGTGCTTTCGTTCCCATCCCCAGGATGAGAGGAGAGAGCCCTTATTAAGTTAATCTGTCTGAAGCCCCTTGCACCATGGGCCTTTTCTCTGTCAACAGCCTGGATTCCACTCCAGCTGTGCCCGTCCACCCGCCTGTCTGCCAGGGTCAGGCCACACAGACACACCATACAGACCAACCACCACAAAGGCAGCTGGGAGCCTGGACTGACACTATATACATTTACATTTAAGTCATTTAGCAGACGCTCTTATCCAGAGCGACTTACAGAGCCTCAGGAGCACAGTCCTGGCCTTGGCCTACGGGCAGTAGGCCGTTATTTCTCAAGAAACATACACTGTTTGAGACTGTGGTTTTTGAACCATAACTAAAGTGGATAATTTATTATTTCTCTGGTGTAAATGTCATTTCAGCAGGATGGCCTGGTGGTTTTACAGTGTAAAAAATAGCTGCTGTAATAACTGTATTGAAATAAGTCATCAATGCAAGCCTGGAGTATCATTAATACAATATTCCAACTAACTATTGCTAAATTCAATGTGAGCCACATAGTAAATTTACTATAATAATTGAGAATTCTAATTCAAATCTACTTATACCTTAATGTGCAAAGATGGATCATGAACCGTAACTCTTTCTCTCAGACATCGAAGACTTCTTCAATATTGTTAACAGTGATAATCTATAGCAGCCTGACCAATCCTATTTTTAAAAGTTTGGAATGGTTAGACAAATTAAGTTCAAATTAAGAATTGAGTTGGCATCGAAAGATAAACGTGCTGCAATGTCTACAAGCCAGGCCCTACTTCTCTTTCAGACTGGCAACAGTCAGAGACCCATAAATCGGTTACTGTAGAATATAAAATACAACCTATGAATGTGTGGGGCCACACGAAGAAACTATTTGAGGGCATTTGAGCAAAAATCAATAGAGGAGAGCGAGTGGAGTGACCAGGCAGGCAGTGAGAGGATTGATGGAACTCTGCAGGTCCTCATACAGTTGGTGCCTGGTGGGTGGCCTGGCGGACCGGTGGGAGGGCCTGCCACTGTGCTGAGCTCAGAGAGCCCTAGACACACTGTGTGGCAGTGGCTGGATGGGATGGGTCTGCAGGGCTGATGGAGCGGGGGATCAATAGAGTAGTTAGTTACAAAAGATGCTATTTCACAAGCGAGTGCCCCGAGTCAGCTGGCCCTGATACCTGTTTGTTAACAAGTGACTGCAGGCAGAGAAAGCACATCCGACGCTCCGCTGGCAGCAGCCAACACACGCTTAATTGGCTTTTAGCGCGGCCTCCAGGAGAGGGAGAGAGAAAGAGAGAGCCAGAGCCCAGAGCCAGACACAGCAGCCCAACCTATTATCGGGGCTATTGAAGAGGCCCATCCCCTCTGGCCCCCTGACTTTGGCTCTGTGGTGCTGTCTTGCTCCTCTCCTTTGTGTGACAGGATGGGACTGGGAGTGATGGAGAGTTCCAAGGGAGAACACTGGGGGAGTCAGAGGCAGGAAGTGTTTCCATTGTCTCTGGCTCTCCTTCTTTACCACAGTCTAGACCGGAGAGGGCTGCTACTGCACAGGGCAACTATTGGTACATTAAGACCATTATTGAAGGGAACCTATCAACACCATCAAAAAATGTTGCATTTTGGCAATGCCTAGAGCCATATTACTGACTGCTGTGAGCTAGAGAATTATACAATTACTTTTTTCAGTCGCAATTCCTTGATATTCTTTTAATTTTAAAAAGGAAAAGTATGTAATAGGACCACTCCTATGTCCCTCACCAGGCTCTCTGAGTTCCCTCTCCTCTTTCTCTAGGCGCTCAGCGTCCTCTGGGTTGGTGGGTTTTCCCAGCTCGTCTCGTGGGATGATCTACCCATAGAAAGGAAATTATGGGAATCACACAACATTTTCGGCATCATCAACAAAAACAATCCTCTACATGCCACTTTCACTCTAATTCTGCAAAGCCTCACTTACCAGTATCTAAAAGTAATATTCATTGTGTTCTTCAGAATCTCAAAAAATATAAAATATATATAACAAAAATTAAATTACAATGAGAATTGTAATGCTTTCACCAAAAACTCCCCTTGCTCACCTTGACTCGATCCTGGCCATCACAGAGAGCACCTGTGCTTGACATGCTGGAAGCGGCCAGCAAATGTGATTTACACTACTTGGCCAAAACTATGTGGACACCTGCTCGTCGAACATCTCATTCCAAAATCATGCCCATTAATATGGAGTTGGTCCCCCTTTGCTGCTATAACATTCTCCACTCTTCTGGGAAGGCTTTTTCACTAGATGTTGGAACATGATGCAGGGACCTGCTTCCATTCAGCCACAAGGTCGGGCACTGATGTTAGGGGATTAGGCCTGGCTCGCAGTCGGCGTTCCAATTCATCCCAAAGGTGTTCGATGTGGTTGAGGTCAGGGCTCTGAGCAGGCCAGTCAAGTTCTTCCACACTGATCTCGGCAAATCATTTCTGTATGGACCTCGCTTTGTGCACGGGGGCATTGTCATGCTGAACCAGGAAAGGGCTGTTGCCACAAAGTTGGAAGCACAGAGTTGTCTAGAATGTCATTGTATGCTTTATCATGAAGATTTCTGGAACTAAGGGGCCTAACTCGAACCATGCAAAACAGCCCCAGACCATTATTCCTCCTCCACCAAACTTTACAGTTGGTCTTATGCATTTGGGGAAGTAGCATTCAAGTGGCATCCACCAAACCCAGATTCGTCTGTCAGACTGCTCCAGAGTCCAATGGCGTCGAGCTATACACCTCTCCAGCCGACGCTTGGCATTGTGCATGGTGATTTTAGGCTTGTGTGCGGCTGCTCCGCCATGAAAACCCACGAAGCTCCGGACGAACAGTTCCTGTGCTGAAGTTGCTTCCAGAGGCAGTTTGGAACTTGGTAGTGAGTGCTGCAACCAAGGACAGGTGAGTTTTACTAGCTACGAGCTTCAGCACTCGGCAGTCCCATTCTGTGAGATTGTGGCCCACCACTTCGCGGCTTAGCCGTTGTTGCTCCTAGACATTTCCACTTCACAATAACAGCACTTACAGTTGACCAGAGCAGCTCCAGCAGGGCAGAAATATGACTAACTGACTAGTTGGAAAGGTGGCATCCTATGACGGTGCCACATTGAAAGTCACTGAGCTCTTCAGTAAGGCCATTCTACTGCCAATGTTTGTCTATGGAGGTTGCATGACTGTGGGCTCAATTTTATACACCTGTCAGCAACAGGTTTGGCTGAAATAACTGAATCCACTAATTTGAAGCTGTGTCCACATACTTTTGTATATATAGTGTACCTGGACTTCATCTGGCCGGCGAACTTCTTATTCTCCACCTCCTCCTCTATCTAGTTGGGAACCCAGAACTGGTGCTGGGAGCTACTCTTGGATACCAGGATAGAGGAAGGGGTGTGAGGAACTTTCCATTTGCAATGACCTGTTCTTTATTAACATGAATCTGTAGCAATTCTATAGCTAATAGCTGAGAATTTAGTTGCATTGTTATGGGAGAGTCGGTTTTCATAACTCATAATCTCATTATCTTTACATTTTAAAACTAATAACAAAGATTTACAATGCCTCTGAACAGATAATAGTGCTCTAGTGGCCATATCAATGGCAATAAAAAACTTTGTGAGAAGTTAAGTTGTGTGCAGCAGTTGAACCCGAAACGTCGCAGTTGCCCATTTCAATGTTTACTCAATAAAATAGGCTAGTCGTTGAGGGTGTTGTGAGGCTGTATGTACTTGATGATTTTTCACTGCGGTGGGTTGCTCCTCTCCCCAGTAATAGAGGTCCAGACCGAAGGGGATGATTGGAGCTTTCTCCCTCTCTTCACAGGAGTCACTAGCCTGGTCTGTGGGGTCCTCGCTACCTCCTGCTGCAGAGCTAAAAAGAGAGACGGGAAACAACAAGGAATTACAAGTAGTTGAGGCTGTGGTTCTTCTCATTGGCTGTGACATCAAATATTTCCAAGTAGCAGTCCCAAATTCGAATTCATGTGGAACGATATAATGGAAGGGGATGGTGCAATATATGTTATAAACATAAATTATGTTATAAACATATACAGTTATGAAGTGAAGCAGAGAGGGGTCACCTGGAGCTAGGTGTGTGGGGTTGGCCCTGCTTGGAACAGGTGGGGTCCTGTTCCTAATCAGTGGCTCTTTTTCTGGGCCTGGAGAGGGTGTGAGAGGCTGCTGGTGCAGGACGCTTCACAGGAGGCTGGACTGGATTCTTACTGGCCACAGAGGTAGAGAGGGGACGGCTCCAAACCTGGAATAACCAGCAGAGTAGGTTATATAGTTTTTATATTACATTATATGAGGTTATATATATATTCAAGGACTTCCGTAGACTTATGCACAGATTTATCTAGCACATTAAACTACTTCAGTTTTGTGTGCTCACTGACCAGAGTGTCTGTGGGCCAGCTATTTATTGTCCTAGCCTTTTGTAAAACGAACGACTATCCTCTTAAACACACGTATATTGTCAATGGTAGTCCCTACATCCACAGCCTCTCCAAGAACAAATCGGTAGTAAAAAAAATTCTGTGTGGCCCTCGAGCCTCGAGATGTTGCCCACACCTAATGTAAGTGATGCTAACACATTTATGGAGTGAAGGCCAGGGCAGGGTGGAGTGGAGTGGCTCGGCCACAGTGCATTAGCCTCCTGGGTGGGCAGGGAGGGTCTGTAGAGGGCTTCTATGGGGGTCAGACTGGAAGGCTGGAAGAGAGATCACAGCTCTGCTCTAAGCCGACACCTGCCCCAGGCGCACTCCAGGAAAATTTTAACTTATTAAAACAAATAAATTAAAAGGTTTAAAGGGCAGTTTTTAACATCACAAAGGACACAGGGTAATTGCCTGACAGCTATGTTTGCGAGTATCTAACCTCATCTTCCTCTCCTCTCCACCACATATAATATCAGTGTAGGTAGATAAGAGTAACAGACCAGATACATTAGAAAATACTATGGTACTACGAAAAATTATTACTATGACGCAAATGTATTTCTTAAAATAAATCACCCCCTCACCCCCCTCCCCAGGAACAAAAGAGGGCAATAGAAATAATGTCATGTTGGTCAGAGGCACAAGTAACATTTTAAATGTTTCATGCACTTTCTCCTATCTCCTCAGAGAGAGCTCTTTCCTTCCTTGGCGTATCCCTGGGTTAATCCAAGAGCCCTCCATCCCTCTGATTTATTGCATTTTTCCCTGCAAAGACCCCATCTGAGGAATTGTGAAATACTAGCAAATCCTTTATTTTTCTGTTCAAATTGACAAAAATGGTAGCTATTTGTCTGAAGCAATAAAATTGCAGGTGTTAAAGAGATAAATCAATAAGAGGAAATAGAGAGGCCTAGCGGCAGGGAGACAGAACGTGGCTGCCAATGGTGGCCATATTGATTTTCCTGAGTTCAGCAGGCCTTGTAATTAAAATGTAAATTTGAGAAAGAGATAACATCCTGACAGGAGTGCTGGGATAAAGATATAGATAAAAGATCAGCCGTGGAGCAGTGGAGAGAATGGAATAAAGAGGGAGAGAGAGAGAGAGATTTGTTTTGAATGAATCAAAGTTGGTTTTGAGAGGGAAGTAAGATATGTTTTCAGAGAAATGTGTTGACTTATTTGATAGACTAGTGTGAATGTGATAAGTTTAAGAAAAAAAAGCATATTATTCACCAAACTATTATCTGTATTTTACTTTCTACTAATATTTTTTATAAAAAAGTGTAGGCTACCTATTTTTTTAAACTGTTGATTACTGTTGATTACACCGGTGCTGAAAAAAAAATGTTTTGACCTAAAACGGAATAATTTATTTTGCTTTAGTTTCATTGGACTACTTTCATTTGTAACAAATCCCTGAGGTATCTGAAAAACATCTAAAGCAGCCAAGAGAAACATCTACAATGTGCCGTTAAAGTCCTCAAGCCAAAATCAATAGAGATCCAACCAGAACACTGGTACTAAATACATCACATTTAGTGCCACTAAAAAGACTACTTTGCCAGATTCATTCCGGGACCAAATCATAATCATTTACCCTCACAGGACGATTGCTTCTGATTCAATGAGGAAATAGCCATTATGTTCGTCACAGAGTATCTTGTGAGTGTGTACGAGTGAGTTTGCCGCAGCATGGCTCTGCTCGCTCCCTGTCCGTCCCTGTGGTTTTGCCACTCTACAGAGAGACAGAGGCCAGGTGGATGTTGTAAATTACAGCATTGGGCAAATGGAAGCTTATTAACAGCAATGCATTGTTAATTTGGCATGGCTTCTGCAGATCATTACATAGCTCACTAATCAAACCAGCCTGCTGTCGTCTCTGTAGGCTGGCTCCCATTCACTTTCACACACATTAAATGGAGCAATCAAGCTACTGGACAACACACAATGAGGTGTATTTTTTGGCTAATCAGATTTTAAATCTAATAAAAGTGACATGGTCAGTTTAATTTGAAAACGTGATGATGAGGATTTAGCATAAATTGAATGTGAGCTGTCACGCCCTGATCTGTTTCACCTGTCCTTGTGCTTGTCTCCACACCCTCCTGGTGTTGCCCATCTCCCCCAGTTATCCTCTGGGTATTTATACCTGTGTTTTCTGTTTGCCTGTGCCAGTTCGTCTTGTTTGTCAAGCTTACCAGTGTTCGCCCTACCAGCTCCTGTCTTTTTCCAGCCTCTCTTCTTCTCATCATCCTGGTTTTTGACCATTGTTTGTCCTGACCCTGAACCCGTCCGCCTGACCACTCTGCCTGTCCCTAACCCTGAGCCTGCCTGCCGTCCTGTACCTTTGCTCCTACTCTGGATAATCGACCCCTGCCTGCCTTGACCTGTTGTTTGCCTGCCCCTGTGGTTACAATAAACATTGCTACTTCACACAGCATGCACTTGGGTCTTACCTAGATTCCTGATAGTGAACCTAAAACATGATTTGAAAGATGAATCTGAACATACAGTAAGAATGTGTAGCAAAATGTAGATTGAAACAGACAATACATGTCCAGAAACAATTCAATTAGGACTTCTTTAACCAGAAGGTATTAATAGACATTTTGTCAACTATTATGACAAACTATTAGCGACTTCCCCTACAAAGCAACTTCACATTTTGAAAATGGCCTGTGATAATTTTGTTCACAAAGTCAGTCTTGTCCAAAACTGAGATATGGGAGATGATAAGAAAAAAATTGTGTCATGGGTGCGTTGGGTTTATTTAAATGTTTTATTCTCCCAATTTTGAGATATATCCTACTGGTAGTTAGGATCTTGTCTCATCACTGCAACTCCCCAATGGACTTGGGAGAGGCAAAACATGACCTGCCAAGCCGCTTCTTAACAAACTGCTTGCTTAATCCAGAAACACCAATGTGTCAGAGGAAACACTGTCCAACTGACGACTGAAGTCAGCTTGCAGGCGCCCGGCCCACCACAAGGAGTTGCTAGAGCATGATGAGCCAAGAAAATCCACCCTCCCCTAAACCGGGCGACTTGTGCGCCGCCCCATGGGGCTCCCAGTCACAGCCTGGGATCGAACTCGAGGCTATAGTGGCACCTCAGCACTGCGATGAAGTGCCTTAGACTGCTGTGCCACTCAGGAGGCCTGGGTTGAGTTTATTTTAATCCTGCTCACATGCCCACAGCTGGCAGCACCCTAGTAATTATATAGCACATTCGAAGGGCAGCTGCACATGACCAGATCAGATCGTAATGCCCATTGACAGCTTGGTTTGACATTTGATTTCCCTATGGGGCTGGTTGGGGACCATCAGTAAATTACACAATGTACAATATTTTAAAAGGTCAATAGCTCCTAATTTCAATGACTCAACCTCAAGCCAACTATACGTTTTAGAAATTAATATACAAATGTTGAAGGCACTTAAAGTTGCAATAATTGGGAGCCAGGCCCAGCCAATCAGAATTAGTTTTTCCCCACAAAAGGGCTTTATTAAAGACAGAAATACTCCTCTGTTTCATCAGCTGTCCGGGTGGCTGATCTCAGACAATCCCTCAGGTGAAGAAGCCAGATGTGGAGGTCCTGGGCTGGCTTGGTTACATGTGGTCTGTGGTTGTTAGGCCGGTTGGACGTACTGCCAAATTCTCTAAAACGACAGTGGTAGAAAAAAATAGCAAATTCTCTGGCTACAGCTCTGGTGGCATTCCTGCAGTCAGCATGTCAATTGCACACTCTCTCAACAATTGAGACATCTGTGGCATTGTGTTGTGTGACAAAACTTCACATTATAGAGTGGCCTTTTATTGTCCCTAGCACAAGGTGCACCTGTGTAATGATCAGGCTGTTTAATCAGCTTCTTGATATACCACATCTGTCAGGTGGATGGATTATCTTGGCAAGAGTGCTATAACCACTTGCATCACAGCCTTGCAACCATATATCAATACTGTTGCCATTAGAAATTACACACACTGGGAAAATGAGCTTTTGAATATAGAACTGGACTATGGGGATAAACTGGTTTGCTGTCAATTATGGAAGACATAGTATATTTTCATAAATCCTAGGGGGTGCACAGGTAAATGAGCAAATGCGTGTCTTAGGTAAGGTAAAACTGCTTTGGATAATTGAGTACAATGCTGAAGTACTTTTAATCTGAAGTTGAAATCAGCCTAATGACATGGAACATGCCTCATCTGAGGTCAAACTTACTACCTTTACCAACACTGCACAAGTTGGGCCCTAAACAATCACTCTCCAAACAAACCAGCTTTTTACTGGCATTATTTGGCACCTTCCTCATGTGTATCTGAACTAGTCCAATCAGTTGGGGATGTGTGTGTGAGGTGATATCCTGAGGTGAGGGTGAGAGCTTACTGGGATTATCGAGGCAGCATGGCCCTTTACTATGCTCTTTATTGCTGTTTGGTTGGCTGTGGCCCTGTTGTATATGCATGTGCCCCTGATCCTCTGCAGCTGAGGAAACTCACCATACTCCTCCCGGAGATGTTCTGGAGTTTGTGGTTCAAAGCTCTCCTTCTCTGGCACATCCTCAAAGTCCTCATCATCGTCATCACTGCCCTCCGGTGCTTTCATCTAGTGCATAGGAAGAGGGTGTATTTTTAGTACAGATTCAGCTCAAAATGTATGCATGGTTGACTGACAAAGAAAGTATCATCAGTCCAAATACTAAATGGAAATGCATTAGCAATGTAAGCTGAACAAAATATAATCGCAACATGCAACAATTTCAAAGATTTTACTGAGTTACAGTTCATATAAGGAAATCAGTCAATTTAAATCAATAAATGACGCCCTAATCTATGTGTTTCAAAAGACTGGGAATACAGATATGCATCTGTTGGTCACATATAACATCACAAATCAGAAAACCAGTCAGCATCTGGTGTGACCACCATTTGCCTCATGCAGCGCGACACATCTCCTTCCTCCTTGTGGCCTGTGGAATGTTGTCCCACTCCTCTTCACTGTATGGTGTTGCTGGATATTGCCGGGAACTGGAACACGCTGTCGTACTCGTCGATCCAGAGCATCGCAAACGTGCTTATTGGGTGACATGGAGGTTGAGTATGCAGGCCATGGAAGAACTGGGATATATATATATATATATATTTTCTGCTTCCAGGAATTGTGTACAGATCTTTGCAACATGTGGACTGTGCATTATCATGCTAATTTATGAGGTGATGGCAACAGACGAATGGCACGACAATGGGTCTCAGGATCTCGTCTAGGTATCTCTGTGCATTCAAATTGCCATTGACTAAATGCAATTGTGTTCATTGTCCGTAGCTTATGCCTGCCCATACCATGACCCCACCAACACCATGGGGCACTCTGTTCACAATGTTGACATCAGCAAACATCTGCCCGGTACAGTTGAAACTGGGATTAATCCATGAAGAGCACACTTCCCCAGTGTGCCAGTGGCCATCGAAGGTGAGCATTTTCCCACTGAATTCGGTTATGACATCGAACTGCATTCAGGTCAAGACCCTGGGGAGGACGACAAGCATGCATATGAGCTTCCATGAGACGGTTTCTGACAGTTTGTGCAGAAATTCTTCAGTTGTGCAAACCCACAGTTTCATCAGCTGTCCGGGTGGCTGGTCTCAGACAATCCCACAGGTGAAGAAGCCGGGTGTGGAGGTCCTGGGCTGGCGTGGTTACATGTGATCTGCGGTTATGAGGCCGGTTGGACATACTGCCAAATTGTGTTTTCAAGTAACTGATACAATAGCAATGCCAAAGGTAGTATTTTTTTAAAGTCTACTTATGGTCTCAAAGACAACACATGTATTAGTTAATAATAATAATATATATTTAATCCTGAAAGACGTGAATAGGAAAGAAAACTGTGAAGGGAGCAATAGACAGTCCAGCAGATGGAGCGATAAGTGGAGTGTATTGTGGCCCTGATTCAGAGGTGTGGGATCGGTGTCTGCGTGTGGAACTGATAAGAAACCTGAGACATGCTGGTCAAAGAAAGACCGGGTCACCAAGCGATATGGAGGGCTCTCACCTCAGAGGCAGCAAGCTGCATTTCCTCAACACAATCGCTTTCAGGAGATTTACTCAACACGAGCTCCCAGACACACAGATCTAGGCCTATCTGAGAAGACTAGGTGGCAACTAGCCAAGTTATTAGGATTCCAGCAATAATCACTACCACATAAAAACCCTGCAGAAATCTGTCTGATTTATCAGGGAGTGCATTTGACTATTTTTCATTTCACACTTAACTAAAAGCAGGAACACTTTCTCATCAATCCTGGCGGAATAACAATGAGCTGCCCTGGCCACCAACATTTTTTGGGGTATGGAATCCGATTCAGGGAATTTATGAAAGGTGAAAGCAACCCAATATCTCTCTCTCTCTCTCTCTCTCTCTCTCTCTCTCTCTCTCTCTCTCTCTCTCTCTCTCTCTCTCTCTCTCTCTCTCTAGGAAGGCTGTTCTGTTCTGCTCTGTCTGGGGGATGAGCAAAGCCTGCATCAGCCTTCAACAGAATTTATGCTTTTTAATTTACTCAAAATGTAGTTAACCATTCCCTGCGCTACAATGCATAACAGAATGCGTATTTTTTTTAAATAGGGGTCATTTTCATCATACATTATACGTTACGTCATGCCCTTCGTTCTTCTAGGCATATGAGCCCGTTTTTACGCACACTTTTCCATTTATTCAGCTTAATTGCTTTCATGATTACCTTTATGTCAGGTAGTAAAGAGAGATCAAGGCGTGATTTTTATTTATCTTATTCCCCCTCTTTATTTTTCATTACCCCCTGTGCACGGTGTTGATTACGGTAGATTAGGGTCTAAACTGTCTTTGGATGAGGTCTCAATTACTCCCTGTCATCTCCTTCAGCAGGGAGATGAGCCACAGTTTTGTACATGCTACTCAGAGAGGCCGGCTAGATGGTGATAGCCTAATAGGAATAAGTGACTCATCCTTCGCACTGCACTGAATACAACAAATGTCTGCACTTATTAGACACTAAGACCAATTGAACTGTCCCTTAATATTAGTGACGTGTGGGGGGGGTATTATTATCGCAATATTATTTTTGTCTCCAAAATATTGATTTGTAAAAATACAACCAACTTTTTTTGCTACTGTGGAAAGCATTAGCTGTATTTTTCATCCTGTAGCTCTCCAAATTCTTTTTAAATAGTGAGCCAACATGTTATCAGCACTTTTATTTCCCTGACTTATGCTCTATCTTGTCTCTTTGCAGCAGAAATATAGTGAGCAATATGTTTGGAACATCAAATTGCAATAAAATCGCAGTATCGATTATCAATACATATAGAATTGTGAGAATTGCTAAACATATCGTATTGACACCTAAGTAATGTGTTAATAAGGTATTGCGAAGTCCCTGGCAATTCTTAGCCCTCCTTAAATATTACAACAATAACATAAATTATAATGAATTCATAATTCCTGCTCTCCGAGAGTGAGAGGGAAAGTGTGAGAAAACAAAACAAATTAGTATGGTTTTGTAATGATACGCAAGCATTTTCCTTTATTTCACAGAATATATCATATTAATAATGGGGGGAAAAAGCTTGAAAATAGATGTTCATGGATAAAACAGACATGATAAATATTAAGGTATGAGGTAGCCAAATCACCCAACCAAATTTTTGGCAATACAAATGATTGCTTTAACAACTCTATTCTAATTTAACTGATTCTGCCTCCAAGAAAAAGTGCAATCCACAACATAACCCAAACTTTCTACATTACTCCAGGCACACATGCAGTTTTTCATTCTCAGTAGCTAGCAATTGTGGAAAAGGAGATTGCCATTTTGTTTATACCAGTTGTCTTCTTTAATCCAAAGCAGTTATTTCTCCCTTGATAGATTAAAACCCATGGAAAAAGATTACGAGCCCACTAGAAATTCCTGGTCGACAAGTTTTAATTCGCTTTAATTCTGCAGTGATAAAATCAGGACTGCCATCTTGAGATGGCAGCATTATAAGTCTTGTACAGGGGTGTGTATGGGGAGCAGAGAATTAGCTTTTTTTAGAAACATTTTGCTGACACAATCCTACCAAAAAAATATGGTCTCTATTTCCTATCCCCTCCTTTGCATTTAAACAGACCTTTTCCCCATCCTGTACAATGTATAAATAAAGAAAATCACTTTTTTTTTCTTACAAAATACTCCAGGAAAGCTCCCCAATATCATCTTTGAGTTAACAACATGGATATATTAACCTAAATTGTCTACACTTAAACCTGCTGCATCAGCAAACACAGTTGTACTCTTCATTTCTTTAAGTATTTCTGTGTTATTTGTCCTTTTTTTAATCCTTTGTAAATCAGAGACAACGACTGTATCTCATTAATTCTGAAAAATATATCCAATTACACACCTTTTTCCTAATTAGCCAAATAAAAATGCTGCAAATGTGTCCATGTGTACATTTCATAGACAGAAGCAAGCGGATTAAATAAGAATATTAGCCATTCTTTCCCAGTGCTACTTGGTGTGCAGATAGCTTTGAAACATCCAGGGTGAACTCTATCGATTGGCCATGTCAAAACCTCCGTCCCTTTCCTCGGTGAAAGGTGTAGATAATGAGGTTCTGGTTAAATATCAACCACCTACTGGGAGAAAAAACTCACTTTAGCGGACTAAAGTGCTCCCTACGCCCTCCAATATATTTTGTGTGGTCTAATTAACTCTGTAAGCAATCTCAATTACTTTGTGCCCCGGGAAGCATCCACCCCAGCGCAGTCCTTAAGTAAGTCTGTTATCCTTTAAAATATATATATATTTTAGGAGACAGCCTTAGACAACTGAACTCTCAACTTAATTTGTCTTTTGGCAAGTTTGATGGCTATGCATTTAGAAACCCATCCAATCTTATAAACTAAAAATGTTATGTACTCAGCTGTGATGGTCCTCAGTGCATCTGCTATTTATATGCTAATATCCACTCTCACTGGAAGGTCTTGCAAATTATTAGAGCAAACCAATAACTCAGGTGTATGGGCTGCCGGAGCCAGGCGGCTAGGTCGAGGGAACGGCCGGGGGAATTAAACGCTGCGAGCCGGTCAGGAGGAGCAGAACACACTCAAGCCCGCTGGAGGTGAAAAACCCTTAAAGTTGTTCTCCATTGTCTCTGACAACAATTTAATGCCCCTCACTGCCAGGCTGGGAGGTGTGGCTCTAAGACAGCGTTCAATCTCAGAAACACACACAAGTCCACAGACAGACACACCATCTCCTCAGCATAGAGAAGCATTTTACATTATGCATTACTGTGGAAGAAGATTGTGTTCCGTGAATATTGTAAAATGCTTTAATGCAAGAATCATTTGCATAAGAAAATGTAGCCTAACCCAAAATGTGCTTTGCTCTTGGAAAACATTTTCAGTCACATGGTTATGTTAACACATGAGGTTGGTGGCACCTTTATTGGGGAGGACGGGCTCGTGGTAATGGTTGGATCGTGGTAATGGTCTCCATGTGTTTGATGTTATTCCCTTTGCTCTGTTCCAGACATTCTTATGAGCCGTCCTCCCCTCAGCAACCTCCTGTGGATGTTAATGAGTATTTCCACTATACATACTGTATATAGCCTAGCTACCATTTCATTGGTTCTGTGGTCAAAGGCCATGTCCAAATATGGCGTGGAACTTTCTAGCTGCAGCGTTTGATAAAAAGAGTCTCTGTTAAAAAGTAATAAAAGGACCATTCTGTAAATAAGATTCAACGGGAGGGAGAGGATATGACATGAAGATAAACAGAAGGGAGACTGAGGGAAGCTTTGGGAATGGGAAGATGGGTACCAGCCAATGGTAATGGTCCCTATCCCAGGCCTACTATCCCACTGGGTGTCTGGGGGATACACTAATGAGAATGCAGAGTCTCGGGCCCCTCAGGGGCCTCCCCCGGGACTCCATCCTGGGGGGACCAGCCAGGTCACATGACAGATACTCCAAATGACACTGTCAGCTCCCCCAATGTCTTTACCCTGAACGGCTGGAAGAGGCAGACTGGGCCAACCAGCGTCGTGACACGGGTGCAATCATAGGATGATGAGACTATTACTTAACCTATCTAATGAATATATTTGAACTATGTCAAGATAAATGCATGTTGAAAGTCATTCACATTAAATAGGTCTAGTCTCTGAACATCATAAAGATCATGATATTCGGGGATATAACAACAGTTATCCCCTTACTGATCTCAAATGAGTGATCATGTGCTTGAATTAACCCTGTACAGATCTGTGGTCAGTGTGGTTTATAGGGTTGCAGAAGGTGAAGGCAGACTAGGCTCCGTTAGCTCCACGAGTGGAGTGGTGCTAACATTAATACCAGTCAGTCTGTAGATATTGTACACACGGCTTGATCAGGTGAGGATGAAGAACAGAACAGGCAGGGGGATAGACTATTTCTTTTTATCTCCAGTTTCCCAATGAGAAAAACACAAAGACACATCAATTATTGCTCTTCCTCCTGGTACTGATAAGATGCCTTATCTGGGGTAAACAATGCAATATTCCTCCCATGCTGCATGTTAAATGTGCCCCTGTTTTGTGGTAGGGGGAGGGTGTGTGTGTGTGTGTGTGTGTGTGTGTGTGTGTGTGTGTGTGTGTGTGTGTGGGGGGGGGGGGAGGGTGATAAGGTGCCTGCTTTACAAATTTCTCCCTTCTTTACAAGAAACCTCAGTGACCAATAATTAAGGGGGCTTAAATGATATCCTGAGATCCAGCCAGCTGCAGAGTGCTGGTGTCAGACACATCCACCTTTTCCATTTATCAGATGGGTGCCAGTGCCAGCAGAGAGGGAGCACAGCAGGTAGAGAGAGATGATGAATACTGCTAAAGGAAGGGGGATGCTGCAGTACAGCAGGCACTCAGTCTGGACGTGGGTCCAGGTTTGGCCCTATCATTTAAATAGCACTAGGAGGGAAAAGTAGGTCATCCTACATGGACATGGAGGATGGATCCCTCAATCAAATATCAAATTGATGTCAATGGAACATTTCCTTTAAGCAGTTTTCATGGATATGTAAAAAAACAAGCATAGTTCCACAGTGAATTAAACCATAACATACTGTAAATTATCCAAATCTATGATTGGATCATTTCATTAATTCCAATGCAAAAGTAATTCAACAAAGAGAAGACAGAATGTTGTGTAGGCCTACATGCTGAAGCCATACAAATATACTAGAGGACTATTAAGGATTGAGTTGTTTTGGTTTTGGTAATGTCTTTGCTTCTAGCCTTCACTTCCATTTCTTTGTCAGTTGAGTGAGAAGCAGCAAAAACTACCATCTTTACCATTTTTGATTTCTCAATTTACTCCCAATCAGTGCAAGTTTATTGAGTCGAAAAAGCAATCCCATCCGTGTCAGAGCCGTGATAAAGCAAATAAGGTAATGGAATGCTTTTACGGGTAAAAAGGAAAAACTAATTATGATAAAGGACTTTAAGTTGTTGCTTTATCACACAGCAATGGCGTTTTGCATTGAAAATGTGGGCTGACAGTGATAAACCTTTACAGGGAGCAGTATGGCGCTCTGTCACTGTCACTTTTCTGCGTTCCCTCAAACACAGCGCTCTCCCTGCCCAGTTAAAAAGGAATATCAGGTGTCATAACGACGAGTCTCATAACTGCTATATATATGCATACTATTCCAGAGAGAGAGGGAAGTGGGCTGCTCTATTAGTGCCTAGAGCCATGCCTCTCCATTCCCTCTTGATGTGCTAATCTCAGCCTGATGCATTACATTTCAACACCACTGTCAGAACTTGAACAAATGTCCAACTCTGAATTTTTTCCATTACCACTACAATGGTTCTTCCACTTCCAGGCCCTGAAACAATGTCAAATAAAAGACATGACAGAAGTGCCGAACATGGAATTACATTTAAGGTATTTTTGCCTTCAGGTGGTAATGGTATTGAGGCCATGGACACCATGCCACTGATGCCTCTCACTTTTTCCATTGAGACCATCTGTAATAACATGTCGAATTTCAGTGTTTTCAGAGAAGATCTGAACATAAACATGTAAAAGTAGAGAGGATAAAAATGTGTCTCTGTGTGTATGAAAGCACACCAATTGCATTCGTGCAAATTTGTTTACTTCCATTAAAAAAATATTCTAGCTATAGTCAATACTGACTATACCCAGATATCCATTACAGTGGTTTTTATTATTTTTATTATTATTATTATTATCATCATCTCACTGAATACATTAATCACAGTGCAGTCCTACTGATAGTTGTCAACCCCCGGCTTCTAATTTGTTGCGCAATAGTGCCATCTGCAGGTAAACAATATAGTTGCAACCAGGCAGAGAATTCCCATGAACCACTTCACAGTAAAAGGACAAATGCATGCAAAGAAAAATACGATTGTGATCTGGATTTATTGCAAATTATTATGTTTGTCAAGACCTGCCCTTGTTGCTAAATAATGTGTAAATTGTACTTGCCACTCTGTACTGCCTGGCATTGTAGTTGATGTGCAGGTCTCCATATTTCCGAAGGGCTCAGAGAGAGAATAAAGTAGACGGCACGTGTCAAAGTAATTGATTTACGCCCAATTTTTCAGTTTTTGATTTGTTAAAAAAGTTTGAAATATCCAATAAATGTCATTCCACTTCATGATTGTGTCCCACTTGTTTTTGATTCTTCACAAAAAAATACAGTTTTATATCTTTATGTTTGAAGCCTGAAATGTGGCAAAAGGTCGCAAAGTTCAAGGGGGCCGAATACTTTCGCAAGGCACTGTATATCTATATGGCATCCTTTGAAGTAGTCATGGTGATTGATGTCTAGGGGCCTGGTTGAACTGGGGGGGTTGAGTGTTTGAACTTTTGGAACGTGTATGTCCCCCACCCCCAGTTTTATTGCCCTTATGGTTGTTATCTGATGAAGCAGGAATGTCCTGGGGTATTGGCTGTGGCATATGCATTATAAATATCCAGAACAAGGCCTTAGATTTTTTTAAATAAAGGCCAGAATATTAAACATAGAAAATATGTCTCCAAGGCCAATTCTCGGGGTGCTCTGCAGCTCATGTCATGAATCCAATGACAAAAGCCTGGAGGATGTTTTGCGTGAGGCTCCAGAATGTTTTAAAGGATTTTTGTGTAAGAGTGAGGGGCATATTTCTTACATATTCCGACCTGAGGAATCTACGGTTAAGATATTCAGACAGCTTGTCCAAACCCTTTTATAGGGCAGAACCCGAGAGTTTTGAGAGAATGGCTTAAAATAAGACTTGCGCTGTGTCAAATTGAACAGGCCCTGAGTGCTTCAAGTCTACCCGGATATGCGTTGGAAGAACAGGTCTGCAGATGAAATGATCTGATGGCCCTAAGAGTCGCTTCAATGGCGTATACCCTGGAACGTGTATGCCCCCCCACAGTTTTATAGCCCTTAGGGTTGAAAGGCGTATACCCCGGAACGTGTATGGCCCACCCACCCCCCAGTTTTACTGCCCTTAGGGTTGTTATCTGATGAAGCAGGAATGTCCGGGGGTATTGGCTGTGGCATCGGACCAGCACCCATTTTTGACCCTTTTCTCTCTTTTGATCTAGAATCTCCTCCACGTGGAACACTTTGTCTTTACCCAACTGTACCTTCTGTAATTCCTTCTCATAAAAAGATCCCTCTATAAGTTCCCCGTCATAATCTTTTAATGTGTATACCGGGGGTATGCGCGGCAGACATTCTGTAACCGTGAATAGCTCATCACTGTATCCTTGCTCATATTTTTTTCGAAAACACCCCTCAACTTGGATATACGAACCAAGTCCCCCACAATGAATTTAAAATGTTTTTTTTTCTTACGGCGAAGGGGGAGCAAACCATACAGATTTTTAAAGACTTGAAAAGAGTTTTCAGAAGAGACCTCTGAGGGTTTCATCCTTATACTCTTATGATAACTATTGTTATACCCAATTACTAAATCTTGAACTATATCGACATATCTATGTGTGTTGTGAGCTGTAAAATAGCGCCACATCCGCTCCTTCAGAGTTCTGTTAAAGCGTTCAACAACTGAAGCTTTCAAATCCGAGCCTGTAGCAAAATGTACTATATAGTGCTTCTTCATGAGTTTCTGAAAAGTATTATTAAAAAATTATTTTCCGCCATCAGTCATATTATTTGACCACATCGGTGCATTTGTTATGATAATAATCAATATAAAGTACAGTCATTTGTTATAGTAGAGGCACCTGTGAGAGGAAACCCCTTGCTGAAATACTATAAAAGACAGATAATCAAACTAGAATGAGAAATGGCTGATCTTGCTCTGTTGGAAGATTTGACATGTTGCATAAAGACCGTTTTTAGAGACTGTCACGCACTGGCCTGAGTTATCTTTGTTTTCTTTATTATTTTGGTTAGGTCAGGGTTTGACATGGGGGATTTATGTGTTTTTATCCTGGTCTAGGGTTTTTTGTATGTTTATGGGGCTGTTCCTTTCTAGGTAGTTTGTAGGCCCATGGTTGCCTGGATTGGTCCTCAATTAGAGGCAGCTGTCTATCATTGTCTCTGATTGGGAACCATATTTAGGCAGCCATATTCTGTGGGTACTTTGTGGGTGGTTGTCTTCTGTCTTTGTGTCATTGCACCAGGATAGGACTTTTTCGGTTTTCACATTTATTGTTTTGTATTTTGTAGTGTTCTCGTTGATCGTCTATATTATAGATGTTGAACACTAACCACGCTGCATTTTGGTCCTCCTCTCCTTCAGCGGAAGAAAGCCATGACAGAGACAGGTGGGACTTATTTGTAGAAAGTACAGATTGGCTCATCAGATATAGTTTCCAAAAACCAATTTTATAGGATTTTTACGAGGATTTAAGACCTACATTAGAATTTAAACGCATGCCTTTCCGGTGCACATCCAGACTATTTTTAGGGACGCAATCATCAGCAAAATAAACAGTAACATATACAATTTCCATACACCATTGCACAACAGGTTGAAGTCGAGGGGTTTCCTTGCCATCAATGGGTTCCCAAACACGAACGGAGCAATTGATGGGTTACGTGATGCGCAAAAGACACTGCTGAATGTGGTGGCAAGGTGTACGACTCTATGGGGGATGATATGAGCCGTAATTACTGACACGTCTCACGATGTCATCTAACGTCTTCCTAGCGCCATAAAATACCACCATGAATTAATGTGGACTGTCAACGGAGACAAGGCGTCAAACTGCCGAGGCGTTCACATCACATTCATGTCATGTACAGTTGAAGTCAGAAGTTTACATACACCTTAGCCAAATACATTTAAACTCAGTTTTTCACAATTCCTGACATTTAATCCTAGTAGAAGTCCCTGTCTTAGGTCATTTAGGATCACCACTTTATTTTAAAAATGTGAAATGTCAGAATAATAGTAGAGAGAATGATTTATTTCAGCTTTTATTTATTTCTTCACATTCCCAGTGGGTCAGAAGTTTACATACACCCAATTAGTATTTGGTAGCATTGTCTTTAAATTGTTTAACTTGGGTCAAATGTTTCAGTTGCCTTCCACAATAAGGTGGGTGAATTTTGGCCCATTCCTCCTGACAGAGCTGGTGAAATGGAGTCAGGTTTGTAGGACTCCTTACTCGTACACACTTTTTCAGTTTTGCTCACAAATTTTCTATAGGGGTGAGGTCAGGGCTTTGTGATTGCCACTTCAATACCTTGACTTTGTTGTTCTTAAGCCATCAACTTTGGAAGTATGCTTGGGGTCATTGTTCACTTGAAAGACCCATTTGCGACCAAGTTTTAACTTCCTGACTGATGTCTTGAGATGTTGCTTCAATATATCCACGTAATTTTACTTCCTCATGATGCCGTCTATTTTGTGAGGCACACCAGTCCCTCCTGCAGCAAAGCATCCCCACAACATGATGCTGTCATACCCGTGCTTCACGGTTGGGATGGTGTTCTTCGGCTTGCAAGCATCCCCTTTTTCCTCCAAACATAACGATGGTCATTATGGCCAAACAGTATTTATTTTGTTTCATCAGACCAGAGGACATTTCTCCAAAAAGTGCAACCTTTGTCCCCTGTGCAAACTGTATTCTGGCTTTTTATGGCGGTTTTGGAGCAGTGGCTTCTTCCTTGCTGAGCGGCATTTCAGGTTATGTCGATATTTTCCACCATAATTTGCAAGTAAATTCATTAAAAATCCTACAATGTGATTTTCTGGATTTTTTTCCTCATTTTGTCTGTCATAGTTAAAGTGTACCTATGATGAAAATTCCAGGCCTCTCTCATCTTTTTAAGTGGGAGAACTTGCACAATTGGTGGCTGAATAAATACTTTTTTTGCCCCACTGTATATATAAACTCTAGTCGTACTTTATCAAAAGCCTTTTCAAAATCAGCTATGAAAACCAGGCCTGGTGTCCCCGATATTTCATAGTATTCTATTGTTTCCAGTTCTTGTCTTATATTATCTCCAATGTATCGTCCATGTAAAAAACCTGTCTGATTAGGATGAATAATATCTGACAATACTTTTTAATTCTATGTGCCAAGCATTTTGCTAGGATTTTTGCATTACAACACTGAAGTGTAAGAGGTCTCCAATTTTTTAAATGGACTGGATCTTTATATATACCACTGTTTCAGTAATAATGATATCAGACCTTCTTATATAGGAGTGGTTAAAACAAGCCAATAATGGTCCCCTGAGTATACCCAAAAAAGTTTTGTATATTTCCACTGGTATGCCATCCAGCCCTGGAGTTTTCCCATCCTTAAAGGCCCCAATTGCCCCAAGCAGTTCCTCCTCAGTAATTTGGCCTTCACATGAGTCTTTCTGTACAGATATTAATTTTACATTATTATTAGGGAAAAAAATCCATACAATTAGTTTCAGTTAGTGGAGATGGAGGAGCCTGAAATGAAAACATATTCTTAACGTACTTTACTTCCTCTTTCAAAATATAATTTGCTGAATCATGCGTGACTCCATCATTTGTAACAAGTTTTAATACTTTTTTTTGGGTAGCATTTCTATATTGAAGATTGAAAAAGAATTTGGTGCATTTTTCCCCATATTCCATCCAGTTCGCTTTAATTATTATAATATATTACACTAGATCTTTCTTGAATAAGTTCCGCCATTTCTTTTTGTTTTTCCTCTTACTTATTCTGTGCCTCTATAGTACTGTTTTTATTGCTATCTAACTGTACTCTCAGTCCTTCAATTTCCTTTGTTAATATGGACTCTTTTGATCTAAATTGCTTTTGTTTTATCGATGAGTACTGAATTGCATGGACTCCAAAGGCACATTTAAAAGTGTCCCATACAGTAAAGGGATCTGCTGTACCTATGTTATGTCTGAAAAAGTCCGTTATAAATTCTTCTGTCCTAGTTCTAAACAATTTATCATCTAGTAGACTTTGATTAAATTTCCAATATCCTCGCCCACGTGGAAATTCTGTAAGAGTAATATATATGCCAATTATGTGATGATCCGACCGCATTCTGTCCCCTATCAACACTTTTTAAACTTTTGGTGCCAGAGAGAATAGTATAAGAAAGTAGTCAAGGCGACGAGCTTGATTAAAGCCTCCGCCATGTATATCTCACGAGGTCAGGATATTTAAGTCTCCATATATCCACTAATTCCAATATATCCATGACATTCATGATTGCCTTAAGTGCCTGAGGGTGATAGTTTGTAGTGTGATTTCCTTTCCGGTCCATAGAGGTATTTAAGACCGTATTAAAATCTCCCACCATAATAATAGTCTAGTGTTGCATGTAGAGTTGAAAAGCCAGTGTGCCTTTGTTAGGAGGAGAGAGCTTCTTGGTATGTCCTGTGTTTTGTTGGTCTGTATGAATTTTTTGTGAAGTATATTTGTAGTCGGTCCTGCTGAAGTTTGTGTATGCCATAGGACTGTGTTTTTTGATTAGTGAAATTGTTCCATTTAAATTTGTATTAGTCTGTTTCAGGGGAAGGCACCTTGGGAGGCAAGAGGCATACATATACCCGTAGTACATACTATGTCTATGCACACTAGGTAAGACCTGGGTGGACCATCCCCATCATTTTGGTTAGAGCGCCAGTTGTGGGTGGGTAGGTAGGAGAGGGGGCTCTTTTAACTTTCACTTTCTTTGCTTTGGTTCCGTCCTTTTCCCCAAATTACCGTGTGAAGGAAATAAATTCCCTGTAAACGCTGCCTCTGTCATCCTTACCCGCACCTGCAGTCACATACCTCTTTCACTCCACGGGGAGTTGTGTAGCAGGGTGTTGCGTTCCCTCCAAGAGGCATGCGGTAACAGTGCACCTGTGTAAAGATAATACTGTTATGTGACCAGCACTTTTTACATGTTGCGTCTTATATTTTTTGTTCAGTATAGTTTTTTGTATATTTTAGTTGTCACTGTATTAGACTAAGCATAGGTGATTAGATGTTAAAATGGTGCTGGAATAGTGACGGCAGCTCCTGTTTTCTTTGCGATAACTCTCTGTGGTTCTAAATCAATAGTTTAGTAGTGCAAAATGTTAAACATTACCTTGCTTAACCATGCTGTAGGTCTTGTAACTGTTTTACATGCAATATGTTTTGTGGACTTCACCGGACAGATGTTGCTTTCCGGTTTTGTAATGCAACATTTGTGTTTGACTTTATTCTGCCACTGTCTTCTCACTGTCTCAGCTTTAGGCTTATGACGTGTCGGGGCATATGAACTGTTTATAGCGCAAACAAACACAATTATTACAACACGTAGATTGTAATATGGCTTTCCCGGTGATTTTACACATGCACCGCTACTACCCTTAAACGAACCCAGTGCTTTTGATAAACATGCTTTATCTGGCTTTAAAAATTCAAACATATATTTTATAGGAAAGAGATGTTTATGTTTCTAGACGATGAACCATGCTCCCTTACTACATGACCCAGCGCTCCTCACTCTCCGCTTTTGCCCGTTCACATCACTGTGCAGGGGAGAATGTTTGCCCCCCCTCATTGATGCCACGGCAGTTCAAGATTTATTTGTAAACTTATATTAGTACACTCGTAACAACAAAGATTACAAAACTTCCGTTTGCTCAAATAAGCCTCACGTATCAAAAGAGCAATACATTTTTATCTTGACTAAATTTGACTCATTACGCCCAATAAAACTCCTCACTTAATTATGGATCTGATTAACGTGGAACAATTTTGTGCAGAGTAAATCTCGCTATGCCTCTTTCGCTCTTGTACTGCTGATTTGTCGCCAGATAGTTTACTACTGTTGTGGCTAGATGTAGTAGGCCTACAACTCCATCTAGTGTTCACGTTGGGGACCAGTTGACAATTGGGGACCACAGTTAACAATTGTAGCTAAGCCTAAACCATTTCCTAATAACTTAATTCTCCAAACCTGCAATGTTTATTATCCTAACCTGCTATGTAAACAAACCATATGTACATATCAGTATCACCACACTGGTCAGGATTCAAGCTTAGCTCAGTGGTTTAACTGCTCATGTTCAAAATTGTATTACTAGTAAAACACAACCCTGAAGAAGGAACTGTGTTGCGGAAACTACAGTGTAGTAGAGTTTCTGTCTACAGATACAATATATATATATACACAAAAGTATGTGGACACCCCTTCAAATTGGTGGATTCAGCTATTGCAGCCACACCCGTTGCTGACAGGTGTAAAAAATTGAGCACACAGCCATGCAATCGCCATAGACAAACATTTGCAGTAGAATGGCCTTACTGAACAGCTGTGACTTTCAATGTGGCACTGTCATAGGATGCCACCTTTCCAACAAGTCAGTTCGTCAAAATTCTACCCTGTAAGTACTGCTATTGTGAAGTGGAAACGTCGAGCAACAAAGGCTCAGCTGCCAAGTGGTAGGCCACACAAACTCACAGAATGGGACTGTTGAAGCGCGTAGCATGTAAAAATCATCTGTCCTCTGTTGCAACACTTGCTACCGAGTTCCAAACTGCCTCTGGAAGCAACATCGGCACAAGAACTGTTTGTCGGGAACTTCATGAAATGGGTTTCCATGGCTGAGCAGCCGCATACCAGACTAATATCCCCATGCGCAATTAAAAGCGTCGGTTAGAGTGCTGTAAAGTTCACCGCCATTAGATTCTGGAGCAGTGGAAAGGCATTCTTTGGAGTGATGAATCAAGCTTCGCCATCTGGTAGTCCGACGGATGAATCTGGGTTTGGTGGATTCCAGGCGAACTCTCCCTGCCCCAATGCAGTGCCAACTGTAAAGTTTGGAAGAGGAATAATGGTCTGGGGCTGTTTTTCAATGTTCGGGCAAGCCCCTTATTTCCAGTGAAGGGAAATCTTAATCACAATGACATTCTAGACAATGCGCTTCCAACTTGTTGCAACAGTTTGGGGAATGCCCTTTCCTGTTTCAGCATGACAATGCCTCTGTGCACAAAGCGAGGCCCATACAGAAATTGTTTGTCGAGATCAGTGTGCAAGAACTTGACTGGCTTGCACAGAGCCCTGACCTCAACCACACTGAACATCTTTGGGCTGAATTGGAATGCCGACTGCGAGCCAGGCCTAATCACCCAACATCAATGCCTGGCCTAATGCTCTTGTGGCTGAATGGAAGCAAATCCCCACAGCAATGTTCCAACATTTGGTTCTTGGGAAAGCCTTCCCAGAAGAGTGGAGGCTGTTATAGCAGAAAAAGGGAGGACAAACTCCATATTTATGCCCATGATTTTGGAATGATATATTTAAGAGCAGTTGTCCACATACTTTTGGTCATGTGTATGTTGCCAATTGCCATTGATTTTAATCTGGGTATGCATAACTCACTGTCATATTCAATCTGATAAAGCAGCACTTTAACTTCTATGGAGATGTTGGGTGGATAGAAAGAAAGACAGGACCCAAATGTAGTAAAACAATTTTATCGTCAATAATTAATCTATCCTACCAATATAAACATGCATCATCAGTTTCTAAAGCCTCTCTACAATAACAAACAGTTCAGAAGCAACCAACCAAGATGGGAAGAAAAAAAAGGTGGGGGGGATGGTAGGTACTGAAACATATGTTAAGGTGACCCTTGCTCATTTCAAGGAACTCCTTGGACCAACTATAGCCCCTTGAGAAATCTGCAGCAATTTGTGTTAGTCATACAAAATGTCTTAAAATCGGCAATAGATAATACAAAATGAAGAGCAAAAAATATAATCAAAATTCTCTTTAATTACAATGCAATGTTCATCGTTGAAAGATATGTATGAAATTAAGTCAATCAGTATTTTGACTATATCAGAGCTGTTTTAACTAAATATCAAAAGTACACTGATGAATTAACCCATCCTTCTGAAAAAAAGTATTTTGTAAGTTACACCATTCGTCAAGGTCCACTTCAGGTGGTGAGCAGACCTGGCATGTTCCCATGTAGAACACAAATCCACAATGATACTCAAAAGTGTAGTAGAGTTTACATTAGGTCTGTGTACAAGGTTGCCATACCATATTTCAAGCAACAACAGTGAGACTGTTCAAGCCTGACCAGTGGAAGGTCTAGGAGGAGTTTTCTTAAAATGTTTCCTATTACATTTTGAAAGACCTGAATCTGCACACAAATGCTCAATGCGCTAGTTATCACATTATCAAGTGTATCGTCCCAGATCTGCAATCACAGATTTCACAGTGGGGGACAAACACAATATTACCAATTTTAAGGTGTTTCCATTTATCCCCCACGGTTACACAGAAATTATGTAAATTGTGCACATCATGAGTGCCATCATGTAGCAAACACCAAGGTGATCAGCCTGTGGTTCTGATTGAAGTAAGTCTGATTTATCTAAGGTAAAACGGCAAAAGATAAGCTCTTATATTGGAGCAACACCGAGTTATAATGATCCACACTGCTGGTTGGACTTCAAGTTAAATAAAAGTCAGAACATCAACACTTTAAATATAAGTCTTAATTAGTCCAGTTTCACAAATCTCCCCAAGGTGATTTTGATCCTGCTCTCCATAGTGGGAGGCAAGTTTGACAAGTCTGGGGGGGGGGGGGGGTTTGTCTGAGTCACATAGGGGCAGGAGGCTCTGATTTTGGATCCACTGCAGAGGTGTATGCATCACATGAGATCCAGTATCCACCCCATCACATGATGTACACCTTCTCAGCCTGAGAGAAGTTGAAGACTTCTTTGGTTCTGGGGCAGATCACCTTGTCATCTTGGCGAATGGATAGAAGAGACTAGAAAAGGACAAATTATTAATATCAATAATAAATGAAAACAATTTATAATATTCCATTGCCATTGTAAATAAAAAAATGTGTGGGATGTCGAGACTCACATTGTATCCATACACATAGCCGTTGGGCAGCATCATCGGTGGGTTGTTCTCGTTCATCACCTCCCCAGAGATTTTGCACACCAGACGGGAGTTGGCACAGTGTGCCATGGGCAGGGGCTGGGCCAGTTTGTTCAGGGACTTGCTACACACAGGGCAGTCAGGGTTTATGGAGGTGCTATCTTCCTTATAGCACTGACTGGGAGCAGAAAGATTAAGGGATGAAATTTGATAATTTTGCTTTGCATTCCATTACTTCACAGCTGGAGGTCTGTGGCAGAACACATTGAGCCACATTTTTAAGACTTATGTACCCTGATGTGCGGTTTTGGATAAGGTCTGCCATCACAACCAAAAGGAGACAGAAAGCACATCAGCAAAAAAAGCAGACGACAAACCACTGCCCCCAAGTGGCGCAGCGGTCTAAGGCACTGCATCTCAGTGCTTGAGGCCACTACAGACACTCTGATTTGAATCCACGCTCTATCACAACTGGCCGTGATTGGGAGTCCCATAGGGCAGAGCACAATTGGCCCAGCGTCGTCCAGGTTTGGCCGGTGTAGGCCGTCATTCTAAATAAGAATTTGTTCTTACCTTTTGTGACGAGGGGGTATTTTCATTTTTGAAAAAAAAAGTTCCCGTAGTAAACAGGATTATTTGTCAGGACAAGATAGAATATGCATATAATTGACAGTTTAGGATATAAAACACTCTAAAGTTTCCAAAACTGTAAAAATATTGTCTGTGAGTATAACAGAACTGATGTTGCAGGCGAAAGCCTGAGAAAAATCCAATCCGGAAGTGCCTCGTGTTTTGAAAGCGCTGCGTTCCAATGTGTCCCTATTGAGCAGTGACTGGGCTATCAACCAGATTACTCTTTCTCCGTATTCCCGAAGGTGTCTACAGCATTGTGATGTAGTTTTACGTATTTATGTTGAAGAATACCCGTAGGCGGCAACATTGCGCAAGTGGTCACCTGATGCTTCCAGAGAGATTCTCACGTAAAATACAGAGGTAGCCATTACTCCAATCGGTCCTACTGAAAAACTAATTGTCCCGATGGATATATTATCGAATAGATATTTGAAAAACACCTTGAGGATTGATTATAAACAACGTTTGCCATGTTTCTGTCGATATTATGGAGCTAATTTGGAATATTTTTCACCCGATTTCGTGACTGCAATTTCCGGGCGATTTCTCAGCCAAACGTGAAGAACAAATGGAGCTATTTCGCCTACAAAAATAATATTTTTGGAAAAAAGGAACATTTGCTATCTAACTGGGAGTCTCGTGAGTGAAAACATCCGAAGCTCATCAAAGGTAAACGATTTAATTTGATTGCTTTTCTGATTACCTGCTGCTAGCTGGACAAAATGCTATGCTAGACTATCGATAAACTTAACACAAATGCTTGTCTAGCTTTGGCTGTAAATCATATTTTGAAAATCTGAGATGACAGGGTGATTAACAAAAGACTAAGCTGTGTCTCAATATATTTCACTTGTGATTTTCATAACTAGGAATATTTTCTAGTAATATGCATGTCCGTTGCGTTATGCCAATTAGTGTCAGATGATGACAACGGTCCCGCTCACGGGATGGGGTGTCACTAGAGGTTAACTGCATTGCCTAGTCAAATAAATAACTTGGACATGTTTAAGTGCTGATATACATTTTGTTGCTAGTGTCACTTTGCTACCTGCCAACTTTACAGTTTTTACATTTTAATTACCGTTTTAAAATGATTATTTTTCCCCCCCTCGCTTGACTTGTTTCATTCAACTTTTTCACCCCGGATGCTTTATCTGGACATGGTTCTACAGGACCTCCACCAGCCGAAACTAAGTAGTAATATTAACATTATGCCTTCTAATTGCAGTTGCTGTACTCATAATATACAGGAACAATCGCCTTATGGTGAGGACAGCCGTGCTGCAAGCCCAGCTTCAGAAGCAATCGTTAGGCAAGGGTCATTTAAGTGTAGGAAAGGATGAAACAGCGTCTGAGCCACAAATAAGTACAGATAGTAGTATAAATCCCCTTGCACAGTCCCCGCAACCGGACAATTTTCTCATGGCTTCTGGAAGGAAATGCTGTAGGAATGCTCAACCGGTGTCGCTCATTCAGCCGACAGAAACTTTCAACCGGTTCTCCCCATTAAGCAACAAGTCAGAGGCTGAGCCTTCTCTGGTCTCTCTTCCACCCGTTATGGGGTCTGAGATGCCGAAGCCTCCCAGCATTAGCTCAGACAAATTGAAAACCCTAGTCATTGGCGACTCAATTACCCGCAGTATTAGACTTTAAAAAAATCATCCAGCGGTCATACACTGTTCACCAGGTGGGCAGGGCTACTGACGTTAAGGCTAATCTGAAGATGGTGCTGGCTAAAGCTAAAATTGGCGAGTGTAGAGGGATATTGTTATCCACGTCGGCACCAACGATGTTAGGATGAAACAGTCAGAGGTCACCAAGCACAACATAGCCAGCCTCGGCACGTAAATCAGCTAGAAAGATGTCGGCATCGAGTAATTGTCTCTGGCCCCCTCCCAGTTAGGGGGAGTGATGAGCTCTACAGCGGAGGCTCACAACTCAATCGCTGGTTGAAAACACCCAAAAGATAGAATTTGTAGATAATTGGCCCTCTTTCTGGGACTCACCCACAAACAGAACCAAGCCTGGCCTGCTGTGGAGTGACAGTCTCCATCCTAGCTGGAGGGGTGCTCTCATCTTATCTATGAAAATAGACAGGGCTCCAACTCCTCTAGCTGATAGACAGCCTGCCAGCTTAGTGGATTCTGCCACTAGCAGTCAGTGTAGTCAGCTCAGCTATCTCCATTGAGACCGTGTCCGTGCATCGATTTAGGTTGGGCAAAACTAAACATGGCAGTGATCGCTTTAGCATTCTCACTAGAATAAAGACCTCCTCCATTCCTGTCATTATTGAAAGAGATTGTGATACCTCACATCACAAAATAGGGCTACTTAATGTTAGATCCCACACTTCCAAGGCAGTTATAGTCAATGAAATAATCACTGATCATAATCTTAATCGTGATTGGCCTGACTGAAACATGGCTTAAGCATGATGAATTTACTGTGATAAATGAGGACTCTCCTCCTGGTTCCACTAGTGACCATATCCCCCACGCATCCCGCAAAGGCGAAGGTGTTGCTAACATTTAAGATACCAAATCTCAATTTACAAATTTGATCTTCTAGTCATGAAATCTATGCAGCCTACTCAATCACTTTTTATAGCTACTGTTTACAGGCCTCGTGGACCATACACAGCGTTCCACACTGAGATCCCTGAATTCCTATCGGACTTTGTAGTCATGGCAGATAATATTCACATTTTTGGTGACTTTAATATTCACATGTCAAAGTCCACAGACCCACTCCAAAAGGCTTTCGGAGACACCATCGACTGGGTGGGTTTTGTTTAACATGTCTCCGGACCTACTCAGCGCCAGTCACTCTAGATCGTGTTTTGTCCCGTGGAATAAATATTGTGGATCTTAATGTTTTTCCGCGTAATCCTGGACTATCGGACCACCATTTTATTATGTTTGCAATCACAACAAATAATCTGCTCAGACCCCAACCAAGGCTCATCAAAAGCTGTGTTATAAATTCTCTGACAACCCAAAGATTCCTAGATGCCCTTCTAGACTCCCTACCCAAGGACGTCAGAATACAACAAATCAGTTAACCACCTGAGGAATTTAATTTAACCTTGAGTATTACTCTAGATGCAGTCGCACCTCTAAAAACAAAAAAACATTTGTCATAAGAACCTAGCTCCCTGGTATACAGAAAATACCCGAACCCTGAAGCCAGCTTCCAGAAATTTGGAAAGGAAATGGCGCTACACCAAACTGGAAATCTTTCCGATTCGCTTGGAAAGACAGTACTGTGCAGTATCGAAGAGCCCTCACTGCTGCTCGATCATCCTATTTTTCCAACTTAATTGAGGAGAATAAGAACAATCCTACATTTCTTATTGATAGTGTCGCAAAGCTAACTAAAACGCAGCATTCCCCAGGAGAGGATGGCTTTCACTTCAGCAGTGATAAATTCATGAACTTCTTTGACGAAAAAGATCCTCTTTAAATCTGCGTATTTCTCCAAAGCTCAGTTGTCCTGAGTCTGCACAACACTGCCAGGACCTAGGATCAATGGAGACACTCAAGGTTTTTAATACTATATCTCTTGACACATTGATGAAAATAGTAATGGCCTCTACACCTTCAAGGTGCATACTGAAACCTATTCCAACTAAACCAATGAAAGAGCTGCTTCCTGTGCTTGTCACTCCTATGTTGAACATAATAAACGTCTCTCTATCCACCGGATGTGTACCAAACTCACTAAAAGTGGCAGTAAAAAAGCCTCTCCTGAAAAAGCCAAACCAGAAAATATAAAAACCTATCATCCTATATCAAATCTGCCATTCCTCTCAAAACATTTTGAAAAAGCTGTTGCGCAGCAACTCACTGCCTTCCTGAAGACAAACAATGTATACGAATCGCTTCGGTATACGAAACGCTTCGTTTTAGACCCCATCATAGCACGGAGACTGCACTCGTGAAGGTGGTAAATTAACCTTTAATGGCGTCAGACCAAGGCTCTGCATCTGTCCCCGTGCTCCTAGACCTTAGTGCTGCTTGAGATACCATCAATCACCTCATTCTTTTGAAGAGATTGGAAACTCAAATTTGTAAATTTCGGTGTTCCTCAAGGTTCCGTTTTGGGACCTCTATTGTTTTCACTATATAGTTTACCTCTTGGTGATGTCATTCCGAAAGACAATGTTAACTTTCACTTCTATGCGAACGATACATTTCGATGAAACATGGTGAAGCCCCAAAATAGCCCTCCGTGGAATAAGGAAGTGGTAGCGGCAAATATTTTACTTTTAAACTCGGACAAAACAGAGATGCTAGTTCTAGGTCCCAAGAAACAAAGAGATATTATGTTGGATCTGACAATTAATCTTGGTTGTACAGTCGTCTCAAATAAAACTGTGAAGGACCTCTGCGTTATTCTGGACCCTGATCACTCTTTTGACGAACATATCAAGACTGTTTTAAGGACAGCTTTTTTCCATCTACGTAACACTGCAAAAATCAGAAACTTTGTCCAAAAATGTATCCATGCTTTTGTCACTTCTAGATTAGACTACTGCAAATATCTACTTTCCAACTACCTGGATAAAGCACTAAATAAACTTAATTTAGTTCTAAACACGGAAGCAATAATCTTGACTAGAACAAAAAAAATGTATTATATTACTCCAGGGCTAACCTCTACACTGGCTAACTGTTAAGGATAGGGCTGATTTCTAAGTGTAACTGCGAACCTGCAAAGCACTACATGGGATTGCTCCTATCTATCTTTCTGATTTGGTCCTGCCATACATACAGCTTTACATACGCTATAGTCACAAGATGCAGGCCTTTAATTGTTCCTAGAATTTCTAAGGCAACAGCTGGAGGCAGGGCTTTCTCCTGTGGAGCTCCATTTTTATGGAATGGTCTACCTATTCATGTGAGAGACGCAGACTCGGTCTCGACCTTTAAGTCTTTATTGAAGACTCATCTCTTCATATGATTGAGTGTAGTCTGGCCTAGGGGTGTGAAGGTGAACGGAAAGGCCCGGGTGCGACGAACCACCCTTGCTGTCTCCGCCTGGCCGGTTTCCCTCTCTACACTGGGATTCTCTGCCTCTAACCCTATTACGGGGGCTGAGTCACTGGCTTACTGGTGCTCTTCCATGCCGTCCCTAGGAGGGGTGTGTCACTTGAGTGGGTTAAGTCTCTGACGTGATCTTCCTGTTCGAGTTGGCACCCCCCTTGGCTTCGTACCGTGGGGGAGATCTTCGTGGGCTATACTCTGCCTTGTCTCGGGGTAGTACGTTGGTGGTTGAAGATATCCCTCCAGTGGTGTGGGGGCTGTGCTTTGGCAAGGTCGTTGGGGATATATCCTGCCTGGTTGGCCCTGTCCGGTGGTATAGTCGGAGGGGGCCATAGTGTCTCCCGACCCCTCCTGTCTCAGCCTCCAGTAATTATGCTGCAATAGTTTGTGTCGGGGGGCTAGGGTCAGTTGGAGTATTTCTCCTGTCTTATCCAGTGTCCTGTGTGAATTTAAGTATGCTCCCTCTAATTCTCTCGCCCTCTCTTTCTCTCCTCAGAGGGCATGAGCCCTAGGACCATGCCTCAGGACTACCTGGCCTGATGACTCCTTGCTGTCCCCAGTCCACCTGGTCGTGCTGCTGCTCCAGTTTCAACTGTTCTGCCTGCGGCTATGGAACCCTGACCTGTTCACCGGACGTGCTACCTTGTCCCGGACCTGCTGTTTTCAACTCTCTCTCTACCACACCTGCTGTCTCTAACTCTGAATGTTCGGCTATGAAAGGCCAACTGCCATTTACTCCTGACATGTTGCACCCTCTACAACCACTGTGGTGATTATTATTATTTGACCCTGCTGGCCATCTATGAATGTTTGAACATCTTGGCCATGTACTATTATAATCTCCACAGCCAGAAGAGGACTGGCCACCCCTCAGAGCCTGGTTCCTTTCTAGGTTTCTTCCTAGGTTCCTGCCTTTCTAGTGAGTTTTTCCTAGCCACCATGCTTCTACATCTGCATCGTTGCTGTTTAGGGTTTTAGGCTGGGTTTCTGTATAGCACTTTGTGACATCGGCTGATGTAAAAAGAGCTTCATAAATACATTTTATTGATTGATTAAATAAAAAAATTATGTTCCTACCAGGAATAGCAAAACTAAGGAGCACAGAGCGGTGACCAGAAAGGATACGGAGTTTTGATAGCAGACAAGCCGGCCTGGAGTGTGATGGTAAACACAGAGTTGTTGCCCAGCTGATGTAATCTGTAGTTGTCGTATCTGAACTGTTGGATCAGCATTTTCCAGCGGGCTGGATCCAGGAGATCCTGTGAGGGTTGATTGACAAAGAGATAATCAGACCCCCCCCTTTTTTTATTCCACCTTTATTTAACCAGGTAGGCAAGTTGAGAACAAGTTCTCATTCACAACTGCGACCTGGCCAAGATAAAGCAAAGCAGTGCGACAAAAACAAAAGTTTCACATAAACGTACAGTCAATAACACAATAGAAAAATCTATGTACAGTGTGTGCAAATGTAAAAGATTAGGGATGTAAAGGCAATAAATAAGCCATAGTGGTGAAGTAATTACAATTTAGCATTAACACTGGAGTGATAGATGAGCAGATGATAATGTGCAAGTAGAGATACTGGGGTGCAAAAGAGCAAGAAGATAAATGACAATATGGGGATGCGGTAGTTGGATGTGCTATTTACAGATAGGCTGTGTACAGGTACAGTGATCAGTAAACTGTTCTGACAGCTGATGCTTAAAGTTAGAGAGGGAGATATAAGTCTCCAGCTTCAGTGATTTTTGCAATTCGTTCCAGTCATTTGCAGCAGAGAACTGGAAAGAAAGGCGGAAAAAGCAGGTGTTGGCCTTGGGGATGACCAGTGAAATATACCTGCTGGAGCGCGTGCTACAGGTGTCTGTTGCTATGGTGACCAGTGAGCTGAGATAAGGTGGGGCTTTACCTACCAAAGACTTATAGATGACCTGGAGCCAGTGGCTTTGGCGACGAATATGTAGCGAGGGCCAGCCAACGAGAGCATACAGGTCGCAGGTGCTGGGTAGTATATGGGGCTTTGGTGACAAAATGGATGGTACTGTGATAGACTACATCCTGTTTGCTGAGTAGAGTGTTGGAGGCTATTTTGTAAATGACATCACCAAAGTTAATCAGGATCGGTAGGATAGTCAGTTTCACAAGGGTATGTTTGGCAGCATGAGTGAAGGGGGCTTTGTTGCAGAATAGTATGCCAATTCTAGATTTAATTTTTGATTGGAGATGCTTAATGCGAGTCTGGAATGAGAGTTTACAGTCTAACCAGACACCTAGGTATTTGTAGTTGTCCACATATTCTAAGTCAGAACCTTCCAGAGTAGTGATGCTCGTTGGGCAGCAATCGGTTGAAGAGCATGCATTTAGTTTTACTAGCATTTAAAAGCAGTTGGAGGCCACGGAAGGAATGTTGTATGGCATTGAAGCTAGTTTGGAGGTTTATTAACAGTGTCCAAAGAAGGGCCAGATGTATACAGATCATAGGTCTACAGTATTTTGACATGCACAAAGTAGGGATTTAACGATTCACAGATATGGATCGGTCCCGATCCAAATTAAGCATGCATCGGTAAGAAAACCAACTCTTTTTTCTGTCTTATTCTTGACCCACAACTCAGATAACTGTGCTCACAGTGCGGGAGACACAGCACCTTCAGATGTTTGTAAATTGATATTCGCAATATTAAGTCATAGGCTTTATTAATTGAGGGACAACTAATGTATTTTCCTGGGTCAGTATGGGGATGAGGTAGGTAGGTAGATTTCGGAGCATGCTCAGTTCCGACCCAACCACTTGTTCGAAAAAGTGGAGTAGGGTTCACAATAAGTTAAAGGCAAAGAAACAAGGATCGCAGTGGAGATGCTGCCTGCTTGTTTCGGCATGTGAAGCATGTGAAGACTGAAAGCAAAATGCAGTCTTCACAAAAGAATGAGCTGTTGTATTTTCTATTGTAGTCGACAAGTAGAGTAGCCATGTTTTGCTAACAAAAGCTAGTGTCAGCTACTTAGCTGGCTAGTGGCTAGCTAGCCTAGCAGCAGAAAAAAACAAGCCAACTAACTAAAGATCTTTATAACTTTAACAAATATAATTTTATCAGAGAAAGAAAGAAAATCATAAGCTTGTTCAAAGTACTTTGGTTCACAGTGCACACAAATAACTGAGTCTATGCATCCATCAAGGGGTGTGTATGTGAGAAGTCCAAACAAAGATCTTTTATGCATCATTGATGGTCTTGGGATGAGTTGTCCTCTCCTAACCATGTCTTCCTGCTATGGAAGAGCTTCCCACTTGTTTAACTTGCAAGCCTGTCACACTGGCTCTTGAAGATGGTTGTGTCAGGGGACAACCCTCTTCCACTCTCCAGGTTGGTAGTTGCCAGAAGGGAGGGGGTGTCAACAAAAGAGGGAGCCACGATTCTTGCGTTTGGCTCATGAGCTTAATCTGTGGAGGACAGGTAGTTCAGGAGGGCAACACAGGCCCTTAGCTTTTTCAGGAATAAACCCATGATCTCGCACGCATTATCTGACTCTCCGACAGAGTGGCGATAGTTCCAGGTACCCTCAGGTTCATTGAGACGGACACCTGTGAGTGAGTGGTAACAAGAGAATATATGTCAGATATAATATACATATGGTAAACAAAAACACCATCCCATTTTCCAGAAACCATACTCCAAACGCCTTGATAAAAATGGCATTTCTCATATAGAGGTGAATACAAGTAATCGTTAACAAGGGAAATTAGAAACAGAAAAAGTGAAACTCTCCAACATGCTATTATCAACATACCTGAATAAGGGCACATGCAGTTCTCATGTAGGGGGAAGCTATCTCCCAGGAAAACACAAGGACTTGGCGTTGTGGTACCTGGCAGGATAGCTTGCAGTGGAAAAATCGAGGGTCTTCTGCAGCAGTTTGGACCCAAATGAACTCTTGAAACACTCACCATAGTTCTCTCGGCCATATACCCCTACGTCCACAATTGTGAACATGTAGCGAGCATCTTCTCAGTCTCCGTATCTCGCCTGTTATGAGTTGCTTGGTACAGAAAATCTAGATCCCGGGGAATTTGCACAACTCCAGTCAATTGTCTCACTGTGTACTCTTATTCTCCAGCACGTGTCTTCCTTGTTTGGCTGTAGATGGCTATTACCAGCTCATCTCCCTCTACTGTACCGGGGTAATAATGCCGCTTTTCCTCCTCTTTCTTTTCATACGAACGTCCTTTTAGAGAGCATGCGAGCACACTAGTTGCGCCCCCCCCACATCTGATAGTGGTAGATGCTCAGTCTGCTCTATGGCTCAGCTCACACACTACATCATGCTCACACACACACAGCTCAGAGAAGTAAGCTCAGACAGACCCAGCTCAGCTCCTGAGCATAATATTAATTTAGTGTGAAAAATTAATGTGTTCATGCAACAATTGTTAGTGCAATATTTTCAAATTAAAAGTAGAATTCCTATATCGGAGTCCATGTATCTAGATGCGTATCGAATTGTGCTTGCAAGGAAGGGGGATAGCTAGTCAGTTGTACAACTGAATGCATTCAACTGAAATGTGTCTTCCGCATTTAACCCAACCCTACAAAGGAGGCATATGCGAGTGCATACACACTAGAGATCACTACTATGGTATTACCTTATAAGGGGAGATATGGGTGTCTGAGGGGAACGCCAGCATGCCCATAACCTGCCGCACTTCGTCCAGCTGACCCCCCTCCGCTTGGCTGAAGTGCTTCCGCGCATGTCTGTGAGAAACATGGTTCATGATTGTTCTCATTTCAACTATGAATATATGTTTCAACATTAACCTGAATATTTTAATATAGGATGTGCTATGGCAGTTTAAACGGATTCCTACCTGACAGCATCCATGCGCTTGTTCTGTCGAATGAGCTCGATAAACTCCTGGATTCGCAGGCTAAACTCCAAGCAGCTCTGGAAGGAAAAGCATCAATGAGTTCATATATTACGTAATGTATGAGACATTGCCATTGTGATCTACTAACAGACATGGCTCACCTTCATCTTGCGGAGGCGTGACTTGTTGTCATGGCACCAGGCCAAACAGGTGGCTGTTTCCTGTCGCTCCAGTGACTCCTCCACCTCTTTGGCTGTGAGGAACATCTCAATGTTGACCAGATCCTGGAGAACAGGGGGAAAGCGTGATTATGTCAAATAGAGACAACACACGTAGTTCTCTAAGCAATTGAAATACTAGGAGCTCTACAAGCAATTTGAGATACCACAGAAGTCGCTTTCTGTAAGGAATAAGGAACTCGATTGTAGCATATATAAGACATGTTGACAGAAAGAAGTGGGATGCACCTCAATGCCACTTTGCCGTGCCAGTTTGACCGCTGTGTTGTAATAGCCACACCGCAGCAAGTGTTCTACCATCATGCGGTCCATTCGTTTCTTCTTCCAGACGTTGACGCCTGCTGGTTGGTCGCTGCTGTGTTCCTTCAGGTGTTCAATCCTCCGCTTACACAGCTTAGCACTCTCATCCTCAGCCTGGATGGACTCAGCAGCCTACACAACATCCACCATTTAGATTTTGTATACTTACAACATGCACCATCTCTGCTCTGCTGGGTCCTCTCTTTGTATTGCATTTTACTGCTATATTTTTCTACTAAGTTTCATGATGAATCATTATTCTGTCTTGGAAATCGCTCAATAAAAATACAATATTTGACAAGTGTTTGGATTTGAAAACATGTAAAGGTGGCTTATTTTCAGAAATTCTCCCTGAAATAGCAGTAGCTAAGCTATCTGGGGTTGGAGGAGGAATACCATTTAAAAAAATGCACAGCAATATTCCAATGCTAATTGTTCTGAGAAGAACTGGGTGAACCTACCTTTCTCTTCAGGGCACTGAGCTTCTCCACCACCCCATCCAGAAGGGACACCACAGAATCCACCACTGGGAAACTGCTGAGGGTCTTCTCCAGCTCTGCCACCACCATGGTTACGTGACTCGTCTCCCGGTCAATGTTCTTCTGTGCAGCTCTGAAGCGCTTGTTCAGAGTTTCATATGGTACCTGTACAAATGAACAATGCAAAACCTAAGTGAGGAGGCTTCTGTAGTACATTCTGACTATCTAATAATCATTCTTTGGCTGAAGTTTCCAATTATTTGACACATAACTTGTTGAGAACATATCCACCAATATGACACTTTCCAACCAATCACTAAGGCATCAACACAGAACAGTAATCTTACATAACCGTCTAATTATGCTAACATAACTACTCAAATGGCATACAACTACTCTTGCAACCCTTAATGAATTAAATACCTATTCTGGTAAAATGGCCACTAACAAAGCAAAACAGACGTATATGGCAGCAGCCACAGACCAATAGTGTCGCAGTGTGATATGGCTGCAGACTGAATCTTCTCAGCCATATTGAGGTAGTACCTTGAGGACATCGATAGCGCTTTTTCCCTATCGAGCTAGCCCAATCTTGCTATAGCTACTAGTCACGTACAGAGCATAATTATACCGCTACAAACGATCAACTGACTAGTATACATCATGTTGCTTTGGATTTACTAGAGAGCTAACTACCTCGCAGCTGGTGACGACCCTTCATGCCATGTTGATTTCACAAGCTATGGTGAATTTGGAAAAAAAACGTGAATAGCTAACGTTACATGTCTCTATTAGCTAGTTATCTAACTAACGTAGTTACATTTATTTAAGATAGAAAATAGTTAGCTATGAATAGGTGGCTTCCCACGCCACAGAAGAATATCGACGGAGAACCAGCTAACGTTAGTTAGTTAAAGTTTGCTAGTTAGCCTAGCTAGGTATCAACATAGCTGATTAAACTGGCTGGCTAGCAAAAGTAATGACCACGAAATTATCTGTTTCGATAACAACGTCAGTAAATAGTCAATTATCGAGACGATTGGAGGTTATCTGACCACACCATCAAATCTGTTCGCATTAATCTTCACCATCTGACATCAGCTGTTGTTTAACAAACTTGCACCCAGGCGTCGCTAGCTAACGTTAGCTAGTCATCCAAATAATCGAAATTAGTGCTTAGTTTGACAAATCTGAAGCTTGTGCCTGCATCATAATCGGTTCGTCTCGATATTCGATCAAATAAGCAATTTCAAACCTTCAAAGTGGGATATTCTTGAACCTTCAGAGCCATGGAGAGTTGGGCAGCTGTCTCTTGCACCGCCATCTTCGTTTGTGAAATTCTCCAGATACTTTTTCATGGAGCCAGATAGCTGCCAAAAGGTTGAACGCACGTATCGTTAGGATCGTACGAAAATCCACACGTAAATTATTAAGATTGTAAGAAAAGCCATGCATGAAACGTAAACGTGAAATTTCATCGGAACATACAAACACCATGTTACGATTATGGACTAACATTTTGGACTTGAACAAATCTTGTCTTACAATTCTGACCTACAAAAATACCTTTCAGAGTTTTGGCAGTTTTCACCAACAATACAACAAAACGTACACCAAAACAGCTTGTGAGGGAGGAGTGCTGTACAAACAAGCCTAACGCAGCATAAAAAACGGAAGTCAGGGAAACCGGAAAGAGATATCTTGGACGTTTTCAAGTTAAAAGTCTCCATTCTCTATTACTCGTCAGTTGAGTTTACTTCACATTTAGGTAGATCGTGTAATGGATTTGTTTGCCAGTTTAAGTCTAGATAGCACTAGGCTGTATTATGCCTAAAAGAGAGACGTTTCAGTCATTTAGATGTATCACTATAGCATGGGCATATGTCTGGGTGATATGTACATCGCCATGCATGCACTTTTTTTATTTTTTTTATTACCTTTATATACTAGGCAAGTCAGTTAAGAACAAATTCTTATTTTCAATGATGGCCTAGGAACAGTGGGTTAACTGCCTGTTCAGGGGCAGAATGACAGATCTGTACCTTGTCAGCTCGGGGATTTGAAATTGCAACCTTTTGGTTACCAGTCCAACGCGCTAACCACTAGGCTACCCTGCCACCCCACCTTATCAAAACATGACTATCAATATTGCAACATCACCTTCTCTACGATTTGTCTGCAGTCATTACCAGTAATAATGAAACAGAATAATAAAAATAGATGTTTGGTGAATCTATGAATTACGTCTTTTCACTGCAGTCTTAGCCACTCATTTTTTTTATAGAATATTTTTTAATTTATTTAATAACTCAATCTTGCCAAAGCATATTCTGTAGGAGGGGTTAATAAGAATATAAAATAGTTTATATGAATCGGTTCATGAACATATGGACTTTGGGAGGGGAACAAGGGAGGGGTTAAACATAGGCCAAGACTGGCATAAGCCTATTTCTATTTGACCTTTATTTAAGTAGACAAGTCAGTTAAGAACATATTCCTATTTACAATGTTAGCATACCCCGGTAATGCTGGGCCAATTGAGTACCGCCCTATGGGACTCCCTATCACGGCGAGATATGATACAGCCTGGATTTGAACCAGGGACTGCACTGATATGCAGTGACTTAGACCACTGTGCCACTCAGGAGCCCCAGTTGAAGAGCTTGTGATCTCCATGCAGCACCCCTCAGCCCTTCTGGAGGAATGCAGCCATAGAGTCATTATACCCTAATGTAGAGGCCTATTTGCCTACTCGCCAAATAAAGTGCAGAGCATGCATGTTTAACAAGGTTGGTTATGTTTCCACTTGCCTCTAAAGGTGTATTTAATGTTCAAGCATTCTTATTGGTTGGTTCAATTCCGATGACAATAAGGCGTGTTGTTATTGGCCCCGCTTGCAGATAGGGGGAGATTGCGAATGTCAGGTCTCCCCAGTATGAAAATGTGATGCAAGGGTGAGGTCACATTCTGAAAACTATTTTCTATTTTACAATGTGTACAAATTTGCTTTACATAGCTGATTTATACATGTGTGGGTATATGGCACCTGTTAGGGATTGAGGGGCTTTCTGGTATGTGCTTTGGTATATGATTGCTGTATATAAGTGTGTTAGCTAGCATGCACCGATGTAATGGTCACATAAGCTCACTGCTAACACAGTTGTTTTCATGCTACACATTTGACCATCGACTGCCATCAACACATTAAGCCCTGCACAACTAAAGTGCTGTTTCCTATTTAACAACAGGTATTTACACATGTTATATTTTGTATTGTATTTTGTTTATGCCCCAGTATGAAAATGCGATGCAAGGGATTTTACCATTGACAGCCATCAACATCATTAAGCCCTGCACAACTAACATGCTGTTTCCTATTTAACAACAGATAATAAATAATGCTCAACCGTGACCACTGGCTGGGGTGATTTATTGGGACAAAACAACACAAGGAGAGTACGATTAACATCTGTTACACATGCTACCTGCAACTCATCATTCCAACATATTTCATTCCAGGCTGCATCCCATCTGGGAGTCCCATAGAGGTGTCATGACATTGGCCTTGGGGTAGGTTTATGACAGTCATAAATACCTCTTCCCTCTCTCTACCCTACTGATGTGAAATTTAAAAACCCCTTGGTTAACATAGAGATTCTGGGAACATCAGAAGGTGGGGGGAAATGAACTATATTCTGGTAATCTGACCAATTGAACATATGCGGTGGTACTTAATGAATAAGATCGGTTGTCATTTGAGACATTCTCCTCAATGATAGGAGGACATAAACTCTAGTGGAAAGTCTACACATCAGAGTTATCGGATTCACATGGAATTGTTGTTCAATTTAAATGTTTGAATATAAAATTGGTGAAAAGATGAAATGTAATTTTAGCTTCCAAATGAGAGATTTGGGTTTTCATAAGGTTAGGGCTCTTCTCAATCAGTGACCCGCCCCTGTGAAGAGACATGGGCTGTAGACTGTGAAACACGCCCTTCTCCCTCCACTATATAAGGCCTTGACGACAAAATAACCTCCTGTTCCAAGTACGTGAGGTCTGCAGCCTCTGCGTTAAAATGACAGAACTACAGAACCAAGCCAACCTCAGTGTGAGCTTTGTTTGCGAATGGTATGAACTTTGAATTCTTATTCACTACAGAAGTGATACCTCCTAGCCAGTGAGTTAACAACAGCAGCTGCAAACACGGGCTAGGAAAGAACAGTCAAGAGTATCCCCTCTACCACACAATGACGTTACTACAACATATCCAATTGACCACCAGAGACATTCTTCAAAGGACAAAGGACTTGGTTTGGCAACACGGCCTTCCATCAACAAGCAACCTACCGAAGCGCAGCTCAGAGTAAATATTTATTGCATTTCCCTTTTCCAAATGGGCGGTAATTTAGAATGCATAAGATACCGTATTTACGATAGCACAGCTTCTCCCTTTGTCCCTCAGTCTTCCTGCTCTTTCACTCAAACCCAGCCCTTTTCTTTTGTGTAACCAGCTGTCAAATCTGTTCCGCCCGCTAGGGACGTTTTCCTTTATGACGTAATTTGTAATCAAGGTATAATTAATTCTGTGTATATGTAATTCTGTGTGATTAGTTAGGTATTTAGTAAATAAATAATTAAACCTAATTTTGTATTACTGATTCAACTTGTTAGCCAGGGTTCGTGAAGATAACCAAGAATTTACAACTTTTGATGTTATTGATGTAAAATACTACTAGATCTTTAAGAGTTTATTTGGAAGATAACAGCTCTATAAATATTATTTTGTGGTGCCCCAACTCTCTAGTTAATTACATTTACATGATTAGCTCAATCAGGTAATATTAATTACGGAGAAAGGATTTTATAGAATAGCATGTCATATCACTTAATCCGGCATAGCCAAAGACACAACATATTGATGCAAACTGGTAAGGGCCCAAAAATGTGACACTTCATTTTTTTTTTTGCAACTGAAACATGCAAAAACCCTGCTAAGGAGAAATGCAGGTTTTAACTAATTAAACAAAGAATACAATCAACATGATCAGTCTCTGTGTTTAAAATAAAGTGGTTAATGTGAACCTAACTCACAGCTAAAAAATGTAAAGAATGCAATCTGATGTTATTTGTTGCCTAGACTTCACTGTAAATTACACTCAAGTCTTGAGAAAAAAAAACAATACACTAATATTACAGTTAGGCATGACAGCCTTTATAATAGAAGGCTTGTGACCACACATAACTATTGCACTTGGGGCAAAAAAACATCCTAAAGTATAAATAGAATGAAACAAACAGACACTCTATTATAGGGGCCACTATAGATATCAATCAAATGCACAAGGCTGCATGTGCCTAAAATAACGTTTTCTATGTCAAAAATATATTTAATCCCCTTCACACACACACACACACACACACACACACACACACACACACACACACACACACACACACACACACACACACACACACTACTCTCAAATTCAACAAAACAAATCTATCTTTGGGAAAGTGTGTGGTGTTCCTTTCACCTCTATAGTGGCATCCAGCTTAAACCAGGCCCAGCTCCAGCTACACTTGATCCCCGAATCCACGTTTAACAAGCAACGCCTCATTTTCATCTAATTATCTAATTCTGAAAATGAACCACAAACTGTAGAGGGAAAACATTAGTTAACAGATAGTGGTTAGTTCGTTAGCTTGTTAACATTTCACACAGATTACCAGGGGTCCATTAAGCAACTAACGCGTTACAACTTGAGTTGAGGAACGATAAACGAATCGGTTACCAGTTAATACTTTAGATAATTGGTTAGGTTACTAATTAATGTTAGCTCATCTGATGTTGTAACGTTAGCTGTCTGACTTTATGAGCAAGCTAATTTTCACACCATAAACTAAATTATTTGATCAGATAAATTGGCTAATGTTGCTCTGGCTAGCTAGCAGAGAAGTCGATCCAGCTAGGAAGATACTTAACAATGCTAATACTTGTTCCACCACAATTTCTCCATCACCTCAAACTTTCCAAATGCCAGTAGTTTTCCGGTTACAGCTCAGGAAGTATGCTTCATCACCTTCTCACCCCCGTCTCCATGGTCAGGCTTCTCACCTAACATTACCTTGTCGTTGTTGCCCAGGGACGCGCTGCTGTAACTAGCAAGCTGACTTTCCGGATGCTGTAACGAGCAAATTGGTTGTCTCTTCTTTCTTCAGTCGCTGCTGTGCTGCATTCTGTTATTATGTAAACGATTGGCTGAGCCTTGGATACAGCCAGTATTGCTCCAAATGCGCATCATTGCTCCAAATGCATCACTCGTTTGCTTACAGCCAGTAAGGTGCAGACTAGGTCTTTATTTTAATAACGGAGCATTTTCTAAATTCAAACTGACCCCCTGCAACTGGACACTGATATTGTATGAGACTCCTGTTTCCCCAAATCGAAGACGAGATCGCTATGGTTGGTCAAAAATGCTCTGTGCTACACCAAACAATGGCTCCAGTCCAAATACTTAAAAAGACACACACTATCCCCTCAGCCCTCAAATTAAGTGAACACTTCTGATAAAGTATCATGACGTCTGACGAGTATACACTTGCAGGACAAGGTGAGGAGGAGGAAGGATTTTTAAATGGACCACCCTTGGACGCAAATTCTGCAGCCTTCAAAGATACACCCTATCCCCTTAGCCCTCAAATTAAGTGGACACTTCTGATGACGTCTGATGAGTATACACTTGCAGGGCGAGGGAGGAAGGAATGATTTTTAAATGGACTGCCCTTGCCTGAAAATTCGTAGCTTGTGGGTGCTTTTTATGCGCTACAGTCAATGATTGCATGTCTAATTATTAATATACGCCTACTGTATGATAGCTAGCAAATGAATTAGCTAACTAGCATTAGCCTGCCTAGCTGGAATGTTTGAAGAAGGAAAATGTTTTATTTCTACAATTTCCAAAAGATAACCAAACATATGAGACGTGTTTGTGCCGTCATGTGCATTAGTAGCACAATTTCTAACTTATTTGCATTCATTTTTACTTACACTTGTATGCTGACTTCTCCATTGATGTTGTTTTTAAGTCTTGGTGGACTTTTCTTAGCGGATGTACAATTGTCGCGAATTGAATTATGGGGAGTTTCATTCCCTGGAATGAACATAATTGTACAAACTCGACTAAAAACGAGGGCTGAGGGGCTTTTGTTGCAAACTTCCCTTGCTTGGCTAATCATTTGGACCGCCCTCCTAGATGGGGAAGGGGATTCCCCCAAGTGCATAAGGCGAGGGTAAGTAGACGAGGGTGTGTCTGAGTTTGAACCGCAGCCAATGTGTAAGATGTGCAAGTGTGACAGAGTAGTTAAAGTTTATAAAGAAGGATGTTGAAGGATTGTAAGACGCAATGTCGGTAAGTACATTTGTTTATTAACGCAAGATAAATGTTTCACATTTATGTTTCTGTAAAAGATGAAGAATTGAGTTAGCTGTTAGCTACTTATCTTCAGTGCTATTTCTCCCTTGGGAAACCTAGCTGAGCAATATCAAGCATACAGTTGCATTATAGTAAGCTCATTTTATATTTGACTCTAGATTGAGTACTCTTATTCCTTATTTTGTACATTTGGTGCAGTTATTGTGGACAACATTCTGTGCTCTATACTATTATAATTGAAACCATGTACGTGTTTGTTGCAGTTTCACACTGTGATTCAAGTAAACTTCCAAAACGGTACCCTGCTTATCAAAGTTATTTGAATGAGTCTTTAGCTAACTGGATAGCTGGATAAGGGCTACTATACATTTAACAAGTCCAGTATAATGAAAATTCAGGCACAGCTACATGTAAGAGAGGAACCTCCACTTGGAGCAGCAAGGATTCAAGTGTTAAGGGGCTGTCAGCTCGGCACAGAGCAAGCCATCACAACATCGCCAGCTTAAGTCTTCACCCTACGTGGCACACTTACCTCACATCATCATGGCAGAAAGTAGTAAGGAAAATGGTACGCAGCAAGACAAAAACATTGAAGAGACACGTTTGATGCACAGCCTATTTTACCTTTATTTAACTAGGCAAGTCAGTTAAAGAACAAATTATTTACAATGACAGCCTAGGAACAGTGGGTTAACTGGCTTCTTCAGGGTTAACTGCCTTGTCAGTTTGGGGAGTCGATCTAGGAACCTTTCGGTTACTGGTCCAACGGTCTAACCACTAGGCTACCTGCTGCCCCTATAAGTTCTCGCTCTTACAAATCAGTCAGTTCGTGATCGTCAGCCAGTTCAAGGGCTAGTATACAGTCGTGGCCAAAAGTTGAGAATGATACAAATGTTAATTTTCACTAAGTCTGCTGCCTCAGTTTGTATGATGGCATTTTGCATATACTCCAGAATGTTATGAGGAGTGATCAGATGAATTGCAATTCATTGCAAAGTCCCTCTTTGCCGTGCAAATGAACTGAATCTCAAAAAAAAACATTTCCATTGATTTCAGCCCTGCCACAAAAGAACCAGCTGACATGTCAGTGATTCTCTCGTCAACAGGTGTGAGTGTTGACGAGGATAAAGCTGGAGATCACTCTGTCATGCTGATTGAGTTTGAATAACAGACTGGAAGCTTCAAAAGGATGGTGGTGCTTGGAATCATTGTTCTACCTCTGTCAAACATGGTTGCCTGCAAGGAAACACTTGCCAACATTATTGCTTTGCACAAAAAGGGCTTCACAGGATATTTCTGCCAGTAAGATTGCACCTAAATCAACCATTTATCGGATCATCAAGAACTTCAAGGAGAGCGGTTCAGTTGGTGTGAAGAAGGCTTCAGGGCGCCAAAGAAAGTCCAGCAAGCGCCAGGACCGTCTAATAAAATTGATTCAGCTGCGGGATCAGGGCACCACCAGTACATAGCTTGCTCAGGAATGGCAACAGGCAGGTGTGAGTGCATCTGCATGCACAGTGAGGAGAATACTTTTGGAAGATGGCCTGGTGTCAAGAAGGGCAGCAAAGAAGCCTCTTCTCTCCAGGAAAAACATCAGGGACAGATTGATATTCTGCAGAAGGTACAGGGATTGGACTGCTGAGAACTGGGGTAAAGTCATTTTCTCTGATGAATCCCCTTTCCGATTGTTTGGGGCCCCCGGAAAAAAGCTTGTCCGGAGAAGACAAGGTCAGAGTCACCATCAGTCCTGTGTCATGCCAACAGTAAAGTATCCTGAGACCATTCATGTCTGGGGTTGCTTCTCAGCCAAGAGAGTGGGCTCACTCACAATTTTGCCTAAGAACACAGCCATGAATAAAGAATAGCACCAACACGTCCTCCGAGAGCAACTTCTCCCAACCATTCAGGAACTGTTTGGTGACGAACAATGCCTTTTCTACCATGATGGAGCACCTTGCCACAAGGCAAAAGTAAGTGGCTCGGGGAACAAAGCGTCGATATTTTGGGTCCATGGCCAGGAAACTCCCCAGACCTTAATCCCATTGAGAACTTGTGGTCAAACCTCAAGTGGCGGGTGGACAAAAAAAAGCCAAACTCCAAGCATTGATTATGCAAGAATGGGCTGCCATCAGTCAGGATGTGGCCCAAAAGTTAATTGACAGCATGCCAGGGCAGATTGTAGAGATCTTGAAAAGAAGGGTCAACACTGCAAATATTGACTCTTTGCATCAACTTCATGTAATTGTCAATAAAAGCCTTTGACACTTATGAAATGCTTGTAAATATAATTTAGTATTCCATAGTAACATCTGACAAAAATATCTAAAGACACTGAAGCAGCAAACTTTGTGGAAATTATTATTTGTGTCATTCTCAAACCTTTTGGCCAGGAATGTCGTCATCGCCAAAGCGAGAACCAAAGCCAGAGCAGTTTATGCGAAGAAAGAGAAAGACATTAAGGTTGAGAAGGCCTGCCTCAAAGCTACCTTGAATGCCCTGCAGGAAGAGAAAGGGAAAGATGCTGCTCTAGCTGAGGCAGAAATACTGGAGGCAGTTCTAAAAGAAGTAGATCTTTGTTTGGCCGGCACGGTCTCACCACCAGTCCCAGTTCAGAAACGCCTTCCGTGTGATAGACCATGCTCGCCTTAGTTCAAGTCTCAGAGTGAGGGATGAAGAATGTGACTCTGCCGACACGGTTACATTAGGTAATATGCCCCCAACCAAACAGACAGACAAACAACCTACACCAGATCATACGACCCTCACCAGCACAAGCAAGGCCAACAACCAGAGGAATGGAGGGATGAAAGAAGAAAGTCACTAGCAGTCTCCTACTCGTTCCCCTGGGAACCCCTGCAGAACCTCTACTCAAGGTGACCATGGCGTAACCCCCACCACCTACGTTCCTTGCCAAGTACCTTGCCCACAGCCAGTTGATCACTACAGGGTTAACCACATTCAATGATAAACCTGAGAACCAGCTGTCAGAGCAGCTCAGAGTACTGCTCATAGCCCACCTAGAATTTAGCCCAAACAACTGCCTCTTTCCCTACTGTATTTATTTAGCTCCTTTGCACATTCTTCCACTGCAAATCTACCATTCTAGTGTTTTACTTGCTACATTGTATTTACATTTCCACCATGGCCTTTTTTGGGAGGTACCCTTCCTCACCTCATTTGCTCACATCGTATACAGACTTGTTTCTACTGTATTATTGACTGTTTGTTTTACTCCATGTGTAACTGTCGTTGTGTATCGAACTGATTTGCTTTATCTTGGCTAGGTCGCAATTGTAAATAAGAACTTGTTCTCAACTTGCCTACCTGGTTAAATAAAAACTATAGACACAATCACTCTGCAGATTCTCAAAACACAATACAAAGACATGTCTACAAAATTCCCCTGCTACAAAGCCAATGGGTTAGGGGAGGTTTGCAGATATGTTTTTGAAATGGGAAAGGGGTTTTGGTTGTGTTTAGAGTGTAAATGTATTGTTGTGTATGAGAACGATTGAGAAATGGCACCTTTCAATCACCAATACACAACAGTAGATACTGTACGAACTGCCCTCCTAAGACTTCACACCTTCTGCAGCCCTCCCACTTTGATTTCTCCTCTCAAAAGCAGATCCCAATGTCCCTAAACAATACACTCATTGTCCCTGTCTCAACACTTAGGTCTCAATCTGTTGACACGTTTACCCCCCCCCCAAAAAAGGCATGTTGCCCTACATGCCATCCACAAAAAGTTTAAAATGGTAACACCACAACCATGTCTTTCCAGGAGATGTGCAGCGCGAGCAAATATTCTGCAAGAGGTCCAAACAGTTGGTGGTGAAGGTCTACAAGCCCTACACCACTTCAAGCAGTCTTATCCAGCTGGCTGTACACTGCAGACAGGACAAGACTATTCATCACAAGCACTCTGTTTCCACAACCCATCATCCCAAACACCATTGCACCAAAGCCAGATAAGGAACCATAAAATAAACATGAATATTTTCAATCAATCCTCAATTTGTCTGCCTATGGATTCACAGAATACGTTGTACATGGCTTTGTAGCATCAAAAATATGTTAGACATTCAGATTTCCCAAAAAATGTTTGTCAAAATCTAAAATACAGGAGAGTGTAAAATATCTAATGCTAAAAATAAAAAATGATATGGTAAAAGTAACATACACAAACAGGTGTCCACCCCAAAGTACCGCATTTCCTGACACCATCAATGAGAGAACACTTGAATAGACAAGATGGCGGAGCACACATGGTTGGATTACTTAAGTATTTATTTGAATATGTTTTTTTTCTCCCAAAATTTAAAAATGGACCCCCTGCAACTGGGCACAGACATTTTTTGGTACTGCCGTTTCCACAAATCGAGGACGAAGACAGCGTCGGCAAGCTATGGTTGTTTGAAAATTCTGTGCTACGCCAAACAGCACCTATCCTGTAACCCCCAGTAATGGGTACCAAAATTCTTTGGCTAAATCAAATTATCTGGTGTAACAATCTGTAGCTAGGGGGAACTGGTGATTAGTAGAGGATTGGAGAGGTGGTCATGATTACATTTATATTCCAAAGAAACAGTAAGTTCAGGAAACAATTCTACAGCTGTGGGAGGAGTGTTGTCATGCGAACTGCCATTAACCTCATCGAGTCATCTTCTGCTTGAAATGTCCAATCCATTGATGTTTTTCGCCAAGAATAAGCCCAGGCACCACAGTATTTTCTGTTAGACAGAAGAGTATAATTAATTATATTTCATTGCACAGTTGACAGCATAACACCACTAAGGTATACTAGTTTAACATGCATAGGCACAGAGATGACATTTACAACAATATCTAGCCTAAGAGAAAGAAATATGACATAGCCCTCGACCCTTGCGCAGTGTTCAGGCCAAACAAATGTACCTAGGTAGGTAGGAAGACAGTATCTAGCTACAGCCATGTTTAACAGGCATGCTCAGGCAAATATTTGAGCAAAACTACCTGCCCTCCAGGACACCTACACCACCCGATGTTACAGGAAGGCCATAAAGATCAAGGACAACAACCACACGAGCCACTGCCTGTTCACCCCACTATCATCCAGAAGGCGAGGTCAGTACAGGTGCATCAAAGCTGGGACCGAGAGACTGAAAAACAGCTTCTATCTCAAGGCCTTCAGACTGTTAAACAGCCACCACTAACATTGAGTGGCTGCTGCCAACACACTGACTCAACTCCAGCCACTTTAATAATTTCAAGTGATGGGAAATGATGCAAAATATATCACTAGCCACTTTGAACAATGCTACCTAATATAATGTTTACATACCCTACATTATTCATCTCATATGTATACGTATATACTGTACTCTATATCATCTACTGCATCCTTATGTAATACATGTATCACTAGCCACTTTAACTATGCCACTTTGTTTACATACTCATCTCATATGTATATACTGTACTCGATACCATCCACTGTATCTTGTCTATGCTGCTCTGTACCATCACTCATTCATACATCTTTATGTACATATGCTTTATCCCCTTACACTTGTGTATAAGACAGTAGTTTTGGAAATGTTAGTTAGATTACTTGTTGGTTATTACTGCATTGTCGGAACTAGAAGCACAAGCATTTCACTACACTCACATTAACATCTGCTAACCATGTGTATGTGACAAATAACATTTGATTTAGCTTTTCAGTTTGTGATTTACAACAGTTCAATTGTTGTATTATTGTTTCTCCTCTGTTAACTACACTGAACAAAAATATAAATGTAACAAAGTGTTGGTCCCATGTTTCATGAGCGGAAATAAGATCCCAGAAATGTTCCATAAGCACAAAACTATTCTCAAACGTGCACACATTTGATTACATCCATGTTAGTGAGCATTTTATATTTTGTCGAAAATAACCCATCCACCTGACAAGAAGCTGATTAGACAGCATGATCATTGCACAGATGCACCTTGTGCTGAGGACAATAAAAGACCACTAAAATGATCCGTTTTTTCACAACACAATGTCTCAAGTTGAACAAGCATGCAATTGGAATTGCTGACTGCAGGAATGTCCACCAGAGCTGTTGCCAGATAATTGAGCGGTCAATGCTCTACCATACCCCGCCTCCGTCATTTTAGAGAATTTGGCAGAGCGTCCAACTGGCCTCACAACCACGTGTATGGTGTTGTGTGGGCGAGTGGTTTGCTGATGCCAACGTTGTGAACTGAGTGCCCCATGGTGGCAGTGGGATTATGGCATTAGAAAGCGTAAGCTATGGACAACAAACTCAAATTGAACGCACAGAGATACCGTGAGGAGATTCTGAAGCCCATTGTCGTGCCATTCATTCACCGCCATCACCTCATGTTTCAGCATGATGATGCACGGACCCATGTCGCAAGGATTTGTACACAATTCATGGAAGCTGAAAACGTACAAGGTCTTCCATGGCCTGCATACTCACCGGACATGTCACCCATTGAGCAAGTTTGGGATGCTCTGGATCGATAGGAACTGGATCGACGCGTACGATAGTACCCGCCAAAATCCAGCAACTTCGCACAGCCATTGAAGAGAAGGGGGGGGGGAAACAACATTCCACAGGCCACAATCAACAGCCTGATCAACTCTATGCAAAGGAGATGTGTCAAACTGCATTAGGCAAATGGTGGTCACACCAGATACTGACTGGTTTTCTGATCCATGCCCCAACCTTTTTCACAAGGTATCCATGATCAACAGATGCATACATGTCTTCCCTGTCAGAGGGCCGTTTCTGGCCAGTCTGCCGTCTAGGTGAGACATATTGCATGAATGAAATTCAGGACGTTGAAATCAGGTTCATTTTTGGTTCTGAATGAAAGTTGAAGATACATCATTTATAGACGTCTATTTTGGGACCAAATTAAGGCCGGTCAAGACTGGACCAAATTTGAAACAAACATGTTTGGGCCAAATCGAAGCTTCCGTCATCTGTGGAAATGAAGGCTGGTCTAGACTGCGTCAAAAAAAATAATAATCAAAAAGACGCCGGCCCGTGCTTATTGGGGTGTAGCCTACAGTGTTGGCCTGCAATGGATTTTTTTGTTAATGCCATCCATGTATTAGGACCACTGTTTGCAAAAACAGGCCGTTGCATTGGCTTTATTATTCCCGATTCCTGCGACTCAATTTGGCCAGTTCAGCTCTGAATCTCAGCTACCCGACGTTATCAGGAGTTATCCTGAACCTATTACACAGTGGGAAATGCACAATTATTTTAACATGTCAGCAAATGTTTTATTTGGTGCCATTTAGGTTATTTGATTGGAGAAACCTGCGTGAAGTAAAAAGTGTCTATCTCCCAACCTGTAAACTACAGAAAAGGCCATATACAGTACTCTTTACCATATACCATATCTGCTACATGATTTATGTTAGATTTTTTTTTTTTGTTACTGAACGTTGATGGAGCATAGCAGTGATGCAACAGCACCATTGAGGTGTGCTGCGAATGGACAGAATAAATATTTTCCACCCCTGACTTTGACAAAGGCACTGCTTATCACAGGGTGGTATCAGTGCTGACCTAAAAAGCCCATATACTGGTTGAGAGAAATTGTTATTGGGCAGAATTGTGTGAGATTCTATGCATTTAATAAATAAAAAAAATACAAATAATGATGTATGCAGTGACATCACAAAGTCTGGACTTCAGATTTAATAAAATATCTTGCGATCTTTTATATATTTTGCAGGACTTACTCAGAAACATGCATTATGTTCCTGTTGTCAACTTCTGTCTGCAAATGCATTCATAAAAGGTTGTTGAATGATTTAATTAACCTGTTGAATCTAGGGGTCATTTTATTTTTGGAAAAATAATGTTCCCAAAGTTAAACAGGCAATTTTTTAGGACCAGAACATAGAATATGCATATAATTGACATCTTAGGATAGAAAAAGTCTAAAGTTTCCAAAACTGTAAAGATATTGTCTGTGTATAACAGAACTGATATTGCAGGCAAAAGAATTAGAAAAATCCTATCAGGAACTCAGCGGTTTCTAAATAAGAGTCCCTTCCTATGCTTCCCTATTGAGCAGTGAATTGGGATATCAACGAGATTCCTTTTTCTATGGCTTTACTTAACTTCTTCGATATAGGGGGCGCTCTTAATTTTTGGATAAAAAAAACGTTCCCGTTTTAACCTCTAGCGTCGAGCAATCCCGTATCCGGGAGCGTAATCATAGCCTCAAGCTCATTAGCATAACGCAACGTTAACTATTCATGAAAATCGCTAATGAAATAAATATATTGGCTCACAAGCTTAGCCTTTTGTTAACACTGTCATCTCAGATTTTCATATGCTTTTCAACCATAGCTACACAAGCATTTGTCTAAGAGTATTGATAGCTAGCATAGCATTAAGCCTAGCATTCAGCAACAAAAACAAGAAAAGCATTCAAATAAAATAATTTACCTTTGAAGAACTTCGGATGTTTTCAATGAGGAGACTCTCAGATAGCAAATGTTCAGTTTTTCCAAAAAGATTATATGCATAGTCGAGCATCTTTTCGTGACAAAATATCTTGTTTGACTATGCATATAATTGACAGCTTTGGAAAGAAAACACTGACGTTTCCAAAACTGCCAAGATATTGTCTGTGAGTGCCACAGAACTGATGCTACAGGCGAAACCAAGATGAAATTTCAAACAGGAAATGGCCTAGATTTTGAGGGCGCTGTGTTCCAATGTCTCCTTCTTATATGGCTGTGAATGCGCCAGGAATGAGCCTACACTTTCTGTCGTTTCCCCAAGGTGTCTGCAGCATTGTGACGTATTTGTAGGCATATCATTGGAAGATTGACCATAAGAGACTACATCTACCAGGTGTCCGCTTGGTGTCCTCCGTCGAAATTATTGCGTAATCTCCAGCTGCGTGCATTTTACCATTTGCTTCAGAAGAGAAAGGCAACTGCCACGAATGATTTATCATCGAATAGATGTTAAAAACTTGATTGATTCTAAACAACGTTTGCCATGTTTGTCGACATTATGGAGTTCATTTGGAAAACAGTTCGCCGTTTTGATGACTGAATTTTCGTTTTTTTGGTACCCAAACGTGATGTACAAAACGGAGCGATTTCTCCTACACAAAGAATCTTTCAGGAAAAACTGAACATTTGCTATGTAACTGAGAGTCTCCTCACTGAAAACATCTGAAGTTCTTCAAAGGTAAATGATTTTATTTGAATGATTTTCTTGTTTTTGTGAAAATGTTGCTGGCTGAATTCTAGGCTTATAGCTATGCTAGCTATCAATACTCTTACACAAATGCTTGTTTAGCTATGGTTGAAAAGCATATTTTGAAAATCTGAGATGACAGTGTTGTTAACAAAAGTCTAAGCTTGAGAGCAAATATATTTCATTTAATTTGCGATTTTCATGAATAGTTAACGTTGTGTTATGCTAATGAGCTTGAGGCTATAAATAGGATCCCGGATTGCTCGACGCAAGAAGTTAATTTGGAAAAAAGTTTGGCTTTGTAATGACTGAATTAGTTTTTGTTTCTTAGCCAAACGTGATGAACAAAACGGAGCGATTTCTCCTACACAAATAATATTTTTGGAAAAACTGAACATTTGCTAACTGAGAGTCTCCTCATTGAAAACATCCGAAGTTCTTCAAAGGTAAATGATTTTATTTGAATGCTTCTCTTGTTTTTGTGAAAATGTTGCTTGCTGAATGCTAGGCTTAATGCTATGCTAGCTATCAATACTCTTACACAAATGCTTGTGTAGCTATGGTTGAAAAGCATATTTTGAAAATCTGAGATGACAGTGTTGTTAACAAAAGGCTAAGCTTGATATATATATATATATATATATATATTACACACACACACACACACACACACACCTTTCATTTACGATTTTCATGAATAGTTAACGTTGCGTTATGCTAATGAGCTTGAGGCTATGATTAAGCTCCCGGATACGGGAATGCTCGACGCAAGAAGTTAATGTGTCTAGACATAGTTTCAGGCTTTTATTTTGAAAAATGAGCCTGAGCGACAACATTGCGTCAGTGTCTACCTGATGGCTCTTTGTGTATTTCTCACGCAAAAGACAGAGGTAGCCATTTTTCCACCCGGTCTTACTGAAAAAAACTGTCCTGGTTGATATATTATCGAATAGATATTTGAAAAACACCTTGAGGATTGATTATAAACAACGTTTGCCATGTTTGTCGATATTATCGAGCTAATTTGGAATATTTTTCGGTGTTGTCATGACCGCAATTTCCAGTCGTTTTCTCAGCCAAAAGTGAAGAACTAACGGAGCATTTTTGGCTACAAAAATAATTTATCTAACTGGGAGTCTTGTGAGTGAAAACATCCAAAGCTCAAAAGGTAAACAATTTAATTTGATTCCTGCTGCTAGCTAGGCATAATACTATGCTAGGCTATCGATAAACTTACAAATGCTTGTCTTGCTTTGGCTGTAAAGCATATTTTCAAAATCTGAGATGACAGGGTGATTAACAAACGGCTAAACTGTGTTTGAATATATTTCACTTGTGATTTCATGAATATGAATATTTTCTAGTAAGATGTTTTGTCCGTTGCGTTATGCTACTAGTGTCAGTTGATGACAGTTCTCCTGGATCCGGGATGGGTAGTTACAAGAAGTTAAAGGGAGTCATAATGCTAATTGTTAATGATTGACAAGGAAACGAACACCAACACAGTGTATTGTACAAAGTTATCAGGTATCAGGAAAGCCGAGATGTCAGAGGCACCTGCCAATAACCTTTTAGCAAATCTAACTTACTAACGTAAACAGTAGTGCCAAGTCTGTCAATGTACATAAGCGGGACATACCATCAGGCTTAGGAACAAGAATACACGGGGAACTCCAAGAGCTGTTACTGGGTTTTGCCATGTCATTCTGTAATAAATAAGCTACCGCACTTTTCATTACCTCCCTTTCCTTAGCGTTAACCTCTCTGGCCAAACCCGGCACGCAACTGCACCCCCTGCCAACAATAAATGCAAATGCGCTACGCCAAATGCTAATAGCACTCGTTAAAACTCAAACGTTCATTAAAATTCACATGCAGGGTAGTCAATTCAAGCTACACTCATTGTGAATCTAGCCAACAAGTCAGATTTGTAAAATGCTTTTCGGCGAAAGCATGAGTAGCTATTATCTGATTGCAGGTAACACGCCGAAATACCAGAAGGGGACGTAAACAAAGGAATTAGCGTAGCCGGCGCTACACAAAACGCAGAAATAAAATATAAAACATTCATTACCTTTGACGAGATTCTTTGTTGGCACTCCTATATGTCCCATAAACATCACAATTGGGTCTTTTTTTCGAATTAAAATCGGTCCTTGTGTACCCAAAATGTCAATTTATGAAGACCGTCAGATCCAGTAAAAACACATTTTTTAAACACAACGTTATTTTTTAAAATTAAAAAAGTTGCCTATAAACTTTGACAAAACACTTCAAACTACTTCTGTAATCCAACTAGGTATTACTAAACGTTTATAAACGATCAAATTGATCACGGAGCGATCTGTATTCAATAAGCACGAGTTTGGGAAACGTAACCAACTTTTCCGGTTCCATTGTTTACAGCTGTGGACTTGACAACCGGATGTGGCTATTACTCAGATAACCAACGATTTAGTTGAATCGAAATCACAACACTGGCGACATCGTGTGGAAGCTATAGGAACTGTATACTCAGCCTTAAGTATTTTTCCTTCCAATAGACAATACATGGACTGGCGGATTGATTTTTTCTTCGTCGATTTAGTGACCAGTTTTCTGGCGATTTTGACCACGGAACTCGTTCTGTTATAGTTACAGACACCATTGAACCAGTTCTAGAAACTTCAGAGTGTTTTCTATGCACACATACTAATCATATGCATATACTATATTCCTGGCATGAGTAGCAGGACGTTGAAATGTTGCACGATTTTTAACAGAATGTTGAAAAAAGTAGCCCGATCTCTAAGAGGTTTTAACCCGGTACAGATGTTGACATATAGGAGCAGCGTCCCCCACATCCACGTCATGGTCCAAGATGGATGTGCAACTTGGAACGTTGAAACACATTGAGAAAACTATTTATCAATAGGATAAGATTAGTCTGCTCATTATCCAAATGTTCCATTTGAGAAGTTAACTTTATCAACATCTTAGAATTACATAAGCGTTCACACTGCTGTAACTCCAACCTGTCCTCCATATCCTCCTCTAGGTCCCAGCCAGGCTTCAGCACCACCGCAGCCACACTGGAGATGGCAGGCTGGACCAGCTTACCTGAGAAGCTGTCTGGAGCACCACACACATAACATGCTGAAAGCATATTAACATGACACACGGGAAGAAGACCTACGATCAGCGGTCTGTCACATAATTGGTGTCACAGTTTCTTTTCCACAGGATATGGCCCAGAAAAACATGCTGACAGATGAGCCAGGGATTGGCAACAAAACTAAAACTTGATCCCCTGGTGAAAAATAACAGCCAACAGCCTCTTTGGCATAATGTAACTTCATACGTTTTTGAGACAAGGAGAGTGCAGTCTTTCCCACATCTTACTGGAAAAATCCAACACATTTTTTTAGAGGCGCTACTGGGGGGTAGGAGATGATCCTTCAATGCTTTAAGCGGACCCTGTGGGGTGTATCCAACACAAGGTCAGCAGTGCTGAACCCTAAGGACTCTTGTATTGTTTCCCTGATAGTAAATAGGACACCCCCTCATACCAATCGGTACTGGAATCCATCAAGTACTTGCGTAGCATTGCCTTTAGTGTCCGATGCCAGCGCTTGAGTGCCCCTTGACTCTCCGGATGATAGGGACTGGAGACCTGATGGGAAATACAGTCTTTAACACATTTGATAACAGTTTTGACAAAGTTAATTCCCTGATCAGTTTGGATTACTTAGCCCGTATAGTACAGAGGAGGATAGCCTCTGGGTATTGAGTAGCACTGCACATTATTGTTAGTAAGTACTGGTTACCTGACCTGGATTTTGGTAACGGACCTACACAATCAATTATCACTCGTTCAAATGGTTCCCCACCACCGGAATCGGGCAGAGCGGCGCACAAGGAACTGTTTGATTCGCTTTCCCAGTGAGCTGACATACATGACAGGTTTTACAAAACTAGACCATGTCAGACTTCAAACCTGTCCAGAAAAAAATGGACTTGGTTATAAGTCTCCGTGATCCTCTAATGTCTGACCAATCCTGGTCATGGGCGAGTGAGAGCACCTGCTGTCGGAACGGTGTAGGAACAACCACACTAACAGTGTCATGAGCTGCCCATTTATGCATCAAAACCGCTGCTTCCATAAAGTAGGCAGTCACTTTAGTTTTAAATTACTCAGTGGAAATTACCGAAGCAAAAACACTTGCGAAGACTGGTGTCTCCTTTTTGACATTCAATCACCTTCTTGGGGGTGACAGACAAAATAATGTCATGTAATTGGGGCACGATGTTACTTTCCCCTGCCTTAGTTTTAACCCCCATAAAAACTCTGTCTTGCGAAAGGAATACTTAGTGCATTGTCTTCTACCTCAACATTCTCAAAAATGGAACTAGACAAATCCACCATATCTCCCAGCTTGTGAGATTGTTCCCTCGTTGACACACAAGCAGGAAAAACATGGGGAAATGCTTAAACCAATTTATAATCTGTAGTTTGGAATTCTGGGTTGTCTACCACCAGCATTATCTTTCCCTAGTAGCAATGTGACTCCTTTCACTGGTAGTGTATACACTACACCAACACAGAAACATCCTGATACCAAGTCTGACACTAAGTGGACCCAGTGTAATGGTACGGTGTCTCTATATCCTGTAATATGACATGCAAGCCACAATGTGTTTCAGGAGACCAGGGTAAATCATCAGTAACGATTACTGACGGCAACGCCCCAGTGTCTTGTAAGATTTGAATGGGCTTCTGATCCGCTTGTTCTCCAGTTAAGGAAACACAACCAGCAGAGATAAACAGAGCATAGATATTGATTCAGCATTTGGGAAATCAGATCCTTACCCTGTCCAACAGGTGAACGAAAGACTGGACAAAACCCACGTTTCCAATTTAGTGGATGGTGACAGGGTCTGTGTCGGCTTATTTTTCAAAACCAGGCTGTTTGCAATCATGTGACCCTTTTGGCGACAGTAAAAACATTCATGGACCTTGCTCGAAGGCATAGGGTTGAAGGAATAGCGACCCAAACGAGGCACTGATGACGTAATCGTTCAGCCTTCAAAACGAGGGGCACCAAAGAGTCTTGTGTGTCAAAGCATACTCATCTGCCAACACTGCTGCCTGGGCCAATGTTGCCACTCTCTATTCATTTAAAATTAACTACAATTCTATCAGTGAGGTTGCTTTTAAAAATGCTCCAACAGCATCAACTCTCAAATATCAGCAAAGGTGTTCGCTTTGCTGGCTGAACACCAGCGATTAAACAGAAACTCTTTGTCCCTTGCAAACTCAAAAGTACAGTGAGATGGTTGTGGTTCCTGAAGCGCTGCTTCAGGCACCAACTCATAAGCCCTCAATAAGGTTGTTTTAACTATATCATACTGTAAACTGTCTTCCAAGGAGAAAGCAGCTACTACTTCCTGGGCTTTCCCAGATAATTTACATTGTAACAGGAGCGGCCTAACCTCAAGTGGCCAATGAAGCGCAGTGGCCACACGCTCAAATGCAGAGAAATAGGAATCAACTTCCGACTCCTGGAATGGAGGGACTAAAGCAATATTTTTACTCATGTCGAAGTGGGCTTGATGTTGGCGCCAGTCCGACTCCACAGTGTCTAGCTCCAGTTGTCGGATCCTCACCTCGTCGTTTTCCATTTTCCTAATTTCTAAATCAAACTTCATCCATCTTTCTCTTTACTCCATTTCCAAACAGGCCAGCAACCCCTTCGTTCGCCCTGTCCTCAGACTTTGCATCGGAAGGTCTACCCATCGCCTCTCCTGAAGCCTCCCTCGTCATCTTCAATAAGAAAATTTGTTCTCACTAAAGCCTCCCTGACTAGCACCAAAAGCTCAGCCTTTAGGGCTTTCTAAGGGACGAAGTGTCCATAATGGTCAGCTATAGCGCAAAGGTCTACTTCACGCAACCCTACCAACAGATCAACAGAGGGTGCTTCAATAAACATGGAGATTGCTGAGGCAGCCATTTTGTAGACAGCAGCCTACTGAACACATGTATCTAAACAAGTCATCCAAACTCACAGCCTACCATCACACCTCAATCACAAAGAGCTCAGAGCAGCAGGGTTCAAAGATCCCAGATGAGCCCCCGTTATGCTACAGGGGCTCATCTGGGAATGCAATTCCCTGCTACACTCAACTCACCATGGAGTGAAAGAGGTATGTGACTGCAGGTGCAGGTAAGGATGACAGAGGCAGAATATTTTACCATTTACAGGGAATTTATTTCCTTGTCATGGTAATTTGGGGAAAAGGGGCTGGACGGAACCAAAGCAAAAAAAGTAAAAGCTGGAGCCCCCTCTCCTACCCACAACTGGCGCACTAACCAAAATACAGGGGGATGGTCCGTCCAGGTCTTACCTAGTGTGCATAGACAGTATATACTACGGGTATATGTATGCCCACAGGTCTCTTGCCTAAGCACTCCCAAGGTGCCTTCCCCTTCCCCCCTGGGAACAGAAACAGAATAATTACAAACGTCAGTAAACAATTTCACTAATCAAAAACAGTCCTATGACTACAAAATACTTTACAAAAACTTATACAGACTAACAATGAAGCACAGGACATACTACGAAACTCTCTGAGCGACATCCAAGAAGCTCTCTATTCCTAACAAAGGAACTCTGGCTTTTAAAGCTGTAGAAGGAGTCTGTAATTGTAGACAGCTGTAACAAGAGGGCGGGATCAGACCTCCACTCTGCAATGGGGTCGACCAATTAGCTGCTTGGGAGAATCCAGGAGGCCATTTCCTGAAATACACACATACATATACACAAACCCACAACATAGAAACTGGGGAACGTAACAGAGTTGTTGACCTCACAATAAGCCAGATTGCTGAAACTTGAAGCAGCAGCCGCAACACAATCAATCGGAAATGGTCAGTTTATGGTGCAAATTCGAGTAGGCATAATTCATTTCAACCACCTTCATTTTAATTAGACTTCATTAACAACAAGAGGGCTATGTGTTGGAGCCTATTTCTTCCTATTTAAAAATGAAGAGGTAGGCCTACCTGTTTGACAGATGAAATTAGGCTATAGGCTGCTATATCAATAGTTGCCAGTTCCTTACCCACCATGCACTCTTTAAATACCCGTCCTCCGTGTCAGTGAAGGGCTATTACGTTAAAACCATGACTCAAATTTAGGGGGTATGAGAGGGTATGCCATTGGCCTACCTTTTATTAAAGAAAATAACAAAAAGCACAGGCCTTCCCCAATGTTAACTAAAAAGTTGGAAGAAAAATGAAATGGATCAGATTATATAAAGTGATCTAAACAGTGCTTTGGCCCACGATGCTTTATGCTAGAAACAAGCAATATGCATATGGGGATATCATTGAATGTCAAAGAAATTAAACAGAGGGTGAGTTAAAACCTTCTACAGCCGAGGAGATAAAAATAGATTTTACTTGGGAAATAATCTAATTCTGTAGGTATCAATTGATTAAGCTATTCACTTTTTGTACAATAGAAGATGTTTGAAGCCAGACAGCTTTTAAGGAAACACTTGTGACTTTCTCTCGTTGAGTAAAACCACAGAAGAAGAGTAGCCAGCGGTTACAGCTTAAAATGTTTCTGTGTTAGCCTCACTTTTGAAAGTACCATGCTCAGATGACCAATGACTTCTCAGATTTAATTATTTGCAAACAGGGACAGTTTCATTGCAAACAAGACTCTGATTTGGTATTGGAGAAATATGATAGGATGAACACATAGGCCTATCTCTCTGTCCATTCCACACATAGAGACGCATACAAAGCTCTCTCTCGCCCTCCATTTGGAAAATCTAACCATAATTCTATCCTCCTGATTCCTGCTTACAAGCAAAAACTAAAGCAGGATGAACCAGTGACTCGCTCAATACAGAAGTGGTCAGATGATGCGGATGCTACATTACAGGACTGTTTTGCTAGCACAGACTGTAATATGTTCTGGGATTCATTCAATGGAATTGAGGAGTACAGTATACCACCTCAGTCACTGGCTTCATCAATAAGTGCATCGACAACGTCGTCCCCACAGTGACCGTATGTACATATCCCAACCAGAAGCCATGGATTACAGGCAACATCCGCACCGAGCTAAAATCTAGAGCTGCCGCTTTCAAGGAGCACAACACTAATCAAATCAAATCTAATGTTTTTTTTGTTTTTTTTAAGGGTGGATCAGCTTAATATTTTGGAAAGAATATTGGTTCCATCAATGTAATTGTCTTCATCATTTCTAATCCCCCATATATTCTTTGGATAAATATATATATCCATACACGCATGCATACATATACACATATATTGTTGGGGATCAGAATAGTTTGGTAACATAGATAAGATGTTTTATTTTCATTATTTGCTTGTGAGTTACTTCTCATTTAGAATGTATCTTGTTGTACTATAGTGGTGGCCATTTGCAGTTATCCTTTCTCTGTCCTGGGTTCAGTTACTTGGGCCGCAGAGAGGGGAGAGGCCAAGCTTGTCTTCATATGTAAACATATCTTTTAAACCATGTGAAGGGATGATTGAGGGGGAACCAATTATCTCTTGGCTCCACAATGTCTGCGTGCCAGTCACTGTGTCTCTGTGATCTTGTCCAGGAGGGGTGTATTTGATATATGCTAGTGGATGAGGTTTTGTTTTTGGTCCTGAGTGGTACTAAGAGCGAGATAAGAACATAGTTTAGGAGACAAAGCTGAACGATAATTTATAGCCAATGCTGTCTGGCTATGGGATACTCCTCTCTCAAGTAAAGTCTTCCTTTGTAATGTTCCTAATATCTGTTATTAGTCATGTGAGTTCAGATGGCTATAAATGATACTAAGAACTGTTTTGTAAGCACTCTCAGAGAATTCATTTATAGACACTGAATTAATCTGAGAGTCACAGGGTTGTGATGGAGCTCATATAATTAAAGATGGATTTTATGATAACTCTGACTTGTGTGTGGTTTGTCTCATGATTTGGTAAATACAGGAAATTTCCACTACAATATACATACACATACCTATATAGACATCCATACTTTAAGGAATATACCTTTTTTATTATTCCCTGCAAACCCGATCCCCCAATTGGAGTAAACTAATAAACACTCGGCTTTTACCTTCAATTTATACATCTTATACACATTTTACAGACAGTCTATTTTACAATAGTTATTTTTGTTTGTTTTTAGTCCTTCCTCTATTTCTGATGTCCATGCAGTTTGATTTATATTTGTAACTGTGCTATTTCCCAAAAGTTCTGAACCTATATACATTTTACAGACCCCGTATGTTTTACATGTTTTATCTTGCTATTAGTCCCACCCTTCAGCTCCATTCAACCCCTCCCATCTATCTCTCAACATCATCCATTTTGGGAAAAAAATAAAAATAATCTAATGTTATTTGTCACATGAGCCGAATACAACAGGTGTGAAATACCTTACATTGAAATACTTACTTGCAAGCCTTTAAAACTTCTTAAGGATCGTTGTCCCGCTAGCGGAACAACTTCCGGTGAAACTGGAGGACGTGCAATTCAAATAAATAATCATAAATATTATGGATTTTAAACATTTATGTACATATAAGTGTCTTATATTGCCTGAAATCTTAAAATCTTGTTAATCTAACTGCACTGTCCGATTTAAAGGAGCTATTACAGCGAAAACATGCCAAGCAATTGTTTGAGGATGGCGCCCCACATCAAACTATTTTTCCACCGGCACAGGTTTCATACATTCACATATAATGATTAAATATTCACTTACTTTTTGAAACTCTTCTTCTGATTTGTCATCCAAAGGGTCCCAGCTATAACATGTAGTGTCGTTTTGTTAGATAAAATACTTCATATCCCAAAAAGTCTGTTTAGTTTGCGCCATCAATTTGAGTAATCCACTCGTTCAACTTGCAGAGAAAAGAATCCGAAAATCTACCACTAAACTTTGTTTCAACAAGTCAAAATACACTTCTATTTACTCCTCAGATGCTCTAAAATGTAATCAAACTATAATATTTATTTTGGAAAGAAGTGTGTCCAATAGGAAACCAATTTTAGCAGGTGCGTAATGTCTTCATGGCGCGTGCAAACACGAATTTCCAAGACTGTGTCCCTCTACTGAAACTGTTTTCTTATTCGTTTTTGAAGTTACAAGCCTGAAACCTTGAACATAGACTGCTGATACCACATGGAAGCCATGGGATTACAGTGGTTGGCCCCATGTGTTACTTTTATTTCTTATTTTTGTAGGTATGACGTGCCCAAAGTAAATTGCCTGTAGCGCAGCCCCTGAAGCCAGGATATGCATATAATTGGTACCATTGGGAAGAAAACACTGAAGTTTGTAGAAATGTTAAAATAATGTAGGAGACTATAACACAATAGATATGGTAGGAGGAAATCCAATCTTTTTTTTGAGAGACCATCCTCTTAGAAATGCAAGAGAAAGGTCATATTGAAAATTAGGTCTCTCTGTTCCGAACGAAGTCTCTCCTTATCCTCTATTCTAAGAACAAACCGTTCTTAATACTTGCTGAAGAACACAGAGGACTCTAAATATTTGGCCACCTCATTCAGTAGATATCTGTTGGTTTGACACATTGAGACAGTTGTGGTGGATTAAGGAAATGTAACAACGTTGGGCTATAGAAGGCAAGCCCCAACTCAGAATCATTGGGCTCTTAATGAATCACCTACGGGTGGGTCTGGGTCGTTGACCAGCTCCATTATTGCAATAATTCATCCATATCAAATAAAGATTGATTGTTTGAAGAAATGACAAAGTCTCTCTCACTTTATTAGACGATTACATGACACTACTTATCACCATGGTCCGTGCCTAGATCTGAAACAATTTGATGGGGAAACATGAAATTGCAATGTAAAGCAATTCAGGCATTCTTGAAAGTGAAGACAATCCTTGACCTGCAAAGATGATTATTGTTGAATTATAATGTGTTTTGAGTGGCAGCCCACAGTATAATGTATGAAATGATGAATTGAAAATATATAGACAATTAAATTATATTATTTTAAATATTGTAACTGAAACTGGACAGATTTGATCTAGTTTTAGTCACAATAATTTTAGTCCCTAGCTAGCTAACTTTAGTTAATTTATTGAAACCCATATTGTGTATTGGTGTCTAACTTACTGTTGTGTTACAGACAAGACAGAAATGGACATCTCCCTACCCCGTTCGGTCGCCTGGTTCAGCAGGCTCATGGTTACAAGGGTAACCATGCATCCGGAGTTTAAATGCGCTTCCGTGTCGTGTCCGTCAACCTTCACCGGGACCATGGGTGCAGTTGACTTGTGGTGTGCCCAACAGGAGGTGACATAGTTCACGGCATGACACACCTCGCCTCCGGGGCTAGCTGATGGCATCGACTCCTCTCGAGCCGGGCAATTCCAGTAAATGTGCCCCCGGGCACCACACTGAAAACACCTCCTTTGGTCTCCCTCTACCTGGGGTCGTCGGTGACGGGTCGGCCTTACCCCCGCCGTCTCTCCACAGGTTTGCGGTCCTTTGGCCCTGCCGACTGTCGGTTCGGGGTACACTACAGTGGGGCTGTCCTTCCGTCCCTACGGATGAGTCGCCGACTCGTCCCGGCTACCACTCAGCAGTGCCTGAGTGTTCTTCTGCGTCTCCACTGCTTCCAGGAGGCCTTCCAAGGCCTGGGGTGCGCATAAACTCGCTGCCCTCTTCATGTCATGGGGTAGCGCCCGTAAGAAGCGATCCAGGACCACTTTGTTGAGGATGGATACGTCGGTGAGGAGCCATGCCCTGGTGACGCGCACTAGGTAGCTCATTTGTGCTCAGGGTGAGGCGTCGGGTACGAACCTCCAGTCATGGAACCGTTGAGCCCGATGGGCCAGGCTGTACCCATAGCGGCTGATTATCTCCTGTTCGAATCCATCGTAGTTATTTGCCTGTTCGTTGTTCAGGTCCCAATTACGCCTTTTGGGCATGCCCAGAGAGGAACGGGGCCAGCAGACTTGCCCACTACGGCCTTGGCCATCCTTCCTGTAGTGCTGTCCGTTCAAATGTACAGAGGTCATCGTCTTCCGTTAGCTTGATTAAAAACTGGTTGGGATGTGATCCAGGAGATGCTCCTCCTTGCAGCATCCTGACTTCCTCAACGAGGCGGACATTTTGTAGTCATTGTTCCTTCCAGCATTCTTTCCTGAGCCGCCGGTTGTTCTTGTTGGGCCTGGACGACCTGAGCTATCAACTCGTCCATGCTGATACTGTGTAAACGTCAACCCTGATCTGACCATGTTATCAGAGTGCTCGCATTCTCCACCACTTGTGGCAAGACCAGGGGGTTTGGTCAAGACATTTACATAGATCAGACACGGACAGAGCTCAGTTTCAAGGGTGTTTATTAAATAATAAATCAAAAACAAAAAGGTCTCCCCCATGAGAACCTCTCCGGGATACCTTCTCCTGGGCTCTGGATCTTCCTGTATCCTGTTGGGCACACAAACTCAACTCCCTCGGCTTAGCTCGGGTAACCGTATCCAACCACATAGAAGTCCCCTCACTTCCCCTAGTCCTCTCTCTTCCCCTAGTCCTCTCTCTGTGTGCTGCTTTATGGGCCTCGCACAGCTGGTGAGCAATCCTCCCTTGATTACTCACCAGCTCCCAATCAGCCCCAATTAGTCCTGTCCAGAGAGCCTGTCGAGGCCTGGCACGTCCAGCAGATGGAGCCACGGCCTTGTGATGTATACTCCATCTGTTACCAGGCCTCGACGAGTCTCCTCCTGGTGGATGACCTGCTGTACGCCACAGTATATATTACCTCAATTACCTCGACACAGGTGCCCCCGCACATTGACATTGACTCTGTACCGGTACCTCCTGTATATAGCCTCGCTATTGTAATTTACTGCTGCTCTTTAATTATTTGTTATTGTTATCTCTTAATTTTTCTGGGGGGTGGTTCTTAAAACTGCATTGTTGGTTAAAGGGGCTTGTAAGTAAGCATTTCACTGTTGTATTCGGGGCATGTGATGAATAAAATTTGATTTGATTTAAATTGATTGCATGATCTCGAACTGTGTTTGCTAGGGATGGGGGAAAAGTGTGACACCACTCCAGCCCCAAAGGATGGGAGTTGCCCATCCCTTTTTTTGAAGTTCTGGATCAGGTTTTTATCAAGGATCTCTCTGTACTTTGCTCTGTTCATCTTACCCCAGATCCTGACTAGTCTCCCAGTCCCTGCCGCTGAAAAACATCCCCACTGCATGATGCCGCCACCACCATGCTTCACCGTAGGGATGGTGCCAGGTTAGGTCAGGTTTTGCTCTGACATGGACTGTCAACTGTGGGACCTTATATCGACCGGTGTGTGCATTTCCAAATCATGTCCAATCAATTGAATTTACCCCAGGTTGACTCCAATCAAGTTGTAGAAACATCTCAAGAATTATCAATGGAAACAGGAGGCACTTGAGCTCAATTTCGAGTCTCATAGCAAAAATATTTCAGATTTTTATTTGTGATGCGTTTTCAAAAATGTCTAACCTGTTTTCTCTTCGTCATTATGGGGTATTAAGTGTAGATTTTAGAATAAGGCTGTAACGTAACAAAATGTGGAAAAGGGAAGGGTTCTAAATACTCTCCGAATGCACTGTATAGGCTATGTTCCATGTTGTTCCCTATAATAAAATGTCAAACATGGACACAACAATTCAAGAGAAATAATCTACACAATAATTTGTGAAATGGGCCTTTTCCTATAATGGTAACTCAATCAGGCAACCGGTACTCAGTGCTGAACAGTGCTGAAATTGCAGCTGCGTTGGGTCTCGCCCATCTATTCATCTGCTGATAACATGGACAAGAGGAACCTGATTAGTAATCCTAGATAATCAAAGCTACTCTGAGACACTTTGTGAATACAGGCCTAGATCTTCCCGAAATGTTAGGTGTGTGAGTAAGTAAGTGGCAGGTAGGGGTTACAGGCAGTGAGACAAATATACTGCAAGTGTGTGTGTGTTGGCCTGGCCAGTCATAATTGGGTTGTTTGTGTAGCCTCAGGCCTTTGGCTCTTAATCTGAAACTCTCACCATTCTCTGTACCGCTTCACTGTCACTGTTGAGTGATGTAATTCTCTGACACCTCTTCTCTCCTCCTTTCCTGAGCCCATGCCCTCGACAGACAGGATAGCAACAACAGCAGAGCTACAGCACCCTTCATTCTGAAATGAGACCTAAAATGCTCAGATTACCAATGGTTAAGTAGGTAGCTAGGATATATCAGTTAGCGAACCATTTACAGTAACAGCAGTTCATTCATAACACAAAAAACCACCATAACACAAAAAAACACCATCTTTTTTGGGACTACCTTATGATCCCAAATCTACAGCAGAGATAAAGAAATATCACTTTATCTTTATCATTAATAGTTGAATTAATAGAAATGAATACATTAATTAATAGATAATAGATTCATACAATGAAGTTAAAGGGTGAACTATTTTGAAGGGACATGAAGTGTTGGCTGTGCATTTAGCACCCCACCCGGATGTAAAAATCAAAATATTCAGATATTGTTTGGTTGATATGCAAAAACGTTTAAGTTTTTGCCGTTTTCGTGTTGCTGATTGCTCCATTTTAACACAGAAAAGGAATTAACCACATGTACATGGGCTGTTACTGCATAACATCTATCATTTTGTATTCTTCAGGTAATCTATCCTATCATGCATAAAAAAACGTCTGAGTGGAGTCCCCTCATCTGTTTTTCAGGGGAAACGGAAGTTAGGTCTGTATCCCTGAAAACCCAAAACATCCGCTTTTTACCCGAAAACATCAGCTTTTTAGCAACCCTGTGGAGAGTGTCTTTCAGGAAACAAAAGATACATTTTGTTTGGCCTTAGCTCCACCCCATTCCTGATATTTTCTTTCAGCCACCTCACACTTGCGCCCTTCTCTCTCTCTCGCTCTCAAGCTCTCCCACTCCCATAAATGCAGTGACAGTTGCATTCTGTGTGTGCATGCATGTGTGGTAGAGATAGTGGAAATAGAAAGTGAGAGAGGGAGGGAGAGTGAATGAGCAAAGGGGAATGCTTGCCACTGAGTGGCAGGGAAAAGGAATAAGGAAATTGAAGTAGCCGCCGTATGCTGTGGATTTTTATGAATATCTTGCTTGAAGTGAATATTCTTTTTTGGGAAAAAAAGATGGGAAGCTCGCATTTTCTGAACAAAGGCTTGCCTTTAGGTAAACATTCAGCTTTCCTTTGGTGCATTGGACCACATGTTAACTGTGATTGCGCTGTGTGGTGTGTACACAGTGTACTGTACAGTATTCTTCCTTCCCTTCCCCCTCCACTCTCTCCCTCTCTCTCTCTCTCTTTCTCTCTCTCTCTCTCTCTCCATTATCTTCATCTCTACCATTCAGCAACTTACAATGCTGTAATAGCTTGCTTTCAACCTCGAATATGTTTCTGTTGATGTCTTGTATGCTTAGCCTATAGCCTCCTGTAGTGGTGAAGGACAGAAATAATATTTCCCTTCAAAAAATGTAAGGGCTGACAAGGAGACACACAGCACATACTTCCTAAATGGCCTTCCCGTTCATTGTGCAGTTGGGAACGGTGTTTCCAGTTCCATCTGACTTGCTTCCCAGCTTCCCAATTTTCCTTTCAGGGAAGAAAGAAACATTGGTTCTAGAACAGTCTACTATGGGAATACTTCAGATTCAGGAAGGATAGAAAACAGCTTTGTAGGTGCTTAGTAGTCATGGTAGTATTGTGAATACTTCCATGTCTTCATTTTTAAAATTTGACCTTTATTTAACTAGGCAAGTCACTTAAGAAGTCATTCTTATTTTCAATGATGGCCTAGGAACATCATTGTTCGGGGGCAGAATGATAGATTTTTACCTTGTCAGCTCAGGGATTCGATCTTGCAACCTCTAACCACTAGGCTACCTGCCACCCCATACTGGTGTCTGTTACTTGGATGTATTTTGTATTGTATTCACAACATCAGCATATTTTGTGCAATGGCGGTCTTGTTTGTTGCTTGATCCTTTTCTATTATTATTATTATTCAAGTCTGGGCTCGTAGGTGTGTTCAGTTCAGTGATCAATGGATCGTGTCTTATCTTGTTATTAAAATCAGGCTAATTGACAAAGATACCAATTCACCCCTGGGGTGCTCAAATTGGCAGAATTACCCCCATGCAAAGATCACATGTCAGTATTGCCATGGAATGCCATGGATATTGGTGATAAAACAATTCATTATTTGTTAATTTGGCTGTTGGCTTAGCTAATAGTTTTTGTATTTTTATTGATCTAAAACACAAATGTCAAACGTGGCTGATAAAACTCTCCAGTAATCGAGCTAGGCATATACATTCATCCTCATTTTCATGTTTGTAGTGAATTACACCCAGTGGCAGATCAGTCCAGTTGTGATCTAAACGCAGACAAACAAGACATGGCTTAATGATCCTGTTTACCTGTGTGATTGTGTTTGTGTGTTTGCTCACTTGTGTCTGAGTAACTGTGTGTGTGCGTGCGTGCGTTCGCGTGACTGACTGAGTGTGTGTATTGGTGTTTGTGTCTCTCGGTGAGTATGCATGTGTCCGCCTGCATGTGTGTATGCTGGTGGCGGGATGAGGTAGGGAGGGAATGAGGGAGGGAGCTGAAGGAGAAGAGAGGGGTGTGTCTATACTCCCCTGGCTCGCCTAGGAGGGAGATTTCCTGTGGGAACAGAACAGTGGGTTGAGACAGTCACGCCATGTTTGTTCATGCCAGATTGGCTATGATCATAAATCACATAGCCTGAGCTGCTCACAGGTGCACAGTTTTTTTTTCCTTCTTTATGGTGGTTACAGTTACGATGCTACCTTTCCTATCAATGCAAATATGGGTTTATTGGGCTGTATTGAAAAATAATGTATACGAGGACATCTTAAATAAGTGGGGAAATAAATTAAATAGAGCTATGTTTGAAGCATTTCATATTTGCATAGTAAAGGACAGCTTGGATCAAATCAAATCAAATTTGATTTGTCACATGCGCCGAATACAACAGGTGTAGTAGACCTTACCGTGAAATGCTTACTTACAAGCCCTTATTGACCAACAATGCAGTTAAGAAAATAGAGTTAGGAAAATATTTAAAAAATAAAATTGAAATAAAAAGTAACACAATAAAATAACAATAATGTGGCTATATACAGGAGGTACCAGTACCGTCAATATGTGGGAGTACGGGTTAGTCGAGGTAATTTGTACATGGAGGTAGGGGTAAAGTGACTATGCATAGATAATAAACAGCGAGTAGCAGCAGTGTAAAAACAAAGGGGGGAGGGGGGTGTCAATGCAATAGTCTGGGTGGCCAATTGATTAATTGATAAGCAGTCTTATGGCTTGGGAGTAGAAGCTTTTAAGAAGCCTTTTGGACCTAGACGTGGTCTCTCTGGCACCGCTTGCTGTGCGGTAGCAGCGAGAACAGTCTATGACTTGGGTGACTGGAGTCTTTGGCAATTTTTTGGGCTTTCCTCTGACACCACCTAGTATATATGTACTGGATGGCAGGAAACTTGACCCCAGTGATGTACTGGGCCATATGCACTACCCTCTGTAGAGCCTTACGGTTGGATGACGAGCAGTTGCCATACCAGGAGATGCAACCGGTCAGGATGTTCTTGATGGTGCAGCTATAGAACTTTTCTGAGTATCTGAGGACCCATGCCAAATCTTTTCAGTCTCCTGAGTGGGATTTATCATCGTCTTTCCCTCTTCACGACTCTCTTGGTGTGTTTGGACCATGATAGTTCGTTGGTGATGTGGACACTAAGGAACTTGGAACTCTCGACCCACTCCACAACAGCCCTGTCAATGTGAATGGGGCCGTGTTACATTACATTTAAGTCATTTAGCAGACGCTCTTATCCAGAGCGACTTACAAATTGTTCAGCCCTCTTTATCCTGTAGTCCACGATCAGCTCCTTGCTCACATTGAGGGAGAGGTTGTTCCCCTGGCACCACACTGATAGGTGTCTGACCACCTCCCTATTGGCTGTCTCATCATGATCAGGCCTATCACTTTGTCGTCAGCAAACTTAATGATGGTGTTGGAGTCGTGCTTGGCCGCGCAGTTGAACAGGGAGTACAGGAGGGGACTGAGCACACACCCAAGGGGCCCCTGTGTTAAGAATCAGCATGCCGGATGTGTTGTTGCCTACCCTTACCACCTGGGGGGTGGCCCGTCATGAAGTCCAGGATTCAGTTGCAAAGGGAGGTATTAAGTCCCAGGGTCCTTAGCTTAGTGATGAGCTTTGAGGGCACTATGGTGTTGAACGCTGAGCTGTAATCAATGAATAGCATTCTCACATAGGTGTTCCTTTTGCCCAGTTGTGGAAGGGCAGTGTGGAGTGCAATAGAGATTTCATTATCTGTGGATCTGTTGGGGCGGTATGCAAATGGGGGGGGGGGGGTCTAGGGTTTCTGGGATAATGGTGTTGATGTGAACTATGACCAGCCTTTCAAAGCATTTCATAGCTACATATGTGAGTGCTACGGGTCGGAAATCATTTATGCAGGTTACCTTAGTGTTCTTGGGCACAGGGACTATGGTGGTATGCTTGAAACATGTTGGTATTACAGACTCAGACAGGGAGAGATTGAAAATGTCAGTGAAGATACTTGCCAGTTGGTAAGCGCATGCTCGGAGTACACGTCCATGTAATCCGTCTGGCCCTGTGGCCTTGTGAATGTTGATCTGTTTAAAGGTCTTACTCATATCAGCTGCAGAGAGTGTGATCACACAGTCGCCGAAACAGCTGATGATCTCATGCATGTTTCAGTGTTACTTACGTCTAAGCGAGCATAGAAGTTATTTAGCTCATCTGATAGGCTCGTGTCACTAGGCAGCTCTCGGCTGTGCTTCCCTTTGTAGTTTGATATAGTTTGTAAGCCCTGCCACATCCACCGTGCGTCAGAGCCGGTGTAGTACAATTCGATCTTAGTCATGTATTGATGCTGTTTGATTGATTGCCTGTTTGATGGTTCGTCGGAGGGCATTGTGGGATTTCTTCTAAGCTTCCGGTCTCGCTCGTTGAAAGCGGCAGCTCTACCATTTAGCTCAGTGCGAATGTCGCCTGTAATCCATGGCTTCTGGTTGGGGTATGTGCGCACAGTCACTGTGGGGACGAGGTCATCGATGCACTTATTGATGAAGCCAGTGACTCATGTGGTGTACTCCTCAATGCCATTGGAAGAATCCTGGAACATATTTCAGGTTGTGCCATGAAAACAGTCCTGCAGTTTAGCATCTGCTTCATCTGACCAGTTTTTATTGACCGAGTCATTGGTGCTTCCTGCTTTAATTTTTGCTTGTAAGCAGGAATCAGGAGGATAGAATTAGGGTGAGATTTGCCAAATCTGAGGGCGAGGGAGAGCTTTGTACGCTTCTCTGTGTGTGGAGTAAAGGGGATGTATAGAGTTTTTTTTCCCCTCTGGTTGCACATTTAACATGCTGATAGAAATTAGGTAAAACTGATTAAAGTTTCCCTGCATTAAAGTCCCCGGCCACTAGGTGTGCCACCTCTGGATGAGCGTTTTCCTGTTTGCTTATGGCGATATACAGCTCATTGAGTGTGGCTTTAGTGCCAGCACCAGACTGTGATGGTATGTAGACAGCTACGAAAAATACTGATGAAAACTCTCTAGGAAGATAGTGTGGTCTACAGCTTATCATGAGATACTCTACCTCAGGCGAGCAAAACCTCGAGACTTCCTTAGATATCTTGCATCAGCTGTTGTTTACAAATATGCATTGGCCCACACTCAGTTTCTTACCAGAGGCTGCTGTTCTATCCTGCCGATAGAGTGTATAACCCGCCAGGTGTATGTTATGAATGTCGCCGTTCAGCCACGACTCTGTGAAACATAAGATATTACAGTTTCTAGGACAGTTTGTCCCATTTATTTTCCAGCGATTGAATGTTAGCTAGCAGTACGGATGGCAAAGACAGATTATTCACTCGTTGCCTGATCCTCACAAGGCACCCCGATCTCTTTCCGCAAAATCTCTGTTTCTTTCTCCAGCAAATGACGGTGATCTTGCATAATCCAAGATGGCATAGCAGTTCAGACTTGACTTGTCGTATCCCGTATATATATATATATATTTACAACTTTTTTCACGTACATTTTAAAAAATTTCCATAAACTCATCTTCAAAACACTCTCCTGCAACCCGCCTCACCAATTTATGTTTATAAAAAAGTATTATTTACCTCAAATCTGTAATCCTCCAAGAAGCTAGCCAGAAACTCCACTGTATTCACATCCTACCATACCTTTGTCTGTACATTATACCTTGATGCTATTTTATCGCCCCCAGAAACCTCCTTTCACTCTCTGTTCCAGACGTTCTAGACTACCAATTCTTATTGCTTTTAGCCGCACCCTTATTCTACTCCTCCTGTGTTCCTCTGGCGATGTAGAGGTGAATCCAGGCCCTGCAGTGCCTAGCTCCACTCCTATTCCCCAGGCGCTCTCTTTTGACGACTTCTGTAACCGTAATAGCCTTGGTTTCATGCATGTTAACATTAGAAGCCTCCTCCCTAAGTTTGTTCTATTCACTGCTTTAGCACACTCCGCGCAACCCGGATGTTCTAGCTGTGTCTGAATCCTGGCTTAGGAAGACCACCAAAAATTCTGAAATTTTAATTCCAAACTACAACATTTTCAGACAAGATAGAACTGCCAAAGGGGGCAGTGTTACAATCTACTGCAAAGATAGCCTGCAGAGTTCTGTCCTACTATCCAGGTCTGTACCCAAACAATTTGAACTTCTACTTTTAAAAATCCACCTCTCTAAAAACAAGTCTCTCACCGTTGCCGCCTGCTATAGAACACCCTCTGCCCCCAGCTGTGCTCTGGACACCATATGTGAACTGATTGCCCCCCATCTAACTTCAGAGCTCGTGCTGCTAGGCGACCTAAACTGGAACATGCTTAACACCCCAGCCATCCTACAATCTAAACTTGATGCCCTCAATCTCACACAAATTATCAATGAACCTACCAGGTACCTCCCCAAAGCCTTAAAAACGTGCACCCTCATAGACATCATCCTAACCAACTTGCCCTCTAAATACACCTCTGCTGTCTTCAACCAAGATCTCAGCGATCACTGCCTCATTGCCTGCATCCGTAATGGGTCAGCGGTCAAACGACCTCCACTCATCACTGTAAAACGCTCCCTGAAACACTTCAGCGAGCAGGCCTTTCTAATCGACCTGGCCGGAGTATCCTGGAAGGATATTGATCTCATCCCGTCAGTAGAGGATGACTGGATATGTTTTTTAAATGCCTTCCTAACCATCTTAAATAAACATGCCCCATTCAAGAAATTTAGAACCAGGAACAGATATAGCCCTTGGTTCTCCCCAGACCTGACTGCCCTTAACCAACACAAAAAATCCTATGGCGTTCTGCATTAGCATCGAACAGCCCCCGTGATATGCAGCTGTTCGGGGAAGCTAGAAACCACAGGCAGTTAGAAAAGCCAAGGCTAGCTTTTTCAAGCAGAAATTTGCTTCCTGCAACACTAACTCAAAAGGTTCTGGGACACTGTAAAGTCCATGGAGAATAAGAACACCTCGTCCCAGCTGCCCACTGCACTGAAGATAGGAAACACTGTCACCACTGATAAATCCACTATAATTGAGAATATAAATAAGCATGTTTCTAATGGCTGGCCATGCTTTCCACCTGGCTACTCCTACCCCGGTCAACAGCACTGCACCCCCCACAGCAACTCGCCCAAGCCTTCCCCATTTCATCTCCCAAATCCGTTCAGCTGATGTTCTGAAAGATCTGCAAAATCTGGACCCCTACAAATCATCCGGGCTAGACAATCTGGACCCTTTCTTTCTAAAATTATCTGCCGAAATTGTTGCCACCCCTATTACTAGCCTGTTCAACCTCTCTTTCGTGTCGTCTGAGATTCCCAAAGATTGGAAAGCAGCTGCGGCCATCCCCCTCTTCAAAGGGGGGGGACACTCTTGACCCAAACTGCTACAGACCTATATCTATCCTACCATACCTTTCTAAGGTCTTCAAAGTCACGTCAACAAACAGATTACCGACCATTTCGAATCTCACTATACCTTCTCTGCTATGGAATCTGGTTTCAGAGCTGGTCATGGGTGCACCTCAGCCACGCTCAAGGTCCTAAACGATATCTTAACCGCCATCAATAAGAAACGTTACTGTGCAGCCGTATTCTTTGATCTGGCCAAGGCTTTCGACTCTGTCAATCACCACATCCTCATCGGCAGACTCGACAGCCTTGGTTTCTCAAATGATTTCCTTGCCTGGTTCACCAACTACTTCTCTGATAGAGTTCCGTGTGTCAAATCGGAGGGTCTGCTGTCCGGATCTCTGGCAGTCTCTATGGGGGTGCCACAGGGTTCAATTCTTGGACCGACTCTCTTCTCTGTATACATCAATGAGGTCACTCTTGCTGCTGGTGAGTCTCTGATCCACCTCTACGCAGACGACACCATTCTGTATACTTCTGGCCCTTCTTTAGACACTGCATTAGCAACCCTCCAGGCAAGCTTCAATGCCATACAACTCTCCTTCCGTGGCCTCCAATTGCTCTTAAATACAAGTAAAACTAAATGCATGCTCTTCAACCGATCGCTACCGGCACTTACCCGCCTGTCCAACATCACTACTCTGGACGGCTCTGACTTAGAATACGTGGACAACTACAAATACTTAGGTGTCTGGTTAGACTGTAAACTCTCCTTCCAGACCCATATCAAACATCTCCAATCCAAAGTTAAATCTAGAATTGGCTTCCTATTTCGCAACACAGTATCCTTCACTCCTGCTGCCAAACATACCCTTGTAAAATTGACCATCCTACCAATCCTCGACTTTGGCGATGTCATTTACAAAATAGCCTCCAATACCCTACTCAACAAATTGGATGCAGTCTATCACAGTGCAATCCATTTTGTCACCAAAGCCCCATATACTACCCACCATTGCGACCTGTACGGTCTCGTTGGCTGGCCCCCGCTTCATACTCGTCGCCAAACCCACTGGCTCCATGTCATCTACAAGACCCTGCTAGGTAAAGTCCCCCCTTATCTCAGCTCGCTGGTCACCATAGCATCTCCCACCTGTAGCACACGCTCCAGCAGGTATATCTCTCTAGTCACCCCCAAAAGCAATTCTTTCTTTTGCCGCCTCTCCTTCCAGTTCTCTGCTGCCAATGACTGGAACGAACTACAAAAATCTCTGAAACTGGAAACACTTATCTCCCTTACAAGCTTTAAGCACCAACTGTCAGAGCAGCTCACAGATTACTGCACCTGTACATAGCCCACCTATAATTTAGCCCAAACAACTACCTCTTTCCCTACTGTATTTAATTTATTTATTTATTTTGCTCCTTTGCATCCCATTATTTTTATTTCTACTTTGCACATTCTTCCATTGCAAATCTACCATTCCAGTGTTTTACTTGCTATATTGTATTTACTTTGCCACCATGACCTTTTTTTGCCTTTACATCCCTTATCTCACCTCATTTGCTCACATCGTATATAGACTTGTTTATACTGTATTATTGACTGTATGTTTGTTTTACTCCATGTGTAACTCTGTGTCGTTGTATGTGTCGAACAGCTTTGCTTTATCTTGGCCAGGTCGCAATTGTAAATGAGAACTTGTTCTCAACTTGCCTACCTGGTTAAATAAAGGTTAAATAAAAAAAAATAAAAAAAAATGAGGGCCCGTACGGGTGTTTGGAGTATATCCTTCCCGTCCGACTCATTAAAGAAAGATTCTTCATCTAATTGGAGGTGAGTAATCGCTGTTCTGATGTCCAGAAGCTCTTTTCTGTCGTAAGAGACATTAGCAGCAATATTATGTACAAAATAAGTTACAAACAATGCGATTAAACAAACAAAATAGCATGGTTGATTAAGAGCCAATAAAAAGGCAGCCATCTTCATCAAAAAGTGTTAAGTTTAGGGTTAAGCTTAGGAGTTAGGTTAAAGGCTTGAAGTTAGGGTTAGGGGAAGAGTTAGCTAACATGCTAAGTAGCTCCAAAGTAGCTAAAAAGCAGTAAGTAGTTGCAAAGTTGCTAATTAGCTAAAATGCTAAAGTTGTCCATGATGAGATTCAAATATGCAACCTTTTGGTTGCTAGACATTCGCGTTACCACCCGTTTTTTTTAACTGTCTCAACAGAATGAAACAAAACAACATGTTTTTATAGGCTATTTAAAGGACATGTAATTGTGGCTAATTTAGATAATATGTTGGTGGTGGTGGCTGTGTGGGTGGTTAAACAGCCAATGCATATGGTACATTTCTCAAATGTCCGATAATTTAAGATCTTCCAGGTCACTTGTCTGGGCTTTTGGCTGATAAAGAAATTGGAAAGCCGATGAATAAGATTGGCACCAATTGACCAGGAGAAAAAAATAATCACATTGCGAAATAATGTTTTTATGCCTTCTCCTTTGGTGAAAATACCAGTAAATGTAAATATATTTGACCGGTCGTGCTTATCAGTCTATGGGTTAATTTGCATAATTTTGTGGAATTAAATTGCAGTGTGTGTATATTCGTTATGTATTTTATTTATCACAAGCGCACAGCTAAGTCTTTGAGCTGAAAATCTGTCAGACAGTACTTTTATAAGCCCAATCATTGCGCAAAAGTTCTAAATGCAATCGTTTGTTAAAAAAAGATATTATGGCCACGATTAAAAAGAACAACTATTTTTAGCCCTATTTCTCATGGTAGCCTAATTGATACATCCTTCCCATTCACCATTCAAGTGCATATTTTATTTTTTATTTTATTTAACCTTTATTTAACGAGGCAAGTTCTTATTTACAATGACGGCCTACCAAAAGGCAAAGGCCTCTTGCGGGGATGGGGGCTGGGATTAAAACAATTAAATACATACAAATATATAGGACAAAACACACATCACGACAAGAGACAACACAACACTACATAGAGTCCTAAGACAACAACATAGCAATTCAGCAACACATGACAACACAGCATTGTAGCAACACAACATGACAACAACATGGTAGCAACACAACATGGCAGCAGCAGTACAACATGGTAGCAGCATAAAACACGGTACAAATATTATTGGGCACAGACAACAGCACAAAGGGCAAGAAGGTAGAGACAAAAATACATCACGCATAGCAGCTACAACCGTCTGTAAAATGTCCATGATTGAGTCTTTGAATGAAGAGATTCCGATTATACTGTTCAGTTTGAGTGTTTGTTGCAGCTCGTTCCAGTCGCTAACTGCAGCAAACTTAAAAGAAGAGCGGCGCAGGGATGTGTGCTTTGGGGACCTTTAACAGAATGTGACTGGCTGTACATGGAGGATGAGGGCTGCAGTAGATATCTCAGATAGGGGGGAGTGAGGCCTAAGAAGATTTGATAAATTATCATCATCCAGTGGGTCTTGCAACGGGTATACAGAGATGACCAGTATACAGAGGAGCCTAGTGTGCAGTGATGTGTCCTATAGGGAGCTTTGGTGGCAAATATGATGGCTGAATGGTAAAGAACATCTAGCCGCTCAAGAGCGCCCTTACCTGCCGATCTATAAATTACATCTCCGTAATCTAGCATGGGTAGGATGGTCATCTGAATCAGGGTTAGTTTGGGAGCTGGGGTGAAAGAGGAGCGATTACGATAGAGGAAACTAAGTCTAGATGTAACTTTAGCCTGCAGCTTTGATATGTGCTGAGAGAAGGACAGTGTACCGTATAGCCATACTCCCAAGTACTTGTATGAGGTGACTACTTCAAGCTATAAACCCTCAGAGGCAGTAATCACACCTGTGGGGACAGGGGCGTTCTTCTTACCAAACCACATGACCTTTGTTTTGGAGGTGTTCAGAACCAGGTTAAGGGCAGTTGAACACTAAGAAAACTTTGTTGTAGAATCCCGGGAAGGGCCAGCTGAGTATAAAACTATATCATCTGCATATAAAAGGATGAGAGAGCTTCCTACTGCCTGAGAGATGTTGTTGATGTAAATTGAGAAGAGCTTGGGGCATAGGACCGAGCCTTGGGGTACTGCCTTGGTGACAGGTAGTGGCTGAGACAGCAGATGTTCTGACTTTATACACTGCACTCTTTGAGAGAGTTAGTAAGCAAACCAGGCCAAAGACCCCTCAGAAACACCAAAACTCATTCGCTGGCCCACAAGAATGGAATAGTCTACCATTTCAAAAGCTTTGGCCAAGTCAATAAAAATAGCAGCACAACATTGCTGAAAATCAAGGGCAATGGTGACATCATTGGCAGGAAGACAGGTTTCATCAGCGTGTAACACACCACACTTTGCAATGATCTGGAGGCAGTATGCATTTTGAAAACATATGTATATTAATTTTACTACCTGAAAATCTTCTACCTATTTTGAAGCATGTTTAACCTTGCTTCAAAGTATCCTAGGCAAAGTATGACCATATCCGTGGAGGCAATTATTTGATAATTATATGCCATTGAAACCAATAGCCTATTTCTCTCATATTCTATTGTTATTGCGTCTTTAGATTTCCCCTCTTTCTACATTTCTAATGGATATTTTAATCTCTGTCACTTTGACAACAGTGTTTTCTGCTAAATGTATTATGAAACTAACATTCGCGCGTAGCCTATGGCCTTGTGCGCATTGCTGCGCTTATAATGTGATGAAATAATGCATCAGACTTATTGCTTTTTAACTTTTTTTAGTGTAGCCTAGTGGTTGTATGAATTTGTGATCTATCCTTCCACAATTGTTCCAGAGTTTCTTAGGAATAGGCTATTTCTTTCTCGACAAGCTGACCAGCAGAATAGGTAATTTTTTATACTATGGGGCATAATAGATTGACATAGGCTAGTGATTTTGCTGTACATTACTCATCTTGTTGGCTGGGGAAAATGTGTACAGCTATTCTAATATCTTCAATGCACATCGGAATTTTGTAAGAAGCCTTTCATTGCATTCTCGACTTGCATGTTTTGTTAAGATAAATTACCATAATTTAAACGTGATTTCTGTCATTCTGAGCACAGTGAATGGACGTCCTAATCAGGTTACGCACCAAATGCATATGGATCCAGTAAATTTCTCAAATGTCTGGTCAATTAAAATGCTGCCGGTCATATGTCAGGCACCACATTTTCATAACGGCAACCCTGGTCCGGCGCCATATACAGTGCATTTGTAAAGTATTCACACCCCTTGACTTTTTCCACATTTTGTTACGTTACAACCGTATTCTAAAATGATTAAATTGTTTATTTCCCCTCATCAATCTACACTCAATACCCCATAACTACAAAGCAAAAACAGATTGACATTTTTGCAAATGTATATAAAAAAAACCCGGAAATATCACATTTACATAAGTATTCAGACCCATTGCTCAGTACTTTGTTAAAGCACCTTTGGCAGTGATTACAGCCTTGAGTCTTCTTGGGTATAATGCTAAAAGCTTGGCACATCTGTATTTGTGGAGTTCCTCCCATTCTTCTCTGCAGATCCTCTCAAGCTCTGTCAGATTGCACAGCTATTTTCAGGTCTCTCCAGAGATGTTCGATCGGGTTCAAGTCTGCTCTCTGGCTGGGCCACTCAAGGACATTCAGAGACTTGTTCCCGAAGCCACTCTTGCGTTGTCTTGGGTGTGTGCTTCGGGTTGTTGTCCTGTTGAGAGGTGAACCTTTGCCCCAGTCTGAGGTCCTAAGCACTCTGGAGCAGGTTTTCATCAAATATCTCTCTGTACTTTGCTCCATACATCTTTCCCTTTATCCTGACTAGTCTCCCAATCCCTGCTGCTGATGCTGCCACCATCACGCTCAACGTAGGCAGTAGAATGGCGTCACTGATGAGCTCAGTGACTTTCAATGTGGTACCGTCATAGGATGCGGGAGCTTCATGAAATGGTTTGCCACATCCGACAGACAAATCTGGGTTTGGCGGATGCCAGGAGAACGCTATCTGCCCCAATGTATAGCCAACTATAAAGTTTGGTGGAGGAGGAATAATGGTCTGGGGCTGTTTTTCGTGGTTTGGGCTAGGCCCCTTAGTTCCAGTGAAATCTTAACGCTACAACATACAATGACATTCTAGACGATTCTGTGCTTCCAACATTGTGGCAACAGTTTGGGGAAGGCCCTTTCCTGTTTCAGCATGACAATGCCCCCATGCACAAAGTGAGGTCCATACAGAAATGGTTTGCCAAGATCGGTGTGGAAGAACTTGACTGGCTTGCACAGAGCCGTGACCTCAACCCAATCTAACACCTTTGGGATGAATTAGAACACCGACCTCACTAATGCTATTGTGGCTGAATGGAAGCAAGTCCCCGCAGCAATGTTCCAACATCTAGTGAAAAGTCAACCCAAAACAGTGTGCCTCTTGAGTGGCGCTGCGGTCTAAGGCACTGCATCGCAGTGAGGCATCACTACAGACCCGGGTTCAATCCCGGGCTGTGTTGCAGCTGAAGACCCATGAGGTGGCACAAAATTGGCCCAATGTTGTCGGGTAAGGGGAGTGTTTGGCTGGGATGTCCTTGTCCCATCACACTCTAGCAACTCCTGTGGCGGGCTGGGCGCATGCACTCTGACACGTTGTACAGTGTTTTCTCTGACACGTTGGTGCGGCTGGCATTCGGGTTAAAGGAGCAGTGCGGCTCCTTGAGTCCATACAGGAGTTGCATCAATGGGACAAGACTGTAACTACCAATTGGGGAGAAAAGGGGTAAACAATTATAAAAGTGGAGACTGTTATAGTGGTGACCAACTCCATATTAATGCCCATGATTTTGGAATTAGATATTTGAGTAGGTATCCACATACTTTTGGTAATGTAGTGTATGTTTCCAAAGATTTCTACATTAATGTGGATGCTACCATGATTACGGATAGTCCTGAATGAATTATCAATATTGAGACGTGAGAAGGTTACAGACATTCAAATATCATACCCCCATGACCTGCTTACTTCTCACCATTATAATAGCAGGGGTTAGCATTTTTTTTGAGGGGGGGGTGATATTTGTGCGTTACTGTCAGTAGTACGCATTTGCATTCCGAAACGGTATTGTATTTTGAAATTTGTAAAAGGCAAATTCACAGCCACAGCTAACCATATTATTTCAACCTCATAGTGTGGAAAGACATATAAAACACAGTGAAAACTCATTTTTGACTGCATTGGGCCGTTAAAACTGCAACATTTTCTTAATGCCCCAAGTCATTTACCACTTTCACTTTCACTTTCACTGTAATTTTCAATTTGATTAATTGCAACTTCAGGGGGTATATTTCGCATTTAGTGACACATTTTGAGAGGTTTGAAGTCACAGTATGAAAAGGTCTGCTTCTGGCGGCCTGTAAAAAAACATGCATAAAGAAAACCTTTAACATTTTTAATTGCTTTCGAGAGTCATGGATGCAAAATTGCCTTTTTAAAACTGTGAATAATTAAGAAACCAAGTATGAGACCCCATTTAGGATTTTTTTACTAGCATGGGATTCATTAACATACCAGCTAACAACTGGATTTGTGGTGGATTGTAGGTGGAAAAGTATACCAAACATTAGGAACACCTTCCTATTATTGAGTCCCCCCCCCCCCCGCAGATGTGCTTCCCACAGTTGTGTCAAGTTGGCTGGATGCCCTTTGGGTGGTGGACCATTCTTGATACACAAAGGAAACTATTGAGCATGAAAACCCAGCAGCGTTGCAGTTCTTGACACATGGTAGCAGATGCGCTTGGCATCTACCATACCCCGTTCAAAGGCACTGAAATCTTTTGTTTTGCCCTCCATGTCTCAATTGTCTCAACGCTTAAAAATCCTTCTTTAACCCATCTCCTCCCCTTTATCTAAACTGACTGAAGTGGATTTAACAAGTGACATCAATATGGGATTATTACTAACACCTGGATTCACTTGCTCAGTCTATGTCATGGAAAGAGCAGGGGGTTCTTAATGTTTTGTATACTCAGTGTATATGCTCATAAACACAACTGCAATTTTCCCACACTACAATGTCAAATTCACAACCCATACCAGTAAAATATGATGTCAAATACAGTATGTTTTACCCGTCCACTCTCTCTGTCTTCAGGCATTCGACCGCCTATCATGAATGGGACAATGAACCCACGGCCCCTGGTGGCCCTGCTGGACGGGCGTGACTGCACCATAGAGATGCCAATCCTGAAAGACGTGGCCACTGTGGCCTTCTGTGATGCCCAGTCCACCCAGGAGATCCATGAGAAGGTGCTGCCCTGCCTTGCCCTGCCCCTCCATGCCAAATGATTATCTCTCTGCTCAGCTTCATAATTCAAAAAAGACTCCCTGGCTTAAAACCAGTATTTGTTGACCATACTATAAGCAAGACCTTGTGCTGCTAAACAAGCTTGTTTTCATACCATAACTAATGATGTCCTAAAAACAATGTCCAGGCTGTTATGACCATCTCTCTCTCTCTCTTTCTCAATACACTTAGATTGGTGTATTGTATTGTGAATTGTTAGAAACTACTGCACTGTTGGAGCTTGGAACACAAGCATTTCGCTACACCCGCAATAACATCTGCTAAATATGTGTATGTGACCAATACAATTTGATTTGAAAGATTAGCTTCTACTACAAGAGCCCAACGGAGAGCCCATGTCAGGGCCTTTGGAGTAAACAACACAGCCACAGTTAATTCAGTTTGCTTTTAATTCTGATGACATATTAGTTCAAAGTGGTCTATTTCTCTTATTGAAGAGTGCTATACAACTGTCCTCTGTGCACTAAACCTGAGAGCTCTCTGTTGGCAGGTACTGAATGAGGCTGTAGGAGCTCTGATGTACCACACCATCACGCTAATGAGGGAGGACCTGGAGAAATTCAAGGGACTTCGGATCATCGTCCGCATCGGCAGCGGCTTCGACAATATCGACATCAAGTCGGCTGGAGATTTAGGTGAGGCCCTGCATTACTCTTTCTCAACTTTATACAGATGTCCACCCAAAGACATGCAGGCTTACTAGGTCAAATATTATATAATTTTCTGCATGTTATGGTATTCCATTTAAAACAAAGTGCAACTGCTCAGATCTACATAATAAAAACAACTTTTTGATATAGTAAACTATACTTACCTTACGTTACTCCACCTTACACTACGAGTAGCTGTTTACAATAGCCCTCTCCCCCAATAGGGATAGCAGTGTGTAACATGCCAGCAGCATCGGTGGAGGAGACAGCGGACTCCACACTGTGTCACATCCTGAACTTGTACAGACGAACCACGTGGCTTCACCAGGCACTCCGCGAGGGCACCAGGGTACAGAGCGTGGAGCAGATCAGAGAGGTGGCGTCCGGTGCGGCGCGGATCCGCGGGGAGACACTTGGCATCATCGGCCTCGGTTAGTCAGAGATCTTTCAGTACAATGTTGTATTACACTACCCAACTAGGTATTAGCTGAAGATACAATTGTGGATAATTGGTTGTTAAGATATGGGATTGTTCAATAGTGTTCGATAGCTTTTCTATATGACATTGTTTGCTGTGAATTGTTACAAAACAGGCATGGTATATGCTGTAAGGATTTAACCTTTATTGCATCCCTTTGGTGTAATTACAGTATTTACATGTCTGTGAATTACTCAAATGTCCATGTTGTGTTGTGTATCCTCAGGCCGTGTAGGCCAGGGTGTAGCACTCAGAGCCAAAGCGTTTGGGTTCAATGTGATCTTCTATGACCCATACCTGTCTGACGGGGTGGAGCGAGCCCTGGGCCTGCAGCGTGTAAACACCCTCCAGGACCTGCTTTTCCACAGCGACTGTGTCACCCTCCACTGCAGCCTCAATGAGCACAACCACCACCTCATCAATGACTTCACCATCAAACAGGTCAGGGACATGACGCACGTACACACACAATCTAAATTAGGCCTACAAAAAGGGGGGACACATATTGTACAATACAGGTGGACAACTTTGATTTAAGATGTTATTTCATAGTTTTGATGTCTTCACTATTATTCTACAATGTAGAAAATAGTAAAAATAAAGAAAAACCCTGAGTAGGTGTGCCTCTGGTAATCAGCCTCTGGTAAGACATGGGGCGTGGGCCTATGCATATTTGTAAACAACAGCTGGTGCACGATATCTAAGGAAGTCTCGCCTGAGGTAGAGTATCTCATGATAACCTGTAGACCACACTATCTACCTAGAGAGTTTTCATCTGTATTTTTCGTAGCTGTCTTCTACATACCACCACAGACCGATGCTGGCAATAAGACCTCACTCAATGAGCTGTATACCTCCATAAGCAAACAGGAAAATGTTCTTCCGGAGGTGGCGCTCCTGGTGGCCAGGGACTTTAATGCAGGGATTTTTTTTTAAAATTTTACCTTTATTTTACTAGGCAAATCAGTTATGAACAAATTCTTATTTTCAATGACGGCCTAGGAACAGTGGGTTAACTGCCTGTTCAGGGGCAGAACAACAGACTTGTACCATGTCAGCTCGGGGATTCGAACTTGCAACCTTTCGGTTACTAGTCCAACGCTCTAACCACTAGGCTACCCTGCCGCCCCAGGGAAGCTTAAATCCATGTTACCAAATTTCTAATCAGCATGTTAAATGTGCAACCAGAGGAGAAAAAAAACTCTAGACCACCTTTACTCCACACACAGAGACGTGTACAAAGCTCTCCCTTGCCCTCCATTTGACAAATCTGACCATAATTCTATCCTCCTGATTCCTGCTTACAAGCAAAAAAATGAAGCAGTGACTCGGTCAATAAAAAAGTGGTCAGATGAAGCAGATGCTAAACTACAGGACTGTTTTGCTAGCACGGACTGGAATATGCTCCCGAGATTCTTCTGATGGCTTTGAGGAGTAGACCACATCAGTCACTGGCTTCATCAATAAGTGCATCAATGATGTCGTCCCCACAGTGACTTTTAAAGACCTTTAAAAGAAAGACCTTTTAAAGGCAGTCACAAGGCCGCAGGGCCAGACGGATTACCAGGACGTGTACTTCGAACATGCGCTGACCAACTGGCAAGTGTCTTCACGGACATTTTCAACCTCTCCCTGTCTGAGTCTGTAATACCAACATGGTTCAAGCAGACCACCATAGTCCCTTACCACCAAGGACCCTGGGACTAAACACCTCCCTCTGCAACTGGTAAGGTTAGGTAACAACACATCTGCCACGCTGGCACTTGGCATGGGTCCTCAGATCCTCAAAAGGTTTTACAGCTGCACCATCGAGAGCATCCTGACAGGTTGCATCACTGCTTGGTATGGAAACTGCTCAGCCTCCGACCGAAACGCACTACAGAGGGTAGTGTGTACGGCCCAGTACATCACTGGGGCCAAGCTTCCTGCCATCCAGGACCTCTATACCAGGCGGTGTCAGAGGAAGGCCCTAAAAATTGTCAAAGACTCCACATGGACTGTTCTCTCTGCTCCCGCATGGCAAGCGGTCCCGGAGCGCCAAGTGTAGGTCCAAAAGGCTTCTAAACAGTTTCTACCCCCAAGTCATATGACTCCTGAACATCTAATCAAATGGCTATCCAGACTATTTGCATTTGATTTGTGTCCAAACTTTTGACTGGTATTGTATATGCGGATTATAATGTTGGTCTGTCGAAACTACAGTCAGATCTTATAGCATCAAATGAGAATGTGATTAATAATAACATAAAAATTGTTTTCTATTGGGTGATTACAACATACATTTTACAAGTAAGAACCACTCACTGATATCTGACTTTTTGAATACTTTATACTCCAGCTATATGTATCCCTTCATCTATAAACCCACTAGAGTGACCAGTTTATCTGCCACCCTTATTGATAATATTTTTTACTAAAACTTTGAATAATGTCGCTAATACAGGTTTACTTTATCCTGACCACTTTCCAATTTTCCACTTCTCTTTTGCAGCTGGAAATGAACAGATGGGAATGATTAGTAGCATTAAATGTAGAATATTTAACAAAATTAATTGTGCTTTAAACTGTTGATTTGATGATACTTCATGGGAAAATGTTTATAATCAGGCCATTGTGGAGTGTGCTTACCAGACTTCTCACATCTTTCAACTCTGTTTTTCACCTCTGCTTTCCCTGAGTTAAACCACGTGAGAGCACTAGAAGGGTTCTGGAAACCTTGGTTTTACAACCAGTCTCAACAAATTTACGCACCTACTTTGGATATTCCCCAAAATATATTTTACTAACTAATTCCAAGAATCCTTAAATAATATAAAGTCAACATGGAAAATCATCAAACAACTATCCCATCAAAGTGATGAAATCTGTTGGCATCTGTCACGACTTTCGCAGAAGTCGGCTCCTCTTCTTGTTCGGGCGGCGTTTTGACGTCACCGGCTTTCTAGCCATCGCCGCTCCATTTTTCATGTATCCATTTGTTTTGTCTTGTTCCTTGCACACCCGGTTTTCATTCCACAATTACACTACACGTATGTATTTCTTTGTTCCCCCTCACGTCTTTGTGGTAGATTGTTTGTGTGTTACGTGTTTTTGAACACACTAGGCTTGTGTGCTTTTTTCCCGTGTTATTTCATGAAGCCTGTTTTGTATACATTTGATGTGTTGCGACTGTTTTGCGCATTATACACTTTGCCTTGTTGGCTGGAGGTTTTTTGGACACAGTTGCGTCAGTCTGTATGTCTCTCCTGCCGAATAAAGTGTGCACCTGTTCACAATTCTCTGCCCCCTGCACCTGACTTCAGCACAAGTACGCACACGCCTGACAGTATCATCAGAAATATTAGTGGTTTAGTTCATCAGGCTCGCCTCCTAACTCTTTACTACAGCTTAATTTACCCATATCTCATTTACTGTAATATTGTCTGGGCCAGTACATATGCCTCCAACATGCACACATTACTCATCATATAAAAGAAATGTGCAAGACTAGCCAACTCTAATTACCTGACTCCATCTGCTCCTTTTTTTAAGAAACTCAATATCTTGAATATTTACCACAATGTATGTCAATTATGCATTTTCATCTACAAATACTCATACCTCCCAGACAGTTTACCTAAACCCTTCAATGGATTTTTATAGGTTAATTCTGAAATCCATCTATATAACACTGTGATAACCTTCACCCTCCCCACTGCCACACCTCACATTCTCTAATTCTCTATCAGATACAGAGGTACCGTACTCTGGAATTCTTATCTTCACATTGCCAAAACCTCATCATCCCTCAATAACAAGCAAAGACTGGGGGTCAGCCTGATGAACCAAACTAGTCATCAGTAATCTCCTCCATGTATCCCATCTCTCACACACTCTGTTTATCACACTGTTTATTATTTTTTTGTGATTGCTGATCAGTTAATTTGTACATTTATGATTAGCGGGTTTTGTTATCTATTTTAACAAACATGTTACATTTTTGTACTTATGTATTACATACAGTGCCTTGCAAAAGTATTCGGCCCCCTTGAACTTTGCGACCTTTTGCCACATTTCAGGCTTCAAACATAAAGAGAGTTTGCTGCACTGAAAGTAAAGGGGCTGAATAATTTTGCACGCCCAATTTTTCAGTTTTTGATTTGTTAAAAAAGTTTGAAATATCCAATAAATGTCGTTGCACTTCATGATTGTGTTCCACTTGTTGTTGATTCTTCACAAAAAAAATACAGTTTTATATCTTTATGTTTGAAGCCTGAAATGTTTCAAAAGGTCGCAAAGTTCAAGGGGGCCGAATACTTTCGCAAGGCACTGTATACACCTGCACACCGTTTTGTATTTATTTGTTTTTATCTGTATTGTTGTTCATCACTTATTTGCTTTGATGCAAATAAATTAAACCTAAACCTACTAAGACATTTAATTTACAGTTGTGCACTGCATTGTTTACATATTTTATATGGTCTGTTGTAGATGCGCCAGGGTGTGTTCCTGGTTAACACGGCCCGAGGGGGGCTCGTGGATGAGAAGGCCCTGGCACAGGCCCTGAAAGAGGGGAGGATACGAGGGGCAGCCCTGGATGTCCACGAGACAGAGCCCTTCGGGTTAACTCCCTTTACATTATTCTTATATTCTTATACTGTCTTCATTTTGATAATGTTTTTTTTCCCACTGTGTTGAGGTGAGTCTAATATTACGCAACCTGGTTTCCTTTTTCTCAGCTTCAGCCAGGGACCTCTGAAAGATGCTCCTAACCTGATATGTACTCCCCACGCTGCCTGGTACAGCGAACAGGCTTCTATTGAGATGAGAGAGGAGGCAGCCCGGGAGATCCGACGAGCCATTTCAGGTAACATAACTGTTACACTAATAATGGGTATTCTTGGGTTGATTATTATTTTCCCCAAAGGGAAATGTATCAGGCTCCCCTCTCACTAATAAACAACAGCAAAGCCACAATAACAAACTCTTATAACGCGTTGTGCTTCATCAATGACTGTTTCCTGCTTCCAGGTCGTATTCCAGACAGCCTAAAGAACTGTGTGAATAAAGAGTTCCTGTCCCAGACAACTCACTGGGTCAATATGGACCCTGCTGTCATTCATCCTGAGCTCAATGGGCCCTACAGGTATTGAACCCACTGTTGATAAAGTAAAGTAGATACCGGTACTGTATTTGCATTTACAAGTGCGATAGCATTTTCTGATTCATCCTCTCCTTGTCTCAGGTACCCTCCTGGTGTTGTGAGTTTGGCCTCTGGGGGGCTCCCTCCGCCTATAGAGGGAATCGTTCCTAATGCCGTGCCCATAACACACAGCCTGCCCAGCGTCGCCCACCCCTCTCACGCCCCTTCGCCGGGCCAGCCAGGCAAAGCAGAGTCAGACAGAGAGCAGCACACCAATGACCAGTTGTTGTAGCCCCGCCCCACAGAGCTCTGTCCAACCAAAATAATTCTACTGGTCTTCATTCGTTCGAAGAGGAATGGAGTTGAAGCCTCATAGGTTTCAAACAGCTGCCATGAAACAGACTGACTCACAGAGGTCTTTTACAGTTCATCTGGTCCAACCATAGTGGTAATCTTTTTCAAACATTTTTATTGTAGAAAAAAATAATAATAATGTGGATTTGGAAAGAGAAAATACAAAGATCTTTTAAAGAGAATCCTGCTGTTTAGACTGTAGTTTGACCTAGTAAAGTGGGCCAATATCTGTTGCTGTGTCCTATGGGTTCATCGTTAAAGCAGAAGTAGTTGATTATAACATGAATAACCTGTTTGTGTACAGTTTTTAGAACTATGAAAACAATATTTATATTGCAGTCTAATAGAAAAAAAGGGTGAAAACTAAACAACTGATTTTTAAAAGTGTTTATATATTCCCCAACAAGCCCCAAAAGAGGAAGCTTTTGCACAACTTCTCAGGAAATTTAATTTCTCTAGTTATTTTCCATTTATGCCAGATAGTGCTTTCTTTTTCTACCTGCCTGCCTGTTTTGTTTATATTAGCAAACATACTAACCCATAAGAGTCTAAGCTGGGGGAGGAGGTGTGTTCTACTAAGCTATATGGAATTGTTTTAGGAAGGTCACACCAAAGAAGATTTAGCTATTTGATTTTGAATTTTAAGACCCCTTGAAGGATCCAAAAAAAAATAATAATTTTAAAACAAACTTCCTTTAGATTTTTTTGTGTGGGACTATCGGTTGTTCCATCTGTTATTAGATGTGTTTGTATGGACTAATAAGCAGTAGGGCTAAATACAAATTGTAGGTATCAAAAAAAATATATATATATATTTGATGTAAAAATGTATTTCGCCTTACTGCTATTAGCCCATACAAATGCATTGATTAACAACAGAAGCACTACATGCAAAAACAGATAGTCACCCCCCAAAGAATCTAAAGAAAGTGTCTGCCCTATACATGAGAGGCCTGTGAGTCTTCTGAGGCCTGTGAGCAAAACAACTGACGTACTGATGTACAGTACTAGTCAAAAGTTTAGACACATCTACTTATTCAATGTTTTTTCTTTATTTTTACATTTTCCACATTGTAGAATAATAGTGAAGACATACAAACTATTAAATAACACATTTGGAATCATGTAGTAACCAAAAAAGTGTTAAACTAATCTAAAAATATTTTATATTTGAGATTCTTCAAAGTAACATCCTCTCAACCAGCTTCATGAGTTACCTGGAATGCATTTCAATTAACATGTGTGTGCATTTCAATTAACATGTGTGCCTTGATAAAAGTTCACTTGTGGAATTTCTTTCCTTCTTAATTGGTTTGAGCCAATCAGTTGTGTTCTGACAAGGTGGGGGGAGGGGGGTTGGTATACGGAAGATGGCCCTATTTTGTAAAAGATCAAATCAAATTTTCCTGGTCACATACACGCGATTTGCTGATGTTATTGCGGGTGTAGCGAAATGCTTGTGCTTCTAGCTCCGACAGTGCAGTAATATATAACAAGTAATATCTAACAAATTACACAACATATACCCAATACACACAAATATAAGTAGGAATGAATTAAGACTATATACATCTGGATGAGCGATGTCAGAGCGGAACTGAACTACAGTAGTGTCACACCCTGACCATAGTTTATTTGTATGTTTCTATGTTTTAGTTGGTCAGGGTGTGATCTGAGTGGGCATTCTATGTTGGATGTCTTGTTTGTCTATTTCTTAGTCTGGCCTGATATGGTTCTCAATCAGAGGCAGGTGTTAGTCATTGTCTCTGATTGGGAACCCTATTTAGGTAGCCTGGGTTTCACTGTGTGTTTGTGGGTGATTGTTCCTGTCTCTGTGTTTGCACCAGATAGGGCTGTTTTCGCACATTTGTTATTTTGTTAGTTTATTCGTGTATAGTTTCCTTATTAAATAAAATGAATCACAACTACGCAACTACTCCTCCTTCCCACAACGAAAGCCGTGACAAGTAGAATAGTATAGAAAACAGTATATACACATATGAGATGAGTAACGCAAGATATGTAAATATTAAGTGACTAAGATACCATAGAATAGTATAGAATACAGCATATGATATGAGTAATGCCAGATATAAGTAAACATTAAAGTGACTAGTGTTCCATTCCTTAAAGTGGCCAGTGATTTCTAGTCTATGCCTATAGGCAGCAGCCTCTAACGTGCTAGTGATCGCTGTTTAACTGTCTGATGGCCTTGAGATAGAAGCTGTTTTTCAGTCTCTCGGTCCCAGCTGTGATGCACCTGTACTGTCCTCGCCTTCTGGATGATAGCAGGGTGAACAGGTATTGGATCGGGTGGTTGATGTCCTCAATTATCTTTTTGTCCTTCCTGTCACATCGGGTGCTGAAGGCGTCCTGGAGGATGGGTAGTTTGCTCCCGGTAATGGGTTGGGCAGACCGCACCACCCTCTGGAGAGCCTTGGGGTTGTGGGTGGTGCAGTTGCCGTACCAGGTGGTGATACAGCCCAACAGGATGCTTTACATTGTGCATCTTTTAAAGTTTGTGAGAGTTTTATGTGACGAGACTAATTTCTTTAGCCTCCTGAGGTTGAAGAGGCTCTGTTGCACCTTCTTGACCACACTGTCTGTGTTGGTGGTCCATTTCAGTTTGTCAGTGATGTGTAAGCCAAGGAACTTGAAGCTTTCCACCTTCTTCACTGAGGGCCCATCGATATAGATAGGGGGGTGCACCCTTTGTTGTTTCCTGAAGTCCACGATCATCTCCTTTGTTTTGTTGACGTTGAGTGAGAGGTTGTTTTCCAGGCACCACACTCTCAGAGCCCTCACCTCCTTCCTGTAGGCTGTCTCGTTATCGTTGTTAATCAAGCCTACTACTATTGTGTCGTGTGCAAACTCATCGTGTGCAAAAAGTCATGGGTGAACAGGGAGTACAGGAGGGGGCTGAGTACGCACCCTTGTGGGGCCCCAGTGTTGAGGATCAGCAGAGTGGAGGTGATGTTTCCTACATTCACCACCTGGGGGCGGCCTGTCAGGAAGGCCAGGACCCAGTTGCACAGGACGGGGTTCAGACCCAGGGCCTTGAGCTTAACGATGAGCTTGGAGGGTACTATGGTACCATCCTCTTATCCAGATGGGATAGGGCAGTGTGCAGAGTGATGGCGATTGCATTGTCTGTGGATCTAAAGGGGTGGTAAGCAAATTGAAGTGGGTCTAGGGTGGCAGGTAAGATAGAGGTGATCTGATCCTTGACTAGTCTCTCAAAGCACTTCATGATGACAGAGATGAGTGCTATGGGTGCTACTGGGCGATAGTCATTAAGTTCAGTTACCTTTGCCTTCTTGGGTACAGGAACAATGGTGTCCATCTTGAAGCATGTGGGGACAGCAGACTGGGATAGTGAAATGCCCGTAAACACACCAGCCAGCTGGTCTGAACATGCGCTGTGGACGCGGCTTGGGATGCCGTCTGGGCCGGCAGCCTTGCGAGGGTTAACACGTTTAAATGTTTTACTCACGTCGGCCATGGAGAAGGAGAGCCCACAGTCCTTGGTAGCGGGCTGAGTTGGTGGCACTGTGTTATCCTCAAAGCGTGTGAAGAATGTGTTTAGCCTGTCCGGAAGCAAGACGTTGGTCTCGGCGACATGGCTGGTTTTCCTTTTGTAGTCTGTGATTGTCTGTAGTCCCTGCCACATACGTCTCGTGTTTGAGCCGTTGAATTGCAACTCCACTTTATCTCCACACTGACGTTTAGCTTGTTTGATTGCCTTGAGGAGTGAATAACTACATGGTTTATATTATTTTTATATACATTTTTTTGTACCCCTTTTCTCCCCAATTTCATGGTGTCCAATTAGTAGTTACCGTCTTGTCCCATCGCTGCAACTCCCATACGGACTCGGGAGAGGCGAAGGTCGAGAGCCATGCGTCCTCCAAAACACAACCCAGCCAAGCCGTACTGCTTCTTGACACAATGCCCACTTAACCAGGAAGCCAGCTGCACCAACGTGTCGGGGGGAACACTGTACACCTGGCAACTGTGTCAGCGTGCATTGCGCTCAGCCCACCACAGGAGGCGCTAGTGCACGATGGAACAAGAGCATCGCTGCCGGCCAAGTCCGCCCTTGGGTTTCCTGGTCGTAGCCGGCAGCAACAGAGTCAGGACTCGAATCAGGATCTCTAATGACACAGCTAGCGCTGCAATGCAGTGCCTTAGACAACTGCACCACTCGGGATGCCCACTGTTTATATTCTGTCATATTCCCAGTCACCTTGCCATGGTTAAATGCGATGCTTCACGCTTTCAGTTTCGCGCGAATGCTACCATTTATCCACGGTTTCTGGTTGGGGTAAGTTTTAATAGTCACAGTGGGTACTACATCTCCAAATCACTTCCTTATAAACTCTAGATTATTTTCGTAAGCACCCCGGAACATATCCCAGTCCACATGATCAAAACAATCCTGATGCGTGGATTCCGATTGGTCAGACCAGCGTTGAATAGTCCTTAGCACGGGTACATCCTGTTTGAGTTTCTGCCTATAGGAAAGGAGGAGCAAGATGGAGTCATGGTCAGATTTGCCAAAAGGAGGACGGGGGAGGGCCTTGTAAGCATTCCGGAAGTTTGAATAGCAATGGTTGAAAGTCTTAGCAGCGTGAGTAGTACCGTCGATATGTCGATAGAACTTCGGCAGCCTAGTCCTCAAATATGCTTTGGTAAAATCCCCAGATACAATAAATGCAGCCTCAGGATATGTGGTTTCCAGTTTGCATAAAGTCCAGTGAAGTTCTTTGAGGGCCGTTGTGGTATTGGCTTGAGGGGGGATGTAAAATGGCCGTGGCAACGACAGAGGAGAATTCACTTGGGAGATAATATGGTCTGCATTTGTTTGTGAGGTATTCTAGGTCAGGTGAACAAAAGGACTTGAGTTCCTGTATATTCCTATAATTACACCATTAGTCTGTGGCAAAGAAGGGGGTAGAGTGGTAAATGGCAGATATGTGAGAGCAGAACTAATAAACGGGCTCTGCCCGATCACTAAAATGGCCACCCCTGTCAGAACTACAGATCACAAAATGGCCGACCACCAAAACTACAAGTCCCAGAAGCAAGGGGAACCCTCAGAAGGTGGAGCCAACCCACAGATAAAGGGTCAAGAAAAACCAGGAAGAGAAGAAGAGAGTGCTGGAAGGATCTATGAACAATAGAGAAAGAGACAATAGAGATTGGCTGGATTTACCGTGTATGAGTTGGACTGTTTTGGACTTACCTGTTGGCGTTTGGACTTGGACCTACCGAGAACCCGATTCGTGTACCGAACCCTGCTATCCTTGACCTCGCCTACGGCCTGGGTGGACCAGGACGGACAAACAAACACACAGGTACTGTCCTGTTCGAAAGAACTCTCATTCTTGGGTGATTTGGTGACAGTTTACCACTTAGTTTGTGACAAACGCTCCTAACCTTGAAGAGTTTTGCCACAAGTCGTTAATCATGAAACACACCCCTCCGCCCTTCTGCTTCCCGGAGAGATATTTATTCCTGTCTCTGTGATGTACTGAGAATCTTGCTGGCTTTACCGACTCCGACAGAGTATCCAGAGAGAGACATGTTTCCGTGAAACAAAGTACGTTACAGGCCCCGATGTCTCTCTAGAAAGAAATCCTTGCTCTAAGCTCATCAACTTTGTTATCCAAAGACTGAACATTAGCATGTAATATACTCAGAAGCGGTGGGTGGTGTGTGTGCCTCTTAAGTTGAACCAGCAGGCTGCCTCGAGTACCTCTCCTCTGCCGGCGATGTTTTGAGTCGGTCTCTGGAATAAGTTAAATTGCTCTGGGGAGAGTGAACAAAGGGTCTGCTCCAAGGAAGTCGTATTCCTGGTCGTATTGCTGGTAGTTCTGGTGAGTTACCGCCGCTCTAATATCCTATAGATCTTCCCGGGTGTCTGTAATGGGATCATCATTTGTTTTTCAACAGGACAATAATCCAACACACATCCAGGCTGTGTAAGGGTTATTTTACCAGGAAGGAGAGTGATGAAGTGCTGCATCAGATGATGCATCAGATCATCTGACCTCAACCCAATTAGGGATGTTTTGGGATGAGTCAGACCGCAAAGTGAAGGAAAAGTGCTCAGCAAATGTGGGAACTCTTTCAAGAATGTTGGAAAAGCATTCCAAGTGAAGCTGGTTGAGAGAATGCCAAGAATCTCAAATATGAATTATATTTTGATTTGTTTAACACTTTTTTGGTTACTACATGATTCCATGTGTTATTTCATAATTTTGATGTCTTCACTATTATTCTACAATGTAGAAAATAGTAAAAATAAAGAAAACCCCTTAAATGAGTACGTGTTCTAAAACTTTTGACCGGTAGTGTAATTATTTTGGGTCAACCAAAATCCAAAAGAGATGTTTGTGACTGTATGCATTTGTATTAATTATTTTAAAAATAAATAAAAGTCCCTGTTAAAATATCAAATGTTATGTCTTTGTCCGTTGGCATTCAGTCCAAGGTAAATGGATGCATTACCGAATAGCTGCCTGCAAGGCCATTGTACATGTATCTGAATTATTGTTTCGATTTTCAATAAACATATTAATGTATTTCATCTCAAGGATATAGGAATAAACACATATTCATCTTGCTTCGTGGGGGGAAAAAAGATCTTGATGAATTACATTTTTGTATATGTTGGAACACAGAAACCTATGCACTGGAAGCACAAGCATTTCGCTACACTCGCATTAACATCTGCTAACCATGTGTATGTGACAAATAAAATTTGATTTGATTATAGGAGACAAGTAAGTAGCATACTCAATCAAATATCAATCTACTCCGTTGTTCAACTTGTTAGATTTTCTTTGAGGCAATGGGGTTACTCTTTTTTTAGGGTGAATTATATTTGAATGTCAATAAAACATACATTTGTTTCACAAAGAATGATTTCTCTGCACAAATTTGACTTAAATTGCTCACTTTACAACTAAGACACTAGTTACAATCATGGCTGTATATTTTGTAAGTGTCTTTCCTAACAGGCTTGAGTCAGGCTACTGGCATGGACAATAGAAAGAGCTGTGTGTGTTCTTGTCACTAAATTACAATCCCTGGAAAAGAGCAGCTGGACGTTCTGATATTTCTTTCAGAGCATAAAAAGCAGATGGAGTTGAGGCTTGATTGGTATCCTACCTTGACTTTCTTCCTCTCATTTCAACCTGTCCAACAAACATTAGGCTCCTCACATATGCATGTGTTTGTGGAATGGTAGGGCAAGCCTTCACAGATAAGTTCAGCAGTGACTGAGATGCTGCCTGTCAGAATTTCCAGACTTCCTCCCCAACTCTCTCTACCTCTCTGAGCAGAGCTGCAGTTGGTTGATTTGGAGCACAGACAGGGAAATACACAAGACATTGAATGGAAACGTTATCTCCAAACTGTTATAGATCCATATACAGTGTTGTGGCGTTATTACACATATGACCAAAAATAAGGTGAGAAGGGGTTTAGCCTACATAGCACGTTGTAAAGTCTGGGAGCAGGAGAATGTGCTCACTTGGATGGCTGGTTCTCTTCAGCTCACAATAAAACTTCTGTGCGCCGCTTTGAAAAGAAGGGCAATGTCTCTTAAACCTTGTTTCAATCCCCACATATCAAATATTTATACAGAAGCTAATTGTCCAAATTTTAACTAAAGAAAACTTAAAAGGCAGAGTCAAGTGCTTTGATATTTTTTAAAACATCATCCAAAAGACAAGAGTAATTTGCTCTATGAAACGTACACAAATCCTCAAATGTAATTTTTTTTTTTTGTAGACCCATATGACATTTTAGATTGAGCAACAGTTCAAATGTAAGGCAAACAGACTATGGAGAAGAGTCACATGAGATCGGAAACAGGTCATATTTAAGGTTGATACGGAGGGAGAGGGGGCCTAAAAAGACTACTAAAACAGAAGAAGGATGTTTTATGTTTTGGATTAAGAAAAGTCCAGTTTGGCTATGTAAACATTTAGGCCATATTTTTGTTTGATCCTCCATCGTTAATGGTTACGTTTTGCGAAATGAGACTGTAGGAAGTCGACCCACTTTCTGTCTGTTTTTTTTGCCCACCTGTGATTTGAACGGAAGCTGTTGTGTGTCATCTGGTTTCCATCAATGTCTCAGCTATTATGACTTCTGTGGTACCTTTACAAGCTCATCTAGAGAAATGGTTAGAGAGATTATTTTACTGAGGAAAGACAGTTTTAATGCCTGCTAACATCATTTAGCCATCTAGCACTCACAATGCTCATCGAAAAAAAAGACCCAATTGTGATGTTTATGGGACATATAGGAGTGCCAACAAAGAAGCTCGTCAAAGGTAATGACTGTTTTATATTTTATTTCTGCGTTTTGTGTAGCGCCGGCTACGCAAATTATTTTGTTTACGTCCCCTTCGTGTATTTCGGGGGGTTGCATGCTATCAGATAATAGCTTCTCATGCTTTTGCCAAAAAGCATTTTAAAAATCTGACATGTTGGCTAGATTCACAACGAGTGTAGCTTTAATTGAGTACCCTGCATGTGTGTTTTAATGAAAGTTTGAGTTTTATCGAGTACTATTACTTGTCACTCTGAAATTCCCCCTGATGTTGATCCCTGTACAGGGACAGCAGCCATATTAAACTGGCAATTGTGGTGGGTTCTACATGGAACCCAGAAGAGTTCTACCTGGAACCAAAAGGGTTATACATGGACCTGGAATCAAATGGGATCTTCAAAGGGTTCTCTTATGGGGACAGCCAAAAAAACATGTTAGGTTCTAGATAGCACCTTTTTTCATAACAATTACATACATATGTTACATTTATCAATCAAGATCTCACCTCTTTGGTTGACGGACTGAAGCAATTCCCAGCACTATATTGGCGTCAAATTGTATTTTATGTCATCCTGCTGAACATATTCAAGGTCGTTAATATTCTCCACGCCAACATTTGCCCTCAGATGCTCCGACAAAGATCTCACCATCTCAGTCTCCAACTCGGGCTATTGGTGTTTAATTGCATATTGAAGACCCTCCGTGCCTACACTGGTTTAAGGAGAACACACTGAGTGATGCAGGGAAACAACAGAGAAACCTGACACTTTATAAACTGGTAGTGGGTAATAATTACTCAGACTATCTTCATTAACACACACATAATTAAATCAGAGAATCTGGTATAAAATGAACCCCGAGACCAACCAGTGACACAGACTGATACACCCCAGCAATTAAATGAACCTGTGATTCTGTGACCAGAATCGGTGAGATCTTTCCAAATGTGTATACATCATCATTTTGTCCCATTACAAGGCCTTTAGGGTATGTTTTTACTTTGTATACCATTTTAGACACCTCTGCAGTGCTTTGCGAACCCTTTTGACTGTACATATTATATTTTATTTATTTCACCTTTATTATTATATAATTGCTCCTCAAATTAATTAATGGCACCAACAACTTCAATGCTATGTGGAAACAATTGGCCCTGCATAATTAAGATTGGAGTAACTGGTGGCTCTCAGACAAGTTTTCTGGCACACTCCTTGAAGTAGGAGTGCATGCTCTCAAACCTCAGTGTCCACAAACGAATGAGTCGCTCAAATTGCAGGATGAGGTTAGGGTAGTGTAACAAATAGTGATGCTTTGGTGCAAGGGCACTCTACCCCACAAGCAAAACTGTAGTTCGCCACATGTCTATGTTTTGCATGAGTAATGAATTCTTTAATATTTAGGAAACAGAAATTGCAGGATTTATACCTGTACATTCCAACAAAGCTACTTCCAGCTACCATCCCACCTGCAATATGAAAATTAAACTACCCCCAGCCACCAAATTGCATGCATACACCAAAAGAGCTATCAAGCTATACATTACCATGCAACTCATGCTAACCACACAATCTAAAAATATATATTATAGACTTCAAGGCTAAATTTAAAAAATCAGTCAGTGCCTGATGATTGAGATATCATTCATTTAACGTTGCCTAATTCATGGTTGGATAAGAATCACTTCTAAAAGGTTAGCAAAAGCACAAGGAAAATTCAACTCACGCGCAAAATTAAAATAAAACTTCAATATCCTGCAGGGTTAGATATCAGTCTGTGTCTGTTGTTGCTGAATTAATTAACTCCTAACATTAGCTAGCTAGTTAGTAGCTTAGTTAAGAAAACGTGCAGTATGTATATAGAAGTATATGGAATAAGTACATACCTAGCAGCTGCTAAAAAATATTTAGGCGACTTTTCCACAAAAATACAAAATAAAATGGCTTGAGTAGAGCTCCCTCACAGACCGTTTGGCGAGAGCATAGCATTAGTGGAAATCAAGTCAGTTCTCAGGCCAGGCCTTGCTGTACATAGGTTCAAGTCGCGTCGGAGACATTGTTAGCATTTTAGCTGTCCCTAAACGTTACCTAAATATCCTAATATCCTTGTTTTGAAGAAATCAACTGTGGGCGCAATTATTAGGAAATGGAAGACATACAAGACCACTGATAATCTCCCTTGATCTGGGGCTCCACGCAAGATCTCACCCCGTGGGGTCAAAATGATCACAAGAACGGTGAGCATGTATCTTTGCCCAATATTTATTTTTTCAATCTGTAAAATTAAAACAGTCTCGCAGATTATGCTGGCATTAAGAGAAAGGTCACCCAGTTGGTCTGCAGGATTTTGATATTCCTGCAGGAATATCAAAATCCTGCAGTTTTTTGGTCCTGTAGGAATTGTCATGTTTGTGCATGATTTTGTCAATCCTACAGGATTTCTGCAGGACACCTGTACAATGCCTTGACAAAAGGTTGAATTCCTTCAGGATTCTTGTAGGATTTTTTTGTAAGGGTATGTACACTAATCTTCCAACATTACCATGGGTTGAAGAATTGAATGTGGCAATTTTCAGAATTGATCAAAGTACCATTTTCTTTCTTTCGTGTGTCTCTCCGAACTTGTTTTTTATGATTCATAAATACTTTCCTGAACCTAAATAATCTACAAGATAAGGGTATTTTTAAAATCTACCAATTGGTGCTGAAACGGAGAAGAGTATCCGTACCATATATTTCGATGGCTTTCTTTAATTGATCCCTAATATTTGGAACCGTTTCTCTCGATATATTCTATCTAGTGAGTCTGTCGCCAAAATTCAAAGGTTTACCGCATTTAAAGGGATGGCTTAAGATAAATGTACTGAAAACCATATTGAATGAAAACCACGAGAAAATCTGTTGGCCAGAAAGTGTTAGGGTTTGTAGTGGTTGAATGAAATGTATTCAGAGCGTGCAAGGTAGCCACACCTGCAGAGCGTGTTAGATGACAGAATACGGTAAGTCTGAATACCAAGTACTGAGAAGTGTGTAGGAAAGAGGTGTGTAGGAAAGGCACTGGAAAGTCTGAATCAGTCTCCTTGTGACTGAGGATGAAATCTGTCTCTGCTATAACTCAAACACAGTTCAAGTCATGATCGCTAAGCTGTTATTTGCACCATAACACAATGGATAATTGTTTGTTTGATTGTGAGGAAGGGAATTTATTATTATGGCATTCTTTTACACAGACAGCTCGGAGAGAACGGTTTCAAATTAAGGTTGTAAATCCTTTGCAATACTTTTAATAACATATTATATATTATGTATTTTGTAGACTAACAGTTGATTGGCCCCAATGGGGGAAGGCATGGAAACTTTATCTTTGGTAACCTGCTCTTAAACATTCAGACCGTTCTCAGAGAGTGCCAGCAACTGCACTGACAGAAGACACCAAGAGATCATTCTCAACCATCTCAGGCCCTTCGACTGTCAAGAAATGTGAGAAACTGTTACTATTGTAATACATTTTTATTAAATATGAACCTGTGAGAAAAGAAGGCATTGTAGTCCATTGAGTGTCTTGTTGTAAAATGTGTGCACCTATCAAAACAAAATGAACTGAGTTACACCTTTTAGAGTTACCCTCTAAAAACAGAGTGTTTTAAAGATCTTTGGTGAGAGCCAGGTTTGCGTTTTGTGCCATAGTAAAATGGTGCAATGAACTTTCATCCTCGGCAGACAAATAAAATCTCAAACAGGGCTGATGGAATTGCACACATAAATAGGAAAAGCAGTAGGGCACTTCAAACCAGCAATGGCAAGAGGTGAAGAGAGAGAAGTGAATGCAAAGCAATAGATGTATAAAGCACTTCAAGACTCGACAGAATTGTGTTTCAGTGAGTGCACCATTCTGAAAGCTGGATGTGTTTAACTAGTGAATGGTATACTGTATGCTTGTGAACCAGGCCAACTGGGTGACCTTTCTCTTAATGACAGCATAATTTGCGAGACATAATATTGGGAAAATATACATCTCTGTAATTCTTAAAAATGTCAGTTCGGGTGTGTGGTGAGAAATATGAGAGAGTCGTCTTCCTGTCATACACCCCACCAAACTCCACTACCACAATGTCTTTTGGCACCCTGTTGAACACTGGAATATAGATACTGCTGATTCCATCATCTCCAAATCCTGTTATCTAGATTTTGAAGAAAGGACAGGTGGAAATGCAGCCTATCACAATTCCAACTTGGCACCCTGCTGAAAACAATGATATAGACTCCATAATCTGCTATAGGAAAATCCTGTTATCTCATCATGCTTAAATGGAAGACGTTTGGAAGGACCAACACTTTTCCTAGAGCTGGCCGCCCGGCCAAATTGGGGGAGAAGTTGACTAGAACCCAATGTTCACTCTGACAGAGCTCTAGAGTTCCTCTATGGAGATGAGTAAAAGGCACATGACAGTCCGCTTGGAGTTTGCCAAAAGGCACATAAAGACACTCAAACCATGAGAAAGAATATTCTCTGGTCTGATGCAACTGAATTCAAAGTGTCACGTCTGGAAGAAAACTGTCACCATCCCTACGGTGAAGCATGGTGGTCACAGCATCATGCTGTGCGGATGTTTTTCAGCAGCAGGGACTGGGAGACTCGTCTGGATCGAGGCAAAGATCAACAGAGAAAAGTACAGAGAGATCCTTGATGAAAACCTTCTCCATAGCTCTGGACCTCAGAGCCGGACAACGACCCTAAGCACACAGCCAAGACAACACCGGAGTGGCTTCAGGACAAGTCTCTGAATGTCCTTGAGTGGCCCAGCCAGAACCCAACAGTTTGGGGAAGGCCCTTTCCTGTTTCAGCATGACAATGCCCCTGTGCACAAAGCGAAGTCCATACAGAAATGGTTTGTCGAGATCGGTGTGGAAGAACATGACTGGCCTGCAGAGCCCTGATCTCAACCCCATTGAAAACCTTTGGGATAAATTGGAATGCCAACTGCAAGCCAGGCCTAATCGTCCAACACCATCGCCCGACCTCACTAAGGCTCTTGTGGCTGAATGGAAGCAAGTCCCCACAGCAATGTTCCATCATCAGGTGGAAAGCCTTCCCAGAAGAGTGGATGCTGTTATAGCAGCAAAGGGGGGACCAACTCCATATTAATGCCCTTGATTTTGGAATGAGATGTTCAACAAGCAGGTGTCCACATACTCTGGTAATGTAGTGTCGCTAGGTCAGTACCAAAACAACAGGTAAATACAATCTTTCACATTGGCTCAATCAATGCAAAAATATTGAAGGAACTTAACCACATAAACTCTCATATCTCTGTCTCATAACTGCTATACTGAATACACAGAACATCACTGGAACAGAGGCTTATTCAAACATAGATTGAAAAGAATACGAATAGGCAGAGAAAAAGAGCTTAGAGAGAAGTTGAGATTCTTATTAAGCAAGTTGTATAGGATTTTACAACTTTGGCAGACGTTTAAAAATAAAAAAGGGCCACCTGCTGCCTGTCTGTAGCTTCCATTCCCGTCAAAATATCTGAGGCTTGATATTTTGATGGAAGAAACATAACAAGGAAATTACACTCGGAGATTGGAGGTGATTATTGCCAAACGAGCTCTAAGGGAGACGTTTGGTGCTGTAGGGAGAAAGAGAAACGTGTCAAAGGGATGTCAATGTTATTTTGTCCAGGTGTTGGTGGTGTGTGGTTGTGGGGAGACCCCTCTAAAGGTCTCTCAACCACTTTCACAGCCAGAGGGCCAGGGCGCTGTGACCTCATATGGCTGCTGTGAACAATACAACACTTTGTCATAACTTGCAGACTTGTTTACGTGCTGCTGTGCGTTTTGTTGCTAACCTTACTTTGCTACCTGACAACTTTACGGTTTTTACTTTTTAATTACCGTTTATATTTTTAGTTTTTCCCTGACTCAACTTTTTTTCATTAAACTTTTTTACTCCAGATGCCTTCTAATTGCAGTCGCTGTACTCATAATATACAGCAGAACGATCGCCTTACGGCGAGGTTAGCTGTGCTACAGGCCCAGCTTTAGACACAATCATTAGGCAAGGGTAATTTCAGTGTAGAAAAGGATGAAACAGCGTCTGTGCCACCAGTAAGTACAGATAGTAGTATAAATCCCCTCGCACGGTCCCAACTTTCTCGTGGCTTCTGGAGGGAAATGCTGTAGGAATGCTCAACTGGTGTCGCTCATTCAGCCGACAGAAACTTTCAACCGGTTCTCCCACCCAGACTCTCCCCTATAGGTCAAGGTTTTGCGGCCGGAGTCCGCACCTTTGGGGGGGGGGGGTACTGTCACGTTCTGACCTTTATTTCCATTGTTTTGTCTTTATTTTGTATGGTCAGGGCGTGAGTTGGGTGGGCAGTCTATGTTTGTTTGTTCTATATTTTGGGGATTTCTATGTTTCGCCTAGTATGGTTCTCAATCAGAGGCAGGTGTCATTAGTTGTCTCTGATTGAGATTCATACTTAGGTAGCCTGGGGTTCACTGTGTGTTTGTGGGTGATAGGACGGTTTGGGGTTTTCACATTTCTTGTTTTTGTAAGTTTGTTCATGTGAAGTGATTTATTAAAACATGAATCAAAATAACCACACTGCGCTTTGGTCCGCCTCTCCGTCAATGGAAGAAATCCCTTACACCAGTCAACCGTTTATCCCGAGAGCGCTCTGAACATAATCACAATGTACAGTAGTTTATATATCACACATAACTTCATAGCGTCTTAAAATATCCCTCCTCTCCGACAAGGACAAAGCTGCTTCAAAAGTCCATTCCAACCCACCAACGCACATACATTACACACTATATCTGGATTATCTCCTGAAGTCTCACCACAGTTTATTACCACTTAGCTGACAGTTCCAGTCCCCCCCAGATATGGAAAACCTGGAGTGGCACTCGCTGTCTTATTTTTTTATCCACAGAGTTATAGCCGGGTCGGTTCAAACATAGGTTAAGGATTCTCTTTGCTTACTTTAGGCACACACATACATTCCTTCTTCCACAATGGTTATCATTTCCAATTACCCCTTGTCCATGCAACAAAACCTCTTTCTTATGAACTAACATTATTAATCAGACATAATAAAACAGAGTAGAATTCAATTAGTTCTAGTTAAATGTATACATTGTTTAGTCATTATTCATAAAATCCATAACAAATATTCACATGGAAAAGTCCACAGACCCACTCCAAAAGGCTTTTGGAGCCATCATCGACTCTGTGGGTTTTGTCCAACATGCCTCCGGACCTACTCACTGCCACAGTCATACTCTGGACCTAGTTTTGTCCCATGAAATAAATGCTGTGGATTTTAATGTTTTTCCTCATAATCCTGGCCTATCAGACCACCATTTTATTATGTTTGCAATTGCAACAAATAATCTGCTCAGACCCCAACCAAGGAGCATCAAAAGTCATGCTATAAATTCACAGACAACCCAAAGATTCCTTGATGCCCTTCGACTCCCTCTGCCGACCCAAGAATGTCAGAGGACAAAAAACACCTAACTGAAGAACTCAATTTAACCTTGCGCAATACCCTAGATGCAGTTGCACCCCTAAAAACAAAAAACATTTGTCAAAAGAAACTAGCTTGCTGGTATACAGAAAATAGCCGAGCTCTGAAGCAAGCTTCCAGAATATTGGAACAGAAATGGCACCACACCAATCTGGAAGTCTTCCGACTTGGAAAGATAGTACCGTGCAGTATCGAAGAGCCCTCACTGCTGCTCGATCATCCTATTTTTCCAACTTAATTGAGGAAAATAAGAACAACCCCACATTTCTTTTTGATACTGTCACAAAGTTAAATAAAAGGCAGCATTCCCCAAGAGAGGATTGCTTTCACTTTAGCAGTAATAAATTCATGAACTTCTTTGAGGAAAAGATCCTGAACATTAGAAAGCAAATTACGGACTCCTCTTTAAATCTGCACATTCCTCCAAAGCTCAGTTGTCCTGAGTCTGCACAACTCTGCCAGGCCCTAGGATCAAGGGAGACACTCAAGTGTTTTAGTACTATATCTCTTGACAAAATGAGGAAAATAATCATGGCCTCTAAACCTTCAAGCTGCATACTGGACCCTATTCCAACTAAACTACTGAAAGAGCTGCTTCCTGTGCTTGGCCCTCCGATGTTGGACATAATAAACGTCTCTCTATCCACCAGATGTGTACCAAACTCACGAAAAGTGGCAGTAATAAAGCCTCTCTTGAAAAAGCCAAACTTTGACCCAGAAAATATAAAAAACTAATCGGCCTATATTGAATCTCCCATTACTCTCAATTTTTTGGGAAAAAGCTGTTGCGCACCAACTCACTGCCTTCCTGAAGACAAACAATGTATACAAAATGCTTCAGTCTGGTTTTAGACCCCATCATAGCACTGAGACTGCACTTGTGAAGGTGGTAAATGACCTTTTAATGGCGTCAGACCGAGGCTCTGCATCTGTCCTCGTGCCCCTAAACCTGCTTTTGACACCATCGATCACCACGTTCTTTTGGAGAGATTGGAAACCCAAATTGGTATACACGGACAAGTTCTGGCCTGGTTTAGATCTTATCTGTCAGAAAGATATCAGTTTGTCTCTGTGAATGGTTTGTTATCTGACAAATCAACTGTAAATGTCGGTGTCCCTCAAGGTTCCGTTTTAGGACCACTATTGTTTTCACTATATGTTTTACCTCTTCGGGATGTCATTCGAAAACATAATGTTAACTTTCACTGCTATGTGGATGAAACACAGCTGTACATTTAAATGAAACATGGTGAAGCCCCAAATTTGCCCTCACTGGAAGCCTGTGTTTCAGACAAAAGGAAGTGGATGGCTGCAAATGTTTTACTTTTAAACAGAGATGCTTGTTCTAGGTCCCAAGAAACAAAGAAATCTTCTGTTGAATCTGAAAATTAATCTTGATGGCTGTACAGTTGTCTCAAATAAAACTGTGAAGGACCTCGGCGTTACTCTGGGCCCTGATCTCTCTTTTGACGAACATATCAAGACTATTTCAAGGACAGCTTTTTTCCAGTTACGTAACATTGCAAAAATCAGACATTTTCAGTCCAAAAATGATGCAGAAAAATTCATCCTTGCTTTTGTTACTTCTAGGCAATGCTCTACTTTCCGGCTACCCGGCTAAAGCGCTAAATAAAATTCAGTTATTGCTAAATACGGCTGCTAGAATCCTGACTGGAACCCCAAAATTTCATCATATTACTCCAGTGCTAGCCTCCCTACACTGGCTTCCTGTTAAGGCTCGGGCTGATTTCAAGGTTTTACTGCTAACCTACAAAGCATTACATGGGCTTGCTCCAACCTATCTTTCCGATTTGGTCCTGCCGTACATACCTACACGTACGGTACGGTCACAAGACGCAGGTCTCCTAATTATCCCTAGAATTTCTAAGCAAACAGCTGTAGGCAAGGCATTCTCCTATAGAGCTCAATTTTTATGGAATTGTCTGCCTACCCATGTGAGAGACACAGAATCGGTCTCAACCTTTGAGTCTTTTTTGAAGACTCATCTCTTCAGTAGGTCCTATGATTGAGTGCAGTCTGGCCCAGGAGTGTGAAGGTGAACGGAAAGACACTGGAGCAACGAACCGCCCTTGCTATCTCTGCCTGGCCGGTTCCCCTCTCTCCACTGGAATTCTCTGCCTCTAACCCTATTACAGGGGCTGAGTCACTGGCTTCCTGGTGTTCTTCCATGCCGTCCCTAGGAGGGGTGCGTCACTTGAGTGGGTTGAGTCACTGATGTTGTTTTCCTGTCTGGGTTAGCGCTCCCCCTTGGGTTGTGCCGTGGTGGAGATCTTTGTTATGGGCTATACTCGGCCTTGTCTCAGGATGGTAAGTTGGTGGTTGAAGATATCCCTCTAGTGGTGTGGGGGCTGTGCTTTGGCAAAGTGGGTGCGGTTATATCCTGCCTGTTTGGCCCTGTCCGGGGGTATCATCGGATGGGGCCACAATGTCTCCTAACCCCACCTGTCTCAGCCTCCAGTATTTATGCGGCAGTAGTTTGTCTGGGGTCTAGGGTCAACCTGTTATATCTGGATTATTTCTCCTGTCTTATCGGGTGTCCTGTGTGAATTTAAGTATGATCTCTCTAATTCTCTCTTTCTTTCTCTCTCGGAGGACCTGAGCCCTAGGACCATGCCTCAGAACTACCTGGCATGATGACTCCTTGTCGTCCCCAGTCCACCTGGCCGTGCTGCTGCTCTAGTTTCAACTGTTCTACCTGAGGCTATGGAACCCTGACATGTTCACTGTGATGATTACTATCATTTGACCATGCTTGTCATTTATGAATATTTGAACATCTTGACCATGTTCTGTTATCATCTCCACCCGGCACAGCCAAAAGAGGACCCTCATAGCCTGGTTCCTCTCGAGGTTTCTTTCTGGGTTTTGGCCTTTCTTCTACACCTGCATTGGCTTGCTGTTTGGGGTTTTAGGCTGGGTTTATGTATAGCACTTTGATATATCAGCTGATGTAAGAACAGCTATATAAATAATTTGGATTTGATTTGTATGCTCTCCTTTCATTCGGTAGACATTTTGGCAAACTGCCCTCTGCCACTTCTGACCTACATCTGCAGTCTCACCATGTTTGACTTCGGTATTTACTAGTTCCTGTAAAACTTAAGGCTACATATGTTTCACCATGTTTCACCACTCTGTGTTACAGAGTTTTAGCAGACAATGCACATTACTTTAGACCTTGGCATAATTAAAAATACAGTATGGATATGGTACAATTGGATATATTGATAACCAGTTAACTTACCTCACTCACAATGATGTGACATAAATTGGTTGCTTGCAAAATTTCTTAACAGAATATATACTGAACTTCTGGAACTTAATCAACAGAATCTCACAAACAGAGTTATAGAGCAGGCGAGTGGGAGTGGGAGGGGAATGGCGGCAGCAGAAGGAGCTGTGGAGGTGAAACATGAGCATGTGGAGCAATTACAGCAGCAGGCTGTAGCTCTTAGCTTGAATGTGGGTTAGAAGGGCTGCCGGCCCAGGCTGCCTCCCCTTCCCTATCCCTTTGCCAAGCCACTTCCCCAACCACTCTGCTTTCCTAAGAAACCAAGAGGTCCTTCACAGGCAGCCGTGGTCCCTGCTCCAGCTCCTTGCACACTGTAGAGTAGACCCTTGTATAAAAAACGAACACCCCGTTTCTAACTATGATCTATTAACTCACACCCTGGGAGGAGGGCGGAAGGGAGAGCTAATATGGAGCATGCTGCATGCATCAGTGGTGCTGGGAGGGGTCAGGGCGGGGGTTGTTTATATTGTTTGACTGAGGGAACCTCTGGAAGGCATAAATAGCTGAGGGAAGCATTCAGGTCTCGCAGTCCCTTCTCACGACAGCCCAGGCACAGGTGGTGTCCTCCACTCCTCTGCAGCTCTCATCTCCTCTACACTTCACTCCTCAACTTCAAAGGGAAACTCTTCTGTGTCTGCAAACTCAGTAAGTACTCCTCTCTCTCTCTTCTCAATCACTGCCTTACTGAATGTGAAATTGATGTTTGTGTAGTGAGGATCTGAGAAGCATGCATCTACAGTTGAAGTCGGAAGTTTACATACACTTAGGTTGGAGTCATTAAAACTTGTTTTTCAACCACTCCACAAAATGTATTGTTAGAAAACTATAGTTTTGGCAAGACATCTACTTTTCTACTTTTTTACCAACAATTGTTTACAGACAGATTATTTCACTTATAATTCACTTTATCACAATTCCAGTGGGTCAGAAGTTTACATACACTAAGATGACTGTGCCATTAAACAGCTTGGAAAATTCCTGAAAATTATGTCATGGCTTTAGAAGCTTCTGATAGGCTAATTGACAGCATTTGAGTCAATTGGAGGTGTACCTGTGGATGTATTTCAAGGCCTACCTTCAAATTCAGTGCCTCTTTGCTTGACATGGGAAAATCAAAAGAAGTCAGACAAGACCTCAGAATTTTTTTTGCAGACCTCCACAAGTCTGGTTCATCCTTGGGAGCAATTTCCAAATGCCTGAAGGTACCACGTTCATCTGTACAAACAATAGTACGCAAGTATAAACACCATGGGACCACGCATCTGTCATACCGCTCAGGAAGGAGGTGCGTTCTGTCTCCTAGAGATGAACGTACTTTGGTGCGAAAAGTGCAAATCAATCCCAGAACAACAGCAAAGGACCTTGTGAAGATGCTGGAGGAAATGGGTACAAAAGTATCTATATCCACAGTAAAAAGGAGTCCTATATCAAGGAAGAAGCCACTGCTCCAAAACCGCCATAAAAAAGACAGACTACGGTTTGCAACTGCACATGGGGACAAATATTGTACTTTTTGGAGAAATGTCCTCTGGTCTGATGAAACAAAAAAATAACTGTTCGGCCATAATGACCATCGTTATGTTTGGAGGAAAAAGGTTTGCAAACCGAAGAACACCATCCCAACCGCGAAGCACGGGGGTGGCAGCATCATGTTGTGTGGGTGCTTTGCTTCAGGAGGGACTGGTGCACTTCACAAAATAGATGGCATCATGAGGAAGTAAAATTCTATGGATATATTAAAGCAACATCTCAAGACATCAGTCAGGATGTTAAAAGCTTGGTCGCAAATGGGTCTACCAAATGGCTAATGACCCCAAGCATACTTCCAAACTTGTGGCAAAATGGCTTAGGGACAACAAAGTCAAGGTATTGGAATGGGCATGACCTCAATGCTATAGCAATTTGTGGGCAGAACTGAAAAAGCATGTGCGAGCAAGGAGGCCTACAAACCTGACTCAGTTACACCAGCTCTGTCAGGAGGAATGGGCCAAAATTCACCCAACGTATTGTGGGAAGCTTGTGGAAGGCTACCCAAAACATTTGACCCAAGTTAAACAATTTAAAGGCAATGCTACCAAATACTAATTGAGTGTATGTGAACTTCTGACCCACTGGGAATGTGATGAATTAAATAAAAGCTGAAATACATCATTCTCTTTACTATTATTCTGACATTTCACATTCTTAAAATAAAGTGGTGATCCTAACTGACCTAAGTCAGGGAATTTCTAATAGGATTAAATGTCAGGAATTGTGAAAAACTGAGTTTAAATGTATTTGGCTAAGGTGTATGTAAACTTCTGACTTCAAATTTATATAATATACCTTTCTCAATGTCTATCTTAATGCAGTGAAGTGTTCTATGATCTTCCTCATCGCATTAGCTTATTTATATTAATGAATGCAAAAACATGTGAATTGTCAGAGACTTGATAATGCCGACTGTATATATTACTAGACTTTGATTGATACACTACATGATCAAAAGTATGCTGGTCCAACATCTCATTCCAAAATCATGGGCATTAATATGGAGTTGGTCCTCCCTTTGGTGCTATAACAGCCTCCACTCTTCTGGGAAGGCTTTCTACTCGACAATTTCAAGTACAATAATAATGAATGAAGACAAATGATCGTAAAAAGAATGCAGATCATAGATCGACTGCAAACACCTTAGGATTCTCTCAGTGCCGTTATTAATATAGACATCTAAATTGATTTCAAGTCTGAATCGGACTTACTTCCCATTTAACTCTGTCTGTCATTGTTGCATGAGAGTTTCAGTCTGGTGCTGTGGAAAAGTTTAGGCAAAAATTATTTCCTGCTTAATCATATGGCCCACTTACTTTAAACCAACACAGAGAGAGTGTGGTTGGATGCCCATTCAAGTGGTGCAGATCAGAACCTGAAATTCCCCCTCTCTTTTCCAGCCTCAGTAACAAGCATGGAAAGAGTGAAGAATATGTGCAGCACTAGCAGTGTTGTATTGTACACTGGTTAGCCAGCCTGACCCTGACCTTGACCCTGGTAGGGAGTGTCCACCCCATGCCTGTGACCATAGATCCGGTGTGCACGGCGGGCGCCACTGCCAAGTACAGCCAGACATTTTCAGAAAAGTGGAGCCAGAATGCCTTCCCCAAGCCGTACCCCATCTATCGCCCCCCTGCCCAGTGGTCCCCACTCATTGGTAAGTCGAGTATTATTAGAATCTGAGCTGCCAATTAAGAGCTAGACAAACATGAGGAAAGAATGTAATTTATTGCAATGTGTGATTCCTCCATTCCAGGGGTGACCCACAGTTCAGACTATCATATCTGGCAGCGAAATGAGTTTGCCAGCAACGGGGTAAGGGAGTTCTCTGAGAAGGGCGAGGCCTGGACTCTGATGAAGGAGGTGGGGGCGGCTGGGGAAAACATCCAGGGTGTCTACGGGCTGTTCCCCACTCCAGCCGTGGTCAGGGGAACGGGCCAGATGACCTCAGAGTTCGATGTCTTCGCAAGGCACTCTTTCGTAAGTTGCTCAACCTTCACACAGCTTTCAATATCTACAGTTAGGTCCATAGATATTTGGACATTGACCAAGTTATTATTATTTTATCTGTCTACCACAGCATATTGGAGTTGAAATTAAATAACGAATGTGAGCTGAAAGTGCAGACTTTCAGCTTTAATTTCAGGGTATTTACATCCAAGTAAGATTTAACGGTGTTGGAATTACATCACTTTTTATGTGTGGTCCCCACCATTTTTAAGGGACCAAAAGTAAATGGACAATTGGCTGCTCAGCTGTTCCATGGCCAGGTGTGTGTTATTCCCTCATTAGTTAATTTACAAGTAAGCAGATAAAAGGTCTCGAGTTGATTTCAAGTGTGGCATTTTCAATCTGTTGCTGTTAACCCTCAATATGAAATCCATCATTAGGCCGAAAAATCAAAACAAACCCATCAGAGAGAGCGTAAAAACATTAGGTGTGGCCAAATCAAGTATTTGATACATTCTTAAAAAGAAAAAACACACTGGTGAGCTCAGGAACATCAAAAGGCCAGAAAGACCACTGAAAACAATTATTTCCCTGGTAAAGAAAAACCCCTTCACAACAGTTGGCCAGATCAAGAATACACTCCAAGAGGTAGGCATATCTGTGTCAAAGTCAATAGTCAAGAGAATAATTCACCAGAGTAAATACAGAGGGTTTACCACAAGATGTAAACCATTGGTAAGCCTAAAAAACAGGAAGACCAGATTAGAGTTTGTCAAAAAACATCTAAAAAAGCCTGTACAGTTCTGGAACAACATCCTATGGACAGATGAGACAAATATCAACTTGTACCAGAATGATGGGAAGAGAAGAGTATGGAGAAGGGAAGGAACTGCTCATGATCTGAAGCATACCACCTCATCTGTGAAGCATGGTGGAGGTAGTGTTATGATGTGGGCATGTATGGCTGTCAATGGAACTGGTTCCCTTTTATTTATTGATGATGTGACTGCTGACAAAAGTAGCAGGATTAATTCTGAAATGTTTAGGGATATATTATCTGCTCAGATTCAACCAAATGCTTCAAAACTCATTGGATGGCGCTTCACAATGCAGATGGACAATGACCCAAGGCATACTGCGAAACTAACCCAATACTTTTTCAAGACAAAGCAGTGGAATGAATGTTCTGCATTGGCCAAAGTCAATCACCTGACTTGAATCCAATTGAGCATGCATTTCACTTGCTGAAGGCAAAACGTCCCAAGAACAAGCAGGAACTGAAGACTGCTCTCAATTTAATTTATGATTATGTTAATTTGTTGAATTACTTTTGAGCCCCGAAAATTGGGGGATAATGTATACAAATGGTTGTAATTCCTACACGGTTCATACAAATCATTTTCACAAAACCCTTAAATTAAAGATGACAGTCTACATTTAAAGCACTTCTTGACTGTTTCCTTTCAAATCCAATGTGGTGGAGTACAGAGCCAACATGATGCAAATTGTGTCGCTGTCCAAATAATTATGGACCTGACTGTATCTAAAATACATCTTATAATATTTATCTATCTAATATAATGTCTCAATGTGCACCTGTTTACTTGGAAGAACCTTTCTCAAGGTTAGTCTTTTCTAGATTATGCCAGAAATGAAGTTGACTGTCAGAGAGATTACTCTTACATCTCTTATATAGAGAGATGTTAAGCCTACACAAAATATTCTAAATGTTGTGCAAACTTTTAATTTAAAAGGTTTTTAAGAGTGTCCAAGTAGTTATAATACCTAAGATTCATGTTTGCTGTTTATTTTCAATATGTCCCAAAGCTAAAAACCATAAAAAACAGCATTCAGAGTCTTCATTTGGGACCAGTTAGTTTCTTATTATTGCCCTCCAGGTATCCTATAAAAGATGCATTACTATGTCAGCAAAGAACTCTTACTGTTGGAACCCTCTGTTAGAACTTTAGTTGAGGAAAGCTCTGGAAAGACATGAGAGCAAGGATTAATGCAGTGCAGATCAAGATTGCTGATCCTTCAACTTTCTCACCAAATTTGAGTTTACTGTTAGGTGGACTACAAGAAACGTCCACATAACCCACATTACTCCTTTCTCTCTCCCCAGCTGTCCTTCGTAGTGCGGATAGTTCCTAGCACAGACTGGTTCCTGGGAGTAGACGGCTTTAACCTTCGTGAAGGAGAGCATTACACTGGAGCTGTACCCCCTACGATGCAGGCACTCACAGCGGCTTCACCTTTTCCTCTCCTAACTTTGAGACCATTCCTCAGGACAAAGTCACACAGGTAAATCTATAACAGCCCATGGTTCATCATCATGTTGGTACTGTATGATAGTATCACTATCATCTTTGGTAATCAATACCAGTACAACTTGATTTTGTCCTTTCCAGATAATGTCATCTTCTCCAAACCATCCTGCCAACTCCTGCTATTACCCCCATCTGAAGAATCTGACCCCCATGGGCAAGGTCACCCTTACAAAGATCAACAGCAACCAGATCTTCAGCAACCAGATCTTCAGGAGCCCACCCAGTTCACCAGACTGGCAATGAGATTGAGCACTCGTTCATAAGTAATCAAGACACATGTAAGAAACAAATACAGTGAAAATGCGTAACTAATATCTATTGGATATCTTCCAATACCCCTCTGATCGAAAAAACCCCCATAAACATTATGATCCAAATTTCTCAAATTTAGCACTGTTAAAATGAAAAGAGAGAGCAAAGAATTGGTGCTGGCCATCTGGCAAAACGTTAAGAAATCTGTAGTAAATCGGATCCATTGTGCAACAGCATTGAGATGGAGTCAGCAAGTGCTGGTCCTCTGAACCCATGGCAACCAGGCAACAAACAGGAGAAAGGAGGCCAAAGGCATTGGAAGTTTCCTGCCACTCAGCACGTTCGGAGTGTTTGTAATGGAACCAAAATAAGATGTCAACTCGAGCCTTGCTTTTATTTCCATGTTCCATCCTTCTGCTTTTCTAAATATCAACATTTTACAAAGTCATAACTTTGTAGGTGGGGGCTTGGCAAATCACATGATTTAAAAAACAAAGTAAAGTTATTCTAATTGAATTATTCAATAAAAGTCCATCCAGACTTAAACTGCAGTATAGCCACATTAGCCAGGAATGTACAGCCACATAAGAGCTTTCGATACACAAAAGCATACACTGAGTATACCAAACAGGAGTTCCTAATGTATACCAAACATGTCATGTTTTAGCCTGTATTACAGCTATATTTTACATAGCACTTGGAAATATGATGTAAATATTTGATCTGTTTTTCAGAAAATTTACTTAAAGTTTAGTACCAGCCAATAAATCAAGTCTTCCCCTTTTATATGAAATGGTGTTGGGTGGCTTAGCTGAACCAGTCCTTTTAACCTATGCCTGAGGGCATATCCGTGTGTGGCATGCTATAACTCTAACAGACCCACACACACACACACACACAGAGGGGCCCTAGAGCTTGGCTGGAAGAAGGTGCACTGAATTCATATCACCCCTTACTGCTTGCTGCATGCTCAAGTGTTCCAGGTCTCTTGTATCTGGGCTCTTGCAATTCAAGTGTTTGCTAAAATAATGTCTTCATGGATAGTGCTAACAGAGTCTCTGGTGTCCTTCCCACTAGATTCCACTCCTCTGGACTGCGAGGTGTCTGTATGGTCACCATGGTGCCAGTGAAAAGGCAAATGTGGAGACTCAAGTGTGCGCAACAGAACACGCTACATCCACCTACAACCAGCTAACAATTGGGTAGTCTGCCCCCCACTGGAAGAGGAGATGAAATACATCTCTAACAACTGCTTATGTCTGGCCGGCAGGAGTCAGAAACAGAAAAGAAGAGGCCATAGACGACGAAGGCAAGACGACAAAGACGACGAAAGATACGTCCGTCATCTCCACTGGAGAAGCCCAAGCTGTAAAGATAGACCCTTTTCTTTCTGGGCCGCCTAGTGTATTCGCTGGGAACAGCGGAGGGTGGTGAAGGGAGGAATGCTCATAGTAATGGCTGAAATGGAATAAATGGAATGGTATCAAGCACTTGGACACCATGTTTTTGATGCTGTTCCATTAACTCCATTCCAGGCATTACTATGAGCATGTCCTTCAATTTCAAGTGGCACCAGCCACTTTAAATTGGGAAGGATGGGAAAGCCACTGGGAAAGATTTATAAATGGGTCACAGACAGGCAATTATTGGGAAGCCAGAGAAATTAAGAGGTTGTCTTGAAACTTTCCCCATAGGGCCTAGTTTCTCCTTGTGATTGATGTTCCCCTACGTCATTGTCCTAATAGCTGCCAAAACCTCAGAGAACAGGGAAATCATGGTGCTTCAATGGATCCAGTACTTGCAATAGACCAGATTGGAGTTCAGAATTGCATTGTACGATGCAGTTAAATTACAACTACTGTCTTAAACATTGTGCAGTGAAGTGTTTACAAATAAAGCATTTGTTTTCCATGATGATCTCTACTACAAAGAGTATATTTATTTACAGAATTTTGACCTGTACAGTATCAAGCAGTAGAAATAACATACTCGATTGTGCCATTGAGGTAATCGGAGAGAAATTGCTAAATTAATTTGTGTCTAAGTCCAAAAAAAACTGTAAATACATGTAAGCCGATTGTAATTTTATTTTTGATTGATGTAAAGCTTAAATATAACATACAATTAACAAACTACATCATACACCACAGCATAAAATAGGGCTATGAAACACACCGATCTCAAAGGTGTGTCCCTTTCATCAAAAGCTTTGTTACTCATTGACGTAATTTGCTATATATGCCAAAGCTTTCATAAGTCATACCTGACATACTGTGTGTCAAGACATGTCCCATGATAAGATAATGACAAAGTGTCAATCACAATGTAGCACAAATGAGCTATTTCCTAGAAAACCCCAAAGCTACAGAAAACCAGAGAAATAAACTGACTCCAGAAATTCTAAGCAATAGCAATCATAACTGGGAAATACTGGGAAAAGTAACAAGAAAAAGAGAAAGACAGGTTCTTGGCTTTTGATGAATGACAGTCTTTGCGAGTAGGTTTCACGATGGTACAGGGAACATGAGTTAATAAGTGAACTATTTCATGTTTCTTTATCAATACATGTAGGCTTCTACTACTGGCCAGGCCTATCAGTTTCTCTGTTGTCCTTGGGTACACCCTCAAACTCACAGTTTGGGTGGTCAGTCGCAGCAACAGCAGGTGAAAGTTTTCACACCAGAGTCACCTGCACACGAGCAAACATAAGGCTCATTATATTAATTTTAAGTTAGTCACATCTTGTAAGTCCAAATGAATGTGAGGGGCATTGGGCTGTGGATGCTGTGTTACCTAGTGCTGACGGCTGCTATGTACTTTGATCTGGGTGAGCAGGAGGAGAAATGCCTCATCGAGGAGATTCCAGGCGACATGCTGGTCACAGGTGAGTTCTGTGGGCAGTTGGAAAAGAGGACACTGTTCTGCATGGTTGAATTTCACTGTGCTGTATCTCAGGTGCCTATCAGAAGAAATACAATTTAAATGGATTAGCAGAGATCATGATGACGAGTTCCAGGAGGCATATGAATTTTGATATTCTAATAGTATTTACATCTGGAGAGGGACAGGCTTAATTTGCAAAATCCTCTACTGTTTATGTAATAATGGTTCAACCCCAAGCAATCTAACTGAGTTGTAATAAAACACTTAGAATATTGCCTCATACTGTCTGTGTTGTGTTTTTCGCAGGTTATTTTCTTTTGGAGAATTGGGATGCAAAAAATAACCTTAACTCCCCTCATCTTGGCCTCACTATCACTGTGCGAGATCCAAACCATGACGTACGTAGGTTTACAGAGCAGTTTACGACCCAGCCCACTCCCTAAACAAAAACATATGTTTGCTTGTCCTGATTACATAACACCATTCCTTAAACAAAGAGATCATACTCGTCATCTTTTTCTCCTCTTTGGTTCCAGATACTGATGAAAAAAAGATATGGCAGATTTGGAAAATTCACATTCACATCCCACGCTTCTGGCCCACATTGGTTGTGCATGCAGTCCAACTCAACAAGGTTTTCAGTTTTTGCCGGTGAAAGGCTGGTGAGTTCATCTACACTTATACTTTGAATGCACTGAGTCTGCTGGACTGTGTTTGTATTTATTATGGAATCCATTAACTGCTGCCAAGGCCGAATTAAGGCAGCTCCTACCATTTTAAAATCATTACAATACATTCACAGATTTTAGAACACACAGTGTGCTTTCAAGCCCATACTCCACCACATACCACATACAGTTCTAAATCCGTGTGTGTGTGTATAGTGCGTATGTTATCGTGTGTGTGTGTTTGCATGTGTCTGTGCCTATACATTTTTTTGCTTCACAGTCCCAGCTGTTCCATAAGGTGGTTTTTATCTGTTTTTTAAATCAAATTTTACTGCTTGCATCAGTTACTTGATGTGGAATAGAGTTCCATGTAGTCATAGCTCTATGTAGTACAGTGTGCCTCCCATAGTCTGTTATGGACTTGGGGACTGTGAAGAGACCTCTTGTGGCATGTCTTGTAGGGTATGCATGGGTGTCCGAGCTGTGTGCCAGTAGTTCAAAAAGACAGCTCGGTGCATTCAACATGTCAATACCTCTCATAAATACAAGTAGTGATAAAGTCAATCTCTCCTCCACTTTGAGCCAGGAGAGATTGATATGCATATTATTAATAAGCTCCCTGTGTACATCCAAGGGCCAGCCGTGCTGCCCTGTTCTGAGCCAATTGCAATTTTCCTAAGTCATTTTTGTGGCACCTGACCACATGACTGAACAGTAGTCAAGGTGCGACAAAACTAGGGCCTATAGGACCTGCCATGTTGATCGTGTTGTTAAGAAGGCAGAGCAGCACTTTATTATGGACAGACTTTTCACCATCTTAGCTATTGTTATATCAATATGCTTTGACCATGACAGTCACAATCCAGGGTTACTCCAAGCAGTGTTGTCATCTCAACTTGCTCAATATACACTCTGGTTTTACACAAAGTCAGTGGCATATCGTTAGTAAAGATTGAAAAAAACAAGGGGCCTATACAGCTACCCTGGGGAATTCCTGATTCTACCTGGATTATGTTTGAGAGGCTTCCATTAAAGAACACCCTCTGTGTTCTGTTAGACAAGTAACTCTTTATCCACATTATAGCAGGGGGTGTAAAGCCATAACATACGTTTTTCCAGCAGCAGACTATGATAGATAATGTCAAAAGCTGCACTGAAGTCTAACAAGACTTAATTTTATCATCAATTTCTCTCAGCCAACCATTACTGAACAATTTTCTGATATCTCCATTGCAGAGGATTCATTTTGATGTTCAGATGGGAGAGCACTCCATTGACCCCAGTGTTGAGAGACACAAAGACACAGTCCAGACCATGGAGTACAGCCTGGAGCACCTGAGGGACCAGATCCTATACATCACCAGGCAGCAAGACTTCCAGAGGGTAAACCCTACAGACTTGTCAAGAATGCAAAGTATCACACACATAGGAAATAATCACAAACAAACACTTTATGAAAGAGTCATTTTCAAAGATTCTGAACAAAGCAGACTAGTATTTTGATCAGAACTACAGATGCATTGTTATGTGAAAGCAACACATATTGCATTGAGCTAATATGCCTGCCCTATTCAACTAAGAACGGTCCAAAATGAACTATGCACCACTACTTTTTTAATTCACAGGAAAGAGAAGAAACTTTCCGTCAGATCAGTGAAGAAACCAATGGGAAAGTTTTGTGGTGGGCTGTTGTGCAGACTTCCGTTCTACTATCAGTTGGATTTTGGCAAATCAAAAGACTGAAAGACTTCTTGATTGCAAAGAAGTTGGTTTGATATGCTTGGGTTTAAGGCTGGATTTATATCTTGCAGTACAATGCTAAGTGGCTACTAGAGTCAACGGCTATTCCAAAACTAGACTTACATCAGTGCTGATGCATCTATGTCACTGTACATTCTTCTTGACAATGTATGGATTAATAAAAATGTGCTTTGTTTAATCTTACACACCTATTACTTGACTTGTAATTTCTATGAATTATAACACACATTATATTTTATGGATGTAAATTTCTATCAACATTTTGTGAATATATAAGTTGTGAGTCACAAACAGAAGAGATGTGCAAATACAGAATTAAACTTTCAAATACAAATCAGTCTGTAATTACGCCCATATAATTTCACAAACTTACACTACCATTCAAAAGTTTGCAGTCATTTAGAAATGTCCTTCTTTTAAAAACATGTTTAAAAAAATTGTCCATTAAAATATCAAATTGATCAGAAATACAGTGTAGACATTGTTAATGTTGTAAATGACTATTGTAGCTGTTTTTTTAATGGAATATCTACATAGGCGTACAGAGGCCCATTATCCTCAACCATCACTCCTGTGTTCCAATGGCATGTTGTGTTAGCTAATCCAAGTTTATAATTTTAAAAGTCTAATTAATCATTAGAAAACCTGTGCAAACAGTCTCCACGACAACAGGGAAGAGGCGACTCTTGGGATGCTGGCCTTCTAGGCAATGTTCCTCTGTCCAGTGTCTGTGCTATTTTGCCCATCTTAATCTTTTATTTTTATTGGCCAGTCTGAGAAATGGAATTTTGTTTGCAACTCTGCCTAGAAGGCCAGCATCCCGGAGTCACCTCTTCACTGTTGACGTTGAGACTGATATTTTGCAGGTACTATTTAATGAAGCTGCCAGTTGAGGACTTGTGAGGCATCTGTTTCTCAAACTAGACATTAAACTAGACACAAACTAGACACTAAAGTACTTGTCCTCTTGCTCAGTTGTGTACCGGGGCCTCCCACTCCTCTTTCTATTTTGGTTAGAGCCAGTTTGCGCTGTTCTGAGAAGGGAGTAGTACACAGCATTGTACGAGATCTTCAGTTTCTTGGCAATTTCTCGCATGGAATAGCCTTCATTTCTCAGAACAAGAATAGACTGATGACTTTCAGAAGAAAGTTCTTTGTTTCGAGCCATTTTGAGCCTGTAATTGAACCCACAAATGCTGATGCTCCAGATACTCAACTAGTCTAAAGAAGGCCAGTTTTATTGCATCTTTAATCAGAAAAACAGTTTCCAGCTGTGGTAACATAATTGCAAAAGGCTTTTCTAATGATCAATTAGCCTTTTAAAATAATAAACTGGCTTAGCAAACACAATGTGCCATTGGAACACAGGCGTGATGGTTGCTGATAATGGGCCTCTGTACGCCTACATAGATTTTCCATTGAAAATCAGCTATTTCCAGCTGCATTAGTCATTCACAACATGAACAATGTCTACACTGTTTTTGTGATCAATTTGATGTGATTTTAATGGACCAAAAAATGGCTTTTCTTTCAAAAGCAAGGACATTTCTAAGTGGCCCCAAACTTTTGAACGGTAGTGTATGTAATGATCCAAAAGCAAATGAGTCATCATTAACAAAAACAAATTATGATTAGCAAGTAAATGCAAATACATTTTTTTCTGGTTAACACAACATAATTTAGAAACATATTTCTTAATTTGCAAACACAACAGGGGTCAAAAATATGTGTGACTCCACAGATTTAATTTGTGACCCGCATCTTACTTATTTGTAACTTACTTGCATTACATTTGTGAGTTGTGAGAAAGCAAAGGAGGAAAGGAAAGGGAACTAGGAAATGAGGAGAATATGCCAGGGAAGGAAAGAGAGCAAGGAAAGGAGGAGAGAAATGGAAGTTAGGGAAGGAAAGGGAGAAAGAAATGGAGGAAAGGAAGCTAAGGTCAGAGGAAAGGAAAAAGTTAGAAAGGATAGGAGGAAATAAAGCTAGGAAAGCAAAGGACTGGAGGAATGGAAGGAAAAGGATCAAGGTAAGCAAGCTAGGAAAGGAGGAAATTAATATAGGAAAGGAGGAAAGGGTAATTGTGATATATACATTTTTATTAGAACTGAGGATGTCCTACTCTGGATTCCGTATCTTTATCTGCATAAACTGGTCTGTAAAATTTCACAAATATGTGAAGCAACTCACAAATGGGAGTCAACTCACAAATATAATGCAAGTCACAAATATGTAAAATGTAGGTCACAAATGTTATCTGTGGAGTCACAAATCTTGTCATATTCACAAAAACATATTTGACCACTGTTGTGTTGAATTTGTTTTTGTTAATGATGCCTAATTTACTTTTTGATATTGACATATGTTTGTTTAACTATATGGCATATTTACTGACTGCATTTTATTTAAAAGTTGCATTCTATATTTGCACAACATTTTTTGTTTGTGACTCACTACTTATATATTTTAAACATTTTGATAGAAATCTATTTCCATATTTTTATCCAAAACGTCATTGATGACGTAGACAGCCAATCAGAAAGCGATCCAAAATCAAAACAAACCGAAAATCTGAAGCTAGTTAATAAGCTAGCTAAAGCCAGTAAAACGACACGGAAAGTATTTTGAATGCTTGCTAATTCAACAGAGAAACAAAGAAACCGTTATGTAAGTCAGATGTTGATCCGTCTTCTATAAAATATCCGTTACTTTGAAAATTTTGCTAATATCTTAGCTAGCTGTAGAAAATGCCTTACTGGATCTGCTGTAACTCCTGCTTCAACCTCCCTGGTCCTGAATGCCAACTAGCTGTTGCCAGCTGTGGTCATGTCATCTGCAACGTGTGTTTTCAGAAAGGTAGCAAGTTCAGTCTCTATTTGATTGTGCTAATGCACCCTGTTATGTCTCTTGTGAAATTAAGTTCAACATATCATTGCCTAACTACTGATGATAGAGGCCTAACGTCATATGAACGAAAAATATATTACTTTCTCAGTTTGCTCCAGTTCTGTCTTTTTCAAAACAGTTACAGGCTAAACTTGAAAACACTGTCCTCTGCTGGTCTTTGTCTGATGTTACAGAAACAGTTTGGCTAAAAGAAAAAATGCTCCATGCAGTTTGAGGACCTCCTAGTAGTGTAATACTATTCTATTGTATATGGTATTGTTCCAATAAACACATTTTCATTTTTCTTTCAGGCAAACAAGGTGAATGCATGATATGTAAAGCAAAATGTCAAGTTACTCCTCTCTCAGACAAAGTAAGCAGTGATATCTTATATATCTGTCTATTTTTATTTAACCTTTTTTTAACTGGCAAGGCTCATAAACAAATCAATTTGATGGCATACATAAGTCTATTTGATGGTAGCCATAACTTTACAATCTTGACTTTCACAGAGTAGTGCAGAAGTGAAGGCCCTCTTCTCTGACGTCAATTCTGTTGCAACCAAACACTTCACAGAGATAAGCAAGGTATTGCTCTTGATGCTCATAGGCAAATAAATAATTATTGATAGCAATCATTTTCAAACACAGAAAGGCTGTACTGCATGTTTAAAAACAACATATATATCTACCCTATTACTGTAGGTGTTACTATTCCAGGCAAGGCACCAAAAGAGGCTGTTGGTGCATTACCAGAAGAGGGTAAGAGGAACATTTAGTCGTACCTCTTATTATTATTATTATTAAACCAATAATAGTTTAATGGTAGCCTATATCTTGTGGTGTTACAATCTCAAACATCTGTGCAAATTTTTTCACAACCCATTTAGAATGAAAAGTTAGAAGAAGTTTTACTCAAGATGAAGCAAGAAATTCAGCAAATGTCCAAGTAAGAATGCAAATCATTAGCATTATTCAGTACCACATACAGTGCCTTTCCCCCCACATTTTGTTGTGTTACAGCCTGAATTTAAAATGTATTCAATTGAGCTTTTTTTGTAGTGATGCACTGATACTACATTTTTGGCCGATATCGATATCCAATATTTTCTTTGACATAAAAAAAACGATACCGATAACCAATGTTTATAATTTTAGAGGCCTTTTAAGCATTCTAGTATAGTTAAATAGTTAACACACACACATGGACACAGCGGTCTAAGGCACTGCATCTCAGTGCAAGAGGCGTCACTACAGTACCTGGTTTGAATCCAGGCTGTATCACATCCATTTGTAATTGGAAGTGTCATAGGGCAGCACACAATTGGCCCAGCGTAGTCCAGGTTTGGCTGGGGTAGGCCGTCATTGTAAATAAGAATTTGTTCTTAACTGACTTGCCTAGTTAAATAAAGGTTACACACACACACACATTTTGTTGCCATTTAAGTATGTCCCCATTACCAGTAAAACATTTCTTTCACTTACTTGCTGTGCTGTTTCGTTGTTCATTTGTTCAGTCTTTTCATTCTCAACCAGGATTGCATCATACATGTCAAGAAGTGAAGTTTCAGCTCTGTCTGTCTGTGGCTTCTTCCTCGGTGCGCACTGTCACCACACCGTTTCCATCTTGTCCAGCTGTGTATGTAACATTTCACGTAAACCCTGTTTCTTTTCTGCATCAAAGTAACGGTCCTTGTACATAGCATTGAGCATGGTGGCGACACAGTAAATAGAGAATGTCACCAAATCGCTTGTTCACAGCCTGTGTGGGCAGTTTTGTTGTCAAGGGCAACTGTTTCATTTGCCAATGTGGGCCAGTAAAAACATCCATCTCGTCGGGAAAAGGGGCCGTCTTCACTCCATAGAAACTAGTCAGCACTTAACATCGCACACTAGCTGCTAGCTAACTGGTTAGCTTAGCATTGACAAAGTCAGAATGGGCATGTTCACTCCACTTTTATGTGACAGAATCGGTGGCGTTAGAATTAGGAATTAGAATACGAATACTACACTGAACAATAATAGAAAGGCAACATGTAAAGTGTTTGTCCCATGTTTCAAGAGCTGAAAAAAAAGTTCCCCAAAACTTTCCATCCGCACATAAAGCATATCTCAAATTTTGTGCACATTTGTTTACATCCCTGCCAGTTTTGTTGAGCAGGCGTTTCAATGCCAATGACAGAGGGTATCACGTCTGATGCAGGCGCAGTTGATGAGCTTATTTCTCGAGTCAGTTGTTCGAATGGAGCTAGCTAGTGTGTTCATGTTTACAAGTTTCAAACATGTTCTCAAATGCCATTGAAATGGCAGCAGTGGTATGACAACCAGCATATTCATGAGCATGCAATGCGACTTTCCTCAGTACAAAATCCTCGACGACCCACTGTGTGCTGTCAGACTCAACATGCTCATGGAGCTGATATCACTGGTCCAAATGTCAGTTGTGAAGCTAAAAGCAGTGACGTTAATTGCTGTGTATCTCAGGTAGGGCAGCATCTTAAAAACAGTACAACAAAAAATATTTGTACCAGTGCTCGACCAGTCGGCGAAAGCCAACATCACCCACGACAGAGAACGGTTGATTGTCAAGTGCAATGAATTCCATTATCTTGGTGTTAATGTATTTCGCCTTTGAGTTGTCTCACTTAAATGTCCTTACTCTTTCAAATGACTACTCAACTTGTTGACTGATCGATCCACACAGCAGACATTGTTGGCTAGATTAAGAATGCTGTGTTGCACGTGTAGCGCAAAATTTTACGTGGCGTCATTACATCATTAACCTACGTTATATACAAACAAGTTCTCATCTATCTCTGTTATATCGGTTTTGCACATCGGCGTTAAACTAGACATTGGGCCGATACCGATGTTGGCATTTTCAGCTAATGTCGTCCGATTCCGATATGTTCACCAATATATCATGCATCCCTAATTTTTTGTCAATAGCATACACACAATACCCCATAATGTCAAAGTGGAATTATGTTTTTCGAAATGTTAAAACATTTATTAAAGCTGAAATATCTTTAGTCAATAAGTCCCATAATAAGTTGCATGGACTCACTCTGTGTGCAATAATAGTGTTTAACATTATTTATGAATGACTACCTCATCTCTTTACCCCACACATTCCTTAATCAAGCAGTGCAGTTAAAACATAGATTCAACCACAAAGCAGACATTGAGCATGGTGATGTTATTAATTACATTATGGATGGTGCATCTATACGCCCAGTTACTACAAAGATACAGGTGTCCTTCCTAACTCAGTTGCTGGAGAGGAAGGAAACCACTCAGGGATTTCACCATGGGCAACAGTTAGAGTTTAATGGCTGTGACAGGAGAATTATAAGGATGGATCAACAACATTGTAGTTACGACAATACTAACCTAATTGACAGAGTGAAATTAAGGAAACCTGTACAGAATAAAAATATTCCAAAACATGCATCCTGTTTCCAACAGGCTAACTAATACTGCAAAAAAATGTGTCAAAGCAATTCACTTTTATTCCTGAATACAAAGTGATATGTTTGGGTCAATTCAAATACAACACATTACTGAGAATCAGTCTCTATTTTTTCAAGCATAGTGGTGGCTGCATCATGTTATGGGTATGCTTGTAATCGTTAAGGACTGGGGAGTTTCAGGAATACAAAGAAACGGAATGGAGCTAAGCACAGGCACGATCCTAGAAGAAAACCTGGTTCAGTCTGCTTTACACCAGACACTGGGAGATAAATTCACCTTTCAGAAGGATAATAACCTAAAACACAAAGCCAAATCTACACGAGTTTCCCAAAAAGACAGTGAATGTTCGTGGGTGGCCGGAAATCTATGGCAAGACCTGACAACGGTTGCCCAGCAATGATGAACAACCAATTTTACAGAGCTTGAATAATTTTTTTAAAAGAATAATGTGCAGATGTTCCACAATCCACATGTGGAAAGATCTTAGAGACTTACCCAGAAAGACTCACAGCTGTAATCGCTGCCAAATGTGCTTCTACAAAGTATTAACTCAGGGGTGTGAATACTGAAGTAAATTTGATATTTCATTTGCAATAAATTTACAAACACATTGTCACTTTGTCATTATGGGGTATTGCGTGTATGCTATTGAAAGGATGGGTAAAAGGATGAGAAAAAAAATGAATTTAATACATTTTGAATTCAGGCTGTAACACAACAAAATGTGGAATATGTTGAGGGGCATTAATACTTTCTGAAACTGTACTGTTATAAACGACTGCTTAGTACAATTTAAAAACTTATATTTTCCAGAACAATTACAGCGCAGAATGCATATATTGCCAAGCTGGAGAGCACTCTTCAGCATCAAAGGTATTTATCTTTATAGGTGTTACCGCTTTCTACTCACAAGGTGTCACTATTGTCAGCTTTGTTTCTCAAACATGAGACCATGGAGGGGACTAATTTGTTATCAACATATTGTTTATTCAGATTAACCCGTTAGTATTAATGGCACCTTGTGACTCTCTGCTGCTCTCTCCCTCCCTCCGCTGACACTAATGTCGTGTTCAAAACAACTGGGAACTCGGAAACCTCTGACTTCCGACCTCGGTGCGTTCAAGACAACTGGGAAATTAGAAAAAAACGAGATCCGACTGGGAAAAATAATTTTGAACTGTCACCCAATTCGGAATTCCAAGTTGGAAAATCTGTCATCTTTCTAGAGCTCCGACTTAACGACCAGAAGATCACTGACGTCATGATTTGGCCTTGTTTATTCCCCCAGTTGTCTTGACAGCACAATGACCATCAGATGCAGGTACCATCAATTCAGTAAATAAATAAAGCAAATTATTCAAATTTATGCTCAGCTGTGCCTCGCAAGTGCTACACCAATTAATTTATTTTGTTATCAAAGCTGGAGTTTTATAATTATAATATAATAAACAATATTGGCAGGCCAGGAATAAAACCAATATGCTGTGATACTGTATTAGGCCTACTGCACAAACCTAATTTCTATTAGGTTAATGCACATTTTTAAACACACCTTAAAACATGTATCTCGAAAAGTTTGGTGACCACTGGCCTAGCTCATATTAGCTTTAGCTGCTGTTTGGTTTTGCCCTGCAGTAGCACACCCGTCTCACCTGAATAAGCAGGGGAGGCTTATGAACATTATGTCTGAGTGAGCATTTCCATAATCTTTCTTCCTGGGTTCTATGAGAATTAAATGTGACATGCCATGTTATGTGATTTCCCCTCAGGGCAGAAAACATTGAAGTGGATGGCAGGGGTCTGTTTAGGAAAGTATGTGATCCTTTTCAATTCAAATATGGTTCATTTTGACATTGAATTATTGCACTACAAATGCTTACTTTGTTTAATATTAAATTAGATGTTTACCCTGAATCCAAATCGTTATTTGATGTTTGTGCCAGTGATGAAGGCCACAGCATACTGAAACGGTCATAGGTTTTAATGATAGAAACGTATGTTTGTACAAACTGAAGTCTTCCTCTCCATTGAACAGCCGGAGATCTCTGGAAGTGTCCAAAGGCTGTCCATCAGTCCTCCACAGGATGGCTGTGTAATAAACATGAAGGGAGACAGAGAGTTGGTTTCAAGCACAGGGCGCAGCAGGTGTTTATTGCAAAGGACTACAGGAGGAGGCAGGTAGCTGGGTCCAGGGGCAGACAGGTGGTCATACACAGGGGGTCCAAAATGGCAACAGTACAGGCAGAGAAAAGGCTAGTAACATAGTCAACCAGATCAGGCACTAGGTAGATAACAGGAAATCCGATAAGCTAAAGTAAAGGCAGGGAATAGGCAAAAGGCGTTGTTAGTGAGGCAGGCAAAAACTATCATACACAGGATGTGTAAATCACAGGAAACCCAGTGCTCTGAAAGATGTGTGTCACAAAATAAACAATATCTCACAGTGATGGGGTGCAAAGAACTGAACTAAATGGTGTGTGGTCATTACATACAGGTGTGTGAACTGAGGTTTGAAGCTGTTCGGTGTGTTTGTACTGTTGCGTGTACATTGTCATTTTAATGGCTACATACAGTATTATTTAATTGGTTCAATGAAGTTTGTCACAATAACAAATACCGTAATTGCTGGACTATTAAGCGCACCTGAATATAAACCGCACCCACTGAATTATTAAAAAATATGTATTTTGTACATAAATAAGCCGCACATGTTTATAAGCTGCAGGTGCCTACCGGTGAACTTGGCCACTATCTTCCTCCTCCTGTGCACTGAAACCACTGAAGTCATCTCCTTCGGTGTCGGAGTTGAATAGCCTCAGAATTGCTTAATCCAATGTTGGATCGTTTTCATTGTCGCTCTAGTCACTTTCATCCGGAGGCAAATACCCCGCTGAGCTCATGCTGCCCCTTCAACACGCAGCAGTCCAGCCTTTCGAGATCCGTTGATGATAGTGGATTTTTCGACAATGCTCCACGCTGTCAGGACCCACTGGCAGACTTGACCATAAGTTGCTCTTTGCATGCGGCCCGTTTTAGTGAAGGATTTCTCCCCACTTGTCATCCAAGCCTCCCACTGAACAAGGAGCGCCACCTTAAATGCACGATTTACACTGATGTCGAGTGGCTACAAATACTTTGGGCCATCTGCTTTTCTTCCCTCTGAAAGCTTTTGTTGTCTTTTTGCACTGAGTCAGTTCCTCACGCTGCTGTTTCCAACATCTTATCATCGACTCATTAAGGCCAAGCTCCCATGCAGCAGCTCTATTTCCTTTTCCAACAGCCAGATCGATCGCCTTCAACTTGAAAGCTGCATCATATGCATTTCTCCGTGTCTTTGCCATGATGAGGGTGACAAAATTACTACCGTAATCAGAATGATGGGAAATTTGAGCGCGCTCGATTTACGTCACATTATGTGACAGTGCTCAGTTTTTTGGCGGCATGAATCTTGTGAAAGCGGGAAAAATCCATAAATTAGCCGCGTCATTGTATAAACCGCGAGGTTCAAAGCGTGGAAATAAAGTAGCGGCTTACAGTCCGGAAATTACGGCACTTTTTTTAAAACAAAACAATCAAATGGATATCTCAATAATGAATTGGCCAGTAAGACACTGAAATCACAACATCTGTACTGTAACTACTGTACCCCTGAGTCATCAATCATTAACAAACTACTCATCTGATTGGCATGTTTAGAGGTGATTTGCAGTATAATTGGCTGACAAAAAGTTATGCTCCCTATACTTTCAATGCATTTGTCCACAAAAGGTAGGTACACTGGCAGGCAAAAAAAACATGGGGTAAAATGTGTTTACCCTACACTACTGTTCAGGCTCAGTTGCCTTACTGACACCAGCTACCTGTGATGTGAACCAGTGGCCAGTGGGTGACACTATAATCCACTATGCTACCATGGAATCAGCCTCTGATTTCAACACTTTTCTTTAGGGGAGAATTTGAATACAACTTTTGGGGATAAGGATCTACATTGTGGATTTGTTGTATTTGGAAGAATATATATTGCCTCTAGGGTGGTCTATGAGTAAAAAGAGGAGCAGGTAAAGGGTGGGGTGGTTGTGGCGGGCCCACTCATGTTCTGTTAGTCACACACTCACACAGATGTCCCGCATGTGAAGGGCCTTTGAAGGCCCTGACTCCATCCCATGCTTGAGTGATGTCAGCGGGGCTGTGGAAAGATTCCTTTCCTGTCAGACAGCTTGGCAGGATGTGTTAAGAAAGGCCGAAAGACAACACCGAGATTAGGCCGCTTTTGTCACGGCTCCGTGGCAGACTTTAAAGGCCTTGGCTACTTTCCCATCACACAGATTTCTTTTCTCACTCTGCATCCCTCTCTTTTCACCAGCAAGGTAAACATTTGGGTAAACCACGACCTCTTTAGCTTTTTTGTGTGTTTTTTATTTTCCCGGTTTTAAATGATAGCTTTGTTGATGTGTAGGCCATTCTGAATGTCATTGTGAAAAGAGGGAGGTATGCAAACAGAGGGGTTTATTCTCTGCCAGGTATTCACAGGTGTGTCCTTCATGGACGCCGACTTCATTCACCTGGTGCTTCCTTTCAGTGAGGACCAGTAAAGACCTCTGGACACTTTTTCATCATCACAATACAATTGGTATTTGCACAAGTGCACAGGAATCTGGTACATGGGTTCACACGCTTTCTTCAGCACATTTGATTGTTAAACATTTGAATCAAAGCATGTCCACCATCAGTATCAAAATATATTAGTGATTTGGTTTTAAAGCGACATAATGTCACTGATTCCAGAATGAGACAATTCTCATTGATGCCTCCTCTTAACTCTGTCGTCCTCATTGACCAGCTGTGAACTCAACAGCAATGTCTTTCAACAGCACAGGTCTGCCTGAATCATCCTGCTGAGAGCTTCTCAAATCTGAGTCCACACGCAAGACTTGTTCATCTATCATCTAGAGCAAAAATACTGACAGACAGCTACATTACCTGTTGCTCTGACTACCCCATCTTTTAACAGCAAAAATGCATTTTAAATAGTACAAGTTTTCAATGATCTCTGTTTCCATGTTTAAATTTTGACTAGAAAATTTAGAAAATACTTATTTATTTTCAGAAGTTTGAAGTAACGAATTAGAACTGCTCTCGTTCCTGTAATTGAGTGGCTTTTCAGAGTATTTTTCAAAGTCAGTAATTGTACTTCTACTTGAGGAATAATTATTTAAAATGACAGTATTTTAAGGTCCCCCAAGAGGAAGTTGCCGCCACTATTACAACGTAATTTCATGTACTAGAGAGGAAATACACGTTTAGGTTCCACCTCCGAAGAGTGACGAAGGCTACTTATACATATTCACAAATTGGGTGTGGGGATTTCCGCATGGAGTTGATAAACATAAACAAATAGGGCACTGACAGCTGCCAGTATAGCGAGCATAACCTTATCTAGCTAGCTAGCTTTCTTGCTAACCTTATCTAGTTAGCTAATGTTATGTTGTTGCTGCTTTTTTTTCTTATTCAAAAGATTAGCCAGCTCGCTCTATGGCTGTTTCTGAAGCTGCTTCAAGGCAAAGGGTGGCTACTTTGAAGAATCTCAAATATAAAATATATTTAGATTTTTTTGAACACTTTTTTTGGTTACTACATGTGTGTGTTATTTCATAGTTTTGATGTCTACACTATTATTCTACAATGTTGAAAATAGTAAAAATAAAGAAAAACCATGGAATGAGTAGGTGTGTCCAAATTTTTGACTGGTATTGTAAATACACTACCATTCAAAAGTTTGGGGTCACTTAGAAATGTCCTTGTTTTTGTAAGAAAAACAAAAATACTGTCCATTAAAATAACATCAAATTGATCAGAAATACAGTGTAGACATTGCTAATGTCGTAAATGACTATTGTTACTATTGTATTTTATGGAATACCTACATAGGCGTACAGAGGCCCATTATCAGCAACCCTCACTCCTATGTTGCAATGTCAAGTTGTGTTAGCTAATCCAAGTTCATAATTTTAAAAGGCTAATTGATCATTAGAAAAGCCTTTTGCAATTATATTAGCACAGCTGAAAACTGTTGTCCTGATTAAAGAAGCAATAAAACTGGCCTTTAGACTAGTTGAGTATCTGGAGCATCAGCATTTGTGGGTTCAATTACAGGCTCAAAATGGACAGAAACAAAGCACTTTCTTCTGAAAGTCGTCAGTCTTTTCTTGTTCTGAAAAATGAAGGCTTTTGAATGTGAGAAATTGCCAAGAAACTGAAGATCTCGTACAACACTGTGTACTACTCCCTTCACAGAACAGCGCAAACTGTCTCTATCCAGAATAGAAAGAGGAGTGGGAGGTCCCTGAGCACAACTGAGCAAGAGTACAAGTACATTAGTGTCTAGTTTGAGAAGCAGACGCCTCACAAGTCCTCAACTGGCAGCTTCATTAAATAGTACCCGCAAAACACCAGTCTCAATGTCAACAGTGAAGAGGCAACTCCAGGATGGTGGCCTTCTAGGCAAATTTCCTCTGTCTGTTCTTTTGCCTATCTTAATCTTTTCTTTTTATTGGCCAGTCTGGGATATGGCTTTTTCTTTGCACCTCTGCTTAGAAGGCCAGCATCCCGGAGTCGCCTCTTCACTGTCGACGTTGAGACAGGTGTTTTGCGGGTCCTTTTAATGAAGCAACATCATAAGCTTTGGCCATCGTCTTTCAGCTTGAAAAAAGTGGATTTCTACTAGTGTGGGCGTACTTGAGTAGTACTCAGTAATCTTTTCACCCCTGATTTTAATTGCTTTGAATGTTTAATTTATTTTCAAATGTTAATAGTACATTTTTATATATATCCTTAATGTTTTCTACATACAGATTTGCCTTGTTGCAACTCATAAAATAAATGAACTTAGTTCCTACTGTACATTCATTTCCTCTCTTCCTTTTTCGATGTAATGCATGGAGAAGATCATGTCTAACAACGTAAGTAACCTTAGCGAAATTAGCTAATTATCAAGGTCAATGTTTTTATTTTAAAAGAAAATCAATTACTTTTACCCAAAGTACTTTTTAAATTATCTATCGTTTTTTTTACAACAGTTATTTTACTTCTGCTTGAGTGAAATGTAATTGAAGTAACAGTCCTTCTACTTTAGTAGGATATGTCAGAACTCTTTCCACCGGTTTGTTTCTAATCTCTTAATGTGTTTTGTCCCCTCATTTCCATGGCTAAGTGGGGGCTCATCCGGGATATTTGTCTTTACTGACACACATGCCGCTCATGCAGATTGTTTTAGTGGTATAGTTCAGTGTTGAACGTTATAGCTGAGGTAGCATTAGTGTTTGCTATTTTCGTTGGCTCTTGTGAAGTAGTTTAAGATGGCTACTTTTGAGTTGAAGTCCTTTTTGGATAACCCTTCGTGGGAGGTTTTTGATAAATGTCGTAGAGTTGATTTAATGACCTTGGCTGACCATTATTCAATATCGATTCCGCAGAGTTTAGTTAAGGCGGAGGTAAAACAGCTAGTGTTAAATGTATTGTTGGCAGAGCAGGTGCTTGTGTTACTGCTGCCTGAGCCTACTACCCCTGTAGGGGATGTTGCAGCTCCTGTAAGCCCATTGGTGTCTGATAATGAGGGCGAGGCTAAAACACCAGCCACATTGTCCCGTTTTGATCCACTCTCCCCACTGTCAAATGGTGATGCCAGGAGGGATGTCCGTTTAGCACAGTTCCAACTGGAGGCGGAAGACAGAGCCCAAATTAGGCGAGAGACTCTCCAGTTGGAGATGTGTAAAATTGAGGCAGAAAAAGAACGAGAACAGCGGCAGTTAGATTTGGAGATGTGTAAAATTGAGGCAGATAAAGAACAGCGGCAGATGACGTTTAAAATGCGCCAGATGGAACTGGAGGCAGAGACAGCAAGGCTAGCCTTCGTTCCTACTGTCCCTGTTTGTGAGCCATCCTCTTCAGCTGTGTCCTCAAACACGTTTGACATTAGTAGGCAGATTGCCTTAGTACCTTTGTTCAGAGAGTCGGAGGTTGACTCCTATTTTTGTGTATTTGAGCGTATAGCCGAAGCATTGAAATGGCCTGAAGACATATGGTGCCTATTGCTTCAGTGTAAATGAATTGGTAAAGCCCAAGAGGTTTTGTCAGCGCTACCTCTGGAAGACAGTTTGAATTATGAAGTGGTTAAAGCTACTGTTCTTCGTGCCTATGAGCTTGTGCCTGAGGCATACCGACAGAGATTTAGGTCTCATAGAAAGTCTTCTAGTAAGACTTATGTGGAATTTGCTAGAGACAAGGGAAATCTGTTTGATAAATGCCATGCTGCTAGTAAGGTAACTGATTTCAACTCTCTCCGGGAGTTAATCTTGTTGGAAGAGTTGCTTACCCGAACGCATTGTAGTTTACCTAAACGAACAGAAAGTATCCTCCCTGGCAGAAGCGTCTGTGTTGGCAGACGAGTTTGTGTTGACGCAAGAGTGTATTTTCGGCTCATACTGAGATTAGAGCCACAGAGTTGCCTACTTTTAGCCAATAGTATATCAAGCACGCCAGAAGAATGAGCGTCCCTGTTTCTATTGTCATAAAGTGGGACATATGATTAATGATTGCTTCCTGCTTAAACGCAAACAAGGGATGCCTCTTCGTGCCAAGCCGCCAACAGGTGTTGGTCTAATTTGTACGGTTGTGAGGTCTGCAACAAAACAGGTGCCTCAGGGTAACTGTAGTTTGAAAGTCTCAGTCCCCGACCGCAATTATGAACCATTCATTTTCGAGGGGTTTGTGTCCCTAACGAATGACGACGCGTCTCAGCGTCCGTTTAAAATCCTTAGAGATACTGGTGCGGCGCAGTCGTTTATATTGTCTGATGTGTTGCTCTTATCTGACGATACATACTGTGGTTCCAGCGTGTTAGTGCAGGGTATCGAAATGGGTTTTGTCCCAGTGCCATTGCACTTTGTGAAAGTACACTGAGTTAATCAGTGGAATATTCAGAGTGGGGGTACGTCCTATGTTGCCAGTGAACGGTGTGACCTTTATAATGGGTAACGATATTGCCGGAGGAAAGGTAGTACCCGTATTGGAAGTATTGGATAAAAGTGACCACTCTCTCTCGAATGAGCTGGCACAGAGTTATCCACATGTGTTCCCCGCTTGTGCTGTCACTCGTGCTTAGGCACGACAAGAGGGTGACGTGATAGATTTGTCTAACACTGTTCTGTTCAAAGAGGTTGATCAAGAGGATGGATTGTGTGATACCTCTGAGAAGTTGATCACCTCTGACAAACAGCCCAGGAAAGAATCAAAGAACGTTGAACTTATTGCTGATGCAATACAGTTACCAGTCACTAGTGAGCAGCTGATTGCTCACCTAAAGGTTGACAACAAGCTTGCTAAATGTTTTTCTAGTGTTGTCTCATTGGAAGATGTAAAGAAGAAGAACGTGGCTTACTTCATTGATGGTAATCTCCACATGCGTAAATGGAAATCCCATGTTGAAGCGGGTGGAGATTGGAATGCTGTTTACCAAATAGTGATTCCTACAGCCTTTCGACAAAATGTGTTATCCCTTGCTCATGATCACCAGTGGTCTAGTCATTTAGGAATCACAAAGACTTATGATCGGATCCTTTGACATTTCTTTTGGCCAGGTTTAAAACAAGATGTGGCTCAGTCCTGTCGGACATGCCACACATGTCAGATAACAGGAAAACCAAATCAGGTTATTCCTCCCGCTCCTCTTTGTCCCATACCTGTCATAGGTGAACCATTCGAGCATGTGGTGGTTGATTGTGTCGGACTGTTACCGAAGACAAAATCGGGTAACCAGTTTTTGTTAACGATTATGTGTATGGCTACAAGATACCCCGAGGCCATTCCTCTGCGAAGGATTACAGCCCCGGTAGTGAGTAAAGCCTTAATAAAATTCTTCACGACATTCGGGTTACCTAAGGTGGTACAAAGCGATCAAGGTACCAGTTTCCTATCCAAGCTCTTCAAGCAGGTGTTAAAATCCTTGTCAATTACGCACCGTGTGTCAAGCGCCTATCACCCAGAGTCTCAGGGTGCGCTTGAAAGATGGCATCAGACACTGAAGTCTATGCTACGTAAATATTGTTTGGAATCTGAGAAAGATTGGGATGAGGGAGTTCCTCTAGTTTTGTTTGCTGCTCGTGAAACTGTGCAGGAGTCCCTAGGTTTCAGCCCGGCTGAACTAGTGTTTGGTCATACAGTGAGAGGACCAATGAAAGTCCTTAAAGAAAAGTTTTTGTCCCAAGAGTTGTGTACAGGAGATGAGAATGTGTTGGACTACGTTAGTCGCTTTTGTGAGCGCCTACACCAAGCTTGTGCTCTCGCAAAGGCAGCTCTGTCTTCCTCACAGAGGAGCATGAAAAGACACTATGATAAAGAGGCTGTTTCTCGTCCACTACAGCCAGGTGACCAAGTACTGGTGTTATTACCTGTTCCAGGATCTTCACTGTCAGCTCGTTTCTCTGGTCCTTATTTAATTGAAAAGAAAATAAGTGAAACTGACTATGTGCTAAAACTCCTGATAGACATCGCCAATCTTGTGTGTGTCACATTAACATGTTGAAAGCTTACCACACCCGACCCATCACACAGTTAGAGAGTTCAAAAACAGAGGAAGGTACTGCTGTCTCCTCTGCTACTACTGCTATGATAGTGGACTGTCATATTGATGATGTTGATGGCTTGGAGTTGCACAATACTCAGCAGCAGTGTGTTAGATTGCCAACTCAGAAATGCTGCTGTCTATCCAATCAGGTCTGGATCATTTAACGGATGAACAGGCCAATGATATTGTGAGGCTACTACACAGTTTTCCATGTCTCTTTAATGACGTTCCTACTCGCACAAACGTGTTGGAACATGACATTATTGTTGGAAATGCTACACCTATCAAGCAACACCCATATCGTATCAACGCTTCCAAGAGGAAGATAATGAGGGATGAGATGAAATATTTGTTGGAGAATGACCTGGCTACGCCAAGTTTCAGCCCTTAGAGTTCTCCTTGCATTCTGGTTCCTAAACCTGATGGTACGTCCAGGTTATGTACGGATTATCGAAAGGTAAATTCTGTCACAATGCCCGATTCGTTCCGGTTACCCAGACTGGATGACTGTATCGACACTATTGGTGCTGCTAAGTATGTAACTAAGTTGGACCTCTTAAATGGTTACTGGAAGGTTCCGTTAACTTCACGTGCTTCTGAGATTTCTGCCTTTGTGGCTTTTGGGATGCAAAATGCACCAGCCACTTTCCAACGATTGGTTAACTCCGTATTAGCTGGCGTTCCTAATTGTAGTGCATACCTTGATGACCTAGTGATTTATTCGTCTGAGTAGTCAGATCATGTTGACTCTCTAAGGGTAGTATGTGAACGGTTGGCAGCTGCTTCTCTAACCCTGAACTTGGCAAAGTGCGAGTTTGGGAAGGCTACTGTTACCTATCTCGGTAAAGATGTTGGCCATGGACAGGTGCGCCCTGTTGATTCCAAGGTCTTGGCTATAACAGCATTCCCTGCACCTACCACCAGACGAGAGCTACGCCGCTTTTTAGGGATGGTTTGCTACTACCGTAGCTTCTGTAAAAGTTTCTCTGCGGTAGTTGCTCCATTGACCGATTTCCTCAGTCCGGCTAGATCATTTGTGTGGTCCCCTGATTGTAAGAGAGCTTTTGAATCTGCGAAAGCCCTCTTATGTAGTACCCCTGTACTTGCTGCTCCGGATTTTGAACAACCGTTCAAGCTTGAGGTAGATGCTAGTGCCAGAGGGGCTGGTGCTGTTCTTCTGCAGCAGGACAAGAATGGAGTGGATCATCCTGTTTGTTATTTTTCCCGTAAATTTAATAAATGTCAAACAAACTATGCAACAATAGAACAAGAAGCTCTTGCTTTGTTGTTGGCTCTGCAGTACTTTGAAGTATATATTGGTTCCAGTGCCTTACCAGTGATTGTATATACTGACCATAACCCCTTAGTTTTTCTCTACCGGATGTACAACCAGAACCAGCGCCTTATGCGTTGGGCGCTGATTGTACAAAATTATAATTTGGAGATCCGCCACAAAAAGGGTTCTGATAATGTATTGGCAGATGCTTTGTCTCGTGTGTAAAAATTATTTTTGTATGTTTTGTGAGGTTGACTTTGTTGTTGATCTTGTGGGTTATTCATTGAAATACTGTAGACGCAATCCCCCCCTAGGGTTGCTCTTTTAAGGGTGGGAGTGTTACGGATACAAGTATCCTGTGTGTGTATCCTGTGTGTATCCTGTGTTCTTTTCTCTCCTTCTCCCCTCACATGTGAAAATCATCACTCCCCAATCAGTCACCAATCCAATCATCAATCAGAAGACACAGCTCCTGTTTCCTACCCTATCACAGTTCCTTACACTTGGTTTAAAAACCCTGTCAGTTGTTTGCTCTAAAGCTCAATCTCTCTGTAAATGCCATGTCTGTAGGTCTCTGTGTTTCACTCTCTCTTTGTGTATTAACCTCTCTTTTGTTTGAGCACCGCCATAGCACTTTGTCCTCACCTGTGAGTATTGCTTTTGGTTATGGTGTTTGTTTGCTGGTGGGAAAAGGGGAAACTAAGACAAGTCGCCCATGGGCATACACTACCCGTAGGTAGACTTTTGTTAAATACACTAGTTAGAACTGGGCGGACCACCCACTGTATTTTTGGTTAGTAAGTTAGCTGTTGTTAAAGTAGGCTAGTCTAGCTTAGGGGTGTTTCTCTTCCTTTCTCAGTCTGCTGTCCCCACCTGCTTCAAGATGACCACCATTGTTCCTGTAGCCAAGAAGGTAAAGGTAACTGAACTTAATGACTATAACCCCGTAGCAATCACTTCTGTCATCAGGACGTGCTTTGAGAGACTAGATCCACAGACAATGCAATCGCCATCGCACTGCACACTGCCCTATCCCATCTGGACAAGAGGAATATCTATTTAAGAATGCTGTTTATTGACTATAGCTCAGCATTAAACACCATACTATCCTCCAAGCTCATCATTAAGCTCGAGGCCCTGGGTCTGAACCCCGCCCTGAGCAACTGGGTCCTAGACTTCCTGACGGGCCGCCCCCAGGTGGTGAAGGTAGGAAACATCACCTCCACTCCACTGATCCTCAACACTAGGGCCCCACAAGGGTGCGTGCTCAGCCCCCTTCTGTTCTCCCTGTTCACCCATGACTGCGTGGCCAAGCACACCTCCAACTCAATCATCAAGTTTGCACACGACACAACAGTACAACACAACAGCTTGATTACCAACGATGACGAGACAGCCTACAGGCTGGTGAGGGCTCTGGGAGTGTGGTGCCTGGATAACAACCTCTCACTCAATGTCAACAAAACAAAGGAGATGATTGTGGACTTCAGGAAACAGCAGAGGGTGCACACCCCTATCTACATCGACGGGGCCGCAGTGGAGAAGGTGGAAAGTTTCAAGTTCCTTGGCGTACACATCACTGACAAACTGAAATGGACCACCCACACAGACAGTGTGGTGAAGAAGGCTCAACAGAGCCTCTTCAACCTCAGGAGGCTAAATAAATTAGGCTTGTCACCTAAAACCTTCACAAACCTTTACAGATGCACAATTGAAAGCATCCTGTCAGACTGTATAACCACCTGGTACGGCAACTGCACCGCTCACAACCGCAAAGGCTCTCCAGAGGGTGGTGCGGTCTGCCCAACTGGGGGCAAACTACCCACCCTCCAGGACACCTACAGCACTGGACGTCACAGGAAGGCCAAAGGATCATCAAGGACAACAACCACCTGAGCCACTGCCTGTTCACCCCACTATCATCCAGAAGGTGAGGTCAGTAAAGGTGCATCAAAACTGGGCCCAAGAGACGGAAAAACAGCTTCTATCTCAAGGCCATCAGACTGTTAAACAGCGATCACTAGCATATTAGAGGCTGCTGCCTATAGGCATAGACTAGAAATCACTGGCCACTTTAAGGAATGGAACACTAGTCACTTTAATAATGTTTACATATCTGGCATTACTCATCTCATATGTATATACAGTTTTCTATACTATTCTACGGTATCTCATTCACTTAATGTTTACATGTCTTGCATTACTCATCTCATATGTATATATTGTTTTCTATACTATTCTACTGTATCTTTGTCCGTTCCGTTCTGACATCGCTCGTCCATATGTATATAGTCTTAATTCATCCCTACTTAGATTTGTGTGTATTGGGTATATGTTGTGTAATTTGTTAGATATTACTTGTTAGATATTACTGCACTGACAGAGCTAGAAGCACAAGCATTTCACTACACCCGCACTAACATCTGCTTATCACATGTATAGTGGGGAGAACAAGTATTTGATACACTGCTGATTTTGCAGGTTTTCCTACTTACAAAGCATGTAGAGGTCTGTATTTTTTTTTAATCATAGGTACACTTCAACTGTGAGAGACAGAATCTATAACAACAATCCAGAAAATCACATTGTATGAGTTTAAGTTATTCATTAGCATTTTATTGGATTTTATAACAAAATAAATAAACAAACTAAGCCGTTGACCAAAAGGTTGTGGCCAAAAAGGGAGAGCAAAACAACAAACGCCTACTCCTGTCTTAGACTATCGTCTACACATAACTGTTACAGGAGGAACGCTTCTCTCTACCTAAAGCCTGCCTAGGTTAACAGAGACAAGGTGCCCAGTCACAGAAGCTTTATCTGAGGTAGGAAAAACCAACGTCCTCACAGGTCCCCATCTCTACTCCCAAACCTCCCCCAGCTCCTCTCCTGGCACACCTACAGTGGCAGAAAAAGTATGTGAACCCTTTGGAAATACCTGAATTTCTGCATAAATTGGTCATAACATTTCATCTGATCTTCATCTAGGTCACAACAATAGACAAACAGTCTGCTTAAACGAATATAACACACAAACAATTATACGGTTTCATGTCTTTATTGAACACACCGTGTAAACATTCACAGTGCAGGGTGGGAAAAGTATGTGAACCCTTGGATTTAATGACTGGTTGACCCTGCTTTGGCAGCAATAACCTCAACCAAACGTTTTCTGAAGGTGCAGATCAGACCTGCACAACGGTCAGGAGGAATGGTGGACCATTCCTCTTTACAAAACTGTTTCAGTTCAGCAATATTCTTGGGATTTCTGGTGTGAACTGCTCCCTTGAGGTCATGACACAGCATCTCAATCGGGTTGAGGTCTGGACTCTGACTGGCCCCTCCAGAAGGCGTATTTTCTTCTGTTGAAGCCATTCTGTTGTTGATGAACTTATGTGTTTTGGGTCATTGTCCTTTCGCATCACCCAACCTCTGAGCTTCAATTGGTGGACAGATAGCCTAACATTTTCCCGTAAAATGTCTTGATAAACTTGGGAATTCATTTTCCCGTCAATGATAGCAAGCGGTCCAGGCCCTGAGATAGCAAAGCAGCCCCAAACCATGATGCTCCTTTCACCATACTTCACAGTTGAGATGAGATTTTGATGTTGGTGTGCTGTATCTTTTTTCTATATAGACAAGAAAAATACAATAATTTGTGTGTTATTAGTTTAAAACCTGTTAGGGATCTTGAGTCCCATTTGGGAACTTTCCCTCCCACGTTCAGCTGGAATGTGGCGCATGGAACGCAAAAAATATTCTTAAAAATATTTAACCTCCACACATTAACAAGTTCAACAGCTCAAATGAAAGATAAACACCTTGTTTATCTACCCAGCAAGTCAGATTTCTAAAATGTTTTACGGCGAAAACATAGCACATATTTATGTCAAACCACCACCGAAGACACAGCTAATTTGCATAGCCAAGTTGAACAAAATATGCAATCAACAAACGCAGGATTAAAAGAAAAATAATTCACTAACCTTTTGAAATCTTCATCAGATGACAGTAATATAACATGTTACACAGTACATTTATGTTTTTTTTCAATAATATGCTATATATATCCATAAATCTCTGTTTACAATGACGCATTGTTCAAAAAATGCTACTCAAATGTCCTGAGAAATGACGATAGCTCCGGCAGATAACAAGCAATACACATCATAAACTTTAACTAAATATGCATGTTCTGCATATATATAGAAAGATACACTTCTTCTAAATGCAATCGCTGTGTTACATTTATTTTTAACGTTACAGAATTCGTTCACTAGGCTGTAATATGAGTCGGCGCTCAGAAATTAGCATTATGGCTCCTCTATCTTGGAGTCCACAGAAACCCAAATTTAACACATAAATATTCCCTTACCTTTGCTGTTCTTCCATCAGAAGACCTGGAAGGAATTATACTTACCAAAAACAGCGTTTAGTTGTGAAGTCTGTGTCTGTCGGTTATCAAACACGACATATTTCGGTTGAAATGCAGCCAAAAGTCAAGTGGATGCGCACCAAAACGTCGAAATTACATATCATATGTCGACTAAACTTGTCAAACTACGTTCATAACCAAGCTTTAGCATGTTATAAAGGTGCACAACAATCCTGAGGACGAACAGAAACACAAGCATCGTTTAATCAATCTTGGAAGAGAGAGATCACCGGAGGAGAGCGCGCATGAATGTGACCTTTTTTTTTTGCGTGACCGAAAGGTTTTGGGCCGCCAAAACTCTCGTGAGCGAGCGATTCTCACAATGAGAAGCCCCATTGAAAGCAGACATCGCGCTGAAGACATAGAAACTGTTCCCAGGTCTGTAGGTGCTTGGGAAGGGTGGGGGCGATGACGTCAAAGTTGGGCCAACTTTTATGATGACAAGAGAGAGTTTGGGAGAATGACTGCCCTGAGAGTTCTGCTTTACATACAGACATAATTTAAACGGTTTTAGAAACTTCAGAGTGTTTTCTATTCAATAATATTTTTTACATGCATATATTTGCAATTTATGACAGATTTTGTTTCTGTTTAATATGGGCATGCAATTACTCCAAAGGGGGCAGCAGACAGCCCTATCTTTATTAAGCACACTATGTTTGTCTATTGTTTTGACTATTGTTTTGAAGTTCATATCAAATTTGATGAATTTATGCAGAAATCCAGGTATCCAGGTAATTCCAAAGGGTTCACATACTTTTTCTTGCCATAGAGGAAGACATAAAGCAATTAATGGGCCCAGCTGTGTACTAATTGGCTTTACACTGAGTATCTATCCCCTAAGGAGGATGCTGTCGTGTCGTCTTCCTCCAGACGAGACTTCTGGGTCTCGATGGGATAGCGCATCTGCATTGCTGTGGGCTCTCCCCGATTGGTGAACCACCTGGAAATTAAAGGGTTGAAGCGACAGGAACCATCTTGTTATTCGGCTGTTCGTGTCTTGCTTGACCGCCATCCACTGGAGGGGCGCATGATCCGTGACCAGCATGAATCGCCTCCCCAGGAGATAGTACCTCAGGTATTCCAGTGCCCACTTAATTGCCAGTGCCTCCCTCTCTATGGTCGCATACTTCCGCTCCCTGTCGGGACAGCTTGCGGCTTATGTATAGGACGGGATGTTCCTCCACCCGTCCCCTTGGGGCAGAACAGCCCCCAAGCTGGTGCTGGGGCATCGGTGTGGACAGTGAAGGGCTGCTGGAAATCTGTGGCTCTCATCACCAGCTCCGAGCACAGCATGTCTTTGAGGTGGAGGAACGCCCCCTCAGCTTCTGATGTCCTACCACCCTCACCGGGTTCCTCTGCTTAGTCATGTTGGTCAGTGTGGTGGCGATGGTGGCATAACTTGGGATGAACCGCCTGTAGTAACCTGTTGCACTGAGATTTGATCAGACCGCTTCCGATGGTGTAGCCAAGGTATTTAGCCTCGTTCAGTCCCATAGTGAGGGCCTGGTGAGGACGGAACCGCGTGTCCATAAGCCTCTGGAAGGTGGCAGTCGCTCTGTGCAAGCCGAAGGGGAGGCAAACGTACTGAAATAGTCCATCCAGGCTGGCAAAGGCAGTTTTGTGGCGGTCTTCGGGGCCCAGAGGCACCTGCTAGTACCCCTTTGTGAGGTCGATGGTCGACATACAGCTGGCTTCCCAAGCCGCTCAATCAGCTCATTGACCTTCAGGATGGGGTAGGTCGTCGAACCTGGAGATGGTGTTGAGGGCTCTGAAATCATTGCAGAAGCGAATAGACCCATCGGTTTTGGCACCAGCTCGATATGGCTGGACCATTTGCTGGTGGACGGCTCGATGACACTCATCTTCAACATCTCCCTCCTCTCTTTCCGTACCATCTCCCGGCATGCTTCTGGTACCCTGTAGGGTTGGAGATGGACCTTCCTTGGCTCAGTGACTATGCGATGGCAGAGCAATTTGGTTAACCAAGACCCTTTGGTTATGGTGGACAACCTTTTCAAGATCTCGCATCTGCTGAGCCGTAAGAGTGGTGCCAAAGGTAAACTTTTCTGGAGAACGTTCTTCTCCGTTTGACTTAAGTCCCATAAGCACTTTGCCTCTCATCCACGTAGGCTTTCAAAAGGTTGATGTGGTATATCTGCGCCATTGTCCGGGCTGACTCACCCTGTAGTTGACCGAGGACACTTGCTCTGTCACCACATATGAGCCCTGCCACTGAGCCAGGAGCCTGTGTTCCGGCGTGGGGATGAGGAGGAGTTTCTTATTTCCTGGGCAGAACTGTCGTGGCTGGGCTATTCTATTGTACGCCGGGGCTTGAGTTTCCTCTGCTTTGGTCATGTGTTCCCTCACCACCAACAATTTCGCTGCCATTCGGTCCTTCACGAAGGTGACGTGTTCGATGAGGAAATGGTACAGGCAGGGTTGATTCTCCCAGGCCTGCTTGGATTAGTCAAGGATGCCGCGACAGGGCCGCCCATAGAGCAGCTTGAAAAGCGAGAAGCCTGTGGAAGCCTGGGGAACTCCTGGAGCGTGAAAATGAGGTGGGGCAACAACATATCCCAATTCTTCCTGTCCCTCAGGGCCGCCCAAAGAGCAGCTCAAAAGGCGAGAGGCCCGTGGATGCCTGGGAGACCACTGGGAGCGCAAACATGAGGTGGGGCAACAACATATCCCATGTCTTCCTGTCCATGTTCACCACCCGGCATAGCACACTTGTTATGGTTTTATTCAGCCGTTCACAAAGCCTGTCCTTCTCAGGGTGGTACACACCGGTCCTTATTTGTTTGACCCAGATCCTTCATCAGTCTGGATATGAATGGCGTTCCCTGATTGGTCAGAATGGTGGTCGGGAGGCTCGCTCGGGAGAACATTAGATACAGTTTCTTTGCTATGGCTTTCGTTGCCATCAACCTCAGGGGAATAGCTTCTGGGAACTTCGTTGCATAGTCCACCACCACCAAGATATACTCATGTCTGCAAGCAGAATGCGGAAGGGGTCGCCCCAGGTTTATGGCTATGTGCTCAAACGGGGTCTTCATAATTGGGAGAGGGATAAGAGGGTTACGGTATGTTCGCTTCGCAGCAGTGCGTTGGCAAGTGTCACAAGGTTTGCAATACGTAGCGACATCTTAGATAATCCTTGGCCAATAGAAACACCCCAGCCCCGCCTTCCTCCACAGAAGCTTGAAAAGGGGGCAGTCCCTCCCCAGTAGCACCAGTACCGTCATACGATCAGGGTAGTCTTCCCGGCAGGGGTAGTGGAAGCTGACTAGGACTGTGGGGTAGCATTTGGTGTCCCCGTGGATGCAGGCAATGGCAGTTTCCGCCTCGAGACGGGGCGTGTTGGCCAGGACCTCCCGTACCAGAGACACCATGCTTCCCGAATCCAGGAAGGCCTCCCAGTCCTCCCTCTTACGCACACTGGCACACACCGAGCCGGGGCCAGCTCCACATGCCAACATACCTGTGGTGCGGGACATTCCACCTGGTCATGGGGGGTGGCTGATGATTCAGTGGGCATAGGGATGTCTACACTGGGGCAGTGTCTAGCCATATGACCATATGTGGTGCACTTGAAACACTGTATAGGGCCCTGAGGCATGACCTTACCAAAAGTCTTGACTATGGGGCTCGGTGCTGGCCTGGCCTTGTCGACTATCCTGCTAACCTCTGGGCCCGGTCTCTGGGGTTCAGCTGATAGCGGGACTGAATCTCCGCCTTCTGACATGAATAATCCACGGCAGCCCCTTCCTCACAATGTCATAGTACGCCTGGGGCGTTGCCTGTGAGCAGGGGAGCCAGGCGGCCCGCCCATTCGTCCTGAGGCCATCTCTATCTCTGCGCCATTTGTTCGAAAGCCAGAAGGTAGGCCTCCACATCGTCGTCCTCCGTCAGACATGGAATCAGCACATTGACATTGGGCATCCTACAGTCCCTGGGAGATGGGCGGTCTACTATTTCGGCCTGGAGAAGGTCTAGGGTCTCCTGTTGGGCGAAAGTGCAGGCCGTTAGCTGATGCAGCAATTCTTCGCTCATGCCTATCAGCAGGTGTAGTGGGCTTCCGATAATAAATAGAAAAATTATAAACCACAGCCACGGGAAAGGGGAAAGGTTGTGGTATTGCCTCAAAGTATCTGCATTCTCCACCAGTTGTGAATGGCTCAGCTTGTCCAAAGCACCCTAACACAGGCGGGAGGCATGAAATGAACAGACCAGAGGCAGTGGTTGTGACTCCTTTTCTTTTGTAATGTTTACTAAACGGGTCTTTTTTTTCCGGCCAAAATAACTCAGGGAACGTCCAACACTGAAACACCAGAGTAACAAAACAAATAAACATAAACTAAGCCGTTGACCAAAAGGCTGTGGCCAAAAAGGGAAAGCAAAACAACAAACAGCTACTCCTGTCTTAGACTATCGTCTACACATAACAGGAGGCATGCTTCTCTCTACCTAAAGCCTGCCTAGGTTAACAGAGAGACAAGGTGCCCAGTCACAGAAGCTTTCTCTGAGGTAGGAAAAACCAACGTCCTCACAGGTTCCCGTCTCCCAATCCTCCCCCAGCTCCTCTCCTGGCACACCTATTTAGAGGAAGACACAAAGCAATTAGTGGGCCCAGCTGTGTACTAATTGGCTTTACACTGATTACCAATCCTTTGAGGAGGGTGCTGTTGTGTCGTCTTCCTCCGGCTGGTCACTGAACTCTCACAATACATTGTGCACAGCACTATTTACTGAACAACTTAATATCAAACACAAATTGTGAAGATTTACTATCATTTTAATGGTGATAATAAAATGATTAAAATGTTTCCATGTGACAAAAATCTTTTTTAACCTAAAAGACAATAGACTGAACAAGATTGTCAATACAAAGATTACCATATATCTGAACGGCACATATAAATATTTTTTACACTTACGTATTTGCTATATAGCTTACACTGTAACTATAAGACAAAATGTAATCCACTGACGAGTTGGTCTTTTTTTGGGATACAAAAATGACATAATGCTCAATTGTAGGAGAAAAAAATATCTTGCTTATGAAAATAAATTAAATACACTGTCTTAGTCTAGACAATTACTTAGGATTTACATGTTTAAGTCAATTCGACATGGGATATTCCATGGTCCTCGATTCCTCAAAAGAAAGCTGAGGGCAATAGTTTAACTTTAACACTATCAACATACTTGGAATAAGTGCATGGATTAATAATCTGGCAGTCCATTAGCTTTGACACATAAACACTGGGATAAAACAAATGAACAATTCGGGTGAGGACACTTTTCACAGACAATGCAGCAATCTTGACATACTGTTATTTGGTTTTTGGCAAGCTTTCCGTCTCCCTTCCCAAAACTTAAAAAGGGTGCCATTACATGAGCAGTCAAAGACATATTACACACTTTCATATAGTGGTCAGAGTTATGCACACATTATACACACACATCCAAAGGACAAGAGACAAAAAGAGAGATTGTCACCTGAGAATTAAAAAGGGTTTGTTACCACAGCCACAAAGTCAACCTTGTCTATAGTAAAAATTCATTTAAACCAACATTTGCTTTTGGCCTTAATTTAAGGTTAGGCATAAGGTTAACAGTGTGTTTATGGTTAAATTTAGGATTAGGTTTAATATCACATTTTAATTTGAGAAATTGTAAGAATGGGTGGCCTGTACGACTTTGTGGCTGTGGTAAGTAGGGATGGGCATTCAATAATTGAATGACTCTTTTGTGATTGGGTGCCCAGGAGGTCCAGGTCAGACCAATTTAATTCACTCTCCATAATCCCATAGTGCCAGTGCTAGCCCATAGCCAAATGTTTAGCTAGCCAGCTAAAGTCAGCATATTCGCAAACTAGCACAACATAGTGCAGTGTCCTTAGCTAGCTAACTTGACAGCTAACACAGGCAGCTGTTTCATGTAAATGAATCCATTGTGATTTAATTATAATGTCAATACTCGCTACAGTGGTTAGTAAATTGGAAGAAGTATTCAGTGTGCAATGCGTCTGTGCTAGAGGTCTCCAAGGATCCACCTGTACCTGAATACCCAAGACCCGAGCGGGTCCGGATCCAGAATTCTAAATAATGTCACGGGTCTGGGTCGGATCTGATATGATTGTCAAAGGCCGCCGGTATGTGTAATTTTAACTGACTTGTCCCGGAAGAGCCTGTACATATCCGAATGCGACTCTGTAGACAGAGAGAGAAAATGTTGATAATTTATGCTGTTTTTCACGAGAGTGGAGCGTGGCGCATGTAGCTTGTTGTTGTTGGCCAATCATAAGTCAACAAAGCGGCAATAGGCTATTCAGTCCGAGAACCAAAAGTGTGTGGCACATTTAGGAGATATCTAATGGAAGATGGAATAAAAATGCCGGAATTAAACGTTAAAGAAGAAGGATAGGCTACAACAACCAAGAGCCAACGGGAAGGCTGCTACTTAATATTCTGAATGGAGTTGTTGTTATTTGTAACTGTAGGATGAGAAAGCACATGCCCGCAGCCTCAATTAGCCTAGCTAGGTAAAGTTAGCTAGCTTTTCCCTGCTTGATGCAGTCAAGACAAGTATCATATTTGATGATAAATAATCTAGATAGGGAAGCAATTAGTCTACTATCTCGTGAGTTAGCTTGGTTGGTTGCCGTCTCTCCCTCCATGCTCCACCACCTGCTAGAGCGGCACCTCTCTCTCCCCTCACGCTTGATTAGCCCCGGTTAATAAAGTAGTTTAAAAAATGACTTTTCTGCTGCTTCCCTTACTCGGATCTAACCAGGTTTGGCTCCGACCAGGTCTGTTCGGAACGGTTCTCGATCTCGTCGCGTCGCGTCTGTTCGGGTCTCTAAATAAAAATGTATTTATATCGGGTCAGGGTGCGAAAGCCCTAGGTCCATTTCAGAACATTTTGGACCCGTGAAGACCTCTAGTCTGTGCACTTAGGCTATGGACTGGTAGCTAGCTATGTTGCATATGAAGTGTGACTGGCTTATGACCGTGGATGTACAGAGAAATTGCCCTCTTTTTTCCCTTATGTTGTCACTCGTTGGGTTCCCCACGTGGGGGTTCATGCTCTCTGATTGGCTCAAAGTCAAGTCGTTGGCCACTGAACAGTATTGCAATTCTACAAGTAGAAACAACGCTACCGGGTCGGCACGAAACATGTACCTATCGGCAGTCTATTGGTAGTAAGATTCTCTGTGTGTTTCACGCTTTAGGGACCTTTACCTCCAGTAAAGAAACCTTCTTTTAAAGGATTTCATACCATTTCCTACTACAGATAAATAATTTTCCATTCACGTACACATACAATAGACAAATATATATTGTAATGCCTTGCAGGTCCTTTTCCTTGACGATAACCATTTTGAGAAACAGAATACATTCGACCTTTGTTTACTCAATCACGCTTTGTCTCTGCTGGTTGACCTGCTTCTGAGGTACAGGATGGCACAGGAGGATTCTGATTCAACCCATCACCAAACCATAAAATCTGCAAACACTTTACATCGCACCTTACTCCTTTGTACATGATCCTCTTAGCCCCTTCCAAAGTCACTGCACATGAAAGCAGGCCGGAGAGGAGATGGGGTGTTGCAGGAAATGCTGCCATTTTCATACAGAGTAAAGACTCTCAAATGAGACATAGCTAAATGTATACATTCACTCATTTCAGCCACTGTGAGTTTGCTCATATTGTTCTAGACTAGAGAAACAAATGTTTCTATTTCTCTGCAGAGTGGAGTTTAATGTGAAATGTCTGTATGAAATGTTACTCCATTTGGACTCACATTATTACATGTGGGATTCCTGAACGGCATTGCCATGTCCCTTGTTCTGAACCTCATGGAGGGTTCTATCCTGACTGGATCCATGTTCCCCTAGGCTTTGTTCAGTACAGAACAGTATGTAGCAGTCAGGGGGTTTGTGTGAAGCACCCGGGCTCAGACTGTTTGTCTGGGTCTGTAGGATCAAGGCAGGACTGGGCACGTGGAGGAGGTTAAGGTGTAGGGAGCCGACCCAACACTGCATTAATTAGTGCTTTTGTACTTATGAGCATCCCTGTCGAGACAGTGGCAACTAACACTGGTAGTGAATGTGCTGGTGTTGGTGCACTTTGCCATCCACGTGTGAGTGGGTGTGTGTGTGAATGTCTGTGTAGATCTTTGGGTAGACTTTGGGGACCTCCAGGCCGTTGCCTCCCTGGGCCAGAAGGAGCTGCTGCTGCTGGGTAATGTACTCCTCGTAGGTGAGAGAGCCCAGGCAGTCTTTGTCCCCGCTAGATGGTGGGCAGGCTGACACCCGGGGAGGCGGGCGCTGTGAGGCGTGGGTGGCAACTACCCTTCCAGAGGAGCAATGGTGTTTGGACTGGCAGAACCACAGCAGAACAGTACCCAGGATGAACACCACGCCGGCTGGGATGCCAATGATCACAGGCCAGGGCAGGCTAGGAGAGATGGCTGTGGGGACAGGGATGTGGTGAGGCTTTGGATCTGGAGGGGAGAGAAGATGAGATTTGAGTAGTTATGAGAAGCTTGGTCAAATGTCACTATTAAAACTTGATGGAGAATACATACAGTAGAAAATAAAACCATTACAACAAACAAACACTTCAGTTATGCATGAGGCCATGTTTTGTTTGGTTGTGGATGTAACAGGATATGACATGGTTTTAACAGAGTAATAATCTAACAGGGTAATGGTGTAGCAGGGTCTTATGGTTAAACTGGGTGTACCCAGAGTAATAACGTAACAGGGTAAGAGTGTAGCTATGGTAAAACAGGGTGTAACAGTGTAAGAATGTAACAGGGTAAGTGTGTAGCAGGGTGTTATGGTTAAACAGGATGTAACAGAGTAAGGGTGTAGTAGGGTGCTATATGGTTGTAACAGAGTGTTATGATTAAACAGGGTGTAACAAGGTAAGGGTGTAGCAGGGTGTTCCACTCACCTGGCAGCACAGTGAGGAAGGCACTGCGGAAGCTGTAGCCCATGGTGTTGGCGCCCAGGCAGATGTACATGCCAGCATCCTCATCCTTGGCGCGGGTGATGAGCAGCTTGTTGAGGTAGGAGCCATCTGGCCTGGACCATACATCTCCCGTGGGCAGCACCACAAAGCGATGGTCGCCCACCTCGATGGTGGAGTTGTACTTGTTCTCGTTCCCCGGCTCCACCCGCTTCAGCCACTGAATCACCGGCTTGACGTCACTGCGCACCTTGCACTGGAACGAGGTTGTGCCACCATAGTCTACTGTGGTGTTCACCGGATGAGTGCCGGTCAGGATGGGCTTGGAGTTTGTCCGCTCTATGATGGAAAGACAGCAAAGTTATTGCCATGTTCAGCACTTTCCTTTCCTCTCTTTCTCCGTGCTGCAGCTAGAATAGGATGAGGTTGATGGAGAAAATTCCACATTTGACACAAGAAAGCACAAGCTGCATTCACTTCATCCTCACCGCTTCTGTGTTTGGTAGAAACATGTGTTTTTGAAGTCAGCACACAGCTGGGATACAATGAGGAGCAGATGTCGTTAGAGAGAGGGAGCCTGAGACTCGCCACGCCAAGCCAGCCCAGCTCTAACCCAACCTCACAGCTCAACACTCAAATCAACCACTACCAACCTAAACCCAAACCCCATCCTCAATACTCAACTATAAACCAATTTGGCCAGTGAACATTAGTTCATGCCCAACCTCCAAACTCAACTGCATCAATACTCTACTTCAACCCTAGCTCAATGCTAATCCAACCTTACCATTCAACATTGACCCAAGCATATGAATCAACCAACAACGAATAAATCTATACTGAAAGTAAGTGACCAAACTTACGGATGACTTCCACTTTGTATGTGGCGTTGATCTCTCCAGCCCGGTTGGAAACGTGGCAGGTATACTTCCCACTGTTCTCAGGGGTCAGGTTCTTCAGACTCAGAGTCCACTTCTTCTTACGGCCCTCACCCACCTCCCCAGGGGTCAGCGGCTTGCTGTCCTTCACCCACACGATATCTGGACGAGGGTTCCCGCTAGCCATGCACTTCAGCCGTACTGAGCTGCCCACTGGCCTGGCTATCACGCGCTTCCTCATCTTGGCTGGCTGTGTGAAGCGTGGTCGGACTGCGATCAAAGAAAGGGTTGTTTGCAATAAAGTGCGTTTACAATCAAAGAAATGGTGTTGTTGGGGAGAACATCACAGGAATGTTTTTACAAGTTTTATAATGGTATGCACATCAGACAGCTATTAAATACTGTAATGAATCACGCTGCATGACTTAGAAAATAATTAAGGTCTGTTTATTTGACAACTTTTCTAACACCCAACAGTATTTCTGGTGTGGTAGCACTACTCAGCATAATTTAACCTGCCAAGGGGCACCTTCACAAAATAATTTTCACTCAGCAGCTCAACGCTTGTTGTATATAAACTGTGCTGAGATTGAGTCAATAGGAGAAAATATATACAGTAGTGGACTCCAGTTTGATAAGACTGGTCTGGCCTTCTAGAGAGCTGAGAGCAGAGAGTGCCACAGCTCAGTGGGAGCACTTCACCACCACACTTCACAGTGCAAAAATACTCATGGCAGCCCAGGGTAGCATATGGCTACATTCTGCAGCCACTGAGTCCAAGCGGCAGCCAACGGAGAGAGAGAGGGGGGGGGAGATGGAATGTTTCCCCAATCACACTTCACTTAAATAGCCTGCTCTCTGGCCTGTCAGAGGCAATTACCAAAGCAAACAGTACCCTGCTGTTGAGGTGAGTGGGGGGTTATTTGTGTGTGTGTGTCAGAGAAGCACACACAGGGTAGAGTGGGTCCAGGTGTCTCCAGATGCAGAACTAGACCTACACCCCCTAACTAGAGTACGGGCCACTACATACCCAGCAGTAAGAGAATGCCCTGTTTCTAAATTAACTAGGGTCAGATGAAACAAGAGATAAAGGTCAGAGAGAGAGTGCTCAGTGTCTTACCAAATTTCCCTGACTGGTCAGTGCTGTATTCTGCGTCTCCCGCTGTTCCAGCTCCATCCCTCCCAGTGCTGGCGTCATCTACAGACAGAGAGAGAGACAAGACAGACAAAGGTAGCAGGGCATTACGGTCAGTGGGAGAAAAAAACCCTCAGTTTTATAACTCACTGTAACCTCCTTTACAGCTCTAGCTGTGACCCAATACGCTCTAATGGCTGTAGGAGTGGGATTAGGACAGAACCAGAATCCAGTGTCCAGTAACATGGGACACGATGCTGAAGACCCCAGATCATATCTCCTATCTCATCTCTGTGACTCGTCCTGCTCAAAGTTTTGTCCTGCCACCCCCAGTATCTCACTCCAGGAGATGGATTAACAATGATGAGTCAATGCCAAACAGATCTGCCATACTTCACGCCACAAAACCACTTCAAGATGTGGCCATACTCTCACAGAGCAGTTCGTCAGAGAAGCAAGAATCAGACGTTACAACAGGTGGGACTGGGTAAACCAGTGGAAACTTGTTTAAACAGATACATTACTTATCTATTGTCAGTGGCCATCTGTGCTAATATTGGACTGGCTGGCCTGCGCTGAAGATCTCAATCAAAAACCGATGCTTGTGAAAAGAGCGAGCCGAGAACTGTCTTGGACCACCTGCGAGCTCCACGTGCATTGATTTGAAGACAATGTCTTTGGATTCAGCTATTTGGACTGAGAATATATTTGAAATGCCAATAGAAAAAAAAGAATAAAATATTTTTATAGTGCTGGATGGTAATATCTGACTAAGTGGTAAAATGAGTTGCTGTATGGTACTCTGGTTACACCACCCTCTCCCCAGCTCCTCCCTCCACCACATGACCGGCATGTTCAGAAGACAGGAGAGCACCACTGATGATAGGGCATCTGACAGCTTCATTATCACTCAGTAATGCTCCTTACAGTGGACCCCTACACTCCCTCCTTCCACAGTACCCTTTCTTCAAGTCTGTCTAATGCACATTCAAACACTAAAGGCACTATGAGAGGTTATTTTGATTACACTGTGCACTTAAATCTGAGCACACACACAGAGAACATGTTGAAAATCATTCATTCAAGTTCAGCTGTACTCAATAACAATACGCACCCTCGTTTGATCAGATCCCTACCCTTTAATCAAAAGCCAAATGTCTTGCCTAGAAAAACATACAGTAATATAACCTCCACGAAATAGCAATAGATTTCTTGATATACATCCAAACACCACTCCATGCCTGCAGAAAATCAACCCCCCCTCACCCGCGGCAGCCCGCCCATCAAAAACTCTCCCTGATTTATGGAAAGTCAAACAAAGACATGCAGTATGAGGGATGTCAGGTTTCTCAATAAAACAAACTAATTTTCCCCTTTCTTCAGGCACAACAGTGTGCAGCATTTCACACATTTACTGTTTGGGTGCCCTGTGACAGGACTGTTTGTGTAACCCCACAGTTTATTTGCTTTCATGTCTGCCAAGTAACGAGGCTGGTAGCTCGAGAGGGCCAGGTGTTTGGTCAACAGAAATTTAAATCCCTGAGTCCGGTGTTGGTGTAGGGCTCTGTTTTCCAACAGGGTCATGTCCTTCTAGGATTTTAATTTAGAGACACTGGTTCTCAGTATGGACAGTCTAGTCTAGTAGCAAGAGGGTGGGTGGGTTAGTGTCTACTCCCCACATTTATTCACTGGGAGGCAGGTGATACCAGGCCAAGCCAACTCTTCACAGTTCAATTGTGGCTTAAGTGGTGAAGGGTTAAAAACTCTCAGAACCAGAGCGTTACCACAACATGTTTTAGATTGATGTACCCAATATCAGATAATAACCCATAGATGCAAAGATGGTCGGACAAGAGCATTACACCCAACTAAACACAGACATTTAACCAAACTATCAAAATAACACCTAGTCCCCACAGGGCCAAGGTTACCCCCCCAGCTTCAAACTAATTAAGATTTATCTCAAAGCCACACTAATTACTGCAATCTTTTCTGCGTATTGAGCAGAAACTAGAGAGTGAAATCCGAGAGGGACTGTTATTCCAACTCAACACATTCAAAGCTCCTGAGGATTGACAGTGTGCAGCACTAGCTACAGTCTTCACCCCCAGCACTCTGATTTATACAACTCCAGAGCCTAGCTTATGGAAAAAATTACAGTTCGGTGCTGTTACACAGGTCTGTATTAACGGCTGGCTCTTAACGGAGGGGGAAATTTACGAGCCTTGGTCACAGCACAGACCTTACTGCATTACCCACTACACGCATACAAAAGAATGAACAACACAGAAAGACTGACAGATTAACAACCTGTTGAGGATAAAAACAGTCAAAATCGCACCAGATGCATCTTTGAAGTGTTAACATTTTTAAAGTTCATTAAACATGACTGATTCAGCGCTATTAAATGTTGACATTTCACAACATTTCCTAGGTGTGTGAGTTTTAATCGCTTTTAATGGCCAAACTATGTATGCTTGGCTTGCATTGAAAGACTCAATTCGCAGAGGCCCTCCACAACAGTGGAGGCTGCTGAGGGGAGGACGGCTCATAATAATGGCTGGAATGGAGTCAATGGAATGGTATCAAACACGTTCCTTTTCACTAAGCTGTCCAACTGATACTTGCTTCTTTTAAAGCTATTTTAGACTGAGCCAAGGCAACAAAATTTAGGACTAATACTATTTACTAAATGTGATTACGCATTGCAATTTCTGAGTTCCATCTCGGTCCGAAATATGAACGTTTAAACATTCTGTGAACTGTTTCCAGTATTCAGCTTATTTCATAAGGTAATCCATGTGCATTACCCAGGTTGCCTTTCTCTCTGACATGGGTCCATGGGAAGGAAGCGCAAGTCAGATTTAGGGATGCCTTATTCTGTCGAGTGGAGGATTGACCCGGCATTAAGCATTTCCTCTACTCTTTAGTGATTACTGGCACAGAGGGGGGAACGACTTGGACCACGCAACATCCTACCTCAGGGCAGGGTTCTCAGGGACCTCAGCACCAGGAGAGACAGAGGACCAAAACTGGGCTGACTCTTGGCCCCTGGGCTATCTTTTCTGTGCCCTGTACCACTGCCCTATATGAGCCTGGACCCAGCTGCTCTGAAGCTCCCCTGTAGCAGCTAGGAAGGGCAAACTAACAAATGAACAGCTAAAGTACCTTTTCAGCTCACATTTGCTAACATTCTTTGGCAAATGACAGGAGTGGAATGTTAGCTAAACAGACTGGTATCCAGACTACAACTAAAGCACTAGTAAGAAATAGTGTAACATTGTGATGATCATAAGTGCATTGTCCCCATCTGTTGAACAGATAGGGGATGGGTTCCATTTAATCAAAACAGCATGATACCAATGTATCTACATCTGTATTTGGAGCTGACATCCTGAGAGCCAGCCTAGTGCAACATGGCAGTGGCTCAGTCAGGGATGGTAACTTAAGCTATAGCTACAACTTTTCCTTACTCAGACTGGGGACCCCACGATAAACACCTGCTATTTTAACAACTCAGTCGGACCCCTTACAAATGCCAACTGTATAAGTACCTTCTAAATCCAGAAGCAAACAGAGAGCAATCCAGGAGCCCATTCAAGGACTGAGAGGTTCAGCTCTCTATGTTTAAAGTCAACACAAACAGACTAGTATTTCACGTCCCAGGTGGGTGTGCTGAACCCGGAGACCATTCACGTTTGGGGTTGCTTCTCAGCCAAGGTAGTGGGCTCACTCACAATTTTGCCTAAGAATCGAGAGCAACTTCTCCCAACCATCCAGGAACAGTTTGGTGATGAACAATGCCTTTTCCAGCATGATGGAACACCTTGCCGTAAGGCCAAAGTGATAACTAAGTGTCTCGGGGAACAAAACATCGATATTTTGGGTCCATGGCCAGGAAACTCCCCAGACCTTAATCCCATTGAGAACTTGTGGTCAATCCTCAAGAGGTGGGTTGACAAACAAAAAGCCACAAATTCTGACAAACTCCAAGCATTGATTATGCAAGAATGGGCTGCCATCAGTGGATGTGGCCCAGAGGTTAACTGACAGCATGCCAGGGCAGATTGCAGAGGTCTTGAAAAAGAAGGGTCAACACTGCAAATACTTCATGTAATTGTCAATAAAAGCCTTTGACACTTATGAAACGCTTGTAATTATACTTCAGTATTCCATAGTAACATCTGACAAAAATATCTAAAGACAATGAAGCAGCAAACTTTGTGAAAATTAATATTTGTGTCATTCTCAAAACCTTTGGCCATGACTGTACAACGCTGTAAACCTGAAAGAAAACCTACATCCAGAGGCTGCTGTTCTGCTTGCCAGAAATTCTGGGTCACTAAAACACATGATGACCAACTTCCATCAACACGTCTCCAATGCTACTAGGGACAATATAGTTGTAGACCACTGTTATTCTACCCACAAGCAAGTATACAGGGCTCTCCCTCGTCCGTCATTCTGCAAATCAGATCATCACTCCATACTCCTGCTTCCTGTTTACAAGCAGAAATTCAAACAGGAATTACCCATGACTTGCTCTGTTTGAGAAATGGTCACCAGAATCAGAGATTATACTACAGGACTGCTTTGCTAGCGCTGATTGGAATATGTTTTGAGACTCCGCCGATAACACAGACGAGCTAACCACCTCCATCACCGGCTTCATTAGAAAATTTGAGGGTAGACAACATCACCTCCACCACTCTGACCCTCAACACAGGGGCCCCACAGGGATGTGTGCTTAGTCCCCTCCTATACTCCCTGTTCACCCATGACTGCGTGGCCACACACAACTCCAACACCATCATCAAGTTTGCTGATGACACGACGACCGGTGATGATGAGTCAGCCTACAGGGAGGTCGTCAGTGACCTGGCGGTGTGGTGCCAGAACATCAGTAAGACCAAGGAGCTGATAATTCACTACAAGTAATGGGGGAGCGAGCACGAATCAATCCACATCGACGGCGCCACAGTGGAGCAGGTCGAGAGCTTCTGATGTCCAAGTTCCTTGGTGTCCAAATCACTTAAGAATTACCGTAAAATGGTCCAAACACATGCGACAGCGCCTCTTCCCCCTCAGGAGGTTGAAAAGGTTTGGCATGTGCCCTCAAATCCTCAAAGAAGTTCTACAGCTGTAGCATTGAGAGCATTTTGACTGGCTGCATCACTGCCTGGTATGGCAATAGCACCGCCCTCGATCACATGGCACTACAGAGGGTGGTGCGGACCGCCCAGTACATCACTGGGGCCGAGCTCCCTGCCATACAGGACAGCTATAAAATTGTTAAAGATTCCAACCACCCAAGCCATAGATTATTCAATTTTTTCCCCCATGGCAAGCAGTACCGGTGCCTCAAGTCAAACTACTCTACTACTCTCATCCAGAGGATGGATACATTACGGGCACATTGTTGTTCAGCTGTTCATATGGGAAGTACATATTCGTTGCATGAGAAATATGTGACTCGTTTCAGGAAACTAGGGATATGTCGCACATCACTACTTCACAGGACAGCCATTTCAACGTAAACTTTTTTTGTTTATCAAAATGCATTTTTTTGTCTTAAATACCTTCTGGAACATGTGAACTTCATATGCCTTAAACTTGTATGTTATGTCCTCCTAAACTTGTATGTTATGTCCTCCGCTCTCTCCACTGGCTTCCAGTTGAAGCTCGCATCCGCTACAAGACCATGGTGCTTGCCTACGGAGCTGTGAGGGGAACGGCACCGCAGGCTCTGATCAGGCCCTACACCCAAGCAAGGGCACTGCGTTCATCCACCTCTGGCCTGCTCGCCTCCCTACCATTGAGGAAGTACAGTTCCCGCTCAGCCCAGTCAAAACTGTTCGCTGCTCTGGCCCCCCAATGGTGGAACAAACTCCCTCACGACGCCAGGACAGCGGAGTCAATCACCACCTTCCGGAGACACCTGAAACCCCACCTCTTCAAGGAATACCTAGGATAGGATAAGTAATCCTTCTCACCACCCCCCTTAATGATTTAGATGCACTATTGTAAAGTGGCTGTTCCACTGGATGTCAGAAGGTGAATTCACCAATTTGTAAGTTGCTCTGGATAAGAGCGTCTGCTAAATGACTTAAATGTAATGTAAATGTATATGTAAATATGCATACAATTGTTAAATTACGTTCCTAGTTGGTTTAGTCACAGTAAAAGACAGCAACATTCCCGCTAGCCATGATTGGCTGACATAATGAGTGGGCTGGACATGCCGAGAGATGAGCTCAGACTGGTCTGCTGTGTAGCACGCTTCTGTCTATTTGAGCTGGTCAGCATGTGTAGGTAATCCTGTCTAATGTTTCTTTAAAAAATATATATCCCGTAGTAGAACTGCATAAGATGTGCTCTCCACTTTCTGGAGGACCGAGTTTTGAAATCAGTGGAATTGAAGTATGATAGCTAAGGAGATGGCGAAAACAACTGTCTCCGGATTACATCTTCAAACTAAGTTAGGGCAACGATGGCATCCGTAAAAGGCAGAAGCATCCATTCCAGGTAAGATAATCTAGCTAGCAAAATTAGATATTACACGTTTGAAATTGTATTTTTAAATTATTTTTGAGATATATTTTTTTACCCCTTTTTCTCCCCAATTGGTAGTTACAGTCTTGTCTCATCGCTGCAACTCCCGTACGGACTAGGGAGCGGCGAAGGTCGAGAGTCATGCGTCCCCCGAAACATAACTCAACCAAGCCGCACTGCTTCTTGACACAATTCCCACTTTTTTTAATTTCACCTTTATTTAACCAGGTAGGCTAGTTGAGAACAAGTACTCATTTGCAACTGCGACCTGGCCAAGATAAAGCAAAGCAGTGTGACACAGACAACACCACACATGGAGTAACCCGGGAGTCAGCTGCACCAATGTGTTGGAAGAAACACCGTACACCTGGCAACCGTGTTAGTGTGCACTGCACACGGCCAACCGCAGGAGTCGCTAGTGCACGATGGAACAAGGACATCTCTGCCGGTCAAACCCTCCCCTAACCCGGGCGATGCTGGACCAATTGTGTGCCGCCCCATGGTCGCGGCCGGCTACGACAGAGCCTCGACTCAAACCCAGAATCTCTAGTGGCACAGCTAGCACTGCGATGCAGTGCCTTAGAACACTGCGCCACTCGGAAGACGTTTCTAATTTTGTCAGAAAGTCGTTTTCATTTCAAGTTAAAGTGTACTCTTAGCTAGCTAGCTAACGTTAGCTGGCTGGCTCACTAGCTAACATCACGTGTATGATCTGTGTAGTAATATTATTTGTATCTCAGAGCCATTTGCTTTGCTAGTTATAGCCTAATGTTAGCTAGCTAACATTGAACCTGCAGATTCATGCAGTAAAGTAATGTCATGAGTAGGGATTATGGTTCAGTGTTTAGCTAGCTGGCTACAGGTCTTAACAAAAGACTCCACTATGCAAGTAACCATTTCAATAGAATGTCACTGCGACAACTGTTGATAGACGGAGCTGGTAAATTCGTTCTGGCTATCAACTCAGATTTCAGAGCACCAGTGTCAGTAAACATTGGCAAAAAAGTGTAAATTGTTGCCAGCAGCACAGTTGCAGTCACCAATGCTCTGGATGACATAAATACAGCCAATCATCTCTGCTAGGGTGGGTAAAATGGTCAGTGAGCTGCTCTCTCATTTGTGTCTGAAAGTAGCTAGCAAGCTAGCCAACATTAGCCAGTTAGCTTGGGTGCTTGACTGCTGTTGTTTTAGGACAAAACGCTTGGATCAACTCTTAAACAGATGGGTGGGGCTAAAACCGAAGAGGGTGTGAACGATGTAACAAAACATTCAAAGGCCATTTTCTCAAAAGTGAGGTTCCACACCTGTAGTGTATGATATACCATTTTCTAGCTCTGAGTGTCTACTTTTATCCAATGTAAAAAAATACTATTTCAAATTTTGCTACATAAAACCAATTCGAGCCGGTCAGTCACATGTAAGGAAAGCTATTACTGCCACATTGTGAAAAACACAACGCTCGTAATAAATTAATTGAGTGGTATCCGTGGGCGGTTTTTGATGTGAGAGTGATGTCCCATTCCCTAGTCCTAAATTAGCTCTCTCTACCACTTGCTGCTACATTTTCAAGTGCCACTCCACCACGGAGGGACACTGGAAAACGAGGGGGGTGTTGGGATTAAAGCCAAAAGCCTGTTTTAGTTCACTGTTCAAACCTTGGTTTCTGTTCAAGCCTGGTTTCTGCCTCACTTGGAAAGCACATTTTCCTCATGCCTGCGTGCAGGGGCTGCTTCATATCACACTCACACTTCTTTTACTCAGGGTCACGTATGAAAGCCAAAGATTTGCCTAAAATGGGTATATGGATGGGCTGGAGAAGATACAGTGGATCCCTGAGCCCTCTGACCCTCTACCATATTAGGATGATGGACTGATACAACCCCCACACAAGGTTGATAGACTCAACCACCCAGGTCCCACATGGATTCACGACTGAATACCTCCTTACAGGCCTCTGTTTGTCTCACGGAAGCCTCTCAAGGCGTCGGCATGCTTCCCATCTGAAACAGTTTGGAGCAGTTTATGCATACAGTACCAGTCAAAGTTTGGACACACCTACTCATTCAAGGGTTTTTCTTTATTTTTACTATTTTCTACATTGTAGAATAATAGTGAAGACATCAAAACTATTAAATAACACATGGAATCATGTAGTTACCAAAAAAGTGTTAAACAAAACAAAATATATTTTATATTTGAGATTCTTCAAAGTAGCCATGGCTGCCTTGATGACAGCTTTGCACACTTTTGGCATTCTCTCAACCAGCTTCACTTTGGAATGCTTTTCCAACAGTCTTGAAGGACTTCCCACATATGTGACCCAATTCAGGAAACTAGGCGTATGTCGCAAGAGAGCCTTCACAGGAGAGCCTTTAGAATGTAAAAATATGTTTTTAAACAACATGCATTGTTTGACAGAAATGAACTTTCATGTGCCTTAATATCAAACTTGTATGTCAACTGTAAATATGAATACATTGATACATTACGAGCTTAGTTCGTTTAGCCACAGAGAAAGTGAGTAACCTTCCCGCTAGCCATGATTAGCTGAGATAATGAGTGGGCTGGACATGCCGAGAGATGAGTTTGGATTGGTCTGCGGTGTTGCATCTTGTGTCTATAAAATGAGCTGCTCGTAATGCGTAGATAATCCTTTATACTGCATTGTTTTCCGAAAGATATAACGTTAGCCATGGAGAACAAATAAAATTTCTGCCCTGAATTTATCAAGCGCTATCACCTAAGGTCTGTGGGAAAAAGTTGTGATGGACTACTTTCTGAACAACAATCGTGCCATGCAATGCTGACTCTCTCACTGAAAATAACTCGGTTTGAAATCAGTGGAACACAATAGGCCAAACAAGCTGTGCAAACTAAACAGAAACAAAGGATGTCTTGCAAAATGGGTTGCAGTCTGCCGTGAAGCTTTCATCAACGTATAACGTAAACTCACCCCATTCCGTACAAATGTGCGCAACCACAACATTCAAACGAGGCTACAAAGAAAACGAATGGGACTGTAGCGACTGTGTTGACGTCAAAATCGGGGGTGTGAACTACGTTTCTATTCAAGCGTTGATTGACATGGTAATTGCTCTATAGTATTGGAGAAAAGTTTAAAAAGTGGATGCTCTGTTACATCTTGACGTGTCATGTCGTAACGTACAGCACGCATAAAGCAACTATTTCTGTCTTACAATCTCTCTCCACCAGATGTAGCACTTCTATAATCCTATAATCCTTTAAAAACAAGAAATGGACAGTGATGAGGGTAAGGGGGGATACCTAGTCATTTTTTCGTCATAATTGCATGTGATCATCATTCTCAAAGCCGCTGTTTACTTCTAAGATCACTTTAGCACCGCCCTAAAAACCAGATTCAAATTCGACACAAACCTTCAAATAGGTATTTAATGACACATTATATAAACTCTTTATAGTGTTTTATTTACATTTTAGAGGCGATAAGGTGAAAAGTTGGACAGATCGAGTGAAAAAAAGCAATTTTCCAACACAACATCTCTCCTTCTCACTATCACGCATTAGTTTCAATTAGCGCAATTGTACAGACCAAGGCGATGTACGACTTTACGTGAGTTTATGCTACAGGTAAGACTCTAGCGACAGACTCAGAAATTATACATTTCTAATTTTGACAGAAAGCTGTTTTCATTGCAAGCTAAAGCTTGCTGTTAGCTAGCCAGCTGGAGTTCGATGGCTGGCTGGCTAACTAACAATGAAGCTAACGTTATTTGGTTAACTTTAGCTTCCTATGACAATCGGTTTGTATTGCTAGTAACATTACTCTATGGATTGGGATTATATTTCAGTTTAGCTAGCTAACTAAAGTTAACGTGACGTGTCTAAACAAAAGACCCCAAGATAAAGCTCGTTGTTAGCTAGCTAACATCAGCTAAAGTTAGGTGGTTGGCTTGCTAGCTAACATTAACTTGTGTATGAAGTGTGTGTAACATTAGTGCAGTTTTCTCAGAATGCAATTTCGCATGGCTAGTTATATCCTAATGTTAGCTAGCTAACTAGCAAACATTGAACCTATTGGTTAACTTTAGCTAGCTATGAAAATCAGTTTGTATCGATAGTTAAAGCTTGCTGTTAGCTAGCCAGCTGACGTTAGATGGCTGGCTAGATATAGTAGCTAACATTACCTGTATCAACTGTGTGTAGTGATGTTATCTCAGAATGCCATTTCACATCTATTGTATTATAATGCTAAAATATTTGTATCTGGAATTTGTCTATCAGCATCAATCAGTAGAACATGCCTGACTCTAATCCACCAGTCATACAGTCGTCAAAAAGAGAGCTGGACCAAGCAAGCAAAGGCAGCAGCGCAGTCATCAACAACATGCAACATTTCTTCACCAACTACAGAGTGGACCTGAATTGTGATAACTGCAGTGGCCAAAACAAGAACAAGTTTGTGTTCTGGTATTGTGCCTGGTGGGCCATGCACAAGCTCCACCAGAATCTGGACCTTCACTTCCTGATCATAGGCCACACCACGTTTGCCCCTGACTGGTGCTTTAACCTCATCAAGCAACGCTTCAGAAAGACCAGAGTGAACACTTTGTCTGAGATTGCTGCTGTTGTGAAGGACAGCACTGTGACAGGGGTCAACATCCCACAACTGGTTGGACTGGAGGATGGTACGGTGCTGGTTTGGAAAGAAATGGCTGGCAACAACACCTGACACTATCTGCAGTGCCTCTATTTACATGACTCTCTCCTAACACACACCATACGTTGCTGCTACTATTTTTTTTCCTGCTGCTCAGCCACTTTAACCCTGATTGTATGCATACAACTACCTCGTCTATCACTATCGTTATTGATATTGTTATTGTACATACTGTATATTTTATTTACATTAACACCATCTATTTCTGATATTGCTACTATGCAAGTAACCATTTGGCTTTATCGTTTACACCTTCTGTAGAGACCATCCACTTCGTTATAATATTGATATATAATAAATATTGATATGTGTGGTCGTAATATGATTTTGTGACATACCACAACAATATCATGTGACCATATCAAGTGTCCACCACATAAATATATGGCGCATGCATCTGTTTATGTACTGTACATGTGCACCTCACTCAGGTTTAACCTGTTGATGCTCTGGGGGCGCTATTTCATTTTTGGATGAAAAACGTTCCCGTTTTAAACAAGATATTTTGTCACAAAAAGATGCTCGACTATGCATATAATTGATAGCTTTCGAATGAAAACACTCTGACGTGTCCAGAACTACCAAGATATTTTCTGTGCGTGCCCTAGAATGTGAGCTTCAGGCAAAACCAAGATGAGACGGCATCCAGGAAATGAGCAGGATTTTTGAGGCTCTGTTTTCCATTGTCTCCTTATATGGCTGTGAATGCGAGAGGAATGAGCCTGCCCTTTCTGTCGTTTCCCCAAGGTGTCTGCAGCATTGTGACGTATTTGTAGGCAGATCATTGGAAGATTGACCATAAGAGACCACATTTACCAGGTGTCCGCCCGGTGTCCTGCGCCGAAATTGGTGCGCAAAAGACAGCTGCCAGTATTTTTCCATGGGATACAGAGAGGAAAGCAAGCTTCCACGAACTGCATATCAATGAAGAGATATGTGAAAAAACACCTTGAGGATTGATTCCAAACAACGTTTGCCATGTTTCGCCGTCGATATTATGTAGTTAATCCGGAAAAAGTTTTACGTTGTAGGTGACTGAATTTTTGGTTCGTTTCGGTAGCCAGACGCAATGTAGAAAACGGAACGATTTCTCCTACACACAGACGCTTTCAGGAAAAACTGCGCATTTGGTATGTAACTGAGAGTCTCCTCATTGAAAACATCAGAAGCTCTTCAAAGGTAAATAATTTTATTTATTTGGTTATCTGGTTTTTGTGAAAATGTTGCGTGCTAAATGCTACTCAAAATGCTATGCTAGCTTTGCATACTCTTACACAAATTAGTCAATTTCTATGGTTCAAAAGCATATTTTGAAAATCTGAGATGACAGTGTTGTTAAGAAAAGGCTAAGCTTGAGAGCAGATGCATTATTTTCATTTTATTTGCGATTTTCAGAAATCGTTAACGTTGCGTTATGCTAATGAGCCTGAGGCTTTAGTCACGATCCCGGATCCGGGATGGGGAGTTCCAAGAGGTTTTAAGCCTTAACTTATGTATGAAATACTATGTGATAAGTACATGTGTAACAGTGTATATATAGTATGCTAATATACTGGTGTGAAGGCATTCGGGCAGTGGTGTAAAGTACTTCAGTAAAAATACTTTAAAGTACTACTTAAGTCATTTTTTGTGGTATCTGTACATTATTTTACTACTTCTATTTTTGTCAACTTTTACTTCACTACATTCGTATAGAAAATAATGTACTTTTTACGCAATACATTTTCCTTGACACTCAAAAGTACTCAAAAGTTACATTTTGACAGGAAAATTGTCCAATTCACACACTTAGAAAAAACATCCCTGTTCATCACTCTGATGTGGCAGACTCACAAAACACAAATGTTTTGTTTTGTAACGGCATTCAGAGGTGGAAGAAGGATTGGACCAAAACGCAGCGTGGTAAGTGTTCATGATGATTTATTCAAAACGAACTGAACACTGAAATACAAAACAATAAACGATGTGAACAAAACGAAAACCGAAACAGTACCATGTGGCCCAAACACTCACACGGAAACAAACACCACAAACTAAAAGTGAAACCCAGGCTACCTCAGTATGATTCTCAATCAGAGACAACTAACGACACCTGCCTCTGATTGAGAACCATACTAGGCCGAACACAAAAACCAACATAGACTGCCCACCCTAACTCACGCCCTGACCATACTAAAACAAAGAATAAAATAACAGAACTATATGGTCAGAACGTGACACGTTTGTAAATTATGTCTGAGTGTTGGAGTGTGCCCCTGGCTATCGTCAATAAAATATATATATATTAAAAATTGTGCCGTCTGGATTAATATAAGACATTTCAAATGCTTTATACTTTTACTCAAGTATGACAATTTAGTACTTTTACCACCACTGGATGTGGCATTTCACATTACCCATCAATTTAGACAAGCGTGTCTGCGTAAGTGTCATCTAATATTTATTTAAAAATATGTATCTGGACACAATGTTTACCTGGAATTGTTCCTTATTTTAGGCTACTACTACTTTTAGTCTTAATCTTTACTATACTATTCACTGTTTAGCACGACCTCACATGTGAATCCTTAAAGAGATGGTTGGGGCTGGCTTAAGATGGTGTGAACAATGCTAAATAGGTGTCGACAAAGGAGAGCACTCCAGTAAATACCAAAACTTTCAAAGGCCCTTTTCTCAATAGTGAGTTTACAAGTTGATCAACTTTCAAAGCAGAATTACTTTGCCATTGTTCCTCAAATGCAGTGTATGATATACAATTTTGTAGTTCTGAGTCTCTACTCTACTCTCTACTTATCGGCGTTACTCTGGACCCTGATCTCTCTTTTGAAGAACATATCAAGACCATTTCAAGGACAGCTTTTTTCCATCTACGTAACATTGCAAAAATCAGAAACTTTCTGTCTAAAAATGATGCAGAAAAATTAATCCATGCTTTTGTCACTTCTAGGTTAGACTACTGCAATGCTCTACTTTCTGGCTACCCGGATAAAGCACTAAATAAATTTCAGTTCGTGCTAAATACGGCTGCTAGAATCCTGACTAGAACCAAATCATTTGATCATATTACTCCAGTGCTAGCCTCCCTACACTGGCTTCCTGTCAAGGCAAGGGCTGATTTCAATGTTTTACTGCTAACCTACAAAGCATTACATGGGCTTGCTCCTACCTATCTCTCTGATTTGGTCCTGCCGTACATACCTACACGTACTCTACGGTCACAAGACGCAGGCCTCCTAATTGTCCCTAGAATTTCTAAGCAAACAGCTGGAGGCAGGGCTTTCTACTACAGAGCTCCATTTTTATGGAATGGTCTGCCTTCCCATGTAAGAGACGCAAACTCGGGTCTCAACCTTTAAGTCTTTACTGAAGATTCATCTCTTCAGTGGGTCATATGATTGAGTGCAGTCTGGCCCAGGAGTGGGAAGGTGAACGGAAAGGCTCTGGAGCAACGAACCGCCCTTGTTGTCTCTGCCTGGCCGGTTCCCCTCTTTCCACTGGGATTCTCTCCCTCTAACCCTATTACAGGGGCTGAGTCACTGGCTTACTGGGGCTCTTTCATACCGTCCCTGTGAGGGGTGCGTCACTTGAGTGGGTTGAGTCACTGATGTGATCTTCCTGTCTGGGTTGGCGCCCCCCCCTTGGGTTGTGCCGTGGCGGAGATCTTTGTGGGCTATACTCGGCCTTGTCTCAGGATGGTAAGTTGGTGGTTGAAGATATCCCTCTAGTGGTGTGGGGGCTGTGCTTTGGCACAGTGGGTGGGGTTATATCCTTCCTGTTTGGCCCTGTCCGTGGGTGTCCTCGGATGGGGCCACAGTGTCTCCTGACACCTCCTGTCTCAGCCTCCAGTATTTATGCTGCAGTAGTTTATGTGTCGGGGGGCTAGGGTCAGTTTGTTATATCTGGAGTACTTCTCCTGTCCTATTCGGTGTCCTGTGTGAAGTTAAGTGTGCTCTCTCTAATTCTCTCTTTCTCTCTCTCGGAGGACCTGAGCCCTAGGACCATGCCTCAGGACTACCTGACATGATGACTCCCTGCTGTCCCCAGTCCACCTGGCCGTGCTGCTGCTCCAGTTTCAACTGTTCTTCCTTATTATTATTGGACCATGCTGGTCATTTATGAACATTTGAACATCTTGGCCATGTTCTGTTATAATCTCCACCTGGCACAGCCAGAAGAGGACTGGTCACCCCACATAACCTGGTTCCTCTCTAGGTTTCTTCCTAGGTTTTGGCCTTTCTAGGGAGTTTTTCCTAGCCACCGTGCTTCTACACCTGCATTGCTTGCTGTTTCGGGTTTTAGGCTGGGTTTCTGTACAGTACTTTGAGATATCAGCTGATGTACGAAGGGCTATATAAAAAAAAACGATTTGATTTATATCCAATTTCAAATTTTGCCACATAAGACCAATTTTAGCTGGTGACTCACATACGCTGAGCACTTGTTGCATGCTTTTCCTTCACTCTGTGGTCCAAACCATCTCAATTGGGTTTGAGGTTGAGTGAATGTGGGGGCCAGGTCATCTGATGCAGCACATCATCACTCTCTTTCTTGGTCAAATAGCCATAAACCTGGAGGAGTGTTTTGGGTCATTGTCCTGTTGAAAAATGATAGTGCAGAATGCTGTGTGGCCACACTGGTTAAGTGTGCCTTGAATTCTAAATCAATCACAGACTGTCACGAGCAAAACACCCCCTCACCATTACACCTCCTCCATGCTTCACAGTGGGAACCACACATGCGGAGATCATCCGTTCACCTACTCTGCATCTCACAAAGACACGTCGGTTGGAACCAAAAATAGACCATCATTGAAAATAAGAATTTGTTCTTAACTGACTTTGATGGACTGTTGTTTCTCTTTGCTTATTTGAGCTGTTCTTGCCATAATATGGACTTGGTATTTTACCAAGTAGGGCTATCTTCTGTATATCCCCCTTATACAACTGATTGGCTCAAACGCATCAAGGAAAGAAATTCCACATATTAACTTTTAACAAGGTATACCTGTTAATTGAAATGCATTCCTACCTCATTAAGCTGGTTGAGAGAATGTCAAGAGTGTGCAAAGCTGTCATCAGTGCAAAGGGTGGCTATTTAAAAAAATCTCAAATATAAAATATATTTTTACTTGTTTAACTTTTTCGGTTACTACATGATTCCATATGTGTTATTTCACTATTATTCTATAATGTAGAAAATAGTAAAAAAAAAGAAAAACCCTGGAATGAGTAGGTGTGTCCAAATTTTTGACTGGTACTGTATATTATGACAACATTTTGTGATGTTTTTGTTTGTTTTGGTCTTCGGCAATGTTTTTTTTGGCTGTTCGTGCACACAACATTTTTCTCGAGGTAAGCAGAAGTCGATAGCCGAAGGCTCTATCCCTTCGTCGGTGATTGGTCAACAGTAGGGATTCTTCAATTAAGTGTTTGTTGTCATTCAAAGAGAGACTAATCGTTTTCATGCAAATTTGTTCACTAGAGAAACACTGCACCAGACATCTTAATTAGATGTAAAATTGCACAACTAAGGTTTCTCAGCAAAAACGTCAAAGTTAATGACAGATTTCTTGACTTATCGGAGTTTGGTTAGACGGCAGCTGAACCGAAGCATGCTGATGCTTTAAGACATATCTGTGGGGTAGTGACATGAGGAAATTCCCAGTTGTCTTCGGTGGTCGCTGCCTGCGACGTGTGTCCCTGTCTCTTCTCTTTGACACTCCCGCTCATCATTCCAGCTGCTTCAGTGTAATTGTAGCAAACATCAAGGTTAGGACGGGACTTAACATAACACCATAACACTTAACACCAAATTAACATATCTCACATATCGATCGCCCCACACCTACTTTGAAACCGACATTCAGCCCCTGCACTTTAAACTCCCTCTCCAGTTCCATCCAAATAATTTGAACATATTAAGGCTCCATAAAACGAACAGGGTTCAAGGATTGGGGTTCCTGTTACTGCGAAATGAAAGACAATTCAGAGAAGCAGGGTACATATTGACATCCCTTCTAAATCTAACATAAAGTTAAGAAAATGGGTAATATGCAGGACATGGATATTATTACAAATCATATTGATACAAACTGATAGATGCAGACTGCCAAACAACAAACAAAAGTTGAACACACTGACAAACACATATTTTATATGAACATATATTGTTAACACGTACTTTAGGTGCATGGACAAGAGATAGATAAACAGTCTGTACTACACTGTACTATAAAATCAGTTCTGGAATGTGAGACTGGCTTATGCAACCCACACTTCAAAGTCAACAGGCAGCCAAAGAATAAAGCCCTCGGTTAAAAGATCTGGCATCCTTCACTGTGTCGAGGTTACTGTCCCTTTGATGAATGTGATTACAGCAAAACACTAAATCAGAATGTGTACTATTCTACATCGTTAAACTATTCTATGCATTATTACTTGAGTGCTAGACACTAGTAGGAGGAGATGAGGGCTGAATGAACTCCACTTTGTGGCTTGTACTTGACTTGGTACAACACGTTTATTAAGCCTTGCTCTTTCACTTTCCACCATATGACAGCTTTCCTCCTTCTGCCAGACGTGTACAGTACATACTCAAGGAGTCACACTTAATTAGATCTAACAAATCAGAAAGTGGAAGCTACCAACCACATCGAAGCAGAGCGCTCACTCAAGTAGAATGTTTTTGCCACGCAGGCTGACATACCTTCATAAACTATTTTAAATCTCAGAATAATGCAAACATTTGCAGTTGAAATGAATTAAGAACGATTACAGTGAATTGTACGTGGGTATACTGAATGAGCAGAACGTTTTGAAATGCGCTTAGGATAGAATGTGAAAAACAAGCCTTCATTCCCGTTGACTCCAGCTATTACTTACAACACAATGTCCTGCTGATAAAACTGACGTCCGATAGCAGAGGCACCGGGGATTGATTTCTATGTTTGTGTAACAAACTAATTAAAGGAGTAATTGCATAGCTATACTCACACCCAGATATGGAATGGTAAATTTAAAAAGGAGACCTTTACATCAACATCGGAAAGAAAAAGCAGTTTGTGCTGTGTGTTTGGACTTCTAATGGAATGTTAAAGTTGCTTTACGTCTACCTTTCCTCATAAAGGAAACATAATGAAAAGATTTGTTGAGCCCAGATAATCTGCACATGAACAAAAGAAGACTAAAGGAAAGTCAGACAAGTAACTGCTAGTTCTTGGGCATTGAGGGACAAACATGTCAGGTACATAGAAGTACCAAAAAGGAACATTATGCAGAATTGCTGTGCTTTGATGGAAGAATGGAGGGTGCAGGACAAAAGTTTTTGAAACTTCAAAAGAAACCTTTTGTGTGCAACGTGCTCGCTCTTCAAACATGTCTTTACTAATTGCTATGCCTATTCCCCCCATCCACACTCCGCTTGTTTCTTTTCTATTCAGGTTGGACCACTGCAGAATTTGGGCTGATATTCACCCTGCAGAATCACAAAGGACAACAAGCAGGACACACACACAAAACACCAAAAAAATTGAATGAGAAAAGATTCCTCCACCATACAACCTTGCCGCCATAGACAACCTATTATGGCCCGTTTCAAAAGGGGGAAACTCAGGGTAGGTGTATGGCTGCTCGCTCAAAGGAGGACAAGTCCCTCCCTCTGTGGGCCAAGCCCCTGGTACCTCCCCAGGGAACAATAGAGGACAATCTTAATCCTCAGCACCACACAATGAGCTAAGTTTTCCTTTCAGCACATAAATGTCTCCGTGCTTAGTGTTCTAATCACAGACAAACGCCCCTGTCCCATTCACAGGCCTGAAAACCTGCACCTCTCCGCTAACCCTGGTCCCTCGCTCTGTTTTTTAAGTGTTTTGGGGAGTTGATGAAGTTTGAGTGCTGGACGACCTGTTAGAATGGATGGATGGAATTTAATTCATTTTATAGGAAGTATGCTTTGGATTGAGAAGCTTTCTATCTTTTGATGGGTCGGCATTTGCTTGGATGATGACGGGCTTTTGTTGATGTGAGATTTTCCCAGTGCATCACATTGGCGAGGAAGGCCCATATTCGCGATGGTTCGAGGGAGATGAGCTACAGATGGACAAATGTACACTCTCACTCCATCCAGCAAGCCCCTATCTAAAACTAAACTACCCTTCTTCAACATTTGGTCAGAATTACTGAGAACAAAAAAAAGACATATCATGCTAACTGTATGACAAATGTTGATGCTGTAATTTCAGTCAAAACTGTGGATAGGCTACTTAAGTTTCATTAGGGAGCATTTGTATGAGCTTGACTTACCCTGGCCCCCATTGTAATACATACAACACAGCCCCTAGACTCAAACAGAGCAGATACAAACAGAAGAAAACAAAAGATCCGAAACCAATTCAACTCCTGAGAGAAAGGAGCCTTCCAACTGCAGCTGAAGGATGTAGCGCTCTGCCAGGGAGGAATTCTTCCCTTTGAGCGGCGGGTCTGCGAGGGAGAGGGCTGGATGAGGAATCCATTAAAGCAGAATGACAGCAAATAGGCTTAGGGAGAGCTGTTCTGTGGCTGGCCCAAATGAAAGGTTTGGGCTCCAAGACTACATGTTCTATTTAAGCTCTCAATGGGGCTGTAGGAGCCCCCGAGAGGCAGACAAACGACCTGCCTCTTCAGGAATGATGGGACAATTAAGCATTACAAATTAATAAGCCCATTAACCACCAGGGAAGGCCCACTGCCTGGCTGGGACAACTAGTACAGATCAGCTTTGAAGATGCATCAACTCTCTTTATTCTAATGAACATTGATGTAAACAAATTCAGTAAGCATTTCAAAGGCCCGGGCTTTCTCGCACCTGGACTACTGTTCAGTCGTGTGGTCAAGTGCCACAAAGAGGGACTTGGGAAAATGGCAGTTGACTCAGAACAGGGCAGCACGACTGGCGCTTAAAAGTACATGGAGAGCTAACACTAATGGCATGTATGTCAATCTCTCATGGCTCAAAGTGGAAGAGAGTGACTTCCTCATTACTTGTTTTTGTAAGAGATGTTGACAAGCTGAAGGTACCAAGCTGTCTGTTAAAAATACTAGCACACTGCTCGGACACCCATAGTGTGTTCTGAATTCTATAATGAATGTATTGTAATGTTTTTAAAATTGTATAACGACCTTAATTTTGCTGGACCCCAGGAAGCAGTTAATGGGGATCCATAATAAATAAAAATCATTCAGTGAACAGCATTGGCTTTGCTCTGAAGAGGTTGAGCTCGTATCTCCAGATTTCCAGAGCTGATGTCTGCCTGCATTGCAGCTCTAACAAACAAAAAGGAATGTGACGCTTTCTACTTTCCTCCATTTATCTAGCTTGTTTCCGTCTTTCTATGGTCAGTGAAATGATGCAGAACCGCGATGTGGGGCGCGTTGACCCATGACAGTGCAGCTCCCTCTCCGGGCCACAGGAACAGGCAGGCGTGAAATGGAAGTCAGGGCCCCCGTGCTGGGGTGCGGAGGGGCTCTGTCCCTGCCTCACTGGTCTGTTGCCGTTTTCTCTTCCGGCTTTTTGAGTAACTGCTTGCAAATACCTTTGAAACCTGAAGCCCAACTTCCACCTTTGGCATGGCAACCCCTCCGGACTGCCAAGTTGACGTTTGAGTTGTTTTCAAATGCCATCTTCATTTCCTCTGTGCTGTTTCCACAGGAGTCTGATCTAGGGCTGTGACAGTCATGAAATTTTGTTTGCCCGTTGTCATAAAAAAAACTGCCGCTCTCACAGTAATTGACTGTTGATGAACATAAACACGTATAGCATCTCTAGACCTACACGCATACAAGCAACCGATGTGTGCCTGTGGAACATCTACATTAAAAAAACTCTAATAAATCAATTGAATATACTCCACCATAATAAATACATTATTTATTTTCGGCAGGTCTAAAGAAACATTTTGATATTAAGAAAAGATATTTCAGAAGAATAGAATATAAGTTGGCCTTCTGTATGTTATATCACTATTTACCATATACATGTAACCTTTATTTAACTAGGCAAGTCAGTTAAGAACAAATTCTTATTTACAATGACGGCTTACACCGGCCAAACCTGGGCCAATTGTGCGCCGCCCAATCACGGGCGGTTCTGGTACAGCCTGGATTCGAACCAGAATGTCTGTAGTGACGCCTCGAGCACTGAGATGCAGTGCTTTAGACCACTGCTCCACTCGGGAGCCTGGGATCTGGCAAAATTAAGGCAGTTATACAATTTTAAAAACATTACAATACATTCATTACAGAATTCACAACACACTAAGTGTGTGCCCTCAGACTCATACTCCACTACCACATATCTACAATGAAAAGTCCATGTGTGTATAGTGTGTATGTTATCATGTTGTATGCAGGTGTCTATGCCTATGTTTGTGTTACTTCACAGCCATGCCATAGGCTGTAGGCTTGTTAATTTAGCAGACAAGTCCCATGCCATTATTTTATATTATATGATTTTATAGCAAGAAGATTATAATTGAGCTTAGCTTAATAAAATATAAATTATATTTTTTACATTCTGGAGCTAAAGTGACCATTGAGCATACAAGTGATCCTTTGAAAATGGAGGCTACTTTCCCGCTGGTTCATTCCATGTTGGGTAGGATACTCCGGTTATTTCACTGTGTAACAGGAACGCCATTCCCTTTATAGTGCACTACTTTTGACCAGTGCTCATAGGGCTCTGGTTAAAAGTAGTGGACTATATAGGGAATTAGGTGCCATTTGGGATGCATACTCTGTAACCCTGTTCACCTTCTTGATCCCTCCCTACTACAGGCTGTCAGTCAACCCCTGGTTGCTGACCACCCCTTTGCTCCAACCACCCCTCCAACATGGCAGGTAGGCATGTGGAGTGTGGACACATGGCCAGTGTAGATCAGTGGAGCATAAGTGAAGCCTTCATTTCTCTGAACAAGAATATACAGACGAGTTACAAAAGAAAGTTATTGGTTTCTGACCATTTTGAGCCTGTAATCGAACCCACAAATGCTAATGCTCCAGATACTCAACTAGTCTAAAGGCCAGTTGTATTGCTTCAATAGTTTTCAGCTGTGCTAACATAATTGCCAAAGGGTTTTCTAATGATCAATTAGCCTTTTTGAAATGATAAACTTGGATTAGCTAACACAACGTGCCATTGGAACACAGGAGTGATGGTTGCTAATAAATGGGCCTCTGTACACTTATGTAGATATTCCATTAAAAAAATCTGCCGTTTCCAGCTACAATAGTAATTCTCAACATTAATGTCTACACCGCATTTCTGATCAATTTTATGCTATTTTAATGGACAAAAATTTTGCTTTTCTTTCAAAAACAAGGACACTTCTAAGTGACCCCAAACTTTGGAACGGTAGCATGTATATATATATACACACACACACACAGTATAATTCTATGTATTTTTTACTGCCTCTGGGCTTCAGATCCGGTCATCCCCTGCATTATCCAGCCTGCCAACACTTTGGGCTCTTTCATCTCTCTGTCAAAGAGACACCAGATTTCTCAATTAAACTAAGAAACCTGAGTCGTTGCCTCAGAGCTCTTTTCAATTTATTCAACATCTAATGGAATATCGTGGAGAGCACACATGAAGGTTGTGATATTGGTCGTAATATGATCTCTTTTCTTAGGTTCTGCACCGAGACAGCTGTGGAATTTGATACTTGTGTCATGGTGCGGAGAGAGAGCGTGATTAAGGAGAACAGGCAGGCCCAGAGAGTTTGCTTCCAGTTGATTTACCTTCCTGTTCAAACTAAAATGTATTGCTCTGTGTTTTTTCAGTACAGACTCAAGGTCTGTGTGCCATGGAACATGGATACAGAGCGCCTGCCTGTGCTGAGAAGAACATTCTGAGAATTACAATGGCGTGACAGGACACCCTTGTGATCATACACTAAATGTTTCAGAAAGTTGTCTACCATATGCAGTAATTGTTACAACTTAACATATGTAAAACATATCACCAATAGTGTGTGCATATCCTGTATTTAAGATGAGTGGCTCTAGTACCACAAATTCCAGTACCTTTAGCAATACTCTTACTAACAATGAATAACAGACCGTTCCAGAGTCTATCACAGTTGTATAGGATGGACATATAGAAGGCAGAGAGAGTGACATTGACTCCTCACTCTGACAATCACCAGTGTAAACAACCATTTCGCCAGGCAGTCAGGCACTCTGACCAGCAGCAGTCACATTCTGGTCAGATTAACCTGTCCTCATGAAAAAAAATGTTTATTTTATCTGAAAAATATCAGTCAGGCACATCCCTGTTTGGACACAAAATGTGACCTTAAGAATATGACATTTGGAGAATTCAGAGGGTCTTATCTTGTTCAACTCCTGAAAAGTCTCCCGACCCCTCCTGTCTCAGCCTCCAGTATTTATGCTGCAGTAGTTTATGTGTCGGGGGGATAGGGTCGGTCTGTTATATTGGAGTATTTCTCCTGTCTTATCCGGTTCTCTCTCTCTCTCTTATTCTCTCTCTCTCTAACTGTTCTGCCTGCGGCTTTTGCTCTACCTGTGGCTTTTTCAGTGTGATTACTATTGTTTGACCATGCTCGTCATTTATGGCCATGTTCTGTTATAATCTCCACCCCTCACAGCCTGGTTCCTCTCTAGGTTTCTTCCTAGGTTTTGGCCTTCCAGGGAGTTTTTCCTAGCCACCGTGTTTCTACACCTGCATTGCTTGCTGTTTGGGGTTTTAGGCTGGGTTTCTGTAAAGCACTTTGTGACATCAGCTGATGTAAGAAGGGCTTTATAAATACATTGATTTGAAAAGGAAAACAAATATTGCTGCTGGTAACGGTTATCACTTTCATCGTAGTCATATGTCTACACTCCATCACACTAGCGGCATGTGCAAAAAACAACCTGTATTATGGGATCAACAGAGCGCCGTAATCATAAATAGTCAAGTTTGGTTACTGAACCATACCATAGACAGGCTAAGAGAACCAGGTATAGGCTTCTAGCGCCAGAGCAAGCTGCAAAAATCACCATAAATCACAATGTCACTTCCAACCAGCTCCCTTACACACGTGTCTATCCAACACTCAGTTCTAGTCACGCTTGTATTGTTATCACATCACACCAATAAATCCAATAGTGCCATTCACGATGGTGCAGTACACAACTTCATAAATGTGAGAAGTAGCATTGAGTACAGTACAAGTTGTGGGTCCCATCATTAAGCCATTCTCCATCTCTCTTTGACACTGTAGATTAGAGGAACAAGTTTGTTCTTTAACCAGGCCTGTTTGATGGTAGAACTCCAAATGCCCATGTCCTCCTTTTATGTAAGCCTCATCCTCCAACTGAACAATCCCCAGTCAAAACAAATGGATGCCAAAGGAAGGCATTAGTAAAGTGATGGATCAGAATTGACAGAATGGGTACCTGGAGGAAAATGGGGAAGGGTCATGCTTTTTTAATTTCAGTCAAGGGGAGGGTTTAGTATATATTTGTTTATCTAGTCCATGGGAGGGTCATGTAATTTATAATGTATGACATTTTAATGTGTCTTATTGTTTTAGAATGTTTCTATATGGTCTATATATCGATGTGTGCACAATGCCGCCCCTCACACTGATATCAAGTGTGCCTATAGGCTATTCACTATTGTCTCAATCAAAGGATCCATAGCTATAGGCTACGAAGTGCATGCTCGGATAAGCACAGAACAAAGTTAAGAAAAGAAAATGTACTTTCTTCCTGACTATTTTGCACTGCTGGGGTGGTGCAAATACATTTTTTAGCAATTTGGCAATTTGTATTTATTATGCGTCCCCAAAAGCCAAGGCAGCAGCTACTCTTCCTGGGGTCAGCAATGGATAATCCAACCCTGAGCCCCAGCCTGCTCTTGCTGCCTAACCAATGATGTGCTGTGTAGGCCTACAGTGGCAGTTCAGGAGGATTGTGAAGAACCGAGCAGCGTTGCAGTTCTTGACACACTCAAACCGGTGCTCGTGGCACCTGATACCATACCCCGTTCAAAAGAGCTTAAATATGTTGTCTTGCCCATTTACCCTCTGAATGGCACACATACACAATCCATGTCTCATTTGTCTCGAGGCTTAAAAATCTTTCATAAACCTGTCTCCTACCCTTTAACTACACTGAATGAAGTGAAACATTAAGGGGTGACATCAGTAAGGGATCATAGCTTTCACCTGGTCAGTCTGTCATAGAAAGAGCAGATGTTACTAATGTTTTGTTTGCCATGTGTTATGTATTCTCAATGTTTTCTCGTGCTATTTTGAATGCAATGTTTGATTATGTAAATTCTGCATTTCTTCAGTTTGTGTAAACTGCGAGTAACAATAAATAAAGCCAAAGTCGCTCATTGCCTTGTTCACTATATAAAATACACTACAAGACCAAAAGTATGTGGACAACTGCTGATCAAACATCTCATTCCAAAATCATGGACATTATTATAGAGTTGCCCCCCCCCCCCATTTGCTGCTATAACAGCCTTCACTCTTCTGGGAAGGATTTCCATTAGATGTTGGAACATGCTGTGGGGACTTGCTTTCATTCAGCCACAAGAGCATTAGTGATGTCGGGCTCGAAGTCTGCATTCCAATTCATCCCAAAGGTGTTCGATGGGGTTGAGGTCAGGGCTATGTGCAGGCCAGTCACGTTCTTCCACACCGATCTCGACGAACGATTTCTGTATGGACCTCGCTTTGTGCACGAGGGCATTATCATGCTGAAACAGGAAAGGACCTTCCCCAAACTGTTGCCACAAAGCTGGATGCACAGAATTGTCCGGAATGTCATTTTATGCTGTAGCTGGAACTACACTGGAACTAAGGGGTCTAGCCTGAACCATGAAAAACAGCCCCAGACCATTATTCCTCCTCCACCAAACTTTACAGTTGCCACTATGCATTGGGGCAGGTAGCATTCTCCTGGCATTCGCCAAACCCAGATTGCATTTCCACTGCTCCGGAGTCGAGCTTTACACCACTCCAGCCTAATAATCACTTGGTGCATGGTGATCTTAGGCTTGTGTGCATGGTGATCTTAGGCTTGTGTGCGGCTGTTCAGCCATGGAAGCCCATTTCATGAAGCTCCCGACGAACAGCTCTTGTGCTGACGTTGTTTCCAGAGGCAGTTTAGAACTCGGTAGTGAGTGTTGCAACCGAGGACAGACACTTTATACGAGCTACGTGCTTCAGCACTCGGCGGTCTCGTTCTGTGAGATTGTTTGCTCTTTCCACTTCACCATAACAGCACTTAGAGTTGACTGGAGCAGCTCTAGCAGGGCAGAAGTTTGACAAACTGACTTTTTGGAAAGGTGGCATCCTATAACAGTGCCACGTTGAAAGTCAATGAGCTCTTCAGTAAGGCCATTCTACTGCCAATGTTTGACTATGGAGATTGCATGGCCAATTTTATACACCAGTCACTGGTGTGGCTGAAATAGCCAAAGCCACTAATTTGAAGGGATGTCCACATACTTTTGTATATATAGTGTATCAATGTGACCTAGAAATAGGATGACGGTCATTTTTGTAATTTCTCAATAAATCATTGTAGCCTAATGGCAGGCAGGAATTGAGCTTCAAGTAGGCCTACAGATATTCTACAATTAAACAGAATAGTTAATATTAAGTAGCAAGTTAAGCGACGTTGCCATAGACCTTTATGTTGACCTTTAGATTATTGGTTAGATACTGTGAAATGTGTGAGCTTTTAGATAATAGTAGCCTATAAGGCCTAATAGCTCAGATGTAGCCTAATGGCTTAATACTAGGTAGGTCTATCGACTGCACATACCTGAAAGTGATGTCAATATTTATCCTAATAATCTAGCTATTATATAATTTTGTCATCTCGGTTTTCAGATTTTATATTTTATTTATCCTTGCTTCGCTTGTTTATAACATTGCAAACTTTTCAGGCATATTCAACTATGAAGTATTCGGAGGTCACAATGAGACAGATAAACATCTTCATTCTATGTTTAGCTGAGATTTTCTGTGCGTTAAGTGAGGCAGGAGGGCAAACAACACTTAGCTGTTCTAAAAGTGGTCTGAGACAGGCATTAGATTACGAGCGACTTCAAGGGCAACACTAAAAAAGACGGTTCTGGGAAACGGCTCGGAAATGTAAAGGTGCTCTTACGAAGTTTCTAACGATGAACTTAGCCTTAAGATGCTTTTGGAAAACCAGGCCCTGGACTCGAATTGATGAGGTTTGAGAGGGTATGCCATAGGCCTACCTTTTATTCAAGAAAATGGCAAAAATCACCTGCCTATCCATTGTTATAAACAACAGATCCGTTGCATTTTGGTCTGCGATGCTAAATGCTAGAAACAAGCTGTAAAATACCCGGGAAAAACGTGACTCCGACAATTATGGGGATATCATTGTTTAGTTTCTTTGACATTCAGAGGCTGAGCTACAACCTTCTACAGCCAAGGATACATTTTTTTTGTTTTGCTTTGGAAGTAATCTAATTAATTCACTTTCAACTGATTTAGATATTCACTTTCTGTATAATAGAAGCTGATTAAACCCAGACAGCGTTTAGGGAAACAAGAGTAGCAAGCAGTTAAAGCTTACATTTTTATGTGTCGGTAGGCCTACTCTGTCTGGGATGGAAAGGTAGCCCTACTCTGTCTGGGGTGGAAAGGTAGCCCTACTCTGTCTGGGATGGAAAGGTAGCCCTACTCTGTCTGGGATGGAAAGGTAGCCCTACTCTGTCTGGGATGGAAAGGCAGGCCTACTCCGTCTGGGATGGAAAGGTAGCCCTACTCTGTCTGGGGTGGAAAGGCAGGCCTACTCTGTCTGGGGTGGAAAGGTAGGCCTACTCTGTCTGGCATGGAAAGGTAGCCCTACTCTGTCTGGGGTGGAAAAGTAGGCCTACTCTGTCTGGGGTGGAAAGGTAGCCCTACTCTGTCTGGGGTGAAAAGGTAGGCCTACTCTGTCTGGGGTGGAAAGATAGGCCTAACTTTTGCTCAGATTCCTAATGACGACTCTGATTTTTTATTATTTGCAAACGGGGACAGTTTGCAAACAATACACACTGATTTGGCATTGGAGAATTATGATAAGATGAACATAGGCCTCTCTCTCTCTCCATTCTTAGCGTGCAATTTCTGTGATGTTAAAAAATTAATCTGCAAACATGTAAAAGAACCTAGAATTGCATGAAATGTTCATAAAAAGGCAATTTTCTCAGAGACCTGCACATATGATAGATTCAATGCTTTTACTATAAAGTAGATATTTCCACCCCCTACTGTTGTCCACTGTGGTCCGTGAACCCACAACCTTCCGGCCCGCAGCCCTATGCACTATCAAAATTCCTGCGTTGCCATGTAATGCTTACAGCACAAAGATGATCGTTGTTGGAAGGATTGGACCAAGGTGCAGTGTGGAAGGCATTCATCATATTTATTCATGTGAACCAGCAACAAAACAATAAAGAGTAACTAAACGAACGTGCAGCTTTGTAGTGCAAAAGGCTACAATACAAAAACTGCCTGTTCAGGGGTGGCAGGGTAGCCTAGTGGTTAGACCGTTGGACTAGTAACCAGAAGGTTGCGAGTTCAAACCCCCGAGCTGACAAGGTACAAATCTGTCGTTCTGCCCCTGAACAGGCAGTTAACCCACTGTTCCCAGGCCGTCATTGAAAATAAGAATGTGTTCTTAACTGACTTGCCTGGTTAAATAAAGGTTAAAAAAAAGATCCCACAAACAACAGGTGGAAAAAAGGCTGCCTAAATATGATCCCCAATCAGAGACAACAATAGACAGCTGCCTCTGATTGGGAACCATACCAGGCCGACATAGAAAAGAAAAAACAAGACTACCCACCCTAGTCACACCCTGACCTAAACAAAATAGAGAAATAAAAGGTTCTCTAAGGTCAGGGTGTGACAAAAGAACAGTTTCTATAAAGGCAAGTATAAGGCTCTGGTCTATCTAAGAAGCGAGGGTAAATGGTAGGCATGTTCTCTCCACAATTTATTTATTATTCATTTGGGTATAGGGGTCACCGGCTTATTATTTTTTCAAGTGGCCAGGGAGGGTTTAGGTCAAATATATTTTGCTTAAGGGAGGGCCACCCATTTTCATTTCAAAGAGGTCTGAATTTCTCCATGCAACTGTTATTGTAAATAACATTCACTCCCTAAACAAACCGGGATACTCAGGTGGCAAGAGGAAAAATAAATCTGTTATCATGGCAGCCTGCAGAGTGTAGTAGTAGGACATTCATTCACACACATACTGTTGAAGGGGATGGAGTGGGAGGGAGGGAAGAGAAATACTAGCGAGTGACCCAACAATGGAGGGGAAGGGGAGGGAGGCCAGGGAAGGGCCTGCCACTGACGGATGGACAGAGATGCCTTTACCAGCTGGATGGAGGAAGGGCAGGGCTCCAACAGACTCCTCTCATCAACCAGTCAGTCTTCAACATAACATTGAAATAATGCTGCTGGGGTGACTCACTCTATAGAGGCAGACATATGTACAACCTCCCACTCATTTGGTTGAAAGACTGGGCCAAATGAAATGGTCAGAAATCAAACTTATTAAAGACAGGGTTTGAGAAATACACGTGTCTCTGGCGCCAGTGCGTAGTGGGGTGACCATGCAAAATGTATTTGTAATACCCGCTATCTCCTCAATCGCCTGGCTCATACACCCCCTGTAACTATTCCCCAGGTCGTTGCTGTAAATGAGAATGTGTTCTCAGTCAACTTACCTGGTAAAATAAGGGTTAGAGCTGTGCCTGCTCCTGTGGTCCATCAACCAGCTCACTGTCTATAATAAATCCATACATGCACAATACTCACTGTACTTACTAAATGGTCTTGTTACTGGGTTATTACACTTCTTATAAACGCCTTATGATAATTTTTGAATATACATGTAAATTAAAGCTGGGCCATAATAGGGAGCAAACGTTACTTGAACCCTATAGTCATAACAGACTATCATCAGCCTTGCTGGTCCCGTGGCTGATGCCTGCATATAATCAGAGAGGCTTTGACTCCCCGTGGTCCCATTTGCCAGCACGCTGATATCCTGCACTCAGTAAAAACAGATATGCAAGGAGAAAGAAATTATGAACAAGGGTTGTCACATAACTCTCCCAACTGGCTTCTGTAACCGGGTCGAACAGTAGATGATTTGTGTGATAAAATACAAAAAAAGTAGAAAAGGAGAACTGTGAAAATACTTATACAATTAAATGTGGTCCTTGAAGCAGGAGTTGGAAGGGCAGCCAGAGACTTGAGCCATAATGGGAAAAAGGTGGGGGGAAAACTGCAGAGGCTCAACCAGGCTCTTTTAGTCCAGGTTTGGGTTAGACTTTGCCTTTCCAACAACCAAACATGCACGATCATTATTGGGAGTACCCAAGAGAAGCATAGATTCATCTATATTCTCATGTTTGATTCAGAGTTCACCAAGCAGATTGGTTGGGCTAATGAAAATACACTTGTCTATTTCCATACTAAGTGGACCTCTGTAGGGATCTTAGTTAACGTGTACGTTCTTTGACTGCAATATACTGTATATGGACCTCAAACTGAACACCTCTCATTCCTGCCACATGAACAACATGCTGGGCTTGTGTTACATGAGAGGAAGCGAGCCAACAATGAGATTAGAAAACAAGGAGTTCAAGAGGCCTGACTAAACGACATCTCCAGGCCCGTGTCGGCACTTCAAAGGTGGGCTGGCACCCAGAGCACCCAGGCTCAGGCAGGGGGAGGGGGCGGGGACAAGGCAGGAGGAGCAGCTGCTGATGAGGTCATCTGGGCAGCTGCCTCTCTCCACACCTCACAGGCCCAGGGAGCCATCACTGGGGCCCGGCCTCCCAGCATCACAGAACTACTGCAGGCCTCCATTCAGACTCTCTCTCTAGCTCTCCCTTTTTCTCTCCTACTCAGCCATTCACAGCCCTCTTTTCACTTTGCTTAACTTCCCCAAACATTTCCCGCTCATCCTTAAACCTTAGTTTTCTTCCTTTCTCTCTCTTGCATTTCCTTACCATGATTCATGCCAACATTTTACGAGTACAATACCCATTTTGCTGATTAAATATAACATTTATTGGACATGTTCTTCATTCAGGCACCATAATAGGCATGTGCATCCACACACTGCGGCCAATGCCAGATGACCACAGCACAGGCCCAACACAAACAGCCCATTCATAGCCTTTGGAAGCGCTCGCCCCTCACTTCTGCTCCTTTCGTCTAGAATTACAGCTAGTGGATTAGGGCAACAAATAAAAGGCCAATCAATCTAGCCACGCTAATCTGGGCCTGGCAGTGAACAGGGCCAATGTCTGTGTCCCGAATGGCACCCTTTTCTCTATGGGCCCTGGTGAAAAGTAGTGCACTATGCACTGTACAAAACATTAGGAACACCTGCTCTTTCCACGACATAGATTGACCAGGTGAATCCAAGTGAAAGCTATGATCCGTACTGATAACACTTGTTAAATCCATTTCAATCAGTGTAGATGAAGGGGTTAAATAACTATTTTTAAGCCTTGAGACAATTGAGACATTGATTGTGTGTATGCCATTCAGAGGTTGAATGGGAAAGAAAGGATTTATGTGCCTTTGAACTGGGTATGGTAGTAGGTGCTAGGCGCACCGGTTTGAGTGTGTCAAGAACTGCAAAGCTGCTGGATTTTTCATGCTCAACAGTTTCCCGTGTGTATCAAGAATGGTCCACCACCCAAAGGACATGCAACCAACTTGACACAACTGTGGCAAGCATTTGAGTCAACATGGGCCAGCATCCCTGTGGAACGCTTTTGACACCTTGTAGAGTCCATGCCCTGACAAATTGAGGCTGTTATAAGGGCAAAAGGGGGTGCAACTCAACATTAGAAAGGTATGCCATTTGGGACGTGGCCAATGTGGGTGGGTCAGTGGATTACCCTACTTCCTTTGTCACAGTGGCAGCCATTCTGGCCCAGCAGCCGGGGCTATGTATGCTAAAGCCCAGTTCCTGATGTTGTAACATCAGTACTGTTTAGACTAATCGAGGACTTGTGTTTTCAAACACAGCAATAATTATTACCAGTTTGGCTTTTTATGATATTAGTTATTTGTCTACAGAGATCTGTCAGAGCATGTTCATTACAACATTTCCCTGAGTTGTTAGGACACTAGTCAAACTAGTGAATGAGGACTGGCTAAAGTAAACAACCCTGTAAGATCAAACCCTAACAGTAGGAATGAGTACGCTCCATACTGGCCTCGAACACACACAGTTAAATAAAATCACACTCACTCATATGCAAGCACACACATTGAACCAATGCGTCCCCCGAAATAGGAAAAGATCTCGCTCTCACAAACACACATGTTTTGTTAACATATAGGCCTATGGGCTAGGCTATGTTTTGATAAGCCTAAATGCATACATAAGCAGCGCGTGAGTTTCAAGTTTGGGGAAGATCAGTTTCACCAAAAAACACACCTTTATAATAAAAGCATTACATGCATAATTGCATTTGCGGTCACTTTTGATAAATGGTGTTTTCCAGCAAATGGAACATTCGCGCAAATAGCCTACTGCTGTGTGCACATTGCTGCTCTTATAATGTAAAGAAAAAACCCAATAGCTTTCTCAACATTTTAAGCTAAACATTCTGATCTGTTGCGTCAGCCACATTGCATAAAAAAAGTTTTTTTTGTTGCTAGTGGTTGTATTAATTTGGGATCTATCGCATGACTTGCCTAGTTAAATAAAGGTTAAAAAAAATAATTCCCAGACTATTTTTGGAATATTGATTTCTTGCACAGAATTGTTCAACTTTTGTATTATGGGGGATAGTACAGTTGTGGCCAAAATATTGAGAATTACACAAATCTTAATTTCCACGAAGTTTGCTGCTTCAGCGTCTTTAGATATTTTTGTCAGATGTTACTATGAAATACTGAAGTATAATTACAAGCATTTCATAAGTGTAAGATGCTTTTATTGACAATTAAATGACATTTGATGCAAAGAGTCAATATTTGCAGTGTTGACACTTCTTTTTCAAGACCTCCGCAATCCGCACTGGCATGCTGTCAATTAACTTCTGGGCACATCCTGACTGATGGCAGCCCTTTCCTGCATAATCAATGCTTGGAGTTTGTCAGAATTTGTGGCTTTCCTCTTGAGGATTGACCACAAATTCTCAATGGGATTAAGGTCTGGGGAGTTTCCTGGCCATGGACCCAAAATATTGATGTTTTGTTTCCCGAGCCACTTAGTTATTGCTTTTGCTTTATGGCAAGGTGCTCCATCATGCTGGAAAAGGCATTGTTCGTCACCAAACTGTTCCTGGATGGTTGGGAGAACTTACTCTCGGAGGATGTGTTGGTACCATTATTTATTCATGGCTGTGTTCTTAGGCAAAGTTGTGAGTGAGCCCACTCCCTTGGCTGAGAAGCAACCCCACACATGAATGTTCTCAGTATGCTTTACTGTTGGCATGACACAGGACTGATGGTAGCACTCACCTTGTCTTCTCCGGACAAGCTTTTTTCCGTATGCCCCAAACAATCACACAGGGGATTCATCAAAGAAAATGACTTTACCCCAGTCCTCAGCAGTCCAATCCCAGTACCTTTTGCAGAATATCAGTCTGGCCCTGATGTTTTTCCTGGAGAAAAGTGGCTTCTTTGCTGCCCTTCTTGACACCAGACCATCCTCCAAAAGTCTTCGCCTCACTGTGCATGCAGATGCACTCACACATGCCTGCTGCCATTCCTCAGCAAGCTCTGTACTGGTGGTGCCTCAATCCCGCAGCTGAATCAACTATAGGAGACGGTCCTGGTGCTTGCTGGACATTCTTGGGCGCCCTGAAGCCTTCTTCACAACAATTGAACCGCTCTCCTTGAAGTTCTTGATGATCCGATAAATGGTTGATTTAGGTGCAATCTTACTGGCAGCAATATCCTTGCATGTGAAGCCCTTTTTGTGCAAAGCGATGATGACAGCACGTGCTTCCTTGCAGGTAACCATGGTCGACAGAGGAAGAACAATGATTCCAAGCGCCACCCTCCTTTTGAAGCATCCAGTCTGTTATCTGAACTCAATCAGCATTACAGAGTGATCTCCAGCCTTGTCCAACACATAATCACTGACATGATGTCAGCGGGTCCTTTTGTGGCAGGGCTGAAATGCAGTGGAAATGTTTTTTGGGGGATTCAGTTCATTTGCATGGCAAAGAGGGACTTTGCAATTAATTGCAATTCATCTGATCACTCTTTATAACATTCTGGAGTATATGCAAATTGCCATCATACAAACTGAGGCAGCAGACTTTGTGAAAATTTATATTTGTGTCATTCTCAAAACTTTTGGCCACAACTGTTGATTGACATAGGTTAGTGCTTTTGCTGTTCATTAGGCATACTGATCTTGTTGGCTGACGAAAAGTAAATGTGGACAGTTTTTCCAATATCTTCAATATGTACCTTGGAATTAGATAAGGACACACACAGTTGCTTCCCTGATGTGTCTGTCTTCACTTGTAGCCTGTGAGAAAGATCCGTGTGAGAGCCATGTGAGTGAGGTGCTTCGGAGCATGCAGCACTCAGGGAGAAGGGCACAACGCATCACTCCAGGCCAGGGGCACATAGGCCACTGGCCGCATAAGGCATGTATTTCTTTTAGGGTGGATTACGGCCACACAAAGGGGATGCCGCTGGGAAATTCGAGGCATGAGCAAGTGCTTGTCAAATTGTGAATGAGAGACTGATGGAAGAGTGTACAGCCTGCACAAAAACAAAGCAGAGCTCATACCTTTCAATAAAAAAATTAAAATAATCATAATCAGTCGCCTCATTTGAAAGTTTGGGCATGACTCACATCAACACCATTATCCCAGAAACCCTAGACCCACACCAATTTGCATACCACCCCAACAGAAGTACTGATGATGCAATTTCAGGAGGCTTTGGGCTTGCACCAGCTGAGTTAGCACAAGTTGATATCAATGATTGAAACCCCGGACTCATTGCTTTCGCTCTCTTTTTTGTTCATTAACACAGGCGGTCCAAGGTGCCGCCACGCCGGACACAGAGTGACCTACCCGTTACCTTTTAATTGCATTTCTCCCCTCCCTATTCCCCCCAACCTTTATTAAAGAGCAACTCTGATTTGAGCACCGCAAAAAGGTCTCCCGCTGTCTTATTTTATTGTGAATTTCACCTCCGATTCCCCTGGGCTGCCACAGTTGGTGGAGAATGTGGGCACAACCCTTCCATGCTCTGAACTCCCAATAAAATAAGAAGCAGATGGTCATCATGGAAGATGCTGTAACTCAGCTGGTGCAAGCCCAAATGTAGCAAGCCCTTCAGGAGGCAGTTACACAGCTTAGCCAAGGCGTGGTACAGCCGGACCAAATGATGGAACCAGGCAATATCCTCACCAAGCTAATTGCTGAAGATGCCATTGGTATTTGAGTGCAATGCAGAGCGAGAGCGATGGCTCAAGGAGGACTGGGCTGGCAAAGTGGTCCCTTTCTGACTGGAGAAGCCCAGAGGGCCTGGAGGGACTTGGCACTGGCGGACATCAACAACTACGCTGCTCTAAAAACTGCCCTCTTGGCCCATTATGGGCACAACCTACCAACCTGGGCCCATCGCTTCTACTCCTGGGCCTATGATGTCCACGCCCCGGTAAGACCTTAAATAACCGAGCTGGTTAGACTAACTAAAAGTTGGCTTCCCACAGGGGATGGGCCATCAGCAATAGATCGACTGGTAATGGACCAACGTATCTGGGGCCTCCCCACTGACGCAAAGCGCCATGCTGCCCAAAGCAACCCCCCGTCAGTTGACGTCCTGGTCGCTTTATTCGAAAATCACCAAGTTACTTTAGAGATGTTGCGAAGCAGTAGGCCTGAAGTCAAGGCTGAACCAACTAGGGAGACGCCTATTTGAACCCCACTTCAAGACTGACTCCTATTACTGAACGCAGACCACCCCGAGGCAGCGACCGCTAGTTAGCGTGGACCAGAAAAGGTGTCACACCTGTGGCCAGGAGGGACACCTGGCCTGGAGCTGCCCGGTAAACGATGAGTCCCTGCCATGGCCAGTCCCGTAGAGAAGACCACCAGAAGGTGTGACTACCGCACAATCTACTGGGCCCACAAAGCCACTGCAGCCCCCCAGATCCCTGTCAAAATAGGCATTCAGGATAAGGCCACCTTGTTGGACACAGGGAGTATGGTCACTCTCATCAAGCCTCAATTTGCTGCTGACCCCTTAGGTCTGCCCATAACAGTGGCTTGTATGCATGGAAAAGTATGAAAAGTTAACCCACCTGCCACGAGGAAGGTGCAAACCCCTCAAGGTAGCTTTGTGATTGTAGCTGGGGTAGTAAAGAAAATCCAAGTAGATGTCCTACTGGGCTAGGCCCAATTTTCCAGAGATTCTGAAGCAGAGGGGTTACAGCCCCTAGGAGAACAGCTTGGGGAAAAGGAGAATGGTTCCCCGATGTAGAAGCGTCATACCAGCCTGTGCTGCTGCTTCCCCACCCATCTCCTCAGACTCTGTGAAGGCCCCAGCCAATCCCCCCTCGGCTCTCCCCAGCACCGACCGAGATAAAGAGAAACCCGGGGAGGAGAACTACCCTGGCGAAATGTTTTCAGAGTTTCCCTTTGCGGAGGAGGGAAAGGGAACCTCCCCGGGACAGTTTGGCACTACCCAACTCACCAATCCCAACCTGGAGCAGGCGAGGATGAGAGCTGTCGGTGGAAAACCAGTAGATGGGGTGAGTGAATGTGCCTTTCCAAATTTTGCAGTCAAAAATAATTTATTTGATCAGGTTGTGAAAGTGGGAGACGAAATGGTAGTGCCCAAATTTTACATCTCCAAAGTCCTATACCTAGCACACTCACATTTGCTTGGAGCACACCTAGGAGTGGAGAAAACCTATGATCGGTTCCTGGCTTGGTTCTACTTGCTCGGAGTGAAGAGGGCTGTCCAGGATTACTGCCGACAGTGTGCCGAATGCCAGAAAACAGCCCCAAAAGGTAACCTATCAAAATCACTTTACCAATGATCGAGATCCCTTTTCAGAGGATAGCCATGGACATAGTGGGACCTCTGCCCAAGTCCAATCGAGGACATAGGTACATCTTGGTGATCATGTACTACGCCACCCGCCGTCCTGAGGCCATCCCACTACGTGCCACCAACGCCCGTGGCGTGGCACGGGAACTGTTCCTTCTCTTCAGTCGGGTGGGGATTGCAGAAAAGTCCTGACCGAAAAAGGGTTGTGCTTCATGAAATGCATAGGATGTTAATGGTGAGCCAAATCCGTACGTCTGCGGAACATCCCCAAACCGATGGGCTTGTGTTAAGGAAAGCCATTGACACAGAAGGAAAAAATTGGGACCAGCTAATACTCTTTGTTCTGTTTTCCATCAGAGAGGTCCCACAGGCATCCATAGGATTCTCATCCTCCTGTACGGCAGACGGGCCCGGGCATGCTGGACCTGGCAAAAGAGGCCTGGGAGCAACAACTTTGCCCTCACCAGTCAGTTACTGAATAAGCAGAGGAGATGCGCCACTACATGGCGAGAGTCTAGCCTCTGATGCGGGAACACATGCTCCAGGCTCAGCAGGCCCAAGCCCGGGTCTACAACAGGGGGGCCCGTCTCCGCAAATTCACTCCAGGAGAACTGGTCTTAGTACTCATCCCCAAGGTGAAGGCTCTTTCAACCTGGCCTTAGCCCACCACAAAGAAGCAGGTAAAAACCTTTCTTGTGTTGGTGGGGTATTATCAACGGTTTATTCTCCAGTTTGCCACGATTGCTGCCCCTCCCTGCAACTTTGGTTTAAGCACCGCAAAGCGGTCTCTGCATGCCTTATTTTATTGTGAATTTCACCTCTGACTCCCCTAGGCTGCCACAGTATGCTATTCTCTTTTAAAATAGACTACATTTTCTTCCTATCATGTTTCTTTAGACCTGTCTGTTTATAGAGAACAATTTAGGAGGAGAGATGTAGGGGTATTTCTGTGTCTTATTGTTCAAGTCGAGTCCACTCGTTTCTTGGCCTGGTGTCACGGTGGTGGTGGTGATTCTCCAACAGCATGAATGTGGAAGAGGAACCATTCCACTGATGAGCACGATGACTATAACCACTAACCAATGGCAGAGCAGACATGTGTAATCATACACATATTAGAGCCACTTTGCTCCCATCCAGGGAGAGGAGGAGATACTGGACTGTGTGGTAGTGGATGGAAGCCTGGTCTTAGATCTGTTCACTCTGTCTTGCCAACTCCTATGGTCATTGTCACACCCCAAGACAGCAGATCTGAGATCAGTCTAGGTGGATGGGGAGGGGACTCACCGATGACGATGAGGGTGTAGTTGATGTTGACGCTGCCGAAGCCATTGGTGGCCTTGCAGATGAAGGTGCCTGAGTCCTCGGCCTCCACATCTTTTATGCGCAGTGCCTGCTGCAGCACCCGGAAGCGCATCCAGCCACTGTGGATGTTGCGGCCGTCCTTGGTCCACATGATGAGGGGTGGCGGGTCGCCCTCCACTGGGCACTGCAGCTTCATGGTGCGCCCGATCCGCACCGTCTGCCGGTGGGCGATCTTCTCTGCCACGCGGGGAGGCCCTGGGACAGGAGAGGGAGACATAAGAGTGTTACAATGGGACATACAGTATTTTACAGAAAACTGAATCAATCAGTAATATGTAGCTACAGTGTCATACTTCAGGCAGAGATTGGCTGCCATGCAGAACATAACAAAGCAGAGCCTGGTAACGACTATAATCTGAACTGAGATCAAGTTCCAGCCATGAAAAAATCTACCTTAAACAGAAGCTGGTGTGTCCTGATTTGAGGATTAGAAAAACAGTGTGTCTGTGAGGAGATGTTAAGATTAAATGAAAGGTGGAGCGGAGAGGGGGAATTTGAGGGGGTGATTTAAAAAGGGAGAGTATGCATAGGAGAGTGGGAGAAAGGCAGACAGACAGAAAAGACACAAGGGATTCGTCTTCTTTCATCTCCATTCTCTCCTCTTAAATAAATGTGATACTGGTTATGGATCCCAGCAGTCTAAAACAGATCCATGTGAGCAGCATGTCTGAATCCTGGCTCATCTTTCTGCATAAATCACATCATGCTCATACACAGTAACATTTACACAGAGTTCAGTCCCTGGGCACCAGAGGTTAACAAGCCTTTACTGCCTCGTAACTCACACATCTTGAGCCCTCGTACCATCCAAAGTCAACCTTTTTAATAGCCAAATTGAAATAAATCTAAGAAAAATGCTAACACTAAGTATTTGACTACAGGACAACTCGTGTTTAATGTGGTTAGTGTTAGCCGTCCATAGAGCTAGCTGTGCCGATGTGTGGAGAGAGGCTTTAGTGATGGCTTCTCCAGTCTAAACACTGCATGGCTCACCCGTCGGAGTCTGGAGGCAGGAAATTGATATAGTCACTGTTTATGTCTGTGGGGAAATGGTAACCACCGTACCTTATCAGCTGCCCACTTCGCCCTCCTCACCTACCGTGCTGTGTCTGGGTGGATCTCATTGGGTTGTTTGTGTGCTGGTCTCACTACTCTGTTTGTGTTTGTGTGTGTGTGTGTGCGCGTGTGCCAGTATCACTACAATGTGCTCCGTGATTTGATTCTTCCTGGGTTAACCCCCCAGAGTAACACGTGCCAGAGCTCCCTCTCTCTACCATACTGTGAGTCATGCTAATGCCCATTAGCGTAAAGCTAATTCCAGATTTGATTCATATGACTGGCATGAAATGCAGTCCAATGAGGCCTTTGATGAGAAACATATGCGGAAAAAAAATATCAAGCAATACAATGTTTGTTCAGCTTTGACTGTCACCTTCCTATCATGTCCATTCATCCTCAAATCTGTTTCAGACAATCCTGTCACAGAAATGGGTATCATGCGTAAATAATCCTAGAGAGAATTCTGGAAAATGTTTAGAGGGGGCACTACCAGTCTTGCCAAGATGATAGCGCTCCACTGTTTTCACAGGAGAGCACGAGAACCGCCATTTTGACGCATGGAGTTTGAAAGTGTGAAAATAAATTAGTCACAGTCAGGAATTCATTGCAGCCATTGAGTTGCTCATACTGAGAGGCTCTGGGGCCCAACAAAACCATACCACATCACCACACGTCCCAGAGATCACAGAAGCACAACCCTGCTTTTCACTCCTCTTTTGCCAAGAGTGATGAATTGAACATACATTAGACACATTTTTGAGAAGCTTTCCTTTACGTTGGAGGGACTGGCTCTAGAATATTTTTGATAATTATTTTTTTCATTTACATTTTTTTTTTAACTTTTAACCCTTTTTCGTGATATTCAAATTAGTAGTTACAGTCTTGTCCCATCACTGCAACTCCCCTACAGACTCAGGAGAGAAGAAGTTTGAGAGCCATGTGTCCGCCGAAACACGACCCTGCCAAGCAGCACTGCTTCTTGACACACTGCTCGCTTAACACGGAAGCCAGATGCACGAATGTGTCAGAGGAAACACCGTCGGGCTGGCGAACGAAGGTCAGCTTGCAGACGCCTGGCCCACCACAAGGAGTCGCTAGAGCAGAATGGGACAAGGAAATCCAGGGCCTCCCCTAACCGCTGGGTAAATTGTGCGCCGCCTCATGGGTCTCCCGGTCACGGCCGGCTGTGACACAGCCTGGGATCGAACCCGAGGCTGTAGTGAAGCCTCAATCACTGCGATGCAGTGCCTTAGACTGCTGGGCCACTCGGGAGGCCCTGGAATAAAAAAATGTTACCTCTGTTGGAATGACACAAACTATCAAAAAAACCAATTCAATGAGATTGTCTGTGAGTTTAGGATCTGCGTGGATGTGTTTATGTAAATGTGAGTGTGAGTGTGAGTGTGAGTGTGAGTGTGAGTGTGAGTGTGAGTGTGAGAGAGAGAGAGAGAGAGAGAGAGAGAGAGAGAGAGAGAGAGAGAGAGAGAGAGAGAGAGAGAGAGAGAGAGAGAGAGAGATAGATAGATAGATAGATAGATAGATAGATAGATAGATAGATAGATAGATAGATAGATAGATAGATAGTGAGTGAGTGAGTGAGTGAGTGAGTGAGTGAGTGAGTGAGTGAGTGAGTGAGTGAGTGAGTGAGTGAGTGAAAGTTGTAAGAGGGGGAGCAGAGGGAATTGTGCGGAGAGGAAATTGCAGGCTGGACCTTTTAAAACACAGTCTGTTTTGTCCATTTCAACCTAAATGCATTACCCTATGCTGCTGCTGCTGGCTCCACTTGGGGATCTAAAGTACCTTAAAGAGGCAGCAGCCTCCTGTTTTCCTCTGTCTCTCAATAGATCTCTCTTTAAGCTGCATACTACCATTTCTCTTTATTCCCTTTCATGGCATACTGGCTTAAGGTATGCAGGGAGGGGGCACGCATGTCTGGAATGTCTACTAATGTCAGGAAAGACAACAAAAAGTATAATTCCTTGCGGCTATGTCCGCTGACCAACGTCAACATTGTCAATGAGGTCTGACTGTCCTTGTATCCTTGTGAGTCTGAGCTCTGACCATAGTCTGGAAGAGGAAGAAGAATTACCCAGCAGATACACTGTCTATTGGCCAGTGAGTCAAAAAGGGACCTTTGGTCTGAGTCCAATGCACAATATTGTTGCTGGCATGCGTCAGGGCTTGGAGAAGGGGAGTTGGGATCTGTGGAATGCTTTTGATTATTAAGCAGGACTTAGAGCTAATGTGTTCTCTGAGCCAGAGTCTTCACTTTGAGGAGGTCAGGGTGAGCCTGGTGATAACCGATAGGCCTACCACACCATCCTAGACCATAGATTAACCCTACCACGTCACGCTAGACTGTAGGTTCAACCCTACTACATCATCCTAGACCAGGGGTTACCAACGAGGGGTTCTAGGAACCCTGGGGGTACTTGACCTATCCATGGGAGTACTTGAGAAGACTCATGAGTCCATAGCGTTACTGGTAAGACGCACACACAGAGGTACTCTGGGTAAAGCAAAATTCAGTTGGTGGTACAGTAACCGAAAAAGTTTGGGAACCACTGTCCTAGACCATAGGTTATCCCTACCACACCTTCCTACACCATAGTTACCCCTACCATAGGTTACAATATGTTATCACTAATAAGAACACAACACTGGAATGAATTGCATGATTGAAATATAATGTTGAAAACAGCAATACATTTATGAGATTAACACACTTTTCAAATTACAATAGCCAATTTGACAACCTGGATTTTGTTGGGTGACTATAGACATGGGATTCAAAATAGCACTGGTTCCCTAGGCAATGACACTGCGCTCCCTCTCAAGCAGGGTTCCCCAACGGGCGGTCCACTGGGCCAAATTTGCCCCCTGGTGATTTTATTTGGCCCCCAAAGTGTTCAGAGCAAAAAACAATGTTTCAATATTGGACATTAAACATTGCAAAAACACCAGCAAATCACCTCCAAGTAATATTTATTTTGGAAATCTGTTCCAAAGTATATAAGCAGTGTAAAAAACATTACGAACACTTGCTCTTTCCATGACATAGACTGACCAGGTGAATCTACAGTTGAAGTCGGAAGTTTACATACACCTTAGCCAAATACATTTAAACTCAGTTTTGAACAATTCCTGACATTTAATCCTAGAAAAAATTCCCTGTCCAAGGTCAGTTAGGATTACCACTTTATTTTAAGAATGTGAAATGTCAGAATAATAGTAAAGAGAATGATGTATTTCAGCTTTTATGTCTATCATCACATTCCCAGTAGGTCAGAAGTTTACATACACTCAAGTAGTATTTGGTAGCATTGCCTTTAAATTGTTTAACTTGGGCCAAATGTTTCGGGTTGCCTTCCACAAGCGTCCTACAATGAGTTGGGTGAATTTTGGCCCATTCCTCCTGACAGAGCTGGTATAACTGAGTCAGGTTTGGAGGCCTCCTTGCTCGCACATGCTTTTTCAGTTCTGCCCACACATTTTCTATAGGGTTGAGGTCAGGGCTTTGTGATGGCCACTCCAATACCTTGACTTTGTTGTCCTTAAGCCATTTTGCCACAACTTCGGAAGTATGCTTGGGGTCATTGTCCATTTGGAAGACCCATTTGCAACCAAGCTTTTAACTTCCTGACTGATGCCTTGAGATGTTGCTTAAAAAAATCCACATAATTTTCCTCCCTCATGATGCCACCTATTTAGTGAAGTGCACCAGTCCCTCCTGCAGCAAAGCACCCCCACAACATGATGCTGCCACCCCCATGCTTCACGGTTGGGATTGTGTTCATCAGTTTGCAAGCTTCCCCCTTTTTCCTCCAAACATAACGATGGTCATTATGGCCAAACAGTTCTATTTTTGTTTCATCAGACCAGAGGACATTTCTCCAAAAAGTACGATCTTTGTCCCCATGTGCAGTTGCAAACCGTAGTCCGACTTTTTTATGGCGGTTTTGGAGCAGTGGCTTCTTCCTTGCTGAGCCGCCTTTTAGGTTATGTCGATATCGTTTTACTGTGGATACAGACACTTTTGTACCTGTTTCCTCCAGCATCTTCTTAAGGTCCTTTGCTGTTGTTCTGGGATTGATTTGCACTTTTCACACCAAAGTACGTTCATCTCTTGGAGACAGAACGCGTCTCCTTCCTGAGCGGTATGATGGCTGCGTGGTCCCATGGCATTTACCAGTTTGAGTGTGCCAAGAACTAAAACGCTGCTGGGGTTTTCACGCTCAACAGTTTCCTGTGTGTATAACGAATTATCCACCACCCAAAGGACATCCAGCCAACTTGACAACTGTGGCAAGCATTCGAGTCAACATGGGCCATCATCCACGTGGAACGCTTTCTACACCTTGTAGTCCATGCCCCGATGAATCAAGGCTGTTCTGAGGGCAAAAGGAGGTGCAACTCAATGATAATGTTTTAGTCAAATGGTATCTCTGTTTGGGCTTCTTGCAGTCACCTTGCAGTCTACAATTATTTGTAATTATGTTTTGTAATTACTCCTTAGCCCTTAAGGCCCAGTCCTTGATCTACAAAAGCTAAAGAACATATACATATCCAGGTACTTTTTGCAGGTTTATAGGTGAACTCATGAAATATACAAAATACAATTCTGCACACTGCTGTTCATGATCCCAGGTGATTGTATTGATACAACATTTCAACCCTTAGGTATTAATAAGGCATCAATATCCCAGGTGGGTGTAAAGGCCCTATATAGGGGAAGTGCTCACTGACATCACTTCCTTGAGCTCCAAGATCATTGTGAATGTCTGCTGAAGTGGTCCAAGTGAGCAGAGAAAAGATGACAGAGGGGCGAAAGGAAAAGATGATGATTGGGTCTCTAACCTTTACCTTCCCCTCAGGAGGGGAGGAATGAGGGACTGGTGGGATTTCTCATGTTGCCCCCATGGGCTTTGCAGAGCCAACAGCAACATACTGTATCTCAGACAGACCAGAACATCGCGCTCAGCCAGCAAGCACTCTTTTTTAGTCTCGCTCTCCCTCCCATCAGAGCAGGCTCCATCCCAAATAGCACCTTATTTAGTGTACTACTTTTGGCCAGGGCCCATGGCTCTGGTCAAATGCAAAGATAAAAGCTTGGGAACGATGGTGGGACAATACATTTCAGCACATTTAGTTTCCCAACAGAAAGGCCTATCACAATCGTCACCTGGTTGGAAAACCAAGACACACATTCTCTCTTTTTCTACCCATAGCTTTCAAAACACCCCTGAGAGCCTCATTCTCTCGCTCTTCTTACTCCTTCCTTCCCCATAGCCCAGGGTGACCCAGCAGAGTGATGACTACACATTTAGAGAGACCGCACTGCCTCTCCTTTAGACAGGTAATTTCAACCGCTGTCAATAGGTCAATTGCTCCCAATTGGTAAAGCATAACAGTTAACACTAGCCCGGGGCTGGGAGGTGGATACGTTTACACTAAGCACTGGGAACTTAAATCACAGCCACACTTTCCTCATAATATCACCATTCACACCTTTACTGAAGTGACTTATCTGAAAATAATTTTTCAGAGGTCCTCCTGAATTAAAGATTAATAATAATCAGTTGCAATCAACCCACATGGTGTAGTTACTACAGTGCCTCTCTGAGCTCTTGACATTTGTTACATGGCAGAAATAAGAGAGAAAGGAGAGGAAGAGAGGGTGGGTGAGAGAGAGGGAGAGAGAGGAATAGAGGGAGAGGGAGAGAAAAGACATATGAATCCAGCCTGCATCTCCTTCCCCCTTTAGCAGCCCTGCAGCTCTAGGCTGGTGGAGGGACTCCGTGTTAGCACAGGGTTCTGGGAAAGCCGAGTGGTGTTGGGCACTGAGCGGATCATGTTGCCACACTGACCAGTCAGCAAATTCCATCCTTAAAGTTCCACTCGCTGTTTTGAGAAAAGGGGCGAGGTCTGAGGTCCATGTTTCAGGCAGGCAAAATTAAACATCAGTGCTCCTGTGAAGCTCCACTCCACCATTTTCTTTTGATTTGTCTGAGTAAGAATGTTCCGACTGCCTGGTTGTGAAAACAAGATGCCATGTGTCCATGGGATTCATTGGACAAAAAGCCTGGCCATGTCAAAAGAACCACAAGGAGGTCTTTCTCAAAACCACCTCCATTGTCTTAGCTCTGAGTAATGGCATTGAGTTAACGGAGAACTGGAAGTAATCCAGCCCCCACAATTACCACTTGTTTTGTCCAAAATCTATTCATCTTCAAACACACCTGTCTTTTTTAGGGTTAACAAAACAGATTGCAAAATAAAGAAATGTTGCAATCAGACCTGGAACATGCACTGAAAAATCAGTGAAAAAAAGATTAACAGTTTCAGAAGCATTTTAAAAGAGCAACCAAAAATCCAATATCCTGAGGTAGAGTTTAATGGATAGCATTCTTCCAAAAGGTTATTAAGTATTTTACTGGAACCCAGTTGAAGAAAACTTGGGCCTGAATGACAATTATCCAAGACGTTTTCGAAGGGAAAGGAGTGATTAAAAAACTACGTAAAATGTGCAGATAATTCCCAGGCCTGTGACCTGGGTATAGGCGGGAGAGGAGCTGGAAAGCTGTGTCAGGAAGAGTGTGTTAAAGGCCACAACTACGATTACACTGCCACTATAGGGGCTTTATACAGTATTTCACAGGGGGGAGCTAAAAATTACCCTCCATGAGTATCGGCCCATCCCCCTCTCAATTTTACTGAGCTGGGAAGCAACTGAACAAACTAATTCCACCCCAACCAACCTTGACCATCGGACTCTACCTATTAATTAATAGGGCAACAGGACTTCACAGGACCAGGGCCACAAAGAGTAACTGTGCTGTGAGTAGGCTACAAATAACCCAAGTATTCTGTCTCCTTAGCCTAGGCCTAGCATGCAAAAGCATATGGAATGTAGAGCAGTAGTAGTGTGCCTATATTCTGAGCAGAGCTCCCCACACACCAACACGGCCCCCCCTCCCCCCATATGATGAAGGATGTAAAACAGGAAGCTATAAATGATCAGTGGCTGTACTTCTTTCAACACAATGACATGGCTCCACACATATAGTATTATTTCTGGTATTTCAGGTGTTTGTGCAGAATAAGTTTACATACAGTGTATTCGGAAAGAATACAACTATTCAGACCCCTTGACTTTTTTCACATTTTGTTATGTCACAGCCTTTTTCTAAAATGTATTAAATAGTTTTTTTCCTCATCAATCTACACACAATACCCCATAAAGACCAAAAAAACTGGTTCAGAAATTTTAGCAAATGTATAAAAAAATTAAATAATGAAATATCACATTTACAAGTATTCAGATCCTTTACTCAGTACTTATTAGAAGCACCTTTGGCAGCGATTACAGCCTCGAGTCTAATTCGGTAGGACGCTACAAACTTGGCACACCTTTATTTGTGGAGTTTCTCCTATTCTTCTCTGCAGATCCTCTCAAGCACTGTCAGGTTGGAGGGGAGCATCGTTGCACAGCTATTTTCAAGTCTCTCCAGAGATGTTCGATCGGGTTCCAGTCCGGACTCTGGCTGGGCCACTCAAGGACATTCAGAGACAAGTCCTGAAGCCATTCCTGTGTTGTCTTGGCTGTGTGCTTAGGGTTGTTGAACCTTCGACCCAGTCTGAGGTCCTGAGCGTTCTAGAGCAAGTTTTCAAGATTCTCTGTACTTTGCTGCGTTCATTTTCCCTCAATCCTGACTAGTCTCCCAGTCCCTGCCGCTGAAAACCATCCCAACGGCATGACTCTGCCAGTACCATGCTTCATAGTAGTGATGGTGCCAGCATTCCTCCATTCCACCAAGAGTTCAATCTTGGTTTCATCAGACCAGAGAATCTTGTTTCTCATGTTCTGAGTTCTTAACCAAAAGGTTGCTGGATCGAATCCCCGAGCTGACAAGGTAAAGATCTGTAGTTCTGCATTTGGACAAGGCAGTTAACCCACTGCTCCCCGGTAGGCTGTCATTGTAATTAAGAATTTGTTCTTAACTGACTAAGATACTAACAGCTTACAGACGGTAGGCAATTAAGATCACAGTTATGACAACTTAGGACACTAAAGAGGCCTTTCTACTGACTCTGAAAAACACCAAAAGAAAGATGCCCAGGGTCCCTGCTCATCTGCATGAACGTGCCTTGGGCATGCTGCAAGGAGGCATGAGGACTGCCAATGTGGCAAGGGCAATAAATTGCGATGTCCGTACTGTGAGACGCCCAAGACAGCGCTACAGGGAGACAGGAAAGACAGCTGATCTTCCTCACAGTGGCAGACCACGTGTAACAACACCTGCCCAGGATTGGTATATTCCAACACCACATCTGCGGGACAGGTACAGGATGGCAGCAACAACTACCCGAGTTTCACCAGGAACGCACATTCCTCCATCAGTGCTCAAACTGTCCGCAATAGGCTGGACAGAGGGCTTGTAGGCCTGTTGTAAGGAAGGTCCTCACCAGACATCACTGGCAACAACATCGCCTATGGTCACAAACCCACCGTCGCTGGACTAGACAGGAACCGGCAAAAAGTGCTCTTCACTGACGAGTCGCGGTTTTGTCTCACCAGGGATGATGGTAGGATTCATGTTTATCGTCGAAGGAATGAGCGTTACACCGAGGCCTGTACTCTGGAGCTGGATCGATTTGGAGATGGAGGGTCCATCATGGTCTGGGGAGGTGTGTCACAGCATCATTGGACTGAGCTTGTTGTCATTGCATGCAGTCTCAACGCTGTACGTTACAGGGAAGACATCCTCCTCCCTCATGTGGTACCCTTCCTGCAGGCTCATCCTGACATGACCCTCTAGCATGACAATGCCACCAGCCATACTGCTCGTTCTGTGCGTGATTTCCTGCAAGACAGGAATGTCAGTGTTCTGCCATGGCCAGCGAAGAGCCCGGATCTCAATCCCATTGATTACATCTGGGACCTGTTGGATCGGAGGGTGAGGGCTAGGGCGATTCCCCCAAGAAATGTCGGGGAACTTGCAGGTGCCTTGGTCGAAGAGTGGGGTAACATCTCACAGCAAGAACTGGCAAATCTGGTGCAGTCCATGAGGAGGAGATGCACTGCAGCATTTAATGCAGCTGGTGGCCACACCAGATACTGACAGTTACTTTTGATTTTGAACCCACCTTTGTTCAGGGACACATTATTCCATTTCTGTTAGTCATGTCTGTGGAACTTGTTCAGTTTATGTCTCAGTTGTTTAAACTTATTATGGTCATACAAATATTTACTCACTCCAAGTGGGATGTCATGTGTCTTTTACTGAGGAGTGGCTTCCGTCTGGCCACTACCATAAAGGCCTGATTGGTGGAGTGTTGCAGAGATAGTTGTCGTTCTGGAAGGTTCTCCGATCTCCACAGAGGAACTCTAGAGATCTGTCATATTGATCATCGGGTTCTTGGTCACCTCCCTGACCAAAGCCCTTCTCCCCCGATTGCTCAGTTTGGCTGTGCTGCCAGCTTTAGGAAGAGTCTTAGTGGTTCCGAACTTCTTCCATTTAAGAATGATGGAGGCCACTGTGTTCTTGGGGACCTTCAATGCTGCAGAAATGTTTTGGTACCCTTCCCCAGATCTGTGCCTCGACACAATCCTGTCTCGGAGCTCTATAGACAATTTGTTCGACCTCATGTCTTGGTTTTTGCTCGGACATACACTGTCAAACTGTGGGACCTTACATAGACAGATGTGCACCTTTCCAAATCCTGTCCAATCAATTGAATTTACCACAGGTGGACTCCAATCAAATTGTAGAAACATCTCAAGGATGATCAATGGAAACAGGATGCACCTGAGCTCAATTTCTAGTCTCATAGCAAAGGCTCTGAATACTTATGTAAATAAGGTATCTGTTTTTGCAAAAATGACTAAAACCCTGTTTTCACTTTGTTTTTATGATATATTTTGTGTAGACTGATGAGGAACAAATATAATTTAATCCATTTTAGAATAAGGCAGAAACGTAACAAAATGTGGAAAAAGGGAACAGGTTGTAAATACTTTCCGAATGCACTGTACATGCTACTGAATCACTGCAACAGTGAAAAAAAACAAAGATACCTGCCATAATGAAAGTGTTATTGAGTGTCTGAAAGTGGGTGGTGGGGGGTGGGGGGTGTCCTTCTCTAAAGACAGAGGCTTGATATCAGGGATGTTAACGTATAACAGCAGCTGCCTCCAGAGGCCTGATAGCGGCTTGGGTTGAGAGCCCGCTGGATCCCACTTCCCCTGGGGCTTATCTGAGAGGCACATGGTTCTCCCGGCTCTGCCCCCACTCCTGACAGGCCAGTAGACTACACCAGCACCTGCCATGGACCTGTCCAGCAATCAAAGGTCAATATTGATTTAGGCATTGACTGTTAGAATAGAGCAGCCATACATTTCCCACCATAAAAACAGAGCAAACAACAGAGTTATTAATAAATTCATAAATCTTACCAGGTATCTTCATCCAAATAGATTTGAGCGATATGGATTTTACATTAGAGGTAGAATATTGCAAATGGTTGTGTTTTCATATGTATGCCATTAATGTTTGTTGAAATGTATGTTTGTAAATGTTAAGTTGTCTATTGTTTTTATTGATGAATGTTTTTGTATTGTCAAAAAAGTAAATTAAATATTTTTTAAAAAGCAAAACACACACCAAAAATTACTTCAATTAAAATGCACAGGTCGTAATTGGTACAATGGAGATGTGCTTCCTCTTCTCTCCCTCCCACGTGTCCTCCTCCTCCACTGGTTGGAGGAGTCAAGCATTCCTTCCCCCTGCAACTCCACCCTCTGATCTCCCCACCTCACACCCATATGTACCCCTGCCTCCCTCCCACATTCCACACCGAGTCTCAGCCATGACTAACTTAATTTGTTCTGCGCAGGTCTCTGTTCGAAAAGGTATCATCCAAAACCACAGTCAATTGAGTGCAGGGTCAACCTGGCCCTGACACACGAGGCTAACTGTTCCTCAGGGAAACACAAAAATGATGTGTGTCTACAGACGGAGACAAGCACTGAGGCACATCTCCCTTTCTCATATCGCGCTCACTGACATCTTAATGAGGTGTACATACAAACGATGAAGTGCAGCAGTCAGCTCAAATCTACATAGAAAGCATTGACAACATGTCATTTAAAAGAAAATGGGTTAAGACAGAGAAGTGATGTACACAATATAATCTCATTAACATTTTGAATGGTCAAGCTCCAGATATAAGATGACGGCAGTACTTGGCGCACACTGCACCAACGATGCTGTCCTTGGAGTGTAACTGTGTGTTGCGGGCCAGTGTGGATTGGCACCGCTATACATGAATGCTGGGGCCCACAAGGTGTCAATTAGCAGCCCCAGACACTCACAGTGCAGATGGCAAAATATGAGGATTTTATTTTGTTGATAGAGGACTTCCACTGAATACAATGCTGAAAAGAGAGAAAATTAGAGAAAGGAAGATGGAGGAAATGGGGAGGACATCAAATGTGCAGAGTTTGAATACCCTGTGGAGGATTGGCTTACGTCTTTCATTTCATGCTCAAGAGAAACTCACGTTGCTCAGGCCCATTCAAATCCTATTGAGGAAGACTGGGGGAGGCAATAGATTGCGCTGTTCTAAACTTAAAGACAAACCAACTGTGAGAACAACACTGCGAGACGGGGACACCTCCAGTAGACAAAGGATTCCAAAACTGGGGGGGAAAAAGACAGCCACACCTTTTCATAGTGAGCCATGGTCATATCAGATGGTCATTTAATCAGGCCTGATCCACCATGGGGCTGGGGGTGAGATTTAAGAGGCAGCAACAGATGAAGAATCCCACAGGTGTAGGCCTAGACACTCCAGGCAGACACCCTAACGCCGTAAAGTTCCTCCACTAAATGCTGTGCCTGGACCAGTCAGGTGGTTCCGAATTCCTGTCTGGAGCCAATGGGTTTGGCTGGGTCTGTGTCCCAACTACCTGATTGAAAAGGCCACAACACTGCAGCTAGTAGCAAAAGTTCCTCGGTTGCTAAAGCCTTCAAATTCCCAACTTTTAAACCACCCCCACAACTCTCACAATCCTTACACATTCCGACTGCAGTGTGGATTCCACCCCAACAGCTGGCGTAATGAACAAGCCGTGTGTGTGTGTGCTATGCCTCCATTTCTCTGCCTGAGGGCAACTGCAATCCATGTGGCTACAGGCAATAACACCGCAGAACTATTGTCAGTCCACTCTTCTAGCGCTGCCCAACAGCTTTCCATCACAAAGCCAAACAGAACTCCACAAAATAATAATGAAAGAATCTCTGACGAGAGTGACATCCTGATTTAAGGACTTCACCGGAGAAAACAACCTGGGCTTATGGGGGGGCTCTGGAAGTCATTCAGACATACATCAGACATGGCCTCAGTCATTTAGTGTCTTTATCACCTCTGTTATGTTTTTCTTTTTTAGAATACACAGCTAACCTTTCACCTCAGCACCAAAATAAATGCCTGTGAAGGCTGATGGTTCAGGATGTTCAGGAAGAGAGCACAGGGGGCACTGGGTCGGTCCCACACTTCAAACAAACCAGTGGCAAGCAGCGAAGAGTGAGAGCAACTGACTCAATCTATGGGTGTGTCACAAGTAGAACCCTATTCTAGGGAATGGACACCTTTTAAAATCTCTCATCAGGGAACGCCAGCCGTTCCATGTAAATTAACTATTCCAGAGCAAGCACACCTGATTCAAATAATTATCAAGCCCTTGATAAAGTGAATTAGGTTAGCTCGTTTAGGGCTACAACAAAATTGTGAAACATCTGGGGGTCCAAGAGGAGAAGTTTGAAAACCACTGGTGTAGAGGACACACAATATGTCTGCCATCCATCAATCACATTAATGCTCTGTTTGTTTAGGTCCCAGAATGGCATCTCTCTCTCTCTCCTCTCAGCTGGGGGAGCCCTCTCCTCTCCTCTCTGTCTCTCTGACATGGGACACACACACACAGCTGCTCAGGGGCACAGGCCCCAACACAAACTGACACGCAAAATACAAAAGAAAACAAGGAGAGCTGTCTCCAGTCCAGGGACTGCTTTTCAACATCTCATTTGTAATGTGACCAGGAGAACAGCTGGGAAGGAAGGAAGTACATGCTTACATCTATACATACATATTGAAAAATAGGGGGATGAATGAACGCAGAGAGAAAAAAAGCAGAACCTGCAGTACTGATGTGTTATTGTAAGCCACTCTGGTAAGAGGTCAGGTATGCACACTCCCTGATCCAATCTGGGGCCTTTCCCTGGTCCTCTCCGTTGCCCTCTGACCCCTCCAGCACTAACCAAACAAAGGCTCCAGGCCTCCAAACAATAAGCCATTATGTCACCAGCACAACACAATGCAATTTTCGGTCCGTGAAAGTATGTGTGTCTGTCTATGCTGTGGCTATTTCAGGCTGGAAAGACACACAGTCAGTCAGTCAGTGAATCAGTCAGTGAATCAGTCAGTGAATCAGTCAGTGAATCAGTCAGTGAATCAGTGAGTGAGTGAGTGAGTGAGTGAGTGAGTGAGTGAGTGAGTGAGTGAGTGAGTGAGTGAGTGAGTGAGTGAGTGAATGAATGAGTGGCACAATTCCAATATATTCACAAATTAACAGCCACAATAAAAATGTAGATGACACCTCACGGGGTAGGTTGATGGGATAGGTGTTGTGTGTGTGAGTATGCAGAGGCGCATGGAATGTGGAGTAGTGTGCCTATATTCTGAGGAGAGCTCCCAACACACAAGCACAGAGCAAGAGAAATAAGAGGCATTTTAATGAGCAGGACAGCAGAGAGGGGAGGCATTTTACTGAGCCTGAAAGCAACTGAACAAAGTCTGAAGTAAATGATCTCACCATTTCACCCCATCCAACCTTTACCATCAGCCTCCATCTGGTAATTACTAAGGCAACATGACTTCACAGGACTGAAGCCACAAATATTAACTGTGCCGAGAGTACGATAAAAATAAGAGCGAGATGGACAAAAATTCATATTACAATTATATTACATATTACATATAATTCATATTACAATTTATCACGATAATGCTAAATTAAACGATAAGTTTATAACAATGTGTATCACGTTTTAAAATTTTATAAAATGTCAATTTTTAAAATTTTATATATGTCAATAATTTTCGATGTATCATCCCAGCTTTAGTGTACACACACATAGCCTTTGCAGTACAGTTGAATAGAAGAAAAGAGGGAGAGTTCATTACTAAGGAATATGATTAGTTCTCCAGCCAACAAGTCCAACTGGCCTACTATTTTCCTAAGTCCATGTAATCCTCCAGTCTTGTCTGACATGACTTCCACTTGGCTAGCCAACCTCTGTGCCAATCAATGTTGCAAAAACATCAACCACTGAAACTAATGCAGTGTTACATCTACATTTTTATTGTGGCTGTTAATTTGTGAATATATTGGAATATATTGATTAGCAGCCCAATGCTAATGAGAAGGGGTGAGAGAAAGATGGTGGCTGTGTAAACACCATTTGGCAATCTAATAACCACTTGATGGCCTGTGGTCTGACAGCAGCCTTTCTCTATGGATCCATCCTCCTCATTGAGATGAATTTGGAGCCGATCTCTCATTCCTTACTCACACTCAGCTATGTTTGTCACGTCTGGAAAACGGTTTATGTGTGAGATTTGCCTGATGGCTCTGTGTCTTACATTTTGTTTGCACCATTACATGTAAATTACTATAGGAATTTATTATAACATTGCAATATTTACATTTTATGACATGTCTCAATATACACACTTTATGATCATTGTTAATAGCATTGCCTTATACCTAGACATATGCATTGATCCCTATTCAAACTTTAACTACTGTTTGTTTAAACCCACACCCCAGGCTCTATCGATATTCTCTAGTTTACTACAGAGCTATGAAGGGTTGTGAAGTGATAAAAGGCTACCCAATGGTTCAGCTATGTTTCTCCAACACACTAAATTAACTTCACACATTTCCTCTGGCTTAGACCTAGCCATAAACTGCTGCAGTGTGAGGAGGAGAGGGAGAGATATTCTGTGTATTTTTTTACCTTTAACTAGGCAAGTTAGTTAAAGAACAAATTCCTATTTACAATGACGGCCTACCCCGGCCAAACCTAGAAGATGCTGGGCCAATTTTGCGCCGCTCTATGGGACTCCCAATCACAGCCGGATGTGACACAGCATGGAATCGAACCAGGGACTGTAGTGACGCCTCTTGCACTGAGATGCAGTGCCTTAGACTGCTGTGCCACTCGGTAGCCCAAGGATGGAAGGAGGGAGAGATTGAGGGAGAGAAAGAGCAGATTCTAAAAATGTGCTGCTTACTCCTCATCTCAGTTTCTATTGACTTTTAAAAGGCTCAGACGAATACAAGAAAGTTAGACAAGCAGACAGTACTTCTTCTCAGTGTATGTGTTTTGTGCATCAGCCCATTTTGTTGTCTGCTCTTGAAGACGTGTCCAGATGCTCAATCATGAATCCTGGAAGGCTGCCTCTCACTGACACACCAGCATGTAGCTGCAGGGTGGTCCTAGTTTGTACAGTGCACAGCAGGCCCCTACAAACCCACCAGTTCCACCTCCAATAGCCCCCACACGTCCACACGGCTGCCTGTCGCCTTTGTTTAAATGCAATGCTGTAGTATTTAGTCTACCATTGCTGCACCAAGATCCTGTGCTTATAGCTGGGTCCCACCACATCTTGCCTCCAGTGTGGATGGAGTTTTAAATGTACTTAGTTTAATCATGTGCGTCATAAGGAGTCAAACGAGTGATACCTAAATGAATGCAGTTGTCTTTCATTTGTGATCATAATTTTAAAAAATTGCGTTTTGGCAACCATCCCATGACTTTGTTGTTTTCCCCATTTAGTCGGGCTCCCGAGAGGAACAGCGGTCTAAGGCACTGCGTGTCAGTGCTAGAGGCAACCACTACAGACCCTGGTTCGATTAATGGCTGTATCACAACCGGCCGTGATTGGGAGTAGCATAAGGCAGTGCACAATTGGCCCAGTGTCGTCCGGGTTAGGGTTTGGCCGGGGTTGGCCGTCATTGTAAATAAGAATTTGTTCTTAACTGACTTGCCTAGTTAAATATAAAGTTTAAATAAAAAATAAATAAATAAAAGGTAGCACAGACATTAATGCCCACATTTATGCATTTACTCTCTCTCAGGCATGCACCAAACAGAGTAAAATCCTCACCTTTCAGCTGCTCAGACTCAGACCCAGAATCATTGCATAATCGTATACGGTTCACATGTCTCTCTGGCAGCCAGGCCCAAACTGTGCTTCCGCTTGCAGCGGAAAATATTTGTCATCTGACGTGATGTTCTGCATTCCCCGTGCAACAAGGACACACCAGGAACAGCAAACTTGGTCAGGAGGGGAGCGCTCAAATGGGGTTGGGGGATCATTTTTTTGCCACGTTCCATATCATAGCAAATCAACCTGGACTTAAATCCTTTAAAAAAGTCTTAATTGTCCTGTAGTGTTGAATGTCCATTCCTTTTCTTCTCCTAAAGTTCACATATGAAGGTGTTAAACTCAGGTCACAAAATATTGATTTTATGTCAGGAAATGTTTTCCATGAGGAGAAGTGTGTTAATGTGGACTCAACCTTTTCTGCTGTATGTTGAGTAACCGTTGTTGACCCACCACAGTTTGTCAAAATCACAGTGTTTGGAAAAATAGAGCGCAAAGAATCTGACATTCAATTGGAAAATAATCTCTGATTCTGTCTCAGTACCTCTGAGGTATTTTGTTTTCAACACAACCCTTCAACACAAGTCTTATCAAACATGTCATATCAGACTTTATAAAAAAGGTAAAAAGTTCCTTGCCATCATGATAGAGAAACGTTTAGTCTCTCTCCCCCTCTGTGTACACAATAAGGCGCTAGCTAGGCTAAACTAGTGAGTAAAACCCCTCTGATACCATCACCAGGAAGACAAGTTGTCTCTTCTACTTTTTAAGCCCACAGGACTCCTTGCCGTGTTGCTCCGGTCATGGTCGGAAACGCGGTGGCATTGCACAGCAAACAAACATAATTGCCTAATCTAATCACATTGCTCTCTATGGGTCTCTGTTTACTTTTGCCTAAGCGTCTCCATGACGGCTCGACTGTGTGATTGTGAATGCTGCATTGTTCAGGCTAGGGCTCTCATCGATCCAATCTGCCTGGGCGCCGTGTGTTTGGGTCCCCCCCATGCCCCTTTGCTTTCCCCAGACAGGCAAGCCAGAGCAGACGAGTTGAGTCTAGGTTTGACAGCTCAGATTGTGCAGCAGGAGGGTCAGGACTACACTCTATCAGCATGCCTCACTTGACACTTGCACACCAGGTATCCCAAAGGTTACTGTCCAAAAGTCTGTGTGATCTAGGCAAGGTACGTTAGAAAACGGAAGATAGGCCCTTGGCCTGAATGGACAATACCACCAACTTGGAGTTACACAACCACAATTGTGTACAGCTTGTAGTAGATATCATTCATTGCGGTGAGGCACTTTTTGAAGATGGTTGCCTACAGATCCACTAAAACACTCAGTTATTATTGTTCATTACTACTACGTTACTACTCACCCCGTGCACAGTCCGACAACAGGATTATCTCACAAATGAGCAGGCAAATGCATAAAAGTCCCATTCTTTCAGGATGGAAGGCTTCAACACTTGAAATCTTAGAAAAAGAAAAAAAGTAAATTCACAGTGAGGAGAGGTGCAAGAACACATTGTTAGTATCCATATCACATCTTAAGCTACTGTATATTATGCTTTACAACCAAATGATATTTCTCACATAAGTTTCTTTTGGAAGTGGCATTGTCAAGGCATTGAGGAAATATAACAGAAGTACAGTCGAAACTAATAACAATAAAATAAGTTGTTAATTATTTAACAGACTGAAAAACACAAGACGTCTGTCCCCAGCACTATAAAATGTGTTTCCGGAAAAGCAACATAGGCTTTTTATTCATGAACTTCAATCAACTGAGGAGCTCTTATTTTGTCCATATGTCCCTATGTTTCTGGTTAGAGGAGTTGTTCTTTCTGCCAGTTTGCACAACAAACAAGTAAATTGAAATTGAAAATCCTTTAGAGTTTTCCATTTAATCTTTGATCAAATACATCTACATAACAAGCGTTTAATTGACTGTTAAATCATCAGCTATTGGGGAACCACACATATCCTCCTCTCATTGTCTTAGAATGGATTACATACTACATTATCAAAAGTATGTGGAGATCTTCTCGTCGAGCATCTCATTCCAAAATCATGATCCCCCCTTTGCTGCTATAACAGCATCCACTCTTCTGGGGAGGCTTTCCACTCGATGTTGGAATGTTGCTGAGGGGACTTGCTTCCATTCAGCCACATGAGCATTAGTGAGGTCAGGCACTGATGTTGGGCGATGATGTTGGGTGATTAGGCCTGCCTTTCAGTCGGTGTTCCAATTCATCCCAAAGGTTTTCAATGGGGTTGAGGTCAGGGCTCTGTGCAGGCCAGTCAAGTTCTTCCACACCGATCTCAACAAACGATTTCTGTATGGACCTCGCTCTGTGCACGGAGGCATGGTCATGCAGAAAAAGGAAAGGGCCTTCCCCAAACTGTTGGAAGCACAAAATCGTCTAAAATGTCATTGTGTGCTGAAGCGTTAATATTTCCCTTCACTGCAACTAAGGAGCCTGAATCAGGAAAAACAGCCCAAAAACATTATTTATTCCCCACCAAATTTTACAGTTGGCACTATGCATTTGGGCAAGTAGCATTCTCCAAACCCAGATTTGTCCGTCGAACTGCCAGATGGTAAAGCGTGATTCATCACTCCAGAGAACGTGTTTCCACTGTAGGCGAGCTTTACGCCACTCCAGCCGACACATGGCATTGCGCATGGTGATCTTAGGCTTGTGTGCGGCTGCTTGGCCATGGAAACTCATTTCATGAAGCTCCCAACGAACAGTTCCTGTGCTGACTTTGCTTCCAGAAGCATTTTGGAACTCGGTAGTGAGTGTACGTGTAACGCACTTCTGCCCTCAGAGGTTCCATTTTGTTGACTTGTGTGGCCTACCACTTCACGGCTGAGCTGTTGCTGCCCCTAGACGTTTCCACTTCACAATAACAGCACAACACAGTTGACCGGGGCAGCTCTAGCAGGGCCGAAATTTGACTTGTTGGAAAGTGGCATCCTATGACAGTGCCACGTTGAAAGTCAATCAGCTCTTCAGTAAGGTCATTCTACTGCCAATGTTTGTCTATGGAGATTGCATGGATGTGTGCTCGTGTTTCATACACGTGTCAGCAACACGTGTGGCTGAAATAGCCAAATCCACTAATTTGACAGGATGTCCACGTACTTTTGTATATATAGTGTAGATGCTGTTGTATAGGCTACAGCTAATCTAACTGCGTATTAAACATGTTAGAAAGCAAAGACCTAAGTCCCATCCACTCTCATACACACATAGATCCATGAATGGTGAATCAGTGGAATTAAAACATTCTACACTCAAGATGTGGACTACAAATAATAGTTTTGTAAGGTAATATAGCAGAACTATAATTATGATTAACACAATATTGATTTATGCAATACAGTTGTGTATTATTCTATTAGTAATACATAAATAATAATCTGTAGTATAAATTGAAAGTTAAAAAGTATTCCAATTGGCTACGTACGCATTTTTTATTACAGGTCTACAACAAACCTGCATCCTTCTAAAATCAGCGGCTTATAAATAATCACACTGTGATCAGGGCCAACTTTCATATTAATACAAGTTATGGACTTACCTGAAACGTCCAGCAGCAGTGATTTGTCTTGAATCGGTTTCCCACTAATGACAAGTTTATCATGATTACATTGTCTTTACAATAAAGGTGATTTAATCCAAATAATTAACATATCAATGTCCACTAAAAGTTTAACACTAAAAGTTGAACTGCACGCACTCTTCGCTCAAAGTATCCGTGGCTCAGTTACTGGATATATTGTTACCCTCTATGAAAAATAACACTAGAAAACGTGAATGTCAAACATGCAGCTAAAATATGGCTAGTTTTATTTAAATTGCCGGTCATCACATCACGCTCGTGCGAGACCCAACACACCGGACCCGAGCGTGCGTCAAAACTAAATAAAAGCCCTGTGCTCGTGTTGCCCTGTGCTCCTACCATTATCCATTTTGGAAGAGAAGCAGTTGTCTCGTTTTTAATCCCAAATACCATTTACATCTAATGAATTTACTGCAATAATTGATCTAACATACCTTGCCATCAAGGAATCGACCGCATTAGTGGGAACTGCGGTCCGTCCGACCTCGGATTTTTTGCCCAATCACAGAGTAGCCCAAGGAGCTACTCAACACATTTCAAGAATTTAACTCTTTCGCTTAGGGCAGTTCTGCTATTAACATCATGGACTACGTCATACTAATTAAACCAACATATAATATTCATATGAATAAAACACTAATTAAATGTACTGAATGCATTATGTAATTCCAAAGTAATAACACTGAATTGGTAAATTGAACTTCTATTTTCGTTATGTAATATGACACTGATCATTTATTAAAATGGTATGGTTTGGGTGTTATAAATACACACTGCGCCAACATTAGAAAATAAGGTCAACAACATAAGAGAAAATTATCATTTGAAGAAAATTAGATGTATGAGAAAGGGACAGTTGTTCAAACTCAGATTAAAGCCAAATCCTGGACTAAAACACACTCCATGTAAAATCTCCATAGATAATTTAGTCCTGGACTAGGTTTATTCTGGGTCCAATAAATAAACTCTGTGTTTGGTAATATGTTAATCAAGTAACACACCCCTTGCACTGAGAATGGAGAGGGAACTGCATTATCATTGATCATTATTATTATTGGACAACAGACCATGCATGCTCAAGAAGATATTGCCCCTTAGTGGACATTTGAGGGGATGCGTGTCACAACTGAGTCAGCCAAGTTACATGTAGTACAGAATAAAAAAATAATTAAAAGTTTACAAATTCAATGTAAAAGTCAGTGAAAACATGTAATTTAAAAAAAAGAAGCTTTTTAGCAAGTCAGCATGAGGGCTCAACAATGCAATGTCCTACGTCTCTTCTCACAGTCTCAGTCACAGACACGCTGGCTGTGAGAATAAACTATCTGGGTCAGGTGAGCAAAACATGTAACAAACCTTTACAGTCATAAATTTGTTTTATTGAACCTTACAGATTAGGCGCACCTTAACTTGTCATTCAACCATATATACAAAACATACAACAATATTTACAATGGTGATGACCAGATTCAAGCAACACCCACTGTTCAGACATCCACCTACTCAGCAGCAATAAAAATCGACAGACATTTCTACTATCGAGTTGAGTTCTCATTGCACTTGAGTGCCAGTCACGTGTGATTGCTACCAATACAACATCACACGTGGCTTCTTAATAAGAGCTAAAAACCTTTTTTTTAGCTTAATCAGTGGAAGAAAATTACAAAAATCTAAGTGAATGTGTGCTGGCATAAGAGTGCGTCCCTATGCTCCTGCTTCTTTCATTGCAGAAGACAGACAAAATCAGTCCGATGTGTATGTAAATGTGTAAATTATTCTTAAATCCAGTAGGGGGCAGTGATATGAGAAGGTATAATAAAAGGTTTTGCAGTGACTGCAAGGGTGAGGGTGAAACCAATGGGTGAGTCTTATGGGTGCTTGATGTCAGATATATATGGGGTGGCATTGCTTGTGGGTCAGTTTCTTTCTACAGGTTGGGCAAGTGTGGGATCTCAACAGTGAGTCGCGGAGGCAGTGACTGCAGAACAGGTGACCACATTTTGTGGAGACTACTAGCCTCCCACTTTCAATGATCTAGAGGAAGAAGAGAAAGAGCTCCATCTTAGTTGAAAGGACAACTTCACATTCTTGGTAGCTACACAGCAATTACAGCTTGACATTGTCACCTTCACACACATGTTGAATTATGCTTGCTTACCTCAGCATAGGCGTCCATACACACTGGGCAGCTGACTGTCCCTGGAGTAGACCTATGGAGGACAAGAGACCATCAGGGTGTACCCTCACTCAAGGTCTTGATTTCAGTGGTCACGTGGCCAATATTATGAGTGGATAAATGGATGGATGAGGATGACATTGCATTTGTGTGCTTCAATTTTCAAATAAAATTGATTTAAAAAAAAGTTTGATATGCCATCTGAAGAGATCATCATAATCAGAGGGGTTGTGGGGCTTAGTACCTGGCTCTACTGCTGGCCTGTAGAGAGGACAGGTCGTCGGCACTGAGGCCTCCATTAGTATCCTCCTCCTCATCACTGCTCAGTACATAACTCTCACTGTCAGCTTCACGTCTGCCATGAGGCCCTGAGATAGACACAAGCAGATAGACAAACTCACAGAAAAACACATGCTTGACATAGTAATAAATGCTTGCTTTATTAGAGGACCAAAACATATTTGAATCTAAATATAATTGTTGCGATTGAGGAAAAGCAATGAATTACCTTCATCGACAACCTGGTTTCCCAATTTGCAATCACGCAGTGGTGGAAAAGAAACAAATATGTCAACATTTCAGTCTTTACAACAGTGATAAAAGCATAATCTTATGAATACATTAAAAACAGTTATTTGTATACATCATTATTTGCATAAAGAAAGCTCACAAACTCACCACCACAGAATCATTGTTGGTCAAGTCAACCACAGTCAACTCAGAACCTTCACATGTCAAGTCCACCACCTCCTCACCTGCACAGCCAATAGACGGGTTAGAATTTCCATAATCAACCAAAATGACAGAGAAAAGCATAAAGCCATTGCTACCCACTCTCAGTCCTGCTGCTTTCCAGCACATCAATGGTCTCTGGGACTGCTGCTGATGCTGCAGCACGAGGTCGCACACTGGTTGTGGTGACTCTGCTACTCTTGGCCGTGCGTCTGGAACTTGAAGGGACTCCAGTCCTTCTTTTCCGCTGTGTCTGTGACAACAAAGCACTGCTTCTTAGAAACCAGACACCTTTGCTAAATGTCTGTGAAAATTAAACTGAAGGTGTTGGAGGGTTATCACATGGCCCTGGGTGCAACATGTGAGGACTTACTGTACTGCTCATGTTGCGATAGGGAAGGTGTGAGTGAAATCAAAAATGGTCAAATGTTACGGTAGTAGTAGTAGTACACACTGAAAAATCTACATCCGTTCCAACTCTGATTGCGAAGTTCTTGGACCAATTTAACAATAATCTGGTGAGAGAAAAATAAACCAATTCAGTTACATAAAAAGCCTTCACACATCTGATAAGCAACAAACCATTGGCCATTACTAACCTTTATGAACATAACACAGCAGCTGAAGAACACAAACCATAGTCTATCGTTAACAGTATTCTGAGATCCACTCCCTAACCACAAAGTCAAAGCATAATGTTGTTGACAACTTGTAACATATTAGCTTGTAAAATTGATCAAATCTGCAACCCCTCTCTTTCTGTGTTCATCTGCTTAACATAACGGGGATAATGTATTTAGCTAACGTTTAGCTGCTGACGTTAAGCTGCTGTAATCACAAAACTGCTTGTCAGCTACAATATCGTAAGTTAGCTAACATTAGCTGGGTCTGAGCTGGGAAACTCATCAGGCGTTGGTTTATCACGACAAAATGGAAATTAACACGGTGTATTAAGCATGACATGTACCTAACCAAGTAGCTAATGTATCTGGCAATACAATTAATAAACGCAATGGCGAATCAAAACATGAGCTAGCTAGAATTAGCATTTGAGCTAGTTAGCTAACAAAGCAAAGACAACTAGCTAGCTAGCAACCAACAAAGGTAGCTAATTTAGCTAGCAATGCTAACACGCTCGACGCAAGCTCTAGCTCCTGGTTTACAAACGGGATCAGCTTTACTTTTACATAACATCAACACCACAATTCAACATTTGTATAAGGGACTGGTGATAGATGTAAACTGATAAATAATCTAGTTTTAAAACTAAGGGTGGTTAACAGCAGCCTACCTCCTCAATCACTTCTTCTATGGTCCTTCTTGATGAGATTTAAAGGCCGTTGGCATCCAATAAATGTTGCATTACTGCCACCTACTAGACTGGAGTATAACTCCCTTATACTTTGCTTCGTTTTTTTTTCTACAAAAAAAAGAAAATACAACAAAAACCCTACCATCTAACATTACATTCACAAAAAAATGAATACAATACTCCACTATTAAAATGTATTTAGTCCTACTTCAGGCCAACAGCCTGGAAGGATGGGACACCACCACATTAACTCTTCTGATTTCAAGTCTAGCACACCCAAATACCTCTCTACAGCTGCCACCACAACCTCTACTTTCTGCAACTTCCATTCCATCCCTGCTGTACAGTTGATAACCATTAATATAAATGCCAAAAATGAAATCTTACTGAAACAATATATACCTTGTTGGTGGATTCCTATGTACTGTTACAGATCGACTACTCTCACCACTCCTCTCAGGATCCCTCCCCCTTGGCCCATCTTCCTCTACTTTCTTCACTGCCTCAGCATATGACAACTTCTGCACTACTCTAACCCTGGAAACCTCAATCGGCCTCTCATACAGGACATTTCTGATCCCCAGCCCCCTACAATTAACACAAACCACTACTTTCCCCAATGCTACACATTCCTTTGTCTCTTGCTCTTCTGCACACCTAGGAGGCTCCCTCCTACACACTGCTGCCACATGCCCATAAGCTTGACACCTGTAACAACGTAATGTAGTTGGCATTAAAGCTTGTACAGGATAACTTACATATCCTAACTTCACTTTGTCAGGCAAAGACTACATCAAAACTTTAAAAAAACAGACAACAACCATGTTTCTCCACTCACGCCACCCTATTTGCGTCACACAAAACGACGAGCATCACAAACACCGGGAATCTTTCCCTTCAGTTGGTCAGCTTTCACATTTACCGTTACCCCAGTATTCACTCCTTTCAATTGCACCCTTTTCTTGAGAGCAAAACAATCCACATCTCTTGCCCCCATTCATTTAACATGGAGTGCTTGCTCCCTCTGACCAGCAGAAACATAGAATTATCACAATACCACATCTGGATACCCTCACTGATTCAACAGCACCCAACTCTGTTTTCACCCAGCCTGAAACCTCAAATGGTTCAGCAAAAAGGCAAGGGTCCACTTTTTCCATAAACTTCACTCCTCACCTTTATCCTGACCCTTGGTGCAAGCCTCGGGCTCTGAGAACTTCAACACGCCTATCACATCCAAAACTTCGCCCTCATTCACTCCCATTTCTCCTTCAACACTTTCTGATTACACTTTCTACCATTCTTCTTTAACAAACCATCTCCCTTTTCCATCATTTATAACTGACTCAAGCTCACCCTCTCCCTACCCCTCTCTCAGACCTCCTCTGCCTCTCTTTTTCCCTCCAATCTTCCTCTGTATAACTCTCCTTATGATAATACTGCACTTCCCCTGACATACATCTTGTTCTTGCCTTCTCAAGGCCATTTAACCAGCTGTCACAATCTCCGTACAATCAGCACGAACCCCTCGGGATGGAGCACTCAACAGTGCATCCCACTTGTATAGCACCTGTTTTGTCTTGATGTTCTTCTTTATCTGACCTCTTCGATGGAACATTGGAGATTGCACAATTTAATTCATGTGCATCTCGTCACCTACTGTGCGGGAATGGAAACAGGATTCCCAAAAATGGAACAAAATAGATGAATAAAACTAAATCAAACAACTTTCTGTTAAAACAGATCTGATCCCTACATAGGCTCAAGGGGAACCTGGGAGGGAGGGCCTTCCGGCGCTTGTACAACTTTGCAAGTCTTCAGATGTAAAATCCTGTATGTAAAAGTCCCAAAAACGTTTCTGCCACAGCCACAAACATGTCCAGTTTCTTAGACTTCGAGACTTGTGCCGTACAGTTTATAATGGTGGCAATCCACCTTTTTAACACACAGGGTGTCTTTTGACTGGCAGCAAACATTTACTACAGGCTGTGGTATGTCTACTACTGTAACGCTCAATGAGTGAGTGTGTGTGGAGTCAGGCGCAGAGAGCAAAGGACACAGGAAAAAACACGCTTTAATGTCCAAAATCAAAAGATCAAAATAGTATTTACCCAACACAGGCAAAACTATAAAACAAATAGTACCCTTTTGGTAAAATACTAGGACAGCGTAAAAACCCAACACAAATACTAACACCTCTCACAATTACAATAGAACAAGCCCACACAAACAGAAGTGGGCTAAACAAACTTAAATAACCCCACCCTAACAACCAAACAAGGAACAGGTGAAACCAATTGGACAAAAACAAACAAACACAGAACAAAGGATCGGTGGCAGCTAGTAGACCGGCGACGACGACCGCCGAGCGCCACCTGAACCAGAAGGGGAGCCAACATCGGTAATATTCGTGGCAGTACCCCCCCCCCTGACGCGCAGCTCCCGCAGCGCGCCGACGCCGGCCTCGGGGACGACCCGGGGGCCGAGGCGCAGGGCGATCCGGATGGAGGCGATGGAACTCTCTCAACAAGGATGGATCCAGAATATCCCCCACCGGGACCCAGCACCTCTCCTCCGGACCGTATCCCTCCCAGTCAACGAGGTACTGCAGGCCCCTCACCCGGCGTCTTGGGTCCAGAATAGCTCATATCGTGTACGCCGGGGACCCCTCGATGTCCAGAGGGGGCGGAGGGACCTCCAGAACCTCACCTTCCTGCATGGGACCAGCTTCCACCGGCCTGAAGAGAGACACATGAAACGAGGGGTTAATGCGATAATACGAAGGAAGTAATAATCGATAACAAACCTCGTTTATTCTCCTCAGGACTTTAAATGGCCCTACACACTGCGGACCCAGCTTCCGGCAGGGCAAGCGGAGGGGCAGGTTTCGGGTCGAGAGCCAGACCCTGTCCCCCGGTGCAAACACGGGGGCCTCACTGCGGTGACGGTCAGCGCTCTTCTTCTGCCGTCCACTCGCCTGGCGTAATGACTCCTGGACAGCCCTCCAGGTCTCCTTAGAGCGCTGCACCCACTCCTCCACCGCAGGAGCCTCAGTCTGGCTCTGATGCCATGGTGCCAGGACCGGCTGGTACCCTAACACACACTCAAATGGTGACATGTTAGTAGAGGAGTGGCTTAGTGAGTTCTGGGCCATTTCTGCCCAGGGGATGTATCTCGCCCACTCCCCTGGCCGGTCCCAGCAATACGACCGCAGAAACCTACCCACCTCCTGGTTAACTCTCTCCACTTGCCCATTACTCTCCGGGTGATACCCTGAGGTCTGGCTGACTGAGACCCCAGACGTTCCATAAATGCCTTCCACACACGGGAGGTAAACTGGGGACCCCGATCAGAAACAATATCCTCGGGCACCCCGTAGTGCCGGAAGACATGGGTGAAAAGAGCCTCCTCAGTCTGCAGGGCCGTAGGGAGACCGGGCAACGGGATAAGACGGCAGGACTTAGAAAACCGATCCACAATGACCAGGATCGTAGTGTTCCCCTGAGAGGAGGGGAAGATCGGTAAGAAAATCTACCGATAGATGGGTCCACGGCCGTTGTGGGGCTTCTCTCGTGGCAGGTGCCTAGGAGCCTTACTCTGGGCGCACACCAAACAGGAGGAGACATAGAATCGCACATCCCTCAACAAGGTGGGCCACCAGTACTTCCCCCTAAGACTTCGCACTGTCCTCGAAATACCCGGGTGACCCACCGAGGCTAGACTATGAGCCCATCGAATCAGTCGATCACGAACAGTGAGCGGCACGTACCTACGACCCTCCGGACACTGTGGAGGCGCAGGTTCCTCCCTTAGTGCCCGCTCGATGTCCGCGTCCACCTCCCATACTACTGGTGCTACCAGCTTAGCCGCCGGAAGGATGGGAGTAGGATCGATGGACCGGTCCTCAGTGTCATAGAGGCCCGACAGCGCGTCGGCCTTAGTGTTGAGGGAACCTGGTCGATACGAGATTGTAAAACGAAATCTGGTGAAATGCATGGCCCACCTTGCCTGACGAGGATTCAGTCTCCTAGCTGATCGGATGTACTCCAGGTTACGGTGGTCAGTCCAGATGAGGAAAGGGTGCTTTTCCCCCTCAAGGCAGTGTCTCCATACCTTCAGAGCCTTAACCATAGCCAAAAACTCCCTGTCCCCCACATCATAATTCCGCTCCGTTGGCCCGAGCTTCTTCGGAAAAAAAAGCACAGGGGCGGAGCTTCGGTGGCGTACCCGAGCGCTGTGAGAGCACTGCTCCAACCCCAGCCTCGGATGCATCCACCTCTACTATGAACGCCAAAGAAGGGTCCGGATGCGCCAACACCGGCGCCTCAGTGAACAGCGCCTTCAACCTACGGAAAGCTCCGTCCGCCTCTGCTGACCACTGCAGACGCACCGGCTCCCCCTTCAGCAGTGAGGTAATAGGAGCTGCTACCTGACCAAAACCCCGGATAAACCTCCGGTAGCAATTGGCAAATCCTAAGAACCGCTGCACCTCCTTTACCGTGGTCGGAGTCGGCCAATTACGCACGGCCTTGACGCGGTCACCCTCCATTACCACCCCCGAGCTGGAAATGCGATAACCCAGGAAGGAAACGGATCATTTGGAAAACTCACATTTCTCCGCCTTCACGTGCAGGTCATGCTCCAACAGTCGCCCAAGAACCTTGCGCACCAGAGATGCGGTGCGTATAGCGGAGAAGATCAAAATATCATCAATATACACCACCACACCCTGTCCGTGCAGGTCTCTGAGGAATCTCGTCAATGAAGGATTGAAAGATAGCTGGAGCATTCTTTAACCCGTACGGCATGACGAGGTACTCATAATGGCCAGATGTGGTACTAAACGCGGTTTTCCACTCATCTCCCTCCCGAATACGCACCAGATTATACGCACACCTGAGATCCAGTTTCGTGAAGAACTGCGCTCCGTGAAATGATTCCACTGCCGTAGCAATGAGAGGTAGTGGGTAACTAAAACCCACCGTGATGGAATTGAGACCTCGATAATCAATACACGGACGCAAACCACCATCCTTTTTCTTCACGAAAAAGAAACTCGAGGAGACGGGTGACATGGAGGGCCGAATGTATCCCTGTCCCAGAGCTTCTGTGACATATGTCTCCATAGCCAACGTCTCCTCCTGGGATAAAGGATACACATGACTCCTGAGGAGTGCAGCGTTTACCTGGAGGTTTATCACGCAATCCCCCTGTCAATGGGGTGGTAATTGGGTTGCTTTCTTTTTACTGAAAGCGATAGCCAAATCGGCATACTCAGCGGGAATGCGAACGGTGGAAACCTGGTCTGGACTCTCCACCGTTGTCGCACCAATGGAAACTCCTACACACCTGCCTGAACACTCATCAGACCACCCCTGGAGAGTTCCCTGTTTCCACGAAATTGTCAGATTGTGAATTGCCAGCCAGGGAATCCCCAGCACCACCGGAAACGCAGGTGAATTGATAAGGAATAGACTAATCCGCTCCTTATGATTCCCCTGCATAATCATCTCCAAAGGAATTGTGGCCTCCCACACCAGCCCTGACCCTACTGGTCAACTATCTAAAGAGTGCACGGGAAAAGGGGGGTCTACTTTTACTAACGGAATCCTCAACCTCTGAGCGAGTCCACGATCTATAAAGTTCCCAGCTGCGCCTGAATCGACTAGCGCCTTATGCTGGAGAGAGGGAAAAAATTTAAGGAAACAAATTAATAAAAACATGTGACCAACAGGAAACTCTGGGAGAGTGTGGTGCTGACTCACCTGGGTTAACCGAGGAGTGTTCTGCCTGCCCTCTCGACTCCCAGAGGAACTCCTTCAGCACCGACCTGAAGTGTGCCCTCTCCGGCCACAACTGGTACAAGAGGAGCGTCCTCCTTCGATCTCCCTCGATGCGGCCCCTCCTAGCTCCATCGGGATAGGAGCGGGAGGGTCAGGAGGTGGAACTAACAGGACCCTTTCAGAACGTCCGCGAGCAGCTAGAAGATGGTCTAACTGGATTGACAAGTCTATCAGTTCATCCAGGCTGAGCGTAGTGTCCCGACAAGCCAGCTCTCTGCGGACGTCCTCTCTCAGGCTACACCTGTAATGGTCTATCAGGGCCCTGTCGTTCCACCCTGCTCCAGCGGCCAAGGTCCGGAAATCCAGCGCGAAGTCCTGCGCGCTGCTCGTCCCCTGCCTGAGATGGAACAACCTCTCACCGTGCCGTGATCGAACACAGCACGGAAACGTCGGGTGAACTCCGGGTAGTTGCCCCTCGCTGAGTCGGGCCCGTTCCAGACAGCATTAGCCCACTCTAGGGCTCTACCCGTAAGGCAAGAGACGAGGACACTCACGCTCTCCTTGTCTGAGGGAGCTGGCCGAACAGTGGCCAGGTGGAGGTCTAGTTGGAGTAGGAATCCCTGGCACCCCGCCGCTGCTCCATCGTACTCCCTCGGAGGCGTAATGCGCAGAGCGCTGGAACCGGATTCCGCTGGGGGAGATGGTAGAGTTGCTGGTGGGAGGGTAGGTGGGGTAGTAGGGAGACCACTCCTCTCCCAACGATCCATCCTCTCCATCATTTGATCCATCGCTGATCCGATGCGATGGAGGATGGACGTGTGATGAAAGACTCTCCTCCATGGTGGGGAGAGGGGTGGTCGCTGCTCCTGCTGACTCCATCTCTGTTGGTGCGGGCTTCTGTGACGCTCAATGAGTGAGTGTGTGTGGAGTCAGGCAGAGAGAGCAAAGGATGCGGGAAAAAACACGCTTTAATGTCCAAAATCAAAAGATCAAAATAGTATTTACCCAACACAGGCAAAACTATAAAACAAATAGTACCCTTTTGGTAAAATACTAGGACAGCGTAAAAACCCAACACTAACACCTCTCACAATTACAGTAGAACAAGCCCACACAAACAGAAGCGGGCTAAACAAACTTAAATAACCCCACCCTAACAACCAAACAAGGAACAGGTGAAACCAATTAGACAAAAACAAACGAACACAGAACAAAGGATCGGTGGCAGCTAGTAGACCGGCGACGACGATCGCCGAGCGCCACCTGAACCAGAAGGGGAGCCAACATCGGTAATATTCGTGACAACTACAATCTCTTCACTAGAATCACTTGCTTTCTCAATCATTTTCATTTCCTCCACATAGGAGATTTGATTGACCAACAGACTTTCTTACCTTTCTCCATTCACCCAGTGGGTCAAATGCCAGGCACCAGCCACACCAGGAATTTTCACCAGGTATTCAACCTGAACATCCATTGTCACGCCCGAGATGACTCCTTTGACGGGTGCTCTACTACGAAGTCAAAACTCAAAACTTCTGTTGTCCGGATTCTTTTGAGGCTCACTGCAATCTTCCTCTGTTCTTCAGATGTACAATTAAATCAAAATAAGACCACTCCTGGTCCCTCTGACAGACTCTACATTTCCAAGCACATACTTCACCATTTTTGACACCTCAAACGGGTTTCCCACATATGCATCCTTACTCAACAAACACATCCCAACAAGAAGCGATTCATTATCATTCATACACATATCCTCCACTCCAATTTTAAACAATTTCCTTTTTTTTCCAGTTTTCGCTATTAATGTTGTCTATTCAGAACATTAGTCTTCACCAACTTTGCTTGATGCGCTGCTTGATTCAAACTCAGCATCCACTTCTGCCATCCATTCAACATTTTGTTTGAGGGACTGGTCATAGATGTATCAACTGATAAATAATATAGTTTTAAAACTAAGGGAAGTTAGCAGCATACCTTCTCAATCACTTGTTGAAGCACAGCTTCTTCTGTCCTTTGGGATTGGGTTGGCAGATCACAGCCAACTTTTAAGATGCGTACACCTCCACCTACTGTACTGGGGTGTGAGGCCAGTCACGGCCTACCTAAATTAAATTCTCTTCACTAGTCCTGCTCCTCCAAGAAAGTGAAATAGAGCCCTAGACACCACTTCCCACTACACCACCCAAACCCCAACCCCTACACACAATCTCTCCCTATCTACGTCATACAGTTCACAAAAACATGCTCCACCATTTTCCTCCACTAAACACTCATCACACAGACCTGTTTCATGTCTCCCTATCATCCACAATGTGGCATTCAAACCTGTGTGCCCAAAGCGTAGTCAACTCCACACAACTTCCTCTCTCCTACATCCCATACTCCCCACCTCTTCCTTTACTGACCAGTACATGTGAAAAAATTGTCTCCCCTTATTACTAGCATCCCATTTCATTTGCCAAAGACCAAGCCCTTTTGCCCGGATCAAGGACTTGACTTCCCTATGGCCCAGCGGGACCTCAGCAAAATAGCCCCTCTCTCCTCACAACACTCTTAGCCACCACATCGGCCTTCCCATTACCCACAACCCGATGGGAACACAGTAAAGGCTTACTACCACTCCCATCCTCTCCAATCCCATCATCTTCACAAACAAGTCTCCCTTATCTGACCTGCCCATCTTCACACTACCCAACATTGCAGGAAAATCAGAGCAGCTCACCACTCTGAGTGGTTTCACCTCCTTCACCCATCTTAAACCTATCATGGCCATCAACTCAGCCGCATAAACTGATACAGAATTAGATAACCGCTTACATATTCTAACATTGAAATATGGGATATGCACCCCTGGCCCCACCCTACTACTGACTGGGTCCTTTAAACCATCTGTATATATCCTTAAAAACAAATAAAACCAATTATCTATATATCTCTCCAAACACCATCTCACATCCTCACCCCATTCTCTCCTGCCCTCAATCATGTCCACATCTACAAAACAGCCACAGAGGAAAGTTCCCCAATGCAATTGCCGTCCCCATCTCTCTCTCCCCCAGTCCATATTCTACCACCTTCTGCCCAATTGTCCACCCATACGCCCTCTGCTTTCCCACTCCTCGCTCCCTGCATTTCCCAATTGCCGTGACCACAGGATGTCCTTCTGATCACCCTTTCAACCTCGCCCATTATGCTAATGCAGGTTTGTCCCACCTTATTCTCAGTGACAGTTTCCCACTATCCACCTGCAATACCTCGACAGGTGTCGTTCTGAACACAGGAGGTTGGTGGCACATGAACTGTGGAGGACTACACAAGAGCTGATTCAAATAACCAAATGTTGATAAGGATTTTATAAATTTAATCAGCTGTGTAGTGCTAGGGCAAAACCCAAAACGTGCACTCCTTGGGGTCCCTAGGACAGAGTTTGGGAAACGCTGGTCTAAGCACAACCTTTAACAACCAAAACCCCATTCCTCATCTCAAAGTAGTGTCTGTAAATCACCCCCAGCCCATTGACTTTGACAGATCATTCTTGTCAATAGCAGCCTTTTGCAGGGGCTTTTTGTACACGTGGATTTGTATTGTGTTTTGAGAATCTGCAGAGAAAATAACGAGGTGGTTGTGTCATTACTGTAGTCTTACTGTAGTCTTGATGTTGTAACTTTCAGCGTCCCTTGCTGGTTTCTGTCCCACAATTTTGGTGTGCTCCATAACCTCAAGGTGCGTCTGCTCCCTCATAGTTGTGTACCCAAAATGCTACCGCTTTGGGGTATTTTTCAGCAGTGCACTGTGAAATGACTCTAGATACGAGTTTTACTAAGATAATTAAGAGGGGTAGACTAAATTGATTACATAGTCTGGAAGAGACTCTGTGGTCCTCAGGCTACATGTAACCACCTGTAACGCCATAACACAAACACTACCCAATTCATGGTAATACCATGATTACTGTAAATTGAGCTATCTTAGCCGTCAGCTTGTAAATATTTTTGCCAACTAACCTTCAACTTGGAATCACACTCTGTACCACCTACAACAGAGTACAAAACAATTCACAATTTAACCACCTCACCCACTAATTGTATTGATCTATATTAGACTGGCTAGCTTACCATACCCAACATGGACATTTCAATATTGTCTGCTTGCTGTTAGCTAACTAGCGTCACTAAATTTGGCGTCATGATTGCTATTCAGCTGAGACTGGCTAAGAACCAACTAACCAACCATAGAAGATTTATACACATTCATCATTGCTAATGTTACCAACACACAAACAAATAGTGAATTAGCTATATCGCCAATTCTATAATAACAGTGTTTTCCAGACAAGGGTGGAATAGAAGGCTACCAGATTGAGCTACTCTTATTTTCTAACATTAGCTAGCTTACTTTAGCTAAAGTAAATCAAAGTGACAATGAACAAACAAACATGTTTGCTCTGCTATAAGTAGTTACCAGTCTAGCAGTGACTACCATGGCATAACCGAAATACAATTTAATTGACAGTGTATACAGTGCATTTAGAAAGTATTCAGACCCCTTGACTTTTTCCACATTTGTTACGTTACAGCCTTATTCTAAAATGGATGAAATAGTTCCCCCTACGCCAAATCTACACACAATACCCAATAATGACAAAGCAAAAACAGGTCTATAGAATTTTTTGAAAATGTATTAAAAATGTAAAAAAACATAAATATGACATTTGTTGAAGCACCTTTGGCAGCGATTACAGCCTCAAGTATTACTGAATGTGACATTACAAGCTTGGCACACCTGTATTTGTGGAGTTTCTCTCATTCTTCTCTGCAGATCCTCACAAGCTCTGTCAGGTTGGATGGGGAGCATCGCTGCACAGCTATTTTCAGGTCTCTCCAGAGATGCTCGATTGGGTTCAAGTCAGGGCTCTGCCTGGGCCACTCAAAGACATTCAGAGACTTGTCCCGAAGCCACTCCTGAGTTGTCTTGGCTGTGGGCTTAGGGTCGTTGTTCAGTTGGAAGGTGAACCTTCGCACCAGTCTAAGGTCCTGAGTGCTTGGGAGCAGGTTTTTATCAAGGATCTCTCTGTAATTTTCTCTGTTCATCTTTCCCTCAATCCTGACTAGTCTCCCAGTCCCTACCACTGAAAACATCCCCACAGCATGATGCTGCCACCACAATGCTTCACCGTAGCGATGGTGCCAGGATTCCCCCAGACGTGGCACTTGGCATTCAGTCCAAAGAGTTCCATCTTAAATTCATCAGACCAGAAATTCGTGTTTCTCATGGTCTGAGAGTCCTTTAGGTGGCTTTTGGCAAACTCCAAGCGGGCTGTCATGTGCCTTTAACTGAGGAGTGGCTTCCATCTGGCCACTCTACCATAAAGGCCTGATTGGTGGAATGCTGCAGAGATGGTTGTCCTTCTGGAAGTTTCTCCCATTCCACAGAGGAACTCTGTAGCTCTGTCAGAGTGACCATTGGTTTCTTGGTCACCTCCCTGACCAAGGCCATTCTCCCCCGATTGCTCAGTTTGGCCGGGAGGCAAGCTCTAGGAAGAGTCTTGGTGGTTCCAAACTTCTTCCATATAAGAATGATGGAGGATTCTGTGTTCTTGGGGACCTTCAATGCTGTAGACATTTTTTATTACCGTTCCCCAGATCTGTGCATCGACACAATTCTGTCTCGGAGCTCTACAGATAATTACTACAACCTCATGAATTGGTCTTTGCACTGACATGCACTGTGAAATCCTGACCAATCAATTGAATTTACCACAGGTGGACTCCAATGAATGACCCCACTCATACTTCCAAAGTTGTGGCAAAATGGCTTAAGGACAACAAAGTCAAGGTATTGGTGTGGCCATCACAAAGCCAGGACCTCAATTCTATAGAAATGTGTGGGCAGAACTGAAAAAGCATGTGCGAGGAAGCAGGCCTACAAACCTGACTCAGTTACACCAGCTCTGTCAGGAGGAATGGGCCAAAATTCACCCAACCTATTGTGGGAAGCATGTGGAAGGCATCCCGAAACGTTTGACCCAAGGTAAACAATTTAAAGGCAATGCTACCAAATACTAATTGAGTCTATGTAAACTTCTGATCCACATGGAATGTGTTGAAAGAAATTAAAGCTGAAATAAATGATTCTTTCGACTATCATTCTGATATTTCACATTCTTAAAATAAAGTGGTGTTCCTAACTGACCAAGACAGGGAATTTTTACTAGGATTAAATGTCAGGAATTGTGAGAAACTGAGGTTAAATGTATTTGACTAAGGTGTATGTAAACTTTCAACTTCAGCTGTATATTATCCCTTATTGACATCACTTGTTAAATCCACTTCAATCAGGAGACAGGTTAAATAAGGATTTTTAAGCCTCGGGACAATTGAGACGTTAATTGTGTATGTTTGCCATTCAGAGCGTGAATGGGCAAGACAAAAACTGTAAATGACTTTGAACGGGGTATGGTAGTAGGTGCCTGGCGGACCGATTTATGTCAAGATCTGCAACACTGATGGGATTTTCACGCTCAACAGTTTCCGGGTGTATCAAGAATTGTACAGCACCCAAAGGACATCCAGCCAACTTGACACAACTGTGGGAAGCATTGGAATCAAGCATCCCCCGTGGAACGCTTTCGACACCTTGTAGAGTCCATGCCCCGACGAATTGAGGCTGTTCTGAGGGGGTGGGGTGCGCAAATCAATATTAGGAAGGTGTTCCTAATGTATGTTTTACTCTGTGATTTTTTAAAATCTTATTTTGTATTTTTATTTAACCTTTATTTAACTAGGCAAGTCAGTTTTAAGAAAAATTCTTATTTACAATGACTGCCTACCCGGCCAAACCCGGACATCGCTGAGCCAATTGTGCTCCGTCCTATGGGACTCCGAATCTAGGCCCGAATGTGATACAGCCTGGATTCAAACCAGGTACTGTAGTGATGCCTCTTGCACTGAGATGCAGTGCCTTTGACTGCTGCGCCACTCGGGAATACCCCTTGATTATGGCATGTGCCTTAATTGTAGTAGCGTAACTGTTATGATATCATAAATAGAGCAATCAGAAACTATTACTGGATTTAGCCAACGGAATAGTTCTTGATGTCATGGGAGACTTATAACTGGCTGGCTACCCCTTTACAACTCGGAAGACATGGTTTTGCCGATATTAAAAGTGACCAAGACAGTTTCGGTAAGTGATTTCCCTTAAATCATTGAAGGAGAACTCAAAACTGAGGTTTTAGGTTACAACAGCTGACAATCTGCAGTGGATGTTGTTTATTTAAAGCAGAATGCACACATCAACTCAGTGGGGTTGGGGTTATTGTCGGCCCTGAGATTAGAAGGTTGGGTGCGATCCTCAGTTCAGTCATACAAAAGACTCTAAAAAGTGTGACCTGATGCTCTGCTTAGCACTCCGCATTAAGCAGATGGATTTGGGGTAAGGAATTGCGATAGACTAGCATCCTGTCCAAGGGGTAGTATACTTGTATATCAAGTTGCCTCACACCACTGAAACAGGAGATAGGCTTCTGCCCTAACGGCTGTCATGGCTGGGACAAGGCTAATTATTAAGCTCCCAGATGCAACGTTGCCCATACATTTTTCACCAAACCTTAACTTCTTGCTCTTGTTTGTTATGTTTACTATGTGTAATACAACGTTTTCTACGTTGTTGACCCTGAATGATGGTGAAACTGAATTCCCGACTGTGTATTGTGCATCACAGATATGTCAAAGAAAACAAGTTATATTTGCATAGCAAAAAAATATATATTTTTAATGGAACTTTTCATGACTAACTAGTTTTCTTCATTCAGGCCGCGTGCATGATGTGCGAGTAGAGCTCTGCCAGTGTGAGCCGGAAGCAGTGTCAGGTACATGCTCTGACCTTGCACAACCTGCCAGCCTCAGACCGCAGTGGTCTGCTCACTACTCAAGCGGATAACCAGCCTGCAGCTTGAGAGTGGTGTTTCACTGAGGGCCATATTCCTGTCATAACATTTTTCTCATAGGACAGTAAGTAATCACTTTTATAATTTGATTCTATACTATGTCTACTTTGTCTGCAAAAGTTCATAACCAAATTCCTGTTTTGATAAACAGATCTGTCACAGAAACCATGTGCTACTTGTATGTGAAGATGCATTTGCTGTATGTGTTGATGGCCTACTCTGATGGAACAGAAACCATGTGCTACTTGTATGTGAAGATGCATTTGCTGTATGTGTTGATGGCCTACTCTGATGGAATGCAGTAATGAATCAGAGGTCCTTGAAGTGACTCTGATCATTCATGTCAGGGAAGAGACTTGTATACTGCCCTGACAAATGAGGCCTATGAGGAGTTCCGACATGCTATGTCGAAACGATATGTTGCGCCGCCTGGCCCCAGAAACTGTATTTTTTGGCCTATTACATGTTTTATCACCCCCACAAAACACATCAAAGCATAAGATAGGATTTGTGATGTCTCCCTCTTTTATAAACACAAATGATCTGTTAGTAACATCTGTTCCATTTTTGTCAAACAATTGTGCAGACTAATAGACTTATAGTCTTTCATTTTATTTGTTTATTGGGATCCCCATGATCTGTTACAACTGAGCAGCTACTATTTCTGGGGTCCAAAAACTATAAAGTTGTATCCAATTATATTTGACATCTCTTTACAGGACAATGGAATAGTGGTGGTAGCAGCGCACAGGCTTTTTGGTTTGACTAGGAAAAAGTCATTTGGATCAAGTTATGAGCCACCAAAACATGGGGGAAAGTACTTTGCAAACCAAGCTGATGTGAATCGATTAGTTTGTTAGCCCATATCACCAATGTGGGTAATGCCTGAATGTAATATGCACTGCATTTTAAAACCTTTTGTGACTAGGGGGCAGTATTTTCATTTTTGGAAAAATAACGTTCCCGTAGTAAACGGGATATTTTGTCAGGACAAGATGCTAGAATATGCATATAAATGACAGCTTAGGATAGAAAACACTAAAGTTTCCAAAACTGTAAAAATATTGTCTGTGAGTATAACAGAACTGATATTGCAGGCGAAAGCCTGAGAAAAATCCAATCCAGAAGTGCCTCATGTTTTGAAAGCGCTGCGTTCCAATGCGTCCCTATTGAGCAGTGAATGGGCTATCAACCAGATTACTTTTTCTCCGTATTCCCCAACGTGTCTACAGCATTGTGACGTAGTTTTACGCATTTATGTTGAAGAATACCCGTAATACCCGCGGCTACATTGCACAACTGGTCACCTGATGGCTCCGAGAGAGATTCTTGCGTAAAATACAGAGGTAGCCATTATTCCAATCGGTCCTACTGAAAAACCAATTGTCCCGGTGGATATATTATCAAATAGATATTTGAAAAACACCTTGAGGATTGATTATAAACACCGTTTTCCATGTTTCTGTCGATAATATGGAGCTAATTTGGAATATTTTTGGGCGTTTTCGTGACTGCAATTTCCAGGCGATTTCTCAGCCAAACGTGAAGAACAAATGGAGCTATTTTGCCTACAAAAATAATATTTTTGGAAAAAAGGAACATTGGCTATCTAACTGGGAGTCTTGTGAGTGAAAACATCCGAAGCTCATCAAAGGTAAACAATTTAATTTGATTGCTTTTCTGATTTCCGTGACCAAGTTACCTGCTGCTAGCTGGACAAAATTCTATGCTCGTCCATGATAAACGTACACAAATGCTTGTCTAGCTTTGGCTGTAAAGCATATTTTGAAAATCTGAGATGACAGGATGATTAACAAAAGGCTAAGCTGTGTCTCAATATATTTCACTTGTGATTTTCATGAATAGGAATATTTTCTAGGAATATTTATGTCCTTTGCGTTATGCTAATTAGTGTCAGTCGATGATTACGCTCCCGCACGCGGGATGGGGAGTCACTAGAGGTTTAAGGATACCTTTCATTATTACCTTATGCACTACTGGAAGGGAATGTGAACAAGATCTTGAACTCATGACATCAAATTTTGCCACTAATTCATATTTAAATGATGCAGTTGTCCCTCCACTTCATCTGTTTGACTCAGTGGTCTTATGGTTGGTGACGGTATGTTGGTATTGTGTATGTTGAATGTAATATTACTGGTTGTCTCATGCAACATCCATCTAGGCACTGAACTTGCACCACTGTGTGTGATCTGCTTCAGGCAACAGCTCCGTACATTATACCTGTATTGTACTTGATATTCTTATTTTTTTTGGTTGCCATGGATTTGAAGCGGGCAACACCATCAGGTCCAAAGCCAAAACAACAAATTTGGATGAGACAGACGTGTTTTGGTTTCCTGCAAGCATGAGCACCCACTTCACTTCTTGAACATGAAAAAGGGTGAAAGGTGGGATGCAGTAATAATTTATTTTCTTTCATTTTCTTTTTCAGTGTTTGATTTACCTAGTTTGAAAATAATTATGCATGAGATGAAATAATTATGTATCTCTTCTGTAGTTTATCAAATGCAGTGTACCTGCTGTGAGAGATGAGGCAAGAACATAAATCTCATCTTCATGTATGACATTTGCATGCAAGATGCAGCCGCATGTGCAAGTAATTAACCTTTTTTAATTCAAGATCTTATTGACTTTAACATTTGAATAGCATTATTCTCCAAAAATTGTTTTAACAATAACATTTTGTCCATAACTTTTAAGAAAAACCTTCATGAACTGAAGCTGTGCCAGTTTTCCATGCTTATGGACATGACTTGCCATGTCAGGTACTTGAACATGATCATTAATATTGTCAGTAGGTAATTATTCATATTTTATAAGGTTTAACCAAATAACCTTTTTACCATGGTATGACATGATTTCATATTTCTAGATGAAATTCAACACCCGATATATCGAAAGTGCTGGACTGGCAGATGGGGAGCAGATGGAGAGCCCATGGTCGTATCGGAGGCACTTTGGGAAGGTCACCAAAAAAATTACGTCGTCCCATCGTATTGACATCCTGACTGATGCACTTCTCTACCATGGGAAAAAGATATGCCAGAGGCAATGTTAGTACACTTGGAATTTTTATTAATTTCCTTGTTGCTGGTTGACTTTAGTGATGTTCTTAACATTTCCTGTTTTTGTTTTGTTTTAGTGGATTCTCTGCCACAGAGGTTTTCCCGAGCAACAGAAGTTGCAACAGAGGCAGAAAGGGAAATGGCAGAAATTGCGGTCTCTTTCAGGTAAACCATTGTATCAATAATCTAAGCATAGCATTTCAGTATTGATTAGAAATGTTGTCACATCTGTCACTGTTGTTATGTTTTTGGAACAACACTGGACACCATTAGGGATTGGGGCAGGAATGTAGGTGTCACACTTGAGAGGCAAAAACCTGCTCTTTGCTGGGAGGAGCAATATGTTGCAATGCTGCAGCAACATACAATTGCAAATGTATGTAATTAATTTCAAATGACAAAACAAAGTTGTTACTTTTCGGCATGCATTATTGTTTTCAGGGCACAGCAGGAAAGTGGAGACGGAACAGCTGTTTTTCAGCTTGTGCAGATCGAGGGGTACTTCCTCAGTTTTTAACAGTGCAATTGTTAGACCCCCTAATTGTCAAACTAATATTAATGTGCAACAATATAGAAGATGACTAGAGGTTATGCAATATTGGTGTATATCCACTGCATGCTTCTTAGATGTGTAATTGACATGACCAAGGAGCTATTGCAAATTTGAAACAATGAAAAATGTACGTTACACCGTGTGATTTTACAGTACACAAACAAGAGTGTGCAATATAGAAGGGTAGTCAGCGGACATTCGGTCACATATGACCAAGGAGCTATTGAAATTTTACATTTAGAAAAATTCATGTAAAATCATGTGAGATGAAAATGGGCAAATTAAAGGGTGTGCAATGTGTAGGTCTACTGAGAGTACATTCTGAACCTTGTTTGAAGTTACCAGGTCACATGACCAAGGAGCCATTGAAATTCTAAATTTTGAAAAATGTATGTAAAACCATGTGAGATGAAAATGGACAAACTAAAGTGTGTGAAATATAGAAGGGTTGTCAGTGGACATTCTGAACCTTGTTTGAAGTCATTAGATCACATGACCAAGGAGCTATTGAAATTCTACATTTTGAAAAATTATTTTAAAATCTTGTGAGATGAAAACGGACAAACTAAAAGGTGTGCAATGTGTAGGCCCACTGAGTGGACATTCTGAAACTTGTTTGAAGTCCCCAGGTCACATGACCAAGGAGCTATTGAAATTCTACATTTGGAAAATTTCATGTAAAATCATGTGAGATGTAAATGGACAAACTAAAGAGTGTGCAATGTGTGTCTATGCCATCGGGTTAGCTGCAACCAGTTTTGAAAGTGTTTGGAGTAATGGTTAAAGAGCTATTGAAATTTGACAAATTTGATTTGTCACTATGTTGACAGTCCCTAACTGCTGTTGGTGGACGTAAGGATAACTACAGGCGAAATATCAATCCTGAAACTGTCTTTACCTCGGTTGTTCCCCGGTAGCCTATCATTGTAAATAAGAATTAGTTCGTAACTGACTTGCCTAGTTAAATATATATATATATAAAAAATGCTGCAGCGCCATATGATGGAAGCAGCCTAACACCATACATGTTAGAACATACATTTATTTGCATGGTTTTAATATAGGCAATGTTGACATATAGACTGTAGGTCAATGCCTATAGAGCCCAAGCAGATAGACGCACCTATCGCATCCTTGCGCCTGTAATAAACACCCACTATAAAGATGTGCTTATTATCGCAAAGGCGGGTAGGCTATTTAAAGGAAAGTCGACAATTTAAGACTGTTGTTCCCTGTTACGAATCGATTAAACAAATTGGCTTCTCCAGTAGGCTAATGCAATGGAAAGTGGACTACCAGTGGTTCATACTGTAGTGCAGCTGCATGTTTTGAATGATAGGCTGATAATTAGTCTTTATCGTCCTTTTTTGACGTTGCTTATGTAACAGTGTAATTAAATTCCTGCATGAAATGGATATTATCTCACCTCCTGGTGGATTAGTGTGTTTACATTGTCTAATACACACAGTGATAAAGGTATGGGATTCTGGGTAACCCACAGCAAATTTATGGAGAATTGCTGTTGGTGAGTTGAAAATTGTGGTCCCGGGATAGAATTGTATAAAGTTGACATTCCATCATAAAATCCAACTTTTACATTGTACATTAGCAATTTATGTTATTAATAACTACTGTTGTTGGTTTGGTGTCAAATAAGCCACTTTATATGTTATTTGCCGAATCTCAGTTTGCCATGTGGATTTTATGCTAGCTAAAATTCCCTCTTTGAAGTTGGGAGCTAACTCGAAAATGCATCTTCTTTAGGAGTGCTATTTACATCCCGTCGACTACTCATCATTCATCCATACGGTGTGTGTCCCACGATTACAGGTAATTTATGACAATTGTATAAAGTACAGTGCCTTGCGAAAGTATTCGGCCCCCTTGAACTTTGCTACCTTTTGCCACATTTCAGGCTTCAAACATAAAGGTATAAAACTGTATTTTTTTGTGAAGAATCAACAACAAGTGGGACACAATCATGAAGTGGAACAACATTTATTGGATATTTCAAACTTTTTTAACAAATCAAAAACTGAAAAATTGGGCGTGCAAAATGATTCAGCCCCTTAAGTTAATACTTTGTGGCTCCACCTTTTGCTGTGATTACAGCTGTAAGTCGCTTGGGGTATGTCTCTATCAGTTTTTGCACATCGAGAGACTGACATTTTTCCCATTCCTCCTTGCAAAACAGCTCGAGCTCAGTGAGGTTGGATGGAGAGCATTTGTGAACAGCAGTTTTCAGTTCTTTCCCAGATTCTCGATTGGATTCAGGTCTGGACTTTGACTTGGCCATTCTAACACCTGGATATGTTTAGTTTTTAACCATTCCATTGTAGATTTTGCTTTATGTTTTGGATCATTGTCTTGATGGAAGACAAATCTCCGTCCCAGTCTCAGGTCTTTTGCAGACTCCATCAGGTTTTCTTCCAGAATGGTCCTGTATTTGGCTCCATCTATCTTCCCATCAATTTTAACCACCTTCCCTCTCCCTGCTGAAGAAAAGCAGGCCCAAACCATAATGCTGCCACCACCATGTTTGACAGTGGGGATGGTGTGTTCAGGGTGATGAGCTGTGTTGCTTTTACGCAAAACATAACGTTTTGCATTGTTGCCAAAAATGTTGGTTCATCTGACCAGAGCACCTTCTTCCACATGTTTGGTGTGTCTCCCAGGTGGCTTGTGGCAAACTTTAAATGACACTTTTTATAGATATCTTTAAGAAATGGCTTTTGTGTCGTCTTTGGACCTGTTGGGGCAGTATGCAAACTGAAGTGGGTTTAGGGTGGCTGGTAAGGTGGAGGTGATATGATCCTTGACTAGTCTCTCAAAGCACTTCATGATGAAAGAAGTGAGTGCTACGGGGCGGTAGTCATTTAGTTCAGTTATCTTTGCCTTCTTGAGTACAGGAACAATGGTAGCCATCTTGAAGCATGTGGGGACAACAGACGGATAGGGAGTGATTGAATATGTCCGTAAACACACCAGCCAGCTGGTCTGTGCATGCTCTGAGGACGCGGCTAGGAAGCCGTCCGGGCCAGCAGCCTTGCAAGGGTTAACATGCTTAAATGTTGTCCTCAGGACCCAATGGTGGGCGCAGTCCTTGTTAGCGGGCCGCGAAGGTGGCACTTTATTATCTTCAAAGCCCTTTAAACGCTACAACAGGTTAAATATTTTGTTAGATTAGCTAGCTACTTGTCATTGGGCTTTTAAAGGGGAAATCAGCAGTTTCTAGATCCATCTTTGTTATTTTTAAATTACTGATATGTACCCATTGATTCTGGAAGATATAACTTATACATGCCTTATGAGCTTAGTTCAACTGTCATACCCCACCAGAACCCCAAATAAAAGTTTGTTTTACTCCAATGTTTGTAAACAAATTAAACTTAAACAAAACACTGTATAGCCTCAAGCTACAGCATGGATGGTCAGTCCTTGCATCCATAGCTCTGGCTATGAATTTGAGAGTGGTAACATTTCTCCAGCCCCGTCCCATAGCTTTTTACCCAACCAGGAACATGGAAGATGCTTTATTGTTTCGACTGCTGATTGCTGCTTTAAGTGCTTTTCATTTGCTTCATATTGTAACCTGCAGTAGGCTCTCTATGTGAGTGCAGTATAAGGAAAAGACTACCATGACCAAGGGCTTTGGGTCTCGCTGGCCTTTCAGTTAGACCAAAAGGCCCTTGTTCATAGACTAGGAAACACTTACCCATGTTACAATTTAATATTGTCCAACAAATCAAATTGTATTGATCAAATGCGCCAAATTTTTTACATTTTACCTTTATTTAACTAGGCAAGTCAGTTGCGAACAAATTCTTATTTCCAATGATGGCCTAGGAACAGTGGGTTAACTGCCTGTTCAGGGGCAGAACGACAGATTTGTACCTTGTCAGCTTGGTTTGAACTTGGAACCTTCTGGTTACTAGTCCACCGCTCTAAGCACTAGGCTACCCTGCCACCCCAGAATACAGGTGTATTCTTTACCACCTTGCAGTGAAATGCTTACTTTCAAGTCCGTTAATCAACAATGCAGTTTAAAATATACAAACAATACGAAATGAAAGGAACAAGTAATTATAGAGCAGCAGTAAAATAACAATAGCGAGACTATATACAGGGGGTACCGGTACAGAGTCAATATGTGGTTAGTCGAGGTAATTGAGGAAATAAGTACATGTAGGTAGAGTTATTAAAAGTGACTATGCATAGATAAGAGAGTGGCAGTGGCATAAAAGAGGGGGAGGGCAATGGAAATAGTCTGGGTAGCCATTTGATTAGATGATCATGAGTCTTATGGCTTGGGGGTAGAAGCTGTTTAGAAGCCTCTTGGACCTTGAGTTGGCGCTCTGGTACCGTGCAATAACAGTTTATGACTAGGGTGGCTGGAGTCGTTGACAATTTTAGGGCCTTCCTCTGACACCGCCTGGTACAGAGGTCCTAGATGGCAGGAAGCTTGGCCCCAGTGATGTACTGGGCCGTACGCACTACCATCTGTTGTGCCTTGCGGTCAGAGGCCGAGCAGTTGCCATACCAAGCATTGATGCAACCAGTGGTGCAGCTGTAGAACCTTTTGAGGATCTGAGCACCCATGCCAAATCTTTTCCGTCTCCTGAAGGGAAATAGGTTTTGTCATGCCCTCTTCACGACTGGCTTTGTGTCCTTGGACCCTGTTAGTTTGTTGGTGATGTGGACACCAAGGAACTTGAAGCTCTCAAGCTGCTCCACTACAGCCCAGTCGATGAGAATGGGGGCGTGCTCGGTCCTCCTTTTCCTGTAGTCCACAATCATCTCCTTTGTCTTGATCACATTGAGGGAGAGGTTGTTGTCCTTGCACCACACGGCCAGGTCACTGACCTCCTCCCAATAGGCTGTCTTGTCATTGTCAGTGATCAGGCCTACCACTATTGTGTAATCGGCAAACTTAATTATGGTGTTGGAGTCATGCCTGGCTGTGCAGTCATGAGTGAACAGGGAGTACAGGAGGGGACTGAGCACGCACTCCTGAGGGCACCCCTGTGTTGAGGATCAGCGTGGTGGATGTGTTGTTACCTACCCTTACCACCTGGGGGAGGCCCCTCAGGAAGTTCAGGATCCAGTTGCAGAGGGAGGTGTATAGTACAAGGGTCCTTAGCTTATTGATGAGCTTTGAGAGAACTATGGTGTTGAGCGCTGAGCTATAGTCAATGAATAGCATTCTCACATAGGTGTTCCTTTTGTCCAGGTGGGAAAGGGCAGTGTGGAGTACAATAGAGATTGCATCATCTGTGGATCTATTAGGGCAGTATGCAAATTGGAGTGAGTTTAGGGTTTCTGGGATAATGGTGTTGATGTGAGCCATGACCAGCCTTTCAAAGACCTTCATGGCTACAGACTTGAGTGCTACAGGTCAGTAGTAATTTAGGCAGGTTACCTTAGTGTTCTTGGGTACAGGGACTATAGTGGTCTGCTTAAAACATATTGGTATTAGAGACACGGACAGGAGGTTGAATATGTCAGTGAAGACACTTGTCAGTTGGTCAGCGCATGCTCGCAGGACATGTCCTGGTAATCCATCTGGCCCTGCGGCCTTGTGAATGTTGACCTGTTTAAAGGTCTTACTCACATCGGCTGCGGAGAGCGTGATCACACAGTCGTCTGGAACAGCTGGTGCTCTCATTCATGTTTCAGTGTTATTTGCCTCAAAGCGAGCATATAAATAGTTTAGCTTGTCTGGTAGGCTCATGTCACTGGGCAGCTCTCGGTTGTGATTCCCGTTGTAGTCTAATGGTTTCCAAGCCCTGCCACATCCGAGCTTCAAAGCTGGTGTAGTACGATTCGATCTTAGTCCTGTATTGACGCTTTGCCTGTTTGATGGTTCGTCAGAGGGCATAGTGGGATTTCTTATAAGCTTCCGGGTTAGAGTCCCTCTCCTTGAAAGTGGCAGCTCTAGCCTTTAGCTCAGTACGGATGTTGCCTGTAATCCATGGCTTCTGGTTGGGGTATGTACGTTTGGTCACTGTGGGGATGACGTCATTGATGCACTTATTGATGAAGCCAGTGACTGATGTGGTGTACTCCTCAATGCCATCGGAAGAATCTTGGAACATATTCCAGTCTGTGCTAGCAAAACAGTCCTGTAGCTTAGCATCTGCTTCATCTGAACACTTTTTTTATAGACTGAGTCACTGCTGCTTCCTGCTTTAATTTTTGCTTTTAAGCAGGAATCAGGAGGATAGCATTATGGTCATATTTACCAAATGGAGGGCAAGGGAGAGCTTTGTACGTGTCTCTGTGTGTGGAGTAAAGGTGGTCTAGAGTTTTTCCCCCTCTGATTGCACATTTAACCTGCTGATAGAAATTTGATAAAACAGATTTATGTTTCCCTGCATTAAAGTCCCCAGCCATTCAGAGCACCACCTCTGGATGAGCGTTTTCCTGTTTGCATATTGCAGAATACAGCTCATTGAGTGCGGTCTTAGTGCCAGCATCGGTCTGCGGCGGTATGTAGACAGCTACAAAAAATACAAATAAACTCTTTAGGTAGATAGTGTTGTCTACAGCTTATCATGTTGTCAGGACCCGGTTACGAACCTGGGTCTCCGGAGTGAGAAACAGTCACTTAACCAACTGAGCCACGAATAGTCAGCGGAACCCAGAAGATGAGGCAGACACAGCAGTACTTAAGACGGTGTATTTAATAAAGTAAAAAGTCCTTCTAATACAAAAATGGCAAATCCAAAAGGTGGAAGGTAAAGCACAAAAAAGCCCCAAGAGATACTCACAAAAAATGAACAAAAACAAAAAACAGAATTCCACAAGAGCGTCACCCGGAATCGACAAGAGCACACAGAATACTAGGGCTGGGTGCTAACATACAAACACAGAGCACAGAACTGAGGGAAACAAAGGGTTTAAATATAATCAGGGTAAAACGAGGCACAGGTGAAAATAATAATGGGGATCAAGGGAAAAAAACATAAGGTCAAAAAGCACAATGGGGGCATCTAGTGAAAAAACCCGGAACAACCCTGGCCAAATCCTGACAGAATCCCCCCCCTAGGAACGGCTCCTGACGTTCCTACCAGCTCTCTCGGGGTGGAGGGCCCTGAACTGACGAATGAGGTCAGGGTCCAGTATGTCTTTGGCAGGAACCCAGGAGCGCTCCTCAGGACCGTAGCCTTCCCAGTCCACCAGATACTGCCAGGACCGCTGCACCCGGCGGGAATCCAGTATCCGATGGACGGTATAAGCCGGCTGGCCTCCAATGACACGAGGCGGAAGGGGAGGTCTGTCTGCCGGGACAAGGGGAGAAAAAACAACAGGTTTTAACAAGGAAATGTGAAATGTGGGATTAATCTGAAACTCCCCATCCCGGATCCGGGATTGTGACTAAGCCTCAGGCTCATTAGCATAACGCAACGTTAACGATTTCTGAAAATCGCAAATAAAATTAAAATAATGCGTTTGCTCTCAAGCTTAGCCTTTTCTTAACAACATTGTCATCTCAGATTTTCAAAATATGCTTTTGAACCATAGAAATTGACTAATTTGTGTAAGAGTATGCAAAGCTAGCATAGCATTTTGTGTAGCATGTAGCATGCAACATTTTCACAAAAGCCAGATAACCAAATAAATAAAATCATTTACCTTTGAAGAGCTTCTGATGTTTTCAATGAGGAGACTCCCAGCCACATACCAAATGCGCAGTGTTTCCTGAAAGCGTCTGTGTGTAGGAGAAATCGTTCCGTTTTCTACATTGCGCCTGGCTACCGAAACGAACCGAAAATGCAGTCACCTACAACGTGAAACTTTTTCCGGATTAACTACATAATATCGACCGAAACATGGCAAACGTTGTTTGGAATCAATCCTCAATGTGTTTTTTCACATATCTCTTCATTGACATGCAGTTCGTGGAAGCTTGCTTCTCTCTCTGTGCCCCATGGAAAAATACTGGCAGGTGACTTTTGCGCACCAATTTCGGCGCAGGACACCGGGCGGACACGTGGTAAATGTGGTCTCTTATGGTCAATCTTCCAACGATCTGCCTACAAATACGTCACAATGCTGCAGACACCTTGGGGAAACGACAGAAAGGGCAGACTCATTCCTCTTGCGTTCACAGCCATATAAGGAGATCATGAAAGACAGAGCCTCAAAAATCCTTGTCATTTCCTGGATGCCAAGTCATCTTGGTTTTGCCTGAAGCTCACGTTAAAGGGCACGCACAGAGAAGATATTTGTATTTCTGGACACGTCAGAGTGTTTTCTTTCGAACAGTAGCAATTATATGCATAGTCGAGCATCTTTTTGTGACAAAATATCTTGTTTAAAACGGGAACGTTTTTCTTCCAAAAATGAAATAGCGCCACCATAAGTGTAAGAGGTTAAGGGATCTGGGTAAGTGTAGGCGATAAGAAACTGGGTTAACTCTCCTGGCAACCTTAAAGGGACCGATGTATTTTTGGGACAGCTTGCGAGACTCCACCCGTAGTGGTAAGTCTCTTGTGGAGAGCCAGACTCTCTGGCCGGGGCGCAGGGTAGGCCCGGGACGGCGACGTCTGTTGGCTTGTTGTTGGTACCTCTGTGAGGAACGCATAAGATTAAGACGGGTCTTCCTCCACATAAGCCGACAGCGTCTGACAAACTTCAAGGCTGAAGGCACTCTGACTTCTGCCTCCTGGTCCGGGAACAATGGAGGAGCATAGCCAAACTGACACTCGTGCGGGGACATACCAGTGGAGGAGGAGCGCAAGGTGTTGTGCGCGTATTCGGCCCAAACAATAAAGGATGACCATGTGGACGGGTTGTCACGAGTCATACATCGGAGGGTGGTTTCCAGCTCTTGATTCATCCTCTCTGTTTGGCCGTTGGACTCCGGATGGTACCCTGAAGATAGACTGGCAGAAGCCCCCATGAGTTGGCAGAAGGCCTTCCAAAACCTTGAGGCGAACTGGGGACCTCTGTCAGAAACCATATCTTGAGGAATGCCGAAGACTCGGAACACATGATTAATTACCAACTCAGCCCTTTCCTTGGCAGAAGGTAACTTAGTCAGAGGGACGAACCTGGCCGCCTTAGAAAACCTGTCGATTATGACTAGGATAGTAGTATTGCCATGGGATGGAGGAAGTCCAGTAATAAAGTCCAATGAGATATGGGACCAGGGTCTGTGGGGAACAGGTAAAGGGTGAAGGAGTCCTTGAGGGCGGAGGTGAGAAGATTTGCCCTGGCAGCACACGGGACAGGCATTGACGAAAGTGGCAACGTCTTCTCTTATGGTAGGCCACCAGAACTTACGCTGGATGAACTCCAAGGTGCGACCTACGCCCGGGTGACAGGTGAGGCGAGAGGAGTGCCCCCACAGAAGGACCTGAGTCCTCACTGCCTTGGGGACAAACAACCGATTGGCAGGACCTCCTTTCGGGTCCGGTTCGATAGCTTGAGCTCGTCTCACGGTATCCTCAACTTGCCACGAGATCGGAGCCACAATCTTAGCAGCAGGAAGGACAGGCATGTCCGTGTCATCTCGAATGGCAGGAGCGTAGACTCGGGACAGGGCATCCGGTTTGAGATTCTTCGACCCGGGCCGATAGGTGAGGATAAACTGGAATCGATTGAAGAAAAGAGACCATCTAGCTTGTCTAGAGTTCAACCGCTTCGCCTGCTGGATATACTCCAGATTTTTGTGGTCCGTAAGCACTTGAAACGGGTGAGAAGCCCCCTCGAGCCAGTGTCTCCATTCCTTCAATGCCATCTTAACCGCTAGGAGTTCACGATCCCCCACATCGTAGTTCCTCTCAGCCGGGGTAAGCCGGTGTGAGAAGAAAGCGCACGGATGAAGCTTCTTGTCTTCACCCCTCTGAGACAGGACAGCTCCAACACCAACCTCTGATGCGTCTACCTCCACCACAAATGGTTCATCCATAGTCGGTAGTATCAGGATGGGAGCAGAGAGGACGCGCTGCTTGAGTCCTTGGAAGGCCGTCTCAGCTTCTCTTCCCCACAAAAACCTTGCATTGCCACCCTTGGTTAAAGCTGAGAGAGGGGCTGCCACCAAACTGAAGTTCTTGATGAACTTGCGGTAAAAGTTTGTGAAGCCCAGGAAACGCTGAACTTCCTTAACGGATTTGGGGGTGGGCCAATCCGCTACCGCCCCTACCTTCCTGGGGTCCATTTGGACTCGACCGGGTTCCACTACAAATCCCAGGAATTGTACTCGGGATGAATGGAATTCACATTTTTCCGGCTTAACGTACAGATGGCTGTCCAGGAGGCGTTTGAGTACTTGTCTGACATGCTTAGTGTGTTCTTGAAAAGCTCGAAAAGATGAGGATGTCATCCAAGTAAACGAACACAAATATGTTAAGCATATCCCTAAGCACATCGTTTATGAGCGCTTGGAACACCGCTGGGGCGTTGGTCAGGCCGAAGGGCATCACCAAGTATTCATAGTGACCAGTAGGCGTGTTGAAAGCGGTCTTCCACTCGTCACCAGGTCTGATCCGCACAAGATGGTATGCGTTCCGCAGGTCAAGCTTAGTGAAAACAACTGCTTCCTGGAGCAGCTCGAAGGCTGTGGCCATAAGGGGTAGCGGGTAACGGTTACGGACGGTTATGGCATTGAGTCCCCGGTAGTCGATGCAAGGACGTAATCCACCGTCTTTCTTGGCCACAAAGAAAAACCCTGCTCCCGCCGGGGAGGTGGATGGACGCATGAGGCCTGCTTCCAGAGCGTCCTTGATGTAGGTATCCATAGCAGCTCGTTCGGGTGGAGATAGGGAAAAGATCCGACCCCTGGGGGGCAAGTGCCCGGAAACAGGTCGATGGGGCAATCGTAAGGTCTATGGGGTGGTAGCATGGTGGCCCTCTGTTTGCTAAACACCAGTTTGAGGTCATGGTAACACTCGGGAACTCGGGTCAGGTCGATGGATTCTAAAGACTCGGGAGTAGAACTCGGGGAATACTGGAAAATACAAGTAGCTTGGCACGTAGGACCCCACTGCTTGATAGTGCCCACAGACCAGTCGATGTGAGGGTTATGGCTGTGAAGCCAGGGGTATCCAAGGACGAGAGGGAACTCGGAACAGGAGATCAAATGAAAGTTCATCAATTCCTGGTGTTGTGAAACTGATAGTCGCAAGGAGGTAGTGACATGAGTGACAAGTCCAGATCCCAAAGGGCTTCCATCCAATGTAGTAACCCTCATGGGGTCACTTAGAGGTTCAGAGGGAACGCCATTCTCCTTCGCCCAGACACCATCCATGAAGTTACCTGCGGCTCCAGAGTCTACCAAGGCTTGAAGGTGAAGCTTGTGGTTGTCCCAGAAGAGGGTGACTGGAATGAGCAGACGGGAGTTGGACGGATGGGAGGAGGTTATGTTTCCCGTTACAGTTCCCCCCGGTCTGTACGGGACAGAGCGTTTCCCTGGAGCCCGGGACACGTGGAACGGAAATGGCCCGGGTTGCCGCAATATAGACAGCGTCGCTCCCTCATCCGACGGTCTCTCTCAGCCTGGGAGATGCGTCCAATCTGCATGGGTTCCGGTGGAGCCAGCGAGGATAAAGGTGGGGACTCGGAGCTGGGACTGATAGGGGCTAGAGGTCTACGGTTGAGTTCTCTCTCTCTCAGACGCTGGTCAATGCGTGAGGCCAACTTGATCAGGGACTAGAGATTGTCCGGTGGTTCCCGAGTGGCCAGTTCATCTTGGATAGTGTCGGAAAGTCCTTTCAGAAAGCACACCGTGAGCGCCTCGTTGTTCCAACCACTCGCTTCTGCCACCGTGCGGAACTGGATGGCATAGTCCGTCACGCTGCGCCAACCTTGGTGGAGAGTCAGGAGCTGTTTGGCTGAGTCAGAACCACTGCTTGGGCCTTGAAACACTCGTTTGAATTCCTCAGCAAAGGCAGAGTAGCTGGCACAGCAGGAACTATGGGCATCCCACACAGCAGTAGCCCAGGCCAGGGCTTTTTCCGACAGCAGGGTGATGATATATGCGATCTTAGACCGGTCGGTGGGAAACGACGAGGGTTGCAGCTCAAAGGAGAGAGAACATTGGGTGAGAAACCCTTTACAAGCACTTGGATCACCTGAGAACCGTTGGGGAGGTGGAAGACGAGGTTCAGCCAGGGGGTTAACTGCCATGGGTACGTGAATCTGAGGTACTGGGACGGGAACTGTTGCCGGGGTAAGTCGATCAGATATTTGCTTAATGGAAGTCAGCATCTCCGACAGAAGATGAGAATGTCTAGCCAATAAGGCCTCTTGCTGAACCAGGGCGGCTTCGTGGCGTTGGACAGTCTCCTGGTGGTGGGACAGCATGGCAAAAAGGTCCTGGGAACTGGCTGCCTCTGGGTTCATTATTGGCTCTGTGTTTCTGTCAGGACCCGGTTACGAACCTGGGTCTCCGGAGTGAGAAACAGTCACTTAACCAACTGAGCCACGAATAGTCAGCAGAACCCAGAAGATGAGGCAGACACAGCAGTACTTAAGACGGTGTATTTAATAAAGTAAAAAGTCCTTCTAATACAAAAATGGCAAATCCAAAAGGTGGAAGGTAAAGCACAAAAAAGCCCCAAGAGATACTCACAAAAAATGAACAAAAACAAAAAACAGAATTCCACAAGAGCGTCACCCGGAATCGACAAGAGCACACAGAATACTAGGGCTGGGTGCTAACATACAAACACAGAGCACAGAACTGAGGGAAACAAAGGGTTTAAATATAATCAGGGGAAACGAGGCACAGGTGCAAATAATAATGGGGATCAAGGGAAAAAAACATAAGGTCAAAAAGCACAATGGGGGCATCTAGTGAAAAAACCCGGAACAACCCTGGCCAAATCCTGACACATGTGAGATACTCTACCTTAGGCGAGCAAAACCTCAAGACTTCCTTAGATATCGTGCACCAGCGGTTGTTTACAAATATACATAGTCCGCCACCCCTTGTCTTAAAACGTGTTCACGCTACACGTTCCCCAAGGGCACCCCCTCCCCACCCCCTCAACTCAAAAAGTGGCGCACAGAATGCAAAAACATTCTTAGAAATATTTAACCTCCACACATTAACAAGTCCAATAGCTCAAATGAAAAATAAACACATTTTTCATCTACCCAGCGAGTCAGATTTCTAAAATGTTTTACGGCGAAAACATAGCACATATGTATGTCAAATCACTACAAAGACACAGACGATATGCAGCCATTTTGTCGAACAAAAGATGCAATCACAAACGCAGGATTAAAAGAAAAATAATTCACTAACCTTTTGAAAATCTTCATCAGATGACAGTAATAGGACATGTTACACAGCACATTTATGTTTTTTTCAATAATATGCCATTTATATCCATAAATCTCCGTTTACATTGACGCCATGTTCAGAAAATGCTAAAAAATGTCCGGAGAAATTATAGATAACTCCGCCAGATAACGCCAGATAACAGCAATACACATCATAAACTTTGACTAACTACACATGTTCTACACATAGTTAGAAAGATACACTGCTTCTTAATGCAATCGCTTTGTCACATTTCTTTTTATTAACGTTACAGAAATCGTTTACTATTCAATAATCTGAGACGGCGCTCAGACATAAGCAATATTTCTCCGCTATGTTGGAGTCAACAGAAACACAAAATTACAACATAAATATTCCCTTACCTTTGATGGTCTTCGATCAGAATGTAGTGGAAGGAGTCATACTTACCCAAAACATCGTTTGGTTTCAAGTCGTGTGTCTTTGTTTTAGTATATGCGACAAGTTCCAGCTGAAATGCATCCAAAATGACTTCTGGTCACGAACAGTTGCGCATCAAAACTTCAAAATTACATATTATATGTCGACTAAACTGGTCAAACTAGGTGCAGAATCAAGCTTTAGGATGTTATTAACATACAAAACAATTGGCGATTCAACCGGACAAAAGCCATTCCTCTCAGACAATCTGGATCGGAGGAATGACTGTGTACAATTCGCGCCAGTATTTTGCCTGCCAAAGGGTCAAAGCGGGATTTGCACGATTAAACACTCTACTGATAGAAGACATCTCGCGGAAGACATAGAAACTGTTCCCAGATCCATAGCTGGTTGGGAAGGGTGGGGGCGATGATGTCAAAGTTGGCCCAACTTTCTGAATGAGAAAACTAGTTTGGGAGATTGGCTGCCCTGTGAGTTCCGCTATACATACAGACATAATTCAAATGGTTTTAGAAGCTTTAGAGTGTTTTCTATTCAATAATAATTATTATATGCATATATTAGCATTTTTGGACAGATTTCTTTTCAGTTTACCATGGGCACGCAATTCATCCAAAGGGGGCAGTATTGTCCCGAGCCTTAACAGGATATTAAAGGAAATAAATATTTTGCCAGTTCGTGGTGAGTAATCGCTGTTCTGATGTCCAGAAGATATTTTCGGTCATAAGAGGAGGTGGCAGCAACATTATGTACAAAATAAGTAAAAACACAAGTTACAATAACGCAAATAAAACAAAACACATTTGGTTTGGAGCACGTAAAACGTTAGCTATCTTCTCTGGCACCATGATACACATAAGGGGTACCCTTGTATCTTATCATGAACGGGGTTTGAAAAAGAGGTCCTCAGCCCTGGTAACTGAGGCTGCTGCGACTACAGAACGAACTGTGTCTGTCGTTAAGGTATTAAATGGAGGAAAGGTGTGGTTGGGGGTGAGAGGGAGGTGGAATTAGGGACATGTGACCACAGGGTTGGTAGATTTTGAGGGGTTAGTGGAAAGAGGGATTGGGTGGACAAATTGATTTGATTTATTTCAGCTTTTATTTCTTTCATCACATTCCCAGTGGGTCAGAAGTTTACATACACTCAATTAGTATTTGGTAGCATTGCCTTTTAAATTGTTTATTGGGTCAAACGTTTTGGGTAGCCTTCCACAAGATGCCCACAATAAGTTGGGTGAATTCTGGCCCATTCCTCCTGACAGAGCTGGTGTAACTGAGTCAGGTTTGTAGGGCTCCTTGCTCTCACACTCTTTGTCAGTTCTGCCAACAAATGTTCTATAGGATTTAGGTCAGGGCTTTGTGATGGTCAATCCAATACCTTGACATTGTTGTCCTTAAGCCATTTTGCCACAACTTTGGAAGTATGCTTGGGGTCATTGTCCATTTGGAAGACCCATTTGCGACCAAGTTTTAACTTCCTGACTGATGTCTTGACATGTTGCTTCAATATATCCACATAATTTTCTTTCCTCATGATGCCATCTATTTAGTGAAGTGCACCAGTCCCTCCTGCAGCAAAGCACCCCCACAACATGATGCTGCCACCCCCATGCTTCATGGTTGGGATGGTGTTCTTTGGTGGGATGGTGTTCAAGCTTCCCTCTTTTTTTTCCAAATATAACGATGGCCATTATGGCCAAACAGTTATATTTTTGTTTCATCAGACCAGAGAACATTTCCACAAAAAGTATAATCTTTGTCCCCATGTGCAGTTGCAAACCGTAGTCTGACTTTTTAATGGCGGTTTTGCAGCAGTGGCTTCTTCCTTGCTGAGCCGCCTTTCAGGTTGTGTCAATATAGGACTCGTTTTACTGTGGATATAGATACTTTTGTACCTGTTTCCTCCAGCATCTTCACAAGGTCCATCAAAGTGAGTTCATCTCTAAGAGACAGAACGCGTCTCCATCTTGAGTGGTATGACGGCTGCGTGGTCCGAATGGTGTTTATACTCTCGTACTATTGTTTGTACAGATGAACGTGGCACCTTCAGGCGTTTGGAAATTGCTCCCAAGGATGAACCAGACTTGTGGAGGTCTACAATTATATTTCTGAGGTCTTGGCTGATTTCTTTTGATTTCCCCATGATGTCAAGCAAAGAGGCAATGAGTTTGAAGGTAGGCTTTGAAATACATCCACAGGTACACCGCCAAATGATGTCAATTAGCCTATCAGAAGCTTCTAAAGCCATGAAATCATTTTCTGGAATTTTCCAAGCTCTTTAAAGGCATAGTCAACTTAGTGAATGTAAACTTCTGACCCACTGGAATTGTGATACAGTGAAAAGTGAAATAATCTGTCTGTAAATAATTGTTGGAAAAATGACTAGTCATGCACTAAGTAGATATCCTAACCGACTTGCCAAAACTATAGTTTGTTAACAATTTGTGGAGTGGTTGAAAAACGAGTTTTAATGACTCCAACCTAAGTGTATGTAAACTTCCGACTTCAACTATATACTTTTTAGCTTCACTTTAAATTAGAAACAGCAAAATATACAACGGTTTAGGGAGTCGTACCCAGGGAGAAGGAGAGCTGATCCTGGCTGGAGGTAATACTTTTGCCATACTTACAATTCAACTGCCAGACTGCCATTACTGGAAGTTTGGTGTAAGTCACCTTCACTTCTCTAGTCCTCTCAAGGCAGGCCAACCTTTACAAATAATGGTAATCTTCTGGCCACTGGGAAACACTGGAAATGTATAGGGAAAACCCCACCCACCAATAACGAGATGCACTTTTTATATTGAAAAAAAATACTAATGGGTGGTGACCTAACATAATCGCTTGTGGTGCTTTCGCTGTAAAGCATTTTTTAAATCAGACACTGTGGCTGGATTAACAAGAATTTTATCTTTAAAATGTGGTGGAAGCTGTTGTCCTCAGCTTGAAGAAAAATGGAGAACAAAAGGAGGTGCAGCACCTGGCCACGTTCTAAAGACTGTTGGAATCTAGTGGAAGCCTTAGGAAGTGCAATATGACCCCATTTACACTGTATATTGGAATGGCAAAGAGTTGAAAAACTACAAACCTCAGATTTCCCACTTCCTGGTTGGATTTTTCTCAGGTTTTCACCTGCTATATGAGTTCTGTTATACTCACAGACACCATTCAAACAGTTTTAGAAACTTCAGAGTGTTTTCTATCCAATACTACTGATAATATGCATATATTAGCATCTGGGACAGAGTAGCAGGCTGTTTACTCTGGGCACCTTATTCATCCAAGCTACTCAATACTGCCCCCTGTCACAAAGAAGTTAATGTAGTATGTAAGATTCGATGTTTGATATATACAGTATGTATGTGTGTTATACATGCCAAGCTCTCTGTGTCTGCACTGTTAGATGAATGTGGTGGAAAAGGTTGGTTGCCCTACCTCTTTTTTGAGAAGGGGACCATCGTTATTAGATGTCTGGGGCATGAGTTTACCATCAAGCGACCATCTTCTTTTGGAAAGAAGCAGCTGGAAGACATACTAGCAAAGGCAGGGGACTTCAAATGTGAAATTAGTAGGGGTCTCATTCTATCTTATTGTTCAATTTTCTGATGAAATTATTACTTGATATATACACTACTGTTCAAAAGTTTGGTGTCAGTTGGAAATGTCCTTGTTTTTGAAAGAAAAGCACATTTGTTGTCTATTAAAATAACATCAAATTGACCAGAAATATAGTGTAGACATTGTTAATGTTGTAAATGACTATTGTAGCTGGAAGCAGATTTTTTTATGGAATATCTACGTAGGCGTACAGAGGCCCATTATCAGCAACCACCACTCCTGTGTTCCAATGGGACGTTGTGTTATCTAATCCAGGTTTACCACTTTAAAAGGCTAATTGATCATTATAAAACCATTTTGCAATTATGTTAGCACAGCTGAAAACTGTTGTGCTAATTAAAGAAGCCATAAAACTGTCCTTCTTTAGACTAATTGAGTATCTGGAGAATCAACATTTGTGTGTTCAATTACAGGCTCAAAATGGCCAGAAACAAAGACATTTCTTCTGAAACTCATAAGTTTATTATTGTTCTGAGAAATTAAGGCTGTTCCATGCAAGAAATTGCCAAGAAACTGAAGATCTCGTACAACGATGTGTACTGTATCTTCACTCCACTGATTACCTAAAGGCCATATTTCCTCATCATCCTTGCTGGTTCAGCTAATAGTCCACTACACCTGTCACTAGTATAAACAACCCTGAACCCATTATAGATGTTTGTATTCAAGACCAAACCTTGACTGAAGTATCCCACAGCGTCAGAATCTCCAAGTGGAAACACTCAAAGAATATGGCTGCCTAAATATGGTTCCCAATCAGAGACAACGATAATCACCTGACTCTGATTGAGAACCGCCTCAGGCAGCCATAGACTACACTAGACACCCCACAAAATCCCAAGACAAAAAAACACCATAATAACCCATGTCACACCCTGGCCTGACAAAATAAATGAAGATAAACATAATATATTTCGACCAGGGCGTGACAGAACCCCCCCCGCCCCTAAGGTGCGGACTCCCGGGCGCACATCAAAACAATAGGGAAGGGTCCGGGTGGGCGTCTGTCCATGGTGGCGGCTCCGGCGCGGGACGTGGACCCCAATCTATAAATGTCTTAGTCCCCCCTCCTCGCGTCCTAGGATAGTCCACCCTCACCGCCGACCATGGCCTAGTAGTCCTCACCCAGAACCCCACTGGACTGAGGGGCAGCTCGGAACTGAGGGTCAGCTCGGGACTGAGGGGCAGCTCGGGACTGAGGGGCAGCTCGGGACAGAGGCAGCTCGGGACTGAGGGGCAGCTCGTGAATGAGGGGCAGCTCGGGACTGAGGGGCAGCTCGGGACTGAGGGGAAGCTCAGCACTGAGGGGAAGTTCGGGACAAAGAGGAAGCCCAGCACTGAGAGGAAGCCCAGCACTGAGAGAAAGCTCAGCCAGGTAGTTGGATCCGGCAGATCCTGGCTGGCTGGCGGTTCTGGCAGATCCTGGCTGACTGGCGGATCTGGAAGAGTCTGGTTGACTGGCGGATCTGGAAGAGTCTGGCTGACTGGCAGATCTGGAAGAGTCTGGTTGCCTGGCGGATCCTGGCAGACTGACGGCTCTGGCTGCTCCATGCTGACTGGCAGCTCTGGCTGCTCCATGCTGACTGGCAGCTCTGGCTGCTTCATGCTGACTGGCAGCTCTGGCTGCTTCATGCTGACTGGCGACTCTGGCTGCTCCATGCAGATTGGCATCTCTGGCGGCTTCTTGCAGACTGACAGCTCTGGCTGCTCCATGCAGACTGGCAGCTCTGGCAGCTCCTTGCAGATTGGCAGCTCCTTGCAGACTGGCAGCTCCTTGCAGACTGACAGCTCTGGCTGTTCCATGAAGACTGACAGCTCTGGCTGCTCCATGCAGACTGACAGCTCTGGCTGCTCCATGCAGACTGACAGCTCTGGCTGCTCCATGCAGGCTGACAGCTCTGGCTGCTCCATGCAGGCTGACAGCTCTGGCTGCTTCATGCAGGCGGGCAACTCTGGCTGCGCTGAACAGGCAGGAGACTCCAGCAGCGCTGTAGAGGAGGAAGGCTCCTGCAGCGCAGAACAGGCGGGAGACTCCGGCAGCGCAGGAGAGGAGGAAGGCTCTGGCTGCGCTAAACAGGCGGGAGACTCCAGCAGCGCTGTAGAGGAGGAAGGCTCTGGCTGCTCTGAACAGGTGGGAGACTCCAGCAGCGCTGTAGAGGAGGAAAGCTCCGGCAGCGCTGAACAGGCGGGAGGCTCCGGCAGCGCAGGAGAGGAGAAAGGCTCCGGCAGCGCTGGAGAGGCGAGGCGCACTGTAGGCCTGTTGCGTGGTGCTGGCACTGGTGGTACTGGGCCGAGGACACGCACAGGAAGCCTGGTGCGGGGAGCTGCCACCGGAGGACTGGTGTGTGGAGGTGGTACAGGATAGACCGGGCCGTGCAGGCGCACTGGAGCTCTTGAGCACAGAGCCTGCCCAACCTTACCTGGCTCGATGCCCACTCTAGCCCGGCCAATACGAGGAGCTGGTATGTACCGCACCGGGCTATGCACCCGCACTGGAGACACCGTGCGCTCCACAGCATAACACGGTGCCTGCCCGGTCTCTTTAGCCCCCCGGTAAGCACAGGAATTTTGCGCAGGTCTCCTACCTGGCGTAGCCATACTCCCTGTGAGCCCCCCCAAGAAATTTTTGGGGCTGATTCTCGGGCTTCCTTCCGCGCCCCGCGCCGCCGTGCTTGCTTCTCCAACTCCATTCTTCTATAACCCTCTTCGCACTGCTCCAGCGAATCCCAGGCGGGCTCCGGCACTCTCCCTGGGTCGACCGCCTACCTGTCTATTTCCTCCCAAGTAGTGTAGTCCCGATATTGTTGCTCCTGCTGCCGCTGTTGCTTCTCCTCATACCAGCGCCTCTCAGCTCTCAACGCCTCCAGTTCTTCTTTGGGGCGGCGATATTCTCCAGGCTGATCCCAGGGTCCTTCTCCGAACAATTCGTCCTCCCATGTCCATTCCTCTCTTTGCTGCACCTGCCGCTGGTCCTGTTGTGGCGGGTGATTCTGTAACGGCGTTCTTCTGTTGAAGGAGGAGCGGACCAAAATACAGCGTGGTGGTTACTAATGTTTATTAAAGAAAATAGACTAGACATGAAATAACTGAAATGTACAAAACAACAGACGGAACGTGAAAAACTATACAGCCTATCTGGTGAACATAAACACAGAGACAGGAACAATCACCCACAAAACACTCAAAGAATATGGCTGCCTAAATATGGTTCCCAATCAGAGACAACGATAATCACCTGACTCTGATTGAGAACTGCCTCAGGCAGCCATAGGCTACGCTAGACACCCCACAAAACCCCAAAACAAAAACACACCACAATAACCCATGTCACACCCTGGCCTGACCAAATAAATGAAAATAAACATAATATATTTCGACCAGGGCGTGACAGGTAGGATCTCCCTGTCTTGCCTGGACCACCTGGGCCTCCATGTCCTGCAGTTACTGGGTCAGTGGGACCCATACCTGACACTCTTGCCCATAACATGCTGGTGTCGTAAAAATGTGGTTGTTTGCTTTGTTTTTAATGGTGGAATTGAGTCACAAAAATATGTTGAAATTAAGTGTCCAGTATATTGAAATTAAATGCTTCCATCTTGTGAGGATAAGTAATCTACCTGGTGTTTATGTGAGACAGAGAGATGAATGTAAGTAAAATGAATTGTTTTGTTTATGTTTTATGTGTGTGATAGTATTTAACAGCATGGCAGCACATGTTAGTATTTTAGTCAATTTCAGAACTATACATTAAATATGCACTTGGTTATAAGGAGTCCTAATACATACATTTGTGTTACAGATAACCCCATACGCCCTAGTGACATTGGACATCTCTCATTTCAAGTAGTACAAAATCTAAAACTGTCATTAAAACTGTCAGCTATGTCATCCATGGTCCAGATAGAGTGACATTTACTGTAAACATTTCTTATAAATTCTGGAAGCAGTAGGCATAGCACACATGCATACTACCTTTACTCTGGTCACTGTCGTTAATGTGATTACTTAAAGAGAGAGTTCACCCAAATTATTAAATTGTGTCCTTGCCTTGAAAGCAGTCTATGGACATGGAGTTTGCAGTCTATGATTTGGTCACCTACTGCCATCAAACATGAATATTTCCTTGGGGGTGGCAGGGTAACCTAGTGGTTAGAGCGTTGGATTAGTAACCGAAAGGTTGCACGATCAAATCCCCACGTGGACAAGGTTTGTCGTTCTGCCTCTGAACAAGGCAGTTATCCCACTGTTCCTAGGCCGTCATTGAAAATTAGAATTTGTTTTTAACTGACTTGCCTAGTTAAAGAGTTAAAATAAATAAAAATATTTCCTGTGCAGAGCCTTGGTTTAGTCGAATACGACATGTGCCAGGCAGTGTTACAACTTTCCACCTGAGAACAGGGATCAATCTCTGCTCCTAACTCACTGTTTCTAGCATTTGCCTGTTTTCCTATCTCATTTAATTACGGGCTGAATAAAGTGTCAAACCACATAAAAAAATATGGTGCAAAAGTCACAAAGTTACAAAGTCATCCAATTTCGAGTGTTAATGTTCAAAGCATCCTGAATACACCAGAGAGAGAATAAAGTAGACGGCACGCATCAAAGTAATTGATTTATGACCCTGCGTCATGATGACATGTGCATGTCCAAATATGGGCCTCCGGCCCCGTCCATCCTGTTCCTGTGGTCACGTGTTAGAGGGTGTGTGTTATTTTATATTTATGTGGCATCTTTTGAAGTAGTCATGGTGATTGATATCTGGTTGAACTGGGGGGGTTGAGTGTTTGAACTTTTTAACGTGTAGGGCGCCCACCCCCAGTTTTATTGTCCTCATGGTTGTTATCTATGAAGCAGGAATGTGTGTGTGTGTGTGTGTGTGTGTGTGTGTGTGTGTGTGTGTGTGTGTGTGTGTGTGTGTGTGTGTGTGTGTGTGTGTGTGTGTGTGTGTGTTAGAAACAAGGTCCCTTGGCATTGTGTCCAATTCGAGCTTTAAACAACAATTAAACAGCCATCTAAATAATGTTTCTCAGCCTAGTTTCCTATTTAGTTCTCTTTATATGTACAGGCACAGAGCTTCCAGATGGCTCCAGCCTAAGGATTTTCAGTGCATGTACACCTGGGGAGATTAGAACCCCAAAGAAAAGATCCTAAAGGTACTTTCAGATTCAGGTTTATCATGACAGCCGCTTTATGAAAGGCCTTTACTTATGGCTAAACAGCTTCTACACAGCTTATTAATTAATACTGTGGGATGAAATTAGGTGTTTCTAGGAGGTCTTAAACAAATCTACAGTGAAGCAAACATGTCTCATAAATATGTTTTTTTTCTTACATAGAAATGGGTCAGGCCTCTTGCTCAATAGCACAAAGCAGATCATTCAGTCTATGTTCTTACTGGTTCTAGACTATGTTGAAATAATCTAAATGAATGCAGCGACCACTTCATTAAAAACTATAGATGCATTTGACCGTAGAGGTAAATCAGCTCTTTGCTCCCCCCTTACATGGGTAATAATCTCCAAGCTGCTCTAAACGTTGATGTTTTTGGTGTCTCTAGGTTCATCTCTAGACTGGTGAATGAGGCCTATTACAACTTTCTTACAAAACCTTTAAAGGGAGTTTGTGAAACCATTCAGTCATGGATGTATGCAAAACATCTTTAACACGTATTGCAGGTTACAGAAGACTCCTGTTTTACTATGAATCCCCACTCATCCCTGTTAGATCTTGATGTGTTGGCTCTCTATGTATGTACCTGTTTATAATCCACATAGTGTGAATATTGTTTTCCATAAAGTTAATAACCCCTAAACCAAAATATGAAATTACCTTTAGGATCTCTTACCAACCTATTACTCTGTGGTTCTAATCTCCCTCTTTCAAAATCGTCCCAGTGACCAAATCTCTAACATTCCTGATCCTTCCCATATATTTTAACTCTAAACCTCCCACAATAACTGTAGAAAAGGCCCACGGAGTTGGTGGAATAATCCTTTAATTCATTGCCATTTACTCAGCTGGGCCAGGGGCGCTTTAATTAGGTCAGGTGGAAAGACCGATCTCAACTCCATAAAAGGAGGAAATTGCCGTCGCCTGATCTCGCTGCTTTCTCTTCCTTAACACCATATGATCCAGAAGTTCTGTGCATCCATGAATTCACACTACTCAGTAAATATACCACTTTATGGTTAAAGGAATTCCTGCCTCAGTCTCATCCATTCCTGTCACCTGACACGTGACCACCTGTTCACCTTCACTGTCAGTCATCCTACCTGTCCAGCTACCCACACAGATTCCACTAATCTTTCAATGGTCCTTCGAGCAGGATGATGACTGAACCAAAGACAGGTGGAAAGGAAATGGAGGCAGAGAGGGAAGAATTGTCTCCACTGGAAGGAAGAAGAGAGGAGGAGAGAGCAGCTGAGGTAAAGGTCTTGGAACAAAGGAAATATCCAGGATCTAAGCCTAAAGCAAGAAAGGCTTCCTCCTCAACCACCAGCAGCACCAGAAGGATTATGTGGTTGAGTTTCCGACATCAAAGGGCAAGCCCACCAGAGCTCAAAGTGTTGATGGATCAATTATACGTTTCAGCCATCAACCATCCCCTCTGAGCCAAGGACCGGAAACTGCTTTGGAGCAGGAAAGTGGTCTACATGAAGAACCTATGGAGGAGGTAACTCCCACCACACAGGTCGACCAGCTTCCAGAGGCAGGCTCCACTCACCCCTTAACTAATGGGAAATCGTCGAAGCACTCTAGACGGAGTGGGAGTTCGACCAGTGGATACCCCTTTGGAAGTGGCCATGGCAGCCGCCGTTCACTAGCCCTCAGCGATTCACAGACCGCTGTCCTACAAGAGAGGATGAAACTATTAGCTTTGGAGGAAATTGAGCGTCAGATTGAGGAGGAACGACAGGCTGACGAACGATGTCACCAATTGGATGTGCAGGCCAGTAGAGCTCTACAGGAAAAGGAATTCATTGCTAAGGACCTGGCACAGCAGCGATGGCACCGTCAAGCCAGAAGGGAATTGGAGGAGGCACGGATGGTCTCATCCTTCCTGGAGAGGAACGAACAGGGAGTTGACCTGACCACCCCTTCACATGGACCTGAACTGTCTGCCTTTCTTTCCCAATCTGCCCCTCTGGTACAGCATGGCACACAGTCCCCGGAGGCTCCGGGGTCAACAGCCAACACGGAGCACGGGAGACAGGCCGCTCCGCCAACGCCCTCTATGCCAGTGACACAAGTTAGCATTCCTCCATCTCGACAAAGCATCACTCATTCGCCTTTCCGCCAATTACCAACCAAGGCAAATCGTTCCTTTCGTCCAGGGCCAGGCCAGTCCTCAAACAACAGGTCGGAGGGCTCTCGCCCAATTCCGGCTGCCACAAATGGAGGGTCTGGGACAGTAGGGGACCGGCCCAATGAGGCCACAGTGGGCTCATCAGAAGTCCCGGGTTTATCCTTCACGCAACCAGAAGAGGGAGCCAACATTATGAAACTTCTAGTAGCCTCAGCCTATGGAATTCCCAGACCCAAACTGCCATACTTTGAAAACGGAAAGGAGAGTGAATTTGTCCTTTTGGAAATGGCATTGGAGAGCCTACTGGGTATTCACAGTCATCTGTCAGAACGCTACAAATGCCAAGTATTAATGGATCATTTGCGGTTTCCCAGTGCATTCAGGCTGGCCCAATCCTTTATGCACTCCGCAACACCATACACTGCAGCTCTCCAGGCCCTGAAGGCGAGATATGGTGAGCCACGTCAGCTAGTCCATGAATCCACACTACTCAGTAAATATACCACTTTATGGTTAAAGGAATTCCTGCCTCAGTCTCATCCATTCCTGTCACCTGACACGTGACCACCTGTTCACCTTGAACTAAACAACATCCTGAACACATCTCCAATTAAAATGGGAGACCATGCTGCCTTTCAAGAATTCTCCCTGGCTGTCCAATCCCTGACCTCGATGCTTCAATCCGTTGAAGGAGAAGACGGGAACGAGCTGAAATGTGGCTCCCACATGGACAGGCTTCTTAGGAAACTTCCAGTGTACCTCAGAGACAGTTTCATTGAACATTGTTTGAATAAGGGCATCCTTAAAGAGGGCTCGAGAAGCACCTATGCTCTTAGAGACCTGGCCGCATGGTTTGAGGTGAAGGCAAAGGCGAAGAGCATCGCTCACCAGGCCACAATCTCAGCCATAGCCACCGGGGGAAGGAAGGAGTTTGAACGCCAGGAGGGACAGAAAAGGCCAAATCCCACTACCATGTACTTAAATAGTGAAGCCGGGGAGGAACCTGGGAAGAAGACCAATCTCAAGAGCAAGAACATCAAATTCCAACCTTACTACCCATATTGCAATAGTAAGGGGCACTTCCTTGGCTCATGCCCCAGGGTAAAAAAGCTCACTCAAACTCAAGTGAGTCAATTGAAGGCCTGGATCACTTCAGGCGAGCGATGCTACAAGTGTGCCCGTAGCCATAAGGCGGAGACCTGCACATTGAGGAAACCCTGCAACCGCTGTAAAGAAATCCATCTCACTGTGTTGCATGATGTAATTCCCCAAGAACAGAAGGAGCAGAGTATGCTCATAGTAGGAGCTGCAAAGGAGCTGTACCTCGACCAGCAGAACCGGTCTCCAAGGGTCATGTTGAAGGTGGTCAAGGTCACTCTGCAAAGTGAAGGGAGAAGCATTGATACATTAGCCATTCTAGATGATGGGTCAGAAAGAACAATCATTCTCACGGCAGCCACCTGTCAGCTTAACCTGGAGGGGACACCCGAGACCCTTAATCTCAGAACGGTGCGACATGATGTTATCCAAATGAAAGGCTCTGCTGTAAACTTTAGCATTTCACCTTCAGGAAACAGGGACAAGGCCTATAACATCACCAATGCCTTCACGGCAGATGGCTTGAATCTCGCAGGGCACTCCTGCCCGGTAAGTGTTCTACAGAAACAATATCCTCATCTACGAGGATTACCACTTCCTAACCTGGCCAGAGTAGCGCCACTTATCCTGATCGGGTCAGACCACCCACATCTCGTCACCCCGACTGAGCCTATACGAGCTGGACCAGAAGGAGGGCCCATTGCTGTCCATACATCCTTGGGTTGGGCTGTGCAAGGTCCATCCCATCTACTTCTCTCGACCCAAGCTGTACAGTCACAGCAAGTCCTCTTCACCAGAAGCAATCCAGATGCAACCACTGACCTCCGGAATGTTGAGATGCTCTGGAAGAAGGACACCTTCTCCAACCGGAAGCTACAGGAGGTCACTCGCTCGAAACATGACTCCTATGCATTAGACCTCCTGGAGAAGAGCACCACCACCACTGAAATGGATGGCGATCGCAGGTATGCAACCCCACTGCTACGGGTGCCCAACCATCCTCCTCTGGCAACCACGACACGGGCTGTACTCCCACTACTGCGTGGAACGGAGCGACGCCTGGTGAAGAATCATGAGCTTGCAGAAGTTCATAACCGAGAGATTCATAACCTTGTGAAGGCAGGCTACATCACTGAAGTGACAGCTCATGAAGAGGGAAACGCACTCCGTGAATCCTGGTATCTCCCTCACCATGTTATCCAGCAACATGGTGGGAAGTATAGACGTGTCTTCAACTGTTCATACCAAGCTGCTGGTAAAAGCCTGAATGACTGTCTACTCCCCGACCAACCTTAGGTCCTTCCTTGCTCGGTGTCCTTCTCCGGTTCCGGCAGCACTCTACAGCCATCAGTGGAGACATCAAAGCCATGTTTCATCAGATTTGTTTATTGCCTTCCGACACCACACTGCTCCGGTTCATATGGCGAGATATGGAACGAGATGCAGAACCCACAATCTATGAATGGCAGGTACTCCCATTTGGCACCACCTGCAGTCCTTGCTGTGCCATATACGCTCTGCAGAGACACGCACGGGAGCATCCAGACAGTGACCCAGAAGTATTGGATTCAGTGGAAAATGCCTTCTATGTGGATAACTGCCTATAGAGCATCCCATCCACGGCTGAAGCGAAAGCACTCCTTGATAAAGTACGGAATCTCCTGTCCAAAGGGGGATTTGAGGTCCGATAGTGGGCTAGTAACAGAGCGGAGGTTATCCAGCACCTCCCGCCACAAGCTAGGTCCAGTAGCAGTGAACTATGGCTAACGCAGTCGGGTGCTAACCCAGAAGAGCCCACTCTAGGACTGAGCTGGAGCTGCATACCGGATACCCTGGGGAATAAGCAACGCTCATCCCCGAGTACTGAAACCCCCACTCTGCGCACCATCTATCGGACCCTGGCTAGTCAATACGAACCCCTTGGGTATATCCTGCCATACACAACACGGGCCAAAGTCTTAGTCCAGGACCTGTGGCAGACCAAGAGGGACTGGGATGAACCAATCCACCCGGCTGACCTAGTGGAACGATGGATCTGTTGGGAAACGGAGTTAACGGAGCTCTCTGATGTCCAAATGCCAAGATGTTATGTACCATCCTGTGCTGACCAACTGGGATCATGCCTGGAACTGCATGTGTTCTGTGACGCTTCGGAGCAAGCGTATGGGGCGGTTTCCTATCTTAGAGTGGAGGATAAGGCAGGCCACACCCATGTCTCCTTTGTCATGGCCAGGTCCAGGGTCGCACCCAAGAAGCAGTTGTCAATGCCAAGGCTGGAACTCAGTGCTGCACTTTCCGGAGCCCAGTTGGCCTCTACCTTGCGAGCCGAGCTCACCTTGTCAATCCAAAGGGTCATCTACTGGAGTGATTCGACCACTGTATTGACCTGGCTCAAGTCTGAGTCCTGCAGGTATAAGGTGTTCGTCGGAACTCGCATTGCGGAAATCCAAGACCTAACAGAAGTCCAGGACTGGACGTATGTTGATAGCATAAACAATCCTGCTGATGACATTACTAGAGGTAAAACCCTTCAGGAACTGGCTCAACCCCATCGCTGGAGCTTGGGACCACCATTCTTGTCCCAACCAGAGAACGAGTGGCCGACAGCCCCCAGGTGTACGGCCCCTTCGCAACCAACTGAAGCTCATGAGTTAAGGAGGTCCGCCCAATGCTACAGCATTTCTACGGAACCAACAACGGATCTCCCTGACCTAACACAATCCCAAACACTGACAGATCTGATTACCGCCACAAACCAGACCTCAGATGGGGTGGCTTCTATACCCACCTCCCTCGCGGCAGAGATGCTACTCCTCCAGCAAGCACAAGCGGTTAGCTTCCCTGAGGAGTTAAAAGCTCTGAAAGCCGGTAGGGAAGTGGCTAAGGACAGCCGTCTTCTCTCTCTTGCCCCAGAATATGATCCAATCCTTGGAGTGATCAGAGTCAGAGGGAGGCTGCGCCAAGCAGAGATTTTGGACCCAGATGCTATCCACCCAATTATCCTTGACTCCAGACACCCTCTTACCAGGCTCCTCATCAAGAGTTATGATGAGCGGCTTCTCCACCCAGGGCCAGAGAGTGTCTATGGGGAGATGAGGCGGTAAGTCGCTCTGGATAAGAGCGTCTGCTAAATGACTTAAATGTAAATGTAAATGTACTGGATAAGGAGGACGAGGAGCCATTCGTGAGCACCAATACGCCTGCGTAGAATGTCAGAGATGGCGGGCCAGAGCTACGGTGCCCAAAATGGCAGATTTACCCCCTGCTCGCTTGTGCCTCCTTAAACCACCCTTCTGGTCAACAGGAGTAGATTGCTTTGGCCCCTTGATGATTAAGTTAGGTCGTCGTGTGGAAAAGCGCTGGGGCATTCTATTCAAGTGTTTGACAACCAGATGTATCCACCTGGACCTAATGGAGAGTTTGGATACGGAAGCCTTACTCATGGCCCTACGGCGGTTTATCTCCCGACGGGGGAAACCCTACGAGATCCTGGCTGACAGAGGTACGAACTTCAAGGCAGGAGAAGCCAGGTTGGAGGAAGCCTTCCAAGCCATGGAACCCAGCCTCCAGGATCAGCTGATGGACCAACAAATCTCATTCAAATTTAACCCTCCAGGCGCTCCTCATTTTGGAGGAACATGGGAGCGAGAGATCAAATCTGTAAAGACGGCCTTACGAGTCGTACTAAGGGACCAAACTGTCACTGAAACTGTCTTGAGGACCGTCCTGATAGAGGTGGAAGGGATTCTGAACTCCAAACCCTTGGGATATCTCTCTGCAGACATCGCTGACCCCGATCCGGTTACACCGAATATGCTCTTGATGGGACACCGAGATGCGTCCTTTCCTCAAGCTATGTATGCTGATTACCAACCTCGTAGGCAGACGCCGGTGGCGACACAGCCAAATCTTAGCTGACCATTTTTGGGCCCGATTCATTCAGGATTACCTACCAAGTCTACAGCACAGAGGGAAATGGGGGACAGAAATGGCCAGCCTAGAAACTGGCCAAGTAGTAATGATGGTGAACGCTCAGCTGCCTCGAGCCTCCTTGCCGGTGGGCCGTATAACTAAGACCATGCCTTAGACCGATGGTCGTGTTAGATCAGAGGAGATCCAGGTGAAGAACCGGACATATATCCGGCCAGTTGCCCGACTAATTCCTCTCCCTGAGATGACAGGGGACGGGGAGCAATGAGCCTTTTGAGGAGTGTGGAATTTAACAAATTTCCGGGGTGGCTGTAGAAAAGGCCCACGGAGTTGGTGGAATAATCCTTTAATTCATTGCCATTTACTCAACTGGGCCAGGGGCGCTTTAATTAGGTCAGGTGGAAATGTCCGACAGATCTCAACTCCATAAAAAGAGGAAATTGCCATCGCCTGATCTCGCTGCGTTCTCTTCCTTAACACCATCTGATCCAGAAGTTCTGTGCATCCATGAATCCACACTACTCAGTAAATATACCACTTTATGGTTAAAGGAATTCCTGCCTCAGTCTCATCCATTCCTGTCACCTGACACGTGACCACCTGTTCACCTTCACTGTCAGTCATCCTACCTGTCCAGCTACCCACACAGATTCCACTAATCTTTCAATAACTATTGTGTATTGTTAGTCTCAGTGACCTTACTGACAATATCCACGTTTAAAACAGATCGAAATACATTGTTGGATACAGTTTTCTTGTCTTTCATTATGCAGACATTTGTTTTATTCGACTATATTTCTCATTAGGAATACGGTTGTCACCCCCTTGGAGGCTTGGTGCATGTACAAAGAAACAGTACCAAATTCAACCATGGGTGGCTGTTAACTAAAATAATGGCAATGCGTGTAGTCGTGTAAAGGTTTTCAATGTTTTCTTGTCAGAGTTTTATGGTTTTGCATATGACTGTGCATTATATGCTGTCGTAATAGGGTTGAGGATCAGATCAAGCTGTCACGATCGTCATGGGTAATAAGAAGCGGACCAAAGCGCAGCGTGGTGTGAATGCATCGTTTTAATGGATGACGAAAACACGACATAAACTGAACAAGCCAATAAATGAACAACGACCGTGACGCTATATACCATATGTGCTGACACAAGCACCTAACATAGACAATCACCCAACAATGACAACACAGGCTACCTAAATATGGTTCCCAATCAGAGACAACGACTAACACCTGCCTCTGATTGAAAACCATATCAGGCCAAACACAGAAAAAGACAAACTAGACATACAGCATAGAATGCCCACTCAGATCACACCCATGCCAAACAAAACCTGTAAACATACATAGCAAACTATGGTCAGGGCATGACACAAACCTATTGGGAATTCTTGATCAATCAAAATGTACCTGTTTTCTGTATAGAATGACTTGTATACAGATTATATTACAACTTTTTGTGTTTTGGCTTAGTGGTTGTTTCTTTACTAACTAGGAAAACTCAACGGTGTGTAAGTCTGAGAAACATTATTGAGCTGGTTGGTTTATTGTTGTTGAAAGCTTGAAATGTACAGACATTGAGAAGTGATATTGCAGCAACAGTTTTAAAGTGGGTACTCGTATCATATATATATATATCCTTGCATGTTTGAATTAGAGCTCCTTTAAAGTGTTTTCATCACCGCCTGGTAAACACATTCTTGTAAATTGTCTACGTTAACATTTCTGGTTATGTCTCACCTGTAACATAATAATACTAAAGATTATGATAATAATGTTATATTATTTTTATAATACATACATATCTGCAAACCAAATGTATTTCTGAAAACCCCTTTTTGCATCTTCAATAGTTGGAGATGTTCCAACGTTCGTAGATGATCCTCAGGGGCATATAACAACCAGGGTTGTTGTAGAGTGGGCATAAGTTCAACACTCAGGAGTCAATGTCCTAGCTTTTGTCTTTTTCATAGCCTGTGAGAGAGAATATATTCCACAGCCTTGGTTTTTAATCAAACTTTCTAATCAATAAGCGGGTCATGTTGACCCTAAGAGGGCAGAAGCTATTGTTGCTCCGTCACATGCACACTCACGCACGCCCCCTGATTTTACGTGTCTTTTTTTTTTTGTTCGCGACAGACCGGGGTGATGGCTGGAAAGGACATTTTCCCAGCGTTAAAGGGTGAGATACTGTTTTAAAACCATTGATTTAATACCAAAATATATAGTACAAACTTTTTAAAGAAATGTTAGAATTAATTACCAAATTGTCCTACTATTTAAACATGCATCATTAGTGTTTTTATGTAAAATCATTGGAGGCCTACAGTTGTACATTATTACAAACTTTATAACATACCATTGTAGGAAAGACTATAAAATAATACATGTTTTTTTCAGACATTACATTTCTTCGTGACAGACAGTGGTGATGGATGGAAAGGACATTTTCCTGTCATTAAAGGGTGAGATGTTGTTTATTCTATAATAATTTAAGGTCCATAAATATTTGATGCAAAATAATGAAAGCTTAATGTAGTTCAGATAGAGCACGATCAGCAGGGCGGGCGATCGGGTACACAACTGTATCAACGGCTTGAATTTCTGACAAAATAATATTATCATTGTATACAATATATTTGTTTATTAGACCTACCAACATATAGCACAATACTGAGATACTAAAAAAATGTATATGCAACCTGTGTACTGACTATGTTGAAATAATCTAAATGAATGCAGCGACCACTTCATTAAAAAACTATAGATGCATTTGACCTTAGAACATTTTGTTTTATAATGGTTACATGTTCAGTACACACCCCTGCATTCTATATTATAAAGTAGGCTGTTGGTCTTTGAGGTCCGTTATGTAAATTTGCCTTTATACATCTCATTGACCTACTGTCAACTCCCTCAGTTGTAAACATCTACAATAATCATTAGACGTACACGTGAGAGTTATCAACCCCCGTGTCGGGGTTTGTACAGAGTTGGTTAAATCCGCTCTTTGCTCCCCCCTTACATGGGTAATTGTCACGCCTTGGTCTTAGTATTTTGTGTTTTAGTTTATTAGTTGGTCAGGCCAGGGTGTGACATGGGTTTATTGTTTGTTGTATTCTTAGTGGGTTTTTTTAGTTATTGGGATTGTAGCTGATTAGGGGTGTGTGTTACATAGGTTCGGCTGCCTGAGGCGGTTCTCAATCAGAGTCAGGTGATTCTCGTTGTCTCTGATTGGGAACCGTATTTAGGTAGCCTGGGTTTCGCTTTGTATTTCGTGGGTGATTGTTCCTGTCTCTGTGTAGTGTTCACCAGATAGGCTGTAATAGGTTTTCACGTTTCGTTTGTTGTTTTTTGTATTTATTCGTTATTTCATGTATAGGTCCGTTATTTCATTATTTGTTTCATTAAAGAACATGAGTAACCAACATGCTGCATTTCGGTCCGACTCTCTTTCGACAACCGAAGAACGTCGTTACAGAATCACCCAACACACTCGGACCGAGCAGCGTGCTAACAGGCAGCGACAGCTGGAGCAGCAAAGGGAGGAGGAATTATTCGGAGTATGGACATGGGAAGACGTGCTGGATGGTAAAGGTTGTTACACTTGGGAGGAGATATTGGCCGGAAGAGATCGCCTCCCATGGGAACAGGTGGAGGCACTAAGGAGAGCTGAGGCAGCCGGAGATAGGAGCCGACGATACGAGGTAAAACGGTTGGCAAGGAAGCCCGAAAAGCAGCCCCAGCTATCAGGGAGTATGGCTACGCCAGGTAGGAGACCTGCGCAAACTCCCTGTGCTTATCGGGGGGCTAAAGAGACCGGGCAGGCACCGTGTCCCCAGTGCGGGTGCATAGCCCGGTGCGGTATATTTCAGCTCCGGGTATCGGCCGGGCTAGATTGAGCGTCGAGCCAAATGCCATGAAGCCGGCCCTACGCATCTGGTCCCCAGTGCGTCTCCTTGGGCCGGCTTACATGGCACCAGCCTTGCGCTCGGTCTCTCCGGTTCGCCTACATAGCCCAGTGCGGGCTATTTCTCCTCACAGCACTGGCAGGGCAACCGAGAGTATTCAACCAGGTAAGGTTGGGCAGGCTCGGTGCTCAAGAGCTCCAGTGCGCCTGCACGGTCCGGTCTATCCAGTACCACCTCCACACCCCAGCCCTCCGGTAGCAGCTCCCGGCACTAGGCTTCCTGTGCGTGTCCTCGGCTCAATACCACCAGTGCCAGCACCACGCATCAGGCCAACAGTGCGCTTCGCCTCTCCTGTCCTGTCGGAGCCTTTCTCCTCTCCAGCGCTGCCGGAGCCTCCTGCCTGTTCGGAGCAGCCTGAGCTGCTAGTCTGCATGGAGCAGCCAGAGCTGCCAGCCTGCATGGAGCAGCTAGAGCTGCCAGGTCTGCATGGGGCAGCCAGAGCTGTGAGGCAGTTCGGAGCAGCCAGAGCTGCCAGTCTGCATGGAGCAGCCAGAGCTGCCAGTCTGCATGGAGCAGTTAGAGCTGCCAGTCTGCAAAGAGCTGCCAGTCTGCAAAGAGCTGCCAGTCTTAATGGAGCAGCTAGAGCTGCCAGTCTGCAGGGAGCTGCCAGTCTGCATGGAGCAGCCAGAGCTGCCAGTCTGCATGGAGCAGCTAGAGCTGCCAGTCTGCAAGGAGCTGCCAGTCTGCATGGAGCAGTCAGAGCTGCCAGTCTGCATGGAGCAGCTAGAGCTGCCAGTCTGCAAGGAGCTGCCAGTCTGCATGGAGCAGCCAGGGCTGCCAGTCTGCATGGAGCAGCCAGAGCCGCCAGTCAGCATGCAGCAGCCAGAGCCGTCAGTCAGCAAGAAGCAGCCAGAGCCGTCAGTCTGCCAGGATCTGCCAGTCAGCCAGACTCTTCCAGATCTGCCAGTCAGCCAGACTCTTCCAGATCTGCCAGTCAGACAGACTCTTCCAGTTCTGCCAGTCAGCCAGACTGTTCCAGATCTGCCAGTCAGCCAGACTCTTCCAGATCTGCCAGTCAGCCAGACTCTTCCAGATCTGCCAGTCAGCCAGACTCTTCCAGATCTGCCAGTCAACCAGACTCTTCCAGATCTGCCAGTCAGCCAGACTCTTCCAGATCTGCCAGTCAGCCAGACTCTTCCAGATCTGCCAGTCAGCCAGACTCTTCCAGATCTGCCAGTCAGCCAGACACTTCCAGATCTGCCAGTCAGCCAGACTCTTTCAGACCTGCCATTCAGCCAGACTCTTCCAGATCTGCCAGTCAACCAGACTCTTCCAGATCTGCCAGTCAACCAGACTCTTCCAGATCTGCCAGTCAGCCAGACTCTTCCAGATCTGCCAGTCAGCCAGACTCTTCCAGATCTGCCAGTCAGCCAGACTATTCCAGATCTGCCAGTCAGCCAGACTCTTCCAGATCTGCCAGTCAGCCAGACTCTTCCAGATCTGCCAGTCAACCAGACTCTTCCAGATCTGCCAGTCAGCCAGACTCTTCCAGATCTGCCAGTCAGCCAGACTCTTCCAGATCTGCCAGTCATCCAGACTCTTCCAGATCTGCCAGTCAACCAGACCCTTCCAGATCTGCCAGTCAACCAGACTCTTCCAGATCTGCCAGTCAACCAGACTCTTCCAGATCTGCCAGTCAACCAGACTCTTCCAGATCTGTCAGTCAACCAGACACTTCCAGATCTGCCAGTCAGCCAGACTCTTCCAGATCTGCCAGTCAACCAGACTCTTCCAGATCTGCCAGTCAACCAGACTCTTCCAGATCTTCCAGTCAACCAGACTCTTCCAGATCCACCAGTCAGCCAGGATCCGCTAGTCAGCCAGGATCTGCCAGATCTGCTAGTCAGCCAGGATCCGCCAGTCGGCCAGGATCTGCCAGTCAGCCAGGATCCGCCAGTCAGCCAGGATCTGCCAGATCTGCTAGTCAGCCAGGATCCGCCAGTCGGCCAGGATCTGCCAGTCAGCCATGATCCGTCAGTCAGCCAGGATCAGCCAGTCAGCCAGGATCCGCCAGTCAGCCAGGATCCGCCAGTCAGCCAGGATCTGCCAAATCTGATAGTCAGCCAGGATCCGCCAGTCAGATAGGATCTGCCAAATCTGATAGTCAGCCAGGATCCGCCAGTCAACCAGGATCTGCCAGATCTGATAGTCAGCCAGGATCCGCCAGTCAACCAGGATCTGCCGGATTCAACTGCCTGGCTGCAAGGAGCTGCCAGTCTGCATGGAGCAGTCAGAGCTGCCAGTCTGCATGGAGCAGCTAGAGCTGCCAGTCTGCAAGGAGCTGCCAGTCTGCATGGAGCAGCCAGAGCTGCCAGTCTGCATGGAGCAGTTAGAGCTGCCAGTCTGCAAAGAGCTGCCAGTCTGCAAAGAGCTGCCAGTCTTAATGGAGCAGCTAGAGCTGCCAGTCTGCAGGGAGCTGCCAGTCTGCATGGAGCAGCCAGAGCTGCCAGTCTGCATGGAGCAGCTAGAGCTGCCAGTCTGCAAGGAGCTGCCAGTCTGCATGGAGCAGTCAGAGCTGCCAGTCTGCATGGAGCAGCTAGAGCTAACAGTCTGCAAGGAGCTGCCAGTCTGCATGGAGCAGCCAGAGCTGCCAGTCTGCATGGAGCAGCCAGAGCCGCCAGTCAGCATGCAGCAGCCAGAGCAGTCAGTCAGCATGAAGCAGACAGAGCCGTCAGTCTGCCAGGATCTGCCAGTCAGCCAGACTCTTCCAGATCTGCCAGTCAGCCAGACTCTTCCAGATCTGCCAGTCAGACAGACTCTTCCAGATCTGCCAGTCAGCCAGACTCTTCCAGATCTGCCAGTCAGCCAGACTCTTCCAGATCTGCCAGTCAGCCAGACTCTTCCAGATCTGCCAGTCAGCCAGACTCTTCCAGATCTGCCAGTCAACCAGACTCTTCCAGATCTGCCAGTCAACCAAACTCTTCCAGATCTGCCAGTCAGCCAGACTCTTCCAGATCTGCCAGTCAGCCAGACTCTTCCAGATCTGCCAGTCAGCCAGACTCTTCCAGATCTGCCAGTCAGCCAGACTCTTTCAGATCTGCCATTCAGCCAGACTCTTCCAGATCTGCCAGTCAACCATACTCTTCCAGATCTGCCAGTCAACCAGACTCTTCCAGATCTGCCAGTCAGCCAGACTCTTCCAGATCTGCCAGTCAGCCAGACTCTTCCAGATCTGCCAGTCAGCCAGACTCTTCCAGATCTGCCAGACAACCAGACTCTTCCAGATCTGCCAGTCATCCAGACTCTTCCAGATCTGCCAGTCAACCAGACTCTTCCAGATCTGCTAGTCAACCAGACACTTCCAGATCTGCCAGTCAACCAGACTCTTCCAGATCTGCCAGTCAGCCAGACTCTTCCAGATCTGCCAGTCAGCCAGACTCTTCCAGATCTGCCAGTCATCCAGACTCTTCCAGATCTGCCAGTCAACCAGACTCTTCCAGATCTGCCAGTCAACCAGACTCTTCCAGATCTGCCAGTCAACCAGACCCTTCCAGATCTGCCAGTCAACCAGACACTTCCAGATCTGCCAGTCAGCCAGACTCTTTCAGATCTGCCAGTCAACCAGACTCTTCCAGATCTGCCAGTCAACCAGACTCTTCCAGATCTGCCAGTCAACCAGACTCTTCCAGATCCACCAGTCAGCCAGGATCCGCTAGTCAGCCAGGATCTGCCAGATCTGCTAGTGAGCCAGGATCCGCCAGTCGGCCAGGATCTGCCAGTCAGCCAGGATCCGCCAGTCAGCCAGGATCTGCCAGATCTGCCTGTCAACCAGACTCTTCCAGATCTGCCAGTCAACCAGACTCTTCCAGATCTGCCAGTCAACCAGACTCTTCCAGATCTGCCAGTCAACCAGACTCTTCCAGATCTGCCAGTCAACCAGACACTTCCAGATCTGCCAGTCAACCAGACTCTTCCAGATCTGCCAGTCAACCAGACTCTTCCAGATCTGCCAGTCAACCAGACTCTTCCAGATCTGCCAGTCAACCAGACTCTTCCAGATCCACCAGTCAGCCAGGATCCGCTAGTCAGCCAGGATCTGCCAGATCTGCTAGTCAGCCAGGATCCGCCAGTCGGCCAGGATCTGCCAGTCAGCCAGGATCCGCCAGTCAGCCAGGATCTGCCAGATCTGCTAGTCAGCCAGGATCCGCCAGTCGGCCAGGATCTGCCAGTCAGCCATGATCCGTCAGTCAGCCAGGATCAGCCAGTCAGCCAAGATCTGCCAGTTAGCCAGGATTCGCCAGTCAGCCAGGATCTGCCAGATCTGATAGTCAGCCAGGATCCGCCAGTCAACCAGGATCTGCCAGATCTGATAGTCAGCCAGGATCCGCCAGTCAACCAGGATCTGCCGGATTCAACTGCCTGGCTGCAAGGAGCTGCCAGTCTGCATGGAGCAGTCAGAGCTGCCAGTCTGCATGGAGCAGCTAGAGCTGCCAGTCTGCAAGGAGCTGCCAGTCTGCATGGAGCAGCCAGAGCTGCCAGTCTGCATGGAGCAGTTAGAGCTGCCAGTCTGCAAAGAGCTGCCAGTCTGCAAAGAGCTGCCAGTCTTAATGGAGCAGCTAGAGCTGCCAGTCTGCAGGGAGCTGCCAGTCTGCATGGAGCAGCCAGAGCTGCCAGTCTGCATGGAGCAGCTAGAGCTGCGAGTCTGCAAGGAGCTGCCAGTCTGCATGGAGCAGTCAGAGCTGCCAGTCTGCATGGAGCAGCTAGAGCTGCCAGTCTGCAAGGAGCTGCCAGTCTGCATGGAGCAGCCAGAGCTGCCAGTCTGCATGGAGCAGCCAGAGCCGCCAGTCAACATGCAGCAGCCAGAGCCGTCAGTCAGCATGAAGCAGCCAGAGCCGTCAGTCAGCCAGGATCTGCCAGTCAGCCAGACTCTTCCAGATCTGCCAGTCAACCAGACTCTTCCAGATCTGTCAGTCAACCAGACACTTCCAGATCTGCCAGTCAGCCAGACTCTTCCAGATCTGCCAGTCAACCAGACTCTTCCAGATCTGCCAGTCAACCAGACTCTTCCAGATCCACCAGTCAGCCAGGATCCGCTAGTCAGCCAGGATCTGCCAGATCTGCTAGTCAGCCAGGATCCGCCAGTCGGCCAGGATCTGCCAGTCAGCCAGGATCCGCCAGTCAGCCAGGATCTGCCAGATCTGCTAGTCAGCCAGGATCCGCCAGTCGGCCAGGATCTGCCAGTCAGCCATGATCCGTCAGTCAGCCAGGATCAGCCAGTCAGCCAGGATCCGCCAGTCAGCCAGGATCCGCCAGTCAGCCAGGATCTGCCAAATCTGATAGTCAGCCAGGATCCGCCAGTCAACCAGGATCTGCCAGATCTGATAGTCAGCCAGGATCCGCCAGTCAACCAGGATCTGCCGGATTCAACTGCCTGGCTGCAAGGAGCTGCCAGTCTGCATGGAGCAGTCAGAGCTGCCAGTCTGCATGGAGCAGCTAGAGCTGCCAGTCTGCAAGGAGCTGCCAGTCTGCATGGAGCAGCCAGAGCTGCCAGTCTGCATGGAGCAGTTAGAGCTGCCAGTCTGCAAAGAGCTGCCAGTCTTAATGGAGCAGCTAGAGCTGCCAGTCTTAATGGAGCAGCCAGAGCCGTCAGTCAGCATGAAGCAGCCAGAGCCGTCAGTCTGCCAGGATCTGCCAGTCAGCCAGACTCTTCCAGATCTGCCAGTCAGCCAGACTCTTCCAGATCTGCCAGTCAGACAGACTCTTCCAGATCTGCCAGTCAGCCAGACTCTTCCAGATCTGCCAGTCAGCCAGACTCTTCCAGATCTGCCAGTCAGCCAGACTCTTCCAGATCTGCCAGTCAGCCAGACTCTTCCAGATCTGCCAGTCAACCAGACTCTTCCAGATCTGCCAGTCAACCAAACTCTTCCAGATCTGCCAGTCAGCCAGACTCTTCCAGATCTGCCAGTCAGCCAGACTCTTCCAGATCTGCCAGTCAGCCAGACTCTTCCAGATCTGCCAGTCAGCCAGACTCTTTCAGATCTGCCATTCAGCCAGACTCTTCCAGATCTGCCAGTCAGCCAGACTCTTCCAGATCTGCCAGTCAACCAGACTCTTCCAGATCTGCCAGTCAACCAGACACTTCCAGATCTGCCAGTCAGCCAGACTCTTTCAGATCTGCCAGTCAACCAGACTCTTCCAGATCTGCCAGTCAACCAGACTCTTCCAGATCTGCCAGTCAACCAGACTCTTCCAGATCCACCAGTCAGCCAGGATCCGCTAGTCAGCCAGGATCTGCCAGATCTGCTAGTCAGCCAGGATCCGCCAGTCGGCCAGGATCTGCCAGTCAGCCAGGATCCGCCAGTCAGCCAGGATCTGCCAGATCTGCCTGTCAACCAGACTCTTCCAGATCTGCCAGTCAACCAGACTCTTCCAGATCTGCCAGTCAACCAGACTCTTCCAGATCTGCCAGTCAACCAGACTCTTCCAGATCTGCCAGTCAACCAGACACTTCCAGATCTGCCAGTCAACCAGACTCTTCCAGATCTGCCAGTCAACCAGACTCTTCCAGATCTGCCAGTCAACCAGACTCTTCCAGATCTGCCAGTCAACCAGACTCTTCCAGATCCACCAGTCAGCCAGGATCCGCTAGTCAGCCAGGATCTGCCAGATCTGCTAGTCAGCCAGGATCCGCCAGTCGGCCAGGATCTGCCAGTCAGCCAGGATCCGCCAGTCAGCCAGGATCTGCCAGATCTGCTAGTCAGCCAGGATCCGCCAGTCGGCCAGGATCTGCCAGTCAGCCATGATCCGTCAGTCAGCCAGGATCAGCCAGTCAGCCAAGATCTGCCAGTTAGCCAGGATTCGCCAGTCAGCCAGGATCTGCCAGATCTGATAGTCAGCCAGGATCCGCCAGTCAACCAGGATCTGCCAGATCTGATAGTCAGCCAGGATCCGCCAGTCAACCAGGATCTGCCGGATTCAACTGCCTGGCTGCAAGGAGCTGCCAGTCTGCATGGAGCAGTCAGAGCTGCCAGTCTGCATGGAGCAGCTAGAGCTGCCAGTCTGCAAGGAGCTGCCAGTCTGCATGGAGCAGCCAGAGCTGCCAGTCTGCATGGAGCAGTTAGAGCTGCCAGTCTGCAAAGAGCTGCCAGTCTGCAAAGAGCTGCCAGTCTTAATGGAGCAGCTAGAGCTGCCAGTCTGCAGGGAGCTGCCAGTCTGCATGGAGCAGCCAGAGCTGCCAGTCTGCATGGAGCAGCTAGAGCTGCGAGTCTGCAAGGAGCTGCCAGTCTGCATGGAGCAGTCAGAGCTGCCAGTCTGCATGGAGCAGCTAGAGCTGCCAGTCTGCAAGGAGCTGCCAGTCTGCATGGAGCAGCCAGAGCTGCCAGTCTGCATGGAGCAGCCAGAGCCGCCAGTCAACATGCAGCAGCCAGAGCCGTCAGTCAGCATGAAGCAGCCAGAGCCGTCAGTCAGCCAGGATCTGCCAGTCAGCCAGACTCTTCCAGATCTGCCAGTCAGACAGACTCTTCCAGATCTGCCAGTCAGCCAGACTCTTCCAGATCTGCCAGTCAGCCAGACTCTTCCTGATCTGCCAGTCAGCCAGACTCTTCCAGATCTGCCAGTCAGCCAGACTCTTCCAGATCTGCCAGTCAACCAGACTCTTCCAGATCTGCCAGTCAGCCAGACTCTTCCAGATCTGCCAGTCAGGCAGACTCTTCCAGATCTGCCAGTCAACCAGACCCTTCCAGATCTGCCAGTCAACCAGACTCTTCCAGATCTGCCAGTCAACCAGACTCTTCCAGATCTGCCAGTCAACCAGACTCTTCCAGATCTGTCAGTCAACCAGACACTTCCAGATCTGCCAGTCAGCCAGACTCTTCCAGATCTGCCAGTCAACCAGACTCTTCCAGATCTGCCAGTCAACCAGACTCTTCCAGATCTGCCAGTCAACCAGACTCTTCCAGATCCACCAGTCAGCCAGGATCCGCTAGTCAGCCAGGATCTGCCAGATCTGCTAGTCAGCCAGGATCCGCCAGTCGGCCAGGATCTGCCAGTCAGCCAGGATCCGCCAGTCAGCCAGGATCTGCCAGATCTGCTAGTCAGCCAGGATCCGCCAGTCGGCCAGGATCTGCCAGTCAGCCATGATCCGTCAGTCAGCCAGGATCAGCCAGTCAGCCAGGATCCGCCAGTCAGCCAGGATCCGCCAGTCAGCCAGGATCTGCCAAATCTGATAGTCAGCCAGGATCCGCCAGTCAACCAGGATCTGCCAGATCTGATAGTCAGCCAGGATCCGCCAGTCAACCAGGATCTGCCGGATTCAACTGCCTGGCTGCAAGGAGCTGCCAGTCTGCATGGAGCAGTCAGAGCTGCCAGTCTGCATGGAGCAGCTAGAGCTGCCAGTCTGCAAGGAGCTGCCAGTCTGCATGGAGCAGCCAGAGCTGCCAGTCTGCATGGAGCAGTTAGAGCTGCCAGTCTGCAAAGAGCTGCCAGTCTTAATGGAGCAGCTAGAGCTGCCAGTCTTAATGGAGCAGCCAGAGCCGTCAGTCAGCATGAAGCAGCCAGAGCCGTCAGTCTGCCAGGATCTGCCAGTCAGCCAGACTCTTCCAGATCTGCCAGTCAGCCAGACTCTTCCAGATCTGCCAGTCAGACAGACTCTTCCAGATCTGCCAGTCAGCCAGACTCTTCCAGATCTGCCAGTCAGCCAGACTCTTCCAGATCTGCCAGTCAGCCAGACTCTTCCAGATCTGCCAGTCAGCCAGACTCTTCCAGATCTGCCAGTCAACCAGACTCTTCCAGATCTGCCAGTCAACCAAACTCTTCCAGATCTGCCAGTCAGCCAGACTCTTCCAGATCTGCCAGTCAGCCAGACTCTTCCAGATCTGCCAGTCAGCCAGACTCTTTCAGATCTGCCATTCAGCCAGACTCTTCCAGATCTGCCAGTCAGCCAGACTCTTCCAGATCTGCCAGACTCTTCCAGATCTGCCAGTCAGCCAGACTCTTCCAGATCTGCCAGTCAGCCAGACTCTTCCAGATCTGCCAGTCAGCCAGACTCTTCCAGATCTGCCAGACAACCAGACTCTTCCAGATCTGCCAGTCATCCAGACTCTTCCAGATCTGCCAGTCAACCAGACTCTTCCAGATCTGCTAGTCAACCAGACACTTCCAGATCTGCCAGTCAACCAGACTCTTCCAGATCTGCCAGTCAACCAGACTCTTCCAGATCTGCCAGTCAGCCAGACTCTTCCAGATCTGCCAGTCAGCCAGACTCTTCCAGTTCTGCCAGTCATCCAGACTCTTCCAGATCTGCCAGTCAACCAGACTCTTCCAGATCTGCCAGTCAACCAGACTCTTCCAGATCTGCCATTCAACCAGACTCTTCCAGATCTGCCAGTCAACCAGACACTTCCAGATCTGCCAGTCAGCCAGACTCTTCCAGATCTGCCAGTCAACCAGACTCTTCCAGATCTGCCAGTCAACCAGACTCTTCCAGATCTGCCAGTCAACCAGACTCTTCCAGATCCACCAGTCAGCCAGGATCCGCTAGTCAGCCAGGATCTGCCAGATCTGCTAGTCAGCCAGGATCCGCCAGTCGGCCAGGATCTGCCAGTCAGCCAGGATCCGCCAGTCAGCCAGGATCTGCCAGATCTGCCTGTCAAACAGACTCTTCCAGATCTGCCAGTCAACCAGACTCTTCCAGATCTGCCAGTCAACCAGACTCTTCCAGATCTGCCAGTCAACCAGACTCTTCCAGATCTGCCAGTCAACCAGACACTTCCAGATCTGCCAGTCAGCCAGACTCTTCCAGATCTGCCAGTCAACCAGACTCTTCCAGATCTGCCAGTCAACCAGACTCTTCCAGATCTGCCAGTCAACCAGACTCTTCCAGATCCACCAGTCAGCCAGGATCCGCTAGTCAGCCAGGATCTGCCAGATCTGCTAGTCAGCCAGGATCCGCCAGTCGGCCAGGATCTGCCAGTCAGCCAGGATCCGCCAGTCAGCCAGACTCTTCCAGATCTGCCAGTCAGCCAGACTCTTCCAGATCTGCCAGTCAGCCAGACTCTTCCAGATCTGCCAGTCAGCCAGGATCTGCCAGTCAGCCAGGATCCGCCAGTCAGCCAGACTCTTCCAGATCTGCCAGTCAACCAGACTCTTCCAGATCTGCCAGTCAACCAGACTCTTCCAGATCTGCCAGTCAGCCAGACTCTTCCAGATCCGCCAGTCGGCCAGGATCTGCCAGTCAGCCAGACTCTTCCAGATCTGCCAGTCAACCAGACTCTTCCAGATCTGCCAGTCAACCAGACTCTTCCAGATCTGCCAGTCAGCCAGACTCTTCCAGATCCGCCAGTCGGCCAGGATCTGCCAGTCAGCCAGGATCCGCCAGTCAGCCAGACTCTTCCAGATCTGCCAGTCAACCAGACTCTTCCAGATCTGCCAGTCAACCAGACTCTTCCAGATCTGCCAGTCAGCCAGACTCTTCCAGATCCGCCAGTCGGCCAGTCAGCCAGACTCTTCCAGATCTGCCAGTCAGCCAGACTCTTCCAGATCTGCCAGTCAGCCAGACTCTTCCAGTTCTGCCAGTCATCCAGACTCTTCCAGATCTGCCAGTCAACCAGACTCTTCCAGATCTGCCAGTCAACCAGACTCTTCCAGATCTGCCAGTCAACCAGACTCTTCCAGATCTGCCAGTCAACCAGACACTTCCAGATCTGCCAGTCAGCCAGATCTGCTAGTCAGCCAGGATCCGCCAGTCGGCCAGGATCTGCCAGTCAGCCATGATCCGTCAGTCAGCCAGGATCAGCCAGTCAGCCAAGATCTGCCAGTCAGCCAGGATTCGCCAGTCAGCCAGGATCTGCCAGATCTGATAGTCAGCCAGGATCCGCCAGTCAACCAGGATCTGCCAGATCTGATAGTCAGCCAGGATCCGCCAGTCAACCAGGATCTGCCGGATTCAACTGCCTGGCTGCAAGGAGCTGCCAGTCTGCATGGAGCAGTCAGAGCTGCCAGTCTGCATGGAGCAGCTAGAGCTGCCAGTCTGCAAGGAGCTGCCAGTCTGCATGGAGCAGCCAGAGCTGCCAGTCTGCATGGAGCAGTTAGAGCTGCCAGTCTGCAAAGAGCTGCCAGTCTGCAAAGAGCTGCCAGTCTTAATGGAGCAGCTAGAGCTGCCAGTCTGCAGGGAGCTGCCAGTCTGCATGGAGCAGCCAGAGCTGCCAGTCTGCATGGAGCAGCTAGAGCTGCGAGTCTGCAAGGAGCTGCCAGTCTGCATGGAGCAGTCAGAGCTGCCAGTCTGCATGGAGCAGCTAGAGCTGCCAGTCTGCAAGGAGCTGCCAGTCTGCATGGAGCAGCCAGAGCTGCCAGTCTGCATGGAGCAGCCAGAGCCGCCAGTCAACATGCAGCAGCCAGAGCCGTCAGTCAGCATGAAGCAGCCAGAGCCGTCAGTCTGCCAGGATCTGCCAGTCAGCCAGACTCTTCCAGATCTGCCAGTCAGACAGACTCTTCCAGATCTGCCAGTCAGCCAGACTCTTCCAGATCTGCCAGTCAGCCAGACTCTTCCTGATCTGCCAGTCAGCCAGACTCTTCCAGATCTGCCAGTCAGCCAGACTCTTCCAGATCTGCCAGTCAGCCAGACTCTTCCAGATCTGCCAGTCAACCAGACTCTTCCAGATCTGCCAGTCAGCCAGAATCTTCCAGATCTGCCAGTCAGCCAGACTCTTCCAGATCTGCCAGTCAGCCAGACTCTTCCAGATCTGCCAGTCAGCCAGACTCTTCCAGATCTGCCAGTCAGCCAGACCCTTCCAGATCTGCCAGTCAGCCAGACTCTTCCAGATCTGCCAGTCAGCCAGACTCTTCCAGATCTGCCAGTCAACCAGACTCTTCCAGATCTGCCAGTCAGCCAGACTCAGCCTTATTCATTGATACAGCGTATACCTTCACTACTTTGATATGCATCGTGGGGATTAAGAAATGAGGAAAATGTAATGCCCACCCAAAACAATCTATAATATCTGGGATCCTTGGGACGTCCCTGAAACTTAAAATGGTATGGGTTAAGGGTAGGGAAGTCCCAAGGATCCCGCATAGCACTGACCATGTGAACAACAGGCACAACTCCGATATAAAGTTGTTTTTCTCAAAGTAGTCACATGTCCTACTTATTAGTACACTCATAACAACCTAAGCATTACGAAAATTCTATTCAATTAAATATGCCTTGCATACGGTAGCCTAGTGGTTAGAGCGTTGGACTAGTAACCGGAAGGTTGCAAGTTCAAACCCCTGAGCTGACAAGGTAGAATCTGTTGTTTTGCCCCTGAACAGGCAGTTAACTCACTGTTCCTAGGCCGTCATTGAAAATAAGAATTTGTTCTTAACTGACCTGCCTGGTTAAATAAAGGTAAAAAAAAAGCAAATAAGCCATTCCATTTATTTGTTGACCAAATTACACAATCTCATTGACCTCCATACAAAAACTCCTGATGGGGAAGACCATTTTTTTTCTCTCACTTCACCTCATCCTCTGATTGTATAGATACATTGAGAGAATGCCAAGAGTGCAAAGCTGTCATCAAAGCTAAGGGTGGCTACTTTGAAGAATATAAAATATATTTTGATTTGTTTAACACTTTTTTAGTTACTACATGATTCCATATGTGTTATTTCATAGTTTTGATGTCTTCCCTATTATTCTACAATGTAAAACATAGTAATAATAAAGAACCCTGGAATGAGTAGATGTGTCAAATTTTGACTGGTATACCCAAATAGTCTGACATGGAATAGTCTTCATGAAAGTCCCTTTGTGAGAATGTGGCAATCATGTTACACAGATGTATATGGCATGAAACAATAATACTGACAGCAAAAATATACAGATATGTACAACTCAAATACAAAATAAATAAACATATTTTACAACCACACCATTGGATAACAACACTTGCCTTAAGGCCATTATTAGGAGGAAACACAGAATGTGATAATGATAATATATCAAAGAAAGAGAGTAAAGCAAAAGAGGGTCAAAAAGAGGTGCATACAGACAGACCACTATACTGTATAAGACCGTTCAATACAAAAATGGAAATAACTGCACGCACATTCCTCCAAGAAATGTTTACATTAGAACAGTATCTTCTTCTTATGTTGTTTATGTTCAATTCTTCCATTCAAGCCACAGCAGTATTAAAAGGAGAGTAGGAATCATTGCAGAGTGGAGGAGAGTCACAGTATTTCCCTCAGCAAGGGCAGATGCTCGTATTAATATTTGTCTCTTGTGAAAGCCTAACCCTTCCGTCCTCCCTCTGCACATCTCTGTACAGCAGGGACTTCTGGGCCTTCAGCCGACATGCCAGGCACATGAAAATGGAGTCCACGTTTTGGCTCTCCATTGGGTCCTTGGCTGAGGTCTCAAACAGCAGAATGTTGTGGGCGTTTGCAAACTTGAGGGCAGTGTTGGAGGGCACTTGTATCTGACTAACCAGGTCACACTTGTTGCCCACCAGTACCCAAGGCACAGTGGGTGAGACACGGTGCCCGTTGCACTCCTGGATCCACGTCTTCAGGTTCTGGAATGAGTTCATCTTAGTGACATTGTAAACGAAAACGACAGCGTGCACATTGCGGTAGTAGTGTTCTACCATGCTCTTCCTGAAGCGTTCCTGTCCTGCAATGTCCCACACCTGCACCTGATGAGGAGTAATAACAGATCCAGTGGCCAGAGAGTAATCGTTGGTATTGGTCAGAGATAGATGGTATATTAAATGGGTTGAGACCTAATCAGAATAAATAATAAACTGAACAATGTACAAAGGAAAATGTAGGTAACCGGCTTAGTTTAATGATTATGTTTGGAGGATCATTGCATTATGAAGCCAGTGGACATGGGAAAAGGGAGGACAGATTAATTCCACATATATGCTTTTAAAAAAGGCCCAGTGTTTTGAATGCTGCATTAGTGCATGTCTTCCATTTATGAATAATATATAATTGAACAAAGAGGCTCTTGCTTATGCTTTCATAAAGAGCACAGGTTTTATTTTGATGGTGAATCTCAATTAGAAGACAGATGAAGAGAAATATTGTTAAAACATCTCATTAGCTATGTCACTGCCTGTTGCTAAAAACACTGGGACTAGGTCATCATGTTAGGCAGGGGGCATTCAGAGGTTTGTCGACTCGTTTATAGGCAGGTGCAAAGAAAACACTAGGTGATCTGAGGATATGATGGTGGTGGTGCTCTGATGCAACATAAAATTATACTGTCAATTCCTTAACTCAAAAAACATGCAAACATTGCTGATGGATATATTACTTAATAGAAACATTCAACCTAACAACCCATATAAATAGAACATTTTAATTGCATATGGACTCTGGAAATAATTCATTCTTATTGACATGTCATGCATAGATGAATAACGGTTGAAGCGATGAACACATAAATGGTTAATTGACACAAGGAAAGAAAGAAAAGCGGCCCTGTCTCGATCAGATGCTTAAGTAGGCTCTTACCTTTATTTTTTCACCCTCTATTTCCACTGCTTTCTCCCTGAAATCCACACCGATTGTCACCTCGGTCTTCTCTGGAAAGCTCCCACCAGTGAAGCGGAAGGTTAAGCAGGTCTTCCCTACATTTGAATCCCCGATTACAATTATTTTAAATATTTGAGTTTGAACACTCGATTCCAAGGACGTGCTGAGATCCACAGATGATGTGAAATTTATATTTCTTGAATTTCTCGAACCGGTCCCTCCATCATTTTCAAGAAATTAATTTGCCATTACGCTATGATGATGTACACAGTTATGCACTGTGCTCGCGGATGGGGGAAGGCAGGTGAGGCTGCCAGGCAGGGCAACAACAGCAATCCACTCCCCCAAAAGGGAAAAAACAATTATTTCAAAGTCCCCCTATTTCTAAATAGCTCTTTATGTGTATATACAATCGTTTCTTGTCAGTAAGGTTTGATTTCACGCAGAAAAAAAATGTGATCCATTCAGTTGAGCAGGGTTTCCACTAGTTACCATAGCCACAAAGTCAATATATGCAATATCGTAAAAATACACTTATTTTTTTATGTATTTTTGCTGTTGCTTTTTGGTCTTAATTTAAGGTTTAGTGTTAGGCATGAGGTTAGCTGTGTGGTTAGGTTTAAAATCAGATTTCAAAAAAATTACTTTGTGGCTGGGGTAACTAGTGACGACCGCTGATCAGATGCCATCATCTAAAATGTCGCAAATGCATTTGCCTCAAACCTGTTGTCCATGCAAGACAAGTGTCTGATGTATAATGCATCTTGAAAGGTTTCAAGTAGTGCACCAATGATGCATGTTTCCCATTTGCACTGGATATCATAAGTCTATTATAATTAAATATGTAGGTCTAGTCATTAAGTAAAATGTACCAGATATGTATTAACAATTTAATTAACAAATTCATGTCACTCACCTAATGAAATATTGGTTCCAAAAGAGTTCGTAGAGTTATATACTGGATCTCCATTTTGATTAGCTCTGTAGAAAACAATTCTAACATTTGTATCACACAAAGCTTCTTTTTACTCTTTATGAAAGGCTCATTTGTTCCAAATGGTTTCTATGAAATCTGAAAGCATGCTCCAGAATTGGATTCTCACTCTTTACAATCAGAGAGGGCATACAGACAGATTCCGATGTAAGCAATTCCCATTTAGTTATTTTGTATGGTCAGAAGGAACACTAGTCACCTGTAAACAATCTTAGTAGTTTAAAACAACAATGTGAGTTCAGTCAACAGTATACTTAGATATCTACAGACAGGAATATTTATCAATAAAAAAGCATTCTCCAAGGTACATCAGAGGTCATTTTTTGTTATTCCATATGCTTATATTTCAGCCAAAAAGGCCTAGGTTCTGCTGTCAAATGAGAAAGGTTCCGCTGCTATAATTTCCCCTGCCATTTGATGAAAAAGTAATTCTCCCACTAACCTGGGGCTTGTTCAGGACCAGGCTGTTTGGTATGGTCCATGTAATCAAGGCCTGTGGCCAGCCATCCACAGAGCACGTCAGGTTCAGAATTTGGCCAAACGTGACATCTATGCCCCTTGTTGTGCCTTGAATCACAGGCTTTCTTCCTGGTTTGAGAGCAAATCACTTCTCTGCTGTCCCAGTCATGTTTTTGGCCAGACAACGATAAACACCTTTGTCAGCTGTCAGTGGCCGGGCGATGCGCAACATCTCGTTTCCTGGATAGTGAGGGAAGCATTGGAGTCTAGTGCCAGGCGTCAGAACTGTGCTGTTTGGCAGGAGCCATACAAACTCTGGGTTTGACACCACGGGCAGGACATTCCAGAGGGCCATCACTTCCATCTTGCTTTATTGGTAAAATCTCTGTTCGGCATGGCGAAGCTAGGCTTTTCTGCTATGATTGCCTCCAAGCTCAATTGCTAGGCTTGCTTCTCCCAAGTGATTTTTGGCCAGATATACATACTGACCCTCGTCTATCTTCCTCACTCCACGCAGCTCCAGGCTCCCGTTCTTGTGGACTTGGAAGCGTCCTCCCAGGTGTTGGCAGAGAGAAGCCGTATGGTGTGGCCCAGGCATTGTGTGGCTCAGGCTTTCCCTCCACTCTGCAGTCAAGCAGTGTTGTCTGATAAGATACGGCCAACACTTTCATACTGCTTCTTCCACATTGGTCATTGATGTGTGGCTCTCTTGCTTCTAGTTCATGTTCTTGATGTAATCACCATCAGAATTCCTTACCACACAAGCATACTTCCCTTGGTCGGCCAAAGTCACCCTCTTTATCACTAAAGTCCCATCACCTAAGATTTGTTATTTGGTTGAAGACAATGTGGGGACGTCATTACTTGGTGAGAGTCACACAATGTTCGGTGGAGGATCCCCAGTCGCTTGTCAAGTCGTATAGGCAGAGTCTCCTAGTTGGGCCGTGAGCAACAGCTGAGCCTTGGGTGCGATTCGGGGGGAGTCTGGACCTACTTTTACGCTCACCTTCATCTCATCCTCCCCCAGCTCATTCTTAGCATGACACGTAGTATTGTCCCCCTCATCCTTCTGTTCCATTTGTTGCAGCAATAGTGATCAAATCAAACTTTATTTGTCACGTGCTTAAATGCAACAAGTGTAGACCTTACAGTGAAATACTTACTTACAAGCCCTTAACCAACAGTGCAGTTCAAGAAGAGTTAAGAAAATATTTACCAAATACCTAAAGTATAAAATAAAAAGTAACACAATAACATAACAATAATAAGGCTATACAGTGCCTTGCGAAAGTATTCGGCCCCCTTGAACTTTGTGACCTTTTGCCACATTTCAGGTTTCAAACATAAAGATATAAAACTGTATTTTTTTGTGAAGAATCAACAACAAGTGGGACACAATCATGAAGTGGAACGACATTTATTGGATATTTCAAACTTTTTAACAAATCAAAAACTGAAAAATTGGGCGTGCAAAATTATTCAGCCCCCTTAAGGTAATACTATGTAGCGCCACCTTTTGCTGTGATTACAGCTGTAAGTCGCTTGGGGTATGTCTCTATCAGTTTTTGCACATCGAGAGACTGACATTTTTCCCATTCCTCCTTGCAAAACAGCTCGAGCTCAGTGAGGTTGGATGGAGAGCATTTGTGAACAGCAGTTTTCAGTTCTTTCCCGGATTCTCGATTGGATTCAGGTCTGGACTTTGACTTGGCCATTCTAACACCTGGATATGTTTATTTTTGAACCATTCCACTGTAGATTTTGCTTTATGTTTTGGATCATTGTCTTGTTGGAAGACAAATCTCCGTCCCAGTCTCAGGTCTTTTGCAGACTCCATCAGGTTTTCTTCCAGAATGGTCCTGTATTTGGCTCCATCCATCTTCCCATCAATTTTAACCATATTTCTTGGTCCTGCTGAAGAAAAGCAGGCCCAAACCCTGATGCTGCCACCACCATGTTTGACAGTGGGGATGGTGTGTTCAGGGTGATGAGCTGTGTTGCTTTTACGCCAAACATAACGTTTTGCATTGTTGCCAAAAAGTTCAATTTTGGTTTCATCTGACCAGAGCACCTTCTTCCACATGTTTGGTGTGTCTCCCAGGTGGCTTGTGGCAAACTGTAAACAACACTTTTTATGGATATCTTTAAGAAATGGCTTTCTTCTTGCCACTCTTCCATAAAGGCCAGATTTGTGCAATATATGACTGATTGTTGTCCTATGGACAGAGTCTCCAACCTCAGCTGTAGATCTCTACAGTTCATCCAGAGTGATCATGGGCCTCTTGGCTGCATCTCTGATCAGTCTTCTCCTTGTATGAGCTGAAAGTTTAGAGGGATGGCCAGGTCTTGGTAGACTTGCAGTGGTCTGATACTCCTTCCATTTCAATATTATTGCTTGCACAGTGCTCCTTGGGATGTTTAAAGCTTGGGAAATCTTTTTGTATCCAAATCCGTCTTTAAACTTCTTCACAACAGTATCTCGGACCTGCCTGGTGTGTGTCAGGATTTGGCCAGGGTTGTTCCGGTTTTTGGTCACTAGATGCCCCCATTGTGCTTTTTGACCTTTTGCTTTCCCTTGATCCCCTGTGCCTCGTTTTCCCTGATTGTATTTAAACCCTTAGTTTCCCTCAGTTCTTTGCTCTGTGTTTGTATGTTAGCACCCAGCCCTAGTATTCTGTGTACTCTTGTTGATCCCGGTGGATGCTCTTGTGGAATTCTGTTTTTTGTTCTTGTTTATTTATTTTTGAGTATCTTTTGAGGCTTTTTATGCTTTACCTACCACCTTGTGATTTACCTTTTTGTCTTGGAGGATTACCTTGTGGATTACCTTGTTCTTGTGGAATTCCTTTTGAGGTTGTGGAGTTATATGTTTTCCTGAAGGACTTCACTTTTTTACTTTATTAAATACACTGTCTCAAGTACTGCTGTGTCTGCCTCATCTTCTGGGTTCTGCTGACTATTCGTGGCTCAGTTGGTTAAGTGACTGTTTCTCACTCCGGAGACCCGGGTTCGTAACCGGGTCCTGACAGTGTGGTCCTTGTTCTTCATGATGCTCTCTGCGCTTTTAACAGACCTCTGAGACTATCACAGTGCAGGTGCATTTATACGGAGACTTGATTACACACAGGTGGATTGTATTTATCATCATTAGTCATTTAGGTCAACATTGGATCATTCAGAGATCGTGCCTCGTGCCTGCTTCAGTGTTACTTGCCTTCGGCTGGTAGGCTTGCGTCACTGGGCAGCTCGCATCTGGGTTTCCCTTTGTAGTCTTTAAATAATTTTCGAGCCCTGCCACATCCGACGAGCGTCAGAGTCGGTGTTGTAGGATTATATCTTAATCCTTTATTGAAGCTTTGCTTGTTTGATGGTTAGTCTGAGGGCATAGTGGGATTTCTTATAAGCTTCCGGATTAGTGTCCCGCTCCTTGAAAGCGGTAGCTCTAGCCTTTAGCTAGATGCGAATGTTGCCTGTAATCCATGGCTTTTGGTTGGGATATATACGTACGGTCACTGTGAGGACGACGTTGTCGGTTCATTTATTGATGAAGCCGCTGACTGAGGTGGTATACTCCTCAATGCCACTGGATGAATCCCGGAACATATTCCAGTCAAAGCAGTCCTGTAGCGTCACCTCACCACCTCCGTATTAAGCGAGTCACTGGTACTTCCTGTTTTAGTTTTTGCTTGTAAGCAGGAATCAGGAGGATAGAATTATTGTCAGATTTGCCAAATGAAGGGCGAGGCAGAGCTTTGAATGCAGTTTTTTGTGACATGCTGGTAAATTGTTTGTAAAACTGATTTAAGTTTGCCTGCATTAAAGCCCCCGTTCACTAGGCGTGCTGCTTCTGGATGAGTATTTTCTTGTTTGAATATGGCCTTATACAGCTGGTTGAGTGCGGTATTAGTGCCAGCATCGGTCTCTGGTGGTAAATAGACAAATAATATAGAGAAGCGAGAAAGAGAACTCTCTTGTTAGATAGTGTGGTCTACAGCCTATCAAGTCCATGCTAGGTAAAGCTCCGCCTTATCTCAGTTCACTGGTCACGATGGCAACACCCACCCGTAGCACGTGCTCCAGCAGGTGTATCTCACTGATCATCCCTAAAGCCAACACCTCATTTGGCCACCTTTCGTTCCAGTTCTCTGCTGCCTGTGACTGGAACGAATTGCAAAAATCGCTGGAGTTGGAGACTTTTATCTCCCTCACCAACTTCAAACATCTGCTATCTGAGCAGCTAACCGATCGCTGCAGCTGTACATAGTCTATCGGTAAATAGCCCACCCAATTTTACCTACCTCATCCCCATACTGTTTTTATTTATTTACTTTTCTGCTCTTTTCGACACCAATATCTCAACCTGTACATGACCATCTGATCATTTATCACTCCAGTGTCCCACTGTCTGCAAAATTGTAATTATTTGCCTACCTCCTCATGCCTTTTGCACACAATGCATATAGACTCTCTTTTTTTCTACTGTGTTATTGACTTGTTTATTGTTTACTCCATGTGTAACTCTGTGTTGTCTGTTCACACTGCTATGCTTTATCTTGGCCAGGTCGCAGTTGCAAATGAGAACTTGTTCTCAACTAGCCTACCTGGTTAAATAAAGGTGAAAAAAAAGAAAAAAAAAATCATAAGGTACTCTACCTCAGGCGAGCAATACCTCGAGATTTCTTTAATATTAGACGTCGCGCACCAGCTGTTATTGACAAAAAGACACACCCCCACCCCTCGTAGCATCTCTGTTCTGCCAGTGCATGGAAAATCCTGCCAGCTCTATATTATCCTTCTCGTCATTCAGCCACGACTCGGTGAAACATAAGATATTATAGTTCTTAATGTCCAGTTGGTAGGATAATCAGATTCGTAGGTCATCAGTTTTATTTTCCAATAGTTGCATGTTAGCAAGTAGAACGGAAACAGTGGTAGTTTACTCGCTCGCCTACAGATTCTCAGAAGGCAGCCTGATCTGCGTCCTTTTTTCCCTTTGTCTTTTCTTCACGCAAATGACAGAGATTTCCGGTAGAGCAGTATATCCTTCTCATCGTGGTATATTCTTCCAGTTTGTGGTGAGTAATCGCTGTTCTGATGTCCAGACGTTATTTTCGGTCATAAGAGACGGTAGCAGCAACAATATGTTACAAACAACGCAAAAAAACTAACAAAATAGCACAATTGATTAGCCATCCTCTTTGGCGCCATCTTATCCATTCCCGAAGATGACATCGTGGCCAGAACGAGTCCCGCTGTTGTCCATCTGGAGGTTGTTGTTGATCATGGTTCCATCAAGAATGCTCCAGGACATCTCTGGGTCAGGGAAGCATGAGGCAACACAGTCCACTGGAAGTTCTCCCCATAGCTCACCCTCTTCTGGGCTGTGCCCAGGTGTTCGATCTTAGGTGGTGTCATGAGCATCTTCACCTGGAACAGCTCCATGTCCTCACCGTTGATCCTCTGGAAAGAGGTTGTTGCCTCTTTCCATTTCAGTCAGCTGTAGGATCTGTAAGATTCCATTGGAGAACACAGTGACAGATCTCTCAGGGCCAGGGGCAGAGCCAGAGGAGTGTCCGGGGTGGCACTGGACACCCCTGACATCTGATTGGCCACCCCGAGTGCCACCGGAGAATTTAATTCTCTGCTGTCAGTTTGATGCCGATTGACATCTCATTTCACCTCTTGTTGAAAGAAGCATTTATTTTGACGTTCGGTGGCACATTTTTCAAACCGAGAATGAGGAAGAGAGAATATTAACATTGGTTGCGAGATACAGAAGAATAAGAAGAACATACAGAAGAAGAAGAGAGAATATTTCCACAGCTTCACAAGCTCTTTAAGCTTTTGAAGTAAGCTTAAAGGTTTAGCATATCGGGTTTAGGTTTCCTGAACAACTTTTGCGAAAGTTGAGTCGCTGTGTAAATTAACATTAGACCTTTGGTTCCATTAACAGAGAGTTAATCAGATTAGAGAGGTTGGTTCCCAATTTAGCTTACCATTATGTTTACATCTGGGCTAGTAATACACACATATACAGTGCAGTGTCGTAAGTTACAGTATACAAATGTTTAGCTAACGTGGGGTAACTAGTAGGCTACAGCTGTCAGTGTTCAGCAAGTTAACATTCAGCAATTTCAAATCCATTAATTCAGTTCGATTTTTGTACTTGAACTCAAAACAAACAATTGTTATTATCAATCTGTTAACGTTAATCAAAAGACTACCACACTTTGCAGATAGCCTGTTTGCTATCGCTTTTAAGTTACTTACTGCAGAGAAGGGCTAGCCATGATCTAACTAGTAACTTAGGCTGGAAGTTGATTTTAAGGTAGGTACAGTTATGATCAAGGGGATTTGTAATTAAGATTGAGATTGGACCTAAAATGTCACCCCGTGGGGTCAAAATGATCACAAGAACGGTGAGCAAAAATCCCAGAACCACACGTGGGGACCTAGTGAATGACCTGCAGAGAGCTGGGACCAAAGTAACAAAGCCTACCATCAGTAACACACTTCGCCGCCAGGGACTCAAATCCTGCAGTGCCAGACGTGTCCCCCTGCTTAAGCCAGTACATGTCCAGGCCCGTCTGAAGTTTGCTAGAGAGCATTTCGATGATCCAGAAGAAGATTGGGAGAATGTCATATGGTCAGATGAAACCAAAATATAACTTTTTGGTAAAAACTCAACTCGTCGTGTTTGGAGGACAAAGAATGCTGAGTTGCATCCAAAGAACACCATACCTACTGTGAAGCATGGGGGTGGAAACATCATGCTTTGGGGCTGTTTTTCTGCAAAGGGACCAGGACGACTGATCTGTGTAAAGGAAAGAATGAATGGGGCCATGTATTGTGAGATTTTGAGTGAAAACCTCAGCAAGGGCATTGAAGATGAAACGTGGCTGGGTATTTCAGCATGACAATGATCCCAAACACACCGCCCGGGCAACGAAGGAGTGGCTTCGTAAGAAGCATTTCAAGGTCCTGGAGTGGCCTAGCCAGTCTCCAGATCTCAACCCCATAGAAAATCTTTGGATGGAGTTGAAAGTCCGTGTTGCCCAACAACAGCCCCAAAATATTATTTTTTTACCAGGCAAGTCAGTTAAGAACAAATTCTTATTTTCAATGATGGCCTAGGAACAGTGGGTTAACTGCCTGTTCAGGGGCAGAACAAAGAATTTTGTACCTTGTCAGCTCAGGGATTAGAACTTGCAACCTTTCGGTTGCTAGTCCAATGCTCTAACCACTAGGCTACCCTGCTGCCCCCATGTCACTGTTCTAGTGGAGATCTGCATGGAGGAATGGGCCAAAATACCAGCAACAGTGTGTGAAAACCTTGTGAAGACTTACGGAAAACGTTTGACCTCTGTCATTGCCAACAAAGGGTATATAACAAAGTATTGAGATAAACTTTTGTTATTGACCAAATACTTATTTTCCACCATAATTTGCAAATAAATTCATTAAAAATCCTACAATGTGATTTTCTGGATTTTTTTTCTCATTTTGTCTGTCATAGTTGAAGTGTACCTATGATGAAAATTACAGACCTCTCTCATCTTTTTAAGTGGGAGAACTTGCACAATTGGTGGCTGACTAAATACTTTTTTTGCCCCACTGTAGGTTTGATTACTAGCATGGGGGAGTTGCCTGTAGCTGGACAGTACAGGTACAAAGTGGAGCCATACATGGCTTTGATTCTGTTGGGTGGGGTGTTGTGACAGTCGCGGGCTGGGGATTTCCTGCCTGCCGTCCAGGTGCAGAGCTCTCCTGGCTGTACCAACAGCGTTAGTCACAGAGCAATCATGAAGTTTGCAGATGACACAACAGTAGTAGGCTTGATTACCAACGATGAAGAGACAGCCTACAGGGAGGAGGTGAGGGCTCTGGGAGTGTGGTGCCTGGAAAACAACCTCTCCCTCAATGTCAACAAAACAAAGGAGATGATTGTGGAAGGAAACAGCAGAGGGTACACCCCCTATCTACATTGACGGGACCGCAGTGGAGAAGGTGGAAAGCTTCAAGTTTCTTGGTGTACAGATCACTGACAAACTGAAATAGCCCACCCACACAGAGAGTGTGGTGAAGAAGGCGCATCAGAGCCTAAATGTGGCTTGTCACCGAAAACTCTCAAACTTTTACAGATGCACAATTGAAAGCATTCTATTGGCTGCATCACGCCTGGTACGACAACTGTACCACCCGCAGCCGTAAGGTTCCCCAGAGGGTGGTGTGGTCTGCCCAACACATTTACCGGGGGCAAACTACCTGCCCTCCAGGACACCTACAACACCCGATGTCACAGGAAGGCAAAAAAGATAATCAAGGACAATAACCACATGAGCCACTACCTGTTCACCCCGTTTCCATCCAGAAGGCGAGGTCAGTACAGGTGCATCAAAGCTGGGACAGATAGAAGCTGTTTTTCAATCTATATCAACGCCATCAGATTGTTTAACATCCACCACAAGCACAGAGAGGTGGCTGCCTACCTACAGACTTGATATCATTGGCCACTTTAATAAATGGAACGCTTTAATAATACCACTTTAAGAATGTTTACATATCTCGCATTACTCTTCCCATGTATATACTGTATTTTCCTTCACTATCTATTATTTGCTATTTTGCATCTTAGCCGCTCTGTCACTGCTCATCTATATAATTTATACTTATATATTCTTACCCCGTTCCTTTACTAGATTGTGTGTATTAGGTTTTGTTGTGGAATTGTTAGATACTGCTGCACTGTCGGATCTAGAAGCATAAGCATTTCACTACACTTGAAATAACATCTGCTAACCATGTGTTTGTGACCAGTAAAATTTGATTTTATGATTTTATTTGACACTTATGGTCTCCTTTACTGGAGAAGTTGGCTTATTGGACCCCAAGGTTGCCATTAGGCAGCAAAGAGGCTGCCCTGTCAAGAACTCCCACATCATGCACAAAGGTCCTGTCTGGAAGAATCCAGGAGATCTGAGGCTTGCCTGAGGCTACACAGTCTAGGTTTGCCCAGATACACTGGGACCTCTTTGGAGTGGGGTCATATGATTTTGGAAGGCTGGGTCAGCACAGCCAGGGTAACATTTGTTCAGTGCTGTGCAGAGGTACTGGCGTCAGTCCTGTAGTGTAACGTTTTTAATCACAAAGGTGCCGTTCTTTAGAACTTCAAATCTCTGTCCGTGTTCTGTGTTGGCTTGGATGGTAGCACCTGTTGTTGAAAGTAGAGAGAAGCACATAATTGGTACTCTGGATCAGTCTTGAATTATAATGTTAATTCTGTGAATCATTGTGGAGCTTTTGTCAAGGGTCTCTCTGTCAAATATAACATCATGAAATATTAGTCACTTGTGAGTTGAGCCATTTGAGCCAGGTGGTGCCATTTTGTTAATCCATTTTACAAGTGTTTAATCCTTTGGAGCCTCAATTAGCCTATGCATATAGTATTTCTTCCTCTCCTAGAATGTTATTTTAACAAGCTTATAAATGATAGTATTTCAATTGCATATTTTTCTTTATGATGGTAAGCAGACGAGAGGCTGAAGTCATAATGTTCATGCCAAGCATTACAATAGGAGTATTTAAATACCTGTGGAGACTTTGGGCCAGGAGAGTGCTGGCTGTGGGTCTCCTGATGCTTCACAAGGCAACAGCACATCACCCTCAGCAATGGCAGACACACTGACTGTTCACATAGGTGAGATCATAGACTTCACCCCACTACCCATCAGGTTGGGGAACGGCACCTCGGGCCCCAGTGGCGATAGTGCCAGCGGCTGCCTTGCAGGACACTGGCTGTGGAGTAGGGTCTAATGATGGGCACGGGGTGGGAGGTGGTGGAGGGTTGGAAGTTATATGGCTGGAAGTTATATGATGGAGTGCGAGGCTGGTAGTGAGGTCTGTGTGTAGGGTGACTGATCTTGGGCTTAGGTGTCACTCTCTTCGCTAGTTGAGACAGACTCAGCTCGACCGCATTTCAATCTGTTGTTGAGCATGGAGAGCGTTAAGAGGTCCTGAAGAAACTTTCAAAGTTCTTGATATTTTCCAGATTGACTGTCTTAAAGTAATGATGGACTGTCGTTTCTCTTTGCTTATTTCAGCTGTTCTTGCCTTGTTCTTTTACCAAATAGGGCTATCTTCTGTGTAACATCTGTGACACCAACTGAATGGCTCAAATGCATTAAGGAAAGAAATTCCACAATTGAACTTTTAAAGAGGAACATCTGTTAATTTAAATGCATTCCAGGTGACTACCTCATGAAGCTGTTTGAGAGAATGCCAAGAGTGTGCAAAGCTATCATCAAGGCAAAGGTCTGTGTGTAGGGTGACTGATCTTGGGCTTAGGTGTCACTCTCTTCACTAGTTGAGACAGACTCAGCTCGACCGCATTTCAATCTGTTGTTGAGCATGGAGAGCGTTAAGAGGTCCTGCTGTCTGCTCCTGCTGTCTGGGCCTGGGCCCTTGTGGGGTGGGTATGGTCAGCAGAGCTACCGGGCCACTGCCCAGTGAAGCAGAAATTAAAGCTGTGGGCCTGACAGTCTTGGCTGTGATTTCTGGTCGATTGGTGACCCCGACCCCTGGGGGGAAAGCCAGGGCCTCTCTGTAAAGGCAGGATATGGCCCTGAACCATGAACTGAGGGCCACGCTGGAAAGCGACTGTAAGGGCAATAAGGGATGGGAGCGCGGGGTGGAGAGGTGGTTTGGACGTGCTGTTGGTGGATCCAGGGGTGGATGGAGAGACTGTGACTGTCAGGTTTAGTTTTAAAGTGATCCTCTTTATTTTTGTCTGTGTTGGTGTATCTATTTCTTACAATGTCCTCCCGAGGAGTAATGCCTTTTGCAGCGGGTGTTCTCAAATGTGTTTGTGTTTTATCAATTTGTGATATTTAGGAGGTTGATTTTGAATATGGATTTTTGTTATAGGTGTTTCTGGCTGTGCAGCAACCTTGACTTCAAATCAAATCAAATTTTATTTGTCACATACACATGGTTAACAGATGTTAATGTGAGTGTAGCGAAATGCTTGTGCTTCTAGTTCCGACAATACAGTAATAACCAACAAGTAATCTAACTAACAATTCCTAAACTACTGTCTTATACACAGTGTAAGGGGATAAAGCATATGTACATAAGGATATATGAATGAGTGATGGTACAGAGCAGCATAGGCAAGATACAGTAGATGGTATCGAGTACAGTATATACATATGAGATGAGTATGTAAACAAAGTGGCATAGTTAAAGTGGCTAGTGATACATGTATTACATAAGGATGCAGTCGATGATATAGAGTACAGTATATACGTATGCATATGAGATGAATAATGTAGGGTAAGTAACATTATATAAGGTAGCATTGTTTAAAGTGGCTAGTGATATATTTACATCATTTCCCATCAATTCCCATTCCCATTCCCAGTGGCTGGAGTTGAGTCAGTGTCAGTGTGTTGGCAGCAGCCACTCAATGTTAGTGGTGGCTGTTTAACAGTCTGATGGCCTTGAGATAGAAGCTGTTTTTCAGTCTCTCGGTCCCAGCTTTGATGCAACTGTACTGACCTCGCCTTCTGGATGATAGCGGGGTGAACAGGCAGTGGCTCGGGTGGTTGATGTCCTTGATGATCTTTATGGCCTTCCTGTAACATCGGGTGGTGTAGGTGTCCTGGAGGGCAGGTAGTTTGCCCCCGGTGATGCGTTGTGCAGACCTCACTACCCTCTGGAGAGCCTTACGGTTGAGGGCGGAGCAGTTGCCGTACCAGGCGGTGATACAGCCCGCCAGGATGCTCTCGATTGTGCATCTGTAGAAGTTTGTGAGTGCTTTTGGTGACAAGTGGAATTTCTTCAGCCTCCTGAGGTTGAAGAGGCGCTGCTGCGCCTTCTTCACGATGCTGTCTGTGTGAGTGGACCAATTCAGTTTGTCTGTGATGTGTATGCCAAGGAACTTAAAACTTGCTACTCTCTCCACTACTGTTCCATCGATGTGGATAGGGGGGTGTTCCCTCTGCTGTTTCCTGAAGTCCACAATCATCTCCTTAGTTTTGTTGACGTTGAGTGTGAGGTTATTTTCCTGACACCACACTCCGAGGGTCCTCACCTCCTCCCTGTAGGCCGTCTCGTCGTTGTTGGTAATCAAGCCTACCACTGGTGTGTCGTCCGCAAACTTGATGATTGAGTTGGAGGCGTGCGTGGCCATGCAGTCGTGGGTGAACAGGGAGTACAGGAGAGTGCTCAGAACGCACCCTTGTGGGGCCCCAGTGTTGAGGATCAGCGGGGAGGAGATGTTGTTACCTACCCTCACCACCTGGGGGCGGCCCGTCAGGAAGTCCAGTACCCAGTTGCACAGGGCGGGGTCGAGACCCAGGGTCTCAAGCTTGATGACGAGCTTGGAGGGTACTATGGTGTTGAATGCCGAGCTGTAGTCGATGAACAGCATTCTCACATAGGTATTCCTCTTGTCCAGATGAGTTAGGGCAGTGTGCAGTGTGGTTGAGATTGCATCGTCTTTAGACATGACCTGTGTTTTCATAGTAACCATGTCACGTGACATGTTTTATATTCATATCATAATACGAGTGGGCTTTGTAGTTATTTTTGTGGATGTTTTCCTGTTTTGTGTAGTCTGTCTGATAAGCGTCCTGTTTGTTTGAGTTCTCCCGTGTCCTCATCTCAGTTGGGGAGGCATATTTCCAGGCTCTGGTGTGGTGATTGTCTCTGGTGCAGGTCCATGCTCTCTGTTTGAAGTGTTAAATACACTAGGGTTTTTAATGATTTTATGTGAATGATATCTGTTTTTGCTATAGCGGTGCTGGATCAAGGATTTGATCAACAGGCTCATTGTCATCATGCGTTAAAATAGTGGGTATTTCTTCTGTAATAATGTCCTTAATTTTAAAATTGTCATTGCGTGGTGCAGTAGATTCATGTTTTTCAACTGTTGTGTTTAGAGGGAAGGTCATCTGTAGTTTGTGTGATGAGGGATGGGTTCTGAGGTCGAAACCATCTCTGTTGGGGTCTGCCCCGTCTATAAGTGGGTCTCTGTCTGTTAGTCCAAACAGGATTGGGATTCACCTTCTTCTTCTCTCTCTCGACATGCTTGTCCTCTAGCTGCTCTGGTTGTGAGATGGATTGAGGAGTATCAGTAACAGACAGGTTTATGACTGAGTCTGAGTCTCTATTTGGTTCTCCTCTACCATAGTTCACAGGTGGTGCTTTCCATCTTGGGGCCTGTTTTCAAGGTGGAGGACGTGTAGGTTCAGGTTGCTTTTTTTCAAATTCTCCTTCTGTTTCTTTTGAATTTTTAACCAGGCAAGTCGATTAAGAACAAACTATTATTTACAATGACGGCCTACCCCGGCCAAGCCCTAACCTGGATACGCTGGGCCAATTGTGCGCCACCCTATGGGACTCCCAATCACGGCCGGTTGTGATACAGCCTGGAATCAAACCAGGGTCTGTAGTGATGCCTTCTAGCACTGAGATGCAGTGTCTTAGATCGCTGCACCACTCGGGGTTCACAGTTTTGGTTTAAGAATGGCTCTTGATGGGATTTTTAGTTAAGGTTGTAGCTGGAGGAGGAGGAGTAGTAGTTGTTGTGGCAGTGGTCGAAATTGTAGTAGTTGTAGTTTTTTTTAGTGGTGGTAGTAGTAGTGGGTTTGGGAGTGGTCACAGGGGTTTTGGCTGTCATCGTCATTGCTGTTTTTGTTGTTGTAGTTAGAGGTTGTCTTGTAGGTGGTACTTTCAGAGGCTTAGCATAAGCTTTGTATATATACACTACATTCCATATATGTATGGAATGTAGTGGAGTACATAAAAAAGTGTTATGTAATTTACACGACTGGACTTGAAAGGAACACCTCAGTTGACTCGACTAACCAGTGCCCCTGCACATTGACTTTGTACCGGTACCCGTATATATACCCTCGCTATTGTTATTTTTCTGCTGCTCTTTAATTTGTTACTTTTATTTCTTATTTTTTTCAATGAGCACGTTTTTCTTAAAACTGCATTGTTGGTTAAGGGCTTGTAAGTAAGTGTTTCACTGTAAGGTTGTATTTGGCACAAATGACATACGATTGGATTTGATTCATTACACATTGAAACGTGAACCTGGTGTAACATTGAAACTGTGCTGACACCTAGTGGACATTAAGAATAACTACAACACACACGATAACCTTTAAACAGATGGATGCTTTACATACATTGCTCTTTCTTATTAGACACTACTATATATGTCCAATAAAGAGACATGCAAAAGTTGGAATGTAAAGCACAAACGACTGGAGAGTTATTTAATAGCAGCTGTAGTGAGTCAAGCATCTTGGGGTTACCTGAAATAGGTCAAAGCATATGTTAATAAATTGAACTCAACATCTTCGACACAGACAGACAAGTTACCTGCTATATTTGGGCAACAGGATTAACACTTAGATTGTATTTTGCTATGTTTCTGTAATACAAGTAGGCTGGTATATACAGTATCATTGGTAACAATTGTGTACAAGCCACTTAGATAATAAAATATTGGAGCAAGCAGTCATTTTTTAAGTTACATGTTAACCATAGGGATAGCCTAATTGAGGCGCAGTAGAGTTCACCGGCGAATGCCGACACACACTGAAAGTAATAACTAAAACAATGAATGAGAAATGATGGAAGATACCAGAAGGAAGACAGACATTTTTTTGGAATAAACGTGGTCAGTGAAAAACTAAATTACATAGCCCACTCCCTTCCCGGTATCTTATTCTGCCACCCTACTACTTTGTATGCGTTGTTTGTTGGCAACCTTGTTATTTACAATATTTTTTATAACAGTTTCTTCTTAGAACGTTCCACAAATTATACCCACCCTTTTTGCTGAGCAGCTAGAATACAGTACAAATGATTGTCAGAGTATTTGGTTTGAAGTCGGAACAGAACAGTTTACAGGCCACCTACCACGGGTGCTTTATATGGGATTTTCCCTGAACCATGCAGGTGGAATTTGAGACTTTACTTTTTATATGAAAACATACACTCCTGTGTCTTCCCCTGTCACACCCTGATCTGTTTCACGTGTCTTGTGCTTGTCTCCACCCCCCACCAGGTGTCTCCCATTTGTCCCCGTTATTATCTCCTATGTATTTATACCTGCGTTTGCTCTCATCTTGTCCCATCAAGTTCTACCAGTGAATTTTCCCATTTATGAGTTTCTATGGCTGCTGTTTTCTAGTCCTCCCGGTTTTGACCATTCTGCCTGCCCTGACCCTGCCTTCCTTTCTGACACTGCCCTGGATTACTGACCTCTGCCTGCCCTTGACCTGTCGTTTGCCTGCCCCCTGTTTTGTGAATCAATATCTGTGATTCAAACTGTCTGTGTCTGGGTCTTATCCTGATATCACCTGTACACCTACTGTATATTTATTTTATGTTTTTGTTTCCATAGCATTTGCTTTTATGGTTAATATGCATTTTGTTTCTTTATAAGCTGTTTTTTTCAGCTAAAGCTGACATCCTTTGAGAGGCTATCCAAATGGTAATGCCAGTACAATATGTTTTTGTCACTCCTGCTCCCCCTCTCTGATGCTCGAGTATGCCAGGCTGCCCACCTGTCACCATCGTTATGCGGATCAGGGCTTCATTGGACTTTCCTGGACTCCCTCACTTTATTGAATGCCTCCCCTATATCTGTCTATTCCTGAGTTTGATCCCGTGTCAACATTAATGTCATTTTGTTTCCCCTGTCCAGACACTGTTCATGTTTTGTTTCACACTGAGCCAAGTCACTACACGTCCGCAAATAATTTAGCCAGAGAACAAAAGCCAGCCATGGCGTTAATGGCGTTAATGTACAAAATGTTGTGCAAAGAGTACGACCCTGCCTCACACAGGAAGCGGCGCAGGTCCTAATCCAGGCACTTGTCATCTCCCGTCTGGATTACTGCAACTCGCTGTTGGCTGGGCTCCCTGCCTGTGCCATTAAACCCCTACAACTCATCCAGAACGCCGCAGCCCGTCTGGTGTTCAACCTTCCCAAGTTCTCTCACGTCACCCCGCTCCTCCGCTCTCTCCACTGGCTTCCAGTTGAAGCTCGCATCCGCTACAAGACCATGGTGCTTGCCTACGGAGCTGTGAGGGGAATGGCACCGCAGTACCTCCAGGCTCTGATCAGGCCCTACACCCAAGCAAGGGCACTGCGTTCATCCACCTCTGGCCTGCTCGCCTCCCTACCATTGAGGAAGTACAGTTCCCGCTCAGCCCAGTCAAAACTGTTCGCTGCTCTTGCCCCCCAATGGTGGAACAAACTCCCTCACGACGCCAGGACAGCGGAGTCAATCACCACCTTCCGGAGACACCTGAAACCCCACCTCTTCAAGGAATACCTAGGATAGGATAAGTAGTCCTTCTCACCCCCCCTTAATGATTTAGATGCACTATTGTAAAGTGGCTGTTCCACTGGATGTCAGAAGGTGAATTCACCAATTTGTAAGTCGCTCTGGATAAGAGCGTCTGCTAAATGACTTAAATGTAATGTAAATGTGATACTGTTGTCACTGCAGTATTTCCGCCCCATCGCAGGTTTTTGAGGAGCGTTTTGAAGATATTGTGCCTGTTGAACTGTCTCAATTGATATTGTAATTTCAGTTGACTGTTTAGCTGTTTTGAATCCCAAGCTGATCTCAAAATTATTATTTGTTGACATTGTTGAAAATGTGTTATTGTTTAGGAAAATTGGAATTGATATTGAAATTTGAGTTTACTTCCTGAATTAAAAAGGAATTTACCCCAACCATGGTGGAAGTGCTACTGTAAAGTGTTCTCTTTAACTGTGAACCTTTGCAGTATGTAGGCTAATAATTCTTGGTCTGGTGTTTCTTAGATCTTCCATTTTCCTTGACTTGTTATTTATTGCTCAAATGCACTGGGGTTACTCTTTTTCAAACATGTTGTCCACTGTTTGTAACACGGCACTTGAATAGGCCCAGCACTGACAAGTTGATTTTGCGGCGTACATATCAGGCAATGTCTCAGTGGAGGTCAAGGTCGGGTCAATTCCATTTTTAAGTCAATCAATTCAGGAAGTAATCTGAAATTCAAATACTTTCCTCAAAGGAGTCCATGAGGAAAATATTAGAATGTCAGTTTACTTACCAAATTGACTGAATTGAAAAATACTGATCCAAACCTGACCTCCACTGAGACATTACAACATTTACACCAATCGGTGCTCTTTAATGGTGAACCTTGCACTATGTTCTCTAACATGTGAACCTTTTACTGTATTCTCTTTAAATGTACTCTGATCAGGAGTCTTTTCTTCAGGAAATATGTTATTGATACTGCAGCAATTCCATATTCCTGGTTTAAAAGCATTCATTTGTACATGTTTTTTTTGTTCTATTTACATTGCAATTATTTTTGTTTGAATTGGTGCTACAATCAGTTGTTACAATCAAGTTTTTGATTTAGACGTACAACTACCTTTTGATTTAAGTAAGTTATAGTTTTTCAGTTTACTTTATATAATAAGGTGTTTTATAATCCCAAACTGACCTCAAAATTATTATTTGTTGACATTGTTAAAAATGTGTTATTGTTTGGGGAAATTGGAACTGATATTGAAATGTTAGTTTACTTCCGTGATTGAAAAGGAATTGACCCCAACCATGGTGGTAGTGCTACTGTAAAGTGTTCAATAATTGATTACAGGTTAATGGCTAGGATAAAATATGAAGTTCATGCAACATGAAGTTTGTAGTAAAACTACTTGAAAGGGGTGTGAAACGTTTACTTACACATAATGAGTTACATCGATATACAGTACCAGTCAAAAGTTTGGACACACCTACTCATTGAAGGGTTTTTCTTTATTTGACTATTTTATACATTGTAGAATAATAGTGAATACATCTAAACTATGAAATAACACATATGGAATCATGTAGTAACCAAAAAAGGGATAAACAAATCAAATTTGTTAGGTAAACAATAGGTAGGTAAAGAAATAAAAACAACCCTAAAAAGACAGTGAAAAACAGTAGCGAGGCAATATGCAGTAGCGAGGCTATAAAAGTAGTGAGGCTACATACAGACACCGGTTAGACAGGCTGATTGAGGTAGTATGTAGATGTAGATATGGTTAAATGACTATCCATATATGATGAACAGAGAGTAGCAGTAGCGTAAAGAGTGGGTGGTGGGTAGCGGGACACAATGTAGATAGCCCGGATAGCCAATATGCGGGAGCACTGGTTGGTCGGGCTAATTGAGGTATTATGTACATGTGCATATGAATGTAGTGTTACAGTGACTATGCAAAAATGATAAACAAAGAGTAGCAGCAGCATAAAAGATGTGTTGGGGCTTGATTGATTACCTGTTCAGGAGTCTTATGGCTTGGGGGTAAAAACTGTTGAGAAGCCTTCTTGTCCTAGACTTGGCACTCCGGTACTGCTTGCCATGCGGTAGTAGAGAGAACAGTGTATGACTGGGGTGGCTGGGGTCTTTGACAATTTTTAGGGCCTTCCTCTGACACCGCCTGGTGTAGAGGTCCTGGATGGCAAGCAGCTTAACCCCAGTGATGTACTGAGCCGAACGCACTACCCTATGTAGTGCCTTGTAGTCGGAGGCCGAGCAATTGCCGTACCAGGCAGTGATGCAACCAGAATGCTCGATGTTGCAACTGTAGAACCTTTTGAGGATCTGAGGACCCATGCCAACTGTTTTCAGTTTCCTTAGGGGGAATAGGCTTTGTTGTGCCCTCTTCACAACTGTCTTGGTGTGTTTGGACCATTCTAGTTTGCTGGTGATGTGGATATCAAGGAAATTGAAGCTCTCAACCTGCTCCACTACAGCCCCGTCGATGAGAATGGGGGCGTGCTCGGTCCTCCTTTTCCTGTAGTCCACAATCATCTCCTTTGTCTTGGCTACGTTGAGGGAAAGGTTGTTATTCTGGCACCACTCGTCCAGGTCTCTGACCTCCTCCCTATAGGCTGTCTGGTCGTTTTCAGTGATCAGGACTACCACTGTTGTGTCGTCTGCAAATGTAATGATGGTGTTGGAGTCGTGCCTGGCCATGCAGTCATGGGTAAACAGGGAGTAGAGGAGGGGACTGAGCACGCACCACTGAGGGGCTCCAGTGTTGAGGATCAGCGTGGCAGATGTGTTGCTACCTACCCTCACTACCTGGGGCGGCCCGTCAGGAAGTCCAGGATCCAGTTGCAGAGGGAGGTGTTTAGTCCCAGGATCCTTGGCTTAGTGATGAGCTTTGAGGGTACTATGGTGTTGAACGCTGAGCTGTAGTCAATGAAGAGCATTCTCACATAAGTGTTGCTTTTGTCCAGGTGGGAAAGGGCAGTGTGGAGTGCAATGGAGATTGCATCATCTGTGGATCTGTTTGGGCGGTATGCAAATTGGAGTGGGTCTAGGGTTTCTGGGACAATGGACGTGAGTGCTACGGGTCTCGTCATTTAGGCAGGTTGCCTTTGTGCTCTTGGGCACAGGGTGGTCTGCTTGAAACATGTTGGTATTACTGACTCAATCAGGGACATGTTGAAAATGTCAGTGAAGACACCTGCCAGTTGGTAAGCACATGCCCGGAGCACATGTCCTGGTAGTCCGTCTGGCCCCGCAGCCTTGTGTATGTTGACCTGTCTAAAGGGCTTTACACACGGCGGCTACGGAGAGCGTGATCACACAATCGTCCGGAACAGCTGACGCTCTCATGCATGCCTCAGTGTTGCTTACCTCAAAGCTAGCATAGAATTGATTTAGTTCGTCTAGTAGGCTCGTGTCACTGGGCAGCTCGCAGCTGTGCTTCCCTTTGTTGTCTGTAATAGTTTGCAAGCCCTGCCACACAAGACGAGCGTCGGAGCCGGTGTAGTATGATTCAATCTTAGCCCTGTATTGACGCTTTGCCTGTTTGATGGTTCGTCACAGGGCATAGCAGGATTTCTTGTAAGCTTCCAGGTTAGAGTCCCGCACCTTGAAAGCGGCAGTTCTAACCTTTTGCTCAGTGTGAATGTTGCCTGTAATCCATGGCTTCTGGTTGGGGTATGTACATTGAGTCACTGTGGGGATGATGTCCTCGATGTACTTATTGATAAAGCCAGAGACTGATTTGGTGTACTCCTCAATGCCATCGGAAGAATACCGGAAAATATTCCAGTATGTGCTAGCAAAACAGTCCTGTAGCTTAGCATCTGCTTCATCTGAACACTTTTTTATATACCGAGTCACTGGTGCTTCCTGATTTAATTTTTGCAGGAATCAGGAAGATAGAGTTGTGGTCGGATTTACCAAATGGAGTGGTTTGTTAGTTGTGGTTTCTGCAAAGCAATTAGACTATGAAGGCCTGATTCAAGTTGATGTTCAGTTGTGTCTGTTACTTGAACTCTGTGAAGCAATTATTTGGGTTGCAATCTGAGGTGCAGTAATGAACTTGTCCTCTGCAGCAGAGGTAACTCTGGGTCTTCCTTTCCTGTGGCTGTCCTCATGAGAGACCGTTTCATCATAACGCTTGATGGTTTTTGCAACTGCATTTGAAGAAACTTTCAAAGTTCTTGACTTTTTCCAGATTGACTGTCTTAAAGTAATGATGAACTGTCGTTTCTCTTTGCTTATTTCAGCTGTTCTTGCCTTGTTCGTTTACCAAATAGGGCTATCTTCTGTGTACCACCCGTAACTTGTGACACCAACTGAATGGCTCAAATGTATTAAGGAAAGAAATTCCACAATTGAACTTTTAAAGAGGAACACCTGTTAATTTAAATGCATTCCAGGTGACAACCTCATGAAGCTGTTTGAGAGAATGCCAAGAGTGTGCAAAGCTATCATCAAGGCAAACGGCGGCTACTTTGAAGAATCTATATATTTTTATTGAAATAAATATGTAAATATATTTTTAGTTGTTAAAAAATGGTTTCTACATGATTACATGCTATGTCATAGTTTTGATGTATTCACTATTATTCTACAATTTATAAAATAGTACAAATAACTAAAAACACTGGAATGAATAGGTGTCCAAACTTTTGACTGGTACTTGATATTTTAAGTTACTGTTGGTCATAGTAATAGTTAATCATTCGAATTACTTTAAGTTACCTGTAATCAAAATTGTATATTAATTAACAGAAATTATTAAGTACTGTATCGTTTAATACTGTCACGTTCGTTGAATGGAGGAGACCAAAGCGCAGCTTAATGTGAATACATTATACTTTTAATAAAGATAGACACTAAACAAACTAATAAATCAACCTGACCTAACCAAAATAATAAAGAAAACAAAGAATACTAAGGTCAGGGCGTGATAAATACCAAAATAAAAACTTATTCGGTTTTACAGTGTGTATCGTTTGATATATCGCTCTAATCTGGACGTACATTACATCCTTTTTGTCTATTGTCTACTGCGTTCTTGGACCCAAACCTTAGCTTTTTTTTGCAAATATATTCATCACATTGTCACGCCTTGGTCTTAGTATTTTGTGTTTTAGTTAATTAGTTGGTCAGGCCAGGGTGTGACATGGGTTTATGTTATTGTGTTGTCGTATTGGGGTTTTTGTAGGCATTGGGATTGTGGTTGATTAGGGGTGTGTTTAGTTTAGGTTTGGCTGCCTGAGGCGGTTCTCAATCAGAGTCAGGTGATTCTTGTTGTCTCTGATGGGGAACCGTATTTAGGTAGCCTGGGTTTCACTGTGTATTTCGTGGGTGATTGTTCCTGTCTCTGTGTAGTTTCACCAGATAGGCTGTATTTAGGTTTCACGTTCCGTTTTGTTGTTTTGTATTTGTCTCAGTATTTTCATGTAATCATCATTTGTTTTCATTAAACAACATGAGTAACCAACACGCTGCATTTCGGTCCGAATTTCTTGCGACAAACGAAGAACGCCGTTACATACCTTAAGGGAACATTTCGACATTTTCTGTATGGTTAGTGAGAAATTCCATATTGCAAATGTACCGTCCCTTACTAGACGTCCGAAAACATTTGTAAAACTCGGGGACGGCGTCGGGCCGAGCGGCAGGGCCAGACCTACCGGGAAGTCATCAAATGACCTTTGTCGGATATTCGGTTTTTGTTTTATAAAATAATCAAATTTTGGTCATTTTTCCGCTATCCCGGAAAATCCCACAAGAGGGCATCAAATTGCAATTTGACAAAACATCACGAATCACGACGGGCCTTATCTCGAAAACTGAAAATATTTTGAAGCCGAAATTTGGTGAGCATAGGCTTGGCATAATGGGCAGGTGGCCCCGAACAAGATGGCGTCTAGGTCTCAACGTTTTTTGAGTTATGACCATTTTTCTGGGATTAAAGGTCCAAAATGAAAATAGAGAAATTATTTTTTCACTTCACGTCAAAGTCAAGGAGCCTCCGGTGTCAATAAAAAATAATCAACCATTTATCTATCGTCAATTAAGAGAAATCGCACAATGACAGATTGGTGATGTTCAAATATAGGTTTTTTTTTCAACAGTTACAGATCCAGTTGCAGGGTGTTCATACGAATATTTTCAAAGTGTGCTGCGGAGCTCTGCGAGATTTCTGTGATTTTCTATGATTTTCTGAAATAACACACACTCACTAAACCCTCCGTAAATAACTCAGTTCTTAACGTAAAGACTTAAAACTCAGGATTCTGTAAAGGCATACCCCAATCAGGATATGGGTTTATTTATAGCTTCCTGTGCCAACAGGAAGTGCCTGAAATGGTGTCATAGTGGCTGTTTGCAAGGGTTAAAAAGGTCAGATCTTTTCAAAACTTCATATGTGTGATTAGGCTACCATCCTGAACTGTAAAATCAGTCATTTCTCCCAACAGATGTCAAAGAAAAGCTCTCACACACACACACAGCAAGGATGGAGTGACAAAGCGCGGTGCTTAAAGACACAGAGAGCAGGCAATGGCATAAACATAATCCCAAGGCGGTGCCGAGTTCAACGAGATATCCCGCTTGACCGTAGCTCGCTCGGTCTAAGCGCAGCGAGCATTAGAAAAGTAGGCCCAAAATGAAGCCTGCACCACAAAGTCATTTGATTTTGGGTGACAGCGGCGGAACCGTTAGGTTTAGAAGGACATTTCAAACACTGGAATGTCCCTAAGGTCCTCCCGATCTGTGCAAGCCTAACCTTGACCATGTGGCATTAACCCTTCACAGTTAAAAGAAGGTGTTTACAAAAAAACAGTGTGCATTGACTTCTCTCCCCATAGGAATACATTGCCTGCTCCCCTAAATAAAACCTGGAGTCTATATGGGTTATGAATGCTGTATGAACCTGTCTTCTATGACAGTCCATCAAGACACTATGAGGTCTACCTGTGTCGATTCTAAGCTTCCTGGACCAACCGGAAGTGCTTAAAATCACCCTGAAAGTGTATATCCATAACCTGCCTGCAATTTGATAGACATAGTGCATTGAACCCTGTGTAAATCAGTCAATTCTTAACGTAAAGACTTAAAACTCAGGATTCTGTAAAAGCATACCCCAATGAGGATATGTGTTGACTTATAGCTTCCTGTGCCAAACGGAAGTGTGCATAATTGGTGTCTCAGGGGCTGTTTGGAAGGGTTAAAAAAATCAGATCTGTCCAAAACTTCATATGTGTGATTAGGCAACCCCCATGAACTGTAAATCAGTCATTTTTCCCATAAAAATTTAAAGGAAAACTAAATCACACAGATACACAACATGGATGGAGGGACGTATCATTGGGGTGCGTAGAGACTGACAGTGCCTCCAATAGTTAGCTTTGTTCGAGCTAAAAAAGAACTGTCAGACCTAGAGTTCTGAAACTTTAGAAACCTGTTCTAGACCTCAGGTCGATAGTGCGTGGTGAGTTAGGTGGCTCTAGAAGGTTCTCGGACCGAGAAACAGCCTCGTACATTTGCAATGACTTCAATTCATTTTGACCATTACGAAAATGGCGACATTTAGAAAAGTCTCAGAGGCACAAGACTAGGTGCATTGAAACCGGCTCGGCCCATAGAGACGGACCCCAACGTTTCTGTCAGATAGCTCATTCAAGGACCCCGTAGCAAGTCATGGAAAAAAAGTGGATTTTCAGCACCAATTAGGGTTTTACTCGGGCACCGAAGGACCTATCGAGCCGAAACTCGGGATTCGGGGTCGCCTCACATAGGACTACACATAATGTCCAAACTGGACCCGTAGCTAGAACGTAACTATGTGTTTCACGTTTTAATTATGTTTTAAACTAAAGGCGCTGTGAATTACGGGCCTGCTCTGACATATGTGATAGTTGGCTTCTAAATGAGTTGGAAAAAGTGGGTTTGGTGTCAATTGGTATCAGTTTGGTGTCAGAATGACATCTAATTGACTGATGGACACTGACTTGCTAGTTGACTTTTGTTAATTTGCAATATGTTTAAGCGGAGAGGGACCATCACCAAAATGGCATTCTGAAATCAACACAAAAAAATGGCATCACCATAGTTTCCAGACTGTGCCGAGTTCAACGAGGTGCCCCGCTTGACCGTAGCTCGCTCGGTCTTAGCGCAGCGACCATGAGAAAAGTAGGCCCAAAATGAAGCCTGCACCACAACGTCATTTGATTTTGGGTGACAGCGGCGGAACCGTTAGGTTTAGAAGGACAATTCAAACACAGGATTGTTCCTACGGTTCTCCGGATCTGTGCAAGCCTAACCTTGACCGTGTGGAATTAACCCTTCACAGTTAAAATAAGGTGTTTACATCAAACAGTTTGCATTGACTTCTCTCCCCATAGGAATACATTGCCTGCTCCTCTAAATTCAACCTGAGGCCTATGTGGGTTATGAATGCCTTATGAACCTGTCTTTGATGACAGTCCATCAGGACACTATGAGGTCTACCTGTGTCGATTCTAAGCTTCCTGGACCAACCGGAAGTGCTTAAAATCACCCTAAAAGTGTATATCCATAACCTGCCTGCAATTTGATAGACATAGTGCATTGAACCCTGTGTAAATCAGTCAATTCTTAACGTAAATACTTACAACTCAGGATTCTGTAAAAGCATACCCCAATGAGGATATGTGTTGACTTATAGCTTCCTGTGCCAAACGGAAGTGCCATAATTGGTGTCTCAGGGGCTGTTTGGAAGGGTTAAAAAAATCAGATCTGTCCAAAACTTCATATGTGTGATTAGGCAACCCCCATGAACTGTAAATCAGTCATTTTTCCCATAAAAATTGAAAGGAAAACTAAATCACACAGATACACAACTTGTAAGGAGGGACGTATTGGGCTGCGTAGAGACTGACAGTGCCTCCAATAGTTAGCTTTGTTCGAGCTAAAAAAGAACCGTCAGACCTAGAGTTCCGAAACTTTAGAAACCTGTTCTAGACCTCAGGTCGATAGTGCGTGGTGAGTTAGGTGGCTCTAGAAGGTTCTCGGACCGAGAAACAGCCTCGTACATTTGCAATGACTTCAATTCATTTTGACCATTACGAAAATGGCGACATTTAGAAAAGTCTCAGAGACACAAGACTAGGTGCATTGAAACCGGCTCGGCCCATAGAGACGGACCCCAACGTTTCTGTCCGATAGCTCATTCAAGGACCCCGTAGCAAGTATTTGAAAAAAAGTGGATTTTCAGCACCAATTAGGGTTTTACTCGGGCACCGAAGGACCTATCGAGCCGAAACTCGGGATTCGGGGTCGCCTCACATAGGACTACACATAACACAAGAAATGGACCCGCAGCTAGAACGTAACTACGTGTTTTATGTTTTATTTATGGTTTGAACCGAAGGCGTTGTGAATTTTGGGCCAGCTCTGAAGTATGTGATAGTTGGCTACTAAACGAGTTGGGAAAAGTGGGTTTGGTGTCAGTTTGTATAAGTTTGGTGTCAGAATGATATCAAATTGACTGATGGACGGTGACTTGCTGGTGACTCTTGTCCATTTGCAATATGTTTGAACAGTGAGGTACCATCACCAAAAGTGACATTCTGAAATCAACCCTAACGAGCGATGGAGATGTTACCAGAATCACTGCCCAGCCATCCCGAGTTCATCGGGCCAGTCAATTTTGCATTCCTGCACGATTTTTATAGCATGACAAATTCGTGATGGTGAATGCCCATTGAACCATATTGCAAATGCACAGTGACTTTGCAAAAGTGAGAAAACATTTGCAATATGTTTTAACAGTGAGGTACCATCACCAAAAGTGACATTCTGAAATCAACCCTAACGAGCGATGGAGAGGTACCAGAATCACTGCCCAGCCATCCCGAGTTCATCGGGCCAGTCAATTTTGCATTCCTGCACGATTTTTATAGCATGACAAATTCGTGATGGTGAATGCCCATTGAACCGTATTGCAAATGCACAGTGACTTTGCAAAAGTGAGAAAACATTTGCAATATGTTTTAACAGTGAGGTACCATCACCAAAAGTGACATTCTGAAATCAACCCTAACGAGCGATGGAGAGGTACCAGAATCACTGCCCAGCCATCCCGAGTTCATCGGGCCATTCAATTTGGCATTCCTGCACGATTTTTATAGCATGACAAATTCGTGATGGTGAATGCCCAGTTGACCATATTGCAAATGCACAGTGACTTTGCAAAAGTGAGAAAACATAAACAAATGGACATGATGAAATCAACACCACGAGTGATGGAAAGAAACAACAATCACTGCTCGGCCATCCCGAGTTCATCAGGCCAGTCAATTTTGCATTTCTGCAGGATTTTTGAGCATGTCAAATTTCTTATGACAGTTGGCCCCCACAAAACATATGCCTAATGCACAAGTAAAAAAAATAAAAAAATGATGATAATAAAATATGACTAAAGTATGTTGATACAGTTCTTATACGTGTGTAATTGACACAAAATTCAAAAGAATTTCGAAAAACGGTCCAGAAAGCACTTTTTTAGGGGTGTGTGAAGTTTTTTATGAAATTTTGCAATTTTTGACTTTTGACTTCCTATGAAATCATATTGCAAATGGACAAAACATGTGCCTTATGCGCAAGTAATTAAAAAAAAAAGATTATGATAATAAAATTGGACAAAAGTATATTCATACAGTTCTTACACATGTGTAATTGACAAAAAAAGCGAAAGAATTTTGAAAAACGGTCCAGAAAGCACTTTTTTAAGGGGTGATAAGTTTTTGACAAAAAAAATCATTTTTTCAAAATTTGGCTTTTGGATGTTGACTTGGGGTCCATTTCCTATATGAAAAACCACGGTTGAGTGCACACGCCACCTGTTGGATTTTTGAAGTGTTACAACTGGCAATTGCCATATGGCATTTGCAAAACATTTTGCTTGAATCAACGCTGATTTGGGTGGTATTGTCCATCGTGTACATGGTTTGTACTATGCCAATGTTTTCCCATTAATTTTTGTCCATTTCAGGGGGATATTCCCTTACACACATATTCACTGCTCTTATCCTATAACAAAACCTTCATTCCATAATTATCGAACAATCTGCACATCCTCTGCATAAACATTTTTTAAAATGTAATGTTTCTGTTTCTCTATTCCTTGTTTCTCTCTTCTCTGTGCTGGAGTTCTTTTAAGAACTTGGTGGTATAGCAATAGCCTAATAAACTTGACATTAACTTGAATCTTCTCTCTTCATTTTACATAAAAATAAAATCACCTATAGTCTAGTAAAGCTTATTGTTTTTTTGATATTATTGCCAGAGATTTAGCTAATAATCTTTCTGATATTTTCCATTCAAATCCAATGTTTACACTCTTTCGGTAAGGGTAATTCAAATTGTGTAGTGAAACATTATTTGCTGTTGGATTGACCTCAAAAAAAGGTATTTTTAATGTTGTCTGTAGAGTGGCTAGGCAGCAGGCAGCTTTGACATGCATTGTCCAAACAAAGGCTGAAGAGTGAATGCGATCTAATCTCGATGTCTCTGTGACATCTTGCCAATATCCAAACGACTCTCCATACTACATCGGCACTATGGATCAAGTATACATCGGGCCAACATCTGAGATGTGTGTGTGCTGTCTCGGGGTGATATTCCGCTGAAACTTGGCTGTGTGCATATTTCACATGCTTTGCGATTATATTTCACATGCTTTGCGATTGTGTAGGCTACTTTGTGCACGATTTCTCTATTGTATTACATAATTGATCAATCGTATACCTCCACTACACTACGCATGGATTAAGAAGTGAGTATAAGCAATGCCCAATGAAAAAAAGTGTGTGTAAGGTTTATACCTGCGTGTACCCTCCATTACACCACTGGCCCTTTGTATTTGACAAAAAGTGCACTCTCCTACATGAGTGCGGTGATATTAATGGTGCTGTAACGGCGTTCTTCTTTTGTTGAAAGAAAGTCGGACCGAAATGCAGCGTGTAAGTTACTCATGTTTAATGTGAAAACAAACAAACGAACTATACATGAAATAACTTAATAAATACAAAAACAACAAATGGAACGTGAAACCTATTACAGCCTGACTGGTGCACACTACACAGAGTAAGGGATTTCACCCCCGTAGTGGACAAAAATGAATGGCAAGTTACTGGCATAGGACAAACCATGCACACATTGGCCAATACCACCCAAAGCGGCGTTGATTCATGCAAAGTTTACTTCTATTGCCATATGGGTATTGCCAGTTGTAACACTTCAAAAATCCAACAGGTGGCGATTGCACTCCACCATGGTTTTTCATATTGGTATTGGACTCCAAGTCAACATCCAAAAGCCAAATTTTGAAAAAACGAATTTTTTGAAAAAAACGTATCACCCCTTAAAAAAGTGCTTTCTGGACCGTTTTTCGAAATTCTTTCGCTTTTTTGACAATTACACATGTATAAGAACTGTATGAAAATACTTTTGTCCAATTTTATTATCATAATTTTTTTAATTTTTTTACTTGCGCATATTGCATATGTTTTGTCCATTTGCAATATGATTTCATAGGAAGTCAGAAGTCAAAAGTCAAAAATTATAAAATTTCATAAAAAACTTCACACACCCCTAAAAAAGTGCTTTCTGGACCGTTTTTCGAATTTTTTTTTCGCATTTTGTGTCAGTTACACACGTATAAGAACTGTATCAACATACTTTAGTCATATTTTATTATCATTATTTTTTTTTTTTTTTACTTGCGCATATTGCATGTGTTTTGTCCATCTGCAATATGATTTCATAGGAAGTCAGAAGTCAAAAGTCAAAATTTATTAAATTTCATAAAAAACTTCACACACCCCTAAAAAAGTGCTTTCTGGACCGTTTTTCGAAAAATTTTCGAATTTTGTGTCAGTTACACAAGTATAAGAACTGTATCAACATACTTTAGTCATATTTTATTATCATAATGTTTTTTTTTTTTTTTTTTTTTTTGCTTGTGCATAAGGCATATGTTTTGTGGGGGCCAAATGTCATAAGAAATTTGACATGCTCAAAAATCCTTCAGAAATGCAAAATTGACTGGCCTGATGAACTCGGGATGGCCGGGCAGTGATTGTTGTTCCTTTCGATCACTCGTGGTGTTGATTTCATCATGTCCATTTGTTTATGTTTTCTCACTTTTGCAAAGTCACTGTGCATTTGCCATATGGTTAACTGGGCAGTCACCATCACCAATTTGTCATGCCATAAAAATCATGCAGGAATGCCAAATTGACTGGCCCGATGAACTCGGGATGGCTGGGCAGTGATTCTGGAACCTCTCCATCGCTCGTTTGGCTTGATTTCAGAATGTCGCTTTTGGTGATGGTACCTCACCGCTTAAACATATTGCTAATGGACAAGAGTCACCTGCAAGTCACCGTCCATCAGTCAATTTGATATCATTCAAAGCTAACTATTGGAGGCACTGTCAGTCTCTACGCACCCCAATGATACGTCCCTCCATCCATGTTGTGTATCTGTGTGATTTAGTTTTCCTTTGAATTTTTATGGGAAAAATGACTGATTTACAGTTCATGGGGGTTGCCTAATCATATATATGAAGTTTTGGAAAGATCTGATTTTTTTAACCCCTCCAAACAGCCCCTGAGACACCAATTATGGCACTTCCGGTTGGCACAGGAAGCTGTAACTCAACATACATCCTCATTGGGGTATTCCATTAGAGAATCCTGAGTTTTAAGTCTTTACCATGAAAACTGACTGATTTACACAGGGTTCAATGCACTATGTCCATCAAATTGCAGGCAGTGTATGGGTACACACTTTTAGGGCGATTTGGACCACTTCCGGTTGGTCCAGGAAGCTTAGAATCGACACAGGTAGACCTTATAGTGGTCTGATGGACTGGTACCAAAGACAGGTTCATACAACATTCATAACCCATATAGACTCCAGGTTGTATTTAGTGGAGCAGCCAATATATTCCTATGGGGAGAGAAGTCAATGAACACTGTTTTTATGTAAACACCTTCTTTTGACTGTGAAGGGTTAATGTCACACGGTCAAGGATAGGCTTGGACAGATCAGGAGGACCTTAGGAACAGTCCTGTGGTTGAATTGTCTTTCTAAACCTAACGGTTCCGCCGCTGTCACCCAAAATCAAATGACGTACTGGTGAAGGCTTCATATTGGGCCTATTTTTCTCATGGTCGCCGCGCTCAGACCGAGCGAGCTACGGTCAAGCGGGGCACCTCGTTGGACTCGGCACAGTCTGGACACTATGGTCATGCCATTGTTTGTGTTGATTTCAGAATGTCCATTTGGTCATGTTTTCTCACTTTTGCAAAGTCACTGTGCATTTGCCATATGGTTAACTGGGCAGTCACCATCACCAATTTGTCATGCCATAAAAATCATGCAGGAATGCCAAATTGACTGGCCCGATGACCTCAGGATGGCTGGGCAGTGATACTGGTACCTCTCCATTGCTCGTTTGGGTTGATTTCAGAATGTCGCTTTTGGTGATGGTACCTCACTGTTAAAACATATTGCAAATGTTCCTTACTTTTGCAAAGTCACTGAAAATTTTTGCAGGAATGCCAAATTGACTGGCCCGATGACCTCGGGATGGCTGGGCAGTGATACTGGTACCTCTCCATGGCTCGTTTGGGTTGATTTCAGAATGTCGCTTTTGGTGATGGTACCTCACTGTTAAAACATATTGCAAATGTTCCTTACTTTTGCAAAGTCACTGAAAATTTTTGCAGGAATGCCAAATTGACTGGCCCGATGACCTCGGGATGGCTTGGCAGTGATTCTGGTACCTCTCCATCACTCGTTTGGGTTGATTTCAGAATGTCCATTTGGTCATGTTTTCTCACTTTTGCAAAGTCACTGTGCATTTGCCATATGGTTAACTGGGCAGTCACCATCACCAATTTGTCATGCCATAAAAATCATGCAGGAATGCCAAATTGACTGGCCCGATGACATAGGGATGGCTGGGCAGTGATTTTGGTACCTCTCCATCGCTCGTTTGGGTTGATTTCAGAATGTCGCTTTTGGTGATGGTACCTCACCGCTTAAACATATTGCAAATGTTCCTTACTTTTGCAAAGTCACAAAAAATTCTTGCAGGAATGCCAAATTGACTGGCCCGATGACCTAGGGATGGCTGGGCAGTGATACTGGTACCTCTCCATTGCTCGTTTGGGTTGATTTCAGAATGTCCATTTGGTCATGTTTTCTCACTTTTGCAAAGTCACTGTGCATTTGCCATATGGTTAACTGGGCAGTCACCATCACCAATTTGTCATGCCATAAAAATCATGCAGGAATGCCAAATTGACTGGCCCGATGACATAGGGATGTCTGGGCAGTGATACTGGTACCTCTCCATGGCTCGTTTGGGTTGATTTCAGAATGTCGCTTTTGGTGATGGTACCTCACTGTTAAAACATATTGCAAATGTTCCTTACTTTTGCAAAGTCACTGAAAATTTTTGCAGGAATGCCAAATTGACTGGCCCGATGACCTCGGGATGGCTGGGCAGTGATACTGGTACCTCTCCATGGCTCGTTTGGGTTGATTTCAGAATGTCGCTTTTGGTGATGGTACCTCACTGTTAAAACATATTGCAAATGTTCCTTACTTTTGCAAAGTCACTGAAAATTTGTGCAGGAATGCCAAATTGACTGGCCCGATGAACTCGGGATGGCTTGGCAGTGATTCTGGTACCTCTCCATCACTCATTAGGGTCGATTCCAGAATGTCCATTTGGTGATTTTTCTCACTCTTTCAAAGTCACTGTGCATTTGCCATATGGTTAACTGGGCAGTCACCATTACCAATTTGTCATGCTATAAAAATCACGCAGGAATGCCAAATTGACTGGCCCGATGACCTCGGGATGGCTGGGCAGTGATACTGGTACCTCTCCATGGCTCTTTTGGGTTGATTTCAGAATGTCGCTTTTGGTGATGGTACCTCACCGCTTAAACATATTGCTAATGGACAAGAGTCACCTGCAAGTCACTGTCCATCAGTCAATTTGATATCATTCAAAGCTAACTATTGGAGGCACTGTCAGTCTCTACGCACCCCAATGATACGTCCCTCCATCCATGTTGTGTATCTGTGTGATTTAGTTTTCCTTTGAATTTTTATGGGAAAAATGACTGATTTACAGTTCATGGGGGTTGCCTAATCATATATATGAAGTTTTGGAAAGATCTGATATTTTTAACCCCTCCAAACAGCCCATGAGACACCAATTATGGCACTTCCGGTTGGCACAGGAAGCTGTAACTCAACATACATCCTCATTGGGCTATTCCATTAGAGAATCCTGAGTTTTAAGTCTTTACCATTAAAACTGACTGATTTACACAGGGTTCAATGCACTATGTCCATCAAATTGCAGGCAGTGTATGGGTATACACTTTTAGGGCGATTTGGACCACTTCCGGTTGGTCCAGGAAGCTTAGAATCGACACAGGTAGACCTTATAGTGGTCTGATGGACTGGTACCAAAGACAGGTTCATACAACATTCATAACCCATATAGACTCCAGGTTGTATTTAGTGGAGCAGCCAATATATTCCTATGGGGAGAGAAGTCAATGAACACTGTTTTTATGTAAACATCTTCTTTTGACTGTGAAGGGTTAATGTCACACGGTCAAGGATAGGCTTGGACAGATCAGGAGGACCTTAGGAACAGTCCTGTGGTTGAATTGTCTTTCTAAACCTAACGGTTCCGCCGCTGTCACCCAAAATCAAATGACGTACTGGTGAAGGCTTCATATTGGGCCTATTTTTCTCATGGTCGCCGCGCTCAGACCGAGCGAGCTACGGTCAGCGGGGCACCTCGTTGGACTCGGCATAGTCTGGACACTATGGTGATGCCATTGTTTGTGTTGATTTCAGAATGTCCATTTGGTCATGTTTTCTCACTTTTGCAAAGTCACTGTGCATTTGCCATATGGTTAACTGGGCAGTCACCATCACCAATTTGTCATGCCATAAAAATCATGCAGGAATGCCAAATTGACTGGCCCGATGACATAGGGATGTCTGGGCAGTGATACTGGTACCTCTCCATCGCTCGTTTGGGTTGATTTCAGAATGTCGCTTTTGGTGATGGTACCTCACTGTTAAAACATATTGCAAATGTTCCTTACTTTTGCAAAGTCACTGAAAATTTTTGCAGGAATGCCAAATTGACTGGTTCCGATGACCTCGGGATGGCTGGGCAGTGATACTGGTACCTCTTCATGGCTCGTTTGGGTTGATTTAAGAATGTCGCTTTTGGTGATGGTACCTCACTGTTAAAACATATTGCAAATGTTCCTTACTTTTGCAAAGTCACTGAAAATTTGTGCAGGAATGCCAAATTGACTGGCCCGATGAAGTCGGGATGGCTTGGCAGTGATTCTGGTACCTCTCCATCACTCGTTAGGGTTGATTCCAGAATGTCCATTTGGTGATTTTTCTCACTCTTTCAAAGTCACTGTGCATTTGCCATATGGTTAACTGGGCAGTCACCATTACCAATTTGTCATGCCATAAAAATCATGCAGGAATGCCAAATTGACTGGCCCGATGACATAGGGATGTCTGGGCAGTGATACTGGTACCTCTCCATCGCTCGTTTGGGTTGATTTCAGAATGTCGCTTTTGGTGATGGTACCTCACCGCTTAAACATATTGCTAATGGACAAGAGTCACCTGCAAGTCACCGTCCATCAGTCAATTTGATATCATTCTGACACCAAACTGATACAAACTGACACCAAACCCACTCTTCCCAACTCATTTAGGAGCCAAGTATAACATACTTCAGAGCTGGCCCAAAATTCACAAGGCCTTCGGTACAAAACATTAAAAAACCATAAAACACATAGTTACTTTCTAGCTGCGGGGCCAGTTCGGACATTATGTGTAGTCCTATGTGAGGCGACCCCGAATCCCGAGTTTCGGCCCGATAGGTCATTTGGTGTCCGAGTAAAAGCCTAATTGGTGCTGAAAATCCACTTTTTTCAATGCCTTGCTACGGGGTCCTTGAATGAGCTATCGGACCGAGATGTTGGGTTCTGTCTCTATGGGCCGAGACGGTCACAATGCACCTAGTCTTGTGTCTCTGGGACATTTCTAAATGTCGCCATTTTCGTAATGGTCAAAATGAATTGAAGTCATTGCAAATGTTCGACGCTGTTTCTCGGTCCGAGAACCTCCTAGAGCGCCGTAACTCACCACGCACTATCTACCTGAGGTCTAGAACAGGATTCTAAAGTTTCGGAACTCTAGGTCTGACGGTTCTTTTTTAGCTCGAACAAAGCTAACTATTGGAGGCACTGTCAGTCTCTACACACCCCAATACGTCCCTCCATCCAAGTTGTGTATCTGTGTGATTTATTTTTCCTTTGAATTTTTATGGGAAAAATGACTGATTTACAGTTCATGGGGGTTGTCTAATCACACATATGAAGTTTTGGACAGATCTGATTTTTTTAACCCTTCCAAACAGCCCCTGAGACACCAATTATGGCACTTCCGGTTGGCACAGGAAGCTATAAATACACACATGTCTTGACTGACATAGAAACCTAGGGAATCCTGAGTTTTAAGTCTTTAAGTTGAGAATTGACTGATCTACACAGGGTTGAATAATGCAGAGGCCTCGGCACCTTTCGAGGTGATGTACATCCAAATACCTTTTGGGTCAATCTAACCACTTCCGGTTGCTCCAGGAAGCTTAGAATCGACACAGGTAGACCTCATAGTGGTCTGATGGAATGTCATAGAAGACAGGTTCATACAGCATTCATAACCCATATAGACTCCAGGTTGTATTTAGGGGAGCAGGCAATGTATTCCTATGGGGAGAGAAGTCAATGCACACTGTTTTTTTGTAAACACCTTCTTTTAACTGTGAAAGGTTAATGCCACACAGTCAAGGTTAGGCTTGCACAGATCGGGAGGACCTTAGGAACAGTCCTGTGTTTGAATTGTCCTTCTAAACCTAACGGTTCCGCCGCTGTCACCCAAAATCCAATGACATTGTGGTGCAGGCATCATTGTGGGCCTATTTTTCTCATGGTCGCTGCGCTCAGACCGAGCGAGCTACGGTCAAGAGGGGCACCTCGTTGGACTCGGCACGGCCTTGGGATTATGTTTATGCCATTGCCTGCTCTCTGTGTCTTTAAACACCACGCTTTGTCACTCCATCCTTGCTGTGTGTGTGTGTGAGAGCTTTTCTTTGACATCTGTTGGGATAAATGACTGATTTACAGTTCATGGGGGTTGTCTAATCACACATATGAAGTTTTGGACAGATCTGATTTTTTTAACCCTTCCAAACAGCCCCTGAGTCACCAATTATGGCACTTCCGGTTGGCACAGGAAGCTATAAATACACACATGTCTTGACTGACATAGAAACCTAGGGAATCCTGAGTTTTAAGTCTTTAAGTTGAGAATTGACTGATCTACACAGGGTTGAATAATGCAGAGGCCTCGGCACCTTTCGAGGTGATGTACATCCAAATACCTTTTGGGTCAATCTAACCACTTCCGGTTGCTCCAGGAAGCTTAGAATCGACACAGGTAGACCTCATAGTGGTCTGATGGAATGTCATAGAAGACAGGTTCATACAGCATTCATAACCCATAAAGACCCCAGGTTGTATTTAGGGGAGCAGGCAATGTATTCCTATGGGGAGAGAAGTCAATGCACACTGTTTTTTTGTAAACACCTTCTTTTAACTGTGAAAGGTTAATGCCACACAGTCAAGGTTAGGCTTGCACAGATCGGGAGGACCTTAGGAACAGTCCTGTGTTTGAATTGTCCTTCTAAACCTAACGGTTCCGCCGCTGTCACCCAAAATCCAATGACATTGTGGTGCAGGCATCATTGTGGGCCTATTTTTCTCATGGTCGCTGCGCTCAGACCGAGCGAGCTACGGTCAAGAGGGGCACCTCGTTGGACTCGGCACGGCCTTGGGATTATGTTTATGCCATTGCCTGCTCTCTGTGTCTTTAAACACCACGCTTTGTCACTCCATCCTTGCTGTGTGTGTGTGTGAGAGCTTTTCTTTGACATCTGTTGGGAAAAATGACTGATTTACAGTTCATGGGGGTTGTCTAATCACACAGATGAAGTTTTGGACAGATCTGATTTTTTTAACCCTTCCAAACAGCCCCTGAGTCACCAATTATGGCACTTCCGGTTGGCACAGGAAGCTATAAATACACACATGTCTTGACTGACATAGAAACCTAGGGAATCCTGAGTTTTAAGTCTTTAAGTTGAGAATTGACTGATCTACACAGGGTTGAATAATGCAGAGGCCTCGGCACCTTTCGAGGTGATGTACATCCAAATACCTTTTGGGTCAATCTAACCACTTCCGGTTGCTCCAGGAAGCTTAGAATCGACACAGGTAGACCTCATAGTGGTCTGATGGAATGTCATAGAAGACAGGTTCATACAGCATTCATAACCCATAAAGACCCCAGGTTGTATTTAGGGGAGCAGGCAATGTATTCCTATGGGGAGAGAAGTCAATGCACACTGTTTTTATGTAAACACCTTCTTTTAACTGTGAAAGGTTAATGCCACACAGTCAAGGTTAGGCTTGCACAGATCGGGAGGACCTTAGGAACAGTCCTGTGTTTGAATTGTCCTTCTAAACCTAACGGTTCCGCCGCTGTCACCCAAAATCAAATGACATTGTGGTGCAGGCTTCATTGTGGGCCTATTTTTCTCATGGTCGCTGCGCTCAGACCGAGTGAGCTACGGTCAAGCGGGGCACCTCGTTGGACTCGGCCCTGCCTTGGGATTATGTTTATGCCATTGCCTGCTCTCTGTGTCTTTAAACACCACGCTTTGTCACTCCATCCTTGCTGTGTGTGTGTGTGTGTGAGAGCTTTTCTTTGACATCTGTTGGGAAAAATGACTGATTTACAGTTCATGGGGGTTGTCTAATCACACATATGAAGTTTTGGACAGATCTGATTTTTTTAACCCTTCCAAACAGCCCCTGAGACACCAATTATGGCACTTCCGGTTGGCACAGGAAGCTATAAATAAACTCATATCCTCATTGGGGTATGCCTTTACAGAATCCTGAGTTTTAAGTCTTTACGTTAAGAACTGAGTTATTTACGGAGGGTTTAGTGAGTGTGTGTTATTTCAGAAAATCATAGAAAATCACAGAAATGTCGCAGAGCTCCGCAGCACATTTTAAAAATACTCGTATGAACACCCTGCAACTGGATCTGTAACCGTTGAAAAAAAAAAAAAAAAAAAAACACCTATATCTGAACATCACGATCTGGTCAACGTACGATTTCTCGTAAATGACGATAGATAAATGGCCGATTTTCTTTTTATTGACACCGGAGGCTCCTTGACTTTGACGTGAAGTGAAAAAATCTTTTCTCTATTTTCATTTTGGACCTTTAATCCCAGAAATATGGCCATAACTCAAAAACCGTTGAGGCCTAGACGCCATCTTGTTCGGGGCCATCTTCCCATAATGCCAAACCTACGCTCACCAAGTTTCGGCTTCGAAATATTTTCGGTTTCCGAGATATGGCACGTCGTGATTCGGGATGTTTTGTCCAATAGCAATATGATTGCTTATGCCCTCTTGTGGGATATTTCGCAAAAATGGGCTAAAATTTGTTTATTTTATTAAACGAAAACCGAATGTCCGACAAAGTTCATTTGATGACTTCCCGGTAGGTCTGGCCCTACCGCTCGGCCCGACGCCGTCCCGAATTTCTAAAATGTTTTCGGACGTCTAGTAAGGGACCGTACATTTCCAATAGGGACTTTCTCACTAACCATACGGTGATTGTCGAAATGTTCCCTTAGGGTATGACAGGAACAATCACCCACGAAATGTAAAGCGAAACCCAGGCTACCTAAATACGGTTCCCAATCAGAGACAACGAGAATCACCTGACTCTGATTGAGAACCGCCTCAGGCAGCCAAACCTATTAAACACACACACCCCTAATCAGCTACAATCCCAACTACTACAAACCCCAATATGAAACTACAATACATAATAACCCCATGTCACACCCTGGTCTGACTAACTAATAAACTAAAACACAAAATACTAAGACAAAGGTGTGACAGTTGCTGTCCTTTCAGAACCATGAACCTGCCACACACTGAAGGTCCACTATGCAAAACATGTCTATAAAAGATATAAAGGCTGTTAAAAACCTCTTACACTTATGGTGGCGCTATTTCATTTTTGGAAGAAAAACGTTCCCGTTTTAAACAAGATATTTTGTCACAAAAAGATGCTCGACTATGCATATAATTGCTACTGTTCGAAAGAAAACACTCTGACGTGTCCAGAAATACAAATATCTTCTCTGTGCGTGCCCTTTAACGTGAGCTTCAGGCAAAACCAAGATGACTTGGCATCCAGGAAATGACAAGGATTTTTGAGGCTCTGTCTTTCATGATCTCCTTATATGGCTGTGAACGCAAGAGGAATGAGTCTGCCCTTTCTGTCGTTTCCCCAAGGTGTCTGCAGCATTGTGACGTATTTGTAGGCAGATCGTTGGAAGATTGACCATAAGAGACCACATTTACCACGTGTCCGCCCGGTGTCCTGCGCCGAAATTGGTGCGCAAAAGTCACCTGCCAGTATTTTTCCATGGGGCACAGAGAGAGAAGCAAGCTTCCACGAACTGCATGTCAATGAAGAGATATGTGAAAAAACACCTTGAGGATTGATTCCAAACAAAGTTTGCCATGTTTCGGTCGATATTATGTAGTTAATCCGGAAAAAGTTTCACGTTGTAGGTGACTGCATTTTCAGTTCGTTTCGGTAGCCAGACGCAATGTAGAAAACGGAACGATTTCTCCTACACACAGACGCTTTCAGGAAACACTGCGCATTTGGTATGTGGCTGGGAGTCTCCTCATTGAAAACATCAGAAGCTCTTCAAAGGTAAATGATTTTATTTATTTGGTTATCTGGCTTTTGTGAAAATGTTGCGTGCTACATGCTACACAAAATGCTATGCTAGCTTTGCATACTCTTACACAAATTAGTCAATTTCTATGGTTCAAAAGCATATTTTGAAAATCTGAGATGACAGTGTTGTTAAGAAAAGGCTAAGCTTGAGAGCAAACGCATTATTTTAATTTTATTTGCGATTTTCAGAAATCGTTAACGTTGCGTTATGCTAATGAGCCTGAGGCTTAGTCACAATCCTGGATCCGGGATGGGGAGTTTCAAGAGGTTAAGATATTCATGTCAGGAAAGGAGTGTATATATTTGGCATGGCGAAGCGGTTTTATGCGCTGACTGAATAGAAGCTGATAATTGTGAGATTTTTACTCTGCTGGTCTCAAGAAGAAATTACACAAGTCCTCACTGTCCGAGATCAAATCAAGACCGAGTACAAATGTATTCAATACGTCTTGAGACTGGTGAGTACAACAACACTGATAGGTGCACTTCACAGAGACTTAATAATTAATACAACATACAGATTATGGTACAAAGCTTCCAGCGAATGCTTTGGATGCATTGCCATACCGCAGATGTATTTATGATACGCTACAACAAATTGGCAACAAAGCACAAATCTAAGACACTTGAGTGAAAAAGGGTTGAGTTATCATGACAAGCTGCTGAAATTGCTGGCATGTGGTCAATCTCCACTAGCCGGGAGGCCAAACAAGCCTTAGCTCATTAGAACAGGAGAATAGATGTATATAGGAGACATAAGAATGTCCTTTCCACTGTATCTCTTTACGCCCTCAATTAGAAGCCAACACTGCACTAATCAATAGCGGTCTGAGCTATAGGCTCCACATCAGCTGTGTGGAAATGCCTCTCCTCATTACTTCTGCATCGGTGTAGTTTCTCTAGTATTCTGTAGTTTGGCATCTTGGCCATTATGTGAGTGGAAATTAAGTCTAAGCATGGAGGGAAATGGCAAACAGGCATGAGTCAGAGCAACACAGAAACTCCAACAGACAGTAAGCACATGTTTAAAACATAAGACACAGCAAGCCACACAGCCCTATCCCATCTGGACAAGTGGAATACCTATAGTCGAAGACGAAAGTTTACATACGCTTAGGTTGGAGTCATGAAAACTCGTTTTTCAACCACTCCACAAATTTCTTGTTTAACACACTATAGTTTTGGCAAGTCGGTTAGGACATCTACTTTGTGCATGACACAAGTATTTTATCCAACAATTGTTTACAGGCAGATTATTTCACTTATATCCATGTATCACAATTCCAGTCGGTCAGAAGTTTACATGCACTAAGTTGACTGTGCCTTTAAACAGCTTGGAAAATTCCAGAAAATTATGTCATGGCTTTAGAAGCTTCTGATAGGCTAATTGACAACATTGAGTCAATTGGAGGTGTACCTGTGGATGTATTTCAAGGCCTACCTTCAAACTCAGTGCCTCTCTGCTTGACATCATGGGAAAATCGAAAGAAATCAGCCAAGACCTCAGAAAAAAATTGTAGACCTCCACAAGTCTGGTTCATCCTTGGGAGCAATTTCCAAACGCCTGAAGGTACCACGTTGAGCTGTAAAAACAAAAGTACGCAAGTATAAACACCATGGGACCACACAGCCATCCCGCTCAGGAAGGAGATGCGTTCTGTCTCCTAGAGATGCTGTGTCTTATGCACTTTTTGGTGCGAAAAGTGCAAATCAATCCCAGAACAACAGCAAAGGACCTTGTGAAGATGCTGGAGGAAACAGGTACAAAAATATCTATATTCACAGGTAAACGACTCCTATATTGACAAAACCTGAAAGGCTGGTCAGCAAGGAAGAAGCTACTGCTCCAAAACGGCCATAAAAAAAGCCAGACTACATTTTGCAACTGCACATGGGGACAAAGATTGTACTTTTTGGAAAAATGTCCTCTGGTCTGATGAAACACAAATAGAACTGTTTGACCATAATCACCATTGTTATGTTTGGAAGAAAAAGGGGGAGGCTTGCAAGCCGAAGAACACCATCCCAACCGTTAAGCACGGGGGTGGCAGCATCATGTTGTGGGGGTGCTTTGCTGCAGGAGGGACTGGTGCACTTAACAAAATAGATGGCATCATGAGGAGGTGAAATTATGTGGATATATTGAAGCAACATCTCAAGACATCAGACAGGAAGTTAAAGCTTGGTCGCAAATGTGTCTTCCAAATGGACAATGACCACAAGCATACTTCCGAAGTTGTGGCAAAATGGCTTAAGGACAACAAAGTCAAGGTATTGGAGTGGCCATCACAAAGCCCTGACCTCAATCCTATAGAAAAGTTGTGGGCAGAACTGAAAAAGGGTGTGCGAGCAAGGAGGCCTACAAGCCTGACTCAGTTACACCAGCTCTGTCAGGAGGAATGGGCCAAAATTCACCCAGCTTATTGTGGGAAGCTTTTGGAAGGATACCCAACATGTTTGACCCAGGTTAAACAATTTAATGGCAATGCTACCAAATACTAATTGAGTGTATGTAAACTTCTGACCCACTGCGAATGTGATGAAAGAAACAGGGAATTTGTACTTGAATTAAATGTCAGGAATTGTGAAAAACAGAGTTGAAATGTAGTTGGGTAAGGTGTATGTAAACCTCCGACTTCAACTGTACATTTTTGTATATATACATGCAAATGGGACAACACGCCTCAGACTTCATGAACAATTAACATAAAATGTTTATTAAAGGGACAGAACAGCCCTCAATGCTGTAGCATTATGAGTCAGAGTAGATTGGAGTCAGAGAGAGGTCTGGGGAGATATATTATATGCACATATTTGATAGAATTATAGGATACCAGTGTACAATAGGTCCATTGTCCTGAATCAAAACTACACTGCATAACAGTAACCTGCAGTGACCTCCCTTCAGCAAAAAATTGCTGCCATTTGGCTCAGAGGCAAGCTAGATGGGGTCTTCCTGGGGCATACATTTATACATCTTAATTTATTATATTTTTTTGCAGTGGTGGCCACGATTTAGAAGTGGCAGTGCGCCGCTGCTAAATGCACATAGGGGAAACACAGTACGCACATTCCAACGGAAAACATCTGACAAGCTGTCTCATGCACAAAGCAGAGGTTGGTTAATATTCATAATCCTGAGTCATAATAAGCACCACTGTAGGTTTAGTGTAGTAAAGTATGAGCGCCATCACACCCTCTGCTCTTGTTTGCTGCTGCGGACTGCAGGAAGTTTGACAAAGTGATAAGATCCAGGTTGTGGAGCTGGATATGATCATAAGGCTTTTCTCAGGGAGGATAAGTGTCAGTTATGATTCTCTCTCTGTAGATAGAGGGCAGGGCCGTTGATAGGTTAACAATGCTTGTCTGCCAGGCAATAATCCAAAGGCATCCAGATGATCGTATTGCCCGAGTTGATCATGGAGAAGGATCATGCCATGGAGAATTAACTAGACTGGCTCCTTTGTCACACTCTTCCGCTAAGGTTTCACATGTTATGGCTGTCACGGGAGTTCACACGCATGCAGACAAAGAGCATTTGGGCAGTCTTTCATGCTAATTTCATGGGGTATTGCCTCAATTTATCCCTTTGTGTTACGTATGTTTCTCAGAGAAAGATTATGGTTAGTCGACGTAACTGTAGATCAGATTTTATCTGTAGGATATTATCCACGTTTCCTAGCTGGGTCATCATAATGTATGTAACACTGAACTGCTGCTGTCTAAATAGTTAGAGGCTGTTATTTTGACATTTACACCTCTACAGGATTGGTGGGTCCCCCATGGCACGGTTGCACTACCGTAGGCTAATGCGATTAGCATGAGGCTGTAAGTTACAAGAACATTTCCCAGGACATAGTCATATCTGATATAAGCAGAAAGCTTAAATTTTTGTTGATCTAACTGCACTGCCCAATTTACAGTAGCTATTACAGTGAAATAATACCATGCTATTGTTTGAGGAGAGTGCACAGTTATGAACTGGAAAATGTATTAATAAACCAATTAGGCACATCTGGGCTGTCTTGATACACATTTTTGAACATAAATGCAATGGTTCATTGGATCAGTCTAAAATGTTGCTCATACATTGCTGCAATCTAGTTGCAAAATATAAATTGTGCCTGGGCTGGAATAATACATCATGGCCTTTCTCTTACATTTCAAAAATACTAAAAAAATCATGGTTTTTCTTTGTATTACCTTTTACCAGATTTAATGTGTTATATTCTTCTACATTCATTTCACATTTCCTCAAATTTCAAAGTGTTTTCTTTCAAATGGTATAAAGAAGATTCATATCCATGCTTCAGGTCCTGAGCTACAGGCAGTTAGATTTGGGTATGTCATTTTAGGGGGAGCTTTTATTTTTGTATTTAATTTTTTCAATGTTATGTTATTTAAAAAATAATTGTCATTATCTTTTTATTATAATGTTATTTTCTTTTAACAGGGGTTATACAGACAAAAGAGTGCACCAAAGTACAATCAAATTAATATGGATAGCGCAAAATCTTATACAAAAAGGCAGTCATAAAAATATACATAAACATCACAATATTAACATGGGCATTTATGTGATGTTTTCAACATAGGACCACAACAAATATAACTTAGGTGAAAAAGCAAATTGTCGACCCAAGATCTTCTGGATGTGTAAGTGAATATCATTCCAATAAGACTGGATTCTGCTACAGTACCAAAGAACGTGCATGAAGGTGCCAGTGTCCTGTTTACATTTGAAACATGAATGTCATGCATTGGAAAACACTGTGAAGGCGGACGGGTGTAAAGTAGGTTCTATGAAATTTTTTGAAATTTAGCTTAATTTAGCAAATACTTATGGAGGTGCATTTGGGGTAGACCCTTTTGCAGATAGAAGCCCATTCTCCTCACCAAATGCATGTCCAATGTCTCTCTCCCAAACACGTCTCAACGCATCATAGGATGAGGTACTTCTGTTTGATAAAATAGAATATATGTCAGAGATTAAATCTCTCCGAACAGTAGGATTCGTAAATTGTTTTTCAACTTCAATCATTTGAAAACTATCTTCTGACCCTCTATGAAGTTAAGTTGTAGGTACTTAAAAAAAAATGTTGGGTTAGTCAAATTCAGTTTTTATCTGTGGGAACGATTTAAGAGTGTCCTGAGTAAATAAAGGCATGAGGTCAGCAATACCCTTCGACTACCAGTCCAGAGGTCCAATACTCCTTATTTGGGGGGGACATCTGGATTAAGGGCAATCGGTGACCAGGGTGATATATGGTCTGGAATCTGCAGGTACCTCTTTGCATCCTTCCAAGCTAAGAGTGTATTATGTATTGTACAATTGTCAGGTAAGGGCTGGATCTTTTCAAAGCTATTAATAAATGGTAAGGAAGCTAATGCTCTTGGATGACATGCTATTGATTCCATCCCAACCCAAAGTGAGTGGCGTCTGTCTAGGCACCAACTAATCATGTGCTTGATCTGAGCAGACCAGTAATATAGTTGCAGATTTGAGACCCCTCCTGAATTCTTAGGCTTAATTAGTTTGGTAAATTTGATTTTAGGTTTCTTATTGTTCAAGATATATTTAGATATATTGACATTTATTTCCTGAAAAAAGAACTGAGATAGATGGCAGGGCATATTTTGGAACAAATAATTTAGCCGGGGAAGGATATTCATCCTAACGACATTAATCCTGCCAAAAAGAGTTTGGTAGGGTAGACCAGTTAATCAGATCCTGTTTAATCCTTGTGAGCAAATGTATATAATTTGAAATGAACAGGTCTTTAAGATTTGGAGTAACATATATGCCCAAGTATTTTAAGTCTGTTTCAGTCAATTGGAATGGAGATATTGTTTCTAAGTTGATTGTAGAAGGGATATTCAAAGGTAATGCCATGTTCATTTTGTACCCTGACAAGTTACAATATTCAGATATGATGTCCATTACTGCAGTGACACAGGTCTCTGGTTTAGATATGTATAAAAGCACAACATCAGCAAATAATGAAATTCTATGCTCTTCATCACCCTTAGAGATGCCCCTGATGTTATTACTCCACCTTATTGCCTCATCCAGTGATTCTATGACTAATGAGAACATAGCAGGAGATAAAGGGCAGCCTTAACGACAGCCCCTACATTTGTGTTAACTACAGCTGATGGGTCAGAATAAAGTAGTTTTTACTAAATTAGTAAAATGGCCACCCAGATGAACTTTTTCTAATTCAGCATACAATAATTTCCACTCAACTCTATCGAAGGCCTTTTCGGCATCGAGGGAGACAATGAGTGGATGGTCTTTAATTCTGCCAAGGTGGTTTATGATATTCAGAGCACGTCTCACATTGTCCATTCCAAATATGGCTTTGACAAAACCAGTCTAATCAGGTTTAATGAGGTCTGGAAGGAGGACCTCCAACCTGCAGGCAAGCATCTTGGTGACTATTTTAACATCAACTCCTAGCAAACTGATAGGTCTAAACGAAGAGCAGTTTAATGGGTTTTTGTCCATTTTTTTAGTGTCAGGCTAATGGATGCAGTTATCCAAGACTCTGGTATGATGCCTCTTTTGAACATATCATTTAGAGCAGGCATGAAGATAGACCATATCTCAGGACAGAACTTCTTGTAGAACTCTGCCGGGGAGCCGTCTAGGCCAGGTGCTATGCCAGAAGGCATTGCCTTAATAGTTTCCCAAACCTCTTCAGGAGTAAAGGGAGCATTTAGTCTATTTCTGTGTTCATTTGATATAGTGGGCAATGTTGTCTTATTCAGATATTTTGTAATTTCGTTGTTCGATCTTGTACATTGTGAAGTATAAAGAGATTTATAGCAATCGCAAAACGTATTATTGATAAGCAATGGATCATAAGAAGTTGAGCCATCTGCCATTCTTATAGACTTAATACATCTTTAATTTTGTTATTTTTTAAGTTGGTGTGAAATTAGACAGCTCGGTTTCCAAACATGTTTTTATTTTACATGTTTTGTATGCTCTAAATTGAGTTTGGCTTTAGCACAAGCTAGTGAATTCCAGTTCACCTGGGTTGTTTATTGTTCTAAATGCTTTACTTCAGCCTCCAATATCTCCCTATTTTCAATTCTAAGCTTATTGATCAGAGAGGCTTGGGAAACCTTGTGGTTGCTGTAGCAGCATCCCAGATAGTTGCAGCTGAGACAGGAGAGAGTTGGTTGTCGAGCCAGTAATGTGATAATTTATCTTTTATCACAGAGCAGAATCCTTCATTGTTAAGCAGAGACCTATTAAGTCTCCAATATATTGTTTTGGGAATTGTTTTACCAATTTCAATATCTATATACACTGGGGCATGGTCGGAATATACTACAGAACCAATAGCACATGACTGGACAACATGCATGTAAGTAGAGGGAATACAAAATAGTCCAATCTAGAATGTGGATTATGGGGTGTAGAGTAGAAGGTATAGTCTCTGACATTAGAATTTAGCTCTCTCCATACATCTACTAAACCACATGAATCACAAACGCTTCTAAGAGCATCTTGTGTTTGAACTAAAAAAAGAAAAGTACACCTGGCCCACCCAGTCCCTCTTCAGTTTAGCATGTTCTGTTGCAGAGAAATGGGTCTCCTGTAGCATAGCAATTGAAACCCTTTCCCTTTTTACGAATGTTAAAATTTTCTTCCTCTTGACCACATGCCCACTGCCCCGAACATTCCAGGAGACTGCTTTAAATTAACTATTTATGTTACAGTATTATTAAAGAAAAACTTAACCCAGACTAAATAGTGCATCACAAAAACGAAACAATTAATAAGACCTTTGTGTAACTCTAAACCAAAACAAAACATACAGTACAAATAAAGTTTAGAAAACCGCCACTGCCGAGTCTCCCAAATGAAACGACAGACCCCCAAAACCCTGTTTCCTGTCACTTTACCAAGAGGAAGCCCAATAAGGGTTTTTACGAAGAAAAAAAAGTTTCACTATATTCTATGTTGTATAAAGGGGAATTAACATAAATCTATGGACATGTGGATGAAAAGGGAATAACCTAAATCTTTTAAATTGTCCTAAGCATTATCGCTATTGCACTCATATGCAAGTACCCGATTGTACCATACAATCACATGTAGCCTATATAATAAAAACAATAGAAAATTGCGGGCCTTTAGTCAATTAATATAGCCTAGTAAATATGCCCCTTTGCCCTCCTTGAGACCCGACTTAATGAGCAAATTAACAAGAACATCATTGGGATTTGGCTTGTTCATTCATAAAAAAAATAGAACCTCACTATAAATGAATAGCTTAGTGAAATTACACCATAAATGAAAAGCTTAGTTACACAACACCATAATGCTTATTAACGATTACTTTGAATATAAATAATAATATAATAATATATCCCATTTAGCAGACGCTTTTGTCCAAAGCGACTTACAAGTCGGCTGGGGCCACTACTTTTGCATATGGGTGGCCCCAGTGGGAAACGAACCCACGACGCTTGGCGTTGCAGCGTTGCAAGCGCCATGCTCTACCGACTGAGCCACACAGGACCCACAAAAATACCATAGCATGGTAGATGGTTCTGTCTTGCTAGGGCAAATAAAAGTTACTCACATTCATGTCTTTACACTGACCATGTGTGCACCCTAATAACACAATTAGCAACCTTCACAGATCTGGGTTCTGTGCCGCTGTAGAGTGGATGTTGTCCCGGACGAAGGTGATTGCAGACTGGGGATCTTCAAATGTGTGGTTAGCCCCCTGGAAAGTAATCCTCAGTTTAGCCAGGTGTATCAGGCCAAATCTCCCTCCAGCCTTATGAAGGTAGGCTTTCACATCTTTGTATGCAGCTCTGCGTCTTGCCAGATCTGCCGAGTAATGTGGGAAGATATGGATCCGATTGCCATTGTAGTTCAGTTGTCCTCTTTCGCGGGAGAGCCAAAGAATTTTCTCTTTGGTCTGGAAGTAATGTAGGCGGACCAGCATTGCTCTGGGAGGTTGACCGGGCTGTGGTTTTACTGCTAGAGTGCCATGCGTCCTGTCAATGACTGGGGGCCGGTCAAACGTCTCTCCGCCGAGGACGTCAAGCAGGAAAGTGGCCATGAACTCGGTAGGATTGCGTCATTCTTTCCCTTCTGTGATTCCGATCTGTCTCGGAACAGTTTTCCTGTTCCTCTAGACTCACCTTTAACTTCACATTCTTGGAGGTAAGCTTGTCGTTTTTTGTTTCCAATTTGGTAAGCCGTTTATCTATGTTGATCAACGACGTTTCCATATCCTTTATTTTTTGGGTTTGTGTCGCAAAAGTTGTTTGTAGTGTCGTAATAGTTGACTGGACTTCTGTCATAATTCCAGCTCGTAGACTTGAAACAGAGGAGCAAAGTTCAGTCATGAAATCAGAGCGTAGTGTAGCCATTTCTGCACGGATGGTGACTAGCATCTCCATAATGTTAGCATCCGCCATCTTGTTGCTCGTCTTCGTGTCTTCTTGTTTTCCCGCTTCGTCTCGCCTTCCCGGTTCCAGACTTATCCAACAATGTCACTCGAATGTTGCTAGAGTCAGTAGGTGTGCAAAATGTGTTCTCGTTTTAATAGATAAAAGGTGAAAACACAAAAGTATCAGCCCGTAGTGGAGAGGCCTAAGAACACGCCTTTACGTAGCCATGTTGAAACCCGAGCCGCTTAAGAGCTTTTACGGAAGTTGTGCTGCTGGAAAACGTATGGAATTTTACACCCATTTCATGTCTGAGATGAAAAATGAATGAGGAGTAGAAATCCGGCAGGCTTTTTTGCAAGACTGATTGAGTGATTCTTCAATTCAAGCCCATTCACCAACAAATCCAGTATGGCTGACTTCCATCAGCCATATTGTGTGGCTGGTGGATGGTGCATTGTGCTGGCGCTTGGCAGCTAACGCTAACTTGTTAAATGAAATGGAAAAGCCATTGTGCCTGCCAGAGAAAGAAAAAGAGCTCAGCACTCAAGCTTCAAAGTGCACTGTTTTAAACGTAGACCACCAAAGAAATCACCACAGTAAATGAGTAGCTCATCATCTTCAAATAATATTTTGCAGTAATCTCCTGATTTTGCCGAAGATTGTATCACCGCCGGGCTGGGCAACCTGACCTTAGAGCAGGGACACAATAACAGGACAGGCTCATATTTTAGCTCAGTAGTACTAGCTCATAGTATTAGAAGGAGTAGTAGAGTGTACGGGGTGGCTCAGTGGAGGGGCCAGGGGGCCTGGTGGATGGTACCTGGGGAATGGCCCTATACAGAGACAGAGGCTCCCCTGGCCTGTCCACTGAGCCACCCCCATACCCTCTACTACTCCAGGCCCAAATCTGTCTGCTGAGCTGCAGGCTGCTGTCAGAAGGGACCAGGCAGGTCAGGTCTGTCCACACACAGATATCTCCATCCTGGAGCCCCCTCATGATTTATGGGCCTCCAAATACCACTTCCTATTCCCCCCTCTACTCCTACCCCAGAATGATCTACATTTGTCCAGGCAAGTCTGTTTCCACATTCAGACCCAGCCAAGTGTCCAGGAATGGAATGCCTGACTGCAGCAGAAGATCACCTTTAAAAGACATCAGCTCCCTGTTTTAGAATGTGGCAGGTTTTTTTTACCTTAGGGACTGGATAGTATGGGTCAAGGCCCATGGAGCATTTCAGTAAACAATAAGGTTTTCTGTGCCCAAGAGTATGGACTGGAAAGCTGGCAGCCTCGTGTGCAGGATTATATACTGTTACAGCTCAGCTTCTGCTGCAGTCAAACCAGGAAATTCATTGATAAAGAATGGTAACACATGGCATTGGTTTCCTCAGTTCATTCATCTATCCTCCAGTAGATGGCTCTCCACTCCACTCAAAATATTTGATGTCCTCTTAGTAGACTGCACAAGGCTGCGTAAGGATATTTCATAAAAGCCCTCAATTCTTATCAGTTTATGGAATAAAAATAAATGACCAGAAACTCTGTTATATTCATATACAGTGTGTTCAGAAAGTATTCGGACCCCATTACTTTTTCCACATTTTGTTACGTTACAGCCTTATTCTAAAATTGATTAAATAGTTTTTTCCCTCATCAATCCACACACAATAACTCATAATGACAAAGCAAAAACAGGTTTTTGAAATCTTTGCAAATGTATTACAAAATAAAAAACAGATATCACATTTCCATAAGTATTCCGACCCTTTACTTTGTACTTTGTTGAAGCAACTTTGGCAGCGATTACAGCCTCGAGTCCTCTTGGGTATGATGCTACAAGCTTGGCAGACCTATATTTGGGGAGTCTCTCCCATTCTTTTCTGCAGATACTCTCAAGCTTTGTCAGGTTGGATGGGGAGCATTGCTGCACACCTATTTATAGGTCACTCCAGAGATGTTTGATCGGGTTCAAGTCTAGGCTCTGGCTGGGCCAATCAAGGACATTTGGAGACTTGTCCCAAAGCCATCCCTGCATTGTCTTGGCTGTGTGCTTAGGGTTGTTGTCCTGTTGGAAGGTGAAACTTCGTCTCAGTCTGAGGTCCTGAGTGCTCTGAGCGCTCTGTGCTTTGCTCCGTTCATCTTTCCCTCGATCCTGGCTAGTCTCCCAGTCCCTGCCACTGAAAAACATCCCCACAGCATGATGCTGCCACCACCATGCTTCACCGTAGGGATGGTGCCAGGTTTCCTCCAGACATGACACTTGGCATAGAGATTCTTGTTTCTCAAGGTCTGAGACTCCTTTAGGTGCCTTTTGGCAAACTCCAAGTTGGCTGTCATGTGCCTTTTACTGAGGAGTGCCCTCCATCTGGCCACTCTACCATAATGCCCTGATTGGTGGAGTGCTGCAGCTATGGTTGTCCTTCTGGAAGGTTCTTCCATCTCCACAGAGGAACTCTGGAGCTCTGTCAGAGTGACCATCAGGTTCTTAGTCACCTCCCTGACCAAGGCCCTTCTCCCCCGATTGCTCAGTTTGGCTGGGCACCGTCCTCTACGAAGAGTCTTGGTGGTTCCAAACTTCTTCCATTTAAGATTGATGGAGGCCACTGTGTTCTTGACCTTCAATGCTACAGACATTTTTTGGTACCGTTTCCCAGATCTGTGCCTTGACACAATCCTGTCTTTGAGCTCTATGAACAATTCCTTCGACCTTAGGGCTTGGTTTTTGCTCTGTCAACTTTGGGACATTATATCATCCCCATCACAGAAATTGGAAGATAAAATCAGAGGTCCTGTCTTTCAGACAAGCCCGGAACCCCTCCTCCCTCCCTCACTCTCTCACACTCACGCATGGTCACACACACACTCATCTTATCTTTTCCAGTTTTGTCAATATCATACTCTCCCCATCTGCTGTAAATCCCAGCAACAGGGGAACGTATGGTTGAGATGATTGAAGGTATGATTGTGTTTGGTTAGCCTCCCTCATCTTAGGGATGAGCCCAGGTGATGTCATATCAAATGAGTGGATTGCTCCATGGGCAGATTCATAAGGTCCACTGTTGTGTTTGTACTTGGATCAGTTCTCTATTTGAGATCCATGTCTGTGCGTGCTGCTCCGCCTCAGATCTGCCAGTCAAGCCCAGCTGGCTTCTGTGTGCCGTGCATGCCTCCACTGGGCTCTCCCTGGGTGGATTGGGGTGTTGGATCTGCCTGGGAGTATCAGCACATGACTCTCACCTTCTCAACTGACAGCTGCCAATGCTGCAGTCTGTCTCCCCTGGCGAGTGTCCCACTCTGAACCTCCCACGTCACAAACTTAAGCCCCGTTGGCACGCGTTGCCTCCATAATCTTCCCCCACAGCTCACTGCTATCCTCTGCTAGAGGTGACTTCTCTTAGTGGTTTTGGGTATATATCAGATATTTCCTCCCTCATGATTTGGTTTGTTTTCCTCATCTTGTTCTGCTTATCCCTGCTAAGAAGAAAGTCAGCACTTCAGTGGTGGTGTGGCTGTTATGCGTGGTGTGGCTGCTCAGTCTGGGGCCAGGGTCCTCTTGTATTAGAAGGCAGAGACGCAGGGGCGGTTAACACAGCCTGGTGTGTGCCTGAAGGGGATAACTGTCTGTCCCCCCTGCCACAACATCATAGGGAACACCTACTGTATGTTTACAAAACACTGCCATCTTTTTTTGGAAAGCAAAAACACACTCCAACATGAAAGAGCAGCAGATTTCCATTCAGGCTAATACATCTGTGACCCTATGAGTCCTCAAAGCTGGGGCAACACAATTATCCTCTAGGACGTGTTTCTCACAGTTTTTGTCATGCCTTGCGGCATGAATACATTATTGCAGTGCTTGTGCTCGCCAAGCCTCTTATGGCAGGGCTCAAAACTGTTACCAAAACACTTGCAATTGCGACTCTTTGACTGGCAGTGTGACACCAATTATTTTTGGTCGCTAGGGTGCCAGTAAAGAAAATGTAGATGGTCATGTAAATTTTTGGTTCACAATTTGCTTGCTTTTTTTATTAGCAAGATTTATTCAAGCAGCAATGGGTATATGCAACAATGGATCTTCAGACCAGGTTTTCAACAAGTTTGATATGAAGTCTTGGTTGAATCTTTGCTATGCGCAACCCTACCCCCGAAAGAAAATCAAAGTTGACTGCAAAGTAGGCCTACCTGGCAGAATATCATGATGATTTATATCAGTCGCGGGGCATTTGTTTTTGCAAACTCTGCCATTACATGTAGGCCACAGAAAAACACTGATAGCCAAGCACAATGGTCTCTTGCTAGCTGCTTGATTTAAAGGGCAACTACACCTGACCCTCCACTTTTTATTTATTCTTCCCAGACCTCAAAAGCGGTCTCCTGAAGTGATGAAGAATTTTTCAAAACATCCAATTTGTTTTGTAAAAAAAAAAGTTTTTGAAAGTGAAAACCTGAAAAACTAGGATAACTTGGAAACCTGGACAAATACAACCGAGAAAACGGAAATGACCACAGATTTTATAGGGCCCTGAAACTATAAAGTGACCAAACCAAATTGCTAACAACAACACCCTTTGAGATTTCTCAAAGGTTACATTTTTTCCCTACAAACAATCAATGTAAATATACTATTGTCAATGTAAAATGTAATTATTTGTGAATGGAGGGTAAGTCATTATAGGCTACTTGCTCTGCCCATAAATTAAAGATTACATTTTATGCACACATCATCCACGTTTAGTATTCTTTAAATTCGGGCCACCAGCTTTCAGTTGGCACAGTGCGACTGTCAAATTTTTACCTGAATGTCAAGCCCTGCAAGGGCATGCTGATTTAAAAGATGGCAAGTCATTATGGAATACTGGTACATTATCTGACACAGGTCAAGTCATTATCGTTGCACGGCTGATAAAAATTGGTGCGACCAAATGATGTACTGGTGCCATCAACTGAAAAAGTTTGTAGCACAAGTGCCACCAGTAGAAAAAGTTACTCAAGAGCCCTGTATGGTGAAATTATACTAAATCCCTTTGTTATGCAGAGGTTGAACTCAGTTGCAGTTCCCTTTAAGATTAAAAATGAAATGCACATATTATAAAAATAGTAATTTTCAGTTGCACAACCTCTGCAGAAATAAACGACAACCCACATTTCAATTTTCTATCATGTGAATTTTCCAGCCAGCCACATTATTTTCACTTGACTGCTCCCTCGTCCTTCACATTACTTACACCGAGTTAAGAATTTTGCTTCCAAATGAAAACAGACTCATTTTCATTTCATGGTTTGTTGGCATTCTTGTCTCATTCAGTAGGTGTCGCTGTGTCTCTCTGTTTAACTCATGTTGCCCAGGCGGCACTGCTGTGTACAAGGTTTCTGACCTCTCCATAAAAACGAACAAAGGGCAGTAACAATAGGTGGGGCTTGAAACTCCCCTTAATCTGACTGATCCCTTTCTGCTGAGTGGAGACCTCTCCTCTGTTGTTGGACCAGCGGTTGTTATTGAACCCTGCTATGCCCCTAGGGCACCACTAACCATCGGTCTGGACCAGGTACATCAGGCTGGGTGCTGGTTAGTGGTGCAAAGGTAGTTACTAGGTAAGGACGGACGCTTCCTGACATCATAGCTCTACACTCACCCCATTGTGTAAGATGTGCTATCATTAAAAACCAGAGGGAGATTCCAATAACCGCCACCAAGCCAAATCATTACACGCTTCTGCGCCTTCCTTATACTGGGCTATTCATTATCTCATTGTGAACACAATGCACACTGCGCAGAAGGGGAGGGAGCAGGCTCCACATTTTATGGCCGCTGAGTGAGGCAAATAAAATAATATTTTATTTATCACATGCTTCGTAAACAAGTGTAAACTAAAAGTGAAATGTTTACTTATGGGTAAATTTCCAACAATGCAGAGTTAAAGATAAATGAAAAATATGAAGTAAAAAATAAATATTGACATGACGAATAACAATACAATATACAGGGATACAAGGTCATTGAGGTGGCTATGGACATACAGTGGGGTAAAAAGTATTTAGTCAGCCACCAATTACGCAAGTTCTCCCACTTAAAAAGATGAGAGAGGCCTGTAATTTTCATCATAGGTACACTTCAACAATGACAGACAAAATGAAAAAAAAATCCAGAAAATCACATTGTAGGATTTTTAATGAATTTATTTGCAAATTATGGTGGAAAATAAGTATTTGGTCAATAACAAAAGTTTATCTCAATACTTTGTTATATACCCTTTGTTTGCAATGACAGAGGTCAAACATTTTCTGTAAGTCTTCACAAGGTTTTCACACACTGTTGCTGGTATTTTGGCCCATTCCTCCATGCAGATCTCCTTTAGAGCAGTGATGTTTTGGGGCTGTTGCTGGGCAACACGGACTTTCAACTCCCTCCAAAGATTTTCTATGGGGTTGAGATCTGGAGACTGGCTAGGCCACTCCAGGACCTTGAAATGCTTCTAACGAAGCCACTCCTTCATTGCCCGGGCAGTGTGTTTGGGATCATTGTCATGCAGAAAGACCCAGCCACGTTTCATCTTCAATGCCCTTGCTGATGGAAGGAGGTTTTCACTCAAAATCTCACGATACATGGCCCCATTCATTCTTTCCTTTACACGGATCAGTCGTCCTGGTCCCTTTGGAGAAAAACAGCCCCAAAGCATGATGTTTCCACCCCCATGCTTCACAGTAGGTATGGTGTTCTTTGGATGCAACTCAGCATTCTTTGTCCTCCAAACACGACGAGTTGAGTTTTTACCAAAAAGTTATATTTTGGTTTCATCTGACCATATGACATTCTCCCAATCTTCTTCTGGATCATCCAAATGCTCTCTAGCAAACTTCAGACGGGCCTGGACATGCACTGGGTTAAGCAGGGGGACACGTCTGGCACTGCAGGATTTGAGTCCCTGGTGGCGTAGTGTGTTACTGATGGTAGGCTTTGTTACTTTGTTCCCAGCTCTCTGCAGGTCATTCACTAGGTCCCCCCGTGTGGTTCTGGGATTTTTGCTCACCGTTCTTGTGATCATTTTGACCCCACGGGGTGAGATCTTGCGTGGAGCCCCAGATCGAAGGAGATTATCAGTGGTCTTGTATGTCTTCCATTTCCCACAGTTGATTTCTTCAAACCATGCTGCTTACCTATTGCAGATTCAGTCTTCCCAGCCTGGTGCAGGTCTACAATTTTGTTTCTGGTGTCATTTGACAGCTCTTTGGTCTTGGCCATAGTGGAGTTTGGAGTGTGACTGTTTGAGGTTGTGAACAGGTGTCTTTTGTGAACAGGTGTCTTTTATACTGATAACAAGTTCAAACAGGTGCCATTAATACAGGTAACGAGTGGAGGACAGAGAAGCCTCTTAAAGAAGAAGTTACAGGTCTGTGAGAGCCAGAAATCTTGATGGTTTGTAGGTGACCAAATACTTATTTTCCACCATAATTTGCAAATAAATTCATTAACCTCTCTGCGCACCGAACCTGTTAGAGGGATTAAATTTGACAATATAGGTGATCGCTACATAAATAGTCATATTAAACATTCATGAAAATACAAGTGTCTCACATGAATCAAAAGCCTAGAATCTTGCTAATCCAACTGCGTTGTCAGATTTAAAAAATGATTTATTGCGAAAAAATACGCTGTGATTATCTGAGCACAGACCTCTATATCAAACTACTTATTCAGCCAGAGCTTGCGTAACAAAATCACAGATTTCATTGAAATAAATCATTTACCTTTGAAGATCTTGCTCTGGTTGCAATCCCAAGGCTCATTGTTACACAATGAATGGTCTTTTGTTCAGTTAAATCCATTTTTATAGCCTAACATAAAACATTTTGTGAACTCTTATCTCGATGAATTTCGTGTCATTCAATTTTCGACATAACATCCAACGTAAAATAGACAGACTTTCCCTGACTTTATCCAGTCATGTTTGGTTTCCTTGCAATCAACTGTTTGTTTGTAACACAACCAAACCTGATGGGTCATTTTGCGGAATGTATTGACCCTGAAAAAACGATTGGAAGACAACAAGTGACGAGCCCATTGTGCACCAATTATATGACCACTGTCTCGTTGATTGACTGTCTTTTAACCCAATGACCACTGATCGTCTTGAAATCTAGCTGGGTAGATAGCCAATTAGCAGAGGTAAACAGCCATATCCCATGATTCTTTGTTGCAAGACAAACCTTTCCATTGAACGCTGACCATTCTTTCGCTATTGCCAATTCAACCGCGAAGGAGCAAAGCTTATTACGCACAGCAGTATTTCGGTGACTTGCATCTTCAGCTGTTTATTTATCCAACATCATGGCAAATAAGTCAGGGAAAGCTAATTCTAAGACTAGATATACGAATGTAGAAACAATTTTAGAGGAAATTCATCGCAAAAGTGAGACAGATCTGCTTTTTGAAGACTCAATTTTGAAGAGTGAAACTGAGGCTTTTTTGAACGGAGAGGACATAGTTTTTGACTGGTAATTTGCTCTCATGCTAATGCCATTGTTTGAAATGAATATAAAATATTATTTGTGATTGTTTTTACATTTTATTTGCAATATATAAAGATGTAATGAAGTGGGTAAAGTACACATTAGCTAGTCATTGTGAGTGAGGGTCTGTTTGTTTGTATGAGAACGACCATAGCCTCTGTCTCTGTGTGTGTGTGTGTGTGTGTGTGTGTATATATATATTTTTTTTTTTTTGGGCTTAGGCACATCCATGCCTGCACAAATATATTTGGGCAAATGAACACTTGTGGCAGGAACAGAAGGGACAGTGCTTCGTGCAGTGGTGCTGTAGTCAGCAAGCTCCCTGATGCTCTCTCTAATGTAGACTGATTGGAGGAAGCATGCTGGCTGTGTTGAGATGTATGGGTTTGCATTCTACACAATACCATTTTATATAGAATGTAGAATGCAAACCCATACATCTCAACATAGCCAGCATGCTTCCTCCAATCAGTCTACATTAGAGAGAGCATCAGGGAGCTTGCTGACTACTGCACAACTGCACCAAGCCCTGTCCCTTCTGCTCCTGCCACAAGCGTTTATCTGCCCAAATATATTTGTGCAGGCATGAATGTGCCTAAGGGCCAAAAGGGCACAGCATGGAGGCGTTGCTGTGTTGTTTGGAAGATGAAGTCTCCAATCACATGCACCACATGCTCAGTGACCCTCTGCTTTACATCAGAAAGAGACTGCTATGGCATCTGGCATCCGCAGCAGAATATTGTCTAGAGTTTTGGCAAAGTTGGTGGGGTTATATGGCAAAGTGGGCTGGGGCTTGGGTCAGTATGTTATATCTTTTCTCATCCTGTGTCATGTGTGAATTTAAGTCTGCTCTCTCTTTCTCTCCTTCTTTCTCTCGGAGGACCTGAGCCCTTGGACCATGCTTCAGGACTACCTGCCATGATGTCCCCAGTCCACCCGGCCTTGCTGCTGTTCCAGTTTCAACTGTTCTGCCTGCGGCTATGGAACCCTAAACTGTTCATTTTTACTCTTGCGGTGCTGTCCTGTTGCACCCTCTACAACCACTGTGATCTCCACCTGGCACAGACAGAAGAGGACTGGCCACCCCTCATAGCCTGGTTCCTCTCTAGGTTTCTTCCTAGGTTTTTTCCTTTCTAGGGAGTTTTTCCTAGCCACCGTGCTTCTACACCTGCATTGCTTGCTGTTTGGGGTTTTAGGCTGGGGCTAAATAAATTGATTTGATTTGATAGAGGACTGAGGGTCTTCCAAATATTGAAAGTGTGTAAATAGTTACCCATGTTATTTTGTAAATGTGTATATATATATATATATCTTTTTTTTTTCTTTTTTTTTATCAATATTTTTTTTCCCCCATTTCCTTTTCAAATGTTTTTTCCGGGCGGTGTGTTAGAATACCATTTTGTTTTTTTGTATATAGTTATTTGTTTCAAAATGTATACCTTCACCAATTTGGCCACTTGTGTACATTTGGGCTACTTGTGTGGGACACCTGGGTGACTTCATGATAAATGTCATGCAGCACACTCATTTTGGAGGTTATCATTCTGAAACTTTGCACAAGTACTGTTGCCCTCTTCTATTTTTCACTGAAATGGTCCCCATCATCCCATCTGAATGTTTGTTTTATCTTGTTCATTTTAAAGATGATGATACAAAAAAACCAAAAAAAACATGTTTTTTTCATTGTGTTATATTTTCCTTCATTCAATTCACATTTACACAAACTTCAGAGTTTTTTTTCAAATGGTACCAAGAATATGCATATCCTTGGTTCTGTGCCTGAGCTACAGGCGTGCGGAAATTTCTTCATGCGGAAATTGCACAAAGTAGAGGGGAGCTCTAAGAGGTTTTAACAAACTATAGTTTTGGCAAGTCGGTTAGGACATCTACTTTGTGCATGACACAAGTAATTTTATGACACAAGTAACCAACAATTGTTTACAGACATATTACTTCACTTATAATTCACTGTATCACAATTCCAGTGGGTCAGAAGTTTACATATACTAAATTGACTGTGTCTTTAAACATATTGGAAAATTCAATAAAATGATGGCTTTAGAAGCTTCTGATAGGCAAATTGACATACTTTGAGTCAATTTTAGGTGTACCTGTGGATGTATTCAAGACCTACCTTCAAACAGTGCATCTCTGCTTGACATCATGGGAAAATCAAAAGATATCAGCCAACACTCCAGAAAAAAATGTAGGCCTCAAGAAGTCTGGTTCATCCTTGGGAGCAATTTCCAAACGCCTGAACTACCACGTTCATCTGTACAAATAATAGTACGCAAGTATAAACACCATGGGACCACGCAGCCGTCATACCACTCAGGAAGAAGATGCGTTCTGTCTCGTAGAGATGAACATACTTCGGTGCGAAAAGTAAAAACCAATCCCCAAACAACAGCAAAGGACCTTGTGAAGATGCTGGAGGAAACAGGTACGGAAGTATCTATATCCACAGTAAAACGACTCCTATATCGACAAAACCTGAAAGGCTGCTCAGCAAGGAAGAAGCCTCTGCTCCAAAACCACCACAAAAAAGCCAGACCACGGTTTGCAACTGCCCATGGGGACAAAGATGGTACTTTTTGGAGAAATGTCCTCTGATCTGATGAAACAAAAATAGAACTGTTTGGCCATAATGACCATCATTGTGTTTGGAGGGAAAAGGGGGAGGCTTGCAAGCCGAAGAACATTCCAACCGTGAAGCACGGGGGTGGCAGCATCATGTTGTGGAGGTGCTTTGCTTCCGGAGGGACTGGTGCACTTCACAGAAAAGATAGCTTCATGAGGGAGTAAAATTATGTGGATATATTGAAGCAACATCTCAATACATCAGTTAAAGCTTGGTCGCAAATGTGTCTTCCAAATGGACAAATACCCCAAGCATACTTCCAAAGTTGTGGCAAAATGGCTGAAGGATAACAAAGTCAAGGTATTGGAGTGACCATCACAAAGCCCTGACCTCAATCCTATGTAAAATTTGATGGCAGAACTGAAAAAGTGCGTGCGAGCAAGGAGGCCTACAAGCCTGACTCAGTTACAGCAGCTCTGTCAGGAGGAATGGGCCAAAATTCATCCAACTTATTGTGGGAAGCTTGTGGAAGGCTACCCGAAATGTTTGACCCAGGTTAAACAATTAAAAGCAATTCTAACAAATACTAATTGAGTGTATGTAAACTTCTGACCCACTGGGAATGTGAAATTAACTTTGATTTGATGAAAGAAATAAAAGCTGATTAAATAATTCTCTCTACTATTATTATGACATTTAAAATTCATAAAATAACGTGGTGATCCTAACTGACATAAGACAGGGAATGTTTACGAGGATTAAATGTCATGAATTGTGAAAACTGAGTTTAAATGTATTTGGCGAAGGTGCATGTTATCTTCCGCCTTCAACTGTCGGTAGGGGTAAAGTGACTAGGCAACTGGATACATAATAGACAATAGCATAACTAACACTGAGTGTCATGTCCCTTGTCCCTCTGCTCTGCTGGAACTCACCCAAACATTGTTTAGTCATCAGACGTGGGCTTTGTCAAGGCTAGGTCTGAACTGAGGCAGGGATGTGTCCCAAATGGCACCCTATTTATTTGGTGAGCAATAGGCAAGTAAAGAAATAAAAAGACAGTGAAAAATAACAGTAGCGAGGCTATAACAGTAGCTAGGCTACATACAGGCACCGGTTAGTCGGGCTGATTGAGGTAGTATGTATGGTTAATTTGTTAGGGCTAGGGGTTCCGCTACCCATCATGTCCGATTTCAAAAAGGCTCTACAGCGAAAGCACACCATATGATTATGATAGGTCAGAGCCTAGTTACAAAAACACACACAGCCATTTTCCAGCCAAAGAGAGGAGTCACAAAAAGCAGAAATAGAGATAAAATTCATCACTAACCTTTGTTGATCTTCATCAGATGGCATTCATAGGACTTCATGTTACACAATACATGTATGTTTTGTTCGATAAAGGTAATATTTTTTTCCAAAAATCTCAGTTTACATTGACGCTTTATGGTCAATAATGTTGTGCCTCGAAAACATCCGGCGAACTTTCAGAGAGCCACATCAATTTACAGAAATACTCATCATAAACTTTTATAAAAGATACAAGTATTATGCACAGAATTATAGATATACTTCTCCTTAATGAAACTGCCGTGTCAGATTTCAAAAAAGCTTTACGGAAAAAGCAAACCATGCTATATTCTGAGTACATCGCTCAGACACAAAATCAAGCCATGCAGATACCTGCCATGTTGTGGAGTCAGATAACGTCAGAAATAGCATTATAAATATTCACTTTCACTTTCACACCTTTGATGATCTTCATCAGAATGCACTCCCAGGAATCCCAGATCCACAATAAATGTTTGTTTTGTTCGATAAAGTCCATCATATATGTCCAAATACCTCCTTTTGTTAGCACGTTTAGTAAACAAATCCAGGCAAAAGTTCAGACGAAAAGTTCAAAAAGTTATATTACAGTTCGTAGAAACATGTCAAACGATTTATAGAATCAATCTTTAGTATGTTTTAACATAAATCTTCAATAATGTTCCAACCGCAGGTCTCTCTCACAGTTACACGCGTGATCAGCTCATGGCCTTCTTCCAGACCTCTGGTTGAAACAGCTCTCATTCGCCCCCATTTCACATTAGAACTCCAAACAATGTTCTAAAGACTGTTGACATCTAGTGGAAGCCTTCGGTAGTGCAATATGACCCCATAGACACTGTATATTTGATAGGCAATTAGTTGAAAAAGGACAAACCTCAGATTTCCCACTTCCTGGTTGGATTTTCTTCTCTCAGGTTTTCACCTGCCATATGAGTTCTGTTATACTAACAGACATCATTCAAACAGTTTTAGAAACTTCAGAGTGTTTTCTATTCAATACAACTAATAATATGCATATATTAGCATATATTAACGTGCCCCCTATCCCAAACAGGTTAAAGTGACTATACATATATGATGAACAGAGAGTAGCAGTAGCGTAAAAGAGGGGTTGGCGGGTGATGGTACACAATGCAGATAGCCCGGTTAGCCAACCACTGGTTGGTCGGGCTAATTGAGGTAGTATGTACATGAATGTATAGTTAATGTGATTAATCATATATGATAATCAGAGTAGCAGCAGCTAAACATATGGGTTGGGGGAGGCACACAGAAGCAGCTAGGGAATCAGTCACTCGAGTAACAGAGAAGCAGCTAGGGGAGTCACAGAGAAGCAGCAAAGGAAGTAGTCACTCGAGTCACAGAGAAGTGGCTGTTGATTTGGTCAGGTACTCTACCTAGCTACACTCACATGTATAGCAATGCATGCAGTGAGACTTCTTGCTGCCTAGCTGGGTTATAGGACTCCATTCTATACTCTACTTGCCTACTGGTTGGTTACCATGGCACCTGACTGCTTTCATTCTGGTCTCGGGGAGCACCGCAGATAATTAAATCAGACCGAGGTGGGTTGGTGGAGTGGTGGTGGGGGTGGAAAGGTTTTCCTTCTGTTGATGTTATGAACATACTTTGTGTAGGTGAAAGCACATCATGTCCCTGGATAGCAGAATTGTGAGTCACATTGTACGCGTGGAGAAGGATGAAATCTCAGGGATACTTTCATTCTACTCTCTGGGTACATAACAACAGCATGAGGCACACAGATTGTCTGACGGCTGATCGGCTGGTAAAGGGGGGAAAAAAAGCTTTTACATGACAGATTTTCATCACGAAGTGATCGATTTGCTGGGTTTTTCCTTTTGCTCAGTAATGCTGTTGGCTTCTGAAGCTATACACACTTGAGGGGAAATAAATAAATATAACTTTGAGTCAATGGTGAGCTGAATTAATATCAGTTACCTTGGTAACGGGAGGATGTGATATGCAATAAGGGGGAATATATTCAGTACAGTCGGCTTGCTGAAGAGCAAAGATTCTCTCTGTTTTTGATGTAAAAATTCAAGTGAATGTTGCAAAACTTAGACAAGGGAAAGAGATGAATCCAAATCTGGCAGTTTTACAATATCAATCATAACCCGTTAAACATCCTGGATGCCAATCACAATCAATACTGTTTTTGATTTCCAATAATCAAGGCCATTACAGGATGCAAGTATAGCTAAATACAATTGAGATGGACAGCTGATACACGTACAGTAACACAATTAGTTAGACTTAATTCATATATCAACAGATGGAGGAAAAATAGATTAACTGCATATTTTGAGCAACTGAGCAACTGCCAGTGAATGGGGCAAGATTTTTCTCTCTTGTTTTGGAGGGGCAGTGCCCAGGCTATAGTGACGATGGAGGGGAAGGCCCGTGCCAGGTATCGAACCCCGGGGCATGGTGGGTTTTGGCCCAGACTCTAGCAGAGGGATTGACCGACACTTCTGCAAGAGTAAAAGAGCAGCCAAGCAGTTTATTGAGTGGAGGGTGGGGGTTAGGGAGGATATTGTGCCCAGCTCAGCAACTTTTCACTCCCCGTTTCGGGCAGGCACTCCCCTTTCTACAGCCCCATGGTATTTGGAGCGTAAGCCCGAGAGACGCATGGCTGAGGGTGATAGATTTACTACTTAATGATCTGTCAATATACAGATGGAGGGACAGGACAAAATTGGAGACAAAGCATGTCTTTGGAATCCATTGCAGTGGAATCAATGAAGAGAAGCAGCAGGACACTGTAGTCTATTGGTTTGTTTAAATTCCTTTTAATTAAACAGTCTTCTTCGACATCGATACACGAAGTAGAGATTTGCTCTTAAAACCCACATCCTTGAGAGCATGAGTCATAATGGTGTTTATTTATTAGCTTGGCAGGGACTTGTTTCAACTCATGCTGTATGATGCTCCAGAAATACCTGGCCTGTCAGCCCATTCTCATCCATCCCTAGCTGAGCTATTCTTAGCATCTGATTAAACATGCTCTTTGTGCCAATTGACTCACCCATTTTTTCATACAATTTGTGTTCAGTAGTCGTAGATCTGTAAATGCATTTCCACACCATGAAACATTGCATTGTGCAAAACGCTGAAAGGCACACGCATGAGTGTAACGGCTGTTGGAAGGAGATGACCAAGGTACAGCGTGGTATGTGTTCATACTTTTATTAGAACTGAACACTGAAATAACAAAAACAATGAACAAAAACCTAAACAGTCCAGTCATGTGCAGAAAGACACAAAACAGAAAACAACTACCCACAAAACACAGGTGGGAAAAGGCTACCTAAGTAAGGTTCTCAATCAGAGACAACGATAGACAGCTGCCTCTGATTGAGAACCACACCTGGCCAAACACACAGAAATAGAAAACATAGAACAAAACATAGAATGCCCACCCCAACTCACGCCCTGACCAAACCAAAATAGAGACATAAAAAGGATCTCTCAGGTCAGGGCGTGACAATGAGCGTATCTATCAGAGTTTACATATTTAGCCAGACAAGACACGTAATCCCTTCTTGCATGTAATTCATGTGAGGCGATTTATTTATTTGTGGATGATGACGTCAGAATAAAAAATCCATCTGGCGAACAGAGTTGAAATGATCATGCTCTGAGATATAGGTGGCTAGAAGCCGGAAACGGACATGGATAGCTTTCGGAGGATGTGGTTATCTAGAATTCATTCTTAAGGCATCCTTTGGGATTACATATCAGGAAGCACAAAGCTCACTGTCGAGGATTAACACAGCGGGAGGTCAATCAAGGGAACTGGAAAGCACTCCCTTTTACTATCACAAATCAGAGCCTGCGGGACCTGAGCTTGTGTGTGGGCTTTTGTGAGTGTGGTAGTGTGTGTGTACAATATGTGTGTGTGTGTGTGTGTGCGTACAGTGTGTGATTGTACTGTTAGGGCTGGCACAATTACTGTATAACATTGTTTTAGGAATGTTTTTAACCTTATTGTCCCACAAGATTCTACTTTATCAGGTAAACACATGCTATGATTTATTGATGATTTTAGTGAAATTGTGAAAATATGTTTGTCCTGGCTACTCTATCCCCCTGGTAGCAGTGGTGTAACTACTGGGAGAGAAAGATACAGACAAAGATAAAATGTTTATTCTTATTACACAGGAGGGGACATCAAAGCTCTCGTCTAGAGCACACGCGTAAATTGTGTTTAGGATAAAAAAAATTGGCCGCTCCTCCCATAAACGTCTTCTGACCTCATATGTATTAGTGGATTTGAAGTTTAAGCCATCATTCACATATAGCCATCCCCTATTTGTCAGGACCCGGTTACGAACCTGGGTCTCCGGAGTGAGAAACAGTCACTTAACCAACTGAGCCACGAATAGTCAGCAGAACCCAGAAGAAGAGGCAGACACAGCAGTACTTAAGATGGTGTATTTAATAAAGTAAAAAAAGAGAAGTCCTTCAATACAAAATGGCAAATCCAAAAGGTGGTAGGTATAGCACAAAAAAGCCTCAAGAGATACTCAAAAACAAAAACAGAATTCCACAAGAGCGTCCACCGGAATCGACAAGAGTACACAGAACACTAGGGCTGGGTGCTAACATACAAACACAGAGCACAGAACTGAGGGAAACAAAGGGTTTAAATACAATCAGGGGAAACGAGGCACAGGTGCAAATAATAATGGGGATCAAGGGAAAAAACATAAGGTCAAAAAGCACAATGGGGGCATCTAGTGACCAAAACCCGGAACAACCCTGGCCAAATCCTGACACTATTGCTATTTAGAAACGGATTTGTTGAAATGATCCATTCAAAAAAGTGTTGTTTCCTTTTCCATATTGGGCATATACCGAATAATATCACAGATATAAGTTGATAAATGGCTATGACAGCTTGTCGTCTATCGACATACTCTATATAACTGAACAGAAATATACTGTAAATGCAACATGCTACAATTTTTAACAGGTTTTATCAGGAAATCAGTCAATTGAAGTAAATTCATTATACACTAATATATATGGATTTCCCGACTGGGAATACAGATACGCATCTGTTGGTCGCAGACACCTTAAAAAAAGGTAGGGGCGTGGATCAGAAAACCAGTCAGTATCTGGTGTGACCACCATTTGCCTCATGCATTGCAACACATCTCCTTCGCATAGAGTTGATCATTCTGTTTATTGTGGCCTGTGGAATGTTGTCCCACTCCTCTTCAATGGCTGTGCAAAGTTTCTGGATATTGGTGGGAACTGGAACACATTGTCATCAGTTGAGTATGCAGGCCATGGAAGAACTGGGACATTTTCAGTTTCCAGGATTTCTGTACAGATCCTTGCAACATGGGGCCATGCATTATAATGCTGAAACATGAGGGGATGGTGGCGGATAAATGGCATGACAGTGGGCCTCAGGATCTCGTCACGGTATCTCTGTGCATTCAAATTGCCATTCAAATTGCCATTGATAAAATGCCGTAGCTTATGCCTGTCCATAGAATATCTTGCTCCTTTGCACCCCAGTATCTCTACTTGCACATTCATCTTCTGCACATCTACCATTCCGGTGTTTAATTAATTGCTATATTGTAATTACTTCGCCACCATGGCCTATTTATGGCCTCCCTTATCTTACCTCATTTGCACTCACTGTATATAGACTTTTTGTTTTCTATTGTTCTACTGTATTATTGACTATGTTTTGTTTATTCCATGTGTAACTCTGTGTTGTTGTATGTGTCGAATTGCTATGCTTTATCCTGGCCAGGTCGCAGTTGCAAATGAGAACTTGTTCTCAACTAGCCTACCTGGTTAAATAAAGGTGAAATAAAAATAAAATAAAAATCTTGACATTAGCAAACTGATCACCAACACAAGGCCATACACAATGTCTACCATCTGCCTGGTACTTTTGAAATTGGGAGTCATCCGTGAAGTGCACACTTCTTCAGCAATGCCAGTGGCAATCAAAGGTGAGCATTTGCCCACTGAAGTTGGTTATGACGCCAAACTGCAGTCAGGTCAAGACCCTGGTGAGGATGAAGTACGCAGATGAGCTTCCCTGAGACGGTTTCTGACAGTTTGTACAGAAGTTCTTTGGTTGTGCAAACCCACACTTTTAACAGCTGTCCGGGTGGCTCGTCTCATGCCGTCCCTCAGTTGAAGAAGTCGGATGTGGAGGTCCTGGGCTGGTGTGGTTACAAGTGGTCTGTGGTTTTGAGGCAGGTTGGATAGTACTGCCAAGTACTCCAAAAATGACGTAAGAGGAGGCTTATGGTAGAGAAATGAACATTTGATTCTCTGGCAACAGTTCTGGTCGACATTCCTGCAGTCAGCATGCCAACTGCACACTCATTGTGTTGTGTGAAAAAAATGCAGATTTTAGAGTGGCCTTTTATTGTCCCCAGCACCAGGTGCACCTGTGTAATCATCATGATTTATATGCCACACCTATCAGGTGGATGGATTATCTGGCAAAGGATATATGCTCACTAACAGGGTTGTAAAAAAAATGTGCACAACATTTTAGAGATGGAACATTTCTGAGATCTTTTATTTCAGCTAATGAAACCAACACTTTTCCATTTATGCTCAGTATTACTTAATTTTTAATCCTTTATTTAACTAGGCAAGTCAGTTAAGGACAAATTCTTATTTATGTTGATTGCCTACTGGGGAACAGTGGGTTAACTACTTTGTTCAGGAGCAGAACGACAGATTGTATCCTTGCTAGCTCTGGGATTCGATCCAGAAACCTTTCAGGTAATAGCCCAACGCTCTAACCAATAAGCTACCTGCCGCCCCAAACATAATATAAAGTTCATTGAGGTTTGTCTGTTAGAAGAGCGCAAACGGTACATGTCGATATGGTTATTATCCCAGTTCCATTGATTTCAATAAAATATCTATGTGAGTGATTAATTTGTGTGCGCTATTGATTCTAATAGAAGTAGCTAAAGAATTCCAGTCTCGAGTGACCGCCTGGTAAATATTGGTGCATGTGCAGTTTACAAGGTACTATTTTAGCAAAATACAAGTGTGACGTGTGTGTAGGAAGTAACTATTATGTAATGGTCTTCAAGATATCGCAACTTATTTCAGCATATATATTATGAATGTGGACATCTAAAAACCAATGTTTTGAGACTTGGCCATAAATCAAAAAGCCATGAAAACAGGAAGCAGCAACAATATCATTTTCAATGTGTGTTTTAATAATGTAAATTGTACTTTTTACATTATTTTCCAACAGGATTCTACTTTATAAGGTAAAAACTAGCCAAAAAACGTGCTATGATTTATTGATTTTGATTATGTTACAGGAATTATATTCCTCTATGTTTTAATACCCAATTAAAATTAAACACTCTGTCAATTCCTAAGAATTTGTAAGACTCTTATTTGCATAAAATGGACAGAGACCAGTCTCCAAAATCAACCAGCTGCGTTTATTCTTGAGAGTACTGAACATGATACAGTTTACCACAGATTATAAACTGAAAATGACGTCATTAGTTTTCGTAACACCCCGTCTCATCAACCAGCAGTAGAATGGCTGTATAGTTCTCAAGCCTTCCCACATCGTCCCTCCCTACGAAGATAATTTACGACGCAAGCCAAGGTCTGCCTGTGTAGATAATCATTCTAGCCAGTCTGGCTATGAATTCATTCACTTCTACCAAGGAACAGACAGTCATTTTTCTACTTCTTGATTATATTTACACACATTATATTCAGTACTAGGGTTAAAAGAAAATTCATACATCTATACAGTAACATAATAGTATTCTGATTAGTCAGTCCTGATTGAAATGTATACATAATTAGTCATTATTGATAAAAAAAATCCCTTATCAGATTATAATTAGTGAAATTTATGAAAATAAGTGATGGCTACTCTTTTCCTCTGGGAGCAGGCGTGTTGCTTGATGACTACTGGGAGAGAGAGATACAGACAAAGATACAAGTTTTATTCCTATTATACAGGAGGGGGCATCAAAGCTACACAACCACAGCCTGCATTTCAGAGTGGTTTGATTCTCTCATTGTATTCGCAAAAAAATTGACATGTCCACTAACAATGGTCCTGGGGCATCTTTTGAAGTTTAAATTGAGGCATTCAGACATGTATGAGGGAGATTGCACCGCAAGGAAAGCACCGCTTTCCCCACAAATTGTCCATATCATTAACATTGACTTCAGACTTTGAGAATAGGATACCTACCACAAATTTCTTTCAGTCCTTGAAAGAGAAACTTGCAGTAATGTCACTCTCCTCCCAAATACACCACACAGTGCATTCAGGCCCTCTACAGCCAGCCAGCCAGTCAGACAGGGCTTCTCTCTCTATGTGTGCGTCCCAAATGGCATCCCATAACCTATATTGTCCACTACATTTGAGCCCTACACAAAAGTAGATCACTATACAGGAAATAGGGTGCCATTTGGGACATAACCTCGTTCATTCACCCAGGAGAGGGGGATTAGAGCCAGTTCCAGGGAGGATCCACTGAACCGGGGAGAGGGGAGATTGGAGTGGTGCCCAGAGCCCAAATAGCCTCTCAGACAGAACACACCTGGCAGGGTGACAGGCTAATGACAGGACAGCAGGACATGGCTGAGCTGCTGCCTCATATCATAAGGCGTGCTGTTCACTCTGACTCCTCCATCGCACATAGAGCCTCACGTTGATGCTTACTGTCCCTGCTCCGACTGTCCAACAGGCTGGGTTCCTAAACAGAGGTCCCCCTTGCACAATGCTAATTGGCCTCTGTAAACAGAAACAGCAGCCCCTCACTCCCTCACTTCCTTCTCCACCTCCCCCCTCCTCTTCCCCCTCTCCTGTCCCTCATTCCTGCAGCAGAGGTGGGAAGTAATTGGATAGGTATCCATTGGAAACAGGCTGTAGTGTTGTGCCCAAGCCCACATGAGATGCCTGCACCCCTTCCTGGAGCACTAACACAGCAGGTTGTCTCCTCGCCTTCCTCAACCCACTGGAACTGCTGCAGTGTTCCCTTGCTATACTCTAGGGCTTACTGTATTGGACACACACGCGCGCGGACGGACACACGTGTAAAAGATGTCCCACGAACACACAAGGACTGACACGAAGACTGGTCTTGAAGACTGTTCAGCCAGCGATCCCAATTGATGGGTGTTTATTCTGACCACAGACAAAAGGAAGCACATTAGATACGCAGGACAACAGTAATTTAATGACCTTTAATTTGTGATACATTGCTTGCATGTCAATATCAGATGAAACATAACAATGACAAAAATATTACAAAATATCTAAGTACCTGATGAGACGAAAGGACAACAGTATGTTGATGGCTGTAGATTTGTGATTGGTCTGTTAGCATGGAAATAACTGTGAATTAGCAGGGAGCTAATGCTACCATTACAATTAGAGCATGCTAGCTAACTCGCTCTAACAGCAATAACATACAAAAGCACATCCCAGGAAGCTCCCAATATCTAACAGGTACATACACAGTGCCTTCAGAAAGTGTTCACACCACTTGACTTTTTACACATGTAGTTGTGTTAGTCAGAATTTAAAATGGATTAAATTGAGAAACCTTTACAAATTAATTCAAAATGAAAAGCTGAAATGTCTTCAGGAGGGAGACTCTGGCAGCTCCGGACAGGAGGGAGACTCTGGCAGCTCCGGAGAGGAGGGAGACTCTGGCAGCTCCGGAGAGGAGGGAGACTCTGGCAGCTCCGGACAGGAGGGAGACTCTGGCAGCTCCGGACAGGAGGGAGACTCTGGCAGCTCCGGACAGGAGGGTGACTCTGGCAGCTCCGGACAGGAGGGTGACTCTGGCAGCTCCGGACAGGAGGGTGACTCTGGCAGCTCCGGACAGGAGGGTGACTCTGGCAGCTCTGGACAGGAGGGAGTCTCTGGCTGCTCCGGACAGGAGGGAGACTCTGGCTGCTCCGGACAGGAGGGAGACTCTGGCAGCTCCGGACAGGAGGGAGACTCTGGCAGTTCCGGACACGAGGGAGGCACAGGACTCACCGGGCTGGGGAGACACACAGGAGGCCTCTTCCTTGGCCAAGGCACCGGATACACTGGGCCGTGGAGGCGCACTGGCGGTCTCGAGCACAGAGCTGGCCCCACCCGTTCTGGCTGGATGCCAGCTTCCACCCGGCAAATGCAGGACACTGGCACCGAGCACACCGGCCTGTGAATGCTCCTCCTCAACACCCATAGCATGGGGCCTGACCTGTCCCATGCTTGCCATGGTAAGCACGGGGAGTTGGCTCAGGTCTACTACCTGACTCTGCCACACTCCCCGTGTGCCCCCCCACAATTTTTTGGGGCGGCTGCTTCTCGGGATTCCTTGTCAGCCGTTTCCGGGTCGCCAACGCCATTCTCTGGTATCCCTCCTCGTACTGTTCTAGAGAATCCCAGTCGGGCTCCGGCACTCTCCCTGGGTCAACCGAACACCTCCATCTTTGGAAACCACACCTGGCCAAACACACAGAAATAGAAAACAGAACACAAAACATAGAATGCCCAACCCAACTCACGCCCTGACCAAACCAAAATAGAGACATACAAATGTTCTCTCAGGTCAGGGCGTGACACATGGACGCTGTATGTAATAATTGTGATTAACATGATTTTTGAATGATTACCTCATCTCTGTACCCCAAACATAAGGTCCCTCAATCGAGCAGTGAATTGAAACACAGATTCAACCACAAAGACCAGGGAGGTTTTCTAATGTCTCACAAAGGAGGCCACCTATTGGTAGATGGTTAAATAGCAGACATTTATTATACCTTTGTGCATGTGGAAGTTATCAATTACACTTTGGATGGTGTATCAATACACCATGTCACTACAAAGATACAGTTGCGCAGAGGATAGAAACCACTCACGGATTTCACCATAAGGCCAATGGTGACTTTAAAACAGTTATTGTTTAATGGCTGTGATAGGAGTTAAAACTGAGGATGGATCAAAAACATTACTCCACAATACTTACCTAAATAGAGTGAAAGGAAGGAAGCCTGTACAGAATAAAAATTATTTTAAAACACAGGCATCTGGTTTGCAATAAGGAACTAAAGTAAAACTGATAAAAATGTGGCAAAGAAATAACTTAATGTCCTGAATACAAAGCATTATGTTTGGGGCAAATCCAACACAACACATCACAGAGTACCACTCTTCATATTTTCAAGCATGGTGGTGACTGCATCATGTTATAGGTATGTTTGTCATCTGCAAGTTTTTTTAAATGATACAAATAAATGGATTAGAGCTAAGCACAGTCAAAATCCTAGAGCAAAACCTGGTTAGGAGACAAATTCACCTTTCATCAGCACAATAACCTAAATTTAAACAAATAATAATGTGCAAATAGTGTACAATCCAGGTGTGTAAAGATCTTAGAGACTTAACCAGAAAGACTCACAGCTGTAAATGCTGCCAAAGGTGATTCTAACATGTATTGATTCAGGGGTGTGAATACTTATGTAAATCAGATATTTATGTATTTATTTTTGCAAAGATATGTAAAAACATGTTTTGACTTTGTCATTATGGGGTATTGTGTGTAGATTGAGAGAAAATGTAATTCTGAATGTAACAACAAAATGTGGGTCATGGGGTATGAATACTTTCTGAAGGCACTGTGTATATCAAGAAATGTATATAGTGACCTCGTACACATTGTAAATAGAATGCACTATTTCAGAATGTGACCTACCACTTGCATGTCAATATCAGACTGAGAATAGTTGACGTTCGCAATATCCCGCTATCTGCAAGCATGAGCAATGGCATATCTTATTGATATGTAAATTCAGCCAACCAATAGGAATTTATAATCATCAAATACATATTTCTGCAGTTTTGATTGGAAACATAACCAATCCTGTTACACATGCACACAAACACGACACACACATGGGCAAAAATATACAACAACTATTTTACAGTACAAGGCCAGTATGTTGAGAAGGAGATTTCAGCATGGCCCCTTCCACATCTGACGGATTGTTTCTGTAAATTACAGACTTTTTCTTTGCACTTTTTAGGCCGAAATAAATCACAGGACTTTGTTTCACGCTATGCTGAGGAATTCCTGTTGCATTTGCCAACAAAGGCACGGGCTCTAATTCACTAAATGCTCACACTGAAGTGTGCATGCACTCACATTCAACAGCCAAACCACTTCTGTGCTGTCTTGGTTTGTTGCAGTGGTTGTATTTTTTTCTGCAGTCGCCTCTCCTCTCTCCCACTGTTCTGCCATCTTACCCAGGATGAGGGATGCAATGCAGTCTGATTAGGCTCTGCTGTGCTCTGCCATGGCTGTGCCAGTTTAAATAAGGAGCCACACAATTAGGCCCCTCCTGGCCCTGAGCCCCATAACGAATCCCCTAGCAGATGAGTAATGCATTGGCCTGTCTGTCACTTAGGTAACAGAACTTTGTCTCCTTTAGCTCTGCACCGGGGAAAATGAATGGCTGACAAATGAGCTGCGTCCTCTGGCAAAGCCTGGTCCCTCTGTGTGTTTAGTCTCCAGGTACGGGGATGGGGGACCAGCCATGGGCATGAGGCAGGCTCCATGTTCAAGGCTGCAAGCAGCAGACGCAGGCCACCTAGCCCCAGTGTTGAAGTGGCTGTGTTGGGCTTAGAGATGGTCCCTGATGCCCTTATTACCTCATCTATGCACATCTATATTGGCTCCCCCCATCATCAACAGACGCAAGCATTCATAACAGCAAATTTAGGCTAGCCATGGTTGGATGGTAAGGACCGCAATCCACTAAGTTTTGCGAGCATTAGGACTACGCCCGTAATGAACGCTATCATTCTAGTCCCACTGTCAAAAGACAAGTGATGTGTTGTTTAGAAAATGATAAGCTGTAATTCCTTCTTTATCTACCTGGACATTGTTTTATTTTAATAATTAGCCTGAGCCCTTTGAGTTTTTTTACTGGTCTCTAATGAAATGTCAAGTACACCGTCGGCGGCTCCAGAACGAGCCACCAGAGAACTCCATATGGGCCCCTTCAGTGCCCAGAGTAATGATCCTGTCCTCTGTCGCTACAGCAAGATCTGTGTCAATTAGCACAGCCTTAATTCCACAGCAGTCAGTGAGTCCTGATGCCCTCCCTCCCCCTCATCATCTCTCTGCCCCTGCAGCCTGTTTTCTATCTCAGGCTCAGCCCCCTCCCCATCCAGAGGAAACGATCACACAGCCCTGGCTTGGGGAGAGTTGATGGATGGGATGGGTCACTGTCTCTCTCCTAGCCATCAGAAGACGGAGGGAACATCAGACGCTGCTCTGTCACGACCTCAGGAGCACAAAGCAGCGTGGCTCTGAGTGCCAATTTACATCTTTGCCACTGCCATGCTATGGGAAAGAGAGAGGCGACATGATTACAAAGTCCTTATGATGAAAAGAGAAGGACCTGGGATGAGAAGAAAAGAGAGAAAAGAGCACAGCCACCAACATACATTCTTCTCCTATGTAGGGATCTGGGTAATGAGCTGGCAGGCAGCAGGATGTAGATGTTGGTGTTCTCAACCTTCACAATGCTGCAGAGTGTAATTCCGTCAGTCTCAGAGGCAACATCACGTGAAGATATTCAAATTACTCAATTAGAGGCAGTGGGTGTGTGTGTAATATCTAGGTAGTGTAACGGTGCGTCCTATTCGTCACACCTGGAGAAACCCGCTTCCTATAAATAATCCATACCTGTTAGTTTACAAATTCTTCTTTTCTTCACATGGTATCAATTTCTTCCCCCATATCAGACAGTCGGTCCCTATTTAACTGATAACAAATTGTAATTTCGAGCAACCAACACATTTTAAATTAATTCCATCTGAGAATTAATCTGAAAATCATATTTGTAGATCGGCATAGCCATGCCCCCCCCCACAGGTAAATATCAGCTTTTGGATGAGGAGGCACTTGAATCCGACATAGCACAGTCCGATTGGTAAATGTAACACTTTGGGTGTTCAATTTAACACTTTGAAGTTTATATATGATAACCATCAGAAAGTGTTTCCCTTTTAACACTGATACTGACAGAGAGAGAGAGAGAGACACAGCTGCATGTGAGCTCACATTTTTCAACATGTTTTTTTACATGCCTTGATTGCATTACTGCTGATGATATCTGGAAATGTGCATGTACACCCTGGCCCATCTACTGTTGCTAACCCCAATTCTGACTTGTGCTCTGATATCTGCTTTTGTAAAAAGTCTGGATTTTCTGCACGTTAACAATAGAAGATTATTACCTAAAATGGATCAATTGAAAGTGAGGGTTCACAGCTCCAATCCAGATGTGTTGGTCATTACTGAGACGTGGTTAAGGAAGAGTGTTTCGAATACAGATGTTAACCTTTGTGGTTATAACCGTTTTCGGCAAGACAGATCTTCCAAAGTTAGGGGAGTTGCAATCTTTACCAAGGATCACCTTCAGTGCTCGGTTGTCTCCACCAAGTCTTTCCCCAAACAATTTGATTTGCTGGTTTTAAGCATTAAACTTTCAAATAGCTCTTTGTTGACTATCGTCCTCCATCAGCACCGGCCTGTGTCCTACCTGCCTTAAACCATCTGACCAAGTCCTAAAGCAATGGAATTAAATTAAAAATTAAAAACAGGTTCAAACTGGTTCGACCGTGATCTTGTAGAGTTACGCCACGTCAAGAATTGCATTTGGAGAAAGGCTCTGCACACGCATACTCAGGCTGACTGGCTCTCGTTCAGGCAAATGAGAAATAAGTGCACTCAGGCTATCTTGAAGGCCAAAGTTAGTTACTTTAAGGAGTAGGTCTCTCTCTGTGGGTCTAACCCTAAGAAGTTATGGAAAATGGTTAAAGACTTTGAGAATAAACACTCCACAGCTGCCCCTTAATGTTGACGATGTGGTTGTTACTGACAAGAAGCACATAGCTGAGCTCTTTAACCTCTCTGGGCAACCCGAGGCGCTAGCGTCCCACCTTGCCAAGAATAAATGCAAATGCGCTACGCCAAATGCTAATAGCACTCGTTAAAACTCAAAAGTTCATTAAAACACACATGCAGGGTACTCAATTCAAGCTACACTCGTTGTGAATCTAGCCAACAAGTCAGATTTTTAAAATGCTTTTCGGAGAAAGCATGAGAAGCTATTATCTGATAGCATGCAACACCCCGAAATACCTGAAGGGGACGTAAACAAAATAATTAGCATAGCCGGCGCTACACAAAATGCAGAAATAAAATATAAAACATTCATTACATTTTACATTTACATTTACATTTAAGTCATTTAGCAGACGCTCTTATCCAGAGCGACTTACAAATTGGTGAATTCACCTTCTGACATCCAGTGGAACAGCCACTTTACAATAGTGCATCTAAATCATTTAAGGGCGGGGGGTGAGAAGGATTACTTTATCCTATCCTAGGTATTCCTTGAAGAGGTGGGGTTTCAGGTGTCTCCGGAAGGTGGTGATTGACTCCGCTGTCCTGGCGTCGTGAGGGAGTTTGTTCCACCATTGGGGGGCCAGAGCAGCGAACAGTTTTGACTGGGCTGAGCGGGAACTGTACTTCCTCAATGGTAGGGAGGCGAGCAGGCCAGAGGTGGATGAAGGCAGTGCCCTTGTTTGGGTGTAGGGCCTGATCAGAGCCTGGAGATACTGCGGTGCCGTTCCCCTCACAGCTCCGTAGGCAAGCACCATGGTCTTGTAGCGGATGCGAGCTTCAACTGGAAGCCAGTGGAGAGAGCGGAGGAGCGGGGTGACGTGAGAGAACTTGGGAAGGTTGAACACCAGACGGGCTGCGGCGTTCTGGATGAGTTCTAGGGGTTTAATGGCACAGGCAGGGAGCCCAGCCAACAGCGAGTTGCAGTAATCCAGACGGGAGATGACAAGTGCCTGGATTAGGACCTGCGCCGCTTCCTGTGTGAGGCAGGGTCGTACTCTGCGGATGTTGTAGAGCATGAACCTACAGGAACGGGCCACCGCCTTGATGTTAGTTGAGAACGACAGGGTGTTGTCCAGGATCACGCCAAGGTTCTTAGCGCTCTGGGAGGAGGACACAATGGAGTTGTCAACCGTGATGGCGAGATCATGGAACGGGCAGTCCTTCCCCGGGAGGAAGAGCAGCTCCGTCTTGCCGAGGTTCAGCTTGAGGTGGTGATCCGTCATCCACACTGATATGTCTGCCAGACATGCAGAGATGCGATTCGCCACCTGGTCATCAGAAGGGGAAAGGAGAAGATTAATTGTGTGTCGTCTGCATAGCAATGATAGGAGAGACCATGTGAGGTTATGACAGAGCCAAGTGACTTGGTGTATAGCGAGAATAGGAGAGTGCCTAGAACAGAGCCCTGGGGGACACCAGTGGTGAGAGCGCGTGGCGAGGAGACAGATTCTCGCCACGCCACCTGGTAGGAGCGACCTGTCAGGTAGGACGCAATCCAAGCGTGGGCAGCGCCGGAGATGCCCAACTCGGAGAGGGTGGAGAGGAGGATCTGATGGTTCACAGTATCGAAGGCAGCCGATAGGTCTAGAAGGATGAGAGCAGAGGAGAGAGAGTTAGCTTTAGCAGTGCGGAGCGCCTCCGTGATACAGAGAAGAGCAGTCTCAGTTGAATGACTAGTCTTGAAACCTGACTGATTTGGATCAAGAAGGTCATTCTGAGAGAGATAGCGGGAGAGCTGGCCAAGGGCGGCACGTTCAAGAGTTTTGGAGAGAAAAGAAAGAAGGGATACTGGTCTGTAGTTGTTGACATCGGAGGGATCGAGTGTAGGTTTTTTCAGAAGGGGTGCAACTCTCGCTCTCTTGAAGACGGAAGGGACGTAGCCAGCGGTCAGGGATGAGTTGATGAGCGAGGTGAGGTAAGGGAGAAGGTCTCCGGAAATGGTCTGGAGAAGAGAGGAGGGGATAGGGTCAAGAGGGCAGGTTGTTGGGCGGCCGGCCGTCACAAGAAGCGAGATTTCATCTGGAGAGAGAGGGGAGAAAGAGGTCAGAGCACAGGGTAGGGCAGTGTGAGCAGAACCAGCGGTGCCGTTTGACTTAGCAAACGAGGATCGGATGTCATCGACCTTCTTTTCAAAATGGTTGACGAAGTCATCTGCAGAGAGGGAGGAGGGGGGGGAGGGGGAGGAGGATTCAGGAGGGAGGAGAAGGTGGCAAAGAGCTTCCTAGGGTTAGAGGCAGATGCTTGGAATTTAGAGTGGAAGAAAGTGGCTTTAGCAGCAGAGACAGAGGAGGAAAATGTAGAGAGGAGGGAGTGAAAGGATGCCAGGTCCGCAGGGAGGCGAGTTTTCCTCCATTTCCGCTCGGCTGCCCGGAGCACTGTTCTGTGAGCTCGCAATGAGTCGTCGAGCCACGGAGCGGGGAGGGGAGGACCGAGCCGGCCTGGAGGATAGGGGACATAGAGAGTCAAAGGATGCAGAAAGGGAAGAGAGGAGGGTTGAGGAGGCAGAATCAGGAGATAGGTTGGAGAAGGTATGAGCAGAGGGAAGAGATGATAGGGTGGAAGAGGAGAGAGTAGCGGGGGAGAGAGAGCGAAGGTTGGGACGGCGCGATACCATCCGAGTAGGGGCAGTGTGGGAAGTGTTGGATGAGAGCGAGAGGGAAAAGGATACAAGGTAGTGGTCGGAGACTTGGAGGGGAGTTGCAATGAGGTTAGTGGAAGAACAGCATCTAGTAAAGATGAGGTCGAGCGTATTGCCTGCCTTGTGAGTAGGGGGGGAAGGTGAGAGGGTGAGGTCAAAAGAGGAGAGGAGTGGAAAGAAGGAGGCAGAGAGGAATGAGTCAAAGGTAGACGTGGGGAGGTTAAAGTCGCCCAGGACTGTGAGAGGTGAGCCGTCCTCAGGAAAGGAGATAATCAAGGCATCAAGCTCATTGATGAACTCTCCGAGGGAACCTGGAGGGCGATAAATGATAAGGATGTTAAGCTTGAAAGGGCTGGTAACTGTGACAGCATGGAATTCAAAGGAGGCGATAGACAGATGGGTAAGGGGAGAAAGAGAGAATGACCACTTGGGAGAGATGAGGATCCCGGTGACCAGAAGCTCTCGGGGTGTGCGAGAACACGTGGGCGGACGAAGAGAGAGCAGTAGGAGTAGCAGTGTTATCTGTGGTGATCCATGTTTCCGTCAGAGCCAAGAAGTCGAGGGGCTGAAGGGAGGGGCTGAAGGGAGGCATAGGCTGAGATGAACTCTGCCTTGTTGGCCGCAGATCGGCAGTTCCAGAGGCTACCGGAGACCTGGAACTCCATGTGGGTCGTGCGTGCTGGGACCACCAGATTAGGGTGGCCGCGGCCACGCGGTGTGGAGCGTTTGTATGGTCTGTGCAGAGAGGAGAGAACAGGGATAGATAGACACATAGTTGACAGGCTACAGAAGAGGCTACGCTAATGCAAAGGAGATTGGAATGACAAGTGGACTACACGTCTCGAATGTTCAGAAAGTTAAGAATCTTATTGACTAAAATGATTGAAATGATACAGTACTGCTGGAGTAGGCTAGCTGGCAGTGGCTGCGTTGTTGACTTTGTAGGCTAGCTGGCAGTGGCTACACTAATCAAGTCGTTCCGTCGAGTGTAATAGTTTCTACAGTGCTGCTATTCGGGGGCTAGCTGGCTAGCTGGCAGTGTTGATTACGCAACGTTACGTTAAAAGAACGACAATAGCTGGCTAGCTAACCTAGAAAATCGCTCTAGACTACACAATTGTCTTAGATACAAAGACGGCTATGTAGCTAGCTAGCTACGATCAAACAAATCAAACCGTTGTACTGTAATGAAGTGAAATGAAAATGTGATACTACCTGTGGAGCGAAGCGGAATGTTGACCGGGTAGTTGAAGTTCAATTCGGTAGATGTTGGCTAGCTGTTGGCTAGCTAGCTAGCAGTATCTCCTACGTTAAGGACGACAAATAGCTGGCTAGCTAACCTCGGTAAATTAAGATAATCACTCTAAGTCTACACACTCTAAACTACACAATTATCTTGGATACGAAGACAGCAAAGACAACTATGTAGCTAGCTAACACTACACTAATCGAGTCGTTCAGTTGAGTGTAATAGTTTCTACAGTGCTAGTAGACGGTGGACGATAGCTAGCTGCTGGGCAGATAGCAGTGTAGACTACGTTAGGACGACGAAATACGATAATTACGCAATTATCTTTGATACAAAGACGGCTATGTAGCTAGCTAAGAAGAAATTGCTAAGATTAGACAAATAAAACCGTTGTACTATAATGAAATGTAATGAAAATGTAATGAAAAGTTATACTACCTGCGGACCGAAGTGTAGATGCGACCGCTCGCTCCAACCCGGAACCGGAAGGCAGTGTATAAAATTACCTTTGACGAGCTTCTTTGTTGGCACTCCTATATGTCCCATAAACATCGCAATTGGGTCTTTTTTTCGATTAAAGTATTACAAAGATTAAAGCTACAAAGTATTAACTTAAGGGGGCTGAATAAGTTTGCACGCCCAATTTTTCAGTTTTTGATTTGTTAAAAAAGTTTGAAATATCCAATATATGTTGTTCCACTTCATGATTGTGTCCCACTTGTTGTTGATTCTTCACAAAAAATACAGTTTTATATCTTTATGTTTGAAGCCTGAAATGTGGCAAAAGGTCGCAAAGTTCAAGGGGGCCGAATACTTTCGCAAGGCACTGTATATGTAGAACATGTATATTTAGTCAAAGTTTATGATGTGTATTGCTGTTATCTGGCGTTATCTGGCGGAGCTATTTATAATTTCTCCTGACATTTTTTAGCATTTTTTGAACATGGCGTCAATGTAAACGGAGATTTATGGATATAAATTGCATTTTATTGAAAGAAACATAAATGCAATGTGTAACATGTCCTATTACTGTCACATCTGATGAAGATTTTCAAAAGGTTAGTGAATTATTTTTCTTTTAATCCTGTGTTTGTGATTGTGTCTTTTGCTTGACAATATGGCTAAATATTGTATGTGTCCTAGTGGTGGTTTGATATACATATGTGCTATGTTTTCGCCGTAAAACATTTTAGAAATCTGACATGCTGGGTTGATGAATAAGGTGTTTATCTTTCATTTGAGCTATTAGACTTGTTAATGTGTGGAGGTTAAATATTTCTAAGAATATTTTTGCATTCTGTGCGCCATCTTTTGAGTTGAGCTTGGGGGGGGGGGGGTGCCCTTGGGGAACGTGTACCGTGATGTCGATAACAAAGCTTCCTTGGTGTTCAACAAGCTTTCTCTACCCTTAACCTTGTTCTGAACACTTCCAAAACAAAGATAATGTGGTTTGGTAAGAAGATTGCCCCTCTCCCAACAGGTATGATTACTACCTCTGAGGGTTTAGAGCTTGAGGTAGTCACCTCATACAAGTACTTGGGAGTATGACTAGATGGTACACTGTCCTTCTCTCAGCATATATCAAAGCTGCAGGCTAATGTTAAATCCAGACTTGGTTTCCTCTATTGTAATCACTCCTCTTTCACCCCAGCTCCCAAACTAACCCTGATTCAGATGACCATCCTACCCATGCCAGATTATGGAAACATCATTTATAGATCGTCAGGTAAGGGGGCTCTCGAGCGGCTAGATGTTCTTTACCATTCGGCCGTCAGATTTGCCACCAATGCTCCGTATAGGTCACATCACTGCACACTATACTCCTCCTTAAACTGGTAATCTCTGTATACCCATCGCAAGACCCACTGGTTGATGATTATTTATAAAACCCTCTTAGGCCTCACTCCCCCCTATCTGAGATATCTACTGCAGCCTTCATCCTCCACATACAAAACCCGTTCTGCCAGTCACATTCTGTTAAAGGTCCCCAAAGCACACACATCGCTGCTCTTTTCATTTCGCTGCAGCTAGTGACTGGAACGAGTTGCAGAAAACATTCAAACTGGCCATGTTTTATATCAATCTCGTCATTCAAAGCCTAAATCATGGACACTCTTACGGACAGTTGTGGCTGCTTTGCTTGATGTATTGTTGTCTCTACCTTCTTGCCCTGTGCTTTTGTCTGTGCCCAGTAATGTTTATAACATGTTTTGTGCTGCTATCCAGTTTTATGTTGCTACCATGTTGTTGTCATGTTGTGTTGCTACCATGCTGTGTTGTCATGTGTTGCTGCCTTGCTATGTTGTTGTCTAAGGTCTCTCTTTATGTAGTGTTGTGTTGTCTCTCCTGTCGTGATGTGTGTTGTGTCCTATATTTATGTTACATTTTTTACATTTTGTTTTTAATCCCAGCCCCCATCCCCCAGGAGGCCTTTTGCCTTTCGGTAGGCCGTCATTTTAAATACAAATTTGTTCTTTACTTGCTTTGTTAAACAAAAGGTTAAATAAAATATATATAAAATAATTATAAGAAAACCTCAATGTAGCCTATAGATATGAATTGCACAAGAATGAAACATTTATGGATTGTTAATGCATTTTCTCTTTATTCCACCTGGTTAAGCAGTTTAACTACGGTTTCTGGGCCAAAGAGCATCTTGAAGTATCTGAAAAACATTGTGCATCCTTATCATTTCTGTGCAATTAATATTTTAAGTAGACCATTACCATGTTACAAGCAATTGGTGTTAACAATTCAATAAGATATCAGCAGTCCTTTTGCTTCCAAAAGCCGAGGCAATACATTTCGCTACACTCGCATTAACATCTGCTAACCACGTGTATGTGACAAATTAAATTTGATTTTGATTTGATGTGTCCAGATTGCAGAGGAGGCACTGCCTGTACTTAAATGTTTTTTTGCATCTTCAGCAGTATAGTCGATCTGTCACTGGTATGGTTCATAAGTGATATGACTTCTTGGCAACTGTCCTCTTCTAGATGTACGACTTCCTCCGAAGTCATTCCCTCTCCTTGTTCAGGTGGCGTTCAGCATCACCGGTCTTCTCGCCATCACTGATACACCTTTCATTTTTCATTTTTTTGTCTTTCTTTTCTACACACCTGGTTTTCATTCCCCAATTACATGTTCATGTATTTAACTCTTGATACTCCCCATCCCGGATCCGGGATCGTGAATAAAGCCTCAGGCTCATTAGCATAACGCAACGTTTCACACATGTTTTTGTGCGTGATTGTTCCATTGTTAATTTCAGTTCATGATGGCTGGTTATTCGACGGGTACGGTTTTCACCCGTGCGTAATATTTACCGTTTGTATTTGGTCAAGTGTATTTGTTACCTTGTGCCTTTATTTTTGAGTAAAGTATGTTGCTCACTCATTTTGCTCTCCTGTGCCTGACTTCATGCACAAGCTACACTCACCTTCTGACAAGATGGTTGGAAAGGTTGAGTCACATCCCTTCCAATGGTTGAACTTCCCTGATGATGACTTGTCTGGGTCTCTGAACTTGTCTCATGTGGCTTTGTTGGGGGTGTACATTTTCTTTGCCTGTAGGCCAGGAATTTTAGTGTTCAGCCACCCTACCAGTAGCGGCAATGTAATGGTTCCATAGCATTAGACAAGTACTCATCCCTGTACTTTGAAACAACAGTAAAGGTTGTGGTTTCATCTACAAACTGCAATATAGACATTTTCTGCACAATGCGTTTGTTGTATTCAGTAGGTTGGAGCTTCTGTTTGTTGAATAATAATCCTGCTGCTCTAAGAAGAAATTAATGCCAAGTAATGCTTTGAAGTAAAAACATTTGCATTTGATTACTTTCTGTGTGTTTGTTAGAGTAGTTCAGTAACTTACATAGCCTTTCTTGTATCCAGGATCTTTCAATGACTGGAAAATTGATATGATTCTCAATACGTACCTCTTTTGTCTGACCACGAGAGAGACTCTTGAAAAACATGTCTATGGCAGGTTTAAAGGAATATTATACTCAAAATACAATCTAACATGATTTTATCAGTTACCTTGTCTGCATTCAACTCACCAAGAGAGTTTATATATGCAGTCAAGGCAAATAAAAAAATCATGTTGAATTGTATTCAGTACATACCAAGCACAATAACATCTTGTAATAATAAAAAATGAAAAACATGCCCCTCAACTTCTATCATTTGCTGGCCGATGAAATTGTTCCAGTGTCTTCATATTCCTTAATTGCTTCTGCACCCCCCAGTTTTGCATCAAGAATGTCTTTTATCATCTGAATAGAAATTCTAATTAGATTTCCAGCAACAAATCAAGCAGCTGATAGCTACTTTCCATGAAAATAGTTGGCAACACTGAGTGAACAAATGTATTTTGCCAAAAGACTCTCATCAACATTTACTCTTCTTTTCAGAGTGTTGGCTAAACTGTCACTGTTATTCTCGCGACTAGATCTTGACTTGACAGTGAAATTGTGGGTGAGAACTGGGCAAAGGGCACCTTTCAAACAACACAACAGTAAATAAACAGTAAATAAACTGTATATCTGTATAAAGATTAGGCTACTTTAACAGCAACTCATACGTTTAACAGCGTCTCATGACGCGCGCTCCCGACAGAGTTAACTCGCGTTCCAGTGCTATTCTCCGGTTGGAACATTATTGATGTTTTATGTTAAAAACATCCTAAAGATTGATTCCATACATTCATTTAGAAACATGTCAAACAATGTAACAGAACTTTTCGAGTTTTTGTCTGGATGAAGTGCCTGCGCCTCATGAAGATGGATTACTGGGCTGAACACGCTAAAAACAAGTGGCTATTTGGACATAAATTACGGACTTTATGGAACAAATCAGTCATTTATTGACGACCTGCGATTCCTGGGAGTGCCTTCTGATGAAGATCATCAAAGGTAAGTGAATATTTATGGTGTTGTTTCTAACTTTGTTGACTCCAAAATGCCGGATATTCCTCTGGCTGTTTTGTGTTCTGAGCGCCGTTCTCAGATTATGCTTTTTCCGTAAAGTTTTTTTGTCTATCTTTAATTCTGTGAATAACACTAGTATCTTTTATCAATGTTTATTATGAGTAGTTCTGCAAAATCACTGGATGTTTTGGAATCAAAACATTACTGCACGTAAGGCGCCAATGTAAACTGAGATTTTTGGATATAAATATGCCCATTATCGAACAAAACATACATGTATTGTGTAACATGATGTCCTATGTGTAACGTCGTTCTTCGTTTGTCGAAAGAGAGTCGGACCGAAATGCAGCGTGTTGGTAAATCATGTTTATTAATGAAACAAATAACGGAACTATAGATGAAATAACTAATAAATACAAAACAACAAAACGGAACGTGAAACCTATTACAGCCTATCTGGTGAACACTACACAGAGACAGGAACAATCACCCACGAAATACAAAGCGAAACCCAGGCTACCTAAATACGGTTCCCAATCAGAGACAACGAGAATCACCTGACTCTGATTGAGAACCGCCTCAGGCAGCCAAACCTATGTAACACACACCCCTAATCAGCTACAATCCCAATAACCAAAAACCCCCACTAAGAATACAACAAACAATAAACCCATGTCACACCCTGGCCTGACCAACTAATTAACTAAAACACAAAATACTAAGACCAAGGCGTGACAGAACCCCCCCCCCCTAAGGTGCGGACTCCCGAACGCACCTCAAAACCATAGGGAGGGTCCGGGTGGGCGTCTGTCCATGGTGGCGGTTCCGGCTCGGGACGTGGACCCCACTTCATAAATGTCATTGTTCCTCCCCTGGGATGATCCACCCTCGCCGCCGACCATGGCCGAATAGTCCTCACCCAGAAACCTACTGAACAGAGGAGCAGCTCGTGACTGAGGGGCAGCTCGGGACTGAGGGGCAGCTCGGGACTGAGGAGCAGCTCGGGACTGAGGGACAGCTCGGGACTGAGGGGCAGCCCGGGACTGAGGGGCAGCCCAGCACTGAGATGAAGCCCAGCCAGGCAGTTGAATCCGGCAGATCCTGGCTGACTGGCGGATCCTGGCTGACTGGCAGATCCTGACTGACTGGCGGATCCTGGCTGACTGGCGGATCCTGGCCGACTGGCAGATCCTGGCTGACTAGCAGATCTGGCAGATCCTGGTTGACTGGCGGATCCTGGCTGACTGGCAGATCCTGGCCGACTGGCGGATCCTGGCTGACTAGCAGATCTGGCAGATCCTGGCTGACTGGTGGATCTGGAAGAGTCTGGTTGACTGGCAGATCTGGAAGAGTCTAGTTGACTGGCAGATCTGGAAGAGTCTTGCTGACTGGCAGATCTGGAAGAGTCTGGCTGACTGGCAGATCTGGAAGAGTCTGGCTGACTGGCAGATCTGGAAGAGTCTGGCTGACTGGCAGATCTGGAAGAGTCTGGCTGACTGGCAGATCTGGAAGAGTCTGGTTGACTGGCCGATCTGGAAGAGTCTGGCTGACTGGCCGATCTGGAAGAGTCTGGCTGACTGGCAGATCTGGAAGTTTCATGCTAACTGGTGGCTCTGGCTGCTCCATGCTGACTGGCGGCTCTGACTGCTCCATGCTGACTGGCGGCTCTGGCTGCTCCATGCAGATTGACAGCTCTGGCGGCTTCTTGCAGACTGACAGCTCTGACTGTTCCATGCAGATAAACAGCTTTGGCAGCTCCTTGTAAACTGGTAGCTCTAGCTGCTCCATGCAGACTGACAGCTCTGGCTCCTCTAAGCAGACTGACAGCTCTGGCTGCCCCATGCAGAGTGGCAGCTCTAGCTGCTCTACGCAGACTGGCAGCTCTGGCTGCTCCATGCAGACTGGCAGCTCTAGCTGCTCCATACAGTCAGGAGGCTCCGGCAGCGCAGTAGAGGAGGAAGGCTCTAGAACCGCTGAACAGGCGGGAGACTCCGACAGCGCAGGAGAGGGAGAAAGCGCTGGCTGCGCTGAACAGGCGACGTGCACTATAGGCCTGATGCGTGGTGCTGGCACTGGTGGTATTGGGCCGAGGACACGCACAGGAAGCCTAGTGCGAGGAGCTGCTACCGGAGGGCTGGGGTGTGGAGGTGGTACTGGATAGACCGGACCGTGCAGGCGCACTGGAGCTCTTGAGCACCGAGCCTGCCCAACCTTACCTGGTTGAATACTCTCGGTTGCCCTGCCAGTGCTGCGAGGAGACATAGCCCGCACTGGGCTATGTAGGCGAACCGGAGACACCGAGCGCAAGGCTGGTGCCATGTAAGCCGGCCCAAGGAGACGCACTGGAGACCAGATGCGTAGAGCCGGCTTCATGGCATTTGGCTCGACGCTCAATCTAGCCCGGCCGATACGCGGAGCTGAAATATACCGCACTGGGCTATGCACCCGCACTGGGGACACCGTGCGCACCACTGCATAACACGGTGCCTGCCCGGTCTCTCTAGCCCCCCGATAAGCACAGGGAGTTTGCGCAGGTCTCCTACCTGACGCAGCCATACTCCCTGATAGCCTCCCCCCAAGAAATTTTTGGGGCTTCGCTCTGCGCCGCCGTGTCTTTTTTTTCCGACTCCATTCTCCTATAGCCCTCTTCGCACTGCTCCAGCAAATCCCAGGCGGGCTCCGGCACTCTCTCTGGGTCGGCCGCCCACCTGTCTATTTCTTCCCACGTCGTAATATCCATACTGTACTCCTCTTTGGGCTGCTCCTGTTTCCATCCACGTCGCCGTGCTGCCTCTTCATACCAGCGCCTCTCCGCTTTAGCTGCTTCTAGTTCCTCATTGGGGCGGCGATATTCACCAGGCTGAGCCCAGGGTCCTTCTCCTTCCAGTTCTTGTTTCCTCTTCACCTGCTGCACCTTTGGGCAGCTACACTCCCCTGGTTTAGCCCAGGGTCCTCTCCCGTCAAGGATTTCCTCCCATGTCCAGAAATCCTTAATACGCGGCTCCTCTTTGGGCTGCTCCTGCATGTTGACACGCTGCTCGGTCCGTGTGTGGTGGGTGATTCTGTAACGTCGTTCTTCGTTTGTCGAAAGAGAGTCGGACCGAAATGCAGCGTGTTGGTTACTCATGTTTATTAATGAAACAAATAACGGAACTATACATGAAATAACTAATAAATACAAAACAACAAAACGGTACGTGAAACCTATTACAGCCTATCTGGTGAACACCACACAGAGACAGGAACAATCACCCACGAAATACAAAGTGAAACCCAGGCTACCTAAATACGGTTCCCAATCAGAGACAACGAGAATCACCTGACTCTGATTGAGAACCGCCTCAGGCAGCCAAACCTATGTAACACACACCCCTAATCAGCTACAATCCCAATAACCAAAAAAACCCACTAAGAATACAACAAACAATAAACCCATGTCACACCCTGGCCTGACCAACTAATTAACTAAAACACAAAATACTAAGACCAAGGCGTGACACTATGAGTGTCATCTGATGCAGATCATCAAAGGTTAGTGATTAATTTTATCTATATTTCTGCTTTTTGTGACTCCTCTCTTTGGCTGGAAAAATGGCTGTGTTTTTTTGACTTGGCTCTGACCTAACACAATCATATTTGGTGCTTTCGCTGTAAAGCATTTTTTTAAATCGGACACGATGGGTAGATTAACAAGATGTTTACCTTTCATTTGCTGTATTGGCCTTGTTAATGTGTGAAAGTTACATATTTCTAAAAAATATTTTTGAATTTCGCATGCTGCCTTTTCAGCAGAATGTTGTCGAGGGGTTCCGTCTGCCCCAGAAAGGTTAATGAAAAGAAGATTAGCAAATACATCCTCGTCTACTTCTGTGCCAGTTGTATCAGTCACATTGGTTGGTTTCATCACAAATAGAAGACTTCAGTTTCACTGGAAAATGAAAAATAGCAAGACAGTTTTTAACACACATAGTTAGGATCTTCATCTGTGAACAAAATATCAATGAATACAATAAATCCTTCAAGAATATATACGTTGCCTCAGGAAGTTTGATGTATTATCTTTGTCATTATACTACATTGGAATCATCATTGTGGTTCTGGTTCCAACACCAGTCTATAATGGAAAAATATTTTGAGTAATCATGGTCAAATCAAATCAGTGCAGTAATATCTAACAAGTAATCTCACAATTCCAATTGATGTCGCTCTGATATCCAATAGTTATTCCCAGCTGTATGTAATGACACTTCAGATTTTCTGGGCCATCAGCTAAATAATGCATAGTTTCCTAAGGACTAGAAGCAAGGTGAACTGCTCTGTTGAATGGTAAAGGTTGCTTTACCCAAGGGGACATGGTTCGCCATACAGGACCTCTATACCAGGCGGTGTCAGAGGAAGGCCCTAAATATTCTCAAAGACTCCAGACACCCAAGGCATAGACTGATCTCTCTGCTACCACACGGCAAGCGGTATCGATGTACCAAGTCTGGAACCAACAAGGCGCTGAATAGCTTCTACCCCCAAGCCATAAGACTGCTAAATAGTTATTTAAATAGTTACCCAATTGCTACCCAGATTATCTGCATTGACCCCTTTTGCACTCACTCTTTTGACTCATCCCATACACTTCTGCTACTGTTTATAATTCGTCCTGTTGCCTAGTCACTTTATCCATACCTATATGTACATATCTACCTCAATTACCTCGTACCCTTGCACATCTATCTCGTACCCCCCCCTTGCCCTCAGAACAGTCTCAATTTGTCAGGGTACAGGAAAGTAAGACCCAGAGTTACCTCTGCTGCAGAGGATAAGTTCATTAGTGTTAACAGCCTCAGAAATGGCAGAAAATGCTTAAGTGTGCCTTGAATTCTCAATAAATCACAGACAGTGTTACCAGCAAAGCACCCCCACACCACCACACCTCCGACCTCCATGCTTCATGGAGGGAGCCACACATGAGTAGATAATCCGTTCACCTACTCTGGTTTCACAAAGACATGCGGTTCAAACCAAATATCTCAAATTTGGACCCATCAGACCAAAAGGACAGATTTCCACCGGTCTAATGTCTATTGCTTGTGTTTCTTGGCCCAAGTAAGTCTCTTCTTCTTATTTGAATCCTTTAGTCGTGGTTTCTTTGCAGCTATTCAACCATGAAGTCCTTTTTCACACTGTCTCCTCTGAACAGTTGATGTTGAGATGTGTCTATTACTTGAACACTGTGAAGCATTTATTTGGGCTGCAATTTCTGAGGCTAGTAACTCTAATGAACTCTAATGAACTCTAATGAACTCTAATGAATTTAAAATTGTATTTGTCACATGCGCCGAATAGAACAGGTGTAGACCTTACAGAGAAATGCTTACTTATAAGCCCTTAACCAACAATGCAGTTAAGAAAAATAAGTGTTAAGAAAAAATAGACAAGTAATAAATTTTTTTATAAAAGTAACAAATAATTAAAGAGCACTAGTAAAATAACAATAGCGAGGCTACAGTGCCTTGCGAAAGTATTCGGCCCCCTTGAACTTTGCGACCTTTTGTCACATTTCAGGCTTCAAACATAAAGATATAAAAGTGTATTTTTTTGTGAAGAACCAACAACAAGTGGGACACAATCATGAAGTGGAACGACATTTATTGGATATTTCAAACTTTTTTAACAAATCAAAAACTGAAAAATTGGGCGTGAAGTGCAACTGCACTTCAAGATACTTTCAAAGTATTAATTTCTTGTGTTATTGTTTTTCTATTATTTGTCTTTTTTTCGCTCTGCTTTGTTGAGGTGGGCCTGCAAGTAAGCATTTCGCTGTTAGTCTACACCTGTTGTTTAAGAAGGCTGTGGAAAATAACATTTGATTTGAATATCATTTGATTTGACTGTGCTATTTACCATGCCATTTACTGTGTTCTTAACCTCCCTGCGTCATCAATGCAAACAGAGCTCTCATAAAGAGAATAAGCCCAACAACAAACAAAACATATCCTGGAGCTGATATTTGCAGAGTGTACGTGTCACATATTTGAACTGGAATGCCTGGGTTTCAGTGGGGATTGTTGTGCCTAATGCAGTGCAGGGGGTTTGAGCTGGCCACTAATGCGCTTTGTGTTTATGGGGCTGCTGCCATATAATGTGCTGATACATACTGGATGCCTGCCTGTACCCCTGGGTGGAAGACACACTTCTCAGGCTGCACAATCGATTGGTTACGCATGATTTAAGAGATTTGGGGGATGCTTATTGCAGATGGAAATCCTAAGCTGTCTTTCTTTTCCCTGTTGAGGCTGTGATTACTGCTGGAAGCACCCCTTTGGAAAACATCTGACCTCCATCACTCTGTCAGTGAATACATTTTTCATTCAAGTTAATCGCAACTGATTAGTATATACGTCTACAGTGACATGTTATGTTCTTCAACACAGAGCATTAATTAATTGATTTTAGCTTGAGCCAGGTACATCAAGTATTTTTGTTGCTGCAGTTCCTCTTGCTGTTCGCACTTCTCACTGTGATGCTCCTAGCACACATACAGGCATAAAGGCCCTCACTCCCTATCCAGGAACAGGCCTCTCTCTGGGCATGAGAGTACACATAATCCATTTTGGGCTTGCATGATATGGTCTTGTCACCTCATTGGTACCCAAAGACAGTAAGGACACTGGAACCCTTGACAATGAGACACAATATGGGCTGTGGTCCAGTCTCTCCACTCGAGCATTTGATAATAGGGGCACTTGCAATGTCCCCTCCTTAGTAACCTAGAACAGTTAGGGGCGCTGCCCTCCTCTTCACTAACAACATAATAAGGACATCTGGTGTTGTTTGGAATAGCAACATGGGGGTAGAGAGGACACAGACATGGAACCCCAGGAGGGGGGGGGGTGACAGAGTGCCACTGTCCAATTACGGTGACCTCCCAGTTCTGATGGAGTGGCAGATGATAGGCCTCCATGCCAGATCCAGGCTCCCTGCATGTGATACACATTCTATTGATGACGCTCTCCTCTGGGGAGATAGCATGAGGACATGGTCCTTTGCTAGAGTATGATTTTTCTCCCCTTCCACCATGACTCACAGACAGAGAGAGAGAGAGAGAGAGAGAGAGAGAGAGAGAGAGAGAGAGAGAGAGAGAGAGAGAGAGAGAGAGAGAGAGAGAGAGAGAGAGAGAGAGAGAGAGAGAAGGCTGGATAGCGAGAGAGGAGGGATCGCAAAATAGAGAGGGAGATATTTGCTCAGAGGCTTTTTTTGTGCTCCAGCATGTACAGTGTTGAATACACTACAAATGGTAACCGAAAGGTTACTGGTTCGAATACCCGAGCCAACAAGGTGAAAGATCTGTGAGCAAGACACTTAAACATAATTTGCTCCAGGGACGCTTTACTACTATGGCTGACCCTATAAAACAACACATTTCAATGCACCTATCCAGTGTATGTGACAAAAGGTTGTATTTGTTTTACAAAACCTCCATTCTCAATTAAACCCATATCAGAGGCCCTTTGAGAAACAACTGGAAATGTAGTGTTTTCCATGGAGATACGTTTCATAGCCTTTTCTAGAATAGCTAAGATACTGTACAAAATAACAATAATTAATCAAAACTAAACATACTGCATCTACTTAAGCCACTTACAATGTCTAGCTTGATGATTGAGTTATCCTTTTGACTAAAATTCACACTACAAATACAGGCTACTGTTGGAGTAAGATGGCACCAGAGAAGAAGGCTGATGTTTTACGTTGTTCCTATCCAATTGTGTTTTTTGTTCATTTCATTTCATGGGTTGTAACTTATTTTCTTTACTTATTTTGTACATAATGTTGCTCCTACCGTTGCTGCTATCAAAAATAACTTCTGAACTGCGATTACTCACCACGAACTGGCAGAAACCTTTTTTTCCCTTAACGAATCTGACAAGCCCGACATTAATAACATACAACTTTCCCGGGTACAGGGCCAGATCCCCGTCATTTGATTGAAAGAGAAGGCAGAAAAAAAGGGTCTGGAGGGCGGGCTTCCTTCTGAGAATTCGTAGGCGATTGAATACACCCCCAATGCCTTCCATTCTGCTAGCAAATGTGCAGTCTTTGTAGAATAAAATCGATGACCTACACAGAAGATTATACTACCAACGGGACATTCAAAACTGTAATATCTTATGCTCCACGGAGTCGTGGCTAAATGACAACATTATCAACATACAGCTGGCTGGTTGTACGCTGTATCAGAAGAAGAGAACAGTGGCGTCTGGTAAGACAAGGGGCGGCAGACTATGCATTTTTGTAAATAACAGCTGTGCACAATATTAATGAGGAAGTCTCAAGGTATCTCAAGATAAGCAATAGACCACACTATCTACCTAGAGAGTTTACCTGTATTTTTCGTAGTGGTCTACATACGATCACAGACTGAGGCTGGCACTAAGACCACACTCAATGAGCTGTATTCCTTCATAAGCAAAAATGAAAACGATCACCCAGAGGCGGCGCTCCTAGTGGCCGAGGACTTTAATGAAGGGAAACAAATCGGTCACACCAAATTTCTATCAGCATGTTAAATGTGCAACCAGAGGGGGGAAAAAACTCTGGACCAACTTTACTCCACACACTGAGACGCATACAAAGCTCTCCCTCGCTCTCCATTTGGCAAATCTGACCATAATTCTATCCTCCTGATTCCTGCTTACAAGCAAAAATTAAAGCAGGAAGCACCAGTGGCTCAATCAAAAAAAAGTGTTCAGATGAAGCAGATGCTAAGCTACAGGAATGTTTTGCTATCACAGACTGGAATATGTTCTGGGATTCCTCCAATGTCATTGAGGAGTACACCACATCAGTCACTGGTTTCGTCAATGAGTGCATCGATGATGCCGTCCCCACAGTGACCATAAGTACATACCCCAAACAGAAGCTGTGGATTACAGGCAAAATCTGCATTGAGCGAAAGGCTAGAAATGTCGCTTTCCAGGAGCGGGACTCTAACCTGGAAGCTTATAAGAAATCCTGCGATGCCCTCCAACGAACCATCAAAAAAGCAAAGCCTCAAATCAGGACTAAGATCGAATCATACTACACCGGCTCTGACGTTCGTCGGATGTGGCAAGGCTTGCAAGCCATTACAAACTACAAAGGGAAGCACAGCCGAGAGCTTCCCATTGACACGAGCTTACCAGACAAGCTAAACTACTTCTATGCTCGCTTCGAGGCAAATAAAACTGCAACATGAATGAGAGCACAAGCTGTTCCGGAAGACTGTGTGATCACACTCTCTGCAGTCGATATGAGTAAGACCTCTCTTGGCTGGATGGGACACTACCGTCCCACCTGACCAACATCCAGTGAATGTGCAGGGCGCCAAATTCAAACTACAGAATTGTAAATATTTAACATTCTTGAAAATACACATGCAATATGTAAAAATAAAGCTAAACGTCTTGTTAAGCCAGCCACGGCGTCAGATTTCAAAAAGGCTTTACGGCGAAAACAAACCATGCGATTATCTGAGGACAGCACCCCATCAAACAAACACAGACAATCAAATTTCATCCCGCCAGGCGCGAAACAAAACTCAGAAATAACAATATAATTAATGCCTTACCTTTGAAGAGCTTCTTCTGTTGGCACTCCAATATGTCGCATAAACATCGCAAATGGTCCTTTTGTTCGATTAATTCCGTTGTTATATCTCCAAAATCTCCATTTATTTGGAGCGTTTGATCCAGAAAAATACCGGTTCCAACTCGCGCAACATGACTACAAAATATCTAATAAGTTACCTGTAATCTTTGTCCAAACATTTCAAACAACTTTCCTAATACAACTTTAGGTCTTTTTTAACGTAAATAATCAATAAAATTTAAGATGGGATAAACTGTGTTCAATAGCGGATAAAAACAAAGTTTGAGCGAGCTTTCAGGTCGCGCGCCCCAACCACAACAGTACACTAGACTTGACCCTCGTTCTGAACAGCCCAACTTCTTCATTACACAAAGGAAAAACATCAACCAATTTCGAATGACTTGACATACAGTGGAAGCGATTTGGACTGCAAGCAAAGTGCCTTAGAAATCTAGATCCACATAGAAAACACATTGAAAAGAGAGTGACCGGGGTGTGGGGTGCGTGCCCAGTCCCCTCCTGTACTCCCTCTTCATGCATGACTGCTTGGCCAGGTACGACTCCAACACCAACATTAAGTTTGCCAATTACACAACAGTGGTAGGCCTGGTCACCGACAACGATGAGACAGCCTATAGAAGACCTGGCCGTGTGCTGCCGAAAGCACCACACGACCAGGATAACAACCCCTCACTTAACGTGATCAAGACAAAAGGAGATGATTGTGGACTACAGGAAAAGGAGGACCGAGCATGCCACCATTCTCATCTATGGGGCTGTAATGGAGTAGGTTGAGAGCTAAAGTTCCTTGGTGTCCAAATCACCAACAAACTAACATGGTCCAAGCACACCAAGACAGTCGTGAAGAGGACATGACAAAACCTATTCCCCCTCAGGAGACTGAAAAGATTTGGCATGGGTCCACAAATCTTCAAAAGGTTCCACAGCTGCACCATCAAGAGTATCCTGACTGGTTGCATCACCGCCTGGTATGGCAACTGCCACGCCTCCGACCACAAGGCAGTACAGAGAGTAATGCGTACGGCCCAGTCCATCACTGGGGCCAAGCTTCCTGTCATCCAGGACCTCTATACCAGGCGGTGTCAGAGGAAGGCCCTAAAAATTGTCAAAGACTCCAGCCACCCTATTCATAGACTGTTCTCTCTGCTACTACACGGTAAGTGGTACCGGAGTGCCAAGTCTAGGTCCAAGATGCTTCTAAACAGCTTTTACCCCCAAGCCATAAGACTCCTGAACATCCAATCAAATAGCTACCCAGACTATTTGGATTGCCCCACACCCCCTGTTTTACATAGCTGCTAATCTCTGTTGTTATCATCTATGTCACTATGTCACTTTAATAACTCTACCTACATGTACATATTACCTCAATTACCTCATCTAACCGGTGCCCCCGCACATTGACTCTGTACCGGTACACCCTGTATATAGCCTCGCTATTGTTATTATACTGCTGCTCCATAGTTACTTGTTACTATTCTTATTCTTATACAAATGTTTTATTCTTGAAACTGCATTGTTGTTTAGGGGCTCATAAGTAAGCATTTCACTGTAAGGTTGTATTTGGCGCATGTGACTAATACAATTTGATGAAGTTGAGGAAATGATGCATTTTACTGTCTGACTGACTGAAAGACCACAGATGCCTTGAATACTTTCTCACAGTAGATGGCATGTGCGTGTCTGAGTGGGTCCATATTTTAAATGACACCGTTTTTCCCAAATTAATTGGGGGAAATCAAATTAACGTGAAAAAAAGAGCCTTGGTGAAGTTTGAGCTTCAGAAATAAAAATATTATCCTTCATAAGCCTGCCTGAGGAATCTACATAAGAATGCTGTTTGTTATTATATTTCATTACAGCATTGTGTGTCAGTGTAAAAAGCTCCCCTCTATTCTGTGTGGGCATGGGGAAAGAGATGGGTCTCAGTATTCTAAATGCTGTGGATAATCGGAGCACAAACAAGCCAGTGTATGAATGAATTACTCACAGCACTCAATGAAAGCTAAACGCCGTTTGAGTGACTGGTCTTGACTTGGAATCAGTAGACAGCCATGCTGTTGCTATGCTACTCGGCTCAGTCATTAGGTGATTACTATGCCTACGTCAGACAGACGAGTGGCCCCAACGGTCCTAGGCATCCTTGTGAATGTTGAGGTGAGCATAACCTGAGCATGTTTCCATTCGCTATGGGATCAATAGGAAGTTATTAATCCCTGAGTATTACAATCATGTAATACCACAATATTACATTTATTTATTTTCATTTCATAAATAAAACACCACGTAGAAATATGTGGTTTTAGGCTGAGTTTCTGTATAGCACTTTTTGACATCGGCTGATGTAAAAAGGGCTTCATACATTTTTGATTTGATTGATTGAACTATCAATCCCTTGTGTCGTAATGTCAGGTACACTCGCTTGAGGCAGGATGAGCTTCATCTTGGCACGTGACCATTTGCCACATAGCAGTGTGAACCCAGCCGCCCTAAAAGAAGCACCCCCTGGGTGCAATCACTGAACTATATGAGTAGCCTAATCAACCAACTGTGCTAATATGCGCTGAAATTTATTATGATAACCACCAGGCAATAGATTGTGGGCTGAACGCCGAAATACCAAACTATATAAGGCATGTTACTTGCAGATGAACTCATCACTTCTGGCATTCAAAATCTCCTTGGTGTTTACGTTCATAGGAAGCATAGGACCACGCCATCAGTGTGGATGCAGGGACAGAGAGATGCCGTTGAAGCAGTGCCTATGCGAAATTAATGGCTGCGTATAGCTCAGGAGATAGCCCGCAGCGTTGGCAGAAGAGACGGAGCCGTGATGAAAAACAGTATTTCGTCATTGGTTTGCCAGAATCAGTGATGAATAATGGATCACCCGGCGTGACCAGTGGTTACCATTGCAGGTCGCGTAACATGGAAGAGAGGACAAAAAGCAGTATTAGTTTGAGCAATGATACCTGGCATACATTTACCCTTCCAATTAGTTTAGAAATGCTTTACCAACATGGTGAAAGTGTGAGTGTACACAATTAAATCAGAAAATCATGAGATCATGCAATGATTAAAGAAAAATTAATACAACATATATTTCCAACCTCTTAGTGCCACCCGACACGCTAGCGTCTCACCTTGCCAACAATAAATGCAAATGCGCTATGTCAAATGCTAATAGCACTCGTTAAAACTCAAACATTCATTAAAACACACATGCAGGGTATTCAATTAAAGCTACACTCGTTGTGAATCTAGCTAACAAGTCAGATTTTTAAAATGCTTTTCGGCGAAAGCATGAGAAGCTATTATCTGATAGCATGCAACACCCCAAAATACCTGAAGGGACGTAAACAAAAGAATTAGCGTAGCCGGCGCTACACAAAACGCTACACAAAACGCAGAAATAAAATATAAAATATTCATTACCTTTGACGAGCTTCTTTGTTGGCACTCCTATATGTCCCATAAACATCACAATTGGGTCTTTTTTTCGATTAAATCGGTCCATGTATACCCAAAATGTCCATTTATGAAGACTGTGTGATCCAGGAAAAAACACTGTTTCTAAACGCAACGTCATTTTTTTTAATTAAAAAAGTTGCCTATAAGTTGCCTCCAGTTTCTTGCCATTGGTTACCAGCATCAATGTTGAACAGAGGTGCCGCCCATGCTCAGCATGCAGGCAATATAACATATAAATATAAAGCAGTGTTAGTTCTAGAGGTTGACCGATTAATCGGAATGGCCGATTAATTAGGGACGATTTCAAGTTTTCATAACAATCGGAAATCTGTATTTTCTGGGCCTTTATACCTTTATTTAACTAGGCAAGTCAGTTAAGAACACATTCTTACTTACAATGACGGCCTAGGAACGGTGGGTTAACTGCCTTTTCACCTTGTCAGCTCGGGGGATCTAATCTTGCAACCTTACAGTTAACTAGTCCAATGCAATAATGACCTGCCTCTCTCTTGTTGCACTCCACAAGGAGACTCCCTTTTACGTGAATGCAGTAAGCCAAGGTAAGTTGCTAGCTAGAATTGAACCTTATAAAAAACAATCAATCATAAATCACTAGTTAACTGCACATTGTTGATGATATTACTAGACTGACTGAGCATACAAGCATACAAGTATCTAAGTATCTGACTGAGCGGTGGTAGGCAGAAGCAGGCGCGTAAACATTAATTCAAACAGCACTTTCGTGCATTTTGCCAGCAGCTCTTCATTGTGCGTCAAGCATTGCGCTGTTTATGACTTCAACTCCCGCGATGATGCTGCTGTAACCGAAGTGAAATGGCTAGTTAGCGCGCGCTAATAGCATTTCAAACGTCACTCGCTCTGAGCCTTCTAGTAGTTGTTCCCCTTGCTCTGCATGGGTAACGCTGCTTCGAGGGTGGCTGTTGTTGTTGTGTTCCTGGTTCGAGCCCAGGGAGGAGCGAGGAGAGGGACGGAAGCTATACTGTTACACTGGCAATACTAAAGTGCCTATAAGAACATCCAATAGTCAAAGGTTAATGAAATACAAATGGAACAGAGGGAAATAGTCCTATAATTCCTATAATAACTACAACCTAAAACTTCTTACCTGGGAATATTGAAGACTCATGTTAAAAGGAACCACCAGCTTTCATATGTTCTCATGTTCTGAGCATGGAACTGAAACGTTACATAGCACATATTGCACTTTTACTTTCTTCTCCAACACTTTGTTTTTGCATTATTTAAACCATATTGAACATGTTTCATTATTTACTTGAGGTTAAATTGATTTTATTGATGTATTATATTAAGTTAAAATAAGTGTTCATTCAGTATTGTTGTAATTGTCATTATTACAAATAAAAAATAAATAAAAAATTGGCCAATTAATCAGCTTTTTTGGTCCTCCAATAATCAGTATCGGTATCGGCGTTGAAAAATCATAATCGTTCGACCTCTAGTTAGCTCTGGTGATGACGAGAATGTTCATAATGCAAACAGAACTTAAGAGATCATGCAAGGAACATTCAGTGACTGAAGAACCCCTATAAGCCATCATACGGACTGACTCTAGAAAAGCATAATGTAAATCCAACACCATTGCCTTAACATGAACTCAAACTGAGAGAGAGGAGCGATACTCTGACATGCCTGTCCGTTGCTTCTCTGTAGGCCGTTAAGAGTAGACAGATAGATTATTGAGCAGACTGCACGCTGAAGGGTCCTTACACACATATGAACTGAATCCCTGATATTGGAGCATAAGGCACATTTGCCAGACTGAAATTGGAATAGAAAAGGCATATGTGGTTATATAACAGAATATGTTGTAGAGAGAAGACCATACAGTAGACTGCTGCAGAGTGGTGCAGCTCAGTCATGACATACCATCACATAGCTTAGAACTTACAGTATTACTAACAAACCCCCAAAACCGCAACTAACGTTAGCTACATACCCATCTTATCTAAATAGTCTAATGTCCTACTGAAATTGCTCAGCAGTAGCTGATGGATCTGCAGAATGGATAGTATGCAGTGTGAGCGACCTGATAATCAAAGCCCAGACGTACAAATACTCTACTTGAGCTAAGGCTCATGTCTAACGGTAAGCCATGGTAAGCCATGAGAGGAGAATAAATTACCTGATAACGAGAGAAATAGACCCCATAGATTAATAGATAAGACTGCATATCTGTGTCTGAATAAGCTCTAACAGACCTTCCCATATGAGGCAATGAACGCTTGATTGCCAACATGTTTAACAAGCCCACCACATCAAATAATTGTTTTTTTGTCACATGCACTGAATACAACAGGGAGACCTTACTGTAGACCTTACAGTGAAATACCTACTTACACGACACTAAACCAACAATGAACTTAGTTAAGAAAATTCCTAAGAAAATAAATATAAGCAACAAATAATCAAAGAGCAGCAGTAAAATAACAATAGCGAGGCTATATACAGGGGGTGCCGGTACAGAGTTAATGTGCGGGTGAACCGGTTAGTCGAGGTAATTGAGGTAATATGTACATGTAGGTAGAGATAAAGTGACTATTCATAGACAATAAACAGAGTAGCAGCAGCGTTAAAGAGTGGGGGGAAGGGGTGGTGCAATGCAAATAGTCTGGATAGCCATTTGATTAGATGTTCAGGAGTCTTATGACTTGGGGGTAGAAGATGTTTAGAAGCATCTTGGACATCTTGGCTGAGGGGGAATAGGATTTGTTGTGCCCCTTTCACGACTGTCTTGGTATGCTTGGACCATGTTAGTTTGTTGGCGATTTGGACACCAAGGAACTTGAAGCTCTTAACCTGCTCCATTACAGCCCCATCGAAGAGAATGGGGGTGTGCTCAGTCCTCCTTTTGCTGTAGTCCACAATCATCTCCTTTGTATTGATCACGTTGAGGAAGAGGTTGTTATCCTGGCACCACACGGCCATGTCTTCTATAGGCCGTCTCCTCGTTGTCGGTGACCAGGCCTACCACTGTTGTGTCATTGGCAAACTTAATTATGGTGTTAGAATCGTACCTGGCCATGCAGTCATGAGTGAACAGGGAGTACAGGAGGGGACTGAGCACCACCCCTGAGGGGCCCCCGGGTTGAGGATCAGCGTGGCGGATATTTTGTTACCTACCCTTAACACCTGGGGGCGGCCCATCAGGAAGTCCAGGATCCAGTTGCAGAGGGAGGTGTTTAGTCCCAGGGTCCTTAGCTTAGTGATGAGCTTTGAAGCCACTATGGTATTGAACGCTGAGTTGTAGTCAATGAATAGCACTCACATAAGTGTTCCTTTTGTCCATGTGTGTAAGGGCAGTGTGGCGTGCAATAGAAATTGCTTCATCTGTGGAACTGTTGGGGCGGATTGCAAATTGGAGTGGGTTAGGGTTTCTGGGATGATGGTGTTGATGTGAGCCATGACCAGCCTTTCAAAGCACTTCATGGCTAAAGACGTACTAATGAAGACATACTCTGATCGCTCAGAGCAGAAACCATCAGGAGTGTAGCAATACAAGCGCAATAATCCATACCAGTCTGCGAGTTGAATGCGTTCTATTTTAACGTGTGTAAGGAAAGAGGGTTCCAATAATAATAACCATAGTCAATGATTTGTACAACATTTAAGTGTGACTGCTAGCACAAGTCAGTGCTAATGTGACTGGGATGTCCTGTAAAATATAACCCATCACAGATAGTGTTGTGTATTGATATTCTAGTTTTGTCCCTTTAGGGCACCTGTAACCCCCCTTGCTTACCTATGTTGAAATGCTTGGAATGTTCTTCCCGTGAAGCGCATTAAACAATGCCCACATTAATTTCTACTCCTGTCCTGTCCTTATATTAGTTGTATAAGTAATACAGTGTGCTATACAACAAAACTGGTGACGAGGAAGAAACGTTCTCACTTTTATGCTCATTATCTTAGACAGAAAGTTAAATTCATAATTTTTTTCCACTGTAGAAAGACACAAACAAAACGCGGAGAGCTAGACAGTCGAGTGATGCTAACTAGCTTTTGATGTCATAGCAATGAGACCCTCGAGGGATAGGAAGAGTTTTGCTGCGGGAGAAAGTGAAGTCAGTGTGAGTTAAAAGTTTTAAAAAAGGGTCTGGGAGTAAGGGACCGTCTGAAAAGTGTGAGAAAGAAAAATAAACAGAAAATTTCTGCATTGGTTGGAAATATAGAAACATTTTATGAATCTGTGGAACAATGGAGTTCTTACACAGAAAGTGTTGAGTACTTTGTGATGGCAAATGGAATTTAAGCAGAAGTCATTGTGCCAACATTTTTGACTGTTATGGGAGGAAAAACATTCAATCTACTGCACAGTCTAGAAAAACTGTATCTGAAACTTTTTAAACTATTTTGTTTTTTTGAGCATCACCAATTGTACATTGTACAATTTCTCTTAAATTATGATAGAGGAATGGCTGGTTTGTTTTCCCTGACACCGTAGGTTCATGTACTTTGACGTGAAGCAGTCAAATTAGCGCTCTATTTTCGTTTTTGACCTTTAATCCCAGGAAATGGCCTTAACTCAAAAAGCGTTGAGACCTCGACGCCATCTTGTTTCTGGGCTAACAGCCCATTAGTCAAAATCTATGCTCACCAAATTTCGTCTTCAAAGTCTTTTCCGTTTAGGGGAAATGGCCATGTCGTGATTGGTGATGTTTTGTACATTTGCAATAAGATTCCGTTTGCCATCTGGTGGAATTGACCGGGACAGTGGACGAATGACCAAAATTTGAACATTTTATAAAACAGAAACCGAATGTCCGAGAGACTTCGTTCAATGACTTCCTGGAAGATCTGACCCCGGGGCACGGCCCGCCTCTGTCAGCGAATTTTAGAAACATTCGCGGACATCTAGTAAGGGAGACTCTCATCGATCATACAGCAAATGCTGAAAATGGCCCTTCATGTATGGCATGTGATGGCGTATGGCGTTGGTGCGGTTGTCTCACACATCATGCCATCAAGTGAGGAAAGGCCAATTGCTTTCGTATCACTGACCTTAAGTAAAGCCGAGAGCTATTATCCACAGAGAGCGTGAAGCACTCGCCATTGTGTTTGGAGTTAGGAAATTTCATCAGTTTCTGTTTGGCCGACGATTCACACATCTGACGGACCATGGACCCCACACCTCCATCTTTGGTCCCCATACCGATATTCCGTCGCATACAGCGATGGGCATTATTGTTATCTGCTCACCAGTAAGATATCAAGTACAGAAGGTCTGAACAGCACTACAATGCAGACGGCCTCTCAAGGCTTCCCTTACCTGTCGCACACACTGAGCACTCCCAGGCTGAAATCTTCTAGTTCAAGGAAGTGACAAATGCCCCAGTTACATCTCTCCATGTGAAAAAGTTCACCCACACTGATCCAGTGATGTCTGAGGTCATAGACATTGTCACTCGTGGAAAAGAGGGAGAGATGTCAGACAGCCTACAACTTTACCTAGTGAGGAGAAACGAGCTCACAGTTCAGTTTGGATGCTTGCTATGGGGTTTTCGAGTCATCATACCACTGCCACTTAGAAGGCAGGTGCTTGAAGAACTCCATTCAGGGCACTGTGGCATGGTGCAACTGTTGCCAGGAACCAACCTCAGAGATGACTCTTGTCAAGTGACAAACCAAGATCAGCTACTGGAGACCTATCATGACTACGAGCCATCACCTGAACATCCACTGCACCAACATACAAATGTGATAAGTGCTTCAGACTCACCTGAACCAGCCAGAGTGCCTACTCAGGGTACTGTTGCACCACAGTCTGGGCATACAACATCACCACTCCGACTCAGAGACAACGTGATTGTAGACTCACCTGTACGTCATCATAACCCTGCAAGAGAAAGACGACTCCCTGACAGGTTGACTATTTAGTTCAGACTAACCTCCAACAGTGGGGCGGAATACACCCCAGGGTTAAGTCTGGGAACTGAGGCAGTCTACCCTCTTTCCCTAGTTCATAATAGGTTAGTCTGAAAGTTAATATATTTACATTAAGATAATTTATTTTAAAAAGAAAACAATAGGGAACACACAGTTATCAAAAGTAAAGGGGGAGGAATATGTTGTGTATTGATATTCTAGTTTTATCCCTTTAGGGCACCTGTAACCCCCCTTGCTTACCAACATTGAAATGCTTGGAATGTTCTTCCTGTGAAGCGCATTAAGAAATGCCCACGTTAATTTCTACTCCCGTCTCGTTTCCTGTCCTTTTATTAGTTGTATAAGTAATAAAGTGTGCTATACAACAGATAGTATGTATAATTCCAGCATTATTATGAGGTGCCCGACACGCAGTGAACACTACTATAGATATTGATGCTGCACTAAATGCATGCGTATAGACTGAAATACTATCAATCACCATAATAACACCATCTCTTGCTCATGATTAGAAAACATTGCTACTCACTCCTGTATATCAATGCATTGCCTGTATGCTAGCCTATTATAGGCTCCTTTCTTCTTGTATGACTGGGATGATTCCCCATGATGGAAGGGAGCGTGCCGAATCTGCCTGAAAGCTGGTAATGGGAACAAGCAAGTAACTATATGATAGGCTACTCCCGAGCCGAGGTCATTTCTAACCACTATCAATTGATAACAGTAGAGCAGCAACTTGGTTTATCCTTGCAATGAGCGACGTCCCCGCAGCAGCTAAACATTGCAACATGAGCATATTGAACAACACAGACGAGGTTCAAACACAGCTAGTGATATTCACGAAGAAAATGTGACTCACCATCTGGATTCAGTCTTATGTAGCAACGTTTGAATTTCTGTTTTTTACATTGGATAAAAGTAGAGACTCAGCTACAAAATGGTATATCATACACTGCATTTGAGGAAACAACAGGAAAGTAAATATGCTTTGAAAGTTGATCAACTTGTAAACTAACTTTTGAGAAAACCATCTTTCAATGTTTTGGTATTACTATTGGAGTGCCCTTCTTTAACTACACCCATTCAGCATTGTTCACACCCTCTTAAGCCTTAGCCCCACCCATCTCTTTAAGTGTTAATCCGTGCATTCTGTATTAACTTGCCAGCTTCTTCCAGATATCTAAGAGAGAGACAACAGCTCACTGAACATTACTCACCCTGGCAGACCTGGTTAGGCTGTTACAGTATGTTATCCAGTGTATTGGTGACTGCAACTGTGCTGTCAGATTGTCCATTTGTAAATTCCGAGCGCTTTGCGTTCAGAGTGCACACTGGACACTCTGGCCAATAAGTAGGGTTGTTCCGAAAGCTCTGACCTCAAAATGACAGTAAAGCACCCACGCTAACTGGCTAACATTGGCTCGCTACTTCCAGACGCAAAATGAGAGAACACCCCACTGACCATTTTACTCCCCTAGCAGAGCTCGTGAGGCACTATTCACCAACTAGAATTTACCAGCTAGTATGCCTTTCAACAGTTGCAGTGACATTCTATTTAAATGGATACTTGCATGGAGTCTTTTGTTAAGACATGTAACAAACGCTAACCCCATTCCGTACAAATGTGCGCAACCGTGACATTCAAACGAGGCTGAAAAGAAAACGAATGGGACTGTAGCGACTGTGTAGACATCAAAATCTGGGGTGTGAACTACGTTTCTATTCAAGCATTGATTGACATGGTAATGGCTCTATAGTATTGGAGAAAAGTTTTAAAAAACGGACCCCTCCGACTTGTACGTTACATCGTGATGTGTCATGGCGTAACGTACAGCACGCATAAAGCAACTAATATTGTCTTACAGCCTGTCTCCACCAGGTGTAGCACTTCTCTCAACGTTTATTAACAAGACAGGGACAGTGTTAGGGGGGATACCTAGTCATATTTTGCGTCATCACTGCAAGCTGTCATGACTCTCAAAAGCCACTGCTTACTTCTGAAGATCAATTTAGCACTGCCCTAAAAACCCGATTTAAATTCGACACAAACCTTCAAATAGGTAAGTAATGACACATTATATAAACTCTTTATAGTGTTTTATTTACATTTTAGAGGCGATAAGGTGATAAGTTGGACAGAGTGAAAAAAGCTGTTTCCCCAAGCAAAGCTAAACCTATCACGCAAGAGGTTTAGCTTCCCCACCTGCCATTTTTCAAAAGACACGACGGAGCTCATTGCCTTCTTGAATCATGCAGAGATGGGCATCATGATTTTGTTGGAAAGGGGAGAAATTGTGCTTTACAATGGTATTGATATTACAGTTGATCTGGAAGTATTACGTTTTATGGGTCCTAAAATATGGTCGATTGTACGGACCGGCGCAATGTGCAAAAGGGAGTTACTTTACGTTAGCTAGCTAGCTAAACAATGGACCATAATCTCAACTCATGACATTACTATCCTGCATGAATCTGCATGCAGCTAACCAACCAGGTTCTATGGCTTTAACTAGTCAAGCAAATGTGTCTGAGGTACGAAGAATAAGATCATACAGCCGACTAACGTCAGCTGGCTAACAGTACACTTGAAATTAAACCACTTTCTGTCAAAATTAGAAACGTGTAATATTTGAAAATGTAGCTAGCTAGACTATTTTACCAGTACACATCATGGTTGGATGCGTCTCCTGTCTGATGCCATGCATGGTTGCCCTTAGTTTGACGATGTATTCCAGACTGGTGTTTTCTCCATCTCCTTAGCTATCATACTCGAATTCCACTGATTTCAAAACTCGGTCCTCCAGAAAGTGGAGAGCATACACATAACTTTAGCTAGCAAGCCAGCCAGCTAACGTTAGCTAGCTAACAGTACACTTTAACTTGACATTAGGTTTATGCAGTTTTACTACATGATACATTTAAAAAGCCACGTTTGACACAATTACCTAGACATACTGACCAGCTCCAGTAGACAGACATGTGCTACATGGCAGACCAATCCAAACTCATCTCTCGGCATGTCCAGCCCACTCATTATCTCAGCCAATCATGGCTAGTGGGAAGGTTGCTGACCTTTTCTCTGGCTAAACCAACTAGGCTTGTAATTTAACATTCTTATTCATATTTACAAATGGCAAACAAGTTTGATATTAAGGCACATGAAAGTTAACATGTTCGAGAAGGCATTTCTGTCAAAAAACGCATTTGAAGTTGTGACTTGCGACATACGCCTAATTTCCTGAATCGGGTCACAAATATCAGAACACAGCACTGTAGTGAGAAACATCTAGTTACACAGCAGCGTTGATGCATAACAAGAACCAGCCCATAGTAGCAGTAGCTGCAAACAGCAGTAGAATGAGAGGGCAGATCTGTAAAGCTTAAATACCTACCCAATAAGGTAGGAGTAATTGATACTTGTCTCTAATTGTTACCATCTCAGCTGATGTGTCAGCTGAGGCGGGGCACTCGGGTTTCCTTTTTGAACTGTTTCCGCTTCATATATGAGGGTAAAAACCTGAGATGACAAACTGTATTTATGTTCTTGGGCATGTGGGATGTAAATACAAACAAATCAAATACTGAAAAAGATTTTGTCCAATATATCTCCTTGGTTACTAAATTCGGTAAGGCTCAGGGGACTTCTCACAAACATCAGGTCGCTTCTCTGTGAAGAAGAGTGATGGAACAGCCAAATTACAATTTCAAAAGGCTAAACTCTTGATCTGTCTGCAGCACAATTACCTCTGAGGCTTTGATCCTTGATCTTTCAGCTGAGTTAAAAGAAAAAGAAACACAAATTAAATGAGCTCACTTGGTCTTTTTCCACCAAGGAGGGTGAAAAAATCCCATTGTATTCTGTTTTGTTTTAAGGGACCCAAAGTCCCAGGCTCATACGGAATACTAGTGTTCTCCCTCCTTCGCTTCCCATCCCTCCTTTTGGACTGAACGGCTTCATGGAAGCCAGAATTAAAATGTCCCCTCTGACCAAGTTACTTTATTTAATAGCAAGGCAACATAATGTGTTTAGCTCTATTACCCACATAATGAGTTGGAACATGACACTTGCATGGTATATTATTAGTACACAGATATAGGAAAGGGTGAACACCCGGGAATTATTTTAACATGTGTATATTGGTGATAAGCACATGGCACATTAGGTAGGAGAAGTAGTTCATTATTCTCAGGTGCAATGTATTGTCAGCCCAGGAATCTGTTTTTCATGTTGTCTACCAGCCAGGCTCCTAAACAACAAAACAAAGCCATCTCACAGGGGACTAATTAACCATGAAACCCAGTCCTGAAACTTACCTCTTCTAGCACATTCCACTGACATAAAATTAACAATTGCACTGAAACAAGTGTGCTCTCTATAGGGTCACCAAGGGTAAAAGGTATTAACTTCTGACTGAATCATGTGGACTGACTGTAAAATACTTGAGGATGATTAATGATATAACTACAGTAGGGCTGGCATATGTGGTCTTCTGCTTCTCTTCCACAATTCATTGTTATTTAAAGGCCCAGTGCATTCAAAAATGTGATGTGTGTTTTTATATACTGTATATACACTGCTCAAAAATATAAAAGGGAACACTTAAGCAACACAATGTAATTCCAAGTCAATCACACTTCTGTGAAATCAAACTGTTCACTTCGGAAGCAACACTGATTGACAATAAATTTCACATGCTGTTGTGCAAATGGAATAGACAACAGGTGGAAATTATAGGCAATTAGCAAGACACCCCCAATAAAGGAGTGGTTCTGCAGGTGATAAACACAGACCACTTCTCAGTTCCTATGCTTCCTGGCTGATGTTTTGGTCACTTTTGAATGCTGGCGGTGCTTTCACTCTAGTGGTAGCATGAGACAGAGTCTACAACCCACACGAGTGGCTCAGGTAGTGCAGCTCTTCCAGGATGGCACATCAATGCGAGCTGTGGCGAGCTGTGGCAAGAAGGTTTGCGGTGTCTGTCAGCGTAGTGTCTAGTGTCTAGAGCATGGAGGCGGTACCAGGAGACAGGCCAGTACATCAGGAGACGTGGAGGAGGCCGTAGGAGGGCAACAACCCAGCAGCAGGACAGCTACCTCCGGCTTTGTGCAAGGAGGAGCAGGAGGAGCAGGAGGAGCACTGCCAGAGCCCTGCAAAATGACCTCCAGCAGGCCACAAATGTGCATGTGTCTGCTCAAACGGTCAGAAACAGACTCCATGAGGGTGGTATGAGGGTCCGACGTCCACAGGTGGGGGTTGTGCTTACAACCCAACACCGTGTAGGATGTTTGGCATTTGCCAGGGAACACCAAGATTGGCAATTTCGCCACTGGCGCCCTGTGCTCTTCACAGATGAAAGCAGGTTCACACTGAGCACATGTGACAGACGTGACAGGCTGGATACGCCGTGGAGAACGTTCTGCTGCCTGCAACATCCTCCATCATGAGCGGTTTGGCGGTGGGTCAGTCATGGTGTGGGGTGGCATTTCTTTGGGGGGCCGCACAGCCCTCCATGTGCTCGCCAGGTAGCCTGACTGCCATTAGGTACCGAGATGAGATCCTCAGACCCCTTGTGAGACCATATGCTGGTTCGGTTGGCCCTGGGTTCCTCCTAATTCGACCTCATGTGGCTGGAGTGTGTCAGCATGAGGAAGGCATTGATGCTATGGACTGGCCCACCCGTTCCCCAGACCTGAATCCAATTGAGCACATCTGGGACATCATGTCTCGCTCCATCCACCAACGCCACGTTGCACCACAGACTGTCCAGGAGTTGGCGGATGATTTAGTCCAGGTCTGGGAGGAGATCCCTCAGGAGACCATCCGCCACCTCATCAGGAGCATGCCCAGGCATTGTAGGGAGGTCATACAGGCACGTGGAGGCCACACACACTACCGAGCCTCATTTTGACTTGTTTTAAGGACATTACATCAAAGTTGGATCAGCCTGTCGTGTGGTTTTCCACTTTAATTTTGAGTGTGACTCCAAATCCAGACCTCCATGGGTTGATCAATTTGATTTCCATTGATACTTTTTTGTGTGGTTTTGTTGTCAGCACATTCAACTATGTAAAGAAAAACGTATTTAATAAGAATATTTCATTCATTCAGATCTTGGATGTTTTATTTTAGTGTTCCCTTTATTTTTTTGAGCAGTATATATATACACTGTATACAGTACCAGTCAAAAGTTTGGACACACCTACTCCAGGGTTTTCTTTGTTTTTACTATTTTCTACATTGTAGAATAATAATGAAGACATAAACTATCAAATAACACATATGGAATCATGTACTAACCGAAAAAGTGTTAAACAAATCAAAAATTATTTCATATTTGAGATTCCTCAAAGTAGCCACCCTTTGCCTGGATGACAGCTTTGCACACTGTTGGAATTCTCTCAACCAACTTCATGAGTTAGTCACCTGGCATGTATTTCAATAGGTTAAAAGTTCATTTGTGGAATTTCTTTCCTTCTTAATGCATTTGAGCCAATCAGTTGTGTTGTGACATGGTAGGCTATACAGCGAGTGGCGAAGTGGTCTAAGGCACTGCTCTTCAGTGAAAGCGGTGTCACTACAGTCCCTGGTTCAAATCTAGCCTGAAACACATCTGACCGTGATTGGGAGGTGCACAATTGGCCCAGTGTTGCCGGGGTAGGCCGTCAGTGTAAATAAGAATTTGATCTTAACTGACTTGCCTAGATAAATAATAATACAAATGTATACTGCATATTTCGTGCAATATGCGTTACAGGAAAAATAAAAGCTGAAATATACAAAACATGAGAGAAAATACTAAATAATATCAAACTGAACCACTAAAAAACACCCAAGGGGAATCTAAAGCTAAAAAGATGTGTTTTAAGATCACAGTTTCAGCCCCCCTCAGATTCTCTGTCAGGCTATTCCAAAGGCTGGTGCATAATAACTAAAGGCTGCCTCTCTACGCCTCTTGGTCCTAGGCAATTGGATAGTTAAAAGGCCAGTGACAGAAGACATGAGGGACCTGCTGGATACATAACTAAAAAGCATGTCTGACATTTATTTTGGTGCACAATACCAAAAGGAAAATCTTGAAATTAATTCTAAAACTCACAGGCAGTCAATGCAGAGAGCTTAAAACCGGTGTAATCTGTGCTCTCTGTTTGGTCTTGGTCATTACCCATGCTGCAGCATTCTGTATGTTTTGCAGTTGACCTTGGCAATGTTCCTCTGGTGGTAAAATGCTATTTTGGTCACATTCCTAATGTGTGATTCTAAATTTATTTCAGAACCTAAAATAACACCTAGGTTTTTACCTGGTGTTTTGTCTTTAATTCCTGTGAATTAAAATGTGTGGCTGGTCTCTCCCTGTGCTTTAGCCCCAACTATAATTACGTCGGTCTTGTCTTGATTTAGCTGGATGAAGCTGTATTACAATTCCAGTGGGTCAGAAGTTTACATACACGAAGTTGACTGTGCCTTTAAACAGCTTGGAAAATTACAGAAAATGATGTCATGGCTTTAGAAGCTTCTGATAGGCTAATTGACATCATCTGAGTCCATTGGAGGTGTAACTGTGAATGTATTTCAATGCCTACCTTCAAACTCAGTGCCTCGTTGCTTGACATCATGGGAAGAATTTAAAGAAATCAGCCAAGACCTCAGAAAAAAAATTTAGACCTCCACAAGTCTGGTTCATCATTGGGAGCAATTTCCAAATGCCTGAAGGTACCATGTTCATCTGTACAAACAATAATAATCAAGTATAAACACCATGGGACCATGTAGCTGTCTACCACTCAGGAAGGATACGCGTTCTGTCTCCTAGAGATGAACATAATTTGGTGCAAAAAGTGCAAATCAATCCCAGTACAACAACAAAGGACCTTGTGAAGATGCTGGAGGAAACAGGTACAGAAGTATCTATATCCACAGTAAAACGAGTCCTATATCGACATAACCTAAAAGGCCGCTCAGCAAAGAAGAAGCCACTGCTCCAAAACCGCCATAAAAAAAGCCAGACTACAGTTTGCAATTGCACATGGGGGCAAACATGTTACCTTTTGGATAAATGTCCTCTGGTCTGATGAAAGAAAAATATAACTGTTTGGCCAAAATGACCATTGTTATGTTTGGAAGAAAAAGGGGGAGGCTTGCAATCCGAAGAACATCATCCCAACCATAAAGCACTGGGGTGGCAGCATTATGTTGTGGGGGTGCTTTGTTGCAATGCACTTCACAAAATGGGCCTGGTGCACTTCACAAAATAGATGGCATCATGAGGGAGGAATATTACGTGGAAATATTGAAGCAACATCTCAAGACATCAGTCAGGAAGTTAAAGCTTGGTCGCAAATGGGTCTTCGAAATGGACATTGACCCCAAGCATACTTCCAAAGTTGTGGCAAAATCGCTTAAGGACAACAAAGTCAAGGAATGGGCCAATATTCACCCAACTTATTGTGGGAAGCTTGTGGAAGGCTACCCAAAATGTTTTACCCAAGTTAACCATTTAAAGGCAATGCTACCAAATACTAATTGAGTGTATGTGTTAGGAGTTTGTATTGGTGGCGAAGTCAGGTGCAGGAGAGGTGCACTTTTTATTCCGGTCAAAATGACAGCACAAAATATCATAAAATGTGCTCAAAACACAGAACAGAGACAAAAAGTAATGTGCGTAACAATATCCACAATATCAGAATACAGATAACAAACAATCCTACACAAAGACATGGGGAACAGAGGAATAAATACATATGAATTGATTGGGGAATGAAAACCAGGTGTGCAGGGAACAAGACAAAACAAATGGATACATGAAAAATGGAGCGGCGATGGCTAGAAAGCCGGTGACGTCAAATGAGAGGAGAGGAGCCGACTTCGGCAGAAGTCGTGACAGTATGTAAACTTCTGACCCACTAGGAATGTGATGAAATAAATAAAAGTATAGTAATTCTCATAGTTTCTACAGATTGTAAATGACCGATTGGCCATCACTTTTCGTATCACCTATTAGGACTCTGAATCGGAGAGGTGCGGGGGGCTGCCATAATCAACATCTTCGGCGAACGGGAACAGTCGGTTAACTGCCACATCTCCACATGACTAATGTATTTAGGTCATTAGAGACTAGTCAAGGATCATATCACCTCCATCTTACCGGCCACCCAAGACCCACTTCAGTTTGCATACCGCCCCAACAAGTCCAGAGGCGGCGCAATCACCATCACACCCCCATATCCCATCTGGACAAAAGGAATACCTATGTAAGAATGCTGTTCATTGACCACAGCTCAGCATTAAGCACCATAGTACCCTCCAAGCTCATCATCAAAAGCTGGAGGCCCTGGGTCTCAACCCCGACCTGTGCAATTTGGTCCTGGACTTTGACGGGCCGCCCCCAGGTGGTGAAGGTCGGAAACAACATCTCCACTTCGCTGACCCTCAACACTGGAGGCCCCACAAGGGTGTGTGCTCAGTCCCCTCCTTTACTCCCTGTTCACCCACGACTGCGTGGCCATGCACGCCTCCAACTCAATCATCATGTTTGCAGACGACACAACATTAGTGGCCTTGATTACCAACAACGGCGAGACAGCTTACAGGTTGGAGGCGAGTGTGGTGAACAACCTCTCACTCAGCGTCAATAAAACAAAGGAGCTGATCGTGGTCTTCAGGAAACAGCAGAGTGAGCACCCCCCTGTCCACATCAAAGGGACAGCAGTGGAGAAGGTGGAAAGATTTAAGTTGCTTGGCGTACACATCACAGGCAAACTGAAGGTCCACCCACACAGGCAGTGTGGTGAAGAAGGCGCAACAGTGCCTCTTCAACCTCAGGAGGCTGAAGAAATTTGGCTTGTCATCGAAAACCCTGACAATCTTTTACAGATGTGCAATCGAGCATCATGTCGGGCTGTATCACCAACTGGTACGGCAACTGCACCGCCCTCAACCGCAAGGCTCTCCAGAGGGTGGTGTGGTCTGCACAATGCATCACTGGGACCAAACTACCTGCCCTCCATGACACCTACAGCACCCGATGTCACAGGAAGGCCAAAAAGATCAAGGATATCAAGCACCCGAGCCACTGCCTGTTCACGCCGCTACCATCCAGAAGGCGAGGTCAGTACAGGTGCATCAAATCAGGAACCAAGAGATTGAAAAACAGCTTCTATCTCAAGGCCATCAGACTGCTAAAACAGCAGTCATTAACTCAGAGAGGCTGCTGCCTACATTAAGACCCAATCACTGGCCACTTTAATAAATGGATTACAAGTCACTCTCAATAATGCCACTAGTAATGTTCACGTATCTTACATTACTCATATCACATGTATATCCTGTATTTTATACCATATATGCCGCTCGACCATCGCTCATCCGTATACCTACATGTACATATTCTCATTCACCCCTTTATATTTGTCTGTATTAGGTAGGTATTGGCGAATTGTTAGATTACTTGTTAGATATTACTTCACTGTCGGAACTAGAAGTACAAGCATTTCGCCACACTCGCATTAACATCTGCTAATCATGTGTATGTGACAAATAAAATTTGATGCTCAGAAAGACTGATTTTGATCTCTTCAGCTAAGGGATTCAATCCAGCAACCTTTCAGTTACTGGCCTAACGCTCTAACCACTAGGCTACCTGACAGTATCAAAGCAAACTATCTAATTTTTCTGTCTCTTCGCAGCAAAATCTTTTTTATTTTTTACAATTTTCTTTAACCAATTTTGGTCTTTAATGCAGGGCCAACAGACACGTTCCTTAATTTCTACATTTTCCACTTGCCTCTTCCATTTTTTTGCAGTAATGCTGCAATTAGTTTGGATAGAGCAGACATTTCCATTTTTTTTGTTAGCTGCGTGTGTGGCAAAACTCCACCAGTCCTATTTATGACATAATTTACAAACATTATACTGATTTAAACATTTTTTTTACCCATTTTAAATTCAGGCTGTAACACAACAAAATGTGGAAATTGTCAAGGGGTGTGAATACTGTCTGAATGCACTGTATACACACGCAAGCACGAACGCACACACAAACACAAATCAAATCAAATTTTATTTGTCACATACACATGGTTAGCAGATGTTAATGCGAGTGTAGCGAAATGCATGTGCTTCCAGTTCCGACAATGCAGTAATAACCAACAAGTAATCTAACTAACAATTCCAAAACTAATTTCTTATACACAATGTAAGGGGATAAAGAATATGTACATAAAGATATGAATGAGTGATGGTGCAGAGCAGCATAGGCAAGATACAGTAGATGGTATCGAGTACAGTATATACGAGATGAGATATGAGATGAGTATGTAAACAAAGTGGCATAGTTAAAGTGGCTAGTGATACATGTATTACATAAGGATGCAGTAGATGATAGAGTACAGTATATACGTATACATATGAGATGAATAATGTAGGGTATGTAAACATTATATTAGGTAGCATTGTTTAACTTCTTGCGTCGAGCAATCCCGGATCCGGGATCCTATTTATAGCCTCAAGCTCAATAGCGTAACGCAACGTTAACTATTCATGAAAATCGCAAATGAAATGAAATAAATATATTTGCTCTCAAGCTTAGACTTTTGTTAACAACACTGTCATCTCAGATTTTCAAAATATGCTTTTCCACCATAGCTAAACAAGCATTTGTGTAAGAGTATTGATAGCTAGCACAGCTATAAGCCTAGAATTCAGCCAGCAACATTTTCACAAAAACAAGAAAACCATTCAAATAAAATAATTTACCTTTGAAGAACTTCAGATGTTTTCAATGAGGAGACTCTCAGTTAGATAGCAAATGTTCAGTTTTTCAAAAAATGTTATCTGTGTAGGACAAATCGCTCCGTTTTGTTCACGTTTGACTATGAAAAAAACCTGGATCCAGTTATAGCCTTAAGCTCATTAGCATAACGTAACATTTACTATTTATGAAAATTGCAAATGAAATGAAATGAATGTGCTAGCTCTCAAGCTTAGCCTTTTCTTAACAACACTGTCATCTCAGATTTTCAAAATATGCTTTTGAACCATAGCAAAACAAGCATTTGTGTAAGTATTGATAGCTAGCGTAGCATTTAGCGTAGCATTTAGCGGGCAACATTTGCACAAAAACCAGAAAAGGATTCAAATAAAATCATTTACCTTTGAAGAACTTCGGATGTTTTCAATGAGGAGACTCAGTTACATAGCAAATGTTCAGTTTTTCATGAAAGATTCTTTGTGTAGGAGAAATTGCTCCGTTTTGTACATCGCGTTTGGGTACCAAAAAAACCCGAAAATTCAGTCATCAAAACGGCAAACTGTTTTCCAAATTAACTCCATAATATCAACTGAAACACGGCAAACGCTGTTTAGAATCAATCCTCAAGGTGTTTTTCACATATCTCTTCATTGATATATCGTTCGTGGATGTCTACTTTCTCCTCTGAATCGCTTGGAAAAAGATGTGCAGCCGAAGATGACGCACCAATTTCGACGGAGGATACCGGGCGGACACCTGGCAAATGTAGTCTCTTATGGTCAATCTTCCAATGATATGCCTACAAATACGTCACAATGCTGCAGACACCTTGGGGAAACGATAGATCGGGCAGGCTCATTCCTTGCGCATTCACAGCCATATAAGGAGACAATGAAGAACAGAGCCTCAAAAATCCTGCTAATTTCCTGTTTGAAGTTTCATCTTGGTTTCGCCTGTAGCATCAGTTCTGGGGCACTCACAGACAATATCTTTGCAGTTTTGGAAAGTCAGAGTGTTCTCTTTCCAAAGCTGTCAATTATATGCATAGTCAAGCATCTTTTTGTGACAAAATATTGCGCTTAAAACGGGCACTTTTTTTAATCCAATAATGAAATAGCGCCCCCATAGATGTAAGAGGTTAAAGTGGCTAGTGATATATTTACATCATTTCCCATCAATTCCCATTATTAAAGTGGCTGGAGTTGAGTCAGTGTCAGTGTGTAGGCAGCAGCCACTCAATGTAAGTGATGGCTGTTTAACAGTCTGATGGCCTTGAGATAGAAGCTGTTTTTCAGTCTCTCGGTCCCAGCTTTGATGCACCTGTACTGACCTCGCCTTCTGGATGATAGCGGGGTGAACAGGCAGTGGCTCGGGTGGGCGTTGTCCTTGATGATCTTTGTGGCCTTCCTGTAACATCGGGTGGTGTAGGTGTCCTGGAGGGCAGGTAGTTTGCCCCCGGTGATACGTTGTGCAGACCTCACTACCCTCTGGAGAGCCTTACGGTTGTGGGCGGAGCAGTTGCCGTACCAGGCGGTGATACAGCCTGCCAGGATGCTCTCGATTGTGCATCTGTAGAAGTTTGTGAGTGCTTTTGGTGACAAGCCGAATTTCTTCAGCCTCCTGAGGTTGAAGAGGCGCTGCTGCGCCTTCTTCACGAAGCTGTCTGTGTGAGTGGACCAATTCAGTTTGTCTGTGATGTGTATGCCGAGGAACTTAAAACTTACTACCCTCTCCACTACTGTTCCATCGATGTGGATGGGGGGTGTTCCCTCTGCTGTTTCCTGAAGTCCAAAATCATCTCCTTAGTTTTGTTGACGTTGAGTGTGAGGTTATTGTCCTGACACCACACTCCGAGGGCCCTCACCTCCTCCCTGTAGGCCGTCTCGTCGTTGTTGGTAATCAAGCCTACCACTGTTGTGTCATCCGCAAACTTGATGATTGAGTTGGAGGCGTGCGTTGCCGCGCAGTCGTGGGTGAACAGGGAGTACAGGAGAGGGCTCAGAACGCACCCTTGTGGGGCCCCAGTGTTGAGGATCAGCGGGGTGGAGATGTTGTTGCCTACCCTCACCACCTGGGGGGCGGCCCGTCAGGAAGTCCAGTACCCAGTTGCACAGGGCTGTGTCGAGACCCAGGGTCTCGAGCTTGATGATGAGCTTGGAGGGTACTATGGTGTTAAATGCCGAGCTGTAGTCGATGAACAGCATTCTCACATAGGTATTCCTCTTGTCCAGATGGGTTAGGGCAGTGTGCAGTGTGGTTGAGATTGCGTCGTCTGTGGACCTATTTGGGCGGTAAGCAAATTGGAGTGGGTCTAGGGTGTCAGGTAGGGTGGAGGTGATATGGTCCTTGACTAGTCTCTCAAAGCACTTCATGATGACGGAAGTGAGTGAGGTGGTCGTTTAGCTCAGTTACCTTAGCTTTCTTGGGAACAGGAACAATGGTGGCCCTCTTGAAGCATGTGGGAACAGCAGACTGGTATAGGGATTGATTGAATATGTCCGTAAACAAACCAGCCAGCTGGTCTGCGCATGCTCTGAGGGCACGGCTGGGGATGCCGTCTGGGCCTGCAGCCTTGCGAGGGTTAACCTGAAATCTGGAGCACCGAGCCTGCCCAACCTTACTTGGTTGAATTCTCCCCGTAGCCAGGCCAGTGCGGCAAGGTGGAATAGCCCGCACTGGGCTGTGCAGGCGAACCGGGGACACCATGCGTAAGGCTGGTGCCATGTATGCCAGCCCGAGGAGACGCACTGGAGACCAGGTGTGTAGAGCCGGCTTCATGGCACCTGGCTCGATGCCCACTCTTACCCGGCCGATACGAGGAGCTGGAATGTACAGCACCGGGCTATGCACACGCACCGGGAACACCGTGCGCTCCACTGCATAACACGGTGCCTGCCAGGGACAACGCCCTCTCTCTCCATGGTAAGCACGGGGAGCTGGCGCAGGTCTCCTACCTGACTTCGCCACACTCCCCGTGTGCCCTCCCCAAAGACATATTTGGGGCTGCCACTCCGCCGTGCTGCACCCTCATACCAGCGCCTGTATGCTTTCGTTGCATCCAGCTCTGCTTTGGGATGGCGATATTCCCCTGGCTGTGCCCAGGGTCCTTTGCCATCCAGAATCTCCTCCCAAGTCCAGAAGTCCTTTGATTGCTGCTGATGTCCGTTACCATGCTGCTTGGTCCATTGTTGGTGGGTTATTCTGTCATGATCGTCGTATGGAGTAGACCAAAAGCAGCATGGATAGAATACATTCTTCTTTATTAATGAAGTACACTTAAACAAAAAAATGAATAAGACGACCGTGACTGCTATATAAACAATGTGCTAGCATATAACATAGACAATAACCAACGAAATACCCAAAGATGGCTGCCTAAATATGGTTCCCAATCAGAGACAACAATAAACACCTGCCTCTAATTGAGAACCAATCTAGGCAACCATAGGCCTACATAAACCCCTAGATGAGACAAAAACACACATATTGCCCATGTCACACCCTGACCTAACCAAAATAATAAAGAAAACAAAGAATACTAAGGTCAGGGCGTGACACATACTGTACACTGTTTTCTCATTACATTGGAAGCAGTGCACTTTTATATCACATAACACGCTTAGAGGTGATGGTAACTCTTATATCCTCAAAATGGTCACCCGCCAGATTACTTACATTGTTTACCAATGGCAGGCCACAGAATTTTTTAATGGTAAAATGTGTAGCTTTTCTGTTCCAATGCACTCTGTCAGGCTTATCGCTGTGCTCAAGTGCATAGGGTGGACAGCTTTAATCTGTGGTGCGGTAGCTGCCATGGCTCCTGCAGGATTTAAAGGCTCACTGCAGCTCCATCCGGACCTGGTTCCTCACCAACGTTGCTTCTAGATCCGACAGTGCAGCGGTATCTAACAGGTAATATCTAAGAACGCCACAAGAAAACATAATAATTAATACACACAATCTAGTAAAGGAATGGAATGAGGATATATAAGTATAAATTATATGGATAAGCAGTGACAGAGCGGCAAAGATGCAATAGATAGTGAAGGATAGACAGTATATATACACATATGAGATGAGTAATGCGAGACATGTAAACATTATTAAAGTGGCATTATTAAAGTGACTAGTGATCGATGTATTAATGTGGCTAATGATATCAAGTCTGTAGGTAGGCAGCTGCCTCTCTGTGCCAGTAGTGGCTGTTTAACAATCTGATGGCCCTGAGATTTTCAATCTCTCTGTCCCAGCTTTGATGCACCCGTACTGACCTGGCCTTCTGAATGGAAGCGGGATGAACAGGTAGTGGCTCGGGTGGTTATTGTCCTTGATGGTTTTGTTTGCCTTCCTGTGACATAATCCTTTATTGTCTGTAGACCCTGCCACATACGTCTCTTGTTTGAGCCGTTGAATTGCGGCTCCATTTTGTCTCTATACTGACACTTTGCTTGTTTGATTGCCTTACAGAGGGAATAACTATACTGTTTGTATTCGGCCATGTTACCATTCGCCTTGACATGATTAAATGAGGTGGTTTTTGCGTGACTGCTGCCATCAATCCACGGTTTCTGGTTAGGGAAGGTTTTAATATTCACAGTGGGTACAACATCTCCTATGCACTTCCTTATAAACTCGCTCATCGAGTCAGCGTAAACGTCAATGTTATTCTCTGAAGCTACCCAGAACATAACCAAGTCAACGTGATCGAGGCAATCTTGAAGCGTGGAATGTGATTGGTCAGACCAGCATTGGATAGACCTAAGCAAGGGCACCTGTTTTAGTTTCTGGCTAGAGGAGGGGAGCAACAAGATGGAGTCATAGTCAGATTTGCCAAAAGGAGGGCCTTGTATGCATTGTGGAAGTTCGAGTAGTAGTGGTCAAGTGTGTTACTCGCTCGTGTATTGTAATCGATCTGCGGATAGAGTTTAGGTAGCCTAGTTCTCAGATTATATTTATTAAAATCCCCAGCTACAAAAAATGCAGCTTCAGGATATATGGTTTCCAGTTTGCATAACGTCCAGTGAAGTTCCTTGATGGCCGTCTAGGTATCCACTTGTGGATATGAGAACCAGAAAGTTTGTTTGACTGATGGCTATTGCAGGGCTGACATATGTTGTCTGCTTCCTCATTGATTACTCCATAGGTGTGGTGTAGATTGGTTCTGGGTCAACGGATCCATGCCTCAAAGTGTTTCCCATCTCAACATGATTTCTCCAGGCATTCAGGGCTCCACGCTGACCTTTTTTGCAAGGAGCACATGTGCGCTGATTTGCACGTGTGCGCTGAGCACGTGTGCGCTGAGCTGATAAATGTAGGTGCGCACAGAGAAATGTAGGAGCACAATGCCAAATATTTGAGGGAATAAAGCTAGAATCTTAAATTATTTTGGTACTAAATACAAATCTGATCAGATCTGTCAAGTGCACCATATTAATCAGAGACAGGTAGCAGCAGACCTCACCGCAATGCACTTTTTAGTGATGATTTTCAATTAAACGAATGAAGATCTGGGGAAGTAAAGTTAACCCCTCTGCGCACGGAACCGGGCTGAAATTCCACAACATACAGTGATCGCTACATAAATAGTCATATTAAACATTCATGAAAATACAAGTGTCTCACATGTATCGAAAGCCTAGAATCTTGCTAATCCAACTGTGTTGTCAGATTTAAAAAAGGATTTACTGCAAAAGAATACTGTCACACCCTGACCATAGTTTGCTTTGTATGTTTTGTTTGGTCAGGGTGTGATCTGAGTGGGCATTCTATGTTGGATGTCTAGTTTGTCTGTTTCTGTGTTTGGGCATGATATGGTTCTCAATCAGAGGCAGGTGTTAGTCATTGTCTCTGATTGGGGACCATATTTAGGTAGCCTGTTTTGTGTTGGGTTTTGTGGGTGGTTGTTTCCTTGTCTTTGTTGCACCAGATAGGGCTGTTTCAGTTTTGCCACATTTATTCTTTTGTATTATGGTCATGTTGAGTTTTCCTATATTAAAAACATGAACTGTAATCACGCTGCATTTTGGTCCGCCTCTCTTCCCAGGAGGAAAGCCGTTACAAATACGATGCGATTATCTGAGCATAGAGCCCCATTAAAAAAAATATTTTTTTACCAGCAGAGGCGTAACATATTCACAAACTGCATTAAAATAAATCGTTTACCTTTGACGATCTTCGTCTGTTTTAAATTCCAATGCTCATTGGTACACAATGAATGATCTTTTGTTTGATAAAATCCGTTTTTATAGCCTAACATGAAACATTTTGTGAACCGCTTGTGTCGAATTTCATCTCATTCCATTTTCGACGACACATTCCAGGTAAATAACTCACACAGAACGTGACTTTTCCAGTCATGTTTGGTTTCACTGCAATCAACTGGATTGTTTGTAACACAATGAAACCTGATGGGCCCATTTTGCAGGACGTATTAACTGAAAGAAACCGATTTGAAGACAACAAGTCGTGACATCATTGTGCACCAATGATTTGCCCACTGTTTCGCTGTCTTTTAACCCAATGACCACTGATCATCTTGACATCTAGCTGGGTAGATAGCCAACGAGCTGAGGAAAACGGCAATAGGCCATGTTTATGTGTTGCAAGTCCAACCCATGTAGTCAGCTCCAGCGTAAAGAGAGTCCTTCGCTAATGAAGTTTCATACTAGAAGGAGAAACACATATTGAGCATTGCATTGTTTGGTAAACGCGCAGATTCAGCTGTTTATACATCAATCATTATGGCGACTAAGTCAGGGAAAGCTAAATCTAAGTCTAGATATACAGATGTACACACAATTTTAGAATAAATTGATTGGGAAGGTGAGACAGAGATTGTTGTAGGAGGATTCATTTAGCGATTTTGGAGGAATATTTTTTGAACGGGAGAGGACATCGTTTTGGACTGGTAAGTTCTTATCATGCTGATGCCCTTGTTTGAAATTAATAATATAAAATATTATTTGTGATTTTTTTGTAAATTTTAGAAGCAATATATAAACATGTAATGTCATGAAATGTGAGATGCGTGTCTGCCGCCCCACCCCAACCCATATGAAATAGCCTATTAGAGGCTGTTGAGGGGAGGGCAGGTCCACAACAATGGCCTAAGTGAAATGGAGACAGTAGATACAGCTGGTCTGTCATAATATAATAGAGATAGTAGAGCTAGCTGAAATGTCATAATATAAAAGAGACAGTAGATCTAGCAGGTCATAATAATGTATTCAACCTTATGTTCCCTGTACTCTCTCTATATATATCTGTTTATTATACCTGTTGATACAGGGCTCATTTTTGAAACTATTCTAACTGAACATTTTCTTTCACAGTGACACTGACTCCGAATGGGAGTCTTATCCAGTGACCTGTGTGAATTTAAGTATGCTCTCTCTAATTCTCTTTCTCTCTCGGGGGAGGACCTGAGCCCTAGGACCATGCGTCAGGACCTTCTGGCCTTGCCGCTTTTCCAGTTTCAACTGTTCTGCCTGCGGCTATGGAACCCTAAACTGTTCATTTTTACTCGAGGTGCTGTCCTGTTGCACTCTCTACAACCACTGTGATCTCCACCCGGCACAGCCTCATAGCCTGGTTCCTCTCTAGGTTTCTTCCAAGGTTTTTGCCTTTCTAGGGAGTTTCTCCTAGTCACCGTGCTTCTACACCTGCATTGCTTGCTGTTTGGGGTTTTCGGCTGGGGCTATATAAATAGATTTGATTTGATAGAGGACTGGGGGTCTTCCAAATATTAAAAGTGTGTAAATAGTTACCCATGTTATTTTGTAAATGTATATATAACCTTTTTTTCATATATTTTTTAATCAATAATACAATTTTCCCCCCATTTTTTTCTCAAATTTATCATACACCATTTTGGTATTTTGTATATAGTTATTTGTTTCAAAATGTATACCTTCACCAATTTGTCCACTTGGGTACATTTGGGCTACTTGTGTGGGACACCTGGGTGACTTCATGATAAATGTCCTGTAGCACACTCATTTTGGAAGTTATCATTATGAAACTTTGCACAAGTACTGTTTTTTTTCACTGAAATTGTCCCCATCATCCTATCAGAATGTTTGTTTTATCTTGTTCATTTTAAAGATGATACAAAAATAAATAACATGTTTTTTTTTCATTGTTTTATCTAAACCAGATCTATTGTGTAATATTCTCCTACATTCAATTCACATTTCCACAAACGTCAGAGTGTTTTCTTTCAAATGGTACCAAGAATATGAATATCCTTGGTTCTGTGCCTGAGCTACAGGCTGTTAGATTTGGGTATGTCTTCAGGCCGAAATTGCACAAAGTAGGGGGGGAGCTGTTAGAGGTTTTAACAAACCATTCAAAAAGCAAGTGCACCAAATCTCAATGATCACAAGATCTACAGTAGAAAGGATATCGGGCTTCAGTCCAATTTAGTCACTTCACAACCATCCCCTCCCACCAAGGATGAAAAAATTACTCTGAATAACAATGATGGATTTGACAAAGCATGCCATGTCTATTATAGGCTGTATAGCCCTGTCGGACAGTGTTGGATTTTCTCTTTGCCCAGCTGCATTTTATTTTATTTTTTATTTTACCTTTATTTTACTAGGCAAGTCAGTTAAGAAAAAATTCGTATTTTCAATGACAGCCTAGGAACAGTGGGTTAACTGCCTGTTCAAGGGCAGAATGACAGACTTTGTACCTTGTCAGCTCGGGGATTTGAACTTGCAACCTTTAGGTTACTAGTCCAATTCTCTAACCACTAGGCTACCCTGCTGCATTACACATGCATCTGTTTGTCAAAACAACCTGAAGATGTTCCGCCAAGCGGCCCCACCAATAGACATCCACCAGTGTCCTTGGATGTTGTGGAGCATCATAGGAGCATGAGGAGCAGTAATGGCTTCTGACACAGAGCTCCTAGAGGCCTCACCCCTGGGAACAGGCTAGTCTCAGGAGACGGACTCTTCTCCCTCCTCTCATCTTCTCTCTTCATTCCTCTTCATCCCTCAGTCAAACTGCCTCCATCTCCTCCACACAGAAGATAAACTCACCAATAAACCGCTGGTGCCGTGGCAGATTAACAGCAAGATTAAGGAGAAAATAAAAACATACAAGGCACGGAAGCAGGGGAGAGGATTTCCCTGCTCCTCTCCTTTCCTCAGCCCCCAAGATTTCCCCAAAGGGAGATGGAATGAATATTTGATGTGTTTGACCATGACGGGAAGGCTTTCATACAAAATTACAAATTTTAAACAATCACCCGACCTCAACAATCAAACAACCTCAACACAATTGAGATGAATTGGACCGCAGAATGAAAGAAAAGCAGACAACAAGTGCTCAACATAGGTGATAACCCCTTTCAAGACTGTTGTAAAAGCAATCCAGGTGACTACCTCATGAAGCTGGTTGAGAGAATGCCAGGAGTGTGCAAAGCAGTCATCAATGTGGCTACCCTGGAATGAGTATATGTCCAAACTTTTCACTTGTACTATATGTATACTGTATATATATATATATATATATATATATATATAAAGTAATAATCCCACACAAAATTAGTGCACTAGGTCTTTATTGCTCCTTTATGAGTGCACAAATAAACCTAGTAGTTTGAATGGAATCTCATACTCAATCCATCTTGATGATTAAAACTTTAGTAGACAGTGAATTGGTTAAGAACACTAGTCATGCCTCGCTACTGCCCCATCCCTCCAACCCCCGCCTCCATTGAAATGGAGGCAGTGTCATTATTCAGGGAGATAAAGACTTTGCTCTGAATGCTCTCTGGATTTAATTTAAAGGTTTACACAACAAACCTCACTACTTTTCAGCCGCTGCAGAAGAAAATATTATTTTTGTAACGAGAACACTAGCAAAGTAGGGACCTTGAGAATTAATCAGAAAAAAATACTTTAAATACGAGCACTATTCTGATCTTAAAGCTTTGATGTGGTTGAAAATACAGTGCAGCACATACCTGTACTGCAACAACGGATTCTCTGTGCAACCCTTCATTTGAGAGTCTTGGCTGTTGGGAAATGGATTTACGTGACATTAATAATATATTGATTGCTTCTTGTAAAACAAGCGGAAGCAGTGAGATAAGCATGTGAGGGAGGCAGTGTACCAGAGGTTACCTGTAACACTCCAAGCATCATCTATATACCAAACATTCTGAGTCACAAAGTCAGTGGGGTTACATGTCAGTATCTGTCATCAGATGATTAGCTTGCTGTGTTAGCAGTACTGAGTGGCTGATAAGATCCCCAGACAGTCAACTGTGCTAAGCTACAGGGGGTCTCAACATGTACAGTTCAAGTTAGAAGTTTACATATACTTAGGTTGGAGTCATAAAAACTTTGTTTTTTAACCACTCCACAAATTTCCTGTTAACAAACTATAGTTTTGGAAAGTCGGTTAGGACTTCTACTTTGTGCATGACACAAGGAATGTTTCCAAAAATTGTTTACAGATAGATTATTAAACTTATAATTTACTGTATCACAATTCCAGTGGGTCAGAAGTTTACATACACTAAATTGACTGTGCCTTTTACCTCTCTAGGGTATGTGGAACGCTAGCGTCCCACCTGACCAACATCCAGTGAGATTGCAGAGCACCAAATTCAAATACAGAAATACTCATTATAATAATTCAGAAAAGATACAACTATTTTACATAGGTTTAAAGATTAACTTCTTGTGAATCCAACCACGGTGTCAGATTTAAAAAATGCTTTACGGCGAAAGCATACCTTACTATTATTTGAGAACATAGCCCAGCAGACAAATCATTACAAACAGTAACCAGCCAAGTAAAAGAGTTACACAAGTCAGAAATAGAGATAAAATTAATCACTTACCTTTGATGATCTTCATATGGTTGCACTCAGAAGACTTCCATTTATTCAATAAATGTTCCTTTTCTTTGATAAAGTCTCTTTATATCCAAAAACCTCAATTTTGTTCGCACGTTTTCTTCAGTAATCCACAGGCTCAAACGCAGTCACAATAGGCAGACAAAAAATTTAAAATAGTATCCGTAAAGTTCATAGAAACATTTTAAACGATGTTCATAATCAATCCTCAGGCGTCCGGATCGGGTCCTGTTGGTTCCACCCCCCAGCGCCTCTGCCCCAACCCCCATGGAGTTAGGGGGTGCTGCAGCGAGGGCGATCGGAGGAGGAGCCTCCTCCTGCACTGGGTGTGGTCAGAGAGGGCATACTGCCGACCGGTGCTGGAGGAGTTCGTCTGGGAGTCGAGACGGCAGGCCGAGTACTGTTCGGGCACCCCAGGTGAGTCAGGACCAGGCTCTCCCAGAGCTCCCTGTTGGTCACATGTATGTGTTAATCTCTTTCCCTGAATTCCCCCCCATTCCCAGCATAAGGCGCTAGTAGATTCAGGTGAAGCAGGTAATTTCATGGAGTTTTGCACATAGGTTATGGATTCCCCTGGTTCAGATGGACAAACCATTCCATGTGCACTCCCTAGATAATCGACCATTAGGCTCAGGGGTGTCAGGGAGGATATGGCTCCACTGGACATGGTTACGCAGGGGGGTCACGAGGATTAGTCTCTTCCTCATTGATTCACCTGCATTTCCGGTGGTGCTAGGGATTCCCTGATTGGCCTTTCACAACCCCACTATTTCGTGGCAACAGAGGGCTCTAAAGGGGTGGTCAGAGGAGTGCTCAGTTAGGTGTGTGGAAGTTTCCATCGGTGCAACGACGGTGGAGAGTCCAGACCAAAGCTCCACCGTGCGCATTCCCCCCGAATATGCCGATTTGGCTATCGCCTTCTGTAAAAAGAGGGCGACCCAATTACCATCCCATCGACGAGGGGATTGTGCAATAAACCTCCAGGTAAACGCCGCACTTCCCAGGAGTCACGTGTATCAACTGTCACAGGAGGAGACGGTGGCTATGGAAACTGAATCTCTGAAGCAGGGGTACATTCGGTCCTCCACGTCACCCGCCTCCTCGAGTTTCTTTTTTGTGAAGAAGGAGGAGGGAGGTCTGCGTCCGTGCATTGACTATAGAGGTCTAAATTCTATTACGGTTGGGTACAGTTACCCGCTACCTCTCATCGCTACAGTGACTGAGTAATTTCACGGAGCACGCTTCTTAACAAAACTGGATCTCAGGAGCACGAATAACTTGGTGCATATCCGGGAGGTAGATGAGTGGAAGACAGCGTTTAGTACCACATCCGGCCATTATGAGTACATTGTCATGCCGTATGGGTTGAAGAATACCCCAGAAGTCTTCCAATCCTTTGTAGACAATATTCCCAGGGACCTGCACGGGCAGGGTGTGGTGGCGTATATCAATGACATTCTGATCTATTCCACCACACATGCCGCGCATGTGTGACTGTTGGAGCATAACCTGTACGTCAAGGCTGAGAAATGCATGTTCTCCCAACAGGCTGTCTCCTTCCTGGGTTATCGCATTTCTACATCAGGGTTGGTGATGGAGTGTGACCGCATTGTAGCCGTTCGTAATTGGCCGACTCCCACCACGGTAAATGAGGTGCAGCAGTTTTTATGGTCTTCCAATTACTACCGGAGGTTTATCCAGGGTTTTGGGCAGGTGGCTTCTCCCATTACCTCACTGCTGAAGGGGGGGGGGACCAGTGCATCTGTGGGGGTCGGCTGAGACGGACAGAGCGTTTTGACGCTTGAGGACTCTGTTTACCAATGCTCCCGTATTGGCTCATCCGGATCCCTCTTTGGCATTCATAGTGGAGGTGGACGCATCCGAGGCTGGGATTGGAGCCGTGCTCTCCAGGCGCTCGGGCTCTCCACTGAAGCTCCGCCCCTGTGCTTTCTTTTCGAGGAAGCTCACCCTGGCGGAGTGAAGCTATGACGTGAGGGACGGGGAGCTGCGGGAGCCGTGCATCAGGTGGGGGGAGGGGGTACTGTCACAACTTCCACCGAAGGTGGCTCCTCTCCCTGTTCGGGCGGTGCTAGGTGGTCGTCGTCGCCGGTCTACTAGCTGCCACCGATCCATTTTTCCTTTTTGTTTGTGTCTGTCTTATTGTTTACACCTGTGACTTATTAGTTGATTTCGGTGGGTATATTTACTTCCGCTGCCTGCTAGTCTTTGTGCGGAGTTGTTTTCTGTGGTTACGTTGTTAGGGGTGCGTGTCTGCACCACAGGGTTTTCTTTTCTCATGGCAGTTGTGCCATTTGGTATGAGTTTAGGAGAAGAAACCTCTATTTCCCTGTGTGTGTGGAGACCTCGGTTGGGCGTGTTTCAGTCCCATGTTGTAGTTGAGTTGGGACTGCTCAATAAACTATTGTGCCAAAGGGACTTCCTTGCTCCCCTGCTCCTGATTCCTGCACCTCCCTCCTTTAGAGGGCACGTTAACATTCTCTCTAATATCATTCTGATATTTCACATTCTTAAAATAAAGTGGTGATCCTAACTGAAATAAGACAGGGAATTTTTACTACGATTAAATGTCAGGAATTGTGAAAAACTGAGTTTAAATGCATTTGGCTCAGGTGTACGTAAACTTCCGACTTTAACTGTATCTGCTACCTAAAGGCATTTAACCTTTTTCTGCACTGGGCTAAATCAGGGTCACACAGATTGTTTCTTAATAGTCTTGAACAAATCTACTTTTAAACAAAAGTACACACCTCACAAGCATGGTTATTAAAACAAGAAGACATTTGTTCAGATTTAGAGTTGAAATGTGTAAAAACAAAATTTGCATCCCAATATTACACTTTATATACATCACAGAAGACTGAAATATAACAAAATTGCTTGACATAGAAACACCAGATTTTCGTGAGGTAAAAAAAAGTTGATTAATTATGAAAAATATGAATAACATTCCACCCATGAGGCCACTAGAGGGCGAGTTGGTCATTTGACTGCAGAAAATTAAGGGCCTCGATGGATTCATGTGGGAATGTGGGGAACACTTGAATGAATAAATGAAACAAATGTGAGAGAGCTTCTCTGCAAGCAAAATATATGCTGTCAGTAGTCCAGCTGGGTGTTACACATCTATGTGATGTGTTATTTCCCACCACATTCTGTGCTGTAGAGCAACTAATGAATGCAGTTAAATGGGGACATTTTCTGGTTAAATAGAACCATATTCAACAACCAGCAATGTTGAAAAATTTCCAGCCAACCCAATGCAGCCTTTCTGGCACAGTATGTGAAACATATTGTTAGGTTCTAGTTTTCAGAGCACCAACTCAACGGACACAATGTTAGCTTTAAATCAATTATTCTGCTCAGATGGTCAATACAGCTGCATTAGACAAAAACATGGTTTCACCCGTGGTCGTATACATACCCCACTTTGGGTGGAGTCTCCTCCTTATTACTAAACATTGCATCATTATTGCTAGGCAGGGAGCTGAGTGATATGGGCCTTAAAGAGTTCCTCCCCTTATCAGTACTGCTACATGTGATCGTTTTCCCTGCACTCAGCCCCTCCCAAGCTTACTTATGGCACCCCTCATGTTTCTATTATACCTAATGATTCATAATATATAACGCTCAGAAACCAAACCTATCAAAATGATAGGAGCTTACATGACATACCCACATCTCTCCATCACTATGACCACGGGCTGTTCGCTAAGATGTTTTGAGTGTTAGTGTCAGGAAGAGCTTCTCAGAAGGAGCGTCCCCTTCAGTCTTAGACCTCGAGTTCTGAGTCTAGGCTCCTCTGCGGTGAAGGGAAAGCTTTGACGGGGGTGTTGTGAACTGTAGAGATGGTCCTAAACTCTTTCAAGGAGCTGAGCCTATTACAAATCCTTTTTCAACTTATTCTACAACTCCCATCACTTCCTTCATCACTCTGTCTGGCCATCTGCCAGGGGACTGAAGGAGTGAGAAGCATGGAGGTGCAGAGGTAATTTAAAGGTTAGGCCTTGTTTCCGATAAGTGAACCAAGCTCATAGGGTTTCTCTTTCTTTCATGCTGTCTTCTATTTCACACTCCTTTTCCACCAACAAAAGGAGATTTTCCCACAGCCCAGCTTGGATAATAGACCTCTTTCCCTTGGGCTCTGTGCTACAGTCAAATTATACATATACAATTGAAGTTGGAAGTTTACATACACTTAGGTTGGAGTCATTAAAATTTGTTTTTCAACCACTCCACAAATTTCTTGTTAACAATTGTTTTGGCAAGTCGGTTAGGACTTCTACTTTGTGCATGACACAAGTAATTTTTGTTTGCAGACAGATTATTTCACTTACAATTCACTGTATCACAATTCCAGTGGGTCAGAAGTTTACATACACTAAGTTGACTGTGCCTTTAACCTTGAAAATTCCAGAAAATTATGTCATGGCTTTAGAAGCTTCTGATCGGCTACTTGACATAATTTGAATCAATTGGAGGTATACCTGTGGATGTATTTCAAGGCCTACCTTCAAACTCAGTGTCTCTTTGCTTGACATCATGGAAAATCCAAAAGAAATCAGCCAAGACCTCAGAAATATAACTGTAGACCTCCACAAGTCTGGTTCATCCTTGGGAGCAATTTCCAAATGCCCGAAGGTACCACGTTCATCTGTACAAACAATTGTACGCAAGTATAAACACCATGGGACCACGCAGCCATTATACAGCTCAGGAAGGAGACGCGTTCTGTCTCGTAGATATGAACGCACTTTGGTGCAAAAAGTGCAAATCAATCCCAGAACAACAGCAAAGGACCTTGTGAAGTAAAATGAAAGAAATATCAGAGGACAAGCAATGTCAGAGTCTGGAATATAAATATAAACAGTGCCTTTAGAAAGTATTTACACCCCTTGACCTTTTCCAAATTTTCTTGTGTTACATAGTGGGATTAAAATTTGTTTAATTGTAAAAAAAAAAATGTATTCTTCAAGCGCTGTCAAGTTAGTTATTTATCATTGCTATTACAGCCATTTTCAATTCTTGGTAAGCAAGATGACGAATGTTGTCTTGCTTTACAACTCGTGTATATTTGTCCTTGTGTTTTAGGTTATGTCCTGGTTGAAAGTGAATTTATCTCCCAGTGTCTGTTGGAAAGCAGACAGAACCAGGTTTTCCTCTAGGATTTTGCCTGTGCTTAGCTCTATTTCATTTATGTGTGTCATAAAAAACTCCCTTGCCGATGACAAACATACCCATAACATGATGCAGCCACCACCATGGTTGAAAATATGAAGAGTGGTACTTAGTGATGTGTTTGACCCAAACATACCGCTTTGTTTTCAGGACAACAAAATGTGCAAAGAAATCAAGGGGGTGTGAATACTTTCTGAAGTCACAGTATATACACGGAGTGTACAAAACATTTGAGAACACCTTCCGAGTATTGAGTTGCATCCCCTTAGCCCTCAGAACAGCCTCAACTCGTCGGGTCATGGACTCTACATTTGTTGGCCCATGTTGACACTAATATTTATAGTTGTCTGGATGTCCTTTGGGTGGTGGACTACTCTTTTTACACACCGGAAACTGTTTGGCATGAAAAACCCAGCAGCGTTGCAGCTGTTGACACACTCAAACTGGTGCACCTGACACCTACTATCATACGTTCAACGGCAACCTCTGAAAGGAACACATACACAATCCATTTCTCAATTGTCTCAAGGCTTACAAATCCTGCTTTTAATAACCTGTCTCTTCCCCTTCATCTACATTGATTGAAGTGGATTTAATTAACAAGTGACATCAATAATGGATCATAGCTTTTACCTGGATTCACCTGGTCAGTCTGTCATGGAAAGAGCAGCTGTTTCTAATGTTTTGTAGACAGTGTATAATGGTGTGTATGCAGTATCTGAATAGAAAAGTGTGTACGTCAGTAGTTATATAGGATGATTCATGACTAGAAGTGACTAAGGTTCAAGGCAGGGCCTTAGAGTTAATGGTAGTGTTATAGGTTTGAGGGTGTGTCAGAAATATTTGTGCTATTTTCACAATGGGAATTATGGATGCAGTCACTGGCGGTTGAGCGAAAGTGCTTGATTTTGATGAATAAACAAGTTGAGGCTTGGCCAATCAGAATTGATAAAAAGACACCTCTGCGATGCTGCTAAACCAGGGCAGGTTTTGTATATATTTCTAAATATGAAAATTACCGGCACAAAAGGCACAACTCTCCTTCAATGGGCACTGTGACGAAGCTGTGTGCATGTTACTTATAAAAATGAACTTAATAAATCTTCTTCGGTATCGGTGTCCCTTCCAATGGACAGTTGAGGGGCGGATGCAGTACAGGAGTTCTGTGGTAGCTGGAAGGCCGCCAGCCATATCACCCCTCCTGGGCCCTGCTGTTTGCTTTGATGAGTCCCAGTCTGGAGTGCAAAGCCCCTTGCCATTTCCCTCTGGCAGAGTGCTTCAAGCTGTTTCTGACAGAGGAGCTGGTGGGAGACATAGTAGAGGAGACCAATCGCTATGCCTTGGAGCTACAGGAGAAGAGAGAGTCAGGGGGAAACTCACTTAATGGGTGACAACCAACATTTGTGAAATGTATCCCTTCCTGGTGACAGTCCTTCTCATGGGAATAGTAAAGAAGAACTTCCTAAGAGAATACTTGAGCACAGATCCTATGTTTGCAAGTCCCTTCTTTACCACCCTCTATTCCCAAGACTGCTTCCTAGTTCTGCTGCGATGCCTTATTTTCGTCAACAATGCTACTGCCATCCAAAATGACCCGTTACACAAAATAAGAAATGTTCTTACCAGCCTGACATCAGCATTTGGTCGGGTCTTTGTGCCATACAAGGACCTATGCATTGATGAGTCCCGAATGTTATGGAAGGGTAGGCTGGCGTTCCGTCAATATATTCCCTCCAAAAGGCACAGGTTTGTGGTCAAGTTCTGATATCCAACATTATGAGGCGTTAGGGATGTCCGGGTCCACGGTGATGAGCATGCGGGCTCCCCATCCAGGCAAGGGACACACTTTGTATGTGGACAATTGGTTCAGCAGTCCCACACTCTTCCAGCATCTGCTTTCCAACAGCACAGGGGCCTGTGGCACAGCCAGGTTGAACAGGAAGGGAATGCCGGCATTCGGATGCAGAGAGGGGAGGTGGAGTTCAAGGAGAACGGTCAACAGCTGCCAGTAAAGTGGCATGACAAATGAGACGTTCATGTCCTCTCCACTGTCCATAAAGCAACTATGTAGGCCACAGGGAAGGTCGACCACCTTACAGGAGAGAGAAAGATCAAACCAGACTGTGCGCTTCACTATAAACTCAAAACATGATAAATAGCTTTGTGGAATGCACTCGGAAAACTACCAAGTGGTATAACAAGATATTTTTCACTCTGATCGACACTGCTGCCCTCAAAGGTCACATAGTTCACCGCCAACTAACAGGTGAGATGATTACTGAACACGGTATTTTTTGTAATTGGACATACAGTTCACATACTGCCTTATCCTCTCCCTTCCCTCATCCTTCCCACTCCCTCTCCCCCATAGGTAAAGTAATTACCTACCAAAAGTATGGAGAAAACCTCACGAGAGAGCTGCTGGAGGAGCACTACACCCCTCTGTGCCCATCCACTGGGGGTCGTTCTGCTGCAGACAATCCCCTATGCCTCACTGCAAGGCATTTTCCCTGCGAAGTCCCTCAAACTGCACTATTGAGCACATCTGCAGCAATTACTGACTAACTGACCTAACAGGGGACTTGACAGGTGACCTGCCTTGATACTATGCCTTTAGAGGTGGGGGGTGGAAATGCAGTCGTTGTTCAATCACAGCATGAATATGAAATATGGATTATGCATATTCCTTTTTCTTCCTCTAGTGAAACAAGTTTTTGTTGTTCTTCATCCACCACCAATACCCGAGCTGACAAAGTAAAAACCTGTCGTTCTGCCCCTGAACAAAGCAATTAACCCAGTGTTTCCCGGTAGGCTGTAATAGTAAATAAGGATGTGTTCTTAATTGAGTTGCCTTGTTAAATAAAAATATGTCACTGTCCTGTTGTGTAACAACCGCTTTTTGGAACAGTGAGCTCATTCGGACATCACGAGCATAAAAAGCTCATGCTGGGGCAACCATTAGAGATATTTGGAACTCACATGTGAGAAGGTTTAAGTAATGATGAACTGTTGTTACTCTTTGCTTATTTGAGCTGTTCTTGCCATAATATGGACTTAGTCTTTTACCAAATAGATCTTCTGTATACCACCCCTACCTTGCCTCAACACAACTGATTGGCTCAAACGCATTAAGAAGGAAAGCAATTCCACAACTTAACTACTAACAAAGCACACCTGTTAATTGAAATGCATTCCAGGAGACTACAGCATAAAGCTGGTTGAGAGAATGCCAAGAGTGTGCAAAGCTGTCATCAAGGCAAAGGGTGGCTACTTTGAAGAATCTCAAATATAAAATATATTTGGATTTGCTTAACACGTTTTTGTTTACTACATGATTCCATATGTGTTAATTCATATTTTTGATGTCTACTATTCTACAATGTATAACATAGTAAAAAATAATGAGAAACCCTGGAATGAGTAGGTGTGTCCAAACTTTTGACTGGTAATGTATACAGTTGAAGTTGGAAGTTTACATTCACCTTAGCCAAATACATTTAATCCTAGTAAAAATTCCCTGTCTTAGGTCAGTTAGGATCACCACTTTATTTTAAGAATGTGAAATGTCAGAATAATAGCAGAGAGAATTATTTATTTGAGCTTTAATTTCTTTCATCCCATTCCCAGTGGGCCAGAAGTTTACATACACTCAATTAGTATTCGGTAGCATTGCCTTTAAATTGTTTAACTTGGTTCTGTCACGTTCTGACCTCAGTTCTTTGGTCAGGGCGAGAGTTGGGTGGGTTGTCTATGTTTGTTTTTCTATGAGTTGGTATTTCTGTGTTTGGCCTGGTATGGTTCTCAATCAGAGGCAGCTGTCAATCATTGTCCCTGATTGAGAACCATACTTAGGCAGCCTGTTTTCACCCTTGATTTGTGGGTGATTATATTTCCGTTTCAGTGTTTGCACAATTCGGGACTGTTTCGGTTTTCATTTTGATTCTCTTGTTCTTTTGTATTCATTTTCCATTAAATTACATTATGGATACATACAACGCTGCATTTTGGTCCTCCGATCCTTTCTACTACTCCTCCTCCTCAGAGGAAGAAGAAACTGGCCCCCCAATGGTGGAACAAACTCCCTCACGACGCCAGGACAGCGGAGTCAATCACCACCTTCCGGAGACACCTGAAACCCCACCTCTTCAAGGAATACCTAGGATAGGATAAAGTAATCCTTCTCACCCCCCCCCCCCCTTGAATGATTTAGATGCACTATTGTAAAGTGGCTGTTCCACTGATGTCAGAAGGTGAATTCACCAATTTGTAAGTCGCTCTGGATAAGAGCGTCTGCTAAATGACTTAAATGTAAATGTAATGAAACCCGTTACAGGTTCAAACATTTCGGATAGCCATCCATAAGCCTCCGACAATAGGTTGGGTGAATTTGGCACATTCCTCCTGACAGAGCTGGTGTAACCGAGTCAAGTTTGGAGGGCTCCTTGCTCCCTCACGCTTTGTCAGTTCTCCCCACACATTTTCTATGGGATTGAGGTCAGGGCTTTGTGATGGCCACTCCAACACCTTGACTTTGTTGTCCTTAATTAAGCCATTTTGCCACAACTTTGGAAGTATGCTTGGGGTCATTGTCCATTTGGAAGACCCATTTGCGACAAAGCTTTAACTTCCTGACTGATGTCTTGAGATGTTGCTTCAATATATCCACATAATTTTCTTTCCTCACGGTGCCATCTATTTTGTGAATTGCACCAGTCCCTCCTGCAGCAAAGCACTGCCACAACATGATGCTGCCACCCCCGTGCTTCACGGTTGGGATGATGTTCTTCGGCTTGCAAGCCTCCCCCTTTTTCCTCCAAAAATAATGATGGTCATTATGGCCCAAAACGTTATATTTTTGTATCATTAGACCAGAGGACATTTCTCCAAAAAGTATGATCCTTGTCCCCATGTGCAGTTGCAAACCGTAGTCTGCCTTTTTTATGGCACTTTTGGAGCAGTGGCTTCTTCCTTGCTGAGCGGCCTTTCAGGTTATGTGGATATAGATACTTTTGTACCTTTTTCCTCCAGCATCTTCACAATGTCCTTTGCTGTTCTGGGATTGATTTACACTTTTCGCACCAAAGTATGTTCATCTCTAGGAGACAGAACATGAGCGGTATGATGGCTGCTTGGTCCAATGGTGTTTATACTTGAGTACTATTGTTTGTACAGATGAACGTGGTACCTTCAGGCATTTGGAAATTGCTTCCAAGGATGAACTAGACTTGTGGAGGTCTACAATTGTTTTTCTGAGGTCTTGGCTGATTTCTTTTGATTTTCCCATGATGTCAAGCAAAGAGGCACTGCGTTTTAAGGAATGCCTTGAAATACATCCATAGGTACACCTCCAATTAGCCTATCAGAAGCTTCTAAAGCCATGACATAATTTTCTGGAATTTTCCAAGCTGTTTAGAGGCACAGTCAACTTAGTGTATGTAAACTTCTGTATGTAATACAGTGAATTATAAGTGAAATAATCTGTCTCTAAACAATCGTTGGAAAATTACCTGTATCATGCACAAAGTAATGTCCTCACCGACTTGCAAAACTATAGTTTGTTAACAAGTAATTTGTGGAATGGTTGAAAAATGAGTTTTAATGGCTCCAACCTAAGTGTATGTAAACTTCCAACTTCAAGTGTATATACATATAAATATTATATATTGTCCTTTATTGTTTTACACTTTCCCTACCACCCCTCTCATAATTGGAGTAAACTAATGAACAACAACACTAAGGCTTCTACTTCCAGCTTATACATGCTAAACTCAGGGAAAAAAAGAAACGTCCTCTCACCGTCAACTGTGTTAATTTTCCGTTCCCTTTCATGTCCTTCAGCTAATAAACCTTCACTCCCTGTAGCTGCTTCTCATCTCCTGCGTTGCTCCCATAACAATATGTGACAGCATCAGCAGTTTCACATGTTGTGTCAGTCACAGACAGTCATGTAATTAGCCATCTCTGAAAAAATAATAATTCGTAGTTAGCTGGCTAAACTTTTCGTAATCATGGCCGAATACTGACTGGGCACGCAGGACACGTGCCCAAGGGACCTGCAGTGGGCCCCCATGGATTTTGTTAGTCTATCTCTCTCACATATCATATTCGCATGGCATAAGTCATTACAAACATGTAGAATTGCAGTAAATTAGCTTTAAAACGGCAGAATTTCTCTCCACCCCATGGCAAGTGGGTACAATTGCAAAAATTATCTGCATTGTGGCAAAATGAGTAGAATTGCATGACATTTGTTTTAAAATTGCTACGTTTGCAAAATGTGTAGAATTGCAGAAAATTCCAATTCAGCCTGCCTCGCTTTGTACAAAATACTAAAATGCAGTGCGACAGGATATTTCTTCAAGTAACTCTTTATTAGCTAGCTGTAACTAGCATGTTCACGTGTCTCATACCATGATCTCACCACTTGGGTGGTCTTAACCAATCATAGCGCAGTATGATACGGCGGTAAAATGCATCCAATTACAATTCAGTATGTTTACACATATTAATATTTCACAGACGTTTTTATCTCAATATCAATACATTTTGGGGTAAAAATGAAGTCATCTTACTGTGATTGTTAAGCATTAAAAAATGCTTCTTGGGGACTCCCGAGTGGCGCAGTGGTCTAAGGTACTGCATCGCAGTGCTATCTGTGCCACTAGAGATTCTGGGTTCGAGTCCAGGCTCAGACGCAGCTGGCCGCAACCGGGAGGCCCATGGGGCTGCGCACGTCGTCCGGGTTAGGGAGGGCTTGGCCGGCAGGGATATCCTTGTCTCATCGCGCACTAGCACCTCCTGGCGCAGTGCACGCTGACACGGTCACCAGGTGTACGGTGTTTCCTCCGACACATTGCTGCGGTTGGTTACCGCGTTTCATGTTCATTGTGTCAAGAAGCAGTGCGGCTTGGTTGGGTTGTGTTTCGGAGGACGCATGGCTCTCGACCTTCGCCTCTTCCGAGTCCGCACGGGAGTTGCAGCGATGAGACAAGACTGTAAGTACTACCAATTGGATACCACAAAATTGGGGAGAAAAAGGGGTACAAAAATGCTCCATTATTGGCAGAGAAGTTTGGAACTCTTTATTATTGGTCTTTTATCTCAAAACAGGCTGAACTTTCAGGTGGTCTATTCAAATAGCTCCTACACTAAAAGGACATTATTATCATGTTCAGAATTTCACAGTATTATTCCAACTTCATTGTGTGGAAATATATAGAAAACACAGGGAAAGCACATTTTTGACAGCACCAGGCCTTTTAAAACGGAAAAACTTTCTCTATACCCGTGGCAAAATGTGTAGAATTGCAGGCGGGCCACGAACCAAATCTTGCTCAGGTTCCCCAAAAGGGCCTCTCTGGAAAAGCCATGACAATATTTTCATTAACTCACCCAGTCTAAATAAGTACCTTTCCCCTCTGTTCTCCCCTAGTTCCTGCATGGTCAGCTGTTCAGAGTGCGCAGTGCCTTTCCATGCCAGGAAACACTGCACAGCTTTTGTCATAGGTTGTGTCCCAAATGACACCCTATTCCCTATATAGTGCACTAGTTTTGACCAGGGACCACAGGGAATATGTACTATTTAGGTAATATTGTGCCATTTGGGACTCCTCCTCTGTCTCTCTGTCTCTCTGCCCCCAACCTCCCACTACCTGCAGGAGGGACCTCTGTCTCACTCCTCTATCCTGTGGTTCCCAGTACTTGGGAATGAGGTCCTCCTCTCAGTCCCCTGGCTGGAGGTATCGAGAAGGGGCAGGCAGTCTCTCAATGAGCTGCGGGTGGCGGGGAGTAATGGAAAGTGGAAGGGAGGAGGGAAGCCAGAGGCCATGCAGTTCATCAAGTAGACAGCTGCTTCACTCGTCTTGTTCTCCTGCACACACTCTGGCCGTCGCTTAATTATACTGGCTAGTGTGGGCAGCTGGGATGAAAGATTAGAACTGTGACTATCTACTGTGAGTCTTTTCACTGCTCCTGTTGCAAATGCTCCCAGAACTGCCTCTGCAGCTATTGGAGTGATGTTTTTATTGGTATGGTTTCATGTCAGTGTGCGATTTGTAATATGATTGAGAATGAAGTAGACATTTGGTAGTTCAGGGATAAGTTTCTTGACCAATACCTAATGCTCACAGCTGGCTGTCCAATTAGCTTAGGGTTGCTACAAAAATCGTGTTGCATGGTAATCTCAGCTAATTTCACTGACAATTATAAAACATATTCATTAAATGTCATCAGTGATAGTTTGTCAGAGAAAAATACTTGAATACATACAAATTAAAAGAGGAAGACAAATAATGGCACATTATGTAAAAAAGTGTGTCTCCACAGATGTTTTGAACAAAAAGAATCCCCTGACAATAATTAAAGCCATCAATGAAGATGGAGAGCTATAACACAAATGACTAGGAAGAAATACACTGGCCATCAGGGGACACACACACTCATCCAGCTGTATTCTGGAGAGCCAGTTACTTTCCTTGATGATGTGTTCTCAATAGAGCTTACGTAATGCACTCATAAACATTTAGGTTCTTTCTTGACATAATTATTTTTTCCTGCAGAAGCCGTGTCAATATTTGGTTGGCAATTTATTTTAATTAAATAGGCAAGTCAGTTAAGAACAAATTCTTATTTTCAATGATGGCCTAGGACTGGCAGGATGAGGGTCAGAACAGATTTGTACCTTGTCAGCTCGGTGATTCGATCTTGCACCCACTAGTCCAACGCTCTGACCACTAGGCTACACTGCCGCCACATAAACTATATGTGACATGCATTGAAATATGAGAATTTAGATAATGAAGACAGTGCTAAGGAATTGTCAAAAAGCGTAATTAACAGAGTTGACAGAATTCAGCTGGTTTTCTGCCTGACCGCAGTCTCTTCCACTGAGACAGCCACTGTTCTTGGCCTCCCGTCGAGATGGACAATTTCCTCATCCTGCCAGTCCAGTCAACACGCTGAGACATTTCTTAGTCTCCTAGTTTGATCCTCGTCCAGCTCCTTTCTTCTGCGTCAGGATTACCTCCACTTCCCCTAGCACATTCTTCATGCTACAAGCCACAACGTGGCACGCCACGGAGAGAGTGAATTGGAGAACTCCGGTTCACTGTGCCCTCAATCTGCTGCCATGGTCATCCATCTCTGTCAACGGGGGAACTATCTTCCCCTGAGCCAATTCTCCTCCTGTGAAGGAGAGGCTTTCCACCACCGGCTCCCAGTGCCCAGCTTTGTTATATCAGGGAGCAGCTGTAGAAAGAGCAACAGGGATGAGGGCTATCCTCCCTCCTCCTCATTTCATGTCTCATCGCTTAAGACCGTTTTCTCCCTTAAATCCAATTACTGTGCAGTCCCCTCCCCCCCTCCCACATGGAGGGATGCTAGTGGAGGGGGTAAAGGTTGACTACTGAGAAATTCTATACCTAACTTTTTATTATTTCTGGAAATAACTTCCTGTTCTAATAAGGAAGGCACAGCGGGGTGTGTGTCACATAAGACTAAATGGGAAATATACTGAACAAAATGTAAATGCAACATCCAACAATTTAAAAGATTTTACTGAGTTTACTGAGTTGTAACTCAGTAAAATCTTTTAAAACAACTTCAGGAGTTTGTTCCTGTACAGGAACCAAATCAGCGGAAATTCCAGAGCGCCAACTAATTGTACTCGTTAAAACTCAAACTTTCATTAAAATTCACATGCAGGGTACTCAATTCAAGCCACACTCGTTGTGAATATAGCCAACATGTCAGATTTGTAAAATGCTTTTCGGCAAAAGCATGAGAAGCTATTATCCGATAGCATGCAGCCCCCAGAAACACACAAAGGGGACGTAAACAAAGAAATTAGCGTAGCCGGCACTACCCAAAACGCAGAAATAAAATATAAAACATTCATTACCTTTGACGCGATTCTTTGTTGGCACTCCTATATGTCCCATAAACATCACAATTGGGTCTTTTTTTTCGATTAAATCGGTCCATATATACCCAAAATGTCCATTTATGAACACTGTGAAACCCATGTAAAAAGGCACCTTTCCCAACGTAACGTAATTTTTTCAAATTCATAAAGTTGCCTATAAACTTTTTCAAAACACTTCAACCTACTTCTGTAATCCAAGTTTAGGTATTAGTAAATGTTAATACATGATCAAATTGATCACGGAGCAATCTGTATTCGATAACTAGACGTTTACAAAACAAAGTCCAGTTGCTCACGGACATTTTTTTCAGTTGCTCACCTGAAGACCGGATGTGCTAATGACCAATCTAACCAAGGAAAAAGGGCCCTGGTAATCACAACACTGGCGACATCGTGTGGAATCTGTAGGAATTGCAAACACAGTTCCATCATTTATGACAAGCCTTAGACAATACAAACACTGGCGGATGGATTTTTTCTTTGTAGATTTTGTGATTTTGTGAACGGAACTCGTTCTGTTATAGTCACAGACACCATTGAACGAGTTCTAGAAACTTCAGAGTGTTTTCTATGCACACATACTAATCATATGCATATACTATATTCCTGGCATGAGTAGCAGGACGTTGAAATGTTGCGCGATTTTTAACAGAATTTTGAAAAAAGTAGCAAGATCTCTAACAGGTTTTAAATTGTTGGATATTGCATTTACATTTTTGTTCAGTATATTTCCCATTTAGTCTTGTGAATGTTAAATGTTAAATGTTAAATGTGACGCACACCCCGCTGTGACTTCCTTAATAGAACAGGAAGTTAAGCGAAAGCTATGATCCCATATTGTCATTTCAATCAGTGTGGAATGAAGGGGAGGAAACAGGTTAAATAAGGATTTTTAAGCCTTGAGGCATGGATTGTGTACTGTATATGTGCCATTCAGAGGGTAAATGGGCAAGACAAAATATTTAAGTGCTTTCAACGAGGTATGGTAGTAGGTGCAGAGCACACTTCAACGCTGCTGGGTTTTTCAGGCTCCAATTTCCCATTTGTTTTGCGGCTGTTCTGAGGGCAAAAGGGGGTGCAACTCAAAATTAGGGAGGTGAAATGTATTTTCATCAAATTATACATTGATAGCCAAAATGCTGGCTTTTTAGACTCTGCTAGAGGAAGCGGCATTGCAGTGAAGAGCAGAAACCTGCCTCATCATAAATGTCTGCAAGATTTTGCTTGCTGGCAGTGACAAGGTTGGAGATAAAAAGACAGAAAAAGAGAGGGAAAGAGGGGGCGTAATGAGTCTTGGCCTGCGTGTTTCTCTCGCTCTCTCCCCCACTCCACCAAGGGGGACCTAAATCCTGACCCAGATACTCCTCCCTCTCCCTTCATGCGCTGCTCAGATCATGGGCCTGATCCAGTCAGCACTGTGGGTGTGTCAGGCCCAGCAAGGGGAGCCTTTGATAACAGCAAACACCCACCAGGAACCCAGCTGGTAACAAACCAACAGAGAGAGATAGAGGGAGATTTCAGTGGCGAGCACAGCTGGGCTGGGCAGCCCAAAGAGAGAGATCAAGGGATGGGCGGGTGGGGGTAGATGATGATGCCCAGCTGTCTGAGGTTTTGGAGTGGAAGAGGACAGCGTGATCATGGACTCTCAGAGTTGAGTGTTTGCTTGCCTTCATCCCCCTCCGCCTCTCCTCCTCCTTGTCTTTAGACATCCAGACCACATTGTGGTCCTCATGCAGAAGGCCTGTCAGCAGACATACCCAGTTGTTTTCTGCCATTGTCATTGGATTTATTACCAGGTCAAAGAACTCAGAGAAGAGTGGGTCATTGACTACAGTGTGCTTTTCCCTCCCTCAAAGGGCCAGTCATTCCAAGAGATGCTAACTGACCCTTCAAATGTATGAGCAACAGAGTCTACTGAGACACTCTCTATCGATTGTCAAGTGAATCGTCAGCAGGTCAAAAGAAACATTATTTTTAGCCCCTCGTGTCAAAAACAGGGTCTGAATGATTTTCATAGTGTCTCATACGAACTGGTGCAGCAGAGGAGTCATCTTACAGTGTCTGTAATAAAACATGGGTTAACTTACAGAACAGACAGTTTGAGGTCTCGGTTGAAGAGGATTTGTCTTGTGTTGAGACAGACACAAAAAAGTACTGCTGGGCTGCTTTCTAATTTTGCATTCTGGGGCAGCTAGGTCCTTACTGGTGAGGCTGGAGACAAGGCTTAGACTCCGGAAAAGAGGCCAGGGGTATTGCACCATGAGCAGCACAGAACCCACAGCCACTGCCATACAGCCTTCACAGACAATAAACCAGGCCTCCTGGTTAAACACAGGCAACATTAACATAATAGACAAAGTCAGATTTACTACTCGCCATGTCTGGGCTTCCGAGAAGGTAGCCATTATGGTTGCCAATGTTCAACATTATGCCTGCTCAATTAAGTGCTTATTGGATGAAGGGCATTATTTGATCAAGTGCCTCTCGGGAGGAGGATCGAAAATCTGGAAAATATTTCAGAGCTCTCCAATTCTGCAGAAAACAGCATTGACTGGCAGTGACAGGGGAAAGGCACAGCTGACCTGTCAGTTATTGTCAGATATTATTGAAGCTGGATGATCCATTGGATTTGTGTTGTGCAGTACATACCAGCTCAGAGGGAGAGAAGCTACATTCCCTGCAAGCCCAGGCAGCTTGGCTGCAGCACAGTAAGATGGCCAAACCAGCAGAGAGCACTTTAGTCAAACTGAACCATAACACCGTAGATGTCTGTAAACAGATGTTTGTTTTTGCTCACAATGGGTCCCCATCATAATAGGTATGTAATTACTATTTGTAAATCCTTCTTCTGGCAGTAGAGACTCTGTTACCCCCACTCTAGATCTTTCTCACTCCTTTTTTTGCAGTGGGACAAAAATGGACAAGCCCATGGAACACGTTCCATTTCAATCTCCCTATAGATGAGGTGGGCATTGAGCAGTGAGATAATGGTGGGATCGCCATGGCAATGCATGTCGTTGGCCCTGTTCCCCTTTAATGATGTGACAGATCCACTGGGCTGCTGCCAATAAAGCAGCAATAATTATAACAGTCCAATCCAATTCTGCAGGCTGCTTGGATGGGAGACACTGAGCTGCTCTACTGCATACTATAGCTGATGCTTAACGGGCATGATGAGTCAGGGCAGCTGAGGGGGTTGGAGTGGAGTAGCTCCTTATTCACGAAAATCGTTGGGTGAGTATTGCTGTGTGAATGTGAAGGAGATATGTTGAGTTAGTATATCAGACATATGTATTTGTCTCTTGAATTTTTTTTCAGAGAATGGCTTATTAAAAGTCCATAAGAATTCTAATAGATACAATATTGGCTAATAATATGGTATTGGATCACTGGGCCATAAACTGGATCACATGGATTTTATAATGTTACTATACTGTACAAGCCACATACAGTATGCCCCTGCATTTATCTCATCTGAACGTCCTTCAGGGGCGTGGCTTCAGCTCTGGTTATATATCCTATCCTCCAATGAGAAAAGGTGACATTTGGAAGGCAAAGACAGATAATGGTGGAATATCATGGGTTCCAGACCTTGCCTGTGCCAAGACATGGATAGAAACACCCAGATCCCTGTACCTTCATTATACAGCATCGCTAAACCAACATTATAAATACCTCTTTGTCTATGCAATGAATTATGCATGTGGGTGTACCATGCCTATGTGCAAATAAATCCACCACAGGCTTTCCAATATTTTAAGTGTTTATCAAAGACAACATATGCCTGCCCTTGGCATAAAAGTGGTGGTGTCAGAACCACCAATTCATCTTAATTCCTGGACTTAGAGCGGCCATCACGTTTTACATTTTCAGTGAGAGGCAGTTGCCTGGGTAGCTTGCGGGAAGAGCTTGATCATTGGCCTTGTTTCTCCACCAGGCTCTGCTTTTTCTATCAATTCCACAGCTAAAACCCTCTCAGTCCTCACTCCCCCTATCTAAGATATCTACTGCAGTCCTCACTCCCCCCTATTTAAGATATCTACTGCAACCCTCATCCTCACATACAACACCCATTCTACCAGTCCCCAAAGCACACACATCCCTGGGTCGCTTGTCTTTTCAGTTCACTGCAGCAAACACTCAAACTTGCTCAATCTCTTCACTCAAAGACTCAGTCATGGACACTCTTACTGACAGTTGTGACTGCTTTGCATGATGTATTGTTGTTTCTACCTTCTTGCCCTTTGTGCTGTTGTCTGTGGCCAATAATGTTGCTACCATGTTGTGTTGCTACCATGTTGTAGTCATGTTGTGTTGCTACCATGCTGTGTTGTCATGTGTTGCTGCCTTGCCATGCTGTCTTAGGTCTCTTTATGTAGTGTTGTGTTGTCTCTCTTGTTGTGATGTGTGTTTTGTCCTATTTTCCTATATTTTTTCATCCCAGCCCCAGTCCCCGCAGGAGTCCTTATGCCTTTTGGTAGGCCGTCATTGTAAATAAGAATTTGTTCTTAACTGACTTGCCTAGTTAAATAAAAGTTAAATAAATACATATAAAAATGTTTTCAGCAATCAGTGTCTTTCTCTCTGTGAATGACTAATATGTTTGGGCGTTGAGTGGATTTGTAATGACACAGTGCCTCTAGGGGAAAAATAAAACAACCCAACTAATATCTTAGAAGATATTTAGCTCATCTGTCAGGGCTGGGACCTCTCTGGTGGCTGAGGTAGAAACATAGGTCCCATGTAGAGGGTCGTGGAGCCCACAGCAGGTGAGGCAGTGCAGTGGTGGATATCCTGGCCCATATGACGAGTGGACACTGAGTGAGCTCCCCCTCCTGTGACTGATTGGAGCAGGAGGTCGAAGTGGCATTTAATCAACTGATTGCATTGGCTGGTGCATAATGCCCCCCCCATCTTCAAAGATAATGGGCTTTCAGGGAGAGAGGGAGAAGATAAGAGTGGATAGATGGAAGAGAGAATGAGAGACAGTCTGTCAGAAACAAGATGTGTATGGATTGATGGAAAATGGATAGAGGGAGAATGGATTAAGTGAAGTTACACACATTAACATTTCTAAAAATGCTTACACATCCATAAGTAGGCTACTCTCACATACATTTAAGTAATTTGGCTGCTGCTCTTATCCAGAGAAACTAACAGGAGCAATTAGGGTTAAGGGCACACCTACAGATTTTCACCTAGTCAGCTCAGAGATTCAGACCAGCACAACCTTTCGGTTACTGACGCAACTCTCCACTCGGCTACCTGCCGCCACTAACATAATATACACATTTACAACATTGGCATGGTCAGGGTTCACAGAGCAGCATTAGAAATACAACTACAGTTTGGATGATACTGTACTGAACATATTATTTACTTACTGTTGTTATACCAGTTTGTGGGATGCTCAATTCATAGATTTACAAATAATAATGTATATACAACAAACAGGAATAACTGTTGAGAAATACAATGTGTATACTGTATATGACAGTGTACTAAAATGTGTGACTACTTGTATGCAAATACAGTCAGGTTAACAATGGCTGGCACCCTTGATAAAGATGAGCAAAAAGGTCTGTAAAAGAAATACTGAGCTATAATAGATAGTCCATTTTTGTAAATTATATTATTTTATACAAATACAATTGCGTAGAGATTTTTTTTCCAATAATTATGACCACTATATTTTTGGAAGAAAAAATATAGCTGTTAAACTATTTTTATCTGAGCAATTGTATTAGTATAAAATAATCTAATTGTCCCCTTGCAAGGATAACTGCGCTGAGACATTTTCTAAAATGTTTGTTTCATGAGATTGGAGAACACATTGGGAGGGATCTAAAACCATTCCTCCATATACAATCTTTCCAGATCCTTGATATCCTTTGTCTTTGCTTATGGACTGCCCTCTTCAATTCAAACCCCAGGTTTTCAATGGGGTTTAAGTTCGAAGACTGAGATGGCCATTGCAAAATGTAGATTTTTGTGGTCAATTAACAATTTTCTTGTGGATTTTGATGTGTCGTTGGGGTTATTGTCTTGCTGGAAGATCTACTTGCAGCAAAGTTTGTGCTAAAATATCCGGGTGCTAGCTAAAGTTTATAACAAGTGCCCCAGGACATGTGTGTGTGTGTAACCTTTATTTAACTGGGCAAGTCAGTTAATTAAGAACAAATTCAGTTTTGGAAACTTTAGAGTGTTTTCTATCCTAAGATGTCAATTATATGCATATTCTAGCATCTGGTCCTGAGAAATAGGCATTTTACTTTGGGAACGTTATTTTTCCAAAAATAAAAATAGTGCCCCCTAGCTTCAAGAGTTAAAAGAGATGGATGGAGATAAGGTGTGAAATATGCTGAATGGGTGTAGACAATGAAGAGCTATCCACTAGGTGTACCAAAACAATGAAGGGCCATTTTCTCTAAAGTGGGGTTACAAGTTGATCAACTTTCAAAGCAGAATTATTTTCCTATTGTGCCTCAACTGCAGTGTATGATACACTTTTCTAGTTGTGAGCCTTTACTTTTATCCAATGTAAAAACACAATTTCAAATGTTGCTACATAAGACTGAATCGAGGTGGTGGGTCACATTTTGCGATGGGGAGTATAGAAAATGCAGCAATTTTATAACAGATTTCATGCAATTCCACAAACTTTGCCATGGGCCACAGAGAAAAATTTGCAGTTTTACAGCAAATGTTCTGCGGTTTTACACATTTTGCCATGACTTATACCATCTCAATATGACATCTGATTCAGAGTGACTTAACAAAATCAGTTGGGACCCCCTGGAGGTCAGGGCCCCTGGGCACATGCACTCCGTGCTCGGTCGGTAATTTGGCCATGATTTCTACAAGTTTAGCCTGATGAATGTTAAGTGGATGGCCGTATAAAACATACTGTATCTTCATGAGAGGGCCATGAACATCACCTAGAGTGGTTCTTCCTGTAAAAGTTGCATAATACCGCAGCACACCATGCGGGCTGCCGCAGAATTGACACGTTATTTAATTGTCAGCCACTGTTGCAATTAATACTGGTTAGTGCTAGTTTGACCACCAGAGGGCATCTTTGAGAAGCATTTGATAGTCTTCAATATTGGCTGTACTAGAGAAGTTAAAACCTTTTTTTGTAAAAACATATTATATGGGATTAATTTGATTAATATTCAGTGTTTCCATCAAGAAAATATGGCGCTGTACAACCTGACAGTCGAGAATAGGCTACAGTACTAAGAGCATAACATTTCCACACCCTAATTGGAGACTAACGAATACCCAACCCGAGATTCAGTGAAAATAAAATCTCATTGATTCATCAAGACCAGTCCCCATGCTTGTCTCTGAGCAGCGCGAAATGGCGCTGAAATAGTTGATCACACACGGGTAGGCAATTCTTGAACATGGGGTGAGACATTCTTACTAATATGTAAATAAAGCCAGTTATTTATTTAGAATCATTTATTTAGGAGGGAGAGAAACCAAAAGCCCACCGTCACCTCATGGGTCTCCTGATCATGGTCAGCACGGGTATTGAACCAGTATCTGTAAAAACACAGTTTGCACTGTGAGTGTCTTAGACCACTGCACCCCTTGGGAGGCCCCATCCACAACGTTTTTAATATGATCAATTGTCCTGCTAATAGCCCATTATGGCGCTGTACGTCATGACCGGTCGGGAGTATGCTACAGTACTACAGTAAGAGCAAAATAATCCTAACATTAACACACCCTAATTGTAGTCTAACCAATACTCAAATGGAGATTCAATAAAAATAAAAATCTCATTGCCTCTTCCATTGAGTATTTTCCAGAAATCATAATCAGTTGTCTAACTCCCACTTGCGCTGGTCTGGAGCAGTGACGCAGGGCACCATACTAAACCACAAATTACCTCTAACTCCCGCAGCATAATCTCAAAACTTTTAGTTGAGCAACCACTGTAGTAATGCCTTATACTGTTGTATTTATTATCTATGATTTCGATGCACTTTTGTTTGCAATGCCGTAGTAATTAGTATGAAAAATAGTACATTGTAGATTTCAATTTCAAATGTCATATGCTATGGACAACCTATTCATGAAAAATGTGGGAATAGGGCTTGAATTTGTTAAATTTTTTTGACAAGTGGAGGCTGGTGAATAGAACAATTGAGGAGGATGGGAGACCCACGCACATTAAAAAAATTGTTAAAGACTAATTCATTTTACCTAAAGCATTTAATAAAGACATTTAAAGTACAATATTATGGGGAATGGGAATGAGAGGGCTACTTACACCGTGTTGGAAAGGGATCACAGCAGTTATTGAATGAGGGTATGAGGCATGACTTGATGTCTTCAGAGGTTTGACCAGTGCAGGATAGGAGCTAAGAATTAGTTAGTCCAAGCAAGGAACAAAATCATTGATGTGTAATAATGTGATTGTGCAGGTGATTGACTCTACATACAGTGATGAGAGAAAATTGATAGGGGTACTCACGGTGCTTGGAGGAGAAACATTCAATGTGCCAGTGGATGAGCGGGCACATGAAACGTGGCTTCAGTTCATGTCAGGGGAAAGTTGACAATGATAGTGGAGTAGTCATTCTTGCTTGCCGAGATTTTGTTTTTTCATTTAGCTGAACGATCGATGTTCTTCAGGTGACTGCACCCAGACTTTCCGAAAAGCAGGTACAGGCAGCCTGATGAAAGGCTCCCTGTTAACCAGCTATACTTTTGATTCAAGTTAGTATTGAACGCCCTCACATTTTCATCTGTCTTCAAGAAACTGAAGCATGAAGCAAATTTCACTAAATTTCACTAATTGAACAAAAATATAAAGTTCTATAACAAAGAAAACTATTTCATTTGAAAAAACTAATTTGAATGGAATAATAACCAAAACATGCTCAACTAGCACTCTTCACTCCTAATCTCTATCCAACAATGTCACCAAGCCTCTCAACACATACAGTAGAACCCCCATAATGCTCTGTGGCACAATCCCAATACAACTCACTAGGTTAATTTATGATCCTAATTCTATGATTGGAGGGACAACATGTCATTTCATAACGCAAAAGCTTTGATTGGTTGGAGGACGTCCTCCGGGAATGGTCATAATTACCATGTACAGTGGGAAGAACAAGTATTTGATAACCTGTAAATCGGCAGTGTTTCCTACTTACAAAGCATATAGAGGTCTGTAATTTTTATCATAGGTACACTTCAACTGTGAGAGACAGAATCTAAAATAAAAATCCAGAAAATCACATTGTATGATTTTTAAGTAATTAATTTGCATTTTATTGCATGACATAAGTATTTGATACATTTATTTTTATTTATTTTACCTTAATTTTACTAGGCAAGTCAGTTAAGAACAAATTCTTATTTTCAATGACGGCCTAGGAACAGTGGGTTAACTGCCTGTTCAGGGGCAGGAACATACATGCATACATCAGAAAAACAGAACTTAAAATTTGGTACAGAAACCTTTGTTTGCAATTACAGAGATCATACGTTTCCTGTAGTTCTTGACCATGTTTGCACACACTGCAGCAGGGATTTTGGCCCACTCCTGCATACAGACCTTCTCCAGATCCTTCAGGTTTCCGGGCTGTCGCTGGGCAATACGGACTTTCAGCTCCCTCCAAAGATTTTGTATTGGGTTCAGGTCTGGAGACTGGGTAGGCCAATCCAGGACCTTGAGATGCTTCTTACGGAGCCACACCTTAGTTGCCCTGGCTGTGTGTCATGCTGGAAGACCCAGCCACGACCCATCTTCAATGCTCTTACTGAGGGAAGGAGGTTGTTGACCAAGATCTCGCGATACATGGCCCCATCCATCCTCCCCTCAATACGGTGCAGTCATCCTCTCCCCTTTGCAGAAAAGCATCCCCAAATGTTTCCAACTCAAAGCTTCACGGTTGGGATGGTGTTCTTGGGGTTGTACTCATCCTTCTTCCTTCAAACACGGCAAGTGGAGTTTAGACCCTAAAGCTCTATTTTAGTCTCATCAGGCCACATGACCTTTCCCATTCCTCCTCTGGATCATCCAGATGGTCATTGGCAAACTTCAGACGGGTCTGGACATGCGCTGGCTTGAGCAGGCGCTGCAGGATTTTAATCCATGACGGTGTAGTGTGTTACTAATGGATTTCTCTCGTCAGGTCATTGGGGCGGCAGGGTAGCTTGTGGTTAGAGAGTTCGACTAGTAACTGGAAGGTTGCAAGTTCAAATCCCCGAGCTGACAAGGTACAAATCTATCAATATTCCCCTGAACAGGCAGTTAACCCACAATTCCTAGGTTGTCATTGAAAGTACAAATTTGTTCTTAACTGACTTGCCTAGTTAACTTCTTGCGTGAGCAATCCCGGAACCGGGATTCTATTTATAGCCTCAAGCTCATTAGCATAATGCAACGTTAACTATTCATGAAAATCGCAAATAAAATGAAATAAATATATTTGCTCTCAAGCTTAGACTTTTGTTAACAACACTGTCATCTCAGATTTTCAAAATATGCTTTTCAACCATAGCTAAACAAGCATTTGTGTAAGAGTGTTGATAGCTAGCATAGCTATAAGCCTAGAATTCAGCCAGCAACATTTTCACAAAAACAAGAAAATCAGTCAAATAAAATCATTTACCTTTGAAGAACTTCAGATGTTTTCAATGAGGAGACTCTCAGATAGCAAATGTTCAGTTTTTCAAAAAAATATTATTTGTGTAGGACAAATCGCTCCGTTTTGTTCACGTTTGGCTATGAAAAAAACCTGTATCCAGTTATAGCCTCAAGCTCATTAGCATAACGTAACGTTAACTATTTATGAAAATCGCAAATGAAATGAATGTGCTAGCTCTCAAGCTTAGCCTTTTCTTAACAACACTGTCATCTCAGATTTTCAAAATATGCTTTTGAACCATAGCAAAACAAGCATTTGTGTTAGCTAGCGTAGCATTTAGCGTAGCATTTAGCGTAGCATTTAGCGGGCAACATTTGCACAAAAAACAGAAAAGGATTCAAATAAAATAATTTACCTTTGAAGAACTTCGGATGTTTTCAATGGAGGAGACTCAGTTACATAGCAAATGTTCAGTTTTTCCTGAAAGATTCTTTGTGTAGGAGAAATCGCTCCGTTTTGTACATCACGTTTGGGTACCAAAAAAAAAAAAAAAATTCAGTCATCAAAACGGCGAACTGTTTTCCAAATTAACTCCATAATATCGACTGAAACACGGCAAACACTGTTTAGAATCAATCCTCAATGTGTTTTTCACATATCTCTTCATTGATATATCGTTTGTGGTAGTCTCCTTTCTCCGGTGAATCGCTTGGAAAAAGACGTGCAGTTGAAGATGACGCACCAATTTCGACGGAGGACACCGGGCGGACACCTGGAAAATGTAGTCTCTTATGGTCAATCTTCCAATGACATGCCTACAAATACGTCACAATGCTGCATACACCTTGGGAAAACGATAGAAAGGGCAGGCTCATTCCTGGCGCATTCACAGCCATATAAGGAGACAATGAAAAACAGAGCCTCAAAAGTCCTGCTCATTTCCTGTTTGAAGTTTCATCTTGGTTTCGCCTGTAGCATCAGTTCTGGGGCACTCACAGACAATATCCTTGCAGTTCTGGAAACGTCAGAGTGTTTTCTTTCCAAAGCTATCAATTATATGCATAGTCGACCATCTTTTTGTGACAAAATATTGCTCTTAAAATGGGCACGTCTTTTTATCCAAAAATGAAATAGCTCCCCCATAGATTTAACAGGTTAAATAAAGGTAAAATAAAAAAATTGACCAGGTCCTGCCATGAAGTTCTGTGCTGATCCCTCACCTTCCTCATGATAATTCATTCCCCACGAGGTGAAATCTTGCATGGATCCCCAGACCGAGGGTGACTGACCGTCATCTTGAACTTCTTCCATGTTCTAATAATTGCACCAACAGTTGTTTCCTTCTCACCAAGCTGCTTGCCTATTGTCCTGTAGCCCATCCCAGCCTTGTGCAGGTCTACAATTTTAACCCTGATGTCCTTACACAGCTCTCTGGTTTTGGCAATTGTGGAGAGGATTGAGTGTGTGGTCAGGTGTCTTTTATACAAGTAACGAGTTCAAACAGGTGCAATTAATACAGGTAATGAGTGGAGAACAGCAGGGCTTCTTAAAGAAAAACTAAAAGGTCTGTGAGAGCCGGAATTCTTACTGGTTGGTAGGTGATCAAATACTTATGTCATGCAATAAAATGCAAATGAATTACTTAAAAATCATACAATGTGATTTTCTGGATTTTTGTTTTAGATTCCGTCTCTCACAGTTGAAGTGTTCCTATGATAAAAAATTACAGACCTCTACATGCTTTGTAAGTAGGAAAACCTGCAAAATTGGCAGTGTATCAAATACTTGTTCTCCCCACTGTATGTCGATGGAAGGGGGTGAGGCCTATGGTTTTGTATTGAAGTCAGTGTTGCCAGACAAGGATGGGAGATAGCTGTCCTCCGGCTACACCATGGTGCTACCACAGACAATGCTGTTGAAGTTACTTTAGACCTTCATTGCAAAACAGTGTATTTTAATCAATTATTTGGTGACGTATATTTTGTCTAAAAAGGACAACTTTTTTAATGTTTCATTATTTTTTATGAAATTTCACTGAGGATGGTCCTCCCCTTCCTCCTCTGAAGAGCCTCCACTAATCTACATATACTCACAATGAACTTTACAATTGACATGCTACAAGATTTCAGCTGCCTTATTAATGTAATCGCTTTTTATGTAACTAGAGGTCAGGGAAAATCCGACTAATTTCCTGTTGCTTTGCTCTCATTCATTGTTGTCTATCCCCCCTGTGAACTAATCTACTGATTCGCCACAATCTTTCATCTAATATAAAGTGATGAACACAAAGTGGTTTTGTTACACATTTTCAAATTGTGTTAGTTTTTATTTCTGAAATTCGATATAAATTGATGCGTGTTTGTCATAGAACAATAGGATCACTGCAATAGACTCTCGGCTATGCAGTTTGCATGCCTGTGATGTATCATTCTGGCACAAATTGACGGACAGCCCAATCAGCAAATGAGTGTTAAGGCGGGACTCCCAAGCATCCAATGGCTGTGGATATGTAACCCGAGACCCCAGAGTCATTTGAGGCCAATTGAATTGAAGTATGAAAGCGGGGCTGTCAGCCAGAACTGTTGTGAAGCAATTTGGCCTAACTGAAGTTGATCTAATCAAATTACCTTTATATGCCTTGATAAAACAATGAAATTATAACGGAAGTCCCCAAAATAGGGGAATTAACATTTATTAGACAGCTGGTTAGACTAACCTACCGATTAATACATTTTTCGTAGACTTTTTGGGAAGGTCAGGGCCCCCTAGCGGCCGATTATGTCACTTAGTGGCTTGGGCAGGTTCTGATGGTAGGGGGCCGTAATGAGGTCCCCAGGGATTTTTTTTAAATCAACAACATGCCACCTGGAGTTCCCACTGCAACTGTTCTATAAATCTGTCCTGCAGAGTGTGTTGTCCTTTGGTCTGATATGCATGTTTGGAAACATGTGAGCGCAAGACCAAGTCAAGCTTCAGGACGGCGGGAAGGATAATTGGTACTCATCATCTCCACTCAAAACTCAGTCACAGCAGCAGCTGGACAAGGGTAAAGAGACTTCTTCAAAATCAAATCAAAATGGATAGATATGGGGACTCTTTTATTCCAACAGCCATTAGGCTGTATAAGGGATCGTCTGATGGTCCCTTGAGTATACAGTATATTACACTTAAAACATGTAGCTATAGCACTTTCAATTAATTATATTGTGTAGTTTCTGTGTTTTCATGTTTTATGTGCTCTCTTTTTAAGCACATGACCAAATTAATGTCCCCCTGGTGGGATAATAAAGTTGATCTGAATCTGAAAATACTGAAAAAGTTCTGCCTGGAAAAGGTTAATCTGGTTTGAAATCCTTGACATCTATTCAAATCACACCCATTCATACTATAGACAGGACCTGCAGTCATAAAAACATTATTTTTCAAATGTAATATGAAATGATGATGCTCTTTAACAATTTTCACTTTGCAAACATTTGAACAAATTATATATGCAGTGCTTATTTTTCCTTGAATAACTTTGATTGAAAGTTTGGGCAGTGCTTTTTAAGTTTTAAAGAAGAAAAATGAATTATACAGACACCTGGCCATAGTTGGCTGGCCTAAGAAAAACAATAATTGTTCCATGGAATTGGAAGAAGCACTGCAAAAGACACAATAATTTAGACAATATTAAAGGTGAGCAAAGCAATACACATGAAATATATGTTATTTTTGAGCAGTGGGGGGTTAAAGTAAGAGGTTTAAGATATTGCTTACTGGAGTTTCTCTCATGAACTCTAACACATTTCTTTCATTTAAAAAGTGACGAGTTGCAATCATCACTGACCGGTATTGGACCATAAATATGTTTTCCGCAGCTTCTACTTGTGGGTGACTCAGTATCTGGAGAAGTCCCAAAAGCAACAGCAGACCGAATTTAAGTATCAGTTTGTGAGATTGCCAAACACATTTGCAGTAAATGATAAAACATAATGCGCTCATGAGAAAATGCCCACTCTGACATGAAACAAAATGGTGAACCCACTCCCTTCCATTAGCATTGCCCTTCAGGACTATTTAAGTTGAGGCCTGTTGAAAGCCGGCCATGAATCAAGATTTCTACAAGGTTGGTGGTAAAGCTCCCAATATGTATGCCTGGCCTAGCCCTCTGTGTGTACTGAACAGAGGGGAATGAAATTAGTAGTTTCCAACACTCAATTGACCTGTTATCTGGAGTTTAATACAGGTGAATACCACACTTCAATTTGGTCCCAATGACTGACTAATTTTACTGGTGCCGAGAAATATAATGCAGGTGCTCCATTTTAAATTAAACAGCCAAACCTGGTTTAATGCATGAAGGCGTGAGCAGGAACATTTAACATTTAATCAGTAAGATCCACGTTATTAAAAAGACAGATAGTTTGAAGATACCAATATTATTAGAGAGATGACTTCTTTATTAAAACAAAACTATAATTAGTCCATAAAAAGAGACATTATGTGGAGAATCACCCTTTGAAGTGGTCAGATATGTCGCTTTTGTGCTCCGCATTTCCCCGACAAGGTAATTGGGAAGTTCTTTGCCATGGACAATGATCAAGTAAAGGCCTTCAGAAACCCTCTAACCATAAGATTCCCCACCAAGGAGTTAGCTAGGATTTTTAAATGAGTAGTTTTTAAAAGATACTAGATATTAAGATTATTACTCATTGGAGCTCATCCACCCCCCTCTTAACCTCTTGAAACTCTAGGGGCGCTATATCATTTTTGGATAAAAAGACGTTCCCGTTTTAAGCGCAATATTTTGTCACAGAAAGATGCTCGACTATGCATATAATTGGTAGCTTTGGAAAGAAAACACTCTGACGTTTCCAGAACTGCAAAGATATTTTCTGTGCGTGCCCTAGAACGTGAGCTACAGGCAAAACCAAGATGAAACGGCATCCAGGAAATGAGCAGGATTTTTGAGGCTCCGTTTTCCATTGTCTCCTTATATGGCTGTGAATGCGAGAGGAATGAGTCTGCCCTTTCTGTCGTTTCCCCAAGGTGTCTGCAGCATTGTGACGTATTTGTAGGCATATCATTGGAAGATTGACCATAAGAGACCACATTTACCAGGTGTCCTGCGCCGAAATTGGTGCGCAAACCTCAACTGCAAGTCTTTTTCCATGGGATTCAGAGAAGAAAGCAGGCTTCCACGAACGATATATCAATGAAGAGATATGTGAAAAAACACCTTGCCATGTTTCGGTCGATATTATGGAGTTAATTCGGAAAAAGTTTGACGTTGTTGGTGACTGAATTTTCGGTTCGTTTCGGTAGCCAAATGTGATGTACAAAACGGAGCGATTTCTCCTACACAAAGATGCTTTCAGGAAAAACTGAACATTTGCTATGTAACTGAGAGTCTCCTCATTGAAAACATCCGAAGCTCTTCAAAGGTAAATTATTTTATTTATTTGGTTATCTGGTTTTTGTGAAAATGTTGCGTGCTAAATGCTACTCAAAATGCTAAGCTAGCTTAGCATACTCTTACACAAATTAGTGAATAGCGATGGTTCAAAAGCATATTTTGAAAATCTGAGATGACAGTGTTGTTAAGAAAAGGCTAAGCTTTAGAGCAAGCACATTATTTTCATTTTATTTGCGATTTTCAGAAATCATTAACGTTACATTATGCTAATGAGCTTGAGGCTATAACTGTATACAGGTTTTTTTCATAGCCAAACGTGAACAAAACGGAACGATTTGTCCTACACAAATAATATTTTTTTGAAAAACTGAACATTTGCTATCTAACTGAGAGTCTCCTCATTGAAAACATCTGAAGTTCTTCAAAGGTAAATGATTTTATTTGAATTATTTCTTGTTTTTGTGAAAATGTTGCTGGCTGAATTCTAGGCTTATAGCTATGTTAGCAATCAATACTCTTACACAAATGCTTGTTTAGCTATGGTTGAAAAGCATATTTTGAACATCTGAGATGACAGTGTTGTTAACAAAAGTCTAAGCTTGAGAGCAAATATATTTATTTTATTTCATTTGCGATTTTCATGAATAGTTAACGTTGCGTTATGCTAATGAGCTTGAGGCTATAAATAGAATCCTGGATCCGGGATTGCGCGACGCAACAGGTTAAAGTCGTTACATCACACCTCCTCGGAGTTTGCTTTTGAATTCATTCATTGCCATTGTCCAGAAGGAATCAGATCGATTAATTTTAATTACCGTCGATACCATCTTTATTCCGCATAAAATGTTTAGTTTGCTTTAAGGCATAAAGATGACTTGCTTGGCAAATCTTCCACTAGACTTTATCCTGAAAGCGCAGCACAGCACTGGTTGTGGCAATTTGCTTTAATATGCAAATTATTCTTTGATAAAGGCAATGGCTTTGTATACCATTAATTTTATATTACCAGGCACTTCCATAATCTATTACTGAGATACAAAGTACAAGAATGATCCCTGTATTATTGGGGAGTTGGGTTAGAGACAAAGTAAATCTTTGCTGTGGCTGATTGGTTGCGCTTCTCAGATTGGCTGTCAGATCTTTAAGATCAACCCCCAATCATCTTCGGACCTTGGAGTTATTAAAGGCTGAATCTTGTTATGACTCTCCAATTAATTTCACTGCTGGCTATGGCATCGCTGCTGCAAAAATATAGTTTAATCTTTTATCAACTATTGTCAGGTGTGGAATAAAGATGAGAAAATGTGTCTTGTGCACTGATCATCCCCAATGAAGATCAGGCCAGGCAATGCTGCCGCTGAAATTTGCAACTGCTCTCTCACTCGGCCTCTTTCATTGTATAATAAGGCTCCAAAGTATAATGTCTCTAGAAAAGTCTACACAGTGCCCCCCGAGAGTATTTTTCCACATTTTGTTAGGTTACAGCCTTATTCTAAAATTTATGAAACATTTTTTTTCCACTCATCAATCTACACACAATACCCCATAATGACAAGGCAAAAACAGATTTCTAGATTTTTTTTAAACAGAAATATCACATTTACTTAAGTACTCAGACCCTTTACTCAGTACGTTGTTGAAGCACCTTTGGCAGCAATTACAGACTTGATTCTTCCTGGGTATGCTGCTACAAGCTCGGCACACCTGTATTTGGGGAGTTTCTCCCATACTTCTCTACAGATCCTCCCGAGCTCAGTCAGGTTGGATGGGGAGTGTTGCTTCGTGGCTATTTTCATGGCTATTTTCAGGTTTCTCCAGAGATGTTCTCCAAAGTCCGGGCTTTGGCTGGGCCACTCAAGGACATTCAGAGACTTGTCCTGAAGCCACTCCTGCATTGGCTGTGTGCTTAGGGTTGCTGTTCTGTTGGAAGGTGAACCTTGGTCCCAGTCTGAGGTCCTGAGTGCTCTGGAGCAGGTTTTCATCAAGGATCTCTCTGTACTTTGCGCCATTCCTCTTTGCCTTGATCCTGACTAGTCTCCCAGTCCCTGCCACTAAAAAAAACAGCATGATGCTGCCAACACCACGCTTCACTGTAGGGATGGTGCCAGGTTCTTCAGACCAAAAAGTTGAAATTTGGTTTCATCAGACAAGAGAATCATGTGTCTCGTGGTCTGGGAGTCTTTAGGTGCCTTATGGCAAACTCCAAGCGGCTGACATTTGCCTTTTACATTTACATTACATTTAAGTCATTTAGCAGACGCTCTTATCCAGAGCGACTTACAAATTGGTGAATTCACCTTTTGACATCCAGTGGAACAGCCACTTTACAATAGTGCATCTAAATCATTAAGGGGGGGTGGTGAGAAGGATTACTTATCCTATCCTAGGTATTCCTTGAAGAGGTGGGGTTTCAGGTGTCTCCGGAAGGTGGTGATTGTCTCCGCTGTCCTGGCGTCGTGAGGGAGTTTGTTCCACCATTGGGGGGCCAGAGCAGCGAACAGTTTTGACTGGGCTGAGCGGGAACTGTACTTCCTCAATGGTAGGGAGGCGAGCAGGCCAGAGGTGGATGAACGCAGTGCCCTTGCTTGGGTGTAGGGCCTGATCAGAGCCTGGAGGTACTGCGGTGCCGTTCCCCTCACAGCTCCGTAGGCAAGCACCATGGTCTTGTAGCGGATGCGAGCTTCAACTGGAAGCCAGTGGAGAGAGCGGAGGAGCGGGGTGACGTGAGAGAACTTGGGAAGGTTGAACACCAGACGGGCTGCGGCGTTCTGGATGAGTTGTAGGGGTTTAATGGCACAGGCAGGGAGCCCAGCCAACAGCGAGTTGCAGTAATCCAGACGGGAGATGACAAGTGCCTGGATTAGGACCTGCGCCGCTTCCTGTGTGAGGCAGGGTCGTACTCTGCGGATGTTGTAGAGCATGAACCTACAGGAACGGGCCACCGCCATGATGTTGGTTGAGAACGACAGGGTGTTGTCCAGGATCACGCCAAGGTTCTTAGCGCTCTGGGAGGAGGACACAATGGAGTTGTCAACCGTGATGGCGAGATCATGGAACGGGCAGTCCTTCCCCGGGAGGAAGAGCAGCTCCGTCTTGCCGAGGTTCAGCTTGAGGTGGTGATCCGTCATCCACACTGATATGTCTGCCAGACATGCAGAGATGCGATTCGCCACCTGGTCATCAGAAGGGGGAAAGGAGAAGATTAATTGTGTGTCGTCTGCATAGCAATGATAGGAGAGACCATGTGAGGTTATGACAGAGCCAAGTGACTTGGTGTATAGCGAGAATAGGAGAGGGCCTAGAACAGAGCCCTGGGGGACACCAGTGGTGAGAGCGCGTGGCGAGGAGACAGATTCTCGCCACGCCACCTGGTAGGAGCGACCTGTCAGGTAGGACGCAATCCAAGCGTGGGCCGCGCCGGAGATGCCCAACTCGGAGAGGGTGGAGAGGAGGATCTGATGGTTCACAGTATCGAAGGCAGCCGATAGGTCTAGAAGGATGAGAGCAGAGGAGAGAGAGTTAGCTTTAGCAGTGCGGAGCGCCTCTGTGATGCAGAGAAGAGCAGTCTCAGTTGAATGACAAGTCTTGAAACCTGACTGATTTGGATCAAGAAGGTCATTCTGAGAGAGATAGCGGGAGAGCTGGCCAAGGACGGCACGTTCAAGAGTTTTGGAGAGAAAAGAAGGAAGGGATACTGGTCTGTAGTTGTTGACATCGGAGGGATCGAGTGTAGGTTTTTTCAGAAGGGGTGCAACTCTCGCTCTCTTGAAGACGGAAGGGACGTAGCCAGCGGTCAGGGATGAGTTGATGAGCGAGGTGAGGTAAGGGAGAAGGTCCCCGGAAATGGTCTGGAGAAGAGAGGAGGGGATAGGGTCGAGCGGGCAGGTTGTTGGGCGGCCGGCCGTCACAAGAAGCGAGATTTCATCTGGAGAGAGAGGGGAGAAAGAGGTCAGAGCACAGGGTAGGGCAGTGTGAGCAGAACCAGCGGTGTCGTTTGACTTAGCAAACGAGGATCGGATGTCGTCGACCTTCTTTTCAAAATGGTTGACGAAGTCATCTGCAGAGAGGGAGGAGGGGGGAGGGGGAGGAGGATTCAGGAGGGAGGAGAAGGTGGCAAAGAGCTTCCTAGGGTTAGAGGCAGATGCTTGGAATTTAGAGTGGTAGAAAGTGGCTTTAGCAGCAGAGACAGAGGAGGAAAATGTAGAGAGGAGGGAGTGAAAGGATGCCAGGTCCGCAGGGAGGCGAGTTTTCCTCCATTTCCGCTCGGCTGCCCGGAGCTCTGTTCTGTGAGCTCGCAATGAGTCATCGAGCCACGGAGCGGGAGGGGAGGACCGAGCCGGCCTGGAGGATAGGGGACATAGAGAGTCAAAGGATGCAGAAAGGGAAGAGAGGAGGGTTGAGGAGGCAGAATCAGGAGAAAGGTTGGAGAAGGTATGAGCAGAGGGAAGAGATGATAGGATGGAAGAGGAAAGAGTAGCGGGGGAGAGAGAGCGAAGGTTGGGACGGCGCGATACCATCCGAGTAGGGGCAGTGTGGGAAGTGTTGGATGAGAGCGAGAGGGAAAAGGATACAAGGTAGTGGTCGGAGACTTGGAGGGGAGTTGCAGTGAGGTTAGTGGAAGAACAGCATCTAGTAAAGATGAGGTCGAGCGTATTGCCTGCCTTGTGAGTAGGGGGGGAGGTGAGAGGGTGAGGTCAAAAGAGGAGAGGAGTGGAAAGAAGGAGGCAGAGAGGAATGAGTCAAAGGTAGACGTGGGGAGGTTAAAGTCGCCCAGGACTGTGAGAGGTGAGCCGTCCTCAGGAAAGGAGCTTATCAAGGCATCAAGCTCATTGATGAACTCTCCGATGGAACCTGGAGGGCGATAAATGATAAGGATGTTAAGCTTGAAAGGGCTGGTAACTGTGACAGCATGGAATTCAAAGGAGGCGATAGATAGATGGGTAAGGGGAGAGAGAGAGAATGACCACTTGGGAGAGATGAGGACCCCGGTGCCACCACCCCGCTGACCAGAAGCTCTCGGGGTGTGCGAGAACACGTGGGCGGACGAAGAGAGAGCAGTAGGAGTAGCAGTGTTATCTGTGGTGATCCATGTTTCCGTCAGTGCCAGGAAGTCGAGGGACTGGAGGGAGGCATAGGCTGAGATGAACTCTGCCTTGTTGGCCGCAGATCGGCAGTTCCAGAGGCTACCGGAGACCAGGAACTCCACGTGGGTCGTGCGCGCTGGGACCACCAGATTAGGGTGGCCGCGGCCACGCGGTGTGGAGCGTTTTACTGAGGAATGGTTCTGTCTGGCCACTACCATAAAAGCCTGATTGGTGGAGTGCTGCAGAGATGTTTGTCCTTTTGGAAGGTTCTCCCATCTCCATAGAGGAACTCTAGAACTATGTCAGAGTGACCATTGGGTTCTTGGTCACCTCCCTGACCAAGGCCCTTCTCCTGTGATTGCTTAGTTTGGCTGGGCGGCCAGCTCTAAGAAGAGTCAATTGTTCCAAACTTCTTTAATTTAAGAATAATGGAGGCCACTTTGTCCTTGGGAACATTCAATGCTGGAGATTTTTTTTGTACACTTCCCCATATCTGTACCTATACAACAATCCTGTCTTGGAGCTCTACAGACAATTCCTTAGACTTCATGTCTTGGTTTTTGCTCTGATATGCACTATGGACCTTTCCAAATGATGTACAATCAATTTAATTTACCACAGGTGGACTTCTTTTTTTTCTGTTTTTCTTTATTTATTTTACCTTTATTTAACCAGGCAAGTCAGTTGAGAACAAATTCTTATTTTCAATGACAGCCTGGGAACAGTGGGTTAACTGCCTGTTCAGGGGCAGAATGACAGATTTGTACCTTGTCAGCTTGGGGGTTTGAACTCACAACCTTCCGGTTACTAGTCCAATGATCTAACCACTAGGCTACCCTGCCGCCCCAAACTTTGATGAAGTTGTAGAAAGGATGATCAATGGAAACAGGATGCACCTGAGCTCAATTTCGTGTCTCATAGCAAAGGAACTGAATACTTAAGTAAATACGGTCTCTGTTTTTTACATTTAATACATTTTCAAACATTTCTAAAAACCTATTTTCTCTTTGCCATTATGGGGTATTATTTGTAGATTGCTGAGGAGTTTTAAAATATGTAATCAATTTTAGAATAAGGCTGTAATGTAACAAAATGTGGAAAAAGTCAAGGAGTCTGAATACTTTCCAAAAGCACTGTACCAGTATGCTTTTATTAGCCATTCACTATCAGATTGTGGTCAAAACACTTGTGAAAATGCAGCGTAGTACAGTACATCACTCCTATAGCAAGGTCACTGAGAGTAGGGTGTTGGTGGCAGCAATGAAATGGATAGAGATTAGAGTTTGATGCAGAGGGGAAGAGGCATCTGAAGCTATTGACCCTCTCTGAAGTATTTATTAATAGGAATAGGTGTTTCTCCCCCAGGGGAATGGGATAGCTTGACACCTATCAATGATCTCATCCGTCTCTCTCCACGTGTAGCCTAATGCCGTTGTGGTTCAGCTCCTTTGAACCCTGCAGTGAATCTCCACATCCCACATCCCCCTCTCTGACTCCTGCTCCTCCTGGGCAGATTCTCTCTGCGTCCCAAAGGGCACCATATTCCCTATATTATAGATGCATCTATATTATATTAGGTTTTGATTGACCAATGCATGTTGAATTGGCTTTTTCCTCTCTTTTATCCCTCCCTCCATATTCTGGAACTAAATTTGGCACATCAGCTGAGAACTCCATTCCCTAAATGGTCACCAGATAGTGCCGCCATATGTTCTTTAGTTTTTTTGCCGAAAAAGGGGATGGAAAATTAGCAATTTCGCATATTCACTTTTTGAAATGACCTCCAAGTTGTAAACAGTGACACTCGAATCACAGAGAACAACTAATTATGAACACTTCCTTCCATTTGAATATTTGAGAAAGGTGTTGTTCATGTTATTAAAGTCAATCTTCTAGTTTTGATTTCCCCATTCTAAATTAAAGCTAGCTCATGAATGGGGAAAACACACATTTTAATAGTAATAGGGGGATTGATAGTTACATATCGGGATATTATTTTTGACATTGTAATGTATCGTTTTGACTATTATTTTGCGCTCGTTGACAGATCGCATAATCTCATTCAAAGTGAGGATACTGTCGGGTAGGTTCCTTTTACATTTACATTTAAGTCATTTAGCAGACGCTCTTATCCAGAGCGACTTACAAATTGGTTCCTTGTTCCTTGTCAATCATTGGCTCATTGGTGAAATTGACAGTAAGAAAATATCTTCTTTAAGTAAATCAAGCAAACCTTTATTAATGCAATTGCAGACAGAAGTTAACAATTTAAACACAGCATGTTTGTCTCAGAGTAAGTTCTGCAACCAAGCAAAGGGCACAGCTGATTATATACCTATGATCACTCCCTAATGGTGTGATCATCTACATCAATGTATATGTGCAGCAATAAACTGAGGTTACCTTATAAGGTAACCTAGAACAGTATCTTCTCTGAATTCTAAGTATCATTTGCATTTTCCACTGTCACATGAGATCAAGTGTCAAAACCAGACCGTGTTAACTTCTCATCTCTTTACCTAGTTCCGGTCTGACTCACACCCAGCCTGCAGGCACACTCTTGCAACAGCTAGGGTGTAACCGCAAAGACTAATATAGATAGCTTGTGCAAAGTATAGTGGCAGAGTTCCAGACACATAGCAACAGTATAATAGTGAGACCTGCTATTATAAGGCCTGCAGCAAGCAGATGAATCCTAAGGTCCCCATAATCAATAATGGTGGGAGGGTCTTTGGGACCCTCCCATTATTGATTAAGGGGACCTTAGGATTCATATGCTTGATAAGTAAATTATTAATTATTACCTCAGTCTCATAATTCTTGAATATCTGCACAAGCGCTAACCTAAGTGATGAATCAGCGATACACAAATTATTAGCTAACTAAATAATAACACAGAATACCATACACACTTACATGAGATAAAAGTCCCTAGTGGACTGACACGATATTATGGCTTGTCACACAATGGAAAGGGGATGGGGAAAGATAAAGAGCGGGAGAGACAAAGGGAGTGGACTTATCGTACATACATTTGGAAACTACACTACACTCACTGTAAATATGACAATTTAGTACCCTAACAACTGCTCATTCGGATTAGAAATGCAACATTCCATTCCCCAAACTAGGCCCCAAAAGGAATTGTCTGCTTCCTATGGTTTACGATCGACGTGAGGTGTCATAAAACCCCCACATCCATCCATCTCCCCCTCTAAGGGAGAGAGAGAACTCTGTACAGCTGATCCACTGTAACCTGGTATTTAGGATCATGACACTTTCCATTTTTTACTACTCAGTGTATTTAGTAAATATTTTTCTTAACTCTTATTTTTCTTCAAAATGCATTGTTGGTTAAGGGCTTGTAAGTAAGCATTTCATGGTAAGGGCTACACCTGTTGTATTCGGCACACGTAACAAATACAATTTGATTGTATATGTGATCCATCTTAGGTAACTAGGCGTATGTTGCAGGTCATTACTTCAGAGGAGAACCGTTTGAACGTAAACTTTTTTAGACAGAAAAATGCCTTCTTGAACATGTGAACTTGTATATGCCTTGATAACAAACGTGTATGCCATCTGTAAATACAAATTCAATTGTTAAATTACGAGCCTAGTTGGTTTAACCAAAGTAAATGCCAGCAACCTTCCCGCTAGCCATGATTTTCTGAGATAATGAGTGGGCTGGAGTTGCCGAGAGATGAGTTTGGATTGGTCTGCCATATAGAACGCTTCTGACTATTTGAGCTGGTCGGTATGTCTAGGTAATTCTGTCTAACGCAGCTTTTTATTATTATTCTTTCTGTGTTGTCTATTAAAACTGTGTTGCTCTACACTTTCTGGAGGACTGAGTTTTGAAATCAGTGGATTTTGAGTAAGTAAGGAGATGGAGAAAACAGATTATCCAGATTAAATCTTCAAACTAAGTGTAAGGGTTTGAACAATGCTGAATTGGTGTAGACAAAGAAGGGCTCTTCAATAGTAGTACCAAAACATTCAAATGCCATTTTCTCAAAAGTGAGTTTCAAGTTTAACTACTTCCAAAGCAAAATTATTTTCCCATTGTTCCTCAACTGAAGTGTTTGATATAGCATTATGTAGCTCTGAGTCTCTATTTTATCCAATGTAGAAAATACAACTTCAAGACCGTTTTGAACCGGTTAATCACATATAGATTTTTTTGTGGTGTGGTTTTCATAAGCCCTTGGGTTTACAACCACATCTAAACCACTTTTTTTTGTTTTAATCTGTATTTGTTGTTTATCACTTGTTTTCTTTAGTCCAAATAAATTAAATTAAGACAAAAACAGCCACTCCCTAGTCTCTTAGCTCGCTAAAAAATTGTAGCTAATGTCATATGTTGACAACATTGACTCAATATACAGTGGGGCAAAAAAGTATTTCGTCAGCCACCAATTGTGCAACTTCTCCCACTTAAAAAGATGAGAGGCCTGTAATTTTCATCATAGGTACACTTCAACTATGACAGACAAAATGAGAAAAAAACACACCGCCCGGGCAACGAAGGAGTGGCTTTGTAAGAAGCATTTCAAGTTCACGGAGTGGCCTAGCCAGTCTCCAGATCTCAACTCCATAGAACATCTTTGGAGGGAGTTGAAAGTCCGTGTTGCCCAGCAACATCCCCAAAACATCACTGCTCTAGAGGAGATCTGCATGGAGGGTGGGCCAAAATACCAGCAACAGTGTGTGAAAACCTTGTGAAGACTTACAGAAAACGTTTGACCTCTGTCATTGCCAACAAAGGGTATATAACAAAGTACTGAGATAAACTTTTGTTATTGACCAAATATTTATTTTCCACCATAATTTGCAAATAAATTCATAAAAAATCCTACAATGTGATTTTCTGGATTTTTGTTTCATTTTGTCTGTCATAGTTGAAATGTACCTATGATGAAAATTACAGGCCTCTCTCATATTTTTAAGTGGGAGAACTTGCACTATTGGTGGCTGACTAAATACTTTTTTGCCCCACTGTATTTTGGTTCTCAGCCATATCTCAGCCATGTTCAATATTTAATTCAAGCCAGATAGCCTGCATTTTTACAATTTTATCTGTAAATTGGCATTGTAACATTAGTTGCTCAGTAGTTAGCTATCTCAGTAGCCAGCCAGGCCCCAGGTTTCACATCCCGTCCAGGAACCCAACAACAACACAGCAAAGATTCGCTGCAGGTAGCCTAGCATTGGAAAAGTAACCGAAAGTTTGCAACATCAAATCCCCGAGCTGAAAAGGTAAAAAAAATGTTGTTTCTACCCCTGAACAAGGCAGTTAACCCACTTTTCCTAGGCTGTCATTGAAAATAAGAATTGACTTCCCTAAAGGTAAAATAGAGAGAGACCTCTATAGCTAATGTTAGCTAGCTAGCTTGAGGCAAGGCAGAAGCAGAGTCACTCTTCATCAGCACAAATCAGAACTATTGTTGAGAAAATGACATTACCACTTTGTTTCCAATTCAAAGAACTTGACCAGCTAGTTCACATCAATAACAGATGGTCAGGAGGGGCTGCACGGACAAAAGTGATAGTCACTGAAGCTGCTGAGCTAACGTTAGCTGTTGAGCATTTTGAACATGAAAATTTGCAAGCAACCTAAAGCCAGCAAGTAAGCTAGCTATTTTCCAATACAGGCATTTGTTTGATAACCCAACTTAGGTTGATAGATAGCTATATTTGGGGCTCCCGAGTGGCACAGCGGTCTAAGGCACTGCATCTCAGTGCTTGAGGGGTTACTTTAGACACCCTGGTTTGATTCCAGGCTGTATCATAACCGGCCATGATTGGGAGGCCCGTAGTGCGGCTCACAATATGCCCAGCATCGTCCAGGTTTGGTCATAAAAGCCAACATGAAATTGCATCTGCCTGACCTCTTAGCTAATCAAAACAATCCTCGTCTTGCACTAACCCTGATGTTGTATCGAACACTACACCAGTGAGGTTCAAGTCCTGCGCTTGCTTTACTTTCTGGCAAGTGTAATTCATAAACAACTTCTTGAAATGCAAGAGGCAGGTGATGAGACCAGTTATAGAAAGTAGACAATACCAAAACATAACCTTTTCAAGTCAACCTAAACAACATTGCAATTGAGTACTCTGTATAGTCCACAATAACCTACTGGACCTTACATGTAGCACAAATAATATGGAGAAACAAAGATTATTCACTTTATTGTTAATTATGATATAATGGTGCATGAATCAAACATTGAATGACTTTGTGAAATGTGGTAGAATGAAGGGGTCTCTGTTTTCATTCGTCTCGGCCCCTTAGTGCAGTGGAGATAACCTTGGAGTAGGCCAAGCTTCAGGCAATGTCATGTTGCAGTGATAAGACAATGCTGGATCTTAAGTGGAATCTGAGACCATTGACTCTGAGCCTCTGGTTGGTACCTGGATCTGGTCATCCTCATACTGCTTTGTGTTAGACTGTCACCATGATCATATGAAAAACATATGTCACAATAACTTTGTTTTGCAAATGGTAGATTTACATTTACATTTTACATTTAAGTCATTTAGCAGACGCTCTTATCCAGAGCGACTTACAAATTGGTGAATTCACCTTCTGACATCCAGTGGAACAGCCACTTTACAATAGTGCATCTAAATCATTTAAGGGGGGGGTGAGAAGGATTACTTTATCCTATCCTAGGTATTCCTTGAAGAGGTGGGGTTTCAGGTGTCTCCGGAAGGTGGTGATTGACTCCGCTGTCCTGGCGTCGTGAGGGAGGTTGTTCCACCATTGGGGGGCCAGAGCAGCGAACAGTTTTGACTGGGCTGAGCGGGAACTGTACTTCCTCAGTGGTAGGGAGGCGAGCAGGCCAGAGGTGGATGAACGCAGTGCCCTTGTTTGGGTGTAGGGCCTGATCAGAGCCTGGAGGTACTGCGGTGCCGTTCCCCTCACAGCTCCGTAGGCAAGCACCATGGTCTTGTAGCGGATGCGAGCTTCAACTGGAAGCCAGTGGAGAGAGCGGAGGAGCGGGGTGACGTGAGAGAACTTGGGAAGGTTGAACACCAGACGGGCTGCGGCGTTCTGGATGAGTTGTAGGGGTTTAATGGCACAGGCAGGGAGCCCAGCCAACAGCGAGTTGCAGTAATCCAGACGGGAGATGACAAGTGCCTGGATTAGAACCTGCGCCGCTTCCTGTGTGAGGCAGGGTCGTACTCTGCGGATGTTGTAGAGCATGAACCTACAGGAACGGGCCACCGCCTTGATGTTAGTTGAGAACGACAGGGTGTTGTCCAGGATCACGCCAAGGTTCTTAGCGCTCTGCGAGGAGGACACAATGGAGTTGTCAACCGTGATGGCGAGATCATGGAACGGGCAGTCCTTCCCCGGGAGGAAGAGCAGCTCCGTCTTGCCGAGGTTCAGCTTGAGGTGGTGATCCGTCATCCACACTGATATGTCTGCCAGACATGCAGAGATGCGATTCGCCACCTGGTCATCAGAAGGGGGAAAGGAGAAGATTAATTTTGTGTCGTCTGCATAGCAATGATAGGAGAGACCATGTGAGGTTATGACAGAGCCAAGTGACTTGGTGTATAGCGAGAATAGGAGAGGGCCTAGAACAGAGCCCTGGGGGACACCAGTGGTGAGAGCGCGTGGCGAGGAGACAGATTCTCGCCACGCCACCTGGTAGGAGCGACCTGTCAGGTAGGACGCAATCCAAGCGTGGGCCGCGCCGGAGATGCCCAACTCGGAGAGGGTGGAGAGGAGGATCTGATGGTTCACAGTATCGAAGGCAGCCGATAGGTCTAGAAGGATGAGAGCAGAGGAGAGAGAGTTAGCTTTAGCAGTGCGGAGCGCCTCCGTGATACAGAGAAGAGCAGTCTCAGTTGAATGACTAGTCTTGAAACCTGACTGATTTGGATCAAGAAGGTCATTCTGAGAGAGATAGCGGGAGAGCTGGCCAAGGGCGGCACGTTCAAGAGTTTTGGAGAGAAAAGAAAGAAGGGATACTGGTCTGTAGTTGTTGACATCGGAGGGATCGAGTGTAGGTTTTTTCAGAAGGGGTGCAACTCTCGCTCTCTTGAAGACGGAAGGGACGTAGCCAGCGGTCAGGGATGAGTTGATGAGCGAGGTGAGTTAAGGGAGAAGGTCTCCGGAAATGGTCTGGAGAAGAGAGGAGGGGATAGGGTCAAGCTGGCAGGTTGTTGGGCGGCCGGCCGTCACAAGAAGCGAGATTTCATCTGGAGAGAGAGGGGAGAAAGAGGTCAGAGCACAGGGTAGGGCAGTGTGAGCAGAACCAGCGGTGCCGTTTGACTTAGCAAACGAGGATCGGATGTCATCGACCTTCTTTTCAAAATGGTTGACGAAGTCATCTGCAGAGAGGGGGAGGGGGGGGAGGGGGAGGAGGATTCAGGAGGGAGGAGAAGGTGGCAAAGAGCTTCCTAGGGTTAGAGGCAGATGCTTGGAATTTAGAGTGGAAGAAAGTGGCTTTAGCAGCAGAGACAGAGGAGGAAAATGTAGAGAGGAGGGAGTGAAAGGATGCCAGGTCCGCAGGGAGGCGAGTTTTCCTCCATTTCCGCTCGGCTGCCCGGAGCACTGTTCTGTGAGGTCGCAATGAGTCGTCGAGCCACGGAGCGGGAGGGGAGGACCGAGCCGGCCTGGAGGATAGGGGACATAGAGAGTCAAAGGATGCAGAAAGGGAAGAGAGGAGGGTTGAGGAGGCAGAATCAGGAGATAGGTTGGAGAAGGTATGAGCAGAGGGAAGAGATGATAGGGTGGAAGAGGAGAGAGTAGCGGGGGAGAGAGAGCGAAGGTTGGGACGGCGCGATACCATCCGAGTAGGGGCAGTGTGGGAAGTGTTGGATGAGAGCGAGAGGGAAAAGGATACAAGGTAGTGGTCGGAGACTTGGAGGGGAGTTGCAATGAGGTTAGTGGAAGAACAGCATCTAGTAAAGATGAGGTCGAGCGTATTGCCTGCCTTGTGAGTAGGGGGGAAGGTGAGAGGGTGAGGTCAAAAGAGGAGAGGAGTGGAAAGAAGGAGGCAGAGAGGAATGAGTCAAAGGTAGACGTGGGGAGGTTAAAGTCGCCCAGGACTGTGAGAGGTGAGCCGTCCTCAGGAAAGGAGCTTATCAAGGCATCAAGCTCATTGATGAACTCTCCGAGGGAACCTGGAGGGCGATAAATGATAAGGATGTTAAGCTTGAAAGGGCTGGTAACTGTGACAGCATGGAATTCAAAGGAGGCGATAGACAGATGGGTAAGGGGAGAAAGAGAGAATGACCACTTGGGAGAGATGAGGATCCCGGTGCCACCACCCCGCTGACCAGAAGCTCTCGGGGTGTGCGAGAACACGTGGGCGGACGAAGAGAGAGCAGTAGGAGTAGCAGTGTTATCTGTGGTGATCCATGTTTCCGTCAGTGCCAAGAAGTCGAGGGACTGGAGGGAGGCATAGGCTGAGATGAACTCTGCCTTGTTGGCCGCAGATCGGCAGTTCCAGAGGCTACCGGAGACCTGGAACTCCACGTGGGTCGTGCGCGCTGGGACCACCAGATTAGGGTGGCCGCGGCCACGCGGTGTGGAGCGTTTGTATGGTCTGTGCAGAGAGGAGAGAACAGGGATAGATAGACACATAGTTGACAGGCTACGCTAATGCAAAGCAGATTGGAATGACAAGTGGACTACACGTCTCGAATGTTCAGAAAGTTAAGCTTACGTAGCAAGAATCTTATTGACTAAAATGATTGAAATGATACAGTACTGCTGGAGTAGGCTAGCTGGCAGTGGCTGCGTTGTTGACTTTGTAGGCTAGCTGGCAGTGGCTGCGTTGTTGACACTACACTAATCAAGTCGTTCCGTCGAGTGTAATAGTTTCTACAGTGCTGCTATTCGGGGGCTAGCTGGCTAGATAGCAGTGTTGATTACGTTACGTACGTTAAAAGAACGACAATAGCTGGCTAGCTAACCTAGAAAATCGCTCTAGACTACACAATTGTCTTAGATACAAAGACGGCTATGTAGCTAGCTAGCTACGATCAAACAAATCAAACCGTTGTACTGTAATGAAGTGAAATGAAAATGTGATACTACCTGTGGAGCGAAGCGGAATGTTGACCGGGTAGTTGAAGTTCAATTCGGTAGACGTTGGCTAGCTGTTGGCTAGCTAGCTAGCAGTATCTCCTACGTTAAGGACGACAAATAGCTGGCTAGCTAACCTCGGTAAATTAAGATAATCACTCTAAGTCTACACACTCTAAACTACACAATTATCTTGGATACGAAGACAGCAAGGACAACTATGTAGCTAGCTAACACTACACTAATCAAGTCGTTCAGTTGAGTGTAATAGTTTCTACAGTGCTAGTAGACGGTGGATGTTAGCTAGCTGCTGGGCAGATAGCAGTGTAGACTACGTTAGGACGATGAAATACGATAATTATGCAATTATCTTTGATACAAAGACGGATATGTAGCTAGCTAAGAAGAAATTGCTAAGATTAGACAAATCAAACCGTTGTACTATAATGAAATGTAATGAAAATGTAATGAAAAGTTATACTACCTGCGGACCGAAGTGTAGATGCGACCGCTCGCTCCAACCCGGAACCGGAATACATTTAAGAACCAATTAATGATACCCCCACAGTCCAAGTACACTACATACTGTAAAAGGCAAAAATGACTAACCCAATCTTGCTTGTTGTATCATGTACAGGTTTCTCTGGACCACACTGAGGATGAGGGGGTGGGGCTACAGGAAGGCGAGGAAATTTAAATGATTTATCAGGAATGCCTGCACCATGTCTATGATTTTATCAGTATAAATACAGGAGTTCTTGCAGGGAATGGGATGTTTGTCGAGGTAAATACGGCTATTGAACTTTCTAAAAATAGAATAACAAGCTGAAGGGAGGATACTGAAGTGACACTGAAAAACATCTCACTGCATCTCAGACATTAGACTGACAGAGAGAGATAAAAGTGAATGGTGGTTGGTGTGTGTGCAAAAGAGCAGAAAAGTAAATAAATAAAAACAGTATGGGGATGAGGTAGGTAAAATTGGGTGTGCTATTTACCGATAGACTATGTACAGCTGCAGCGATCGATTAGCTGCTCAGATAGCATATGTTTGAAGTTGGTGAGGTAGATAAAAGTCTCCAACTACAGCAATTTTTGCAATTCGTACCAGTCACAGGCAGCAGAGAACTGGGACGAAAGGCGGCAATGTAGAAAGCTAGCTAAACAATTAACCATAATCCCAACTCATAACGTTACTACACTGCATGAATCTCGAGATCGCTAACCATCCAGATTCAATGTTAGCTAGCTAACATAGGGCTATAACGAGCAATGCAAATGGCTCTGAGATACGAATAATATTACGACACAGATCATACACGTAATGTTAGCTAGCTAACAGTACACTAACTTTAAATGAAAACGACTTTGACAAAATTAGAAACGTGTAAAATCTGAAAATGTAGCTAGCTAGACTCTTACCCATTTAGATGGATAGACGCTTTTCCCTCTGTCACCGATGCCATGTTTGCTCTTAGTTTGAAGATGTATTCTGTGTGTTCTCTTTAGCTGTCATACTCTAATTCTACTGATTTCAAAACAAGGTCTTCAAAAAGTGAAGAGCAACACTTTCAAAAAAGCTGCATTAGAAATGATTACCAACACATACTGACCAGCTCATATTATAGTTTGAAGTGTTCTACATGGCAGACCAATCCAATCTCATCTCTCGGGATAATGAGCCCACTCATTATCTCAGCCAATTAGGCTAGCGGGAAGGTTGGCACTTTCTCCATGGCAACCAACTAGGCTCTTAATTTAACAATTGTATTCATATTTACAGATGGCTTACAAGTTTGTTGGTAAGGCACATTAATGTTCACATGTTCCGTAAGACATTTCTGCCAAAAAAACAACGAATTTTGATAAAATAAAGTTTACCTTCCATTGGCGCTCCAGTGAAGAAGTGACGCGCGACATATGCCAAGTTTCCTGAAACAAGTCACATATAGTAGACGGTTGCTGTCAAAAACTGATTTATGTGTCCTTTGGTTGATCTGTTAACCTTTTCACACGTACCAACAAATGGGTGTGATCATTCTGCTGTGGTCCCGGCAGTGTACAGTACACTCAAACCGGTGTGATTATTTGGAACATCCAGTTTCGATTGAAACAACAGTCAGCTTTTGAGCTGGCCACTATTTTTTCACAGAAACATTTTGCACAAACACAGTCCTTATAAATGTCCTCAATGTGACCAGTTTATTTTTGGCGCAACCTCAATCTTTTCATCAGACCAGATAATCTTATTTCTCATGGTCGAAGTCCTTTATGAACCTTTTGGCAAACTCCAAGCGGGCTGTCATGTGCCTTTTAATGATGAGTGGCTTCCGTCGGGCCATTCTACCATAAAGGCCTGATTGGTGGAGTGCTGCAGAGAAGGTTGTCCTTCTAGAAGGTTCACCCATCTCCACAGAGGAACTCTGGAGCTTTGTCAGAGTGAAGGTTCATTAGGTTCATTAGGTTCGTTGACACCTCCCTGACCAAGGCCCCTTTCCCCCGATTGCTCAGTTTGGCTGGGCGGCCAGCTCTAGGGATGATCTTGGTGGTTCCAAAATTCTTCCATTTAAGAATGATGGAGGCCACTGTGTTCTTGGGGACATTCAATGCTGCAGAAATGTTTTGGTATTCTTACCCAGATCTGTGCCTCAACACAATCCTGTCTCGGAACTCTGTGGGCAATTTCTTCCATCTCACAGCTTGGTTTTTGCTCTGACATGCACTATCAACTGTGGTGCTTAAATAGACAGGTGTGTGCCTTTCCAAATCATTTCCATTCAATTGAATTTATAAACATTTAAACAAACCTGTTTTTGATTTGTCATTATGGTGTATGGTGCATAGATTGATGAGAAAAAAATTTATTTAATCAATTTTATAATAAGGCAGTAACGTAACATAATGTGGGAAAAGTCAAGGGGTCTGAATTTTTTCATGTAGACTGAGGAGTCCAAAAAAATGTAAGTATTCCAATTTCCATGTATTCCATGCCTTTGTCATTGAGAAAAAGGGGATTAATCTCTTGCTTACACTTTGCATAAACCGGTGCAAAAACAATTTCCTCTAAGTATATTTTTTCTAATCATCTGTGACATGCAGGCACATGCCAATAAACATTATGGAAATCGATACATATTGACTGCAGACATTTTCGATAAAATAGCTTTTGTAAGGGTCTTAAAAAAATAAGAGTGGGGCAGAGGTGACCAGGGCCTTTGACTTAACTTTGAGGAAGGAGGAGCAACCAAGAAAGTGCAGACTGATACTTAAAAATACTCTTTAGAAATTCATGAAGAATCACAATATCATTTGACAAGCCACATAACTTACCAGTAAGCAAGAAATGTATTGAAAAAATCCAGGTGTGGCCTCCCGAGTGGCTCAGTGGTGTAAGGCACTGCATCGCAGTGCTAGAAGCGTCACTACAGACCCGGGTTTGATCCCAGGCTGTATCAAAACCGGCCATGATAGGGAGTCACATAGGGCAGCGCACAATTGGCCCAGCATCATCTGGGTTAGGGGAGGGTTTGGCCGAGGGGGCTTTATTTACTGCCCGCAGGCTGACTTCGGTTAACAGTTGAACACTATTTCATCAACCTTCGTTTCTCGAGCCCAATGTAGAGTTGCAGCGATGACACAATATTTAAATTGGGGAGAAAAACAGGATAAAAAACAAAAATCAAAATACTGTTTACTTATGGTAATGTGATTGTAAAACTCCACTTTAGACCTGTCAAAGCTTCTCTACATATCTAAAAAAGGACACAAAAAATAAATAGAAAATTATTATCTACAATCATAACAAAAATGGTTATGCTACACAACCACCATCTCGATCCTAACTGCTACGTATCATACTATTTTGATCAAGTGGGTAATGGATTACCCGGTTCTCATGGAACCCCGACTATGTATGGGTCGGAGATGGGGGTATATTTCGTAGCCTCTTTAGGATGGTTATACTCTTTATGAAGAGAGGCATTTGCAGAGACAAACCTAATTTAAAATCAGCCGCCAAAAAGACTTCCGTGTTGAAGACGTACGCCCGCCCTTAAAAAGTGGAGAAATTCAGTAAGTCAGACTACGTAAAAGAGACTACGTCTCGACCAAAAACGGCAAAAATAATACTCAGAAGCATTTTCTAAACGAACAATCAACATGGGTGTTTTACACTGCATGTCCTCTGAAGCAAGAAAGACAGAGCTCAAGCTTTTCACAGCCCCTTTAACTCAGTTTTCAATAGATAGCCCCACTCTCTGCCATTACAGACCATGGACCTAGATAGTTTTTCATCCCAGGCCATGGTGACAACTACCTGGATCTCAACAACACCCTATTACATTTACGTCTCAGAGTGACCAATATTGCAAATGATGCCAAGGTGAGCCTCATTAATTACCCATTTCACGACCATCTTCTCCCAAGTGGAAGTGACTTGGGTGAACGGCTTATCAGTCAAAGCAGTGCCAGCTATCCTTATAGGGCTGTCCTAGAATGTTTACTAAACTACTCAGAGGACACTTTGAAGACACAATTCAGCACTGGGCAGTTTAGCAAGGATACTGCTGGAGCTTCTATGGAAGCCATAGACCGCACAAATGGTGAAAACAAAGGACTGGAGTCGTGTGAGGTCTACTGTTCAGCCTATCGACATTTTAATCTGCTAGAACCTATACACTGACATTTTCTTTCAAGAATGTTTACTCTTAAATTCGGTCGATATAAGGATCAAGGGCCAAAGATGAGTTTTGTCCTACTTGCCCACTGAAGGACAAGCCCCTTCTCGTTGTAGTGGTAGAACCACTTTAGGATCCGACCCGGACGACCACCGGGGCGAGGCTATGGTCCCATGCTACAATGGGCTCTGTCGAGTTCAGGGGGTTTTGGAAAAGTCTCATCACCCACCAGCTCCGACATGAATTGGGTAGGAGTTCTTGTCTCAGGGCAGTCCAACCTCGCGTATATTTTGGTGTTTTGACTGTGAAATAAAATCCTCCACCTATAGCTGCCTGCAGCAACTCGTTCCTGTCAATCACCTCATTAAGCCTGGTCTCCAGGGTGGTGATCTGGTCGCTGTGGTCCGACAGCCAGGCCTCAACTTCAGCCAGTGTGGTGGTATGGGATGCCACAGACCGACAGATGGTTTCAACAGTCGTCTGAATTGGGGCCAGAGAAGGCACTAGGGAGTTATTCAGCAATTCGGTAAGTTCTGATGGCAGACTTTCCCGTGACTTGGCTAGCCCTCTGGTGAGAATCTCCAGTGTTATCGGAGTAGCCGTAGAGGGTGGGATGGTCACAATCTTTGGTGAAGTTGCTTTGGCACAGTGCAAAGTTTGTTTAGTTGATTTTTCCAAAGCGTGTGCCTGGTTTGTTCATACTATTGTGGGAGATGAGAAGCAAGTACAGGGAGTGAATATTTAATAAATAACGGATATGAAACAAAACAGGGACAGTGTCCGGACAAAACAACATTAACTGCAGACACGGGGATGAAACTGAGGTAGTGATAGATAAAAGGTTAGGCAATCAACAAATTAATATAGTCCATGTGACTCCCCTGAAGTGGTGATGCTCGTAAAGATGGTGACAGGTGTACGTAATGATGCCTGGTGCCCTTGAGCACCAGAGAGGGGGAGCGGGAGCAGCAGTGACAGCCCGATGGGCCTGCTGAGGCATGACGTGGGATGAGAGCCTGATGAGCCAGCTGGGGCGTGGGAGCCCAATGAACCAGCTGAGGCAACCCTGGTTCCTTCGGCAGTGGCACCCGGACTCGGCATTACCAACCCCAACAAAAAACAAAAACTCCCTATATTGGTGTCTGCATTCTGTGAGGACAGGCGCTGGGAGGTGAGAAGCAAGTACAGGGAGTGAATATTTAATAAATAATGCACATGAAACAAGGGGAACAAAATGATATTAATGCAGACACGCGGAAGAAACTGAGGAAGTGACAGCTATAGGGGAGGCAATCAATAAGGTAATAGAGTCCAGATGAGTCCCATGAAGTGTTAAAGCATGTAACGATGGTGACAGGTGTGCGTAATGACACTCAATTCCTGAGTACTTAAATGAGCTTTTGAGGTAATAAGAAATACAAATATCGGCAAAATGAACAATAATTTTTTCAAGGTACGGCCGTGGATCATAAGACCAGTCAGTTTCTGGTGTGACCAACATTTGCCTCATGCAGCATGACACATCTCCTTCGCATAGAGTTGATCAGGCTGTTTATTGTGAAGTCGCTGGATATTGGCGGGAACTGGAACACACTGTCATACACGTCAATCCAGAGCATCCCAAACTTGCTCAATGGGTGCCGTGTCAGGTGAGTATGCAGACATTTTCAACTTCCAGGAATTGTGTACAGATCCTTGCAACATGTGCCGTAAATGATCATGCTGAAACATGAGGTGATGGCGGTGGATGAATTGCACAACAATGGGCCTCAGGATCTCGTCACGGTTTTTCTGTTCTTATGCCTGCACATACCTTAATCCCACTGCCACCATGGGGCACTCTGTTCACAACATTGACATCAGCAAAGCCCACACAACACCATACATGCTGTCTGCCATCTGCCCAGTACAGTTCAAACCTGGATTAATCCATGAAGAGCACACATCTCCAGTATGTCAGTTGCCATCGAAGGTGAACATTTGCCCACTGAAATTGATTACGACGCTGATTTGCAGTCAGGTCAAGACCATGCTTAGGAGGATGTGCATGCAGGTGAGCTCCCTGAGACGGTTTCTGACAGTTTGTGCAGAAATTATTTGGTTGTGCAAACCCACAGTTTCAACAGCTGTCTGGGTGGCTGGTCTTAGACGATCCCGCAGGTGAAGAAGCCAGATGTAGAGGTCCTGGGCTGGCGTGGTTACACTTGGTCTGCGGTTGTGAGGTCAGTTGGACGTACTGCCAAATTCTCAAAATAACTTTGGAGGCGGCTTATGGTATAGAAATGAACATCCAGTCATGTGGCAACATTTCTGGTGGACATTCCTAAAGTCAGCATGCTAATTGCACACTTCCTCAAATTGAGACATCTGTGGCATTGTGTAGTGCGACAAAACTGCACATTTTAGAGTGGCCTTTTACCCCAGCACAAGGCACACCTGTGCAATGTTAATGCAGTTTAATCAGCTTCTTGATAGGCCACACTTGTCAGGTGGATGTATTATCTTAGCAAAGGAAAATTGCTCACTAACAGGGATGTAAACAAATTTGTGCACAGAATCTGAGAGAAATATGCTTTTTTGTGCATGTGAAAAATGTCTGGGATCTTTTATTTCAGCTCATGAAACATAGACCAACACTTCACCTGTTGCGTTTTATATTTTTGTGTGTAAAACACTTTGGAACATTCATATAGAAATATGCTAGAACAAACACTCCTCCCTCCCTGTCAGGTAAAATATGGAATCATGTTGACATATCTATCTGAAATGTAATGATTATGTTAGCCTACTGAACGTGCCCCTGTTGTCCAAAATAAGTAGGTTTTATTGTTCTCCAGCGTCACCGTGACGGTGCATTCGGAAAGTATTCAGACCCCTTTCCTTTTTCCACATTTTGTTACTTTTCAGCCTTGTTCTAAAATGGATAATATTACAAAATGTAGAAAAAATGAAGTGGTTGAATACTTTCTGAATGCACTGTAGATAGATGGACACGTTATTATACACTGCTAAAAAAATAAAGGGAACACTTAAACAACACAATGTAACTCCAAGTCAATCACAGTAGGTCTCTATAAGCCTGGCACATCAAGCCACTGGGTATTTTGCCCATCCTTCAAGACAAAACTATTCCAGCTCCTTCAAGCAGGATGGATTCTGCTGGTGTACAGTAATATTTAAGTCATATCACAGATTCTCAAATGGATTGAGATCTGGGCTTTGACTAGGCCATTTCAAGACATTTAAATGTTGTCCTGCTGTAAGGTGAGCCTCCATCCCAGTCTCAAATCTCTGGAAGACTAAAACAGGTTTCCCCCAAGAATTTCACTGTAGTTAGTGCCAGCCATCTTTACTTCAATTCTGACCAATTTCCAGGTCCCTGCCGATGAAAAACATCCCACAGCATTATACTGCCACCATCATGCTTCACTGTGGGGATGATATTCTCGGGGTGATGGGAGGTAGTGGGTTTGTGCCAGACATAGCGTTTTTCTTGATGGCCAAAAAGCTACATTTTAGTTCCATCTGACCCGAGTACCTTCGTCCATATGTTTGGCGAGTCTTCCACATGCAACCCACACACCCGAATAGAAAGAGTGAGAGGCCCCGGTGCACAACTGAGCAAGAGGACAAGTACATTAGAGTGTCTAGTTTGAGAAACAAACACCTCACAAATCCTCAACTGGCAGCTTCATTAAATAGTTCCCGCAAAACACCAGTCTCAACGTCAACAGCAAAGCGGTCACTCCGGGATGCTGGTCTTCTAGGCAGTTTTCCTCTGTCCAGTGTCTGTGTTCTTTCGCCCATCTTAATCTTTTCTTTTTATTGGCCAGTCTGAGATATGGCTTTTTCTTTGCAACTCTGCCTCGAAGGCCACCATCCCAGAGTCACCTCTTCACTGTTGACGTTGAGACTGGTGTTTTGCGGGAACTATTTAATGAAGCTGCCAGTTGAATATGGTCTTGGCACAAGGCTTTATCTCTCCCTTGTTCAGCAGTACAAGAGTAAACATACCTGACAAAAATAACATACTGTTTACCGGTAGATATAGATATCTTACGACCATGACCTCGACTGAATCGGAAGGAAAACACATGGTAATTCCAGCTTCATACAAACACCATCAGTGAGGTAAGTATAGCAATATAGAGGTGTGTTACTTAAGCAATAAGGCCCGAGGAGGTGTGGTATATGGCCAATATACCACGGCTAAGGGCTGTCCTAAGGGCTGTCCACGACAATGCAGAGTACCTGGACACAGCCCTTAGCCGTGGTATATTGGCCATATATCACAAACCCAGAGGCGGCTTATTGCTATTACAAAACTGTTTACCAACAGAATTAGGGCAGTAAAAATAAATGTTTTGTCATACCCATTGTATATGGTCTGATATACCACGGTTGTCAGCCAATCAGCATTAAGGGCTCAAACCACAGTTCATAATGATGAACACACCAGTGTGAGTATGTCATACATTGCTACACAGACAGAATATTAATAGGTACATTTTAATCTTATAATTTCTCTTAATTTTATTGCAAAATTTACATTCAACATGTCAATCCCCGCAATGTAATACTAGACGATTAAACGGACATCAATTCCTATTTTGCCAGTTCATTTAAATTGAAGCGTGTCTCTTCAATAGTCTTCAGTATGTGTTGTTGGCTCCAGTCTCTCTGCCTCACATTTTCACACATTCAGCACATTGTAAAGGACTACTGTTAAAATGGAGATTTCTGGAACTCCTCTAAAAAGGAACATATAATGTTAACTAACTAGCTAAATTGAATGTTAGCCGAACATCTCTCCCCTCTTCCAGACACTAACCTCGACCAGTGTGACTCACAATCTTCCATCCCAGTGCCTTCAGAAAGTACTCATACCCCTTGACTTATTCTACATTGTGTTGTGTTATAGCCTGAATTCACACAATACCCCATAATGAAAAGTGAAAACATGATGTTTTTTACATGTTGCACATTTATTGAAAATGAAATACAGAAATATCTTATTTACATAAGTACTCACACCCCTGAGTCAATACATGTTAGAATCGGCTTTGGCAGCGATGACAGCTGTGAATCTTTCAAGTTAAATCTGTACAATATTTGCAAAATTCTCAAAATTCTGAAAATGCAAAATTTTCAAAATTCTTCAAGCTCTTGTCAAATTGGTTGTTGATCATTGCTAAACAACCAGTTTCAAGCCTTGTCATTGCTTTTCAAGCAGATTTAAGTAAAACTAACTCAGCCACGCAGGACCATTCACTGTCTTCTTGGTAAGCAATGCCTTGTGCTTTAGGTTATTGTCCTTCTGAAAGGTGAATTCATCTCCCAGTGTCTGGTGAAAAGCAAACTGAACCAGGTTTTTCTCTTTAATTTTGCATGTGCTTAGCTCCATTCTGTTATTTTTTTCATTACCGATTACAAGCATACCCATTACATGCCCACCACTATGCTTGAAAATATGGAGAGAGGTACTCAGTAATGGGTTGTATTGGATTTGCCCCAAACATAACACACTTTGTATTCAGGAAAAATGTTTATTGCTTTGCCTTATTGCAAACAGGATTCATGTTTTGGAATATTTATTTTCCACTGTCAATTAGGTTAGTATTGTGGAGTAATAACTACAATGTTCTGATCCATCCTCAGTTTTCTCTTATCACAGTCTTTAAACTCAAACTGTTTTAAAGTCACAATTGATCTCATGGTGAAATCCCTGAGCGGTTTCCTTTCTCTCCGGCAACTGAGTTAGGAAGGACGCCTGTATATTTGTAGTTATTGGGTGTATTTCCTTTTTTTCCCAATTGTTTACACACTGAAATTGGAACTTGAAACTCATGTACCAAAACCCTAAACCAAGTCTGTAAAATTGCAAGCACAATTCCTGCTTTACACTCAGTTTTCAATTCTATATCACACTTTTTGAAAAACACTACACACAGTTCTCTATATTAGGCACAACATTCACAATTAAAATCTCTTTAGTCCTTTTGGAAAGCAACACCAATCACAATGCCAAGCTCTATATACCAATTGGCAACACACACTCCTCACAGGTGTAAACACTAGTTACTGAATTGTTCACTTAGAAATGAGAGCTTTAGCACTATAAAAGGCCACAGATGAGCTCCCCTGTTTTGGAGGAAAATGGTGAAACAAGAACTAGAGGTGAAGGATCATCTACACTATGCTCTTTATGTATGTAAACTGTAGTATACTGCAGTCCAACATACAGTGGGGCAAAAAAAAGTAGTTAGTCAGCCACCAATTGTGCAAGTTCTCCCACTTAACTTCATGCGACGAGCAATCCCGTATCCGGGATCCTATTTATAGCCTCAAGCTCATTAGCATAACGCAACGTTAACTATTCATGAAAATCGCAAATGAAATGAAATAAATATATTTGCTCTCAAGCTTAGACTTTTGGTAACAACACTGTCATCTCAGATTTTCAAAATATGCTATTGAACTATAGGTAAACAAGCATTTGTTTAAGAGTATTGATAGCGAGCATAGCTATAAGCCTAGAATTCAGCCAGCAACATTTTCACAAAAACAATAAAATCATTCAAATAAAATAATTTACCTTTGAAGAACTTCAGATGTTTTCAATGAGGAACCTCTCAGTTAGATAGCAAATGTTCAGTTTTTCAAAAAATATTATTTGTGTAGGACAAATCGCTCCATTTTGTTCACGTTTGGCTACGAAAAAAACCTGTATCCAGTTATAGCCTCAAGCTCATTAGCATAACGCAACGTTAACTATTCATAAAAATCGCAAATGAAATGAAATAAATAAGCTAGCTCTCAAGCTTAGCCTTTTCTTAACAACACTGTCATCTCAGATTTTCAAAATATGCTTTTCAACCATAGCAAAACAAGCATTTGTGTAAGAGTATTGATAGCTAGCGTAGCATTTAGCGTAGCATTTAGCGGGCAACATTTTCACAAAAACCAGAAAAGCATTCAAATAAAATAATTTACCTTTGAAGAACTTCAGAAGTTTTCAATGAGGAGACTCTCAGTTAGATAGCAAATGTTCAGTTTTTCCTGAAAGATGCTTTGTGTAGGAGAAATCGCTCCGTTTTGTACGTCACGTTTTGCTATCAAAAAACCCTGAAAATTCAGTCACCAAAACGCCAAAGTTTTTTCCAAATTACCTCCATAATATCGACTGAAACATGGCAAACGTTGTTTAGAATTAATCCTCAAGGTGTTTTTCACATATCTCTTCATTGATATATCGTTCGTGGAAGTCTGCTTTCTCCTCTCAATCACATGGAAAAATACTTGCAGCTGAAGTTTGCGCACCAATTTCGACGCAGGACACCGGACAGACACCTGGTAAATGTGGTCTCTTATGGCCAATCTTCCAATGACATGCCTACAAATACGTCACAATGCTGCAGACACCTTGGGGAAACGGCAGAAATTGTAGGCTCATTCCTGGCGCATTCACAGCCATATAAGGAGACATTGGAAAACAGCGCTTAAATTTTTTTGCTCATTTCCTGTTTGAAGTTTAATCTTGGTTTCGCCTATTGCATCAGTTCTGTGGCACTCACAGATAATATCATCGCATTTTTGGAAATGTCAGAGTGTTTTCTTTCCAAAGCTGTCAATTATATGCATAGTCGAGCATCTTTTCGTGACAAAACATCTTGTTTAAAACGGGAACGTTTTTCATCCAAAAATTAAAATAGCGCCCCCTATATCCAAGGAGTTAAAGTCCCCAGCTATAATAAATGCAGCCTCGGGATATGCGTTTTCCAGTTTGCACAAGGTCCAGCGTAGTTCCTTGAGATCTGTCGTGTTATTGGCTTTATGGGGAATATACACGGCTGTGACGATCAACAAAGAATATTCTCTACAGAGTTAATGTGGACGTCATTTGATTGTCAGGTATTCTAGGTCAGATGATCAAAAGGACTTCAGTTCCTGTACATTACCACAATTACACCATGCCTAGTTAATCATGAAACATACACCTCTGCCTTTCTTTATTCCTATCCACACAATGTATTAAGAACCCTGCTGGCTGTATGGACTGGGACAGTATATCAAGAGAGAGCCATGATTCCGTGAAACAGAGTATGTTACAGTCCCTGATGTCTCTGTGGATGGAGATCCTCACCCTGAGCTCATCTACCTCACTGCCAGCGACTGATCATTAGCGAATAATATAGTCGGATGAGGTGGATGGTGTGTCCACTCTGAATACCTCTTCTCTGCCACCAGCGACTTGGAGCAGCCTCTGGGATAAGTTCAATCACCTTGAAAGGTATGAACTAAGGATCCAATTCAGGAAAGTCGTATTCCTGGTCTAAATGCTGGTGAGTTACTGCCCCTCTGAAATCCAAATGTAATTTCCAGCTCTATGTAATAATGCAAAGAACGTTCTGGGATAGTAATGTGAGAAATAACAAAAATCTATACAAGATACTATAGGACTTTGATGAGCAATTCATGGATGCTTTGATGGACACTGGTAATGTAGGAGAGGGGGTTGTTCAAGATGAGGTTGATGATGATGTTGAGGATAAGGTTGATGAGGTTGAATGTCCACCAGATCATAGCCTTATAGGCAGCTTGGTGGATTGGGCTTTTGAGTTTGGAATCACATTAGTTTCCTTTACAACACTGCTTTCAATTCTGAGGTTCCATCATCCAACCTTGCCAAAAGACACAAGGACCCTCCTACAGAGTTAAGATAGTTGCTGGTGGCACGTTTTATTGTTTTGTTATTCTGAGCTCACTATCTGGCATGCTTGGGAAATGTTTGCAAAAACTTCCAAACAACTGAACTTTGATGGGCTTACGATATTTGAAAAGATCTTGTTTGCAGCTTTCGTCCATTTTGGGACTGGTGCAAGGATTTAACATCAACAAAGCCTGTCTAATTGCCCTTTTTGGTGGAACATCCAAAACAAAATCATTGGCAGAGCATCCAACAGATTTTCTAAAATAAATTAGACTTACAATCTGTCTTTACATTCAAAGGGAAACAACTCTTTAGTACAATTACTTCAGTAATGCGTGATGCCCCTGCACAGGGTTTTCATCAAGACAAACAAGCTACGCTGGTTGTGACAAATGTACAACATATGGTTTACATGTTAAAAGTAGGATGACCTTTCCCGAGACCAACTGTGCCTTAAGAACTGATATGTGTTTTACATTACAGTCTGATGAGGAAAACCAGAGACATTCCCACAGATGTTGGTATGGTAACAACATTCCCCAAGACTACATACACCTTGTATGTCTTGGAGTGACAAGAAACTGCTAGCACTATGGAGCGGTGGCATTGGTCTACTTCAATGCCGTTTACCATCTCAATTGTCTCAATCTACTTTCTCTAAAGTGCTCCTCCCTTGGACTTGATTGATGAATTAAGGTCACTGATTAGTAAGGAACACCCCTCACTGGTTGTCCAGGTCTTAATTGAAAATAAAAAACAATAACCAGTAGACACTAGGACCTCCATGGAGAGTTTGACACCCTTACACTTGAGCCTAGGGCTGCTGTGTAACAACTTAACATACTGTAGATGGAAAGCTACCGAATTCAGACAGTTTTTGCTCTATACTGGTCCAGTAGTGCTGTATGCTGTTTTGAGTGCACCAGTGTACAATAATTTCATGTCTTTCTCGTTTGCCATCTTAATTCTAGCCCAATTTGTTCAAATGTGCGAGTTCTCAAAAACTTTACCTTTGTCTTTTGTGGATCATTTTGTCCAGCTTTAAGGTAAAGTGAATTTGGTGTATAATGAGCATGGCTTTATTATGCATCTAAGTGATGTAAAAATACACTGTCACCCGTGTACTCTCTCAGGGTTTCCTTTGAAAACTTCTTAGGTAAAAAAACAACATTTTATAAAGGCCATATAATGAGTTCACTTCTGTCAAACCTTTTGGACTACCCAATGAATTCATGTCAGGTTGGGAGCCTTCTCTCATATATAAGATCTGAAATGTGTGAATGTCGATACACCTCTTCAAGTACTTGCTCCTGCCAACAAATTTGTCTGTATGCCACTTCATTTGGTTTAATGTTAATGTCCAACAAATATTGATAACTTTACTTACAGTACTTGTATTTTACTGACACTGTGCTGACAGATGAAAATAGGATGTGGTGTAGGCCTATTTTCATTTTAAACATCTATCGGCATTGTTCAAAAATGTTTGGCAACTGAACGTGGCCCTAGTCAGTCAGTGCAAAGGAGGACAGATATTTTAAAGCAATTGAGATAGTGCTTTGATCTCAGACTGTAGATTTTGTATTATTATTGCATGTCTACCACCGTGCATCCCACTGTTGACTAGCCTCTGAAGCTAAGCAGGATTGGTCCTGGTCAATCCCTGGATGAGATACCAGATGCTGCTGGAAGTGGTGTTGGAGGGCAAGAAGGAGACACTCTGGTCTAAAGAATTATCCCAATTCCTCAGGGTAGTGATTGGGGACATGTGTGGCATGCAGTCTTTTGGATGGGACCACAAAACAGGTGTCCTGAAGTTCTGTGGTCACTAAAGAACCCATGGCACTTATCGTAAGAGTAGGGGTGTTAACTCCTGGCTAAACTCCTGGCTAAATTCCCAATCTGTCCCTTGTACCATCATGGCTACCTAATGATCCCCAGCTTCCAATTGGCTCATTCAGCCCCCCTCCTTTCCCCTGTAACTATTCCCCAGGTCGTTGCTTTAAATGAGAATATCTTCTCAGTCAACTTACCTAGTAAAATAATGGTGTAGAAGAGAACACGGCTGTTGTGGATGTGTGGTTCAGGGCTCTGCTCCCAACCCTGTGATTTGTTGTATGAATTGCTTTGATCTCAGACTGCATTGTTTTTTTTTGATTGTATGTTTGTGTATAAAGGGAACACTGCTGTTGTGGATGTGTGGCTCAGTCTCTGCTCCCTACCATGTGATTTGATGAATGAATTAGCAGTCAGGGGGGGCGGGCTGGCTAACAACTGACGAGAGTGTGAAGTAACACTAGCATTGACAAAAATTTACCTTTGTCCAGGGAAAGACACATAATGTGCCACAGCACTGTATAACAAGAAAACCAAATTCTAGCTCGTCTTTGAGCCTTTCTACACGGGTCTTCCCATCCCTCTCTGCTACCAGAAAGCTAAGCTGTTTACCAGCGCATCCAACAAAAGAAAACAGAAATTCAGCAGATTTGTCCTGACTTGGTCAGGTCTATGGCCAAGTAACAGCCAGTAGGTTCCTGTCTAGTTGGGTTCGATATCCCTCCCAGTGTTGGAGGGCCCTTGTCACGAAAATTATGTTCTCAATGTTCATAATCCAAATCAATTAGACTACTCAGTCTGCAACCCAGAATTTGTAAGATACTGGTTGAAATGAAACAGACGGAGGCCCAGATACGATAGTCAGAAAGTTTATTTACGAGAGCGCTTGTTAGTTGTACAAAACCATTCATTTTATACTGGCTTCTTACACACATACTTTCACACACAAACATTAGGTATCCTACGCACATACATACACACCATACATACACAAACAACCCAGCCGACAAAGATTCGGGACCGTGAGAAGCACTCCCTGTCCTCCCTCAAGATTAGGGAGTGCTCACTGCCCTCTCCCAAATCTCTGAGGCCCCAAGCAAGGTCGGCACCAAATTTTGTCTGTGTTTAAGATACTGTGAAGATATATTGTTTTACCCTACTTCTGACTAAAACTACACACATCATTAATTATACTTTTACTAAACCTAAACAGGCCCATCAGATGCTACATGTATGATTCTAATCAATTTCATACAGTTATAAGGTTTCAGAGTGGGAATTATTTCATCATTATCTTTCAACATTTAAATTACTTGAACAGCCCTGCATGTCACCTCTTGCTGCTCCAGACAAAAAACAGATCTGGCCAAAGCCAGGTTAAAACACCCACGACCTAATCTACAGTACATGTTGATTAAATGCAGGTGTGTGTTATTAGGCTCTTACACTTCCGGCCATTCTCTCTCCTGGTCAGCAGATGTAGCCAATGAGCAATTGTAAAAATATCTTTCCTGTTAAAATAATAATAAAAAAAAAATTAGTAAATGTTTACTTGTCCATTGTTTAACTTCTTATGGTTCGGTGTGTCTCATATAGGCAGAAAGCTTAAATTCTTGTTAATAATCTAACTGCATTGTTCAATTTACAGTAGCTAGTACAGCGAAAAAATACCATGCTATTGTTTGAGGAAAGCGCAAAAACAAAACACTTATCACGGCGACAGGTTTGATACATTTCACATCTGAAGGTAAATAATTTATTTACATTCTAAAATCTTCCTCTGATTTGTCAGATATTCTAGCAGAAATCTACCGGGAAAGTGTCACGTTCTCAGTTAGTGAATCTAGGTTAGACAACTGCTAAAGGAGAGGACGCTACCTTAGACTGGTAAGTGAAATACCAGTCTTTAGATTTGTATTATAAATCCGAGCAAATTAAGTTCTTTCAATGGTTGCATAGTATTAATTTGAGAGATTTTCTTTATAAATATATATACAGCGGGGCAAAAAAGTATTTAGTCAGCCACCAATTGTGCAAGTTCTCCCACTTAAAAGTTGAGAGTGTAACGACGTTCTTCGTTTGTCGAAAGAGAGTCGGACCGAAATGCAGCGTGTTGGTTACTCATGTTCTTTAATGGAACAAATGACGATACACAAAATAACTTATAAATACAAAAAACAACAAACGGAACGTGAAAAACCTATACAGCCTGTCTGGTGAACACTAACACAGAGACAGGAACAATCACCCACGAAATACAAAGTGAAAACCAGGCTACCTAAATATGGTTCCCAATCAGAGACAACGAGAATCACCTGACTCTGATTGAGAACCGCCTCAGGCAGCCAAACCTATACTAAACACACCCCTAATCAGCCACAATCCCAATAACTAAAAAACCACAATAAGAAATACAACAAACATAAACCCATGTCACACCCTGGCCTGACCAACTAATTAACTAAAACACAAAATACTAAGACCAAGGCGTGACAGAGAGAGGCCTGTAATTTTCATCATAGGTACACTTCAACTATGACAGACAATATGAGAAAGAAAAATCCAGAAAATCACAGTTTAGGATTTTTTATGAATTTATTTGCAAATTATGGTGAAAAATAAGTATTTGGTCACCTACAAACAAGCAAGATTTCTGGCTCTCACAGACCTGTAACTTCTTATTTAAGAGGCTCCTCTGTCCTCCTCTCATTACCTGTATTAATGGCACCTGTTTGAACTTGAACACCTGTCCACAACCTCAAACAGTCATACTCTAAACTCCACTATGGCCAAGACCAAAGAGCTGTCAAAGGACATCAGAAACAAAATTGTAGACCTGCACCAGGTTGGGATGACTGAATCTGCAATAGGTAAGCAGCTTGGTTTGAAGAAATCAACTGTGGCAGCAATTATTAGGAAATGGAATAAAATGGAATTTTATTTGTCACATACACATGGTTAGCAGATGTTAATGCGAGTGTAGCGAAATGCTTGTGCTTCTAGTTCCGACAATGCAGTGATAACCAACAAGTAATCTAACTAACAATTCCAAAACTACTGTCTTATACACAGTGTAAGTGGATAAAGAATATGTACATAAAGATATATGAATGAGTGATGGTACAGAGCAGCATAGGCAAGATACAGCAGATGGTATCGAGTACAGTTTAAACATATTAGATGAGTATGTAAACAAAGTGGCATAGTTAAAGTGGCAAGTGATACATGTATTACATAAGGATGCAGTAGATGATATAGAGTACAGTATATCCGTATACATATGAGATGAATAATGTAGGTTATGTAAACATTATATTAGGTAGCATTGTTTAAAGTGGCTAGTGATATATTTTACATAATTTCCCATCAATTCCCATTATTAAAGAGGCTGGAGTTGAGTCAGTGTGTTGGCAGCAGCCACTCAATGTTAATGGTTGCTGTTTAACAGTCTGATGGCCTTGAGAACGAAGCTGTTTTTCGATCTGGGGCTCCACGCAAGATCTTGCTCCATGGGGGTGATGCTTTGGGGCTGTTTTTCTGCAAAGGGACCAGGACAACTGATCCGTGTAAAGGAAAGAATGAATGGGGCCATGTATCGTGAGACTTTGAGTGAAAACCTCCTTCCATCAGCAAGGGCATTGAAGATGAAACGTGGCTGGGTCTTTCAGCATGACAATGATCCCAAAAACACCGCCCAGGCAACGAAGGAGTGGCTTCATAAGAAGCATGTCAAGGTCCTGGAGTGGCCTAGCCAGTCTCCAGATCTCAACCCCATAGAAAATCTTTGGAGGGAGTTGATAGTCCGTGTTGCCCAGCAACAGCCCCAAAACATCATTACTCTAGAGAAGATCTGCATGGAGGAATGGGCCAAAATACCAGCAACAGTGTGTGAAAACCTTGTGAAGACTTACAGAAACTGTTTGACCTCTGTCATTGCAAACAAAGGGTATGCAACAAAGTATTGAGATAAACTTTTGGTATTGACCAAATACTTATTTTCCACCATAATTTGCAAATATATTCATAAAAAATCCTACAATGTGATTTTCTGGATTTTTTTCTCATTTTGTCTGTCATAGTTGAAGTGTAAATTACAGGCCTCTCATATTTTTAAGTGGGAGAACTTGCACAATTGGTGGCTGACTAAATACTTTCTTGCCCCACTGTATATACATATATACAGTATATATATACACACACACACACAGATGAAGTCAGAAGTCTACATACACCTTAGCCAAATACATTTAAACTCAGTTTTTCACAATTCCTGTGTAATGGCGTTCTTCGTTTGTCGAAAGAGAGTCGGACCGAAATGCAGCGTGTTGGTTACTCATGTTTTTTTTTAATGAATGAATCGCGGTACATGAAATAACTGATATAAATAAATAACAACAAAACAGAACGTGAAACCTAATTACAGCCTATCTGGTGAAACTACACAGAGACAGGAACAATCACCCACGAAATACACAGCGAAACCCAGGCTACCTAAATACGGTTCCCCATCAGAGACAACAAGAATCAGGAATCACCTGACTCTGATTAGGTTTGGCTGCCTGAGGCGGTTCTCAAACTAAAAACACCCCTAATCAACCACAATCCCAACGCCTACAAAAAAAACAATACGACAACACAATAACATAAACCCATGTCACACCCTGGCCTGACCAACTAATTAACTAAAAACACAAAATACTAAGACCAAGGCGTGACAGAACCCCTCCCTCCTAAGGTGCGGACTCCCGGACGCACCTCAAAACCATAGGGAGGGTCCGGGTGGACGTCTGTCCATGGTGGCGGTTCCGGCTCGGGACGTGGACCCCACTCCATTAATGTCATAGTTCCTCCCCTACGCGTCCTGGGATAATCCACCCTCGCCGCCGACCATGGCCTAGTAGTCCTCACCCAGAACCCCACTGGACTGAGGGGTAGCTCGAGACACAGGGGCAGCTCGAGACACAGGGGCAGCTTGGGACAGAGGGACAGCTCGGGACAGAGGGGCAGCTCGGGACAGAGGGGCAGCTCGGGACAGAGGGGCAGCTCGGGGCAGAGGGGCAGCTCGGGACAGAGGGGCAGCTCGGAACAGAGGAAGCCCAGCACTGAGAGGAAGCCCAGCACTGAAAGGAAGCCCAGCACTGAGAGGTAGCCCAGCAAGGCAGTTGAATCCGGCAGATCCTGGCTGGCTGGCAGTTCTGGCAGATCCTGGCTGACTGGCGGATCTGGAAGAGTCTGACTGACTGGCGGATCTGAAAGAGTCTGGCTGACTGGCGGATCTGGAAGAGTCTGGCTGACTGGCAGATCTGGAAGAGTCTGGCTGACTGGCAGATCTGGAAGAGTCTGGCTGACTGGCAGATCTAGAAGAGTCTGGCTGACTGGCAGATCTGGAAGAGTCTGTCTGACTGGCAGATCTGGAAGAGTCTGGCTGACTGGCAGATCTGGAAGAGTCTGGCTGACTGGCAGATCTGGAAGAGTCTGGCTGACTGGCAGATCTGGAAGAGTCTGTCTGACTGGCAGATCTGGAAGAGTCTGGCTGACTGGCGGATCTGGAGGAGTCTGGTTGACTGGCAGATCTGGAAGAGTCTGGCTGACTGGCGGATCCTGGCAGACTGACAGCTCTGGCTGCTTCATGCTGACTGACGGCTCTGGCTGCTCCATGCTGACTGGCGGCTCTGGCTGCACCATGCAGATTGACAGCTCTGGCGGCTTCTTGCAGACTGACAGCTCTTACTGTTCCATGCAGACTAACAGCTTTGGCAGCTCCTTGCCGACTGGCAGCTCCTTGCAGACTGGCAACTCCATGCAGACTGGCAACTCCTTGCAGACTGGCAACTCCTTGCAGACTGGCAACTCCTTGCAGACTGGCAGCTCCTTGCAGACTGGCAGCTCTGGCTGCTCCAAGCAGACTGACAGCTCTGGCTGCTCCATGCAGACTGGCAGCTCTAGCTGCTCCATGCAGACTGGCAGCTCTGGCTGCTCCATGCAGACTGGCAGCTCCTTGCAGACTGGCAGCTCCATGCAGACTGGCAGCTCCATGCAGACTGGCAGCTCCTTGCAGACTGGCAGCTCCATGCAGACTGGCAGCTCTAGCTGCTCCATGCAGACTAGCAGCTCTAGCTGCTCCATGCAGACTAGCATCTCTAGCTGCTCCATGCAGACTGGCAGCTCTGGCTGCTCCATGCAGACTGGCAGCTCAGGCTGCTCCGAACAGGCAGGAGGCTTCGGCAGCGCTGGAGAGGAGGAAGGCTCTAGAAGCGCTGAACAGGCGGGAGACTCCGACAGCGCAGGAGAGAAGAAAGGCTCCGACAGCGCAGGAGAGGCGAGGCGCTCTGTAGGCCTGATGCGTGGTGCTGGCACTGGTGGTATTGGGCTTAAGACACGCACAGGAATCCTGGTGCGGGGAGCTGCTACCGGAGGGCTGGGGTGTGGAGGTGGTACTGGATAGACCGGACCGTGCAGGCGCACTGGAGCACCGAGCACCGAGCCTGCCCAACCTTACCCGGTTGAATACTCTCGGTCGCCCTGCCAGTGCTGCGAGGTGGAATAGCCCGCACTGGGCTATGTAGGCGAACCGGAGACACCGAGCGCAAGGCTGGTGCCATGTAAGCCGGCCCAAGGAGACGCACTGGGGACCAGATGCGTAGAGCCGGCTTCATGGCATTTGGCTCGACGCTCAATCTAGCCCGGCCGATACGTGGAGCTGAAATATACCTCACCGGGATATGCACCCGCACTGGGGACACCGTGCGCACCACTGCATAACACGGTGCCTGCCCGGTCTCTCTCGCCCCCCGGTAAGCACAGGGAGTTTGCGCAGGTCTCCTACCTGGCGTAGCCATACTCCCTGAAAGCCCTCCCCCCAATAAATTTTTGGGGCTGATTCCCGGACCTCTCCGCTTTAGCCACCTCTAGTTCCTCCTTGGGGCGGCGATATTCACCAGGCTGAGCCCAGGGTCCTTTTCCGTCCAGTTCTTCCTCCCATGTCCAATTCTCCAACTGGTGCAGCCTCTCCCACTGAAGATGCTTCTGTTGCCTCTACTGTGGCTCCTGCCTGTTAACACGCTGCTCGGTCCGTGTGTGGTGGGTGATTCTGTAACGGCGTTCTTCGTTTGTCGAAAGAGAGTCGGACCGAAATGCAGCGTGTTGGTTACTCATGTTTTTTTAAATGAATGAATCGCGGTACATGAAATAGCTGATATAAATAAATAACAACAAAACGGAACGTGAAACCAAATTACAGCCTATCTGTTGAAACTACACAGAGACAGGAACAATCACCCACGAATTACACAGTGAAACCCAGGCTACCTAAATACGGTTCCCCATCAGAGACAACAAGAATCACCTGACTCTGATTGAGAACCGCCTCAGGCAGCCAAAAATAAACTAAACACACCCCTAATCAACCACAATCCCAATGCCTACAAAAAAAACAATACGACAACACAATAACATAAACCCATGTCACACCCTGGCCTGACCAACTAATTAACTAAAAACACAAAATACTAAGACCAAGGCGTGACATCCTGACATTTAATCCAAGTAAAAATTCCCTTTAGTAGGTCAATTTAGGGATCACCACTTTATTTTAAGAATGTGAAATGTCAGAATAATTGTAGAGAGAATTATTTATTTATTTCATCACATTCCCAGTGGGTCAGAAGTTTTCATACACTCAATTCGTATTTGGTAGCATTGCCTTTAAATTGTTTAACTTGGGTCAAACGTTTTGGGTGGCCTTCCACAAGCTTCACACAAAAAGTTGGGTGAATTTTGTACCATTTCTCTTGACAGAGCTGGTGTACCTGAGTCAGGTTTGTAGGCCTCCTTGCTGGGACAGAGTTGGAGGCAGTTTAGTTTGGGCACGCTATTAATCCAAAAGTGAAAATGCTGCTCCCTACCCCAAACAGGTTTAGTCATAGACCAATTGATCAGATATAAAAAATACCTGAAAAGTTATATTAGGGAAATTATAACTTTTTCATCTGAATGTTTTCCTTGGTGACCCGACTTCCTAGTTAATTATATTTACATGATACGTCTAATCACATAAGAATATTTACAGAGAATATATTTGAAAAACTGACATTCTTCAATTTAATGATTGTCAGGCATAGGTGTATAGGTGGCAGGGAAGTCAGGTGCAGGAGAGTCAAACGGAGTCTTTTAACCTCTTACATCTATGGGGGCGCTATTTCATTTTTGGATGAAAAACGTTCCCGTTTTAAACAAGATATTTTGTCACAAAAAGATGCTCGACTATGCATATAATTGCTACCGTTCGAAAGAAAACACTCTGACGTGTCCAGAAATACAAAGATCTTCTCTGTGCGTGCCCTATAACGTGAGCTTCAGGCAAAACCAAGATGAGATGGCATCCAGGAAATGACAAGGATTTTTGAGGCTCTGTTTTCCATGGTCTCCTTATATGGCTGTGAACGCGAGAGGAGTAAGTCTGCCCTTTCTGTCGTTTCCCCAAGGTGTCTGCAGCATTGTGACGTATTTGTAGGCAGATCATTGGAAGATTGACCATAACAGACCACATTTACCACGTGTCCGCCTGGTGTCCTGCGCCGAAATTGGTGCGCAAAAGTCACCTGCCAGTATTTTTCCATACGATACAGAGAGTAAAGCAAGCTTCCACGAACTGCATGTCAATGAAGAGATATGTGAAAAAACACCTTGAGGACTGATTCCAAACAACGTTTGCCATGTTTCGGTCGATATTATGTAGTTAATCCGGAAAAAGTTTTATGTTGTAGGTGACTGCATTTTCAGTTCTTTTCTGTAGCCAGACGCAATGTAGAAAACGGAACGATTTTCCCTACACACAGACGCTTTCAGGAAACACTGCTCATTTGGTATGTGACTGAGAGTCTCCTCATTGAAAACATCAGAAGCTCTTCAAAGGTAAATGATTTTATTTATTTGGTTATCTGGTTTTTGTGAAAATGTTGCGTGCTACATGCTACACAAAATGCTATGCTAGCTTTGCATACTCTTACACAAATTAGTCAATTTCTATGGTTCAAAAGCATATTTTGAAAATCTGAGATGACAGTGTTGTTAAGAAAAGGCTAAGCTTGAGAGCAGACGCATTATTTTAATTTTATTTGCGATTTTCAGAAATCGTTAACGTTGCGTTATGCTAATGAGCCTGAGGCTTTAGTCAAGATCCCGGATCCGGGATGGGGAGTTTCAAGAAGTTAATAAAGTCCACGTAACATGCTCCATAACACTAAAATATACATACATCAACAAACATGGGTACGAGGACCCGACGCGCACCTATACAACATAAAACTACACTGACAATAAAACAATCTCTGACAAAGACATGAGGGGAAACAGAGGGTTAAATACACAACAGGTAATGAATGGGATTGAAAACAGGTGTGTGGGAAGACAAGACAAAACCAATGGAAAATGAAAAATGGATCAATGATGGCTAGAAGACCAGTGACGTCGAACGCCGAGCACCGCCGGAACAAGGAGAGGCAACGACTTCGGCAGAAGTCGTGACAATGATGCCAAAGCCACGACACGGCAGACTCAACAGCCTTGGTTTCTCAAATGATTGCCTCGCCCCCTGACTAGCATCACTACTCTGGACGGTTCTGACTTAGAATATGTGGACAACTACAAATACCTAGGTGTCTGGTTAGACTGTAAACTCTCCTTCCAGACTCATATTAAACATCTCCATTCTAAAATGAAATCTAGTATTGGCTTCCTATTTCGCAACAAAGCCTCCTTCGCTCACGCCGCCAAACAACCCCTCGTAAAACTGAGTATCCTACGATCCTCGACTTTGGCGATGTAATTTACAAAATAGCTTCCAATATTCCTCTCAGTAAACTGGATGCAGTCTATCACAATGCCATCCGTTTTGCCACCAAAGCCCATTATACCATCCACCACTGCGACCTGTATGCTCTAGTCGGCTGGCCCTTGCTACATATTCGTTGCCAGACCCACTGGCTCCAGATCATGTATAAGTCTATGCTAGGTAAAGCTCCGCCTTATCTCAGCTCACTGGTCACGATAACAACACCCACCCGTAGCACGCACTCCAGCAGGTATATCTCACTGATCGTCCTCAAAGCCAACACCTCATTTGGCCGCCTTTCCTTTCAGTTCTCTGCTGCCAATGACTGGAACGAATTGCAAAAATTGCTAAAGCTGGAGACTTACAGTATATTTCCCTCACTAACTTTAAACATCAGCTATCTGAGAAGCTAACCGATCGCTGCAGCTGTACATAGCCCATCTGTAAATACCCCACCCAATCTACCTGTTCTTTTGCACACCAGTATTTCTACTTGCACATCATCATCTGCTCATCTATCACTCCAATGTTAATTTGCTAAACTGTAATTACTTCGCTACTATGGCCTATTTATTGCCTTACCTCCTCACGCCATTTGCACACACTGTATATAGACTTTCTTTTTTTTCTATTGTTTTATTGACTGTACGCTTGTTTATTCCATGTGAACTCTGTGTTGTTTGTGTCGCAAAGCTTTGTTTTATCTTGGCCAGGTCACAGTTGTGAATGAAAACTTGTTCTCAACTAGCTTACCTGGTTAAATAAAGGTGAAATAAAACATTTATTGAAATAAAAGACATCAACAATTCATTAACAACACATTTAGGCTGCGTTTAGACAGGCATCCCATTTCTGATCTTTTTCCCACCAATTTGTCTTTTGACCAATAACATCAGATCTTTTCACATCAGATCTTGCTCAGAGCTGATCTGATTGGTCAAAAGACCAATTAGTGGAAAAAATATCAGAATTGCGCTGCCTGTCTAAACGCAGCCTTAGGGGCCCTGTGGAACCAGCAGGCTTAAGCAGAGAAGACAGGAAAAACTTTCAGAAAACTCACTTTAGCCAATACAATACATCCAGGTCTTGTTTGGTCCAAATCTAGTTCTACCTAGGTAGAAGCTGTAGGTTTACAACAAACAGAAGTCCCCTGGATAAATCTGTCATCTTCTAATTGGTAATCGTCAGAGGTGAGCCCGGTTGATTAAGGTGGTAAAGTCACACAGAACTTTTGGCAGTTTTTCTGTTCATAAAAAAAACATTGTCTTGCCAAGCAAAAGCACACACTCTCCCACACTGCAAACAAAAAGCATGAATATCAACAAAGTGTGCATATCAGCAAGTGGCATCTTTAAAATATGCATACAAGTAAGCTTTGGGACACTGTCCAACACTGGAGTTTATGTTAGTGCATCGAAAGTGGTTGATGGTAAACATAAGTGTCCTTTCACTTCAGACTCATTGGGGACAGGAGATAAAATCAACTAGATTAATAAGCAGACCAGGCCAAATTAGATGATTAAATGTTGTATAATTTGCACAACGTTTTGGTGTTATAGCTCATATTGCAATATTTTACTTTGCATAATATCTCTCATAGCTATTATTAATTTTGCATGACTCGCTAGAAACCATATTTCCTCTGTGTAGGGCATCAGATTACAGTATTATTGCAACCATGCCCTTGGTACAACATCAGCAACGGCAACGTGAGGTTTTGACCTCTTGGCATAATGCTTTGGATGTTGAATTGACAACTTCTTTATTATGGGTCCCACTCGGCACATGCATAAGCTACATTTGCTACAGTACTTTGAGTGGCTAGCAGCTCAAAGCTAAGTTATCAGCAGGGATAGAAAAGCACCAAATGTCATCTGTGCCATTTTCAGCTGCACTGTTATTTTAAATGTGTAGCCAAGGGGCCAGAGTTGTACTGACACTGACAGAGTTGTTTAGCATATCCCTGCCCCTGGCCACTGAAGAGACAGAGATATGCAGACACAGTGAATGTGATGCATGGCTGATTGCGTGAGGAGAGGAGAGTCTGTGCAGAGTGGGCCTCTTTACTCAAGGCCACCTTTCATCTGCCTCGTGTGCCCGCTGTTTGAGCATGAGCTGAAGAGAGACCACAGACGACCTCAGTGGTGTACTGTAGAAGCCCTGTTGATTACAAACCTGCTACAAGAGAAAGGAAAAGAGATAGAGAGTGGTCGTGAGCACAGGGAGAGGAAGAGAGATGAAGATGCAGGAAATCAATGCATTATCTCTGTTCCCATGCTTTAAATCCCTTCATGATTATTGCAGCTAGCGCTTTTTTAGTGCCAGAGCAATTGATTGGATTATTCAATTCATGCATTTCTCATTACTATTACAAACCTAATCCCACATATTTGCTTATCTGCATTTGAAGAGGGTTGTTTTTTGTAAGGGAGAAAAAAACTGCAATGATGTTAATGGATTCTTCCTCAAAGATGTGTTTTAAGATCTCTTTTAAAAATGTCTACAGTTTCAGCCCCCCTTGGTGTCTCTGGCAGGCTATTTCAGAGGCTAAAGGCATAATAACTAAAGGCTGCCTCTCATTGACTCTTGGTCCTAGGCTTTGGGATAGTTAAAAAGCCAGTGCTAGAGGACCTGAGGGACCTACTGGGTACATGACTTAAAAACATGTCTGACATATTGGGGTGCACAATCGTGGATTGATTTAAAAACCAATAGAAGTTAATTATAAAACTCTCAAGCAGCCAGTGCAGAGACCTTAAAAGCTATGTAATGTGTGCTCTTTGTCTTGTCTCGGTCAGTATTCGTGCTGCAGCATTTGCAGTCGATGAATGGGTTTCTTGTGTCGACCAGACAGGAGAGCATTACAGTAGCCAAGTCTGCTTGTAATAAAAGCATGGATGAGTCTCTCTGTATCAGCCTGTGAGAGAAACGGCCCCACCTTGGCAATGTTCCTCAGATGGGAAAAAGCTATTTCGGTCACATTCCCAATGTGTGATTACATTTTTTTTCATAATATAAAATAACACCTAGGTTTTTTACCAGGTGTTTTATCTTCGGGTATGACCTAGATTCTCTGTGCTTTTGGCCCCAACATAAAGGACCTCGGTCTTGTCTTGATTTAGCTGAAGGAAGTTGTGAGCCATCCAAATATTTAAATCACTAATACAATCGAATAATTTATCAGCGGAGCTAAAAATCCTCTGTCGACACAGAAATGTAAAGTTGGGTATCGTCTGCGAAGCAGTGAAAATCAGTGCTGTGCTTTCTGATAACGATATACCAAGGGGTAACATATATAAACTGAACAGTACCGGACCCAAAATCGAACCTTGTGAAACACCACATGTGATATGTATTTTCTTATGTTCTACAAGGTTGACAAAAAAGTCTTCACTGGTTAAACCAATTTAGAACTGGAGCGGAGACGCCTAACCACCTCTCCAGTCTGTCCAGAAGGACATCATGGACAACAGTTTTGAATGCAGCACTTAAATCTAAGAGTACAAGGACCGAGAGCTGTTTAGCATCTGTGTTGGCTCTAAGATCATGTAGGCCATCATTGTAAATAAGATTTTGTTCTTAATTGACTTGCCTAGTTAAATAGAGGTTAAATAAAATGACAAAAATAAGAATATTTATTACTAACTAAGGCTGTCTGTGCTGTGGTGGACATGAAAAACAGATTGTAATTTTTCAAAAATACAGGTGGCACTTAAAAAGTCTCTCAGCTGTTTGAACATAAATTTCTCCAGCATTTTGCTTAAGAATGGAAGGTTGGAGATTGGGCGTAAATTGCTAAGAGCTGAAGAATCTAGATGACTTTTCTTCAGAAGGGATTTCACCATAGCAGTTTTTAGTGCAGTGGGGAAAGTGCTAGTGAATTGGGAGTGATTTAAGAATAGTTTGCACTTCTTCAGATATCGGATCGGGAAGGCAGGTAGAAGGCTTAAGTTGTGCTATAACTTTGCTGAGCATGTCTGTGTCAACCAGGATTTTTTTTAATCTATAGTGCCTTTGCTTGGTAGGCTTGGGCACATATCATCACACTTCTAATCAGGTATTTCTTGACTGATATCCAGCCTAATGTTGGTTATCATATCTCTGAAATATGCTGCCAACTCATCACATTTAGATGTGGAGGAGAGTCCACATAGGTTTGCGGGATAGGATTTATCAGATTATCAATGGTCATGAAGAGCACTCAAATTATTCTGTTAAGTTAAAAGCCCGTCTGTCATTTCTAATTGCCTTGTTATATACAGTGGGGAAAAAAGTATTTAGTCAGCCACCAATTGTGTAAGTTCTCCCACTTAAAAATATGAGAGAGGCCTGTAATTTTCATCATAGGTACACTTCAACTATGACAGACAATAATTAGAAAAAATAATCCAGAAAATCACATTGTAGGATTTTTAATGAATTTATTTGCAAATTATGGTGGAAAATAAGTATTTGGTCAATAACAAAAGTTTATCTCAATACTTTGTTATATACCCTTTGTTGGCAATGACAGAGGTCAAATGTTTTCTGTAAGTCTTCACAAGGTTTTCACACACTGTTGCTGGTATTTTGGCCCATTCCTCCATGCAGATCTCCTCTAGAGCAGTTATGTTTTGGGGCTGTTGCTGGGCAACACAGACTTTCAACTCCCTCCAAAGATTTTCTATGGGGTTGAGATCTGGAGACTGGCTAGGCCACTCCAGGACCTTGACATGCTTCTTACGAAGCCACTCCTTCATTGCCCGGGCGGTGTTTGGGATCATTGTCATGCTTAAAGACCCAGCCATGTTTCATCTTCAATGCCCTTGCTGATGGAAGGAGGTTTTCACTCAAAATCTCAAGATACATGGCCCCATTCTTTCTTTCCTGTAGGGATGAGGGATGGAAATTTCAGGATTTTTGGTGGCCTTCCTAAACCAGGATTCAGACACGGCTTTGGCATCTGGGTTGGCGGAGTGTTCTAAAGCAGTGAACAAAACAAACTTAGGGAGGAGGCTTCAAATGTTAACATGCATGAAACCAATGCTTTTACGGTACAGAAGTCAACAAATGAGAGAGCCTGGGAAATGGGAGTGATGCTGGGGGCTGCAGAGCCTGGGTTAACCTTTACATCACCAGAGGAACAAAGGAGGAGTAGGATGAGAGTGCGGCTAAAGGCTAAAAGAAGTGGTCGTCTAGTGCGTTCGGAACAGAGAGTAAAAGGAGCAGGTTTCTGGGCGCGGAAAAATCGATTCAAAGCATAATGTACAGGCAAGGGTATGGTAGGATGTGAGTACAGTGGAGGTAAGCCTAGGCATTGAGTGATGATGAGAGAGGTTTTGTCTCTAGAGGCACCATTTAAGCCAGATGCTGTCATCGCATGTGTGGGGGGTGACACATAAGGGCTAGCTAAGGCATATTGAGCAGGGCTGGAGGCTCTACAGTGAAATAAGACAAACATGACTAATCAAAACAGCAATAGACAATGCATATTGACATTAGGGAGATACATGTGTAGCCGAGTGATCATAGGATCCAGTGAGTAGCTAGGCGAGCTGGAGGCACGGCGATTCAGACAGTTAGCAGGCTGGGGCTAGCAGCAGGCTAGCAGATGGGTCTCAGGGGAACGTCGCAATGGAAGACCCCTTGGACGGTTACGTTGGCAGACAAGTCATGATGGATCGGCGGAGCTCCATGTCAGCAGAAAAGGGTCCAGGCCAATTGGCAAAAGAGGTAATTGCAGCCCAGGGATTGCTTGATGGATCTCTTCGTCTAGTCAGGAGATGGGCCTAGGTCAAGGCTAGCTGATGCTTGCTTCGGGACAGAGACGTTAGACAGGAGTTTCCACTCAGATAGGAATCCGGAGATGTCGTAGAAAAAAGCAGTCCGATATGCTCTGGGTAGATTTTGCGCTGTGCAGGCTGGCAGGAGTTGTCCGGGCTGAGGCTGGCAGTCCGAGTTAACGGTGATGACCGCTAGCAGTGGCTAACTGACTACTAGCTAGTAGCTAGATAGCTGGCTAGCTTCAAAAGTGTAAGAATAGCAGATTCATACCACATTGGGTGAGGCTGGTTGTGGGAGAGTATGTTTAGTCTGTAGACAGAAAATTAGATTAAAAATAATAAAATATATATGAAGAAAAACGATATATATAAAAGGGACAGGATAAGACAATCAAAACAGACAACACACTTCTACGCCACCACATACACAGAACGTTAGCTAGGGAGTCAGCCAGCAGTTAGCTACTTTCTGTCAAAATTAGAAACGTATTATATGACAATGTAGCTAGCAAATGCTAGACTATCTTACCCGTATACATCATGAATGATGGACGTGTCTCCGGCACGGATGCCATGCCACGGTTGCCCTTAGATTGAAGATGTAATCCGGAGAAAGGTGTTTTCTCCATCTCTTTGGCTATTATACTCCAATTCCACTGATTTCAAAACTCAATCCCCAGAAAGTGGAGAGCAACACTTATGCAGCTCTACTACACAATATATATATATATATATATTTTTAAGCCGCGTTCAACTACACAATTTATTTTAAGCCGCATTCAATAGGATTATCAACACAGACTGACCAGCTCAAATAGACAGAAGCCCTCTATATGGCAGACCAATTCAAACTCCTCTCTTGGCATGTCCAGCCCACTCATTATTTCAGCTAATTGTGGTGAGTAGGAAGGTAGCTCACTTCTCTGTGGCTTAACCAAAAGGGCTCATAATTTAACAATTGTATACGTATTTACAGATGGCATACAAGTGTAACTGGTGCACTGAGAGTTGGGAAGCAACTAATAAATGAATGAAAGACACAACACAAACAACGCACCTACATGAATACAGAGTCAATAACACCTGAGGAAAGAACCAAGGGGAGTGACAGATATAGGGACGATAATCACGGAGGTGATGGAGTTCAGGTGAGTGTCATGAGGGGCAGGTGCACGAGACGATGGTGACGGGTGTGTGGGATCATCAGCAGCCTGATGACCTAGAGGCCGGAGAGGGAGTACATGTGACAGTACCCCCTCCCCGACGCAGGACACCATCAAAGGGGACAAACCCAGGGATCAGGAGCAGACCGGTCACCCTTGCTGATGTGCGAGTACCTGTCATGCCAGCTGAGGCATTGGAACCTGTCACGTCTGCTGTGGTGTGGGAACCTGACAGATCGGTTGAGGCATGAAAGCCCGACGAGCCGGTGGAGGCATGAAAGCCTGGCGAGCCGGCGGGGGCATGAAAGCCCTACGAGCCAGCTGACGCATGGGAGCCTGGTTGTCCAGCTGACGCATGAGAGCCTGCTGAGGCAGGGGAGTCTGGCAATCTGGTTGAGGCATGAGAGCCTGTAGCAGTTCCCGGACCCAACGTCATTAAAATCAAATAAAAAACACTCCCGGGTGCTTCACTTAGGTGAGGTGTTATTCTGTAACAAGTGCGCTGAGATTTGGGAAGTATCAGGGATGCTGTAACGAGTGTTTTAATAAATAAATAATACATAAACACGCAATACAAACTTTACACCGACATGAAAACAGAGTCAATAACAGCCTTGGAAAGAACCAAGGGGAGTGACAAATAAAGGGAAGATAATCAACGAGGTGATGTAGTCCAGGTGAGGCACATGTGCGCAAGACAATGGTGACAGGTGAGCGGGATAATCAGCAGCCTGATGACCTAGAGGCCAGAGAGGGAGTATATGTGACAAGTTTGGTTTTAAGCCACATGAATGTTCACGTTCCAGAAGGCATTTCCTCCAAAAAACGCATTTTGAAAAGAAATGTAAAAATGACTGTCCTGTTTACCTCTTGAAGCTATGGGGGCGCTATTTCATTATTGGATAAAAAAAACGTGCCCGTTTTAAGCGCAATATTTTGTCACAAAAAGATGCTCGACTATGCCTATAATTGACAGCTTTGGAAAGAAAACACTCTGGCGTTTCCAAAACTGCAAAGATATTATCTGTGAGTGACCCAGAACTGATGCTACAGGCGAAACCAAGATGAAACTTCAAACAGGAAATGAGCAGGACTTTTGAGGCTCTGTTTTTCATTGTCTCCTTATATGGCTGTGAATGCGCCAGGAATGAGCCTGCCCTTTCTATCATTTCTCCAAGGTGTCTGCAGCATTGTGACGTATTTGTAGGCATGCCATAAGAGACTACATTTACCAGGTGTCCGCCTGGTGTCCTTTGTTGAAATTGATGCGTAATCTCCAAGCTGCACGCATTCATCCATGTGATTGAGACAGAGAGGAGACTTCCACGAACGATATATCATGAAGAGATATGTGAAAAGCACCTTGAGTATTGATTCTAAACAACGTTTACCATGTTTCAGTTGATATTATGGAGTTAAATGTGGACAAAAGTTCGGCGTTTTGATGAATGAATTTTCAGTTTTGTTTGGTAGCCAACATGACGCAGAAAACGGACCGATTTCTCCTGCACAAATAATCTTTCAGGAAAAACTGAACATTTGCTATCTAACTGAGTCTCCTCATTGAAAACATCAGAAGTTCTTCAAAGGTAAATCATTTTATTTGAATGCTTTTCTGTTTTTTGTGAAAATGTTGCCTGCTGAATGCTAACGCTAAATGCTACGCTAGCTATCAATAGCTATTGATTACACAAATGCTTGTTTTGCTATGGTTGAGAAGCATATTTTTGAAAATCTGAGATGACAGTGTTGTTAAAAAAAGTCTAAGCTTGAGAGCTAGCATATTGATTTAATTTCATTTGCGATTTTCATGAATAGTTAACGTTGTGTTATTCTAATGAGCTTGCGGATAGATTTACACAATCCTGGATACAGGTTTTTTTCGTAGCTAAACGTGACGCACAAAATGGAGCGATTTCTCCTAAACAAATAATCTTTCAGGAAAAACTGAACATTTGCTATCTAACTGAGAGTCTCCTCATTGAAAACATCCGAAGTTCTTCAAATTTAAATGATTTTATTTGAATGCTTTTCTGGTTTTTGTGAAAATGTTGCCTGCTGAATGCTAACGCTAAATGCTATGCTAACTATCAATGCTGTTACACAAATGCTTGTTTTGCTATGGTTGAGAAGCATATTTTTGAAAATCTGAGATGACAGTGTTGTTAACAAAAGACTAAGCTTGAGAGCTATCATATTTAGTTCATTTCATTTGCGATTTTCATGAATAGTTAACGTTGCGTTATGGGCTTGAGGCTATAGTCACGATCCCGGATCCGGGATGGCTCGACACAAGAAGTTAAGTCGTGACTTACGACATAAGCCTATTTTCCTGAAACGGGTCACATATTCCCATGGTCTAGTAAATAGATGACATGGTGTCTTCACTCTGTACACAGTCTTTGGAGTAGATAAAAAATACATCATGGCCGGAGAGAAAAGAGGGGATGAGAGGGCGTTTTGGACCCATCCAAAAGTTCCTGCTTCTACTTCTAATCAAAGCGATGTGAAAATGCAAAGTTAGTTGAAGATCAAACCCTCTGTCCCCTGGGAGAAGTCAGAAATGGACTGCTTTGTGACATGAATTGTCAATATCTGAAACAGCACGTAGAGCGGGGGTGATTGGTCATAGGATTACATTGGAGGCAATGGGAAAGTTTACAACCTGGCCTGGAATTGTATAGGGAGGTATTGCGCAAGCGTTTGTGATGTACTGGACGACTGTCATTCTGTGCATCAATGTATCTCATCTGAATGACTCCTGTTTTAACTGGCTATGCAAATACTTCCATTTCTCTTTTTGTTCAGTTACCAAGGATACTACAATGTTACTCTGTCCCTCAATTGACTGACCACTTGTATACCTTTTTCAAAAGCAAGCTACACAGAAACGTGTGGGAAGGCATTTAGACACATACAGTATAAACACTCATGTATATTTTCATCCACATCCGTGTGGGTTTGACACAGCTAATATGGAGCTGTAGTGTATAATATCATGTTTTCGATATTTAACCAACAGTGATTAGTCTTGGCAAGCCAGTGAAGGAGAAATTACATATAATTAAAATGGGAAAAAGACATTAATAGAAATGCACTGACACATAATAATCCACAACATCAACCATAGAAGATATGCTAAACAAGATCAATCATAAAATCCCAGTGATTCTGTTTTCAACATTTTGTCAACAGCAGTGAAGTTTAATATTTGGTCTCTCTCTAGAGACACTATACTGTACTGTACTGCTATCCTGTACAGTCCAAGATTGAGGAGCTACCACATAGCCACAAGGGTTTGACATCAAACTCTTTCAATACATTGACTGACTCAAAGAGCACCCTTTACAAGAAAAAAAGAAATGGTGTAGAACTCACAGTACATGACTTCATTTTTAAGACCCGAAAAACACGTTTCCAGGAAGATATCACACAGTTATACCCTTAGCTTTATTATATATCTGTGTTTTCTCATTTTCCCTTTCTGGTTTCTGCAGACTTCAGAGTGAGAATAATTTCCAATTAGATTTTTTTTTTCACCTTTGATTTTGCCAAAAGCTATCATAACTCAAAGTTAGAGAGGTCTTGATAAAAATATTGTTTTCTTCTGAAACTGTATCATAATTATATTTGTTTTCCTATGGTTTTCCTGTGGAGTATATGTCTGCCTCTCTAAGTTACGTGTGTGTCCAGCCTATAGCCACTCACTGTTGCAAACCTGTATCCACTCACTTTTCATGGTCCTTTCATTTTGGACTTTATAAACCTTTATATAGTTGCCTACCGAGATCTGTAGAGGGTAAACTATCTACAGGCGGTCAATTTCGTTTCATACAGTGCATTTGGAAAGTATTCAGACCCCTTGAATTTTCCCACATTTTCTTATGGTACATCCTTATTATAAGCATAAACAGGTTTTTAGGAATTCAGGCAAATGTATAAAACATTTAAAATGGATATATTACATTTATACAAGTATTCAGACCTATCCCGCCAGTTCGTAGTGGAGGCCAATGCTTCGGATGTCGGTGTGAGGCTGTCCTGTCCCAGCCTTCTTCTTCCATCGCCAAGGAGAGGAACTACGATGTGGGTAATCGTGAGAAATGTTTTTGGTGGCCTACTATGGTTCCTGACAACTCTGCATTTGTCGCCGCATGCAATCTACAGAACAAGACTCACCGGCAAGCTCCGGCTGGTCTCCTTCAACCTCTGCCTGTTCCTCACCATTCCTGGTCTCACATCTCCCTGGAATTTGTCACGGGTCTCTCCCAGTCTGATGGCAACACCGCCATCCTGACAGTAGAGGATCGGTTTTCCAAAGCCGCCCACTTCATTCCTCTCCCCAAGTTACCCTCTGCCAAGGAGATGTCTCAGCTCATGGTGCAGCATGCTTTCCGGATCCATGGACTCCCAGTGGACATGGTCTCTGACCAGGGTCCTTAGTTCTCGTACCGGTTATGGAAAGTGTACTGCACACTCATTGGGTCATTGGCCAGGCTGTCCTCCGGGTTCCACCCCCAGTCCAGCGGCCAGTCGGAGCGAGCCAACCAAGACCTGGAGATGACTCTGCGCTGCCTGGTCTCCGCCAACCCCACCACCTGGAGCCAGCAACTCATGTGGGTCAAATATGCCCACAACACCCTTCCTTGCTCTGCCATGGGTCTCTCGCTCTTTGAGTGTTCCCTGGGTCGGCATACCCTCGGACCAGATGTTTGTCCTCCCCTGTTGTGGACCTGGAGGAGTGCCCGGTCGGCTCTTCTCAAGACCACCTCCAGATATCGACGACAAGCAGACCGCCACCGGACCCCGGCTCTCCGGTATCGTCATGGGCAGAGGGTATGGCAGTCCACCCAAGATCTGCTCCTCTGGGTGGAGTCCCGCAAACTTTCCCCCCGGTTTATCAAGATCATTAGCCCCTCTGCTGTTCGTCTTCTGTTGCTCCGTACCCTCCGTACACATCACACTTTTCATGTGTCTAGGATCAAACCCATATGTCTCACAGCTCTTTGTCTCCTGTTTCCAGGCCCACCCCTCTCGCCGTCTCATCGACGACCAACCGGCGTACCATTATACTCTTAAATCAATGTCATAATCTAGCAACATGTATTATAGGCTAATTTCACAAAAATGAAGAACCAATTAATATTTTGGTAAACAGCAGTTAGAGTGTATTGTATATTCTAGAGAATATGGCAGATTGATGTGCCTGGTTTCATCAGTCTTGTCATTCTTCAAATGAAATATAAAATTGGAGACATTTACCCTCAGATTGAAAAACCTTGAGTTGGGTGAAGCTGTATCCATCCCCTCAGACTTCTTGTTAGCAACAGTGTTGTTATGGAGGACACACTGTGGATGGCCAAGGGTTTCCTCATCAAAGGGCTGAAATGTCAACTCAGTGGCGCCAGGCACAGGCACAGATAACATGTTCTGGGGGTAAAGGAACTGGGTTGTTGCAGAGCTTTTCCAGAGCTACGGACCCATATTTATAGGTATCAGGCTCTGCATGTTTTTTTTATTTTTATTTTTTATTTTATTTTACTAGGCAAGTCAGTTAAGAACAAATTCTTATTTTCAATGACGGCCTAGGAACAGTGGGTTAACTGCCTGTTCAGGGGCAGAACGACAGATTTGTACCTTGTCAGCTCGGGGATTCAAACTTGCAACCTTTCGGTTACTAGTCCAACACTCTAACCAGATAACTATTGACCTTACCATGAGGTATTGGTTGAAACCCGGGAGTGTAGTCTGAATAGGCATTGGATGCACATGGATGGAGAAACAAAACAAGAACTGGGTTCTTGAGGTTCACAGAGGAATAGAAAGCATAGTGTTATTTTTTAAATAACTCTAATTTACATTGAAATGGATCTCTGGTTGGTAGATTGCCATTACTTTTGTGTGACTCGCTGCTTCAGCTAAACAAGTCAGTTGAATACCTTGGCTGGAGGTTGCTGTCTATATCCAGGAAGTATCAATCAAACTGCATTGGCTGAATAGAGTAGATAACGTGGATATGAAAGTCCCCTCTGCATCTCCAGGCGCTGTTTCATAAATCACCAGATGACTACTGTCTAAGCCGCATTTGGGAATCAATGTTGCTTCTCAGCTAGAGCAAGGTGATATTATCATAATAATGATACATTGAATATGTTTTTATTTTAACCCTACTTTGAATATTGTAGTTATCAATTGTCCCATTAACAATCAGCCACATTAACAAACATATTTCATTTCATCCTTGACATGTATCTACAGTAGTAGGACCCTATAGGTTATTTGATGTAATGAACGATGTCAGCAAAATGTCCACAATAAATGGATGATTTGGTCGATGTCGATAATCTATGGTTTATCCTCCCAGCATTAGTTTTAGCAATAGGTTCCCCTGTGAGATATTTGGTGGTAAACAATCCCAGGTCATTGCTGGTTAACACTGATTGATTATTTATTCCATAGCAACCAGATGCATGTGAAAGTCTCCCACTAGGATGTTCTGAACATATCATGTAATATCAGCCAAAAAGACTACTGGCATTACTTTTTTGTCTGCTGTACTAGCTACAACACAACATCATGAAAACTGCAACCAACTTTTTTGAGACCACGCACAATTTGAAAAGGGGGAGATGCCATTGGGGTATATTTGTACACCTACAGTTAAAGTCGGAGGTTTACATACACCTTAGCCAAATACATTTAAACTCACAGTTCGTGACATTTAATCCTTGTAAATATCCCCTCTTTTAGGTCAATTAGGATCAGCACATTCTTTTAAGAATGTGAAATGTCAGAATAACAGTATAGAGAATGATTTATTTAAACTTTTATGTCTTTCATTACATTCCCAGTGGGTCAGAAGTTTACATACACTCAATTAGTATTTTGTAGCATGGCCTTTAAATTGTTTAACTTTGGTCAAATGTTTTGGGTTGCCTTCTACAAGTTTCCCACAATAAGTTAGGTGATTCAGTTCTGCCCACAAATTTTCTAGAGGTCAGGGCTTTGAAAAGGCCACTCCAATACCTTCACTTTGTTGTCCTTAAGCCATTTTGCAACAACTTTGGAAGTATGCTGGGGTCATTGTCCATTTGGAAGACACATTTGCGACCAAGCTTTACCTTCCTGACTGATGTCTTGAGAATATGCTTCAATATATCCACATAATTTTCCTTTCACATTAGGTCATCTATTTTATGAAGTGCACCAGTCTCTCCTGCAGCAAAGCACCCCCACATGATGCTGCCACCCTCGTGCTTTACGGTTGGAATGGTGTTCTTCAGCTTGCACATGCTTGTTACTCCAAACATTTGATGGTCATTATGGCCAAACAGTATTAATTCTTGTTTCATCAGACCAGAGGACATTTCTCCAAAAAGTACGATATTTGTCCCCATGTGCAGTTGCAAAGCATAGTCTGGCTTTTTTATGGAGGTTTTGATCAGTGGCTTCTTCCTTGCTGAGCGGCCTTTCAGATTATGTCGATATAGAAGTCGTTTTACTGTGGATATAGATACTTTTTCTGTATCTGTTTCCTCCAGCATCTTCACAAGGTCTTTTGCTATTGTTCTGGGATTGTAATCTGTGTTAAGATTGTGAGGACAACAACAGATAATGGCTCTAACTACTTGAAAGCTTTCCATGTTTTTGGAGAAGATGTAAACAACGAGACGGTGGAAGCAGTGGGTGGTCAGGAAGACGATGGAGAGGAACAAGAGGTGAGTGTTGATGTGGCAACGATCTTGAATGAAGATGATGGTTCTGAGTACCAGCTGCCGAAGCACCAGCGCAGTGCTTTCCACCTACTCACCTTAGTATCTACAGTCGATGCCCTGAAAGCAACATTCAGTGAGGCTTACAAAAAAGTGTCCCTCACCAAGCACTTTGGAACAAGTTCGGAAGATCCACACTTGCAGCCGAAACGGTTAAAGATGCTTGCAACCTCCAGCTTCTGCGCCAGAATGCTACAAGGTGGAACTCCTGGTTCATGGCTGTAGAAAGACTCCTGAGGATCGTTAAGACAAATGAGAGGCGGCCGTCAAGTTCTCTGACAGACTAAGTAAGAAAGGATGATGTATTATTTTGTCATAATTTAAGGTCTTGAATGTTGTCTAAATCTGTTGCACTGTTTCATAGACCTTTTCTTGGACTAATAACTGTTTCACATACACTATCATGAATACATTTACTCAACTACTCATCCAGCATTGATTACTGTAGTTAAATCAGGTGAAATGTTTAGTGGTCCCCTATATTTTTATTCCTAGGTTTAATCTAGCTGAACTCATAGAGTATGTTGGCACCATGAACCCAGTTGCAAAGGCCATCAATATCCTGCAGGCTGAAACCAATGTTCAGATGGGGTTGCTACTTCCAACTATCAACCTGCTGATCACAAAACTTGACAGAATCAAGTTGTCCCTGAAGTACTTTCAGCTCTGGTGGATGCGCTACAACTGAGACTGAAGAAGTGCTTCAGCCACATGTTTCACGGCCCTGAGCTGATAGCAGCTGCAATCCTTCTCACCAAATTGGTCTCATGATGAGAGCTCCCGACAGAGTTACATCTCATTCCAGTGCTTTTCTTCAGACAAAGGAATTCTCCAGTTGGAACATTATTGTTTTATGTTAAAAACATCCTAAAGATAATAGCAACTTATTGTTAGCGTGTTCAGCCCAGTAATCCATCTTCATGAGGCGGGAGCACTTCGCCCAGACAAACTCGAAAAGATCCTTTACAGTCCTTTAGGAATATGTCAAACGATGTATGGAAGATGGTTGATATCTAGTGGAAGCCGTAGGAAGTGCAACTTGACTCCATAGAGGCCAAGCTTTGAAAACTACAAACCTCAGGTTTTCGCCTGCCATTTGAGTTCTGTTATACTCACAGACATCATCCAAACAGTTTTAGAAACTTCAGAGTGTTTTCTATCCGATACTAATAATACTATGCATATATTAGCATCTAGGACAGAGTAGGAGGCAGTTAGCTCTGGGCACACTATTAATCCAAAAGTGAAAATGCCTCCCCTATCACAAAAAGGTTAAAACCTGTTGACGCCATGGGTTCCCCTACAGGAACTACACCCCCCCCCCCCGTTCAACTCAAACGGTGGCGCAGGGAATGCAAAAATATTCTTAGAAATATTTAACCTCCACACATTAACAAGTCCAATACCTCAAATGAAAGATAAACACCTTGTTCATCTACCCAGCGTGTCAGATTTTTTAAATGTTTTTCGGCGAAAACACAGCATATATTCATGTTAGACCACCAACAAAACAAAGAAAAAACATAGCCATTTTGTCCAACAAAAGATAAAATGACAAAAGCAGGATTAAAAGAAAAAACATTCACTAACCTTTTGAAAATCTTCATCAGATGACAGTAATATGACATGTTACACAGTACATTTATGTTTTGTTTGATAATATGCATTTTATATCCATAAATCTTGGTTTACATTGACGCCATGTTCAGAAAACTCTCCAAAATGTCAAGAGAAATTATAGAAAGCTACGCCAGATAATGCCACATAACAGAAATACTCATCATAAACTTTGACTAAAGATACATGTTCTACATATAGTTAGAAAGATACACTGGTTCTTAATGCACCCGCTGTGTCACATTTTTTTTTAACGTTACGGAATTAGTTTACTATGCAATAATCTGAGACGGCGCTCAGACGTAACAATATTTCTCCGCTATGTTGGAGTCAACAGAAATACAAAATTACAACATAAATATTCCCTTACCGTTGATGGTCTTTGATCAGAATGTAGTGGAAGGAGTCATACTTACCCAATACATTGTTTTATTTCATAATGTTCAATTCTTGTGTCCATGTAGTAGCATATGCTACCACTTTCAGCTCAAATGACTTCTGGTCCAGAATAATTGAGAATCAAAACTTCCAAATTACATATTACAGGTCGACGAAACTGGTCAAACTAAGTGCAGAATCAAGCTTCAGGATGTTATAAACGTAAAAAAAGAATTGCATTCCAACCGGACAATCCTAGTTCATCTGGGGCTGACTAGAACAAAGGAAGCTCTCTGTCCAAAGCGCACCTTCACGCACATGACAATCCTACAGTTTTTCACCCCATTGGGTCAAAGTTCACAGCATATGCACCATTAAACGCTCTACGGAATGAGGACATCTAGTGGAAGACATAGGAAGTGTTTCCAGATCTATAACTGGTTGGGAAGGGAGGGGGCGATGACGTCAAAGTTGCCCCAACTTTCAGGATTCCAAAACTAGTTTGGAAGATCGCCTGCCCTGTGAGTTCTGTTATACTCACAGACATAATTCAAACGGTTTTAGAAGCTTCAGGGTGTTTTCTATCCAATAATAATAATAATATGCATATATTAGCAATTTAGGACAGATTTTTATGCAGTTTACTATGGGCACGCAATTCATCCAAAGGGGAAATAACGCCCCCAATCCTGAACAAGGGATGCAGGCCATTTAGGCAATCATACAGCTGCCATAGAAGAAGGGAGCAAGGGACTTTTCATCGAATGAAGGTAAAGCTCTACCACGTTATGACTTTTAAAATGACCAGTAATAAGTGGTCTGTTCAGCATGGGACATTATCATTACTGTCAAGTACAAATGTGTTGAAATGTGTGCTTTTCAAATATGGCCCCAATATGGCTAATTGTAGCTGAGTACTCTGGGACCTGCACCAGTGTTTATGGCACCGTAGCAGCCGTGTATTTTTCACATCCCAGCATTTTTGTGCCTCCATGACACGCGATTAAGAGAACTGTCAGATAACTATTGCATTTCTGTTAAAATAGTCGAATAACATAGATATGCTCTCCCATACTGTTTCAACTCAGCGAGGGAGATCTGCATACTGTTCTTGCCCATTTCTCAAGCATTCAGCCACACATATGGTAAAGTGAATAAAGAGACTTGTAAATGTGGTAGCAAAGCATAGACCAGGCTCAGCGCTCACTGACAGAAAATAAAATGAACATGAAGCATTGCAGTAGAAAGGAGCTCTACTCCGACTTCAGTTTTTTGTGTGTTCATGGCTGTCTATTTTGACTTTGTTTAGATATACATACAATCTCAATTATAACCATAAGAAAGAGTGAGAGAAAATTGTAGATTAAAGAACAGGAAAGGAAATATCTCTACAGGCAGGCATACTGCAGAAATGCATTACATCAGCATCAACCTTGTACATTTAATATTTCTCAAATAAATGAGCTTGGTTATGCTGGTTCTATTTGGAGGACAAAGTCAAGACCAGGGGCAGAAGCAAGGTAAAGAGGCTGTGGTCTGGAACTGACCAGCCTTCTGAGTGGCATCTTCCTGGACACAAAAGCCTTGGACAAGCAAAACCATTAGTTATTTTTGGGGAATGGCATTCAGCGCAAATGCTTTCATTGACAACGTACCTAAAGAGGGAATTGAGTGCTGCTGGGCAAAAAGGAGGACAAATAAACGTACCACCCTTGACTCAATAACATTGACAGTACAGGCAAGTATATGCTGGCCGCAGTGGGCCTTTTCCAACTCAGAAGTGATCCATAACTACAGCCAATGTGGCAGTAGGTCTCATACCGCAGGCCAAGTAAGACAATGTTACATCCATGAAGGAATACCTGCTTCAGCCGCTCAGGAGACCTTAGCGAGCAATGCCTTCTATCCAAAGAGTAGCAGGCTACAGCTGGAGCACAAAATATTGGCTCTTAAAGTGGAACTGACATTGTTTTAGCAACATAAAATCGTATTAAAATGTGATCATATACACCCCCAGGAAGAATATTACACTTTTTTTATTTTAGTTATCTTAAGCGAGCACTTAGATATGGTCATTTTCAAATGTTCATAAATTCATATAATGTTTGGGAATTAGGTATAGTAAGGCATTTGTGAAAATACTTTAGCAAAATAGACTGGCAAAGTAGTTTTGACAATTAGTTTCGACAATTAATACACATTGCAATAAATAAAACGGGACCTGAGACTACGCAGACTGGTGGGCTACAGCCAATCAGAGCTACAGTAGACCTACATGTAAATAAACCATTTGCCACATGGGACTGATTGCAGGCAGTAGCAACAGCGCGACTTTAGATACAATGCATTCACAAATGCGTTCTAGTTGCCTATGCAGATAAAAAACAACAACAACAAAATATATAATTTGACCTTTATTTAACTAGGCAAGTCAAGAACACATTCTTATTTGCAATGACGGCCTACACCGGCCAAACCTGGGCGACACTGCGCCAATTGTGTGCCGCCCTATTGTTAAACAGCCTGGATTTAAACCAGGGTGTCTGTAGTGAAGCCTCTACCACTGAGATGCAGTGCCTTAGACCGATGTGCCACTCGGGAGCCCAAGATCAACAACTAGCTAATGGTAGCCAGAACAAGATGAGCTAAAATCTAAGGAGGTAACATTAGATAAACCCTCTCATGTTTTCAGTCAAGGCTATTGCTCAAATGTTGCTGTTATAGGCCTACATGTTTCTCCTTTGCATAGTGTTTTGTTGCAGGTTTAGTTTTTTGGTCACTTTCCATCCGATACCTGCTGTACACAGAACACAGGAAAGCAGCGCAACTGAAGTTGAATTCACCAATGTGAGCACATTAGGGTGTAATTTCATGAAGTAGATGACTCAGCTGTTGACTCATTTATACTCGTGTGTCCTAATTTATACCTGCGTGTGAGTCCTTTTATTTTATAACTTTTTTGACAACCAAGGTGACATTTTATGTAGTCTACAGAAATGACCTTTTGGAACCGGAACTTGGCATAAACATTTAGTCTACAACAACTTTAAACTTCCGGTCCAGTAGAAGATTCGGTCAGTACCATTAGTGATAATATGATTTTTTTTTTTTACATTTATTTTACCTTTATTTAACCAGGCAAGTCAGTTAAGAACAAATTCTTATTTTCAATGACGGCCTGGGAACAGTGGGTTAACTGCCTGTTCAGGGGCAGAACGACAGATTTGTACCTTGTCAGCTCGGGGGTTTGAACTCGCAACCTTCCGGTTACTAGTCCAACGCTCTAACCACTAGGCGGCAGGGTGCTGGCTTATGTGTGGGTCTGGGGGGACTTTGGCAATGCTTGCTGTGACTTGTAGTGCAGCTCAATCAGGTCGGTATTGTAGCAGGCCAAAATGAATTGACAACCCAAATCGGATCGAAATGTGTCACGCCTTGTGTTTGACATGTGTGCTAAACTATTACCCACAATATGACTGACTTGTGACCATTGCCCTTCCTCGTATGATTGTATTAACATCCCCAGCCTTAGTTACAGTCGTCCATTTTTGTTCCAAGATATTTAATCATTGAAATTGAAACAGTGCATCCCAAATGGGTGGAGGCAGCAAACAATGCTTTGATTTACAACCTGATAGCAATATTTTTTGGACTACAAAGAACTGTTTTGGGGAATTGTATTAATCATGCATTGAACTGCATCCATCTATTCTGCCAACAATGGCTTACTGTGTCATGAAATTTTGAGTCAATAGCACCTATTTTTAAAACCTCTTAGGAAGTTGGTTTTGTAGCATAAACTGGGAATTTTATATTTTTGCCTGATATTATGATTGTCTGTTAAACCTCTTGAGACTAGGGGGCAGTATTTTGATGTTTGGATGAAAAATGTACCCAAATGAAACCTAGAATATGCATATAATTGTCAGATTAGGATAGAAAACACTCTAAAGTTTCCAAAACGGTCAAAATATTGCCTGTGAGTATAACAGCACTGATATTGCAGGCAAAAACCTGAGGAAAATCCAACCGGAAGTGCTGTTTTTCCTGTTCCATTGCCTGCCTTTGCTCCATTTAAAGGGATATCAACCAGATTCATTTTCCTATGGCTTCCCCATGGTTGTGAACAGTCTTAAGACATAGTTTCAGGCTTTTATTTTGAAAAATGAGCGAGAAAGATCACATCGCTTCATTGAATGGCTGGACGCCAGCAGCGTTTTGCATGCGCAACAGCTTGGAGCAGACATTTTCTCTCTCTCTCCTATTGAAGAAGCTACAGTCCCGGTTGAAATATTATCGATTATATATTGTTAAAACCACCTAAGGATTGATTATAAAAACATTTGACATGTTTCTACGAACTTTACGGACACTATTTGGAATTTTTGTGACCGCTCATGCCTTTGGATTTCTGAACATAATGCGCCAACCAAATGGAGGTATTTTGGATATAAAAATAAACTTTATGGCACAAAATGAACATTTATTGTGTAACTGGGAGTCTCGTGAGTGCAAACATCCGAAGATCAAAGGTAAGCGATTCATTTTATTACTTTTCTGACCAATCTACTTGGCTGCTAGCTGTTTGTAATGTTTTGTCTACTGAGAGAGATGCCCTTACATAAACGCTTGGTATGCTTTCGCCAAAAAGCTTTTTTGAAATCTGACATGCCAGGTGGATTAACAACAAGCTAAGCTGTGTTTTGCTATATTGCACTTGTGATTTAATGAAAATTACTAAATATTTTTAGTAATTTAATTTGAATTTGGTGCTCTGCAATTCAGCGGATGTTGACAAATGATCTCGCTAACGGGATCGGTGCATCAAGAAGGTAAAATGCTATCAGTTCAACTTTAACTAAGACACATCTTAACTTTGTAGTCATAGCCATTTTAGCCACATTTTAAAAATGGCCTCACCATATGCTTACATAGAAAGGTGTTACAACTTTATTTGGGAATGTGTAAAACCACTACACATTTTTAATGTACTGCATTGTCAACTTTACATTCATAGTTATCACTCAGTATGCTGTTATGAATCTCTGTTTATCCCTGGCAGCGTTAGAGAGAGAGCAGAGAGAGAGCAGAGTATTGTTGATCTTCAGGAGCAGGTTCATGGCTGAGAGGCCAGTGGTAAGGAGTCTCATGTACAATTTGACTTGTGCCTTCCTGGGAGACATTACCACCTCAATAACTACTAGGCTACAGGAGTGAGAGACAACACCAAGATACCAGGCTTCTCATGGATTCTAACCAGAGCTAGGAATTGAGACTTTGATATTTCCTTGAGCTGTACATCAAAAATAGTACGAAGGCACCAACGTTTTAGTACATCAGGTGTGACCATGCTTCCAACTCAAGGTAAGCTTTTGGTTTGATTAATTTATTGTCACCGGGGCCCGCCGGTGTAACTGCTTGCTGACTGTCCACTGTACTGCATGATTGTAGTGGGTTAACTTCTTGCGTCGAGCAATCCCGGATCCGGGATCCTATTTATAGCCTCAAGCTCATTAGCATAACGCAACGTTAACTATTCATGAAAATCGCAAGTCAAATGAAATAATTATATTTGCTCTCAAGCTTAGACTTTTGTTAACAACACTGTCATCTCAGATTTTCAAAATATGCTTTTCAACCATAGCTAAACAAGCATTTGTGTAAGAGTATTGATAGCTAGCATAGCTATAAGCCTAGAATTCAGCCAGCAACATTTTCACAAAAACAAGAAAACCATTCAAATAAAATCATTTACCATTGAAGAACTGTTTTCAATGAGGAGACTCTCAGTTAGATAGCAAATGTTCAGTTTTTCAAAAAATATTATTTGTGTAGGACAAATCGCTCCATTTTGTTCACGTTTGGCTATGAAAAAAACCTGTATCCAGTTATAGCCTCAAGCTCATTAGCATAACGTAACGTTAACTATTTATGAAAATCGCAAATGAAATGAAATAAATAAGCTAGCTCTCAAGCTTAGCCTTTTCTTAACAACACTGTCATCTCAGATTTTCAAAATATGCTTCTCAACCATAGCAAAACAAGCATTTGTGTAAGAGTATTGATAGCTAGCGTAGCATTTAGCGTAGCATTTAGCGGGCAACATTTGCACAAAAACTAGAAAAGGATTCAAATAAAATCATTTACCTTTGAAGAACTTCAGATGTTTTCAATGAGGAGACTCTCAGTTACATAGCAAATGTTCAGTTGTTCCTGAAAGATTCTTTGTGTAGGAGAAATCGCTCTGTTTTGTACATCACGTTTGGGTACGTCAGAGTGTTCTCTTTCCAAAGCTGTCAATTATATGCATAGTCGAGCATCTTTTTGTGACAAAATATTGCGCTTAAAACGGGCATGTTTTTTTATCCAATAATGAAATAGCGCCCCCATAGATGTAAGAGGTTAACTAACGCATTAATTCGTATAGCTATGTTTATTATGACATTAGCTAATATGGTGAGAATGTAGGCTGTGTATACCAGCCTGCATCCCACAGATTGCTTGCCTCTGAAGCTTAGTTGGCTTGATTCTTGATGGGAGACCTGCTGCTGCTGGAATTGGTGTTGGACTGCCAATAGGCGGCACTTCCTCTGGTCTAAAAATAATAAGTGCTCAATGCCCCAGGGCAGTGATTGGGGACATTGCCTTGTGTAGGGCTCCGTCTTTCAGATGGGATGTTGAAACGGGTGTCCTGGCTCTCTGTGGTTCTGTGGTCGCTAAAGATCCCATGGCACTAATCATAAGAGTAGGGGTGTTAACCCCGGTGTCCTGGCTAAATTACCTGTCTGGCCCTCATAACATAATGGCCACCTAATCATCTCCAGCTTCAAATTGGCCACATTGTTACTGTAAATGAGAATGTGTTCTCAGTCAACCTACCTGCTAAAATAAGGGTTAAATTAAAATAAATAAGCGTGGTTATGATATGAAGATTTGGCTTGGAAAGGTTTTTTACGCCTTGTCACAGACAGCTGATGTGTTGTTCACAGAAGACCACAAGCAAAGGGAAAAGGTGAGAAGAGGAGCGCGTGTAGATGTGAGAAGGAATTATACAGCATTCAAAGTGATCATGCTGTTTGTATGTGGCTGCTATGAAAGTGAACTGTGCGTGTGATAATGGGTTTATTCATTCTGCCAATTCTGTTGAAAAACCTTTCATAACCTCTTGAATCTAGGGGGCACTATTTTCATTTTTGGAAAAATAACGTTCCCAAAGTAAACTGGCTATTTTGACAGGACAAGATAGTAGAATATGCATATAATTAACAGCTTAGGATAGAAAACACTCTAAAATTTCCAAAACTGTAAAAATATTGTCTGTGAGGATAACAGAACTGATATTGCAGGCGAAAGCCTGAGAAAAAGCCAATCAGGAAGTGACTCTTATTTAGAAACCTCTGCGTTCCTATGCGTCCCTATTGAGCAGTGAATGAGATATCAACCAGATTACTTTTTCTATGGCTTCCCTAATGTGTCTAGTGTCACAATACATAGTTACAGGCTTTTATTTTGAAAAATGAGCCTGAACGTCAACATTGCGTCAGTGGTCAGCTGAAGTCTCTCAGAGTGTTTTGTGCATAAAGAACAAATGCGGCCATTGTTTCTCTCTTTCCTACTAAGAAGCCATCTGTCCCAGTTGATATATTATCGAATAGATGTTTGAAAAACACCTTGAGGATTGATTATAAACAATGTTTGCCATGTTTCTGTCGATATTACGGAGCTAATTTGGAATATGTCGTGACCGCAATTTCCGGTCGATTTCTCAGCCAAACGTGAAGAACAAACGGAGCTATTTCGGCTACAAAAATAATATTTTTGGAAAAAAGGAACATTTGCTATCTAACTGGGAGTCTCGTGAGTGAAAACATCCAAAGCTCATCAAAGGTAAACGATTTAATTTGATTGATTTTCTGATTTTCGTGACCAGGTTGTCTGCTGCTAGCTAGGCATAATGCTATGCTAGGCTATCGATAAACTTACACAAATGCTTGTCTTGCTTTGGCTGTAAAGCATATTTTCAAAATCTGAGATGACAGGGTGATTAACAAAAGGCTAAGCTATGTTTCAATATATTTCACTTGTGATTTCATGAATAGGAATATTTTCTAGTAATATTTATGTCCGTTGCGTTATGCTAATTAGTGTCAGTTGATGACAACGCTCCCAGATCCGGGGTGGTTAGTACCAAGAGGTTTTAAACTGAAGCATACAGAACAAAACGTGAATACACACACCTGCATTTGTCCAACAGAAACTCTTGTTTGCAACTGTTGGACCAGTGATTGCACACTAGATCAGCCAGATGCAGGCAAGAGTGTGCAAGGCGGTATTGAATGTGTCGCTGTTTGTCACCTGGATTACTCAAATTTCTTCTGACATGTGCACCTACATTGTAAACCTTCATTCATATGCTGGGTTGTAGCAACCTCATAGTGGTTATAGGGAAAATTTGAGTATCATGTAGTAGCCTAACTCTATCGCTGTTACATTGAGCTGTGTGAATGGAAAATTAATCACAGTCATCTAATATGATGTAACATAAATAAATATATATATATATTGTCCTCATCTTAAAACGGCACTGACCACTACTGATTGACAGAGAGAGCAGGATAGATAGTTAGAAGTGTAAACTATTTTGACCTGTGGTAGAGTCAGCGAGCAGAAAACTGTAGTGCATAAGGGAAGTACCAAAACTCCTTGATATAGGGGAGGTGCATGCAAGCATATGAGGAAATTTGGCAAGGATGTAAGAAATTATATAGTAAAACCGGTCGATCAGTCCCTAATGAACAACAAAACCATTCGTTATGTAAGGGTTGTTTATCAAAGTTAGATGGCTAACTAATTGATTCAGCTTTGTATTATACCCCTCTGGACTCTTGCATCAGCCTGGCAGACATAGTTAGTTAGCTAATGTTGTCATGTTCATAATATATTCACTTGTACATTGCCAGAGTACCTTCTTCTGATAGTTTGCTTAGTTGGGTTGGAATATTCGGGACATTCTCTTTTTTCTGTTGTCGAGAGGAATGGATCTGTTCTGATCTGGGACTTAACAGTCAGGATTTGGCCAGGATTGTTTCGGTTTTGGCCACTAGATGACCCCATTTTGTTTTTTGACCCTTTTGTTTTCCCTTGTTTCCAGTTATTATTTGCACCTGTGCCTCATTTCCCTTGAATGTATTTAAAACCTTAGTTTTCCTCAGTTCTTTGCTCTGTGTTTGAATGTTAGCACCCAGCCCCAGCGACGCTGTGGACATTTGTTACGCCAGTTGGACTCTCTTGTGGTACTCTGTTTTTGTTCTCGTTTATCTTTTGAGGCTTTTTCCCTGCTGTACCTACCACCTTGTGGATTTACCTTTTGACTTAGAAGATTACCTTTTTCTCTTGGTATTACCTTTGACGTTGTGGATTTATATTTTTGCCTGAAGAACCTTCCTTTTTACTTTATTAAAACACCGTATCTATAACTGCTGTGTCTACCTCATCTTCTGAGTTCTGCCATTAGAGGCTCAGTTTGCTAAGTCTCACACTGAAGACCTGAGTTCGTAACCGGGTCCTGACACTTAACTGTGTGATGATGCTGTGAACTCTATTGACCCCTGCCTCATTTTACCCCGAGTTCCGACCAGGCAGCCATGACATCTCTTAGGTGGGCACTGATAGCTCTAAATGGAGGATTTGGTACAGAGATAGACATGTGGACTCACTCATTTGAGTAAATCACATTATTTGGTGGACTCAGAGCGTACGAATAGTGCTCATTAAATGCAAATTTGGATAGCTCTTATGACCCTGTCAGCGCTACATCTCAATCATATTTCCCCTCCGGTAGTTGGCATATTGTTTTGGAATCCTGATTTATGGTGGAATAATAAAGTCGGGAACTGACTTTCTGAATTAATAATGTTGCAGGGAATAAGGGTTTCTATAGTGGATGTAACTCTGCATGTCAATGACTCATAAAGAAGGGAAGGGTTTTTTTTGCTACAGGGGAGGTATTCTTCGTGCTTTGCAGGAGAGAAGCCTGGGCTGGGAGACAGCAGTCGGAAGCAGTATTCCCCCTTCTCTCCCTATGGATAATGGGCTTTAAAAGCTGGCGTGGACCAGCACTCATTTAGCCCACAAGCAGGGACTGTACGGTAGTGGGGAAAGCCTCTGCCACTTTGAAATGGGTACTTCCAAGGAGAAAATACCACAGCCTATCAATTCATGGATTCCTCCCTCCGTTCACTCATGGTCTGGGCTCATTTTGTGACAGATGAAGGTGAAACAGACATGGTATGGAAGCAGTCACATTTTGTAGGAAGGGTTTTATGTTCAGTTAGTTCAAGAAAGTCAAAGCTTATAGATTCCGCCCTGATCTCTTTTATAGAGCAACACATAATTATAAAGTGTCAATGTCAAATATGTTGGAGAGTTGGCCTTCTCTCTAGCTCCAATTTTGCTACGGTACCGCTCAGACATGAGCTCTTGGTATGCTTTGCCCAGCATTTTTTATTTCCTTCATTACTGTTATTTTAATTAGACATTTTCTGTTGTCTTTATTTAGCCTACCCCAACACTAATGAGCTGATGTTAATATGAGGCGACCAATAAATAGGTCATACAGCCTGTGTAATTAATAGTGAGATAACAAATGAGCCCATGCAAGCACCTCCGTAGATGTTTAGATCTATAGGCTAATGTAAGAAATAAACTCATACAAATTAGTTTTTAAGTGTGCTTAAGTTGTCTTCAACTGTAAAAAGTGAGTTCCACAGTTACAACTGAAGTATTTGACCATCAATAGATTATAGAAAAATGTGTAATAAGTTATAGCTTACATTTTGTGTGACTTAACTGTATTGTTGTACACAACATTTGCTAACTTAAGTATACATTCAACCCATGGCATAGAAGGATGTGCCAGCAGTCTCTTGGGAAATTCACTTGGACCTCTTCATCTGCAGACGGGCTTTCACAAATCTCCATATCTGAGGACAGACAACATCACAATGAAACAGCCTTCATTATATTACAATTAGACCGTTTCTTTGTCTGTCATCATAGTTTTCCTCTAGGGACTAGAACTGGAGAATCTATTCATAATGTCCTCCCAAAACCTGCCCTAACTAACTAGTACACCTACTCCCTTTTCTGACTGCTGGAGCAGCAAATCCTTTCACCCTCTTCCATTGCCGTTATCTAGGCCACATGACAGTTTCTCAATTTTTAAAGATTTGACTGCGAAGTGGTAGTCCCTGTTCTCCTGCATTCTTGTTTTACTTTTGTAAGTACAGTTGTGGGTTTGTTGAGAAGAATATCAAGGAAATATTTTCTAGCTTGCAAATGTTAGCTAACACGTTAGCTCTTTGGTCACTCCTCGATCGACATGGTAAGTTTTCATTTTTATCTGTTGTAGCCGTTGGTTGTAGCTAGCTAGCTAATGTTTGAACATGTTGATTTCTGACCTAGTTAATGACAGTAAATGTGTATAATGAGGTTTTCTAAAGTGTGTATTTTCTGTCTGGGTGTGAGAGAGAGATGATCACAACTTTAGAAAACATTGTCATGTCAATATTGAGTCATGCTAGCTGTGTGTGAGTAAGTGTGTGAGAGATAATACACATATAGGAAACATTGATTGTTTGTGTACAGTGGTTTTTCATGTAAAAGTTATGAGCTTATGCTGTGACCTTTAGTGGTAGATGGTGGCATTCTGTCATTGCACCACACTATCACAAGGGTGAGTTAGAATACTGATCTATCGGTAGTCTAAACTGTGGCAATTAATGTAAGTGTTTTCAGTCTGAGTCTCTCCTCTGGCACTAGAGTCCTGCATCAGGCAATAACAAAAAAACTGTAGGTGGTCCTGGAGTTAAGAGAGAACTTGTGTAAATACAACAGGGGAATTTCACTTCACGTGTACGATTTTCAAAAAATCAACATGGTGGGCTTTTGGCTTCTCTTCCTCTAAAAACATAAAAAAATCATTATATGTAACAAACTGGCTTTATTTACAAATTAGTAAGAATGTCTCACCCCATGTTCAATAATGTCCTTTTTCCCTTTATTCAGATTACCATCGCACACTTGTGGTTATTAGAAACAAAATCATCTCCATTATATTGTTATTTTTTAAACAAGCCATAGAAAAATGGCCCTGTATTAAAGACCAACATTTGTTAACCTTACTGCGCACGGAACCCGCTAGCGGGCTGAAATTCCAAAACATACGGTGATCGCTACATAAATAGTCATATTAAACATTCATGAAAATACAAGTGTCTCACATGTATCGAAAGCCTAGAATCTTGCTACTTCAACTGCGTTGTCAGATTTAAAAAAGGATTTACTGTGAACGAATATGATGCGATTATCTGAGCATAGAGCCCCATAAAAAACAACTATTTCATCCAGCACAGGCGTAACATAATCACAAACTGCATTAAAATAAATTGTTTACCTTTGACAATCTTCATCTGTTTGCAATTCCAATGCTCATTGTTACACAATGAATGATCTTTTGTTTGATAAAATCAGTTTATAGCCTAACACGAAACATTTTGTGAACCGCTTGTGTCGTGAATTCCGTCTCATTCCATTTTCGACGACGCATTCCAAGTAACTAACCCACACAGAACGTGACTTTTCCAGTCATGTTTGGTTTCACTGCAATCAACTGGTTTGTTTGTAACACAATCAAACCTGATGGGCCATTTCGCGGGACGTATTGACTGAAAGAAACCGACTTGAAGACAACAAGTCATGACATCATTGTGCACCAATGATTTGCCCGCTGTTTCATTGATTGACTGTCTTTTAACCCAATGACCACTGATCGTCTTGAAATCTAGCTGGGTAGATAGCCAATGAGCTGAGGTAAATGGCAATAGGTCATGTTTATGTGTTGCATGGCCAACCCATGTAGTCAGCTCCAGCGTAAAGAGAGTCATTCGCTATTGAAGTTTCATTCTTGAAGGAGAAACACATATTACGCACTGCATTGTTTGGTAAACGCGCAGATTCAGCTGTTTATATATCAATCAGTATGGCTACTAAGTCAGGGAAAGCTAAATCTAAGTCTAGATATACAGATGTACACAACATTTTTGAATAAATAGATTGGGAAAGTGAGACAGAGATTGTTGTAGGACGATTCATTCTTATCATGCTAATGCCCTTGTTTGAAATTAATAATATAAAATATTATTTGTGTTTTTTTTATTTATGTTAGAAGCAATATATAAACATGTAATGTCAGGAAATGTGAGATGTGTCTGCCGCCCCACCCCAACCCACATGAAATCGACTATTTGAGGCTGTTGAGGGGAGGGCAGGCCCTCAACAATGGCCAAAGTGAAATAAAGACAGTAGATACAGCTGCTCTGTTGTAATATAATAAAGCCAGTAGTTCTAGCTGGTCTGTCATAATATAAAAGAGACAGTAAATCTAGCAGGTCATAATAATATATTCAACCTTATGTTCCCTGTACTCACATATATATATATATATATATATATATATATATATATATATATATATATATATATATATCTGTTTATTATACCTGTTGATACAGGGCTCATATGTGAAACTATTCTAACTGAACATTTTCTTTAACAGTGACACGACTCCGAATGGCAGCCCCCAGGGCCAAGGTTTCCATCCCCCACTGAAGCTGGTTCATCCAGCTCCTGCCACAAGTGGTGTTCATCTGCCCAAATGTATTTCTGCAGGCATGGATGTGCCTCAGGGCCAAAAGGGCACAGCATGGAGGCGTCGCTGTGTTCTTTGCAAAATTAAGTCACCCATCACCTGCGCCACATGCTTGGTGACCCTCTGCTTTACAGCAGAAAGACACTACTGTGGCACCTGTCATCAGCAGCACAATATTGAGCAGAGCTTTGGCAAAGTGGGTGGGGGTATATCCTTTCTGTTTGGCCCTGTCCGGGGGTCTCATCGGATGGGGCCACAGTGTCTCCTGACCCCTCCTGTCTCATCCTCCAGTATTTATGCTGCAGTAGTTTGTGTCGGGGGGCTAGGGTCAGTTTGTTATATCTGGAGTACTTCTTCTGTCTTATCCGGTGTCCTGTGTGAATTTAAGTATGCTCTCTCTAATTCTCTCTTTCTCTCTCTATCACGTTTGGCTAAGAAAAATACCGGAAAATGCAGTCACTTACAACGCCAAACCTTTTTCCAAATTAGCTTCATAATATCGACAGAAACATGGCAAACGTTGTTTAGAATCAATCCTCAAGGTGTTTTTCACATATCTATTCGATAATCTATCAATGGTGGCAGTTGGCTTCTCATCAGAAGCAAACGGAAAAATACTGCAGCTGGAGATTACGCAACAATTGCAACGGAGGACACCAAGCGACCACCTGGTAGATGTAGTCTCTTATGGTCAATCTTCCAATGATATGCCTACATATACGTCACAATGCTGCAGACACCTTGGGGAAAACATGGAAAACGTAAGCAGACTCCTCGCTCCTTCACAGCCATATAAGGAATCATTGGTATGAGGCGGTTTCAAAAAATGCGGCACTTCCTGATTGGATTTTTATCTGTTTTTTTCTTGTAACATCAGTTCTGTGGCACTCACAGACAATATCTTTTCAGTTTTGGAAACGTCAGTGTTTTCTTTCCAAAGCTGTCAATTATATGCATAGTCGAGCATTTTTTCGTGACAAAATATCTTGTTTAAAACGGGAATGTTTTTCATCCAACAATTAAAATAGCGCCCCCTATATCCGAGAAGTTAAGGATAAAAACATGTTCAGCTGTTTCATGTAGATTGCAAAACAGTTGGGAAGAGATTTGCGATGTACCGACTCCATGGCACATGGTTTATGAATTGACACGCAATTTTCCATTCCTCCTGAAAGCCCTAATACTAAAAACAGTCAAATGCATTATCTCCATTGCCCACACACACTTTAAACATTTGAATAATAATGTTTAAAGTTTCACGTTGGTTGATTTTAATACTTCTGACAGCCAAAATTCGAACTCCACCCATAACTTTTAAACATTCACAGAAAGCATGGATTATTATGACCTACTTCAGGCCTAAAACCTGTGGGTGCTAACAATGTTTCCATGATGGGCTATTAGCAGGACAATAGACTTTCGCCTTTTCAAAAGGATAGCTCGGGCTATTTGGGAAAAAATATCCTTGCAATGTATTAAGTACTCTGTTTTACATTTCTAACGACAAACATCATGTTGGGTAAAGCATATACTGACTATTTCTTCATCAACATCTTTATGCGTTCGTTAATAAAATAATCATATAAATACTCTTTCAAAATGCAGATGTTTATTTCAACTATCAGAAGGACAATAGACTCTTGCCAAGATTAGGGACTGACAAATTACTATGGGAATAAATATCACTGAATGACAGCATGGAGACCGGTCTTGATAAATCAATCATGGGCCTATTTATATAATGAAAAAAATTCATAGGGCAGAAAAGATTAAATTTCTTAGCATTAGACCTCTCACAAAAGTTATACTTAAATCCAAACTGGTTTTTCAGAATGCACAGTCCTTTGTTTGTCAGACTAATCATTGGGTCGAAACTACAGAACAGTACAAAACAAGAGAACACATTGTTAATGTTCTGGAATTTAAATATATATATATTTATATATATATTTAAAATGTCTTACAGAGCATTTCCAAGCATGGGGAATGGTCTTGATAAATCAATGAGATTTTTATTTTCAGATCGGGTAATGGTTAACCTACAATTAGGGTGTGGAAATGTTAGGATTACGTTTTGGTGTCCATCAATGATTCACAAACAAAAGTAAATAGCTTGAGCAATTTTGACAAAAACTAGGAATATACATGTACAGTCGTGGCCAAAAGTTGAGAATGACACAAATATTAATTTTCACAAAGTCTTGCTGCCTCAGTTTGTATGATGGCAATTTGCAAATACTCCAGAATGTTATGAAGAGTGATCAATTGAATTGCAATTAATTGCATTGCCAAGTCCCTCTCTGCCATGCAGATGAACTGAATCCTCCCAAAAACATTTCCACTGCATTTCAGCCCTGCCACAAAAGGACCAGCTGACATGTCAGTGATTCTCTCGTTAACACAGGTGTGAGTGTTGACGAAGACAAGGCTGGAGATCACCCTGTCATGCTGATTGAGTTTGAATAACAGACTAGAAGCTTCAAAAGGAGGGTGGTGCTTGGAATCATTGTTCTTCCTCTGTCAACCAAGGTTACCTGCGAGGAAACACATTCCGTCATTATTGCTTTGCACAAAAAGGGCTTCACAGGCAAGGATATTGCTAACAGTAAGATTGCATCTAAATCAACTATTTATCGGCTCATCAAGAACTTCAAGGAGAACAGTTCAATTGTTGTGAAGAAGGCTTCAGGGCGCCCAAGAAAGTCCATCAAGCGCCTGGACCGTCTCCTAAAGTTGATTCAGCTGCGAGATCCGGGCACCACCAGTATAGAGCTTGCTCAGGAATGGCAGCAGACAGATGTGAGTGCATCTGCACGCACAGTGAGGTGAAAACTTTGTGGATGGACTGATGCCAAGAAGGGCAGCAAAGAAGCCACTTCTCTCCAGGAAAAACATCACGGACAGACTGATATTCTGATAAAGGTACAGGGATTGGACTGCTGGGGACTGGGGTAGAGAGTCATTTTCTCTGATGATTCCCCTTTCTGATTGTTTGGGGCATCCGGAAAAAAGCTTGTCCGGAGAGACAAGGTGAGCGCTACCATCAGTCCTGTGTCATGCCAACAGTAATCTTGTGACCATTCAAGTATAGTTTTGCTTCTCAGCCAAGGGAGTAGGCTCACTCACAATTTTGCCTAAGAACACAGCCATGAATAAAGAATGTTACCAACACATCCTCCGAGAGCAACTTCTCCCAACCATCCAGGAACAGTTTGGTGATGAACAATGCCTTTGCCAGCATGATGGAGCACCTTGCCATAAGGCAAATGTGATAACTAAGGGAACAAAATATGAATATTTTGGGTCCATGGCCAGGAAACTCCCCAGACCTTAATCCCATTGAGAACTTGTGGTCAATCCTCAAGAGGTGGGTGGACAAACAAAATCCCACAAATTCTGAGAAACTCCAAGCATTGATTATGCAGTAATGGGCTGCCATCAATCAGAATGTGGCCCAGTTATGCATTAGGGGGCGCTATTAAAATTGTGGGATGAAAAACGTTCCCGTTTTAAACAAGATATTTTGTCAAGAAAAGATGCTCGACTATGCATTTATTAACAGCATGCCAGGGGGGTGGATTGCATAGGTCTTGAAAAAGAAGGGTCAACACTGCAAATATTAATTCTTAGCATCAACTTCATGTAGTTGTCAATAAAAGCCTTTGACACTTATGAAATGCTTGTAATTATACTTCAGTATTCCATAGTAACATCTGACAAAAATATCTAAAAGACACTGATGCAGTAACTTTGGAAATTAATATTTGTGCCATTCTCAACTTTTGGCCACGACTGTATATATGTTGCCCTAAGAGTTGTGCACATGTAACATATTTCTGCAGATTGTGCGCATTTTTGTTTGGCTTTTGAAATAATATTTTTTACCACGTCAGATGCTGTGTTTTTAGTTGATGACCAATGTTTATAGGTCAAATACATTTGTGAATTAATTCGCTTTATTGTTTAATTATTATTTATTTTCTCTTCTCTATGCTGGAGTTCTTTTAAGAGTAAAGTTGGCTATTGAAGGCAACAAATTCTTGCTTACTGGAACAACAAAGTGGGGCAACTTTTCAACACCGTTAGTATTATTTTGGATTATTTTGCTCTTCACTTACAGTCACTTAGTAGCCTACACCCGGCCGGTCACGTTGTGCAGTGCCAACCTTTGAAAGCCAGTCACTGTTCCCTCCCCATGTAAACAAAACTTGTTCTCCCTTTCTTATTCTCTTATTTTCTTCTCGCTAAATAAAAAGGTACTGTAGTTGTCCAGCTGCTTCCCACCTTTCCCTCAGATATTAACTCAGCAAAAAAAGAAACATCCCTTTTTCAGGACCCTGTCTTTCAAAGATAATTCCTAAATTCCTAATAATCCAAATAACTTCACAGATCTTCATTGTAAAGATTTTAAACACTGTTTCCCATGAACCATAAACAATTAATGAACATGCACCTGTGGAACGACACTAACAGACACTAAGACACTAACAGCTTACAGACAGTAGGCAATTAAGGTCACATTTATGAAAAGTTAGGACACTAAAGAGGCATTTCTACTGACTCTGAAAAACACTAAAAGATAGATGCCCAGTGTCCCTGCACATCTGCGTAAACGTGCCTTAGGCACGCTGCAAGGAGGCAGGAGGACTGCAAATGTGACCAGAGCAATAAATTCTGTACTGTGAGACGCCTAAGACAGCGCTACAGGGAGATAGGATGGACAGCTGATCATCCTCGCAGTGGCAGACCATGTGTAACAGCACCTGCACAGGAACGGTACATCCGAACATCATACCTGCGGGACAGGTACAGGATGGCAACAACTGCCAGAGTAACACCAGGAACGCACAATCCCTCCATCAGTGCTCAGACTTTCCGCAATAGGCTGAGAGAAGCTGGACCGAGGGCTTGTAGGTCTGTTGTAAGGAAGGTCATCACCAGACATCACTGGCAACAACGTGGCCTATGTGCACAACCCACTGTCGCTGGACCAGACAGGAAAGGCAAAAAGTACTCTTCACAGACGAGTCGCGGTTCTGTCTCACAAGGGGTAATGGTCGGATTCACGTTTATTGTCGAATGAATGAGCGTTACACTGCGTTACACCGAGGCCTGTCCACTGGAGTGTGATCGGTTTGGAGGCCTCAGTCATGGTCTGGGGCGGTGTGTCACAGCATCATCGGACAGCTTGTTGTCATTGCAGGCAATCTCAATGCTATGCGTTACAGGGAAGACATCTTCCTCCCTCATGTGGTACCCTTCATGGAGTCTCATCCTGACATGACCCACCAGCCAAACTGCTCGTTCTCTGCGTGATTTCGTGCAAGACAGGAATGTGAGTGTTCTGCCATGGCCGGATCTAAATCCCATTGAGCACGTCTGGGACCTGTTGGACCTGTTGGGACCTGTGTGAGGGCTAAGGCCATTTCCCCCAGAAATGTTCAGGAACTTGCAGGTGCCTTGGAAGAGTGGGGTAACATCTCACAGCTGGCAAATCTGGTGCAGTCCATGAGGAGGAGGTGCACTGCAGTAATTAATGCAGCTAGTGGCCACACTAGATACTGACTGTTACTTTAGATTTTGACCCCACTTCTGTTCAGGGGCACATTATTCCATTTCTGTTAGTCACATGTCTGTAGAACTTGTTCAGTTTTTTTCAGTTGTTGAATCTTATGTTCATTCCAATATTTACACGTTAAGTTTGCTGAATATAAACGCAGTTGACAGTGCTAGGATGTTTCTTTTTTTGCTGAGTTTACATCCATGACTCTTCCTATAACATCTACATCCATCTAATCCTTGTTTAGTGTTACTGAATCAGGCTATGTCTGTCTTGGAATGGAAACACCATTATATTAATCAAATAAGCTAACTTTCTTAGCCTGTTACATCTATGGGGGCGCTATTTCATTATTGGATAAAAAAACGTGGCCGTTTTAAGCGCAATATTTTGTCACAAAAAGATGCTTGACTATGCATATAATTGACAGCTTTGGAATGAGAACACTCCGACGTTTCCAAAACTGCAAGGATATTGTCTGTGAGTGCCCCAGAACTGATGCTACAGGCGAAACCAAGATGAAACTTCAAACAGGAAATGAGCAGGATTTTTGAGGCTCTGTTTTTCATTGTCTCCTTATATGGCTGTGAATGCGCAAGGAATGAGCCTGCCCGACCTATCGTTTCCCCAAGGTGTCTGCAGCCTTGAGACGTATTTGTAGGCATATCATTGGAAGATTGACCATAAGAGACAACATTCCGCCCGGTGTCCTCCGTCGAAATTGGTGCGTCATCTTCAGCTCCACGTCTTTTTCCAAGCGATTCAGAGGTGATAGTAGACTTCCACGAACGATATATCGATGAAGAGATATGTGAAAAACACCTTGAGGATTGATTCTAAACAGCGTTTGCCGTGTTTCAGTCGATATTATGGAGTTTGGAAAACAGTTCGCCGTTTTGATGACTGAATTTTCTGGGTTTTTTGGTACCCAAACGTGATGTACAAAATGGAGCGATTTCTCCTACACAAATAATCTTTCAGAAAAAACTGAACATTTGCTATGTAACTGAGAGTCTCCTCATTAAAAACATCTGGCTGTATTCACGATCCCGGATCCAGGATGGGAAGGTTCAAGAAGTTAAAATCAATCCCATATAGTTCTTACAAAAAAAAGTTTAAATTCTCTAGTACAGCCGATATTAAAAACCGGCAAATGCTTCTCCAAAGATGCCCTATGGTTGTCAAACTAGCACTAACTAGCACTAATGGCAACAATGGCTGACACTTTACTTTGAGCAATCCCGTATCCGGGAGCGTAATCATAGCCTCAAGCTTATTACCAAAATGAAAGTTAACCATTCATGAAAATCGCAAATGAAATGAAATAAATATATTGGCTCACAAGCTTAGCCTTTTGATAACCTCTTACACTTATGGTGGCGCTATTTCATTTTTGGAAGAAAAACGTTCCCGTTTTAAACAAGATATTTTGTCACAAAAAGATGCTCGACTATGCATATAATTGCTACTGTTCGAAAGAAAACACTCTGACGTGTCCAGAAATACAAATATCTTCTCTGTGCGTGCCCTTTAACGTGAGCTTCAGGCAAAACCAAGATGACTTGGCATCCAGGAAATGACAAGGATTTTTGAGGCTCTGTCTTTCATGATCTCCTTATATGGCTGTGAACGCAAGAGGAATGAGTCTGCCCTTTCTGTCGTTTCCCCAAGGTGTCTGCAGCATTGTGACGTATTTGTAGGCAGATCGTTGGAAGATTGACCATAAGAGACCACATTTACCACGTGTCCGCCCGGTGTCCTGCGCCGAAATTGGTGCGCAAAAGTCACCTGCCAGTATTTTTCCATGGGGCACAGAGAGAGAAGCAAGCTTCCACGAACTGCATGTCAATGAAGAGATATGTGAAAAAACACCTTGAGGATTGATTCCAAACAACGTTTGCCATGTTTCGGTCGATATTATGTAGTTAATCCGGAAAAAGTTTCACGTTGTAGGTGACTGCATTTTCGGTTCGTTTCGGTAGCCAGGCGCAATGTAGAAAACGGAACGATTTCTCCTACACACAGACGCTTTCAGGAAACACTGCGCATTTGGTATGTGGCTGGGAGTCTCCTCATTGAAAACATCAGAAGCTCTTCAAAGGTAAATGATTTTATTTATTTGGTTATCTGGCTTTTGTGAAAATGTTGCGTGCTACATGCTACACAAAATGCTATGCTAGCTTTGCATACTCTTACACAAATTAGTCAATTTCTATGGTTCAAAAGCATATTTTGAAAATCTGAGATGACAGTGTTGTTAAGAAAAGGCTAAGCTTGAGAGCAAACGCATTATTTTAATTTTATTTGCGATTTTCAGAAATCGTTAACGTTGCGTTATGCTAATGAGCCTGAGGCTTAGTCACAATCCCGGATCCGGGATGGGGAGTTTCAAGAGTTAACAACACTGTCATCTCAGATTTTCAAAATGTGCTTTTCAACCATAGCTAAACAAGCATTTGTGTAAGAGTATTGATAGCTAGCATAGTATTAAGCCTAGCATTCAGCAGGCAACATTTTCACAAAAACAAGAAAAGCATTCAAATAAAATAATGTACCTTTGAAGAACTTTGGATGTTTTCAATGAGGAGACTCTCAGTTAGATAGCAAATGTTCAGTTTTTCCAAAAAGATTATTTGTGTAGGAGAAATCGCTCCTTTTTGTTCATCACGTTTGGCTCAGAAAAAAAAACGAAAATTCAGTAATTACAAAGCCAAACTTTTTTCCAAATGAACTCCATAATATCAACAAACATAGCAAACGTTGTTTAGAATCAATCCTCAAGGTGTTTTTCACATATCTATTTGATGATAAATCATTCGTGGCAGTTGCCTTTCTCCTCTGAACCAAATGGAAAAGTGCACGCAGCTGGAGATTGCGCAATAATTTCGACGGAGGACACCAAGCGACCACCTGGTAGATGTAGTCTCTTATGGTCAATCTTCCAATGATATGCTCACAAATACGTCACAATGCTGCAGACACCTTGGGGAAACGACAGAAAGTGTAGGCTCATTCCTGGCGCATTCACAGCCATATAAGGAGACATTGGAACACAGCGCATTCAAAATCTGGGGCACTTCCTGTATGAAATTTCATCTTGGTTTCGCCTGTAGCATTAGATCTGTGGCACTCACAGACAATATCTTTGCAGTTTTGGAAATGTCAGAGTGTTTTCTTTCCAAAGCTGTCAATTATATGCATAGTCGAGCATCTTTTCGTGACAAAATATCTTGTTTAAAACGGGAACGTTTTTTTATCCAAAAATTAAAAGAGCGCCCCCTATATCGAAGAAGTTAAATAACGTGCTATAGAATAAGGCAAGCTGTGCTGCAGTATGACACAAGTTTTAAATGAAGAACCAGTGTAAATCAAAATAACACGCAAATATGAAGCTGATGATATTTCACTTCGCCATAGTATGTAACTTTAGCTAGCTAGCAGTTTATTAGCCTACACACAGTGTCCTGCTATAGCTAGCTAGCTAACTAATAATATTCAGTTTTTTAATATTTTCAAAACGTATTTACTTACTTGAATTGTTTTATGCCCACGCCCACAAAGCAGACAATCCTTTGGACCGAAGTATTGTCAAGTGGAGGGGTTGGTTTTGGTCAAAATGTATTGTGAGCAATTTTTTGCGTAGTGGTGGAAAGGGTGTTGAGCACGGGAGCGGGCTTTTCTTGAGGGATGAGTGGATATCCGAAGGCTCAACTCCCGCTCACAAACTATTTAGTCACCCTTCCAGTGAATTTACAGTAGTCATTGAATGTGCAGTTCATATTGTGTGAATTGTCTGTACTGTATATTTGTTAAATACATAAAAATGTTCATCAATTTACACTCAATACGCCATAATGACAAAGCACAACAAAACAGAAACTCCTTATTTACATAAGTATTCAGATCCTTTGCTACCTCTGAAACTCAAAATTAAGCTCAGGCGCATCCTTTTTCCATTGATCATCCTTGAGATGTTTCTTGAACTTGATTGTAGTCCACCTGTGGTAACTTCAATTGATTGGACATGATTTGCAAAGGCACACACCTGTCTATTTGAGGTCCCACAGCTGAAAGTGCATGTCAGAGCAAAAACCAAGCCATGAGGTCGAAAGAACTGTCTGTACAGCTCAGAGACAGGATTGTGTTGAGGCACAGAAGGGTACCAAAAAATGTCTGCAGCTTTGAAGGTCCCCAAGAACACAGTGGACTCCATGATCATTTAACTTCTTGGAACTCTAGGGGCGCAATTTCATTTTTGGATGAAAAACGTTCCCGTTTTAAACAAGATATTTTGTCACAAAAAGATGCTCGACTATGCATATAATTGCTACTGTTCGAAAGAAAACACTCTGACGTGTCCAGAAATACAAAGATCTTCTCTGTGCGTGCCCTTTAACGTGAGCTTCAGGCAAAACCAAGATGAGATGGCATCCAGGAAATGACAAGGATTTTTGAGGCTCTGTTTGTCATGATCTCCTTATATGGCTGTGAACGCAAGAGGAATGAATCAACCCTCTCTGTCGTTTCCCCAAGGTGTCTGCAGCATTGTGACGTATTTGTAGGCAGATCATTGGAAGATTGACCATAACAGACCACATTTACCACGTGTCCGCCCGGTGTCCTGCGCCGAAATTGGTGCGCAAAAGTCACCTGCCAGTATTTTTCCAAGGAATACAGAGAGGAAAGCAAGCTTCCACGAACTGCATGTCAATGAAGAGATATGTGAAAAAACACCTTGAGGACTGATTCCAAACAACGTTTGCCATGTTTCGGTCGATATTATGTAGTTAATCCGGAAAAAGTTTTACGTTGTAGGTGACTGCATTTTCGGTTCGTTTCAGTAGCCAGGCGCAATGTAGAAAACGGAACGATTTCTCCTACACACAGACGCTTTCAGGAAACACTGCACATTTGGTATGTGACTGAGAGCCTCCTCATTGAAAACATCAGAAGCTCTTCAAAGGTAAATGATTTTATTTATTTGGTTATTTGGCTTTTGTGAAAATGTTGCATGCTACATGCTACACAAAATGCTATGCTAGCTTTGCATACTCTTACACAAATTAGTCAATTTCTATGGTTCAAAAGCATATTTTGAAAATCTGAGATGACAGTGTTGTTAAGAAAAGGCTAAGCTTGAGAGCAAACGCATTATTTTAATTTTATTTGCGATTTTCAGAAATCGTTAACGTTGCGTTATGCTAATGAGCCTGAGGCTTTAGTCACGATCCCGGATCCGGGATGGGGAGTTTCAAGAGGTTAATGGAAGAAGTTTGCAACCAAGATTCTTCCTAGAGCTAGCTGCCTGGCTAGACTGACCAAGAAGTACCTTGGTCAGGAATGTGACAAGGTTCTCTGGTCTGATGAAACCAAGATTGAACTCTTTGGCCTGAATGTCAAGCGTCACATCTGGAGGAAACCTGGCACCATCCCTACGGTGAGGCATGGTGGTGGCAGAATCATGCTGTGGGGATGTTTTCCAGTTGCAAGGACTTGGAGACTAGTCAGGATCGAGGGAAAGATGAATGGAGCAAAGTACAGAGAGATCCTGGTAACTTGCTCCAGAGCACTCAGGACCTCAGACTGGGGGCGAAGGTTCATCTTCCAACAGGACAACGACCCTAATCACACAGCCAAGACAACGCAAGAGTGGCTTCGGGACCCGTCTCTGAATGTCCATGAGTGGCCTAGCCAGAGTCTCATTTTGAATCCGATCAAACATCTCTGGAGAGACCTGAAGATTGAGGATCTGCAGAGAAGAATGGGAGAAACTGTGTCAAGCTTGTAGCGTCATACCCAAGAAGACTCGAGGTTGTAATCGCTGCCAAAGCTGCTTCAATAAATGATTGATGGGACCTGTGGGGAAACAGTTTTTGAGATCCCAGAATGACTGGTAAGCAACTGAGGACCACGTGAACAGAACCTTAGAAGAGGTGAGTGCAGCCAGGGGGAAAGCCAGGGTGCTGTAACCCTGGATAAAGTTGGTGAATCCCAGGAAACGTTGCAGTTGCACTCTGGACTTAGGCTGGGATCCATCTGTACACCCCCTGCGGAAATGATGTATACCAGGAAGGGGATGGTTGAGCGATGGAATTCGCACTTCTCTACTTTCACCAAAATCTGGTTCTCCAGGAGGCGTCGGAGAACCTGTCGGATGCGGAGCACGTGTTTTTGGGCGGAGCGGGAGAAAACGAGGATGTCTTCGAGGTAGACATAGGCAAACATGTTCAACATGTTGCGGAGAAAATCATTCACCAGAGCCTGGAACACAGCAGGGGTGTTAGAAAGGCAGATACTTGTAGTGACCGCTGGCCATGTTGAAGGCAGTCTTCCACTCGTCCCCTCCCATATCAGCACAAGGTGGTAGGCATTCCGTGGCACCCTGGAGCAGCTGGAAGGTCGAGGAGATGAGTGGTAATGGGTAGCGGTTCTTCACCGTGATGTTTTTGAGGCCCCGGTAGTCGACGCACGGGTGCAGGGTTTTGTCCTTCTACACATAGGAGAACCCTGTGCCGGTGGGGGAGGCAGTAAGACGGATGAACCCTGCAGCTAGGGAGTCCTCAATGTAGGTCGCCATAGGCTTGGTCTCCGGACCCGACAGAGAGTACAGTGGTCCCCTGAGCGGAGTCGTGCCTGGGAGAAGGTCGATCCTGCAGTCATAGGGAGGGTGCGGCAAAAGCAAAGTGGCCTGGGCCTTACTGAACACCTCCCGGAGGTCCTGGTACTCCGCAGGAATGGCGGAGAGGTCAGGCTACAACTTCTGAGCCCCCAGGAAGACGTTCCGGGGCAGGCTGAGCTGACTTCAGGCAATGAGAATGGCAGAACAGGCTCCAGACCATGATGGCACCAGCATACCAATCAATAAGGGGATTGTGTCACTGGAGCCAAGAGAATCCCAATACCACGAGAACCTGAGGAGACTTAATAAACAGGAATTGGATTGTCTTTCCTGTGGTTCCTTTAACTTCTTGACGCACCCATCCCTTTCAACACCCACTGAAATGCAGTGCGCCATATTCAAATTACTAAAAATATTTAATATTCATGAAATCACAAGTGCAATATAGCAAAACACAGCTTAGCTTGTTGTTAATCCACCTGGCATATCAGATTTCAATACAGCATTTTGGCAAAGCATAACAAGCGTTTATGTAAGAAAATCTCTTTCAGTAGACAAAATATTACAAACACTAGCAGCCAAGTAGATTGGTCACGAAAGTCAGAAAAGCAATGGATTAAATCGCTTAACCTTTGATGATCTTCGGATGTTTGCACTCACGAGACTCCCAGTTACACAATAAATGTTATTTTTGTTCCATAAAGATTATTTTTATATCCTAAATACCTCCATTTGTTTGGCGCTTTATGTTCAGAAATCCACAGGCTCGAGCGGTCACGACATCGCAGATGAAAATTTCAAAGAGTATTTGTAACGTCCACAGAAACATGTCAAATGTTTTTTATAATCAATCCTCAGGTTGTTTTTAAAATATATAATCAATAATATTTCAACCGGGACTATCGCCTTTTCAATAGGAGAGGGAGAGACAATGACTGCCCCACTCTGTTGTGCAAGCAAAACTCTGCGAACACCCAGCTATCCGCTGACGCAATGTTATCTTTCTCGCTAATTTTTCAAAATAAAAGCCTGAAACTATGTCTAAAGATTGTTGACACCTTGAGGAACCCATAGGAAAAGGAATATGGTTGATATCCCTTTAAATGGAGGCAAAGCATCCAATGAACAGATTCCTTTTCAAAAACAGCTCACCTCATTTATGTCATCTAAAATGAATACATTTCTGAATGGTACCCTACTGAGCAATGGATGTAGGTAGAGCAGAGCAACACTATAAACGCTCCACAGCTAGTGTTCGTCATAAGGATATGTGTAAACCTTTCACATTTGATGACATTGTTAGGTAACAGATTAATGGTTTCAGTGATGTCGTGGATGGAGAAGATTACAGCTGAATCCTTTCTTCCCTGTAACCTCAGTATTCCTCCTCTCAGCACAGCGAGCAAGACCAAACAGCACAGTCCCGCCCCAGAAGACGCTGAGAGGTTGAAGTCTGCGGCCATTTAAAGCAGATGCTGTGTTAATTAGCTGAGCCCTCCCCTTGGTGCCTCGCAAAGTACATGTTCTCCAGATACCAGCATTACTCCAGGTCAACAAGAGCGCCACTTAACAGCTGTGAAGAACAACATTTCTGACACTGTCCCCTCTGCTGCTAATTGAGCCACATGAGAAATATGAAATATTTTCAGCAGCTGAATTATCATGGGGGCTGAGTTTAAGCAGACATACTGTAGCTACAGATCAGTGGAGGCTGCTGAGGGGAGGACGAATCATAATATTGGCTGGAACGAAGCAAATGGAATTGAATTCCACTGATTCCGCTCCAGCCATTACCACAAGCCCGTCCTCCTCAATCAAGGTGACACCAACCACCTGTGCTAATTATGTCTGGTTCCTCAGCCTCAAACTGATGAACAATGTGCTTCAGAAGGTGGGCTGTGGGTAAAGTTGCTAGTCAACAAGACCCATTTACTGATGTGTCGACGGTTAGACTGTTCTAAACTCCTGACACAAGCCGACTGGTTTTAATGTATCCTAATCTGTTACTTGCCTGAAAGGTGCCCCTGACATTTAGCACAATGCAGCTCTATAATATACTGGGGACAGAATAGTGGGCTGAATAAATGTAACAAAATAAGAGAAAATGGGGACCTAAGCCATTTGATAATGGCAATAAAGGTTCAGAATTGGGTGAAGACTTGTCAAAGGAGGATATAATCACTCATTGACAAAAAAATACATTAGGAAATTCACTTTTGTTTACCTTAAACGCCTTAACGGTACACGTTCCCCAAGGGCACCCCCCCAAGCTCAACTCAAAAGATGGCGCACAGAATGCAAAAATATTCTTAGAAATATTTAACCTCCACACATTAACAAGTCCAATAGCTCAAATGAAAGATAAACACCTTGTTCATCTATCCAGCGAGTCAGATTTCTAAAATGTTTTACGGCGAAAACATAGCACATATGTATATCAAACCACCACTAGGACACATACAATATGTAGCCATATTGTCAAGCAAAAATCACAATCACAAACGCAGGATTAAAAGCAAAATAATTCACTAACCTTTTGAAAATCTTCATCAGATGACAGTAATAGGACATGTTACACAGTACATTTATGTTTCTTTCAATAATATGCAATTTATATCCATAAATCTCCGTTTACATTGAGCCATGTTCAAAAAAATGCTACAAAAATGTCCTGAGAAATTATACATAGCTCCGCCAGATAACGCCAGATAACAGCAATACACATCATAAACTTTGACTAAATATACATGTTCTACATATAGTTAGAAAGATACACTGCTTCTTAATTCAACCGCTGTGTTACATTTATTTTTAACATACAGAATTCATTCACTAGGCACTAATCTGAGATGGCGCTCAGACATAAGCAATATTCCTCCACTATGTTGGAGTCAACAGAAACACAAAATTACAACATAAATATTCCCTTACCTTTGATGGTCTTCGATCAGAATGTAGTGGAAGAAGTCATACTTACCCAAAACATCATTTGGTTTCAATTCGTGTGTCTTTGTATTAGCATATGCTGCAAGTTCCAGCTGAAATGCTACCAAAAATTACTCCTGGTCACGAACAGTTGCACATCAAAACTTCAAAATTACATATTATATGTCGACTAAACTGGTCAAACTAAGTACAGAATCAAGCTTTAGGATTTTCTAAGCGTACAAAACAATTGGCGATTCGACCGAATGAACGCAACTCTCCTCAAACGAAATGGAACAATACAATTGCACCAGGATGCACAGATATTTTCAAGTGACACGTCACTATTTTGCCCGCCAACCGGTTAAAGCTCGAGGGATTTTCTTCATTACTCGCCCATTGAAAGAACACAGCACGCTGAATACACAGAAACTGTTCCCACATCCGTAGCTGGTTGGGTGGGGGCGATGACGTCAAAGTTGGGGTAACTTTCCTGATAAGAGAGAGAGTTTGGGAGAATGGCTGCCCTGTGCGTTCTGCTTTACATACAGACATAATTCGAACGGTTTTAGAAGCTTTAGAGTGTTTTCTATTCAATAATAATTATTATATGCATATATTAGCAATTTTGGACAGATTTCTTTTCTGTTTACTATGGGCACGCAATTCCTCCAAAGGGGGAAGTATTGTGCATAGCCTTAACAGGATTTATCTGCCTGGGAATAGATGCACATGATCAGAAAATATACATTACAAGATAACTGAAATTCTGCTAATGAGTAAGTTATCCATAAATAGTAGCAGTAAACTAAAAAGAAAACAGTTCATATATACTGTATGATGCACACTCAACCGTGAGCCACAGTATGTTAACTTGATATAACCTTGAATAAAGACTGACATCTAGTGGAAGCCATAGGAATTGCAATTTGGGTGACGGACATTAAAAGAACCAATAGGTTTCCATAATAAGAGCCTGGGAGCTGAAAATCCAACCAGAAGTTTGTTTTTCACCTGCCATATAAATTCTGTTATAGTCTTAGACATTCTTTTAACAATTCTAGAAACTTCTGAGATTTTCTATCCAATGCTACCAATTATATGTATATCCTGGCTTCTTGGCCTGAGTAACAGGCAGTTTACTTTGGGCACGTCAGTCAGGCTGAAATTCAGGAAACTAGACCCTAGCACTAACAAGTTTTAAAACACACTGATATAGGGTTTACATGTTTCTGCAATGATCTACAGCTGCTTGACGGTCAAACTGCTATGATCTTGTCATACCAGTGTATAGAAATACCATTAACCTTTTTTTTTAATCAAGAACAAAATATATTTGTTTAACAAAGTTGGCTATATATTATTGTTTGTCAGGAAGCCTCAAAATGTTTGTGTGCAAGTATATCCAACCACATCATTTGAATCCTTGTATACATCGCTCAAGGCTGTCTTTGAAATTTTATGAGACTTACAGATCCTTTCTATCCTGTCAGCCACTCAATAACGACAAGCCACCAAGGTAACCCTCGGGACCCAATCCTCACACAACATCATTAATAAAGATTTGGTCATTCTTCAAAGAACCAGAGAGAGGAGAGAGAAAGTGGGAAAACATTGTTTGTTTAAAAAAGAGTGAGAGTCGCTGCCTTGTCAATTCACATTGTCAGGATGTCGGTGAAAAGCCCAGCCGCTACTGATCACACTTGACATTGGGCCAGCTCAGATAAATCCCTCTCTCTGCGAGGGACAAAGAAATATAACCTTTGTAATTTCAGTCATTAACCTGCTTGACTTATTGCTAAGAGACGGTGAAACTCCCTCACCCCCAGCTAGCAGGATACAGTGGGATGATGAAGCACAAGCGGCTGGTATCCTAGCTGGCCTCTCTCTGTGTGATACAACAGGGATTTATATTGCCTCTGCCCATTTTCAAAATGGCTCACGGTAAAATATAATTAGAGGTAGTGTGAATCAGGGGAGAGAGGCTTTCAATGTAATGCCCCTCATCCCACCACATTTTCCCCTTTAGGCTCATTTACTTACCATGATAAAATAGGAAGCCAGGCATGCAGAGAGACACAAATACTCAGAATTCCTCAGCCACAGTGAAAAATGCAGTGTATGTCACGGCCGTTAAAAGAAGAGGACCATGGTGCAGCGTGGTGATCGTACATTTTCCCTTTATTTGGAAAAGACGATAAACACTTCAGAACAAACCGTGGAGCTAAAGGCTATGTGCCGTAAACAAAGTCAACTTCCCACAAACACAGTTGGGAAAAAGGGCAGCCGAAGTATGGTTCTCAATCAGAGACAACAATAGACAACTGTACCAGATTGAGAACCCTACCCGGCCAAAAAATAGAACGACAGAACATAGAATACCCACCCAACTCACGTCCTGACCAACCCAAAAAATAGAGACATAAAAAGGATCTCTAAGGTCAGGGCGTGACAGTGTAAAAGCACTTGACCTTGACTACCCTTAAGGCCCGCACAGAATGTATGATTTTAGCCATCTTATGCCACGATGTTGCCTTCCCATACAAAATGTCCACATCGTGGGAAAATTATTAAGTCACAAGCGATTGTTGGATGTCTTGGCTCGTTCAGTGTGACAGGGTCTACGTCGGATTATTTTAAGTATCACTACGTGCGGTTGTAGGAAAGCTTCTGGCAATGTCAGATGTGTAGTGTGGCTGGTGTTACGAGCCAATCCCGGTAACTGACCAATAAGAACACAGCCGGCACTGAGTACGCACCCATTAATATGACTATTATGAATAGTCAGATTAATGTAATAGTTTGTTTTAAACAGTTACATGCTTTGCAAGAAAAACTATTTCCGTAATGCTCTTGTATTCTCTGAAATCAGGCTGGCTACATGATTGAATTTTGATAAATGCACAAAATTGGCAATCAAAATAAACGTTCAACAACAGTGACCATGTTATTTTTGGGAAGCTAATTCAGACATATAAAGCTTACGTGATCTATTTCAAAGATGCATATTTCAGTTTTTCCAAACTCACTTGGGAGGCTTGTGCTGCTGGTACTGGCACATGTGAAGATCAAATACAATGCTGCAGTTGATGCAGCCTACGTCAGCTGACATAGCCTCGCAAGCCAATCGCAGAATGTGACAACAGAACTGAAGCAAATCGTACACTCTGGCCAGGTTTATATCAATATTTGAATTTGGTAACGTCGCACAGTGTGACATGTTATAATCGGAAAAGACTGAATTCAACATACAGTGTGGGTAGGCCTTTTGGATGATGTGGGGAAACCAGATGGTTTTGTCTTAAAAAGTGCATCCATGGAAATGCCTTGCAAGCCACTGATCCATCTATGACTCGCATATAGCCAATAATGAGGGAGTTACAAGCTAAACAAAAGACTATTTCTCTCATCAGAATCCAATTGGTTTAATTACTGAATTAAGTCCAACTTGTCCTCAACCAAGCAGTGTAGATTTAGTCAGAACAACAAATCCATACTAGAACAACTGATCAATCAGTGCACTGCTATACACACTATCATCTTCTTAGAACAACTGGATGACTGATTTGGCTGTAGTAAAGGACTTTTGGGCTTTTCACTAATATTATATTACAATTTTGATAGGATGAAGATACTTTAAAATGTGTTTTATCTATTGTTTATTTTCTTTTTAAATGCTGTTCTGTGTGAAGGTAAATATTTTCTTTAATCTACACTGAAAAAATACATAGACGCAACATGCAACAATTTCAGAGTACAGTTCATATAAGCAAATCAGTCAATTGAAATTAATTAATTAGGCCCTAATCTATGGATTTCACATGACTGGGAAAATAGATATGCATATGTTGGTCACAGATACAATACATTAAAAAAATATTGGTGGCTTGGATAAGAAAACCAGTCAGTATCTGGTGTGACCACCATTTACCCCATGCAGCTTGACACATCTCCAATTGATCAGGCGATTGATTGTGGCCTGTGGAATGTTGCCCCAATCTTCAATGCTGTGCGAAGTTGCTGGATATTGGATCTGTACACAATTCTTTGGAAGCTGAAAATGTCCCAGTTCTTCCATGGTCTGCATACTCACCAGACATGTCACCCGTTGAGAATGTTTGGGATGCTCTGGGTCGACATGGGTGGTCCAGTTCCCTTTAATATCCAGCATCTTCGCACAGCATTGAAGAGTGGGACAACATTCCACAGGCCACAATCAACAGCCTGATCAACTCTATGCGTGTTACGGTTTTCTTCCGTCGAAGGAGAGTCGGACCAAAATGCAGCGTGGTATTTTTGATACATGTTTAATGACGATGAAAAACAAACAATACAAAAACAACAAACGTAACATGAAAACCTATACAGCCTATCTAGTGACAACAAACACAGAGACAGGACATAAGGACAATCACCCACGAAACACTCAAATGAATATGGCTGCCTAAATATGGTTCCCAATCAGAGACAACGATAAACACCTGCCTCTGATTGAGAACCACTTCAGACAGCCATAGACTTAACTAGCACACCCCACTAAGCTACAATCCCAATACAAACACACCACATACAAAAAATCCATGTCACACCCTGGCCTGACCAAATAAATGAAGATAAAAACAATATACTTCGACCAGGGCGTGACAATGCGAAGGAGATGTGTTGCGCTGCATGAGGTAAATGGTGGTCACACCAGATACTGACTGGTTTTCTGATCCATGCCTCTACTTTTTTTTGGTAACAGATACATATATGTATTCCCAGTTATATGAAATCCATAGATTAGGTCCTAACAAATGTATTTCAACTGACTGATTTCCTTATATAAACTGGAACTCAGTCAAATCTTAGAAATTGTTGCATGTTGCATTTTATATTTTTGTTCAGTATATATAAAACACAGAAAAATCATGTTTTGGTCTGCACTGCCCCGTGGATGGGACACCAATCCCGAAGAAGTTTAAATTCAACACTCATCATTCCCAGATGTAACTGCACCCTCAAGAATCAATGTATGGTATAACTCAAAGAGCCTTGCCAATCATGCCAATGCAGGCCAAAAGGTGATGGCATCTGATAGTTAGTTCCACTCATAGTCTCTTCAGTAAGATACTATTATTTAAATCATACATACTTAAATATCTTCATAATTGTCCTTAATTGCCTGAGTGGGAGATCATAGGGACTTCATCTGGAAGCGAAATGTTGACCATGGCCCTCAGCTAAGGGCTTATTGGCAGATAATAATGCTATGGTATCAGTGTTAGGCTCATAAGCTGCTCCATACCTCTATGGTGGTCCACTTAGTGCCAAGGTCCATGATGAGGGACCCTCAAAGCTCATGATGATGGAGGGAAGTGGGGTGGGATGGGATGGTGACCAAAAGTGGGCAGGGGCTATGGTGCACTAGGGGAATTTTAATGAGAAATCATATTACCCAAAACTTATGAAGGCATTGTTGTCCAAGGCTGTTTTTAAAGCCTGTGTTAGTTACGGCAGAAACGCATTAAATGTGTCTAATTAAAACCTCTTGAAACTCCCCATCCCGGATCCGGGATCGTGAATAAAGCCTCAGGCTCATTAGCATAACGCAACATTAACGATTTCTGAAAATCGCAAATAAAATGAAAATAATGCGCCTGCTCTAAAGCTTAGCCTTTTCTTAACAACACTGTCATCTCGGATTTTCAAAATATGCTTTTGAACCATAGCTATTCACTAATTTGTGTAAGAGTATGCTAAGCTAGCTTAGCATTTTGAGTAGCATTTAGCACGCAACATTTTCACAAAAACCAGATAACCAAATAAATAAAATCATTTACCTTTGAAGAGCTTTGGATGTTTTCAATGAGGAGACTCTCAGTTACATAGCAAATGTTCAGTTTTTCCTGAAAGAATCTTTGTGTAGGAGAAATCGCTCCGTTTTGTACATCACTTTCGGCTACCGAAACGAACCGAAAATTCAGTCACCAACAACGTCAAACTTTTTCCGAATTAACTCCATAATATCGACCGAAACATGGCAAACGTTGTTTGGAATCAATCCTCAAGGTGTTTTTTCACATATCTCTTCATTGATATATCGTTCGTGGAAGCCTGCTTTCTTCTCTGAATTCCATGGAAAAATACTTGCAGCTGAGGTTTGCGCACCAATTTCGGCGCAGGACACCGGGCGGACACCTGGTAAATGTGGTCTCTTATGGTCAATCTTCAAATGATATGCCTACAAATACGTCCCAATGCTGCAGACACCTTGGGGAAACGACAGAAAGGGCAGGCTCATTCCTCTCGCATTCACAGCCATATAAGGAGACAATGGAAAACGGAGCCTCAAAAATCCTGCTGATTTCCTGGATGCCGTTTCATCTTGGTTTTGCCTGTAGCTCACGTTCTAGGGCACGCACAGAGAATATCTTTGCAGTTCTGGAAACGTCAGAGTGTTTTCTTTCCAAAGCTATCAATTATATGCATAGTCGAGCATCTTTTTGTGACAAAATATCTTGTTTAAAACGGGAACGTTTTTCATCCAAAAATTAAATAGCGCCCCCAGAGTTTCAAGAGGTTAATAAAAGGTGTTTTTTGCCTTTTAGAATAATTTTGAAGCCAAACATTCTTTGAGGTACACTTTTTCTAATTTGCGGAGAAGCTGTTGTGTCATTTGCTGTATAAATAATTGTCTTGTGGTGTCTTGGATTTAAGGTTGTGTGGATCTAGGCTTGGGAGTCGGCTAAATTAGGCCCCCTCAGGCGTGTGTACTGGTTGGTGCTGTCACGTTTCCATGGTTGCCTGCCTTCCATTTGTACAGTATATGTGCTGGTGAGGTGCTGCTGGCTATATCAAGCAACGTGCATGCACTGCCCATCTTTTCAGCCATTATTTCCCTGTTTTTGTGGGTTGTAAAATTCACTTGTTACATAATTGTTGCAGAATACATTTATTTGAAAAGAAAAGCAATGGACATTCAAACTCTTGCTTGCACAAAGCACTTCTTCCCATTCATTTTACGATTGTGCAAATCTCTGTTATGACAGTTGCTGTTCTTTATGGGTTAAATAATGATAAGAGGCCTACCGTCACAAAATACATAGGGTCCAAAACCACTTCCTAATCAAGAGAACAACATGTCCCATCTTTGTCAGTGAGGGAAAGATTGTCAACGTATTACGGAAATGTAATATCCGGTTGATAAATCATTGTTAGTTTCAGGTGCTTAATCACCGAAATGAAAGACAGTAGCAATATGTTTTCCTTCCAGCATTCTGCTAATTTGGGAAGAGATAATGAATTCTCAATTCATCTGGGGTGCCGAAAACAACCTTCACTTTATTTGGAGTAAATGGCTTCTGTAAAATGGCCTTATTTAGTATCACCATAACAGCCACGTTATTATTGATAAGTGGATATAGCAGCGCACACAAAGAAAAGTGATTGTATTTAATGAGAACATAAGACACCATTCAACATTTGTTCTGTATTTAATCACTAAAAATGTAAATTCATATTGGCAAGCAAATTGCATTTTAGGCATTTGTCACAAAAAAAAAATATATATATATTGTTTTTGAAGTATTGTTATCATAGCAATATTGTGTGTGGGTTAAATAATGAGGGCTGTAGGAGCAGACCCTGAGCTGTTTCCTGTGTTAAGCCTCTTTGTCCAATCATTCCTTATTGGTTCTGTAAGAGTCGTGTGATGAGAGTTAAGCAGGGGCTGAGAGTAGTGTCATCTATGAGAGAATTCTTCTCCATGTTCTGCTCCATCACCTACTCTACAAAAGGTGGTTGTTGGGGGGAGAGTAAAACCAATTTCACTTCCAATAAGGGGAACTTTCGCTGCATTATCAGAGTATTCACGTGAGAAATGTGCAGTGAAATATGCAATGGCTTGTTCCACTTGTGCTGTGGAAGTAAATTGTGAGGCTGTCATGCCCTGATCTGTTTCACCTGTCCTTGTGAATGTCTCCACCCCCCCTCCCTTATTGCTCTTTTGGGAATCCTCCCGGTTTTGACCCTTGCCTGCTCTGACTCTGAATCTGCCTGCCACTCTGTACCTCCAGTGGGTTCTGCGACCGAGTATACAGAGATGACCAGTTTACAGAGGAGTATAGAGCATTGGTGGCAAATCTGATGGCCGAATGGGAAAGAACACCTAGCCGCTCGAGCACCCTTTCCTGCCGATCTATAAATTATGTCTCCATAATCTAGCATGGGTAGGAAGGTCATCTGAATCAGTTTGGCAGCTGTGCTGAAAGAGGATTGATTACAATAGAGGAAACCAAGTCTCGATTTAACTTTAGCCTGCAGCTTTGATATGTGTTGAGAGAAGGACAGTGTAACGTCAAGCCATTCTCCCAAGCTCTTGTATGATGTGACTACCTCAAGCCTTAAACCCTCAGAGGTAGTAATCACACCTGTTGGGAGAGGGGTACTATTCTTACCAAACCACATGACCTTTGTTTTGGAGGTGTTCAGAACAAGGCTAACCTTTCTGGGATATAGGGCAGCATTTTCAATTTTGGATGAATAGCATGCCCAGAGTGAACTGCCTTCTACTCTGTCCCAGATGCTAATATATGCATATTATTAATAGTATTGGATAGAAAACACTCTGACATTTCTAAAACTGTTTGAATGATGTCTGTGAGTATAACGGAACTCATATGGCAGGCGAAAACCTGAGAAAAATCCATCCAGGAAGTGGGGCATCTGAGGTTTGTAGTTTTTCAAAGCTTTGCCTACCTGTTGATTGTTGATTCCAAAATTGCGGCTATTCCTCTCGCTGTTTTGGGTTCTGAGCGCCGTTCTCAGATTATGCTTTTTCCTGAAAGTTTTTTTAATCTGACACAGCGTTTGCATTAAGGAGCAGTCTATCTTTAATTCTGTGAATAACACTAGTATCTTTTATCAATGTTTATTATGAGTATTTCTGCTAAAATAACACCCCAATGTAAACTGAGATTTTTGGATATAAATATGCACATTATCGAACAAAACACACATGTATTGTGTAACATGATGTCCTATGAGTGTCATCTGATGAAGTGTGATAATGTGATAATGTGTGAAATAATGTATGAAAGTTACATATTTCAAATAAATATTTTAGAATTTTGCGCACTGCCTTTTCAGCGGAATGTATGTTGTCGAGGGGTTCCGCTAGAAAGGTTAAGGGTAGAGAAAGCTTGATGGACACTAAGAAAGCTTTGTTGTAGTTCATTTACCACAAAATCCGGGGAGGGTCAAGAAGAGTAAAAGAGCATATAAATGGATGAGAGAGCTTCCTACTGCCTGAGCTATGCTATTGATGTAAATTGAGAAGAGCGTGGGGCCTAGGATCGAGCCTTGGGGTACACCCTAGGTGACAGGCAGTGGCTGAGACAGCAGATGTTCTGACTTTATACACTGCACTCTTTGAGAGCGGTGGTTAGCAAACCAGTCCAAAGACACCAATACTGCTTAGCCGGCCCACAAGAGAATGGAATGGTCCACCGTATCAAAAGCTTTGGCCAAGTCAATAAAAATAGCAGCACAACATTGCTTAGAATCAAATGCAATGGTGACATCATTGACAACCTTTCAGGTTGCAGTGACACATCCATAACTTGAGCGGAAACCAGATCGCATACCTGAGAGAATACTCTAGACATCAAGAAAGCCAGTCAGTAGTTTTTCCAAAACGTTTGATAAACAGGGTTAAATAGAAATAGGTCTATAACAGTTAGGATCAACTTGATCTCCCCCTTTAAATAAAGGATGAACCATGTCTTCTTTCCAAGACATGGGAACCTCCCCAGAGAGGAGAGACAGGTTAAAAAGATAGGGGCAGCAACCTTAAAGAAGAAAGGGTCTAAACCATCTGACCCAGATGTTTTTTTGGGTTCAAGTTTCAGGAGCTCTTTTAGAAACTCAGACTCAGTGACTTCCTGCAGGGAAAAATTTTGTAGCGGGCAGGGGAAAAAGAGGGAGAAGCATCGGGGCTAGTCGCATTAGAAGGGGTGGGTGGTGAAGAAATGTTGGAAAGGGAGTCAAATAGGAATCCTAACTTAATGAAGTGGTGATTAAAGAGCTCAGCCATGTGCTTCTTGTCAGTAACAACCACATCATCAACAGACATGGCAGCTGTGAGGAGGAGTGCTTATTCTCCAGGTCTTTAACCATTTTCCAGACTTCTTGTGGGTTAGACCCACAGAGAGAGAACTGCTCCTTAAAGTAACTAACTTTGGCCTTCCGGACAGCCCAAGTGTACTTATTTCTCATTTGCTTGAATGAGAGCCAGTCAGTGTGAGTATGCGTGTGCTGGGCCTTTCGCCAAATGCAATACTTGAGGTGGAGCAACTCTGTAAGTTCACAGTTGAACCAGTGGCTGAACCTGTTTATCTTTTTCATTTTCTTTATGGGGGTGTGTTTGTTAAGCATTGCACCTGTAGTGCCACTGTAGCTCAATTCCACCTTGCAAAGTTGGCATTTCACCACCTTCTCAATGAATGGCCATGGTATTGGTGGGCAGTATTAAACATTAGGGCGTACCGCATTTGCCTAAACTCTGATTTGTGCAGTTGAATTTCTTTCCCCATACATGTTGCATTCTTGCTGTTGAAGTACAAACAAGTCATCCAACACAGTGGCGTCCATCATTCTTAAATGGAACAAGTTTGGAACAAACAAGACTGTTCCTAGAGCTGGCCACCCTGCCAAACTGATTAATCATGGGAGAAGGGCCTTGGTCATGGAGGTGACCAAGAACCCGATGGTCCTCTTTGGGGCATTGCACCTGTAGTGCAATACATTGTTTGAAAATTGTTATGTGGTACATTCCGTTACCATATTCCGCAACTTCAAGGTAGACATTTTTGCTCAGAACGATAAGACGTTTGGTTTCAAAAAGTGTTGGAAGGAACTGCATTTTAGGATGCATAAACCAGCTGATCCAATGGAGTTGTTGATCTGTGTGTTTAAAAAGCAATAAAAATGCATTGCTCTCTCTAGACACCACACGTTGTGTCTGTTAGATACAAATAAATTAATCTGCCTGTCCCTTTAGAGTTTACTAGTAGTTTATTTTCAAGTAGACAGCAACGCAGCTAGCAAGCTATATCACGGTGTGTTTGGTTCCTGCCTGGTGCACTCTTCAGCTGGCCAATCAGGAGGATTCTCGAAACTAGCAGTGAGTAACCAATCGCAGCACTTTAGCTTCAGTGGGGATGTTACCTGGCCAGAAGACGAGAGGGAAATCAAATAATGCCTCTGGCAGTAGAAGAGGCTTTCTGTGGATAATCCAAGAGAGTCACTCCCGTGCTGGGAGGTTATGATGGCATATTTTAAATTGCATGTTTGTCAGTCTCATGCAAGCCATCCATTTTCACCCCACCTTGGCCCGCCACTCCATTTCCCAGGAAACAAAGAGCATGCGGTCCGCCCACGAGAGAGGCACAATTATGAGTTACATTTTTGAAGGGTGGTAAATAAGTAGTGACTAAGACATCCAGTGCACTGAGAAGGGGGTAATGTGTAAAGGACAAGTGCCAATTTTAGCATGAAAATCTTGGTTGGTTAAAAAAATGTGACAAACGGTGCACACAAACTGTTAGGTTCTAAATAAAGTTTTCCCAACAGCAGAGCATTCCTTTCAGCACCATGGAGTGAATTCTTACCACGGCTACACCTGGAAATCATCAGAGCCTTGTCTGGCAGCGAAACAGTTCATTCAGCCTCATTTACTGCCTTTAAAAAAAACATAGCTGATATGGCTGACTTGCTTAAACAAATTTGTTTTGTACTGACAATTGAGATGTAGAAACTATTGGGGGGGGGGGGGGGCGACGAGTGGATAAAAGGCAATCCGTAATTCCGATTAAGACATTAATAAACGAGCTAGGACAGAATTATTTAATATAATTATTTGTTCAGCACTTCTGAAATGTACAGAATTCAGAACATGGGTTGATATTACAGTATTTTCCCTGTACACCAAGTCAGAACCATAGGATAAATAAAGGGGGCATAAAAGCAGCAAATGAAAGCTCTTACAATATCCGATGATTACATTTCTAGAAAACAGGCTGTTGTCTACATGTGCACCACCAAGTAGTAGGCTAAATTATGAGTGGGAAAGGGACCAAATTATTAGAGTGAGGTACATGGGCTACTAACAGCTTGCAACACAACATACACTTAGTATTTCTTTCTTAGCTACAGTATACATATCTCCCTGGCATATAACATATAACATAATTTATGTAGCAGCATAAATACATTTTTGGACTCACTTTGTTTTGCTGAACAGGAAAGTGGCGCGGCAGTCTTCGTCTGCAAATTTTGTCATCAAACTGTGTCATCAAAGTCTGGCATTCTCTGGATTTATGGTGCTTTCAAGATAACTGGGAACTCGGAAAAAAACAGGGTTGAATCATGATGTCAGTAATCTTCAGGTCAGAGCTTTAGAAAGTGGCCCGACTTCCCAGCTTGGAATTCCGAGTTGGATGACCGTATTTTCCCAGAATTCTCAGTTGTCTTGAACTCACTGAAATCTGAGATTTCCCAGTTCCAAGTTTCCAGAAGTCATGCTGGATTGACAATATGGCCAATTCATTCAACCTTTTATGGCCCATCATGTTGAATGTTTATCATTTTAAGCTTGGAAAAGAGACCCTTACAACCAGACTTGGACCACATGCCCAATCCACTGAATAGCAGGCAAATGATTGCTTTGCAATGCTTGCAGATAGCCACTGATTCCTTCCAAAACACTCATTGTTGAATTTGCGATTTCCAACTTGTTGTGTACTGTTTCTGTCTAATGGCTGATAAGCAACGATACGTTTTATCTATAATTTATCTTCAAAATTCTCTTCATATGACAAGGATTGCACCCAAGGGGCTTGAATGTTCGACTTCTACCTGTAGATTTTGCGATGATGTAGTGTCCCCATGAGTGACAGAACACTGAGCCAAACACTGCACAACTAGAGAACATTACCAACCGCTTTGTTACATATTATCCGCAGGCTAACCCACCACCGAGCTAGGCTGAAACACCTTACTCCAGAAAGCAAAAAAAGAGACCATGATTGTGTGATTTTTATTCAACATTGTTTGCAAACTGTTATGTGACTAATATGTGACACGTATTAGTGCCAAACTAAGATGCAAAAGAGGCACAAAAAATATGTACATACTGTACCAGTCAAAAGTTGGGACATATCTGCTTATTCAAAGGTTGTTCTTTATTTTTTACTATTTTCTACATTGTAGTATAATAGTGAAGACATTAACACTATGAAATAACAGATATGGAATGTAGTAGCCAAAAATGTGTTCAACAAATCAAAATATATTTTATATTTGAGATTCATCAAAATTGCCACCCTTTGCCTTGATGACAGTGGCAGGGTAGCCTAGTGGTTAGAGCGTTGGACTAGTAACAGAAAGGTTCCAAGTTCAAACCCCCGGGCTGACAAGGTACAAAACTGTCGTTCAGCCCCTGAACAGGCAGTTAACCCACTGTTCCTAGGCCGTCATTGAAAATAAGAATTTGTTCTTAATTGACTTGCCTAGAAAAATAAAAATAAATGCTAGCTTTGCCACTCTTGGCATTCCCTCAACCTTCATGTGGTAGCCACCTGGAATGCATTTCAATTAACATGTGTAACTTGTTAATTTGTAGAATTCCTTTTTTTGTTTGCAAAAAATAAAGTAAAATAAAAAAATAAAGTAAAAATGCAAAAAATGTGTCCAGGAAATGAATCTTAAATCCAACACAACACATCACTGGGTACCACTCTTCATATCTTCAAGCAGGGTGGTGGCTGCATCATGTTATGGGTATGGTAGTCATCGGCAAGGACAAGGGAGTATTTTATGATCAAAATAGCTAAGCACTAAGCAAAAATCCTAGAGGAAAATCTGGTTCAGTTTGCTTTCCATAAGACAACAGGAGACAAATTCACATTTTTCTGGGAATTAGGACTACAAGCTGGCGAGCGCTATTACTGTTGGATCATTATCTCATCATTCAATGAGAAAGGAAGTAGTACAGAGGAAGTAGTAATTTTAAAAAAAAGAAACAAGATCTTTCAGCAACGTGGCTTGATAATGAGGACAATAACCTTAAACACAAAGCCAAACTGGAGTTGCTTACCAAGACGACGTTGAATGTTCCTAGGTGGTCAAATTACAGTTTTGAGTTAAATCGTCTTAAAATCTATGGCATGACTTGAAAATGGCTGTGTAGGAATTATCAACAACCAACTTGACAGACATTAACAAAATTATGATATGTAAATATTGTACATTACAGGTGTGCAAAAGCACTTTGAGACTTGTTTTTTAAATTGTACCTTTATTTAACTAGGCAAGTCAGTTAAGAACAAATTCATACTTTCAATGACAACCTAGGAACAGTGGGTTAAGTGCCTTGTTCAGGGGCAGTACGACAGAATTTTACCTTGTCAGCTCGGGGATTCGATCTACAACCTTTCGGTTACTGGCCCAGACTCACAGCTTAAATCGCTGCCAATGGTGATTCTAAGATGTATTGACTCAGAAGGTTGAATACTTATCTAATAAATATACATTAGTGTTTTGTTTTTTCAAATATTTTTTTGAATTTTTCTTCAAATTTGACATTAGAGTATGTTGTGTAGGTTGTTGATGGAAAAAATGACAATTAAAGCTGCAATATGTAACTTTTTGGGTGACATGACCAAATTCACATAAAAATGTGGCAGTTATAGATCTCTCATTCTCATTGAAAGCAAGTCTAGGAAGCAGTAGATCTGTTCTATGTGTGCTATTTCTATGCTGTGTTTTTTACTTTCGGCTGCATCTTTTACACCAGCTTCAAACAGATAAAAATGGAAAAGGCCTGGTTTCAAAAAACAAATAAACCTCACGGCACAACACCTCTCTCCCCTTTGACCTACTTGTTGTGTGTATGTATTGACTTGCATGTGTAACTTATAGAGGCACACACACAACATGTTCATATTTTTAAATGTATATAACATGCAAAGTATTTTGATTGTAAATGTATTTTCTGTTATGTGTTGGACCCAAACACCAATGTCAATGGCGACAGCTAAAGTAAGATTAGCTGTCGCCATTGACATTGGCTAATGGGGATCTTAATACATTTAAAAAAAGACTTGCTTGTGTTGTCACATAAACTGAAGTTGAAGGTGAATTATTAGAATGTCTGCATACTACATCTTTAATCTGAATGTCTGCATACTGTATCCATTTTAATCCTACTTTGTAACACAACAAAATGTTTAAAAAAAGGAAAATAAAGAAGAAAGTAAATGGGTGTTCATAGTTTTTGAAGGCATTGTACATTTCCATTGATTGAGCCATGCTGGGACCACTTTCAAATATTTTTTCGGGGCCATTTTGATGATAATGGATGAATTAGAGCGCAATGATACAGTATGGGGAAGAACTATTTGACTTTGTAAGTAGAAAGTGGAGATTTGTCTCCAAACTCATATAATGCACCTTATGGGTGATATAAGAAATTGATTCTCCCATGTGTTGTCCCACAGCTCAGATTGAGGACTTCACATTAACTGAACAGAAAACGTAAATTAATCTGGTTGATGCCTCCTTCTTAATCAGCAAATGTGTGCAGCCTGAAGGAAGTTTAATCCCCCCAAAATCTTTATCGTAACTTTTTTTTATCATTTCTTAAGTTGTGAGGTTGTTGACTCCCCAAACAATACTGCTGCAAGTTATTCTGTGATTTTCTGTCATGCAGAAAGGGCCTGGTTGCCTAGAGTGTCGCTGTTAACAACTTTAGGCATTGCACAGCACCCCTTTAGTGTTCCTAGCCATGCTAAATAATTAAATTATGCTCCAATATTGAAGCCATTCAATATTGGCCATGTTCATTGGCTGGAGAAACCAATATTGCCTAACCCCCCTTAGGCAATATCTACCTGAGATTGTGCAATCACAGCAACATACTGTAATTATTGGTGGGATATTAACAAGGAGGAGGAGACAAATGTAAACAACCAGGCGAAGCACAAGAGGTGAGACAAGGTGAGTGCATGCAAGGCCCAACCCTCGCTGTTTTCTCATTCGACATTGACTCCCTGTGCTCTGTAATAAATGGGGGGTCTAAAAGGTCTCTGTCGCGATATTGGGCTCGCACTCAGATGGTGGTCTCTTCAGCACTGCTTCTCATCACAGAGGGCTGGGCTGGGGTCAGCCTCAACCTCTAATTACTCATTAATATTGTATGAGGGTCTGGAGGAGTGCTCTTTCTCTCACATGGACGCCATGCTGGTGGCTGGTGATGATAGGGAAAAAAATAAAATAAGACCAGGAGAGAGCTAGTGGACTGATTGCTGAGTGGAGCGTCACAGGCCCTAGGGAATACACAGGTAGTGTGTCCCAAATGGCAATCTATTCCCTATATAGCGCACTACGTTAGACACTGATCAAAAGTAGCGCACTAAATAGGAAATATGCTGTTATTTGAGACACAACCAGGGGAATGCTCAGTGGCTGAGCAGGTCCAGACAACAGTCCACACCTGCTGGTCAGGTTGCTCTATGATGACTCCTCCTCCCTCCCCTGTTACCCACCACACCCACAGGATGGCTTCAAACATGGCCTCAGTCTTGTGTCTCCTCAGTCATGTGTCTCATTTGGCTCCTCTCTCTCTCCTTTGAGAATGTGGAATGTGGTGACTAATGTACAGCTCTCTGATTTAACAATACTTCTTTACAAACAATTAGATGAATCATTCTTTTTTTTGTTTCATCTATATTTTTGTGTCCTCATCACCAAATGTAGGATGTACAGAAATACAAGTTAATTTGTTGGCATTAAAATGACTTGCCTTTGATTGAAGAAAATATGGTGCACTCTTTGTTACACATACTGCTAATGGGATAAGATTATAGTAGACACTCAAAATAACTTTGTCAGGCACAGTAACTCACAAAGTAAAGTATGATTGCTTGGACAGTGATACACATATGCAAGACCAGGATTCTATAGGATCAACTAGCAGTATCATCAATCTGAGGCTAAATCCATTAGAATGACACAATCAAAACAACCTGGTGAGGGTTGAGATGGCCGGACAGTTTCCCTGGAACCGGGATACTTGGAGGTGCTAACAGATTCTTCTCACAATCCTGTAGACAGGAATAAAATACTTTTCCATTGAAGGTGAATTAGCATGAAATGGTGCTGGTTGGCACTCTATCATGTAGGAACTATCTTCCTTTAAGTGTGTGCAATCAGTGAAAGAATTACCATGTTTATCTCTCAATACCACAAGGATGACACAATTAAAGTTTTTGAATGCAGCAGGTAATCATTAAAGTCAGTACTTAATTGAGTTTATATACCAATTCTGGAGTCAATTTCACTAATGGTTTATATGAGTTAACCTGTCTAGGACTGGGGAACCATGTTCCGCTAGCAGAACCCCCCGCAACAGCCACTGAAAGTGCAGGGCGCCAAATTCAAAACAACATAAATCTCATGATTAAAATTCCTCAAGCATACAAGTATTTTACACAATTTTAAAGATAAAATTCTCGTTAATCCAACCACAGTGTCTGATTTCAAATAAGCACCACAAACAATTATGTTAGGTCACCACCAAGCCACAGAAAAACACAGCCATTTTTCCAGCCAAAGAGAGGAGTCACAAAAAGCAGAAATAGAGAGAGAATTAATCTCTAACATTTGATGATTTTCATCAGATGACACGCATAGGTCTTCATGTTGTCAGGACCCGGTTACGAACCTGGGTCTCCGGAGTGAGAAACAGTCACTTAACCAACTGAGCCACGAATAGTCAGCAGAACCCAGAAGATGAGGCAGACACAGCAGTACTTAAGACGGTGTATTTAATAAAGTAAAAAGGAGAAGTCCTTCAATACAAAAAAATGGCAAATCCAAAAGGTGGTAGGAATAGCACAAAAAGCCTCAAGAGATACTCAAAAATAAAAACAGAATTCCAACAAGAGCATCCACCGGAATCGACAAGAATAGACAGAACACTAGGGCTGGGTGCTAACATACAAACACAGAGCACAGAACTGAGGGAAACTAAGGGTTTAAATACAATCAGGGGAAACGAGGCACAGGTGCAAATAATAATGGGGAACAAGGGAAAAAACATTAGGTCAAAAAGCACAATGGGGGCATCTAGTGACCAAAACCCGGAACAACCCTGGCCAAATCCTGACAGAATCCCCCCCCTAGGAACGGCTCCTGACGTTCCTACCAGCTCTCTCAGGGTGGAGGGCCCTGAACTGACGAATGAGGTCAAGGTCCAGGATGTCTTTGGCAGGAACCCAGGAGCGCTCCTCGGGACCGTAGCCTTCCCAGTCCACCAGATACTGCCAGGACCGCTGCACCCGGCGGGAATCCAGTATCCGATGGACGGTATAAGCCGGCTGGCCTCCAATGACACGAGGCGGAGGTCTGTCTGCCGGGACAAGGGGAGAAAAAACAACAGGTTTTAACAATGAAATGTGAAATGTGGGATTAATCTTAAGGGATCTGGGTAAGTGTAGGCGATAAGAAACTGGGTTAGCTCTCCTGGCAACCTTGAAGGGACCGATGTATTTTTGGGAAAGCTTGCGAGACTCCACCCGTAGAGGTAAGTCTCTTGTGGAGAGCCAGACTCTCTGGCCGGGGCGCAGGGTAGGCCCGGGACGGCGACGTCTGTTGGCTTGTTGTTGGTACCTCTGTGAGGAACGCATAAGATTACGACGGGTCTTCCTCCACATAAGCCGACAGCGTCTGACGAACTTCAAGGCTGAAGGCACTCTGACTTCTGCCTCCTGGTCCGGGAACAATGGAGGAGCATAGCCAAACTGACACTGGTGCGGGGACATACCAGTGGAGGAGGGGCGCAAGGTGTTGTGCGCGTATTCGGCCCAAACAATAAAGGATGACCATGTGGACGGGTTGTCACGAGTCATACATCGGAGGGTGGTTTCCAGCTCTTGATTCATCCTCTCTGTTTGGCCGTTGGACTCCGGATGGTACCCTGAAGATAGACTGGCAGAAGCCCCCATGAGTTGGCAGAAGGCCTTCCAAAACCTTGAGGCGAACTGGGGACCTCTGTCAGAAACCATATCTTGAGGAATGCCGAAGACTTGGAACACATGATTAATTACCAACTCAGCCGTTTCCTTGGCAGAAGGTAACTTAGTCAGAGGGACGAACCTGGCCGCCTTTGAAAACCTGTCGATTATGACTAGGATAGTAGTATTGCCATGGGATGGAGGAAGTCCAGTAATAAAGTCCAATGAGATATGGGACCAGGGTCTGTGGGGAACAGGTAAAGGGTGAAGGAGTCCTTGAGGGCGGAGGTGAGAAGATTTGCCCTGACAGCACACGGGACAGGCATTGACGAAAGTGGCAACGTCTTCTCTTATGGTAGGCCACCAGAACTTACGCTGGATGAACTCCAAGGTGCAACCTACGCCCGGATGACAGGTGAGGCGAGAGGAGTACCCCCACAGAAGGACCTGAGTCCTCACTGCCTTGGGGACAAACAACCGATTGGCAGGACCTCCTTTCGGGTCCGGTTCGCTAGCTTGAGCACGTCTCACGGTATCCTCAACTTGCCATGAGATCGGAGCCACAATCTTAGCAGCAGGAAGGACAGGCATGTCCGTGTCATCTCGAATGGCAGGAGCGTAGACTCGGGACAGGGCATCCGGTTTGAGATTCTTCGACCCGGGCCGATAGGTGAGGATAAACTGGAATCGATTGAAGAAAAGAGACCATCTAGCTTGTCTAGAGTTCAACCGCTTCGCCTGCTGGATATACTCCAGATTTTTGTGGTCCGTAAGCACTTGAAATGGGTGAGAAGCCCCCTCGAGCCAGTGTCTCCATTCCTTCAATGCCATCTTAACCGCTAGGAGTTCACGATCCCCCACATCGTAGTTCCTCTCAGCCGGGGTAAGCCGGTGTGAGAAGAAAGCGCACGGATGAAGCTTCTTGTCTTCACCCCTCTGAGACAGGACAGCTCCAACACCAACCTCTGATGCGTCTACCTCCACCACAAATGGTTCATCCGTAGTCGGTAGTATCAGGATGGGAGCAGAGAGAACGCGCTGCTTGAGTCCTTGGAAGGCCGTCTCAGCTTCTCTTCCCCACAAAAACCTTGTATTGCCACCCTTGGTTAAAGCTGAGAGAGGGGCTGCCACCAAGCTGAAGTTCTTGATGAACTTGCGGTAAAAGTTTGTGAAGCCCAGGAAACGCTGAACTTCCTTAACGGATTTGGGGGTGGGCCAATCCGCTACCGCCTCTACCTTCCTGGGGTCCATTTGGACTCGACCGGGTTCCACTACAAATCCCAGGAATTGTACTCGGGATGAATGGAATTCACATTTTTCCGGCTTAACGTACAGATGGCTGTCCAGGAGGCGTTTGAGTACTTGTCTGACATGCTTAGTAGTGTGTTCTTGAAGGGAGCTCGAAAAGATGAGGATGTCATCCAAGTAAACGAACACAAATATGTTAAGCATATCCCTAAGCACATCGTTTATGAGCGCTTGGAACACCGCTGGGGCGTTGGTCAGGCCGAAGGGCATCACCAAGTATTCATAGTGACCAGTAGGCGTGTTGAAAGCGGTCTTCCACTCGTCACCAGGTCTGATCCGCACAAGATGGTATGCGTTCCGCAGGTCAAGCTTAGTGAAAACAACTGCTTCCTGGAGCAGCTCGAAGGCTGTGGCCATAAGGGGTAGCGGGTAACGGTTACGGACGGTTATGGCATTGAGTCCCCGGTAGTCGATGCAAGGATGTAATCCACCGTCTTTCTTGGCCACAAAGAAAAACCCTGCTCCCGCCGGGGAGGTGGATGGACGCATGAGGCCTGCTTCCAGAGCGTCCTTGATGTAGGTATCCATAGCAGCTCGTTCGGGTGGAGATAGGGAAAAGATCCGACCCTTGGGGGGGCAAGTGCCCGGAAACAGGTCGATGGGGCAATCGTAAGGTCTATGGGGTGGTAGCATGGTGGCCCTCTGTTTGCTAAACACCAGTTTGAGGTCATGGTAACACTCGGGAACTCGGGTCAGGTCGATGGATTCTAAAGACTCGGGAGTAGAACTCGGGGAATTCTGGAAAATACAAGTAGCTTGGCACGTAGGACCCCACTGCTTGATAGTGCCCACAGACCAGTCGATGTGAGGGTTATGGCTGTGAAGCCAGGGGTATCCAAGGACGAGAGGGAACTCGGAACAGGAGATCAAATGAAAGTTCATCAATTCCTGGTGTTGTGAAACTGAAAGTCGCAAGGAGGTAGTGACATGAGTAACAAGTCCAGATCCCAAAGGGCTTCCATCCAATGTAGTGACCCTCATGGGTTCACTTAGAAGGTCAGAGGGAACGCCATTCTCCTTCGCCCAGACACCATCCATGAAGTTACCTGCGGCTCCAGAGTCTACCAAGGCTTGAAGGTGAAGCTTGTGGTTGTCCCAGGAGAGGGTGACTGGAATGAGCAGACGGGAGTTGGACGGATGGGAGGAGGTTATGTTTCCCGTTACAGTTCCCCCCGGTCTGTACGGGACAGAGCGTTTCCCTGGAGCCCGGGACACGTGGAACGGAAATGGCCCGGTTTGCCGCAATATAGACAGCGTCGCTCCCTCATCCGGCGGTCTCTCTCAGCCTGGGAGATGCGTCCAATCTGCATGGGTTCCGGTGGAGCCAGCGAGGATAAAGGTGGGGACTCGGAGCTGGGACTGATAGGGGCTAGAGGTCTACGGTTGAGTTCTCTCTCTCTCAGACGCTGGTCAATGCGTGAGGCCAACTTGATCAGGGACTCGAGATTGTCCGGTGGTTCCCGAGTGGCCAGTTCATCTTGGATAGTGTCGGAAAGGCCTTTCAGAAAGCACACCGTGAGCGCCTCGTTGTTCCAGCCACTCGCTGCTGCCACCGTGCGGAACTGGATGGCATAGTCCGTCACGCTGCGCCCACCTTGGTGGAGAGTCAGGAGCTGTTTGGCTGAGTCAGAACCACTGCTTGGGCCTTGAAACACTCGTTTGAATTTCTCAGCAAAGGCAGAGTAGCTGGCACAGCAGGAACTATGGGCATCCCACACAGCAGTAGCCCAGGCCAGGGCTTTTTCCGACAGCAGGGTGATGATATAAGCGATCTTAGACCGGTCGGTGGGAAACGACGAGGGTTGTAGCTCAAAGGAGAGAGAACATTGGGTGAGAAACCCTTTACAAGCACTTGGATCACCTGAGAACCGTTGGGGAGGTGGAAGACGAGGTTCAGCCAGGGGGTTAACTGCCATGGGTACGTGAATCTGAGGTACTGGGACGGGAACTGTTGCCGGGGTAAGACGATCAGATATTTGCTTAATGGAAGTCAGCATCTCCGACAGAAGATGAGAATGTCTAGCCATTAAGGCCTCTTGCTGAACCAGGGCGGCTTCGTGGCGTTGGACAGTCTCCTGGTGGTGGGACAGCATGGCAAAAAGGTCCTGGGAACTGGCTGCCACTGGGTTCATTTTTGGCTCTGTGTTTCTGTCAGGACCCGGTTACGAACCTGGGTCTCCGGAGTGAGAAACAGTCACTTAACCAACTGAGCCACGAATAGTCAGCAGAACCCAGAAGATGAGGCAGACACAGCAGTACTTAAGACGGTGTATTTACTAAAGTAAAAAGGAGAAGTCCTTCAATACAAAAAAATGGCAAATCCAAAAGGTGGTAGGAATAGCACAAAAAGCCTCAAGAGATACTCAAAAATAAAAACAGAATTCCAACAAGAGCATCCACCGGAATCGACAAGAATACACAGAACACTAGGGCTGGGTGCTAACATACAAACACAGAGCACAGAACTGAGGGAAACTAAGGGTTTAAATACAATCAGGTGAAACGAGGCACAGGTGCAAATAATAATGGGGAACAAGGGAAAAAACATGAGGTCAAAAAGCACAATGGGGGCATCTAGTGACCAAAACCCGGAACAACCCTGGCCAAATCCTGACACATGTTACACAAGACATGTATGTTTTGTTTGATAAAGTTCATATTTATATAAAAAAATCTGAGTTTACATTGGCACGTTACGTTCAGTAGTTCTAAAACATGCTGTGATTGTGCAGAGAGCCATATCAATTTACAGAAATATTCATAATAAACATTGATAAAGATATGACTATTATACATGGAACTTTGGATAAACATCTCCTTAATATAACCGCTGTGTCAGATTTCAAAAAAACTTTACGGAGAAAGCAAACCATGCAAAAATCTGAGTACAGCCATTAGAAAACAAAGCAGCCATAAAGATACCCGCCATATTGGGTAGTCAACAGTACTCAGAAATAGCATTATTCACTTACCTTTGATGATCTTCATCAGAATGCACTCCTAGGAATCCCAGTTCCACCAGAAATGTTTGATTTGTTTGATAATGTCCATCAGTTATGTCCAAATATCTTCTTTTGTTTGGTAAACAAATCTAAAAGAGCATTCAGGTCGTGCCGAACATCGAACGAAAAGTTCAAAAAGTTCAGTTACAGCCCGAAGAAACATGTCAAACTAAGTATGGAATCAATCTTTAGGATGATTTTATAACATAAAACTGAATTAATGTTCCAACCGTACAATTCTTTTGTCTGTACAAATGAAGTGGAACGTAACTACCTTTCACGTGAGCGCACCAGACCGAGGCTGTGGCACTCTGCCAGACCACTCACTCAAAGAGCCCTTATGATACCTAGGATAGGATAAAGTAATCCTTCTCACCCCCCCCCCTTAAATGATTTAGATGCACTATTGTAAAGTGGCTGTTCCACTGGATGTCAGAAGGTGAATTCACCAATTTGTAAGTCGCTCTGGATAAGAGCGTCTGCTAAATGACTTAAATGTAATGTAATGTAATGATGCTCAAAGTCCTATCACTTGTTGTCTGCTGTATTCTTGCCAACTAGAGGACCTTTCCCTGTTTGTGACCTATTGTATCACATATCTGCATACTGTATAGTACCAGTAATGTGATAGAAAGTGGTGGTGCTACAAAGTACTCAAATGATTTCAGACAAACAAAAACTGAAACTACTGAACTACTGAAACTCTAAGATCAACAGTGACAATGTTTTTGACCCATTGTATCACGTCAGCATACTGTACAGGAGCAGTGGTATGATAGAACGTTATTGTGCCAAATTAACAAATTAAATTGCTGTAAGGACAGGTTCAAAGACCCACGAGACTGTCAATTTGGTCTTAAAAAACGACTGCATGTACTTCGCTGAAGCAAGTAGATTCTGTTTTATGAGGTCTGTCTACAGACAGAATGCTGTGTCAAACCAACTTTGATTTGCATTCTGTACATCAGCGATACATCCCCCCTGCATGAAACCCATTTGGAGAGACTTGTCACAAAAAAATGAGATATATGGAAAATCTATAAAACAACTTGCAGCACCACCTTACCAATCTAAAAGCCAATGACGATGCATAAATCTTCCAACCATACCTAAATATAGGCCAAATGGAAGGCAGATGAATCATTGCGCAAGACACATTTCCATGTCACTGATATAAAATGATGTAACAAAACAATAATAGCTCTCAGGGGCAGAACCAGTGAGTGGACACGGAGCCACGTTGGCGTCTGTCTTTTCCCTCTGTGGGTTAGTAGAGTTAGTAAATCAGTTATTATTGCACTGAGTTGGAGCTGGGAGAATCATACAAGGAATCATAGGAATCAAAGTAAATCAGTTATTATTGCACTGAGCTGGAGCTGGGAGAATCATACACATCTAAAAAGCAGAGAAACATGTCCTTTGTTTAGAGGCGGGGAGGCAGTGTAGCCTAGTGGTTAGAGCATTGGACTACTAACCAAAAGGTTGCAAGTTCAAATCCCCGAGCTGACAAGGTACAAAATCTGTCGTTCTGCCCCTGAACAGGCAGTTAACCCACTGTTCCTAGGCCGTAATTGAAAATAAGAATTTGTTCTTAACTGACTTGCCTAGTAAAATAAATGTAAAATAAAATAGAGACAGCTTGGGTGGGAATTTTACTGTTGTGCATTATAGATTTTGAGGCAAAAGATCCGGGTGCCGCACCAAGCTTGAGGACAGAGCGGCCGCTTTCTAGGAGTGGGACTCTAACCCAGAAGCTTATAAGAAATCCCGCTATGCCCTTCGATGAATCGTCAAAAAAGGAAAATCGTCAATACAGGAATAAGATCGAATCGTACAACACCGGCTTCGATGCTCATCGGATGTGGCAGGGCTAGCAAACTATTACAGACTACGAAGGGAAGCACAACCGAGAGCTGCCCAGTGACGCAAGCCTACCAGACGAGCTAAATAACTTATATGCTCGCTTTGAGGCAAGTAACACTGAAACATGCATGAGAGCATCAGCTGATACGGATGACTGTGTGATCACGCTCTCCGCAGCGGATGTGATTAAGACTTTTAAGCATGTCAACATTCACGAGCTCACAGAACAGGGCTCCGGGCAGCCGAGCGGAAATGGAGGAAAACTCGCCTCCCTGCGGACCTGGCATCCTTTCACTCCCTCCTCTCTACATTTTCCTCCTCTGTCTGTGCTGCTAAAGCCACTTTCTACCACTCTAAATTCCAAGCATCTGCCTCTAACCCTAGGAAGCTCTTTGCCACCTTCTCCTCCCTCCTGAATCCTCCCCCCCCTCCTCCCTCTCTGCAGATGACTTCGTCAACCATTTTGAAAAGAAGGTCGACGACATCCGATCCTCGTTTGCTAAGTCAAACGACACCGCTGGTTCTGCTCACACTGCCCTACCCTGTGCTCTGACCTCTTTCTCCCCTCTCTCTCCAGATGAAATCTCGCTTCTTGTGACGGCCGGCCGCCCAACAAAATGCCCGCTTGACCCTATCCCCTCCTCTCTTCTCCAGACCATTTCCGGAGACCTTCTCCCTTACCTCACCTCGCTCATCAACTCATCCCTGACCGCTGGCTACGTCCCTTCCGTCTTCAAGAGAGCGAGAGTTGCACCCCTTCTGAAAAAACCTACACTCGATCCCTCCGATGTCAACAACTACAGACCAGTATCCCTTCTTTCTTTTCTCTCCAAAACTCTTGAACGTGCCGTCCTTGGCCAGCTCTCCCGCTATCTCTCTCAGAATGACCTTCTTGATCCAAATCAGTCAGGTTTCAAGACTAGTCATTCAACTGAGACTGCTCTTCTCTGTATCACGGAGGCGCTCCGCACTGCTAAAGCTAACTCTCTCTCCTCTGCTCTCATCCTTCTAGACCTATCGGCTGCCTTCGATACTGTGAACCATCAGATCCTCCTCTCCACCCTCTCCGAGTTGGGCATCTCCGGCGCGGCCCACGCTTGGATTGCGTCCTACCTGACAGGTCGCTCCTACCAGGTGGCATGGCAAGAATCTGTCTCCTCGCCACGCGCTCTCACCACTGGTGTCCCCCAGGGCTCTGTTCTAGGCCCTCTCCTATTCTCGCTATACACCAAGTCACTTGGCTCTGTCATAACCTCACATGGTCTCTCCTATCATTCCTATGCAGACGACACACAATTAATCTTCTCCTTTCCCCCTTCTGATGACCAGGTGGCGAATCGCATCTCTGCATGTCTGGCAGACATATCAGTGTGGATGACGGATCACCACCTCAAGCTGAACCTCGGCAAGACGGAACTGCTCTTCCTCCCGGGGAAGGACTGCCCGTTCCATGATCTCGCCATCACGGTTGACAACTCCATTGTGTCCTCCTCCCAGAGCGCTAAGAACCTTGGCGTGATCCTGGACAACACCCTGTCGTTCTCAACTAACATCAAGGCGGTGGCCCGTTCCTGTAGGTTCATGCTCTACAACATCCGCAGAGTACGACCCTGCCTCACACAGGAAGCGGCGCAGGTCCTAATCCAGGCACTTGTCATCTCCCGTCTGGATTATTGCAACTCGCTGTTGGCTGGGCTCCCTGCCTGTGCCATTAAACCCCTACAACTCATCCAGAACGCCGCAGCCCGTCTGGTGTTCAACCTTCCCAAGTTCTCCCACGTCACCCCGCTCCTCCGCTCTCTCCACTGGCTTCCAGTTGAAGCTCTCGTCCGCTACAAGACCATGGTGCTTGCCTACGGAGCTGTGAGGGGAACGGCACCGCAGTACCTCCAGGCTCTGATCAGGCCCTACACCCAAACAAGGGCACTGCGTTCATCCACCTCTGGCCTGCTCGCCTCCCTACCACTGAGGAAGTACAGTTCCCGCTCAGCCCAGTCAAAACTGTTCGCTGCTCTGGCCCCCCAATGGTGGAACAAACTCCCTCATGACGCCAGGACAGCGGAGTCAATCACCACCTTCCGGAGACACCTGAAACCCCACCTCTTTAACCTCTCTTAACTACCGATCCCGGATACGGGATTGAATTCAACAACATACGGTGTTCGCCACAAATAGTCATATTAAACATTCATGAAAATACAAGTGTCTCACATGCTTCAAAAGCCTAGAATCTTGCTAATCCACCTGCGTTGTCATATTTAAAAAATAATTTATTGCAAAAGAATAAGATGCGATTATCTGAGCATAGACCCCCATATCAAACTACTTATTCAACCAGCACTTGCATAACAAAGTCACAGATTGTATTGAAATAAATCGCTTGCCTTTGAAAATCTTGCTCTGGTTGCAATCCCAAGGCTCATTGTTACACAATGAATGGTCGTTTGTTCGGTTAAATCCATTTTTTATAGCCTAACACGAAACATTTTGTGACCGCTTATCGCGTTGAATTTCCTGTCATACAATTTTCAAAGTAACGTCCAATGTAAAGAGACTCTCTTTTCCTCGTCTTTTCCCTCTATCCAGTCATGTTTGGTTTACTTGCAATCAACTCTTTGTTAGGGAAGACAATGAACCCTGATGGGCCATTTTGCGGGACCTATTGATATGGTAATACCGATTGGAAGACAACACGCGAGGAGCCCATTGCGCAGCAATTATATGACCACTGTCTCGTTGATTGACTCTATTTTAACCCAATGACCACTGATCTTCTTGAAATCTAGCTGGGTAGATAGCCAATGAGCAGATGTAACTGGAAATATCCCATGATTCATTGTTGTAAGACAAACCTATACACTGGATGCAGGCGTAAAGATCGTTCTTTCGCCATTGCCAATTGAACCGTGAAGGAGTGATTCTAATTACGCACAGACGTTTTTCAGTAATTTGCTACTTCAACTGTTTATTTCGCGAATAAAATGGCAAATAAGTCAAAGAAAGTTACCTCTAAGACTAGATACACGAATGTAGAAATGATTTTGGAAGAGATTGACCGGGATAGTGAGACAGATTTGGCAGAGATTGAAGACTCCATCAGCTCCCATAGCTTCGATTCTGAAACTGAGGACTTTTTTTTGAACGGAGAGGACATCGTTTTGGACTGGTAAGTTGCTCTCATGCTAAATGCCGTTGTTTGACTTTTATATAAAATATTATTAGTGATTGTTTTTACATTTTATTTGCAAAAATGGCTAAAGTACACGTTAGCTAGCCATTGTGAGTGAGGGCCTATTTCTTTGAGAACGCATGGTAGCCTAATAGCCTATTTTGAGGCAGGCCCATTTCACTTTTGCAATTGATGTGGAACAGCACTTTTTATACATGTTTATTATAGCTGTTTTTACATTTTATTAGGAATATATAGCGATGTAATGAAATGGCTAAAGTACACGTTAGCTAGCCATTGTGAGTGAGGGCCTGTTTCTTTGGGAATGCATGGTACCCAAATAGCCTATTTTGAGGCAGGCCCATTTCACTTTTGCAATTGGTGTGGAACAGCACTTTTTATACATGTTTATTATAGCTGTTTTTACATTTTATTGGGAATATATAGCGATGTAATAAAATGGCTAAAGTACACGTTAGCTAGCCATTGTGAGTGAGGGCCTATTTCTTTGAGAACGCATGGTAGCCTAATAGCCTATTTTGAGGCAGGCCCATTTCACTTTTGCAATTGATGTGGAACAGCACTTTTTATACATGTTTATTATAGCTGTTTTTACATTTTATTAGGAATATATAGCGATGTAATGAAATGGCTAAAGTACACGTTAGCTAGCCATTGTGAGTGAGGGCCTGTTTCTTTGGGAACGCATTGTCTACCCAAATAGCCTATTTTGAGGCAGGCCCACGTCAATTGCCAAAGTGATATGGAACAGCACTTTATGTTCCCTGTACTCTATATGTATGTTTATTATAGCTGTTGATACAGGGCTACTCCCTTTACTCTATATGTGTGTTTATTATAGCTGTTGATACAGGGCTCATATGTGAAACTATTCTAACTGAACATTATCTTTCACAGTGGCACTGACTCCGACTGGGAGCCCCCAGTGCCAAGGTGTCCACCCCCCCCTCTGAAGCTGGTTCATCCTGTACCCCTGCTGTCTCTGGCTCCACACCTCCTGGGTCATCTAGAGGTGTGAAGAGGAAGAGGGGAAGTGTGCCACCCACTAACAGAGGGACAGAAGGGCGTTGGCACACCGTCCTAGAAGATGATGTGGAGCCACCACAACCAACTTTTAGGCCGATAAGGAAGCCAGGGCCTCAGGTGAACCCGACCTCCAATTACACCCCCTTCAGCTTTTCCAACTGTATTTTACCACATCTGTTGTAGGTTCGCTCATGTCCAACACTAATAAGAATGGGAAGAAGAAACAAGCGGGCAAAAAGGTAGCATGGAAGCCCATATCCATGTCAGAGTTTTTCTGCTACCTTTCTCTGGTCATCTGCATGGGGCTGGTGAAGCTGAAAAGCCTGAAGGACTACTGGAAAACATCAGCTCTGTACAAATTGCCTTTCCCCATGACTGTTATGTCCTGAAAGAAGTTTCTGATGATTTCACAGGCGCTTCACATCAGTGACCCAAAGGTTGATGACGCGCTAATCGGCTACTACAATGTTCTCCACAAGACAATGAAATGGTACAAGACCTTCTTCTATCATTTCATCGACATCGCCGTAGTGAATGCATTCATCCTACACAAGGAAATGGCAACGAGCTGTGGAAAGACCTACCTCTCACAGAAAGACTTCAGAGAGCAGCTCATCAAGGAGCTTGCTGGCTACAGCACCACTGCAGCAAGCCCTGTCCCTTCTGCTCCTGCCACAAGTGTTCATCTGCCCAAATATATTTGTGCAGGCATGGATGTGCCTAAGGGCCAAAAGGGCACAGCATGGAGGCGTTGCTGTGTTTGCAAGATGAAGTCTCCCATCACATGCAGCACATGCTCAGTGACCCTCTGCTTTACATCAGAGAGACTGCTATGGCATCTGGCATCAGCAGCAGAACATTGTCTAGAGTTTTGGCAATGTTGGTGGGGTTATATGGCAAAGTGGGTCTGCGGTCTAGCTGAGAACACCAGTCTGCGGTCTAGCTGAGAACACCAGTCTGCGGTCTAGCTGAGAACACCAGTCTGCGGTCTAGCTGAGAACACCAGTCTGCGGTCTAGCTGAGAACACCAGTCTGCGGTCTAGCTGAGAACACCAGTCTGCAGTCTAGCTGAGTACACCAGTCTGCATTCTAGCTGAGCTAGGGTCATTATGTTATATTTATTTATTTATATAGTATTTTTCCTGTCTTACCTGGTGTCTTGTGTGAATTTAAGTCTGCTCTCTTTCTCTCCTTCTTTCTCTCGGTGGACTTGAACCCCTGGGACAATGCTTCAGGACTACCTGACATGATGACTCCTTGCTGTCCCCAGTCCACCTGGCCTTGCCGCTGTTCCAGTTTCAACTGTTCTGCCTGCTGCTATGGAACCCTAAACTGTACATTTTTTCTCCTGAGGTGCTGTCCTGTTGCACACTACAAAAACACTGTGATCTCCACCCCTCATTGCCTTGTTTCTTCCTAGGTTTTTGCCTTTCTAGGTTGTTTTTCTTAGCCACCGTGCTTCTACACCTGCATTGCATGCTGTTTGGGGTTTTAGGCTGGAGCTATGTAAATAGATTTGATAGAGGACTGAGGGTGTGTAAAAGTGTGTAAATAGTTACCCATGTTTATTTGTAAATGTATGTATATATTTAGTTTTTCAAAAAAAAAAAAAAATCGAATTTTTTTTCCAAATATTTTTTTTTTCAAATTTTTTTTTTTTCAAATTTTTTTTTTCTTCCAATTTTTTTATTTTTTTGGTGGGGGGTGTGTTAGAATACCATTTTGGTATTTTGTATATAGTTATTGGTTTCACAATGTGTACTTCACCAATTTGGCCACTTGGGTACATTTGGGTAACTTGTGTGGGACACCTGGGTGACGTCACAATAAATGTTATGTAGCACACTCATTTTGGAAGTTATCATTTTAAAATTTTGCACAGGTACTGTTGCCCTCTTAATTTTTGCACTAAAATTGTCCCCATCGTCGTATCTGAATTTTTGTTTTATCTTGTTCATTTGAAAGATGATGATACAAAAATAAATAGAAAAAACTAATGTTTTTTCCCATAGTTTTATCTAAACCAGATCTATTGTGTGTTTTTCTCCTACATTCAATTCACATTTACACAAACTTCAGAGTGTTTTCTTTCAAATGGTACCAAGAATATGCATATACTTGGTTCTGTGCCTGAGCTACAGGCTGTTAGATTTGGGTATGTCTTCAGGCGGAAATTGCACAAAGTAGGGGGGTAGTCTTAACAGGTTTAAGGAATACCTAGGATAGGATAAAGTAATCCTTCTCACCCCCCCCCCCCTTAAATGATTTAGATGCACTATTGTAAAGTGGCTGTTCCACTAGATGTCATAAGGTGAATTCACCAATTTGTAAGTCGCTCTGGATAAGAGCGTCTGCCAAATGACTTAAATGTAAATGTAATGCAGCTGGGCCAGACGGATTACCAAGACGTGTACACCGAGCATGCACTGACCAAATGGCAAGTGTCTTCACTGACATTTTCAACCTCTCCCTGTCTGAGTCTGTAATATCAACATGTTTCAAGCAGAACACCATAGTCCCTGTGCCCAAGAACACTAAAGTAACCTGCCTAAATGACTACCGACCCGTAGCACTCATGTCTGTAGACATGAAATGCTTTGAAAGGCTGGTCATGGCTCACATCAACACCATTATGCCATAAACCCTAGATCCACTCCGATTTGCATACCGCACCAACAGATCCACAGATGATGCAATCTCCTTTGCACTCTACACTGCCCTTTCCCACCTGGACAAAAGGAACACCTATGTGAGACTGCTATTCATTGACTACAGCTCAGCGTTCAACACCATAGTTCCCTCAAAGCTCATCACCAATCTAAGGACCTTGGGACTAAACACCTCCCTCTGCAACTGAATCCTAGACTTCCTGACGAGCCGCCCCCAGTTGGTAAGGGTAGGTAACAACACATCCACCACTCTGATCCTCAACATGGGGGCCCCTCGGGTGTGTGCTCAGTCCCCTCCTGTACTTCCTGTTCACTCATGACTGCACGGACAGCACAACTCCAACACCATCCTATACAGCCTATAGGGAGGAGGTCAGATACCTAGCCGTGTGGTGCAAGGAAAACACCTCTCCCTCAACGTGATCAAGACAAAGAGATGATTGTGAACTACAGGAAAAGGAGGACCGAGCACACCCCAATTTTCATTGACAGGGCTGTATTGGATCAGGTTGAGAGCTTTAAGTTCCTTGGCGACTACATCACCAACAAACTAACATGGTCCAAGCACATCAAGACAGTTGTGAAGAGGGCATAACAAAACCTATTCCCCCTCAGGAGATTGAAAAGATTTGACATGGGTCCTCAGATCCTCAGTTCTACAGCTGCACCATCGAGAGCACCCTGACGGGTTGCATCACCGCCTGGTATGGCATCTGCTCGGCCTCTGACCACAAGACACTACAGAGAGGAATTCGTACGGCCCAGTACATCACCAGGGTCAAGCTTCCTGCCATCCAGGACCTCTATACCAGGTGGTGTCAGAGGAAGGCCCTAAAAATTGTTAAAGACTCCAGCCACCCTAGTCATAGACAGTTCTCTCTGATACCGCATGGTAAGCGGTACCGGAGCACCAAGTGTAGGTCCAAGAGGTTTCTAAACAGCTTCTACCCCCAAGTTATAAGACTCCTGAACAGCTAATCAAATGGCTATCCAGACTATTTGCATCCCCCCATGCTGCTGCCACTCTCTGTTATTATCTATGCATAGCCATTTTAATAACCCTACCTGCATGTACATAATTACCTCAATTACCTTGACTCCGGTGCCCCCGCACATTGACTTTGAACCGCTACCCCCTGAATATATTGCCCCACTATTGATATTTACTGCTGCTCCTTAATTATTTGTTTTTCTTATCTGTTACTTTTTTTAGGTATGTTCTTAGAACTGCATTGTTGGGCTTGTAAGATAAGATAAGTATTTCACTGTAAGGTTGTATTGTGACCATGTGACAAATAAAATTTGATTTGATATTGTGGGTAGGGGGGGAAAGTCTTTGGCTGATCGGGTTAAATTTGATCAGTGGTGACTGTCGCTCATACTCCCCAGTTACTCCCTACCTCCCCCATTGTGCTGTACTCTCTCCTCTCGCTCTCAAATTGGTTTAAGTTAATAATAAGAGATACCTGTTCTTTCACCTTGTGTGTTCCCTACTCTCCTTTTCCTGCATTTCAGTTTATGGAAATACACCCCAACGGCACTCAGGGATACTACCTTTGCAAACTCTTCTGATAACATTCAATGGTAAAGTTTTGAAAGTAAACAGTAGAGTGCTGAGAAACTTCACAGAGTAAATTAAAGGGAGAGAGTCCAGTGAACTCCAGGCAAGTTTAGGGAGGCAAAGGAGAGAAAGAAAAAAACTGACAGCCTCAGTCATAGCAATGATGAGAAAGTCGGATACAAACAGAAGTCTCTGCCTTGCTCCGACTTGTTCCTTAACCTGAACGCACACAGACATGGTTCTCTAGAGTACAGAGAAAAACTGAGGAAGAATACTAATCCTGTAATTTTCATAGTAATGGCACAGAATAATCATTGGACATCTGTTGTTTCCTCTGAAGACAAAACAAGATCGTTTTCAAACGTCAGTAAATATTGAAAATATTTAAGCCCACATATGAAAAAAGTTAAGGACAATAGGAGCTGAATGAGGGAATTGGAAAAGTTTGCTGTGGTGTTTGAAGAGTTTTGCAACTCTTTCACTGGCCAGTTGGCAGGCCGGTGCTTTGTTTGCAGAGAACGGACCGCACTCCTACAGTGAACTGCATAACATAATTTCTCACTCATTTGCATTGGTGAGATATGGGACTGAACTGTCACACAGGGAGTACTCCGACGTACTTCCTCATCTAAATATGTCCCTCCAATTTGTTCCATCTCTAGGCGGTGGCGGGGTGGAGAGCTACAGTGGTGGCAAAATAAAGGCATTCATCCGTTTTACTCTCTGGCTCCTATAGTGCTGCTTCTCTCCAACGAATGTTACAGTATGTGGCTTTGTCTCTAAAAATGTCCCAGTCGAATTCATATTTAATGACTATATTAATTTACATTTGCATATTTATTACATGTGAGGTTATAGTAGAATAGTCTGAAAGTCAATGCAGCTACCCACCAACCTGCAAATAACTTATAGAAAAGCACTTCAAGGCTTGTTCTAATGAGTTTCTAAATATATGTGACCCATTTCAGGTAGCTAGGCATATGTCGCAAGTCATGACTTCCCAGGACAGCTGTTTGAACCAAACATTTTTTTCTTCCAAAATAGTTATTTTGCCAGAAATGCCTTCTTGAACATGTGAACGTTCATGTGCCTTAATAAGAAGCTTATATGCCAAGTTCTTGGGGTAGCAGCGTAGCCTCGTGGTTAGAGCATTGGGCTAGCAACTGAAAGGTTGGAAAGTTCAAATCTCCGAGCTGACAAGGTTGTTCTGCTGCTGAGCAAGGCAGTTAACCCACTGTTCCTAGGCAGTAAAAAAGGTAAATAAAATCTGTAAATACTGACACTGGGCTGGATATGAGGAGAGAGGATTGGTCTGCCATAGAAGCTCGTCAATCTGTGTTGGTAATCCTGTCGGACATGGCTTTTGAAAAAATGTATTGTGTAGTGTTGCTCTCCACTTTCTGGAGGATCAAATTTTGAAATCAGTGGAATTAGAGTATGATAGCTGAAGAGATGGAGAAAACACCTGTCTCCAGATTACATCTTGAATGTAAGGGCAATTGTGGAATGGCATTCCTGACAGGGAGACATGTCCATGTATAATGATGTACTTTTTTCAGATATTACACGTTTTTATATTTTGACAGGAAGTGGTTTCATTTCAAGCCAAAGTGTACTGTTAGCTGGCTGGCTCCCGAGCTGACGGTATTATTTGTTTCCGGGGACGTTTGCTCTTCTAGTTAGAGCCTAATGTTAGCTAGCTAACATTGAACATGTTTGGTTAGCTCCCAGCACTGTGGCATTGTTGGCACTGTTCATTGTTGTTTAACTAGCTACCGGGTGTACAACACCCATTGAAAATGGCCGGTGTCAGTAAGCGTCTGCAAAAAAGCGTAATGAAATTGTTGCCAGCAGAGCTGGTTAGGCTGTTTTCATGTTATCCAGAGGTAAACAAATCATCAGCCGGAGTGTCAAGTGTGCGCTTCGAGAGTGAAACATTATGGGTGGGGCTAAAGCTTAAGAGGGCATGAACAATGCTGAATGGGTATAGACATAGGAGAGCTCTTCACTAGTTAGTAAAACATTCAAAGGCGATGTTTATCAAAAGTGAGTTTACAAGTTGATCAACTTTCAAAGCAGAATTACTTTCCCATTGTTCCTCAAATACAGTGTATAATATACCATTTTGTAGCTCCGAGTCTCTACTTTCATCTAATGTAAAAATTAAAAATAAACACAATTTCAAATTTTGCTACATAAGACCAAATCCAGGTTGTGAGGCACAAATATACTCTCAACAATGAAACTAACGCATATCACTTACTGTACTGTTTGTTGAGGTTGCACTGTATTCTCACACGAGACTTTTTCTCACAAATGCACAAAAGACGTTCTGAAATTTTTGCACCCCTTGAAAGTTCAGTCACATGACTAAAGCCTATAGATTCCTTCTCCAACTGTATTTATTTTTTCGTTACTGTTTTACTCTGGTTGGCGTTGTCACTAAAGTTTTGTTCGGGTGGTATTGTGTTTCTGACTTTGTCTGTTGAATCATAACAGTCCTTAAGCACTAGAGGGAAGGCGGTTTGAACAGATGCTGCAGATGAAAAGAGGCACAGCCAAAATCCATCCAAAACATGAGGAAAATTAAAGCCATTCTTTGATACTCTCTACCATGCATCATCGGTGGAGAATGATCCCCCAAAGAGCGAGGTTGATTGTAAACATATCCTAATGATCTCCATTGTGAAAGACATTGACGATTATTGCATCTCTGAATAGATCGCATTTTAATTAAGGCAGATAGCATGCTGAGATTACAGCAGCTGCCAAGTAATTTTTTATAGATAGGCTGGCATGGCTGGTGTAGTCCTCCTAGCACAGCCATTGCTCCCAGCCCTGGCAGGGTACACCACCCTGTACCAGGGACTCATTGTGCTCCCTTTGTGCATTCTCCCTGAGGGGAAAGGTGTGTCCTGCCCCTTGCCCCCGGGCTGTGTGTGGCACCACGGGTTCCACTGAAGCAGATGTGCCTTTGATGCACAATGGGACACATGCTTCGGTTGACAATGTTTTATTAAACAAGGCTAAAAACAGAAAGAAAAAATTATAAAATAACAACCTGGCTTTATTTACCACAGTGTGGAAAGAGTGATAGGCCCTCTACACTTCCTTCGGAACGTATTCAGACTCCCTTCACTTTTTTCACATTTTGTTACATTACAGCTTTATTCTAAAATTGAGTAAAAAAATCAATCATCCATCAACACACAATACGCCCTAATGACAAAGGGAATTGTTTAAAAAAAAAACTTGTTAGGGCTGCAATCCCGTTAATAACAAACTTGTATGCCACCTGTAAATATGAAAACAATTGTTAAATTACATGCCTAGTTGGTTTAGCCATGGAAAAAGAGGAACCTTCACCCTAGCCATGATTGGCTGAGATAATGTATAGGCTGGACATTCCGAGAGATGAGTTTGGATTCGTCTGCCATGTAGCACGCTTCTGTCGATAACAAGAGCTGCTCAGTATGTGTAGGTAATCCTTTCTAAGATGTTTTTTTTAATATATCATGAAGAACTGAAAAGTGTTGCTAATTCTCTCCACTTTCTGTGGAGAGGACCAAGTTTGGAAATCAGTGGAATATCCGGTGGAAGCAGAGTATGGTAGCTAAGGCGATGGAGAACATTCTGGCATTTGATTGCACATATATGCGGAGGGAGTCAAAAAGAGAACACACAGAAGGCTGTGGTATAGAACACCTGTCTCCAGATTACATCTTCAAACTAAGGGAAACCATGGCATCCGTGACAGAAAGGGAGAAGCGTTCATCCATGTATATGGGTAAGAGAGTCTAGCTAGCTACATTTTCACGAATTATATGTTTCTGATTTTGTCAGAAATTTGCTTTCATTGCAAGACCAAGTGTAAAGTTAGCCTGCTAGCTAATGTTAAGTGCATGATCTGTGTAGTACTATTATTAGTATCTCATTGCCTTTCGCATTGCTATTTATAGCGTAATGTTAGATAGCTAGCTACTATTGAACCTATTTTGTTAGCGTTAACCTGTTGAATCTAGGGGGCACTATTTTCATTTTTTGAAAAATAACGTTCCCAAAGTAAACAGGCTATTTTGTCAGGACAAGATGCTAGAATATGCATATAGCTTAGGATAGAAAACACTCTAAAGTTTCCAAAACTGTAAAAATATTGTCTGTGAGTATAACAGAACTGATATTGCAGGCGAAAGCCTGAGAAAAATCCAATCAGGAAGGCACTCTTATTTAGAAAGCTCTGCGTTCCTATGCATCCCTATTGAGTAGTGAATGAGATAAACCAGATTCCTTTTTCTATGGCTTCCCTAATGTGTCTAGTGTCACAATACATAGTTTCAGGCTTTTATTTTGAAAAATGAGCCTGAACGTCAAGTGGTCAGTGGTCAGCTGGAGTCTCTCAGAGTGTTTTTTGCGTAAGAGACAAATGCGGCCATTGTTTCTCTCTTTCCTACTAAGAATCCACCTGTCCCGGTTGATATATTATCGGATAGATATTTGAAAAACACCTTGAGTATTGATTATAAACAACGTTTGTCATGTTTCTGTCGATATTATGGAGCTAATTTGGAATATTTTTCGGCGTTGTCGTGACCGCAAGTTCCGGTCTAATTCTCAGCCAAACGTGAAGAACTAACGGAGGTATTTCGGCTACAAAAAATTGGCTACAATTTGCTATCTAACTGGGAGTCTTGTGAGTGAAAACATCCGAAGCTCATCAAAGGTAAACAATTTAACTTGTTTGCTTTTCTGATTTTCGTGACCAGGTTGCCTGCTGCTAGCTAGGCATTATGCTATGCTAGGCTATCGATAAAATTACACAAATGCTTGTCTTGCTTTGGCTGTAAAGCATATTTTTAAAATCTGAGACGACAGGGTGATTAACAAAAGGCTAAGCTGTGTTTCAATATATTTCACTTGTGATTTCATGAATATGAATATTTTCAAGTAATATTTATGTCCATTGCGTTATGCTAATTAGTGTCAGTTGATGACAACGCTCCGGGATCCGGGATGGGTAGTTACAAGAGGTTTTAACTAACTGCAGATTTATGTAGGGTAGTAACGTTATGAGGTGGGATTACGGTTAGCTTGACATTAACTTGTAGATAATGATGTTGTGCATTTATTTTCCTGTAATATTGACTATGAATTAGTTAAATTTAAGACGTCGTCAGCTATATGATTTGGTCATTATTAGAACTACGCCGATAGATGTTGTATAAACTAGAATTTTGTCTTGAAATCTTTGGTTGTTTAGTACACTAGCATACTCACTCTGTTTAGCACATGGCCTAATGTGAATCCTTAACCTCTTGAAACTCTAGGGGCGCTATATCATTTTTGGATAAAAAGACGTGCCCGTTTTAAGAGCAATATTTTGTCACAAAAAGATGCTCGACTATGCATATAATTGATTTGGAAAGAAAACACTCTGACGTTTCCAGAACTGCAAAGATATTCTCTGTGCGTGCCCTAGAACGTGAGCTACAGGCAAAACATAGATGAAACGGCATCCAGGAAATCAGCAGGATTTTTGAGGCTCCGTTTTCCATTGTCTCCTTATATGGCTGTGAATGCGAGAGGAATGAGCCTGCCCTTTCTGTCGTTTCCCCAAGGTGTCTGCAGCATTGTGACGTATTTGTAGGCATATCATTTGAAGATTGACCATAAGAGACCACATTTACCAGGTGTCCGCCCGGTGTCCTGCGCCGAAATTGGTGCGCAAACCTCAGCTGCAAGTATTTTTCCATGGAATTCAGAGAAGAAAGCAGGCTTCCACGAACGATATATCAATGAAGAGATATGTGAAATAACACCTTGAGGATTGATTCCAAACAACGTTTGCCATGTTTCGGTCGATATTATGGAGTTAATTCGGAAAAAGTTTGACGTTGTTGGTGACTGAATTTTCGGTTCGTTTCGGTAGCCAAATGTGATGTTTCTCCTACACAAAGATTCTTTCAGGAAAAACTGAACATTTGCTATGTAACTGAGAGTCTCCTCATTGAAAACATCCGAAGCTCTTCAAAGATAAATGATTTTATTTATTTGGTTATCTGGTTTTTGTGAAAATGTTGCGTGCTAAATGCTACTCAAAATTCTAAGCTAGCTTAGCATACTCTTACACAAATTAGTGAATTGCTATGGTTCAAAAGCACATTTTGAAAATCTGAGATGACAGTGTTGTTAAGAAAAGGCTAAGCTTGAGAGCAGGCGCATTATTTTCATTTTATTTGCGATTTTCAGAAATCGTTAACGTTACATTATGCTAATGAGCTTGAGGCTATAACTGTATACAGGTTTTTTTCATAGCCAAACGTGAACAAAACGGAGCGATTTGTCCTACACAAATAATATTTTTTTGAAAAACTGAACATTTTCTATCTAACTGAGAGTCTCCTCATTGAAAACATCTGAAGTTCTTCAAAGGTAAATGATTTTATTTGAATGATTTTCTTGTTTTTGTGTTAATGTCGCTGGCTGAATTCTAGGCTTATAGCTATGTTAGCAATCAATACTCTTACACAAATGCTTGTTTAGCTATGGTTGAAAAGCATATTTTGAAAATCTGAGATGACAGTGTTGTTAACAAAAGTCTAAGCTTGAGAGCAAATATATTTATTTCATTTCATTTGCGATTTTCATGAATAGTTATCGTTGCGTTATGCTGATGAGCTTGAGGCTATAAATAGAATCCCGGATTCCGGGATTGCGCGACACAACAGGTTAAGGTTGGAGCTAAGGCTTAAGAGTTTGTGAATGCTTCTGGATAGGTGTAAACAAAGAAGAACTCTCCGGTAGATATACCAAAACATTCAAGTTCCATTTTCTCAAAAGGGGTTATACAAGTTTACCAACTTCCATAGCACAATTCCTATTTCCTATTGTTCCTCAACTGTAGTGTATGATATACAATGTTCTAGCCTTGAGTCTCTACTTTTATCCATTGTAAAAATACACCATTTCTAATGTTGCTACATGATACCGAATCGAGCAGTTTGGTATGCTATGATAAATATTACCACACTCCACATGCATTTGGTTCAAACACACCATGTTTGGGATCAAAAGTCTCCTTAATTAACAGTGTCTACCCCCAAGCCATAAGACATATAATCAAATGGCTACACAGACTATTTGCGGACTACCCGGACTAAATGGCTACCAGACTACCTCTTCATTTTATTCAAATTTATTTAAACTCTTGCACAGGCTCGATGTACACTTACTGGACACTAACCACACACGAACACATACTACACTGACACTACACTGACACACACACACACACACATACACATACACACACACACACACATAGAGTCTTGTATAATTAACCTTGTGGGGATACACAAATCAGTCCCATTACTCTAATCTTAACCCAATTAACCCCAGCCTTAACCCTAGCTGCTAACCCTAGCTCCTAAACCTAATTCTAACCTTAACGCTAAACCCCCTAGAAAAAGAATTTGACCTTGTGGGTCAGTTGGTGAATTTTTGATGGTTTACTACTTTTGTGGGGCCCAGAATGATAGTTAACAAGTCCAATACAGCAAATGAAATATAAACTTCTTGTTAATCTACCCATCGTGTCCGATTTCAAAAAGCCTTTTCAGCGAATACACAACATATGATTATGTTGGGTCAGACCCAGGTAAAAAAAAAAAGCCATTTTTCCAGCCAAAGATTGGAGTCACAAAAAGCAGAAATACAGATAAAATAGGATCTTCATCAGATGGCACTCATAGGATATCATGTTACACAATACATGTATGTTTTGTTCGATAATGTGCATATTTATATCCAAAAATCTCAGTTTACATTGGCGTGTTACGTGCAGTAATGTTTTGATTCCAAAACATCCGGTGATTTTGCAGAAATACTCATAATAAACATTGATAAAAGATTCAAGTGCTATTCACAGAATTAACCTCTAGCGTCGAGCAATCCCGTATCCGGGAGCGTAATCATAGCCTCAAGCTCATTAGCATAACGCAACGTTAACTATTTTTGAAAATCGCAAATGAAATAAATATATTGGCTCACATGCTTAGCCTTTTGTTAACAACACTGTCATCTCAGATTTTCAAAATATGCTTTTCAACCATTTGTGTAGGAGTATTGATAGCTAGCATAGCATTAAGCCTAGCAGTCAGCAGGCAACATTTTCACAAAAACAAGAAAAGCGTTCAAATAAAATAATGTACCTTTGAAGAACTTCGGATGTTTTCAATGAGGAGACTCTCAGATAGATAGCAAATGATAAGTTTTTCCAAAAAGATTATTTTTGTAGGAGAAATCGTTCCGTTTTGTTCATCACGTTTGGCTAAGAAAAAAACCCGAAAGTTCAGTCATTACAACGCCAAACTTTTTTCCAAATTAATTCCATAATATCGACAGAAACATGGCAAACGTTGTTTAGAATCAATCCTCAAGGTGTTTTTCACATATCTTTTTGATGATAAATCATTTGTGGCAGTTGCCTTTCTCTTCTGAACCAAATGGAAACGTGCATGCAGCTGGAGATTACGCAATTATTTTGGCGGAGGACACCAGGCGGACACCTGGTAAATGTAGTCTCTTATGGTCAATCTTCCAATGATATGCCTACAAATACGTCACAATGCTGCAGAAACCTTGGGGAAACGACAGAAAGTGTAGGCTCATTCCTTGCGCATTCACAGCCATATAAGGAGACATTGGAGCACAGCGCATTCAAAATCTGGGGAATTTCCTGTATGAAATTTCATCTTGGTTTCGCCTGTAGCATTAGTTCTGGGGCACTCACAGACAATATCTTTGCAGTTTTGGAAACGTCAGAGTGTTTTCTTTCCAAAGCTGTCAATTATATGCATAGTCGAGCATCTTTTCGTGACAAAATATCTTGTTTAAAAGGGGAACGTTTTTTATCCAAAAATTAAAAGAGCGCCCCCTATATCAAAGAAGTTAAAGATAGACTTCTCCTTAATGCAACCACTGTGTCAGATTTCAAAAAAACTTTAGGTAAAAAGCATAATCTGAGTACGGCGCTCAGAGCCCAATCCAGTCAGAGAAATGTCCGCCATGTTGGAGTCAAAAGAAGTTAGAAATAACATTATAAATATTCACTTACCTTTGATGATCTTCATCAGAATGAACTCCCAGGAATCCCAGTTCGACAATAAATGACTGATTTGTTCCATAAAGTCCATAATTTATGTCCAAAAAGACACTTGTTGTTAGCGTGTTCAGCCCAGTAATCCATCTTCAGGAGGCGCGAGCACTACGTCCAGACAGAAACTCTAAAAGTTCCATTACAGGTCGTAGAAACATGTCAAAAAATGTATGGAATCAATCTTTGGGATGTTTTTAACATAAATCATCAAAAAGGTTCAAACCGGAGAATTCCATTTTCTGAAGAAAAGCACTGGAACAAGAGCTAACTTTGTCGGGAGCGCGCTTCACGAGCCTGAGACACTTTGCCAGACCCATGTCTCATTCAGCTCCCATTTCCCGCTCCTTTATAGCAGAAGCCTAAAACAAGTTTCTAAAGACGATTGACATCTCGTGGAAGCCTTAGGAAGGGCAACTTGACCCCATAGACACTGTGTATTCGGTAGGCCAAGCTTTCAAAAACTACAACCTCAGATTTCCCACTTCGTGTTTTTCTCAGGTTTTTGGCTGCCATATGAGTTCTGTTATACTCACAGACATCATTCAAACAGTTCTAGAAAATTCAAGGTTGTTATAATAATAATAATAATAATAATAATATGCATATATTAGCATCTGGGACAGAGTAGGAGGCAGTACATTCTGGACACACTATTCATCCAAAAGTGAAAATGCTGCCCCCTATCCCAAACAGGTTTTAACGGTGAAAACTTTGGTGACTGTAGTGTCCAATCTGAGATCCACAAACTCTATTGCAGATGGGGCATGTGGAGTCTGTGTTGGCAAGGGCAGTCAAGGTTGAAGTTTTCATACCCCTTGCCTTTTTACACATTTTGTTATGTTACAGCATTATTCTAAAATGCATTACATTTTTTTTCTCATCTTCACACAATGCCCCATAAAGACAAAGCAATAACAGGTTTTTAAACATTTTTGCAAATGTTTAAAAAAACTGAAAGATCACATTTACAAGTATTCAGACCCTATACTCAGTACTTTGTTGAAGCATGTTTGGTAGTAATTACAGCCTCTTCCTGGCTATGACACTACAAGCTTGGCACACCTGTATTTGGGGAATTCTCCCAATCTTCTCTCAAGCTCTGTCAGGTTAGATGGGGAGTGTCCCTGCACAGCTACTTTCAGGTCTCTCCAGAGATGTTAGATTGGGTACAAGTCCGGGCTCTGGCTGGGCCACTCAAGGACATTCAGAAACTTTTCCCGAAGCCACTCCTGCATTGTCTTGGCTGTGTGCTTATGATCGTTGTCCTGTTGGAGGGTGAAACTTCGCCCTAGTCTGAGATCCTGAGCACTCTGGAGAAGGTTTTCCTCAAGGATCTCTCTGTACTTTGCTCCATTCGTCTTTGCATCAATCCCGACTAGTCTCCCAGTCCCTGCCACTAAAAAACATCCTCACAGTATGATGCTGCCACCAACATGCTTCACCGTAGATCAATGGAAACAGGATGCAACAGAGCTCAATTTCGAGTCTCATAGCAAAGGGTCTGAATACTTATGTAAATAATGTATTTCTGTTTTTTAATTTTTAATACATTTGCAGAAATGTCTCTAAACCTGTTTTCACTTTGTCATTATGGGCTATTGTGTGTAGATTGATGAGGAAAATGCTTTATTTCATTTTAGAATAAGGCTGTATGTTGAAAAAGTGAAGGGGTCTTTCTGAATACTTTCTGAATGCACTGTGTGTATCATGAGCTGTTTTTGCAATTTCTTTGTTCTCCTCTCCTCCTCCTACCTCTGTACATCAACATACTGCAGCTCAAAAACCCACTCAATTGCTTGGAGCCTCCTGATGTTGAAAAGGTTTCCATCCAGCCTGAAGTCCACCACAACCTCGCTGCTGTCCTCAAGCACCTTGTCATGAAGCTGGGCACTGATTCCTGCCTAGGGCTGTGGCGGTCACCAAATTTTGTCAGCAGGTGATTGTCAAGCAAATAACTGCTGGTCTCACGGTCACCTAACCACCGTGTTTATGCTGGGTTTCTGTATAGCACTTTGTGACATTGGCTGATGTAAAAAGGGCTTCATAAATACATTTAATTGATGGATTATTTACCGTTAATTAACATAAACATATTTAACACATTCTGCTGGCTTCCACACATAGCTGTAACGCTTGTCAACTGTGGAAGGAGAGGAGGACCAATGCACAGCGTGGTAAGTGTTCATATTTTAAATATTTTAATGAACACTGAAAACAAAACAATAAACAACCAACAAACATTCCTGTAAGGTGCAACACAACACTAAACAGAAAATAACCACCCACAAAACACAATGGAAAACAGGCTACCTAAATATGGTTCTCAATCAGGGACAACGATTGACAGCTGCCTCTGATTGAGAACCATACCAGGCCAAACACAGAAATAGAAAATCATAGACAAACTAACATAGACAACCCACCCAACTCATGCCAAAACAAAACAAAAGACAAAACAAAGGAACTAAGGTCAGAACGTGACAATAGCCTACAAGCCAATGATGAAGACCATTGGAGGATCTACATTTTAAAAACTCTAATAAATCCATGTAATATAGCCTACATCTTCACAATAAATCAATGATTTATTTTCGACAGGTCTAAAGAAGTCTATTCAGAATAACAGAATAGCATACTCTGAGTTATCCTTATGTTAGGTCCTGATCCGACTATGAAATATGGCTGTAGGCTACACTCTTTAGCAGACAAGATTTGCTTAGAATTCCGTGGCATTATTTTACAGTATGAAGAATACAATTGAACAAAGCTGAATAAAATAGAATGGATATTTTCTCTTAATGATTTGAGGGAGTGAGTACATGTGGCTATTCTGTGTTGAGTGGTTAAAAAAGTAACAGGTATGCTTAATTTTGAGTTATTTATGTAACTTTAATTGTGATACAAACGTTGGGCTATATGTTTTGATTTTTAATACATTCTAAGGCTGGGTGATGTGACTCTGATGATTTGATAAAAGTTGCATTAACATGTGCAGGCTGTACACACTTCATCAGTCTTTCATTCACAATTTGACAAGCACTTGATAATGCCTCATATTTTCCGGTGGCATCTCAATTGTGTGGCCGTAATGCCCCCTAAAAAAATCCTTGCCTTTTTGGGCCAGTGGTGTTGTGTCCTTGGGCTGAATATAATACTCTTTACTTGCTTCTCCCTGCATGCTGTGTGCTCCGAAGCACCTCTCTCTCACATGGCTCTCCGTCATGTTATCGGGTCTTTTCACAGGCTATAATGAAGAAAGACACATCGGGCATGCAATTGCGTGTGTCCTTATCCATTTCCGAGGTGCATATTGAAGATATTGGAAGAACTTTCCACATTTTCTTTTCGTCAGCCAACAAGATGAGTAGGCCCAATGAACAGCAAAAGCACTAGCCTATGTCCATCTACTATCCCCCATAGTACAAAAGTAGACCTATTCTGTGCGAGAAATAAATATTCCAAACATAGTCTGTGACAGTTGTGGGATGCGATAGATCCAAAGTTAATAGAAGTTAATAAAAACTTGTTTACGCAATAATGCTGATGCAAAAGATCAGAAGGTTTAGCTCAAAATGTTAATAAACTATTAGGCTATTTATTCACATTATAAGCACAGCAATGCGCTCACGGCAGTAGGCTATAAGAACAAATGTTTAGTTTTGAAAACACCATTATCAAAAGTGACCGCAAATGCGATAATGCATGTAATGCTTTTATTATAAAGGTGCTTTTTTTCACGTGCTGTGTATGTATACCAGTTAGGCTCTACAGTACATCCATTGTAAAGTGGATTAATGTGCTTAATTTTAAGAAGTAATTTGGCCACTTTAGTTGTGATACAAACCTTATCAAAAAACATATTTCTGATCAATTTGATGTTATTTTAAATGGACAAAAAATAGCTTTTCCTTCAAAAACAAGGACATTTCTAAGTAACCCCAAACTTTTGAACGGTAGCGTAAATATAGTAGGCCTAGCCTATAGAAAGCTGATGGGATCCTCCTCTTCTTAATAGAAGCCATGACTCTGTTTTCACACAATTGCATAACCCATAGAAATGTTGCACAACATGAGCTCATGGGCTCTCATGAAGTGTTTGATTAGGTTTTCAATCACATTTGCATTGATGTCAGAGTGATTAGAGGGACAATAGAGTGCTGAGTACCAGGCAGTTGGCAAGTTTGGTAGGCTACTAATGACCATCATCAGCATCAGAGCTTGGAGAAGCCTAATTACCATTTCTAAATGGTCATGTGGAATTTGACTGCCTTCATGACTCATGACCGCCGATGTGGCAGCAATTCGGTCACAGTAACAGCCCTACTCCTGCCCACCTATGGCAACCCAAGCCATCATCCCACCATGGAACTGGCAAAGGATGTTGACAAATTTGTCTGGAGAGCCACATTTGAGTAGAATGCCCCATATAACAGTGGTTCGTTGCAGATTGTGGTAAATGGCTGACACTTAAATAACGTGCCATAGAATTCTACGGACCACGCAAGCTGTGCTGCAGTACGCCACAACTTTTAATGGAAGAACCACTGTAGATCCTTGCTCAAAGTGTCAAAGACCTTGGACAGGTCAACAAAGGTCATGGAAGGTCCTGATGTTGTTCATGCCACTTCTCCTGGAGTTGCAGTGCTGTGAATATCATATTGACTGTACTCCTGTTCTTTCTGAAGCTACAATGTGGATGCTGTCAGCGCCAGGAGTCGTGTTGTTCTTGAGGGAACGAATAGTTAATGACACTTCATGAAAGGTTGGGGAATGGTGGTGTGTCGGAGAGCACTGATGGAGTAGTGCTTCAAAGTGGTCAGACCACCTCATCAGGATCTGATTTTGGTCCTTCAAGAGAGACCATCTGCTGTTTTCAGGGGGGTTGATAGAGCAACTTCTAGGGCTATAAATCGTTTTAGCTGAGTTGAAGAAATTGTGCTTTTGTTGTTTTTGTTGCCATAAATTTGCTTTTCCTGTGACTTATTCGTCCACCATTCATTCTGCAGAGCATGCAAGGTTGTATGCACTTCCTTGCGTCATGCATGCCATTGCTGGTGGAGGGTAGCAGATGTGAGGCTGTTGATAGTAGCTCTTTGTACTTTGCATATTGTCCAGTAAGTTTGTGATGGTGTCTGAGTTCTCATCAAAGCAGTCATGATGTTTCCTACCTCGGTAGCCAATGGAGTGGGCCGCTGCCTGATAGATGCACTGAGCTGATAGATGCCCTCTTCATGGACTACTCTGCACACAGAGAGGCTCAGTTTTCCTCAGCCTTTCAGCGAGAGAGCGATGGAACTTGTCCCTTGCTGCAGCTTTCTCATGCAGGATACAGTGCACACACCTAATATTGGACTTCTGCAGTCATTTGGGGATACATATTCTCACCTGAAGTTTAGCCAGTATTATATGGTGATCTGTCCAGCATGGCACCGATCATCGCACGTATCAAGAAGGACATCATTAGTGTCAGATTGTATCACTATCAAGTAGTCGATCAGGTGCCAGTGTTTGGAGTGTGGGTGCATCTATGATGTTTTATATTTGTTCTTCTGCTGCAACAAGGTGTTAGTGATGATGAGATCATGCTCGGCACATAGAGGTAGCAGTCTCATGCCGTTCTGAATGACCTGGCCATCACCATGCCTACCCAGCACTCCGCTCCATATCCTGTTGTTCTGTCCCACCCTAGCGTTGAAGTCAACCAGCAGAAAGATCTTGTCATTCCTGGGGACGCGGTGAAGGGCCTCATCTAGTAACTGGTAGAAGCAGTCCTTTGCCTTATTTTCAGATGTTAACGTTTTCAGATGTTAATGCACCAAGACATAAGAGAAATTAGTCTTTCACTTATGCCGACAGGTGTTTTGGTGAGGCTGGGTAAAAGGCTGTTCTTAAGAGAGGTTAATTACTTAACTCTTTCAAGGCCACAACATGATATCCGACATTCCTTCAGAGACACCTCCAGTTTGACAGGCTCTATAAAAGACTGACCCAAAACTGACCCAAGACACACACGCCCCCCTCAGAGAGAGAGAGACAGCTGCATGTGAGCGCTCACATTTTTCAACATGTTTTTTACAAAAGGAAAGATTTGGAGATAGATAAACATGGATTTTTCAGCAGGTACATGTGCAGGATACTATCCTCCACAGCATGGCCTTTGCTCCAGATCAAAACTCCAGACCTACAGCCTAATTTTGACCAAAATGAACCTTTTTGGGATAGGGGGCAAGATTTTCACTTTCGGATGTATAGCGTGTCCAGAGTGAACTGCCTCCTACTCTGTCCCACATGCTAATATATGCATATTATTATTTGTATTGGATAGAAAACACTAGAAAACTCAAACCAGGAAGTGGGAAATCTGAGGTTTGTAGTTTTTCAAAGCTTGGCCTACCGAATACACAGTGTCTATAGAGTCAAGTTGCACTTCCTACGGCTTCCACTGGATATCAACCGTCTTTAGAAACTTGAATGAGGATTCTACTATAAAGGAGGGGCTCATGAGACCTGTTTGAGTCAGTGGTCTGGCAGAGTGTCTCAGGCTTGTGACGTGCACTCCCGACAGAGTTAGCTCTTGTTCCAGTGCTTTTCTTCAGACATATGAATTCTCCGGTTGGAACATTATTGATGTTTTATGTTAAAAACATCCTAAAGATTGGTTCCATACATCGTTTGACTTGTTTCTACGACCTGTAATGGAAATGTTTGAGTTTTGTCTGGACAAAGTGCTCATGCCTCATGAAGATGGATTACTGGGCTGAACATGCTAACAACAAGTGGCTATTTGAACATAAATGATGGACTTTATGAAACAAATCAGTCATTTATTGTCGAACTGGGATTCCTGGGAGTGCCTTCTGATGAAGATCATCAAAGGTAAGTGAATATTTATAATGTTATTTCTAACTACTTTTGACTCCAAAATGGCGGATATTTCTCTGGCTGGATTGGGCTCTGAGCGCCGTTCTTGGATTATGCTTTTTCCGGAAAGTTTTTTTGAAATGTGACACAGCGGTTGCATTAAGGAAAAGTCTATCTTTAATTCTGTGAATAACACTTGTATCTTCTAACAATGTTTATTGTGAGTATTTCTGCAAAATCACCGGATGTTTTGGAATCAAAACATTACTGCACGTAACGCGCCAATGTAAACTGAGATTTTGGATATACATATGCACATTATCGAACAAAACATACATGTATTGTGTAACAGGATGTCCTATGAGTGTCATCTGATGATGATCATCAAAGGTTAATGATTCATTTTATCTATATTTCTGATTTTTGTGACACCTATCATTGGCTGGAAAAATGGCTGTTTTTTTAACTTGGCTACGACCTAACATAATCATATGTTTTGCTTTCGTTGTAAAGCATTTTTGAAATCGGACACGATGGGTAGATAAACATCTTGTTAATCTTTCATTTGCTGTATTGGACTTAATGTGTGAAATGAAAGTTACATATTTCAAAAAATCTTTTTGAATTTCGCGCACTGCCTTTTCAGCGGAATGTTGTCGAGGGGTTCCGCTAGCAGAACGCCTGCGCTAGAAAGTTTAACTGGAGAGATTACTACTTCCAATGTTTTCTTTTTCCAAGTTATACGGAGGGTGCTCTCGCAAACAAACAGCAGAGACCTGAGGACACCATCCAACCTGGAACTGAGTGAGTAGTGTTTGATCTGATGCTATATTGAAAGCCACAAAGAAAAAGAAAATGAATTATAAAGTTCATTATAAGTGCCTCGTTGCTTGACATCATGGGAAAATCAAAAGAACACAGCCAATGACCTCAGAAAAAAATTGTAGACCTCCACAAGTCTGGTTCATTTTTGGGAGCAATTTCCAAATGCCTGAAGGTACCACGTTCATCTGTACAAACAATAGTACGCAAGTATAAACACCATGGGGCCACGCAGCCATCCTACCGTTCAGGAAGGAGATGCGTTCAGTCTCGTAGAGATTAATTTACTTTGGTGCGAAAAGTGCAAATCAATCCCAGAACAACAGCAAAGTACCTTGTGAAGATGCTGGAGGAAACAGGTACAAACGTAATTATATCCACAGTAAAACGAGTCCTATATCAACATAACCTGAAAGGCCACTTGGAAGGAAGAAGCCACTGCTCCAAAACTGCCATAAAAAGCCAGACTACGAATTGCAACTGCACATGGGGACAAAGATCATACTTTTTGGAGAAATGTCCTCTGGTCTGATGAAACAAAAATACAACTGTTTGTCCATAATAACCATTGTTATTTTAGGAGGAAAAAGGGGGAGGCTTGCAAGCTGTGAACTGTGAAGCACGGGGGTGGCAGCATCATGTTGTGGGGGTGATTTGCTGCTGGAGGGACTGGTGCACTTCACAAAATAGATGGCACCATGAGGCAGGCAAAATATGTGAATATTTTGAATCAACATCTCAAGACATCAGTCAGGATGTTATTAAAGCTTGGTCGCAAATGGGTCTTCCAAATGAACAATGACCGCAAGCATACCGCAAGCATACTTCCAAAGTTGTGGCAAAATGGCTTAAAGACAACAAATTCAAGGTATTGGAGTGGCCATCACAAAGCCTTGACCTCAATTATACAGAAAATGTGTGGGCAGAATTGAAAAAGCGTGTGGAGCAAGGAGGCCTACAAACCTGACTCAGCTACTCCAGCTCTGTCAGGAGGAATGGGCCAAAATTCACCCAACTTATTGTGAGAAGCTTGTGGAAGGCTACCCAAAACGTTTGACCCAAGTTCAACAATTTAAAGGCAATGCTACCAAATACTTGAGTGTGTGTAAACTTCTAATCCACTGGGAATGTGAGGAAATAAATAAAAGCTGAAATAAAAATTCTCTCTACTATTATTCTGATATTTCACATTCTTAAAATAAAGTGGTGATCCTAATTGACCTAAGACAGGGAATTTTAATGTTTTCATGATTTAATGTCAGGAATTGTGAAAAACTGAGTTTAAATGTATTTGGCTAAGGTGTATGTAAACTTCCGACTTCAACTGTATTTTTTTGCAGAGTTAAGGTTCCCAGGCTTGCAAGGACAGACCAGATACAAATTCAACTTGCACTAAGGTGTGAAGTAAAAGGTGTCAGGCCTTTGGGCACAACAAGTGGCAGGAGTCTTTGAAGCATCCTTTGAAGCCCCCACCTGCTGTTCAAAGAGCAAGAAATCTGCCTCCAGAAATAAAAGCTTTTACCTAGTGGGTGTGACACCTACTCCCTTGCCTGCTGCACTGCTGCTTGGACTCCACTTGGTGAATTGTTCACTATCTGCCCTGGTCAGAGCGCAATTGAGTGAATGAGACATGGAGTGGAAAGGGATTTTAGGGAAAAGAGCGCTGTGATGCTTGGCTTGGTTTCTTTTTTGTTGTGCCTCGCAAATGCACATGTACAGATGGAACACCAGAGTCAAAGCAAATTAACGTTCCCTTGAAGACAACATTTCACTTGCCCATTCGGGCAGCCACAAATCACATTCCACCCCCCAAAAATGTGATCTCTGGTTAAAGAATGAGCTTTGACATCCGTTCGTGTACTCAAGTACTCTATTACTCATACCCATCTCTAATCTGCACTACGACACTGGATATTGCTCATCCACCTGCCGCTAACTCTAGCAGCCTTGTAACTGTGCGTGCATGTCATACATAGTTAGTCGAATGCTGAACTCTTTATTGAGACAATGTTGAAACATCAATCCATGGGACAGTCAGTGCCAAATTTTCATTTTTGCCAAAATGAAAGAAACGTCATCTTGCATATTCAGCAGGCTTTAAGAAGTGGAATATTTGATTTTTTTTTATCGTTAATGCCGTCTTTGGTGTGCTTGTCAATGCACAGGCACCTTTTTTCCCCATCTTTCTATATATATGTTTTATTAACCTCTTGAAACTCTAGGGGCGCAATTTCATTTTTGGATGAAAAACGTTCCCGTTTTAAACAAGATATTTTGTCACAAAAAGATGCTCGACTATGCATATAATTGATAACTTTGGAAAGAAAACACTCTGAATTTTCCAGAACTGCAAAGATATTGTCTGTGGGTGCCCTAGAATGGGAGCTACAGGCAAAACCAAGATGAAACGGCAACCAGGAAACCAGCAGGATTTTTGAGGCTCCATTTTCCATTGTCTCCTTATATGGCTGTGAATGCGAGAGGAATGAGCCTGCCCTTTCTGTCGTTTCCCCAAGGTGTCTGCAGCATTGTTACGTATTTGCAGGCATATCATTGGAAGATTGACCATAAGAGACTACATTTTCCAGTTGTCCGCCCGGTGTCCTCCGTCGAAATTGGTGCGTCTTTTTCAGCTGCTGGTATTTTTCCATGCGATTCTGAGGGGAAAGCAGGCTTCCACGAACTGCATATCAATGAAGAGATATGTGAAAAAACACCTTGAGGATTGATTCTAAACAACGTTTGCCATGTTTCGGTTGATATTATGGAGTTAATTCGGAAAAAGTTTGACGTTTTGGTGACTGAATTTTCGGTTCGTTTCGGTAGCCAAATGTGATGTACAAAACGGAGCGATTTCTCCTACACAAAGATTATTTCAGGAAAAACTGAACATTTGCTATGTAACTGAGAGTCTCCTCATTGAAAACATCTGAAGCTCTTCAAAGGTAAATTATTTTATTTATTTGGTTATCTGGTTTTTGTGAAAATGTTGCGTGCTAAATGCTACTCAAAATGCTAAGCTAGTTTAGCATAATCTTACACAAATTAGTGATTTGCTATGGTTCAAAAGCATATTTTGAAAATCTGAGATGACAGTGTTGTTAAGAAAAGGCTAAGCTTGAGAGCAGGTGCATTATTTTCATTTTATTTGCGATTTTCAGAAATCGTTAACGTTGCGTTATGCTAATGAGCCTGAGGCTTTATTCACGATCGCGGATCCGGCGTGGGGAGTATCAAGAGGTTATTAAGTAATACAAAAGTGTTATATTGCCTGACGTTTAAAATGCATTCTGTCATTACCTGATTCAATATTTTATTAAACTAATGTAAAATATCACTTTTTAACAATAACATGTTTAATCAATCGTCTTCCTCAAGTGAAGGGAATGATTACGCAAGAGGGAGGGAATCTGATTTAATTGGTCCTCAACCCTCGGATCCATCTTTTAATTCAAGTGGAGTTTCAAGTGGAGCTTGTTTGTGTAGTTGTCACACCCAATCCAGCTCCCCTCCCGAGTGCTCGACACCGGTCTACTAACCACCAGTCCTGGCACCATCATTATGTGCACCTGGACCTCATCAACACCTTGATTACTCTCCCTTTCTTTAGCCCTCATTAACCTCAGTCATCAGGCAGTATTGGTTATGTCTCGTTCATTGCACTTCATCTGATTTTGTTTATTATTTTGTGATATCAAATTGTAAGTTACAGTCTTGTCCCATCGCTGCAACTCTCGTTCAGACGGGGGAGAGGTGAAGGTTGAGAAACATGCGTCGTCTGAAACACGATCCTGCCAAGCCTCACTGTTTCTTGACACACTGTTCGCTTAACCCAGAAGCCAGCCGGCCGCAACAATGTGTCAGAGGAAACACCATACAACTGGCAACTGAAGTCATCGTGCATGCGCCCGGCTTACCACAAGGAGTCGCGAAAGTATGATGGGACAAGGTCTTCCTGGCCGGCCAAACCCCCCCTCACCCAGATGTCGCTGGGCCAATTGAGCGACGCCTCATGGGTCAAATGCGGGTCTATAGTGATGCCTCAAGCACTGCCAAGCAGTGCCTTAGACCTCTGCACCACTCGGGAGGCCACTGTTTATTCTGACTTTTATTATTATTAAACTCACATTCTGGAGTGCTGCACCAGAAGACTTGGCCTCCACAATCACCCGACCTCAACCCAATTGGGATGGTTTGGGATGAGTTGGACCGTAGAGTGAAGGAAAAGCAGCCAAAATGTGTAAAAAAAGGAAAAGTATTCCAGGTGAAGCTGGTTGAAAGAATGCCAAGAGTGTGCAAAGCTGTCATCAAGGCAAAGGGTGGCTACTTTGAAGAATTTAAAACTTAAAATGTATTTTGATTTGTTTAACCTTTCTAGCGCACCTCAACAACATTTTGCTGAAAAGGGAGTGCGCGAAATTCAAAAAGATTTTTTGAAATATGTAACTTTCACACATTAACAAGTTCAATACAGGAAATGAAAGATAAATATCTTGTTAATCTACCCATTGTGTCCGATTTAAGAAAATGCTTTACAGCTAAAGCACAACATATGATTATGTTAGAGCACCGCCAAATCGAAAAAAACACAGCCATTTTTCCAGAAAAAGATAGGAGTCACAAAAAGCAGAAATATAGATAGAAGTAATCACTAACCTTTGATGATCTTCATCAGATGACACTCATAGGACATCATATTACATCATGTTTTGTTCGATAATGTGCATATTTATATCCAAAAATCTCAGTTTACATTGGCGCATTACATGCAGTAATGTTTTGATACCAAAACATCCGGTGAATTGCAGAAATACTCATCATAAACATTGATAAAAGATACAAGTGTTATTCACAGAATTAAAAATAGACTTCTCCTTTATGCAACCGCTGTGTCAGATTTAAAAAAAACTTTACGGAAAAAGCATAATCTGAGAACGGGGCTCAGAAGCCAAGACAGCCAGAGGAATAGCCACCATTTTGGAATCAACAAAGTTAGAAACAACAACATAAATATTCACTTACCTTTGATGATCTTCACCAGAAGGCACTCCCAGGAATCCCAGTTCGACAATAAATGACTGATTTGTTCCATAAAGTTCCATCATTTATGTCCAAATAGCCACTTGTTGTTACCGTGTTCAGCCCAGTAATCCATCTTCATGAGGCGCGAGTACTTCATCCCGACAAAAACTCGAAAAGTTCCGTTATGTTTGGAATCAATTGTTAGGATGTTTTTAACATAAAACATCAATAATGTTCCAACCGGAGAATTCCTTTGTCTTCAGAAAATGCACTGGAACGCGAGGTAACTGTCGGGAGCGCGCGTCATGAGACTGAGGCACTATGCCAGACCACTGACTCAAACAGGTCTCATGAGCCCTTTCTTTGTAGTAGAATCCTCATTCATGTTTCAAAAGACATTTGACATCTAGTGGAAGCCCTAGGAAGTGCAACCTCATCCATATCTCAATGTGTACTCGGTAGGCAAAGCTTTGAAAAACTACAAAACTCAGATGTCCCACTTCCTGGTTGGAATCTTCTCAGGTTTTTGCCTGCCATATGAGTTCTGTTCTACTCACAGACATCATTCAAACAGTTTCAGAAACGTCAGAGTGTTTTCTATCCAATAATAAGATGCATATATTAGCATCTGGGACAGAGTAGTAGGCAGTTCAATCTGGGCACGCTATTCATCCAAAAGTGAAAATGCTGCCCCCATCCAAAAATGGTTAACAGCTTTTTGGTTACTACATGATTCCATATGTGTTATTTCATAGTTGTGATGTCTTCACTATTATTCTACAATGTAGAACATTTTTAAATAAATAAAAACAGCCCTGGGAAGAGTGAGCTGTTCTCTCATTTGTGTCTGGAAGTAGCTAGCAAGCTAGCCAATGTCAGCCAGTTAGCTTGGGTGCTTCACTGCCGTTGTGAGGTCAGACCGTTCACATCAATCCTACTCATCTGCCACATCATCCGGTGTGCGATTTAAATGCACGAATGCTCATTCTGACAGCACAGTTGCAGTCAACCAACACTCTTGATAACGTAACAGCCTAACCAGCTCTACTAGGGCAAGTAATGTTCAGTGAGCTGTTCTCTCTCACGTAGATGTCTTGAAGTAGCTAGCAAGTTAGCTTGGGTGCTTGACTGCTGTTTTTAGTACATACGGATCAACCCTTAAAGATCGGTGGGGCAAAGCTTAAGAGTGTGGGAACGATGTTGAATTGGTGTAGACAAAGAAGGGCTCTCCAATAGTAGTACCAAAACATTCAAAGGCCATTTTCTCAGAAGTGAGTTTACACGTTTCTAAACTTTCAAAGCAAAATTACTTTCCAATTGTTCCTCAACTGCACTATATGATATATAATTTTTTTAGCTCTGTCTAGTTTTATCCAATGTAAAAAACATAATTTCAAAATGTTCTTCATAATACCGATTTGAGCTGGTCAGTCACATATATATTCTTATTTTTTGTCAAAAGCAATGCCCTTTTTGAACATGTAAAATGTAATATGCCTTCATTACAAACTTGTATGGGGATCTGTAAATAAAAATAAAAATGTTCAGCCTCGTTGACCCAAGGAGCAAGCACTGAGCTATAACAGTGAGCAAGACAGAATCCTTCCCTTCTTGTCATGATTGCCTGATTTAATGGAGTGTTTGGAAATAACGAGAGATGAATCCTGATTGGTTTGTCATGTCACAGGCTTCTGTCTATAACAGAATGGGCTTTTACCTGGTCCGTCTATACATATACATTGCCTTCGGAAATTCTTAAAACCCCTTTACTTTTTCCATATTTTGTTACGTTACAGCCATATTCTAAAATTGTTTAAAATATATCAATCTAAACACAATACCTCATAATCACGCAGCAAAAACTTTATTTTTTTTACATTTTTGCTAATTTATTAAAAATGCATCTGAAATATATTTACATAAGTATTCAGACACTTTACCTCAGTACTTTGTTAAAGCAACTTTGGCAGTGATTACAGCAGATTCAACTCTTTGGCCTGAATTTCAAGGATCATATCTGGAGGTACCTGGCACCATCCCTATGTTGAAGCATGGTGCTGGCAGCATCATGTTGTGGGGATGTTATTCAGCGGCAGGCACTGGGAGACTAGTCAAGATTGAGGCAAAGATGAACGGAGCAAAGTACAGAGAGATCCTCGATTAAAACCTGCTCCAGAGTGCTCAGGACCTCAGACTGGGGTGAAGTTTCACCCTCCAACAGAACAACGACCTTAAGCACACAGCCAAGACAATGCAGGAGTGGCTTTGGGACAAGTCTCTGATAGTCCTTGAGTGGCCCAGCCAGAGCCCTGACTTAAACGCGATCTAACATCTCTGGAGGGACCTACAAATAGCTGTGCAGTAAAGCCCCCCCCCTTCAACCTGACAGAGCTTGAGATGATTTGCAGAGAAGAATGAGGGAAACTCTCCAAATACAGGTGTGCCAAGCTGGTAGGGTCATACCCAAGAAGATTCAAAGCTGTAAATGCTGCCAAATGTGCTTCAACAAAGTACTGTGCAAAGCGTCTGAATACTTATGTAAATGTGATATTTCAGTCCCTCTCCAGAACTCAGGTCACTGCTTCATGCTGTCAAATCCAGGCCTAATATCTGGTTCTATTCTCCTACCGCCCACTCTCTCTGTCCATCAACTCATCCTGAATGTCACTCAAATGAAGCCCTCAGAATTAAGTAGGACTCGGATCTACTTATGAGCACCGATTACTTTTTATACAGAAACATTTGTTCTGTGTAGGATCACCTATCTAGTCATTTCCCATTGTTAATTACCAACCTCAATCTTCCTTGTTAGGCAATTAAATAAGTCATTAGCAAAATCTTTTCCAGCTTGAAGAAACACTTTCAAGAAAAAAACGTAATAGTGTCTCCTCAGATGTGTGGAAACAAACAGGCAGCTAGGGCGTAGTAATTATTTTAAAGTGCAAGGGATAGGTACATATTGGTCAGGTCATATCTCTATCCTTATTTTATCTGCATTTCTATTCACGCATTAAGTCAATTCATTATTTATTTATTTTTGTTTTTCTGTGTGTTTGTAGAATTCTGTGGATCTTTTTTTATACAGATTCTCAGCCAGTATGTTCTAACTGCCAAGTCAGTTCTTTAGGTGATGTCTCTATTTGAGAATTCTTCCAACATTTTGCATCACAGACAGACATGGTTCTGCTCAAGTTTCCAGGGAACAGGACAATGCAATTTGTGATTAAGCTGAACACCTGGTCATTCACTGGACTATAAATTTGCACCAGTGTCATGTAGTCTCTCTCTAATAACCCACAAAATGTTTTGCTTGACAAACATACACGTTAGCCTAACAGAGGACATTGGATAACAACATGGCTGATGCATTTTAGGGCTGGTTGCTCTGACATCCTCAAACCTAAAAACTGGAATATGCCTCTGTACTGTTCATTTTCATAGCCAGCTCATGGTACCTGTAATATTTTAAGAAAACCAACATTTGTACAACATCTGTACAAAAGCAACCCGGAAATCGACGAGAGGCCTCTCTGCCTCCCTATGTTTGAAATCTGCTGTGAGTCAGAGTTGAGTGAAGCGGATTGCTAAGGGGCCTTGGTGAATCCAAAATCTGTTATAAATAACCCAGTGCAAGGGAAGCACAAGGGATCACACAAATCATTAACTTAAAAAAGGCTGCCATGGCAGAGGGTCAAGCTAATTGAACACATGAATGGACGAGTGTGAATAGTAAGGCAAGAAATTGGTGTTGGTCTGTATACTGCAACTTCTGTACTTTTTTGATACTAGAACATGAAAAACAGTTTGGTACTTGAATTTCTGTCAAATGTATCTCACGGATGAAGCCTGTCTATCAGTGCAGCTGGCCTCTTATTATAGCGCCTGCTCCACTTACTCATTGCTAGTCTGCACTGGGAGTCTGAGCTGCATCATGTTAGCTCCCCACTCATGCTGAACAGAAGTTAATATACTTGAATAAGGTGTGTAGAAATCTTGAAATTGTTAATTACTGTAAGCAAAGCAATGTCCACACAAGCTAGAATACTTTACAATACAAGAAGAAACCGGTAGCTTCCAGGTAGATAACCTTCCTTGTTAGCTAATAGCTAGGTTAGTATTGTGGAGTAACTACAATGTTGTTGATCCATCCTCAGTTTTTCCCTATTACAGCTATTAAACTCTAAACTATTTTAACAACCATTAAACTATTTTAAAACTTCTTTGGGACAGGGGGCAGTATTTTCACGTCCGGATGAAAAGCGTGTCCAAAGTAAACGGCCTGCTACTCAGACCCAGAAGCTAAGATGTGCAAGATGTCAAAAGTCTTTTGAAATTGGTTGAGGTTTTTTCTTTGAGAAATTAAGAAGTAACACTGTTCAGAATGAGGGTAGAGGGAAGTGTACTCTTTGTTAGAGGCGCGTGACCTGAAAGCATGCTCCACTTTGTTTTCCTCCGGTATTGAACACAGTATATCCCGTCCTCAATTTTATCGATTATTTACATAAAAAATCCCTAAAGTTGTATTCCAAAAGTAGTTGAAATGTTTACAGGAAACTTTTGAGATATTTTGTAGTGACGTTGCACAATTTGGAAGCTGTTTTTTTCTGGATCAAACGCGCCAAATAAATGGATATTTTGGATATTTATGGACGGAATAAATCGAACAAAATGACCAATTGTGATATTTATGGGACATGTTGGAGTGCCAACAGAAGAAGCTTGTCAAAGGTAAGGCATGTTTTATATTTTAATTCTGTGTTTTGTGTAGCGCCTGCATGGTTGAAGTATGCTACTCTCTTTGTTTACTGTTGTGCTATCATCAGATAATATTATGCTTTCGCCGAAAAGCCTTTTTAAAATCGGACATGTTGGCTGGATTCACAACAAGGGTAGCTTTAATTTAGTATCTTACATGTGTGATTTAATGAAAGTTTGATTTTTATATAATTTCATTTGAATTTGACGTGCTGCATTTTCCCTGGCTTTTGGCCAAGTGGGACGCAAGCGTCCCCTATACCATAAGGAGTTAATTAAAATGTAAAAATGTCAAAAAGCATAATTCCACTTTGACATTATGGGTTATTGTGTATAGGCCAGTGATACAAAATCTCAATAACCATTTTTAAACTCAGTCTGTAACACATCATAAATTTGAAAAAGTCAAGGGGTGAAGGCACATGGACGCATACACACCTCAGAAGAGTCTCACCCATTAAAGCCTAAAGACGACAATATTGTGTGCAACTCATCAGAAAAGCAGGAACAGTTGCTTTAAATATGAAAGCAGAAGTTAGACATGATTTCCCCCCCCCCCAGTCCTTAGCTGACAGTAATTACCTTCTATCTCATTCTTAATCCAGCTGTATCTGTAGCTCAGAGACCCCAGTACGAAGGTTCATTAACACAACAAAAAAACAGAGAGTGGTTGGTTACAGAGTCCGTGTCCAAATACACATACTGGTGTCTTAATTAGTAGGCCATTTGAGTATGCAAAATATACTGTGTCTGTTTTTCGGTATTGGATGTTTTTCAGTATTGGATCCACCGCATCCGCCTATGTAACACTTCTGCATCTGCTGTGAAAGGTGACAGAGCTAGAGCAGTGTTTGTAAGACCATGAGACATCCCAAAAAATGGTATTCTCACAAAATCATCTGTAGCGTCCGAATGGATTGGCATAAAACTATTATGGCCCCTCTATGGAAAGATGAGACTCTCACAAACATGTAGATGTTGGTTTTGCTCTAGGATGCCCACAGGCTTCACAAAGCTCATCTGATGGTCCCCCGGTACCAGTCGAAAAAATTACTGGAAGTATCTATGGAGACTGTTTAGTGACAAAATAAGGGGTTGAATACATATATTAAAAAATACATGTTTCCTGATCTATCTTCTGTCTCTCAGATATAGGATAGACACTTCATAACAAAGTTCCCTTAGATTGTCACAACTTCCACCGAAGTCTGCCCCTCTCCTTGTTCGTGCGGCGTTTGGCGGTCGACGTCACCGGTTTTCTAGCCATCGCCGCTCCATTTTTCATTTATCCATTGGTTTTGTCTTGTTCCCTGCACACCTGGTTCTCATTCCCAATCACACTTCATGTATTTATTCCTCTGTTCCCCCTCATGTCTTTGTGTGAGATTGTTTTTGTGTTTAGTGTCTGTTGACGCGCTTTACTGGTATACGTTTTTTCTGTGTTTTATTTCACGATGTATGTTATTGTGTTTATACAATATTATTGTGACTGTGTGCATTTGCACTTTTGCATTGGCTGGAGGTTGACGCAGTGGCGTCCGTCTGTTGGTTTCTCCTAAATTAAGGGTGTGCCTGTTCACAACTCTCTGCTCTCCTGCACCTGACTCCATTCCCAGTACGCAGGCCATTGACTTAGTCCCCACCCCCCAAAAAAATCTATCTGTTGTGCCATGTAGTGAATCTGTTATTCAATGCGTTGTTATAGGCTAACAGCAGTAAAGGTCAAAAATACTTTTTATGAAATACTTTTTTTATATATATTTTCCTGGCTTAGACCAGGATTTACACTTATGTGTTAATAGAATATGGCTTTTAAAAATCTAGTAAACCTTAATAAATGCCTGGATGTCATACTCATTTTGTCTTTGTCACAGCTAATCAATTATATACGGGGATGCGTTACCAAAATCAACGAATAGCAGGAAACAATGCAATCGTGCATAACGCATTCTCAGTATGTAAAAATAGAAAGTGTTATAGATAGTATGTGACATTTTGAAAATGGAGTTAGCTTCAAATGCCAGGATTTTAGTCGGAATAGATTTTTCTTGCCAACTAAAACCCTCACAAAGTTTTACAGATGCACAATTGAGAGCATCCTGTGGGGCTGTGTCACTGCCTGGTACGGCAACTACACCGCCCGCAACCAGAGGGCAGTGGCCGGTAACCAGAGGGCTGTCCAGAGGATGGTGCGGTCTGCCCAACGCATCACCGGTGGCAAACTACCTGCCGTCCAGGACAACTACAGCACCAGATGTCACAGAAGGGCCAAAAGGTTAATCAAGGATGACAACCACCTGAGCCACTGCTTGTTCACACCGATGTGATCCAGAAGGCGAGGTCAGTACAGGTTCATCAAAGCTTGGACCTGAGAGACATAAAAACAACTTCTATCTCAAGGCCATCAGACTGTTAAATAGCCATCACTAGCACCTTAGAGGCTGCCGTCCTATATTCATAAACTTGAAGTCGCTGGCCACTTTAATAATGGAAGACTAGTCACTTTAATAATGTTTACATATTTTGCATTACTCATCTCATATGCATATACTGTATTTTATTCCATTCTAGCCTACTGTATCTTAGTCTATACCACGCCGACATTGCTCGTCCAAATATTTATATATTTTTAATTACTTTTAATTATACTTATTTCGGATTTTCATTTATAGTGGAATTCGCTGCAGACTTTTCGGGAATTTCACAGCCACAATGCATTAGAAGAGGGGTGCAGTGTCACACCCTGACCATAATTTGCTTTGTATGTTTCTATGTTTTGTTTGGTCAGGGTGTGATATGAGTGGGCATTCTATGTTTCATGTCTAGTTTGTCTATTTCTATGTTTGGCCTGATATGGTTCTCAATCAGAGGCAGGTGTGAATCATTGTCTCTGATTGGTAACCATATTTAGGTAGCCTGTTTGGTGTTGGGTTTTGTGGGTGATTGTTCCTGTCTTTGTGTTTGTGGCACCAGATAGGACTGGTTTGGTTTATGCACTTTTCTTGTTTTGTAGTGTTTGTGGTTTAGTTGTTTTATTAAAACATGAATCTCAATAGCCACGCCGCATTTTGGTCCGACTCTCCTTCACACCAAGAAAGCCGTTACATGCTGCGTGTTTTGATAGCTAGAGCTCTTCAAGTAAACAACATAACAACTTGGAAGATGATGTGCAGTGTCTTAGCTCTTAATTATTTATATAATAAGAAAGACTCTGAATACAAGGAATTTAACTGGAGCTTCACATTTACTAAAATGAGTTAGTACCAGAATTCCATAGAACAACACTGCGCATGACCAAGGGGGCTCCATTCTTAAAGGGACATCAGTAATTAACAGAACATAACATGATGAATAGAGAAGCTTCTGTGGTGTTCAAATGTAAGTTGTTTTTGTTCTTCTGTAAACAGATCTGCAGCCTTCTGCCTGCCGTGTCTTTAGCTATATACTGTACGTGCTTTACTAGGACTAGAAGATATAACTGTTCAGACACTAACGTTAGCTACAGTGGGTTGATTCACTGATGTGGTCATCCTGTCTGGGTTGGCGCCCCCCCCCTTGGGTTGTGCCGTGGCGGAGATCTTTGCGGGCTATACTCAGCTTTGTCTCAGGATGGTAAGTTGGTGGTTGAAGATATCCCTCCAGTGGTGTGGGGGCTGTGCTTTGGCATAGTGGGTGGGGTTATATCCTTCCTGTTTGGCCCTGTCCGGGGGTGTCCTCGGGTGGGGCCACAGTGTCTCCTGACCCCTCCTGTCTCAGCCTCCAGTATTTATGCTGCAGTAGTTTATGTGTCGGGGGGCTGGGGTCAGTTTGTTATATCTGGAGTACTTCTCCTGTCCAATTCGGTGTCCTGTGTGAATCTAAGTGTGCGTTCTCTAATTCTCTCCTTCTCTCTCTCGGAGGACCTGAGCCCTAGGACCATGCCCCAGGACTACCTGACATGATGACTCCTTGCTGTCCCCAGTCCACCTGGCCGTGCTGCTGCTCCAGTTTCAACTGAACCGCGGCCCTAGGACCATGCCCCAGGACTACTTGACATGATGACTCCTTGCTGTCCCCAGTCCACCTGGCCGTGCTGCTGCTCCAGTTTCAACTGTTCTGCCTTATTATTATTCGACCATGCTGGTCATTTATGAACATTTGAACATCTTGGCCATGTTCTGTTATAATCTCTACCCGGCACAGCCAGAAGAGGACTGGCCACCCCACATAGCCTGGTTCCTCTCTAGGTTTCTTCCTAGGTTTTGGCTTTTCTAGGGAGTTTTTCCTAGCCACCGTGCTTCTACACCTGCATTGCTTGCTGTTTGGGGTTTTAGGCTGGGTTTCTGTACAGCACTTTGAGATATCAGCTGATGTACGAAGGGCTATATAAATAAATTTGATTTGATTTGATTTACAGGGTTACTTGCTTGCTGTTGAGCGACAACTTCATATTTAACATTAGCCTAGTTAGCTAGCTAGCTACTTGTTGTAAATACCATGGCATGTGCAAAAACTGTTAGAGGATCTGATGACAATATCAGGCATTTCATTCAGTGGCGAACATGGCAGGCGAAATGCCACAAAAAAGTTTTTGAGTAAGTCATGCGGCCATATTTAACTCTGTTGCCACTGTGATATGCACTGCCACTAGCAGTGCCAAGCTACATTCCTATTTTCCACAGTGGCGCTGGTCCCAACACTTTTCTTTTCTTCTAGTTCTCCTGATTTGTCACGTCAGTTTATTTGTGTTGAGCTTATTGTAATGTTCATGCAATGCAATATTAGTTTCTACTTGAATGGTTACAGCTTGAATGAGTCTAGCTAGTTTCATTGCACATAACCTGTTATGGTGAATGTAATGGTCAGCTGCACTTGTTACTGTTTCACTTTGGCACTCCCAGCCTATCCTTCTACAGATCACCCCACCGGTCATCCCCTCCTTTCCCTCCCAGATGTGGAGGTGAGAGAAGGAGGTGACTGCCAGGGAGCCACAATTTATGACAATTTGAGGCAATGATAAAGAAGTACTTTAATGTATTTTGTATGTATTTTATTCATAGCTATTCAATTATTAATTTTCTACTATTTTTGGTGAAGTCCTTCTTTTAAACCCAAATTGGATTTTGGTTTTCTCATTAAAAAGTGTTTCTTGTTTGTAATAAAAACAAAATATTTGATACCATTACATCTACTGTTGGTGGTTTTCACTTTCAACATTTAAAAATGCACTTATACATCTGTGCTATCTTGCTGTAGGTGATTGGTAACAAAGTGATGCATTTAAAGAAAAAATAAACCCACACAATGCTCCTGCTAGTATCACTTTTTATTGAAGCTCACCTGTCAGACCTTTGGACTTTGTCAGAGGTTTTTGCTCTACTAAAATAAACAATTTTTGGTATAATAATTTAATATATTTCATTTGCACTTTTCATAATCTCAAAGCGCATCAAAACAAAACAAACAAGCAATACATCATGAGTCGCTTAGCTATAGTTGGCTAGGTCATGCAATAGAGGCCAAGAATGAGTGCATGCATCCTCCAAAGATGGAAAGGGACAGTTCATGGCTCAGGGAGATGGTTGATGAAGATGGAGTCTGGTGACATTCTTGTAGAGGGCTTCTCCTGGAACCAACCGCTGGACTTCTCCTTCACAATGTATGGCAACCACTTAGGTGGAGCTAGAAAGCTCACCACACACAGTTCAGAGTAGTAGCCAGGTGTCCTCATTACGAGCTCTCTGCCTCGGCACTGCATTCCTCTGCTTCATCTCCCCTTCCTCTCAAGCTTCAGGTGACTCTTCAATTGATACATGTGTTGGCCTAAGGTAAACAAGTTTTACTCCAAATAAGTTGTTGCAAATGCTAGCTACTTAGCTAAAGTTAGCCCAAAACAACAACAGACAATCCTTTCCGGTTCATATGAAGCTGTAACTGATGATGTGTTCAAGACAACAGGGAACTCAGAAGAAAATCGTGCTCCGACTGGGAAAAATAGTTTTGAATGGTCATCCAACTCAGTATTACAAGTCAGAAATTCAGGAATCATACAAGAGCTCCGACTTCTCCAACCTGAAGATCACCGACATAATTTTTCCAAGTCTGAGCTCATTACCGAATTCTCAGTTGTCTTGAAAGCAACAAAAATAGTTTCAGCCGTGGCATACTGCATCCTTTTTTTTTACTTAACAGTGTGTGTTAAATAGTCAACACAATCTCACATATGTACAAAAAAAAATTACAAATAAAAAATACATGTGCAGAAAGTATTTCAGACGATTTTGTGCATTTTCGTGTGGGGGCAAACTTTGAAAAACTCTTTTAAAAGATATTAGAGCAATGAATGATGGGTAATTTAAAAAAAAAGTGTTAACCCAATATTGTTAATCAACCAGGTTGTCATCAAAATAATTATAATATAATAATAGCCTTACGTTGTTCATTTTTCATTTACATTTTAGTCATTTAGCAGACTCTGTTATCCAGAGCGACTTAGTTAGTGCATTCATCTTAAGATAGCTAGGTGGGTCAACCACATATCACAGGCATAGAAAGTACATTTTTTCTCAATAACGTAGTTGTCAGAGTCAGAGCTACAAGGGGGGGGGGGGTCAAGTGCAAGTGCTGGTTAAGTGTATATTTAAGATACTGTTTGAAGAGGAAAGGTTTCAGATGTTTTTGGAAGATGGGCAGGGACTGTCCAAGCTGGTTCCACCGTTGGGATGCCAGGACAGAAAACTTCAAATTTACATATATGTATATTAGCAATTTTTTACAGTTTTTTTTAAAGTTTACTTTGTGCACACAATTCATCCAAAGGGGGCAGGATTTCCCTTAGCCCCATCAGCTTTGTTGTAAAGTGCTGGATACTGCCTTCACTTATGCCATTGATTGATGATCATGTTGTATCTGAGGATGAGGAAGAGATGATGATGAATGTATCTATAAATGATAGAATGCCTGATTTTCTAGACCTATTTCCCCATTCCTGATTACATACCCTGATCTTACGGTGAAGGGTATTGAACTAATGGTTCACTCAGCTTGTCCAAAATAAGAAATGTCCCAAATAAGGTTGATGATGTTGGGGTTAAAAATCTATGAATGGCAAGGGTGGACATTTTCATTATGCTGACCTCCACTATTATGCATGGGGTCAGCGTGATGACTGTTGACCTATTTGCTGTAATGAAGCTTGTGTGTGTTTTTTTGTTGATTCATTTTCTGTTCCCGATTGGCCATGAATATAAAGAAGGTCTAAAACTCAGCAACCAAAAGTTGTTTACCATGGATGAAATGTCAGGCACCATAAATATGTATTTGGTTGGTTTTAATGTATGTTTAACAATAATTATGTAATGCTTGTACCCTTAAATTTTTATAAAAGAAACTGAGTTTTTTTCAGAGGTGAATGTGAGAGAAAATTATGTATTTACCTGATTTGTTTGATATTAGTATTATATACTTATAGATAATTATATACCTCTTGAAACTCTGAGGGCGCTATATCATTTTTGGATAAAAAGACGTGCCCGTTTTAAGCGCAATATTTTGTCACAAAAAGATGCTCGACTATGCATATAATTGATAGCTTTCGAAAGAAAACACTGTGACGTGTCCAAAACTACCAAGATATTCTCTGTGCGTGCCCTAGAACGTGAGCTTCAGGCAAAACCAAGATGAGATGGCATCCAGGAAATGAGCAGGATTTTTGAGGCTCTGTTTTCCATTGTCTCCTTATATGGCTGTGAATGCGAGAGGAATGAGCCTGCCCTTTCTGTCGTTTCCCCAAGGTGTCTGCAGCATTGTGACGTATTTGTAGGCAGATCATTGGAAGATTGACCATAAGAGACCACATTTACCAGGTGTCCGCCCAGTGTCCTGCGTCGAAATTGGTGCGCAAAAGTCACCTGCCAGTATTTTTCCATGGGATACAGAGAGGAAATCAAGCTTCCACGAACTGCATATCAATGAAGAGATATGTGAAAAAACACCTTGAGGATTGATTCCAAACAACGTTTGCCATGTTTCGGTCGATATTATGTAGTTAATCCGTAAAAAGTTTTACGTTGTAGGTGACTGAATTTTCGGTTCGTTTCGGTAGCCAGACGCAATGTAGAAAACGGAACGATTTCTCCTACACACAGACGCTTTCAGGAAAAACTGCGCATTTGGTATGTAACTGAGAGTCTCCTCATTGAAAACATCAGAAGCTCTTCAAAGGTAAATGATTTTATTTATTTGGTTATCTGGTTTTTGTGAAAATGTTGCGTGCTAAATGCTACTCAAAATGCTATGCTAGCTTTGCATACTCTTACACAAATTAGTCAATTTCTATGGTTCAAAAGCATATTTTGAAAATCTGAGATGACAGTGTTGTTAAGAAAAGGCTAAGCTTGAGAGCAGACACATTATTTTCATTTTATTTGCGATTTTCAGAAATCGTTAACGTTGCGTTATGCTAATGAGCCTGAGGCTTTAGTCACAAACCCGGATCCGGGGTGGGGAGTTTCAAGAAGTTAACTAATAGTAAAAAATGTCTGTTCTGTTAAATTCGGTGTTTCTGTAAAGGGATGGTTTACACTATCTTCAGTTAGTCGGGGCAGATGGTCAAGAAAATGGGTTTTGCTCGAGATAACTTTAGCCTGTTATGGCTGCATCCCTTTGTTCTCAATTTCCGCCTGAAGACATACCCTAATCTAACTGCCTGTAGCTCAGCCCCAGAAGCAAGGATATGCATTTTATTGGTTTCGTTTGAATGGAAACATTCTGAAGTTTGTGGAAATGTTAATTGAATGTAGGAGAATATAACACAGTAGATCTGGTGGAAGAAAAGAGAAAGAAAGAGCATACGTTTTCTGTTTTTTATTGTTGTAGTATCATCTTTCACATGTACTATAATAGCCACACAGTCAGATAGGATGCTGGAGATAATTTTTGATGGATAACACAAGAGGGCAACTGTAGGTGTGCAAAGTTTCAGACTGATAACTTCAGGAATGGGTGAGCTACATTACATTTAGCATGAAGTCACCCAGGTGTCCCACACAAGTTGCCCAAATGTACACAAGTGGCCGAATTGGTGAAATTACCTATAATTATATACGACAGTGCAAATAACTATATATATACGACATATCAAAAAGCAATTCTTAACACACGCACACACACAAAAAAAAATGTTTAAAAAACATTAGAAAATAAATATTTAAAAAAACAGTACACCCTTTGGAAGTCCTCGACACAATATTTTGCTGCCTGCGCCATGTCCCATAACAGCCTCTTTCTGATGTAAAGCAGAGGCAAACTGAACAAGTGGTGCAGTTCATGCGACACAGAACACATGCTGTGCCCTTTTGGCCCTGAGGCACAGTAATGCCTGCAGTAATGAACTGTGGCATATGAACACCACACACACACAGAAACAAACCACACATTTCATTGCAAAATAAAAAAAATTAAAACAATTATATCGATTTTTTTTTTGCAAAAATATATACATATATTTCATAAAACGGCATTAGCACTTACCCATCCAGAAGTACGTCCTGTCCTTGCAGAAACAGCTCCTCAGTTCCTGTTTGAATCAAACACTCAAAGATTCCTCAAATAAAAAATCTGTCTCACTTTTACATTTTCACTTTTACTTTAGACTTTGACTTTGCTTTTCCTCATTTATTCGCCATGATATCTTCAATGAAATCATTGAAAATACAACTTTCCGAAATACAGCTGCGCGTAACAAGCCTCACAGCAACTCCTCTGATCGTCAAGGCGAAAATGGAGTTCGTTACGCATGCGATATCAAACAAGGAATGGTGCTCCAACCCAAAACCATTACATACTGCCGTTTGCCTCAGCTCATTGGCTATCTACCCAGCTAGATTTCAAGAAGATCAGTGGTCATTGGGCAAATACAGTCCATCAACGGAGCTTCGCTAAAATGATTGGTGTGCAAGGTGCTCGTTGTCTTCAAATCAGTTCACTTCGGGCAATACTCAGCGCAAAAAAAACAATGACGTTTGGCTGTGTTGCAAACATCCAGAGGAATGCGCTGAAACCAACCATGACTAGATAAATGATGGTTTACCGTGTGTAATTACGTCGAATGCTCCGTAAAAAATTGATAGAGATGGAATTCACTGCACAAGCAGGTTACAAAATGTTTTGATTTAAGCTATAAAAGCTATAAAGCTATAAAATATCAGAATGTAAGTCATAATTTTACCTTCAGATGTGAATGTGTAAAAACTGTCATGGCGGAAAATGTTTCTGTTTTTGATTGCTCTTCTCAAACAAAAGCATGGTATTCGTTCTCTGTAATAGCTATTTTAAATTAGAAAACGTAGTTTGATTACCAAGATTCTAATCTTTTGAAGGGTGTAAGACACTTGCATTTTCAAGAATGCTTAATGTTATGACTTTGTATTTTTAGTTGTCACTGAAATTTCCCCTGATGTTGATCCCTGTACAGGGGAACTCCCCCCCCCATTCAGCTGAAAAGGTAGCGCGGGAAATTCAAAAATATTCTTTAGAAATATATAATTTACACACATTAACAAGTCCAATACAACAAATGAAAGATGAACAAGAAGTTTATCTTCCCATCATGTCCGATTTTTAAAATGTTTTACAGCGAAAACCCAACATATATTTGTTAGACCACCACCAAATCAAGAAAAAAACAGTCATTTTTCCCAGTCAAAGATAGAGTCACAAAAGCAGGATTAGAGATAAAATGAATCACTAACCTTTTGAAAATCTTCATCAGATGACACTCATATGACATGTTACACAATACATTTATGTTTTGTTTGATAATATGCATATTTATTTCCACAAATCTCGGTTTACATTGACGCCATGTTCAGAAATGCCTCCAAAATATCCGGAGGAATTATAGAAAGCTATGCCAGATAACAGAAATACTCATCATAAACTTTGACTAAAGATACATGTTCTACATATAATTAAAGATACACTGGTTCTTAATGCAACCGCTGTCAGATTTTTAAAAAACGTTACGAAAAAAGTCTAACATGCAATAATCTGAGACAGCGCTCAGACGTAAATATATTTCTCCGCCATGTTGGAGTCAACAGAAATACGAAATTACATCATAAATATTCCCTTACCTTTGATGATCTTTCATCAGAATGCAGTACAAGGAGTCCTAGTTCCACAATAAATCGTTGTTTTGTTCCATAATGTCCAATACTAGTGTCCAATTAGCTGCATTTGCTAGCACTTTCAGCTCACGTGCCCAAAAGCTGATGCTGGTCCAGGAGAACTCGGACGAAAACTTCAAAAAGATATATTCCAGGTCGAATAAACTGGTCAAACTAAGTAGAGAATCAATCTTCAGGATGTTATTTTCATATATATCCAATAACGTTCCAACCGGAGCATACGTTTTCATCTGCAGCCAAATGGAATGATGGTGACATCCACAGACAAATGCGCCACAGGGAAATTGCATTCTGCCAAGACAGTGACTATTTCCCCTCCCATTCGGTCAAAGTTCACACCAGAAGCTCCATTCCACGTTCTACTGAATGAGGACATCTAGTGGAAGGCGTAGGAAGATCCATATCTTTTTTGGAAGTGAATAGGCGATGACTTGAAATTAGACACGCATTCAGAATTTCACTTCCTGTTTGGAAGATTGCCTGCCCTATGAGTTCTGTTATACTCACAGACATAATTCAAACAGTTTTAGAAACTTCAGAGTGTTTTCTATCTAATAGTAATAATAATATGCATATATTAGCAAACTAGGACAAAGTAGGATGCAGTTCACTATGGGCACGCAGTTCATCCAAAGTGAAAATACTGCCCCCTATCCCCAACAAGTTTTAAGCTGACAATGACTTGGTGAATAAAATCCTACAGCCGGCTTTCCATTGACAAGATGTGGTGTGTGTGACCCAAGATAGAGATAGCCTGGAGGAGTTTAGAACAATCCCTCATTGTCTCATCTTCCTGGCATCTGGGAAACTAAGCTGAGTTGGGGGTTAAACAACATCTCATGCAGATAACCATGAGATAGACCAAGGTTGCTTATGGGGGGGTGGATCCATCGCTGTCTAAGCATTTTTATGTCCTATATAGGTTGTCTGTTTTTTCATTATCAGTTAAGCTCTAGTAAACACACACTTTGGAGTGTGGGGTCGACGGTTTCATTGTTGCAATAAATATAGAATAAAGAAGAAATGACAAAGTATCTCTCACATGGTTAGCATTTCCACCACACACGTCTGTTTTGGCCTGTTTTGATGTTGAGGTCTTGTGATATCAACTTGAAACAGAAAGAAACAAAATGGAATGGGTACAATTTGGACATACAGTGGGGCAAAAAAATAATTTAGTCAGCCACCAATTGTGCAAGTTCTCCCACTTAAAAAGATGAGAGGCCTGTAATTTTCAACATAGGTACACTTCAACTATGACAGACAAAATTAGAGGAAAAAAATCCAGAATATCACATTGTAGGATTTTTAAGGAATTTATTTGCAAATTATGGTGGAAAAAAGTATTTGGTCACCTACAAACAAGCAAGATTTCTGGCTCTCACAGACCTGTAACTTCTTCTTTAAGAGGCTCCTCTGTCCTCCACTCGTTACCTGTATTAATGGCACCTGTTTGAACTTGTTATCAGTATAAAATACACCTGTCCACAACCTCAAACAGTCACACTCCAAACTCCACTATGGCCAAGACCAAAGAGCTGTCAAAGGACACCAGAAACAAAAGTGCAGACCTGCACCAGGCTGGGAAGACTGAATCTGCAATTGGTAAGCAGCTTGGTTTGAAGAAATCAACTGTGGGAGCAATTATTAACAAATGGAAGACATACAATACCACTGATAATCTCCCTTGATCTGGGCCTCCACTCAAGATCCCCAACAAATGGGGTCAAAATAATCACAAGAACGGTGAGCAAAAATCCCAGAACCACACGGGGGGACCTAGTGAATAACCTGCAGAGAGCTGGGACCAAAGTAACAAAGCCTACCATCAGTAACACACTACGCCGCCAGGGACTCAAATCCTGCAGTGCCAGACGTGTCCCCCTGCTTAAGCCAGTACATGTCCAGGCCCATCTGAAGTTTGCTAGATAGCATCATGCTTTGGGGCTGTTTTTCTGCAACGGGACCAGGACAAAGGATCCGTGTAAAGGAAAGAATTAATGGGGCCATGTATCATGAGATTTTGAGTGAAAACCTCCTTCCATCAGCAAGGGCATTGAAGATGAAATGTGGCTGGGTCTTTCAGCATGACACTGATCCCAAACACACCGCCCGGGCAACGAAGGAATGGCTTCATAGGAAGCATTTCAAGGTCCTGGAGTGGCCGAGCCAGTCTCCAGATCTCAACCCCATAGAATATCTTTGGAGGGAGTTGAAAGTCAGTGTTGCCCAGCAACAGCCCCAAAACATCACTGTTCTAGAGGAGACCTTCATGGAGGAATGGGCCAAAATACCATCAACAGTGTGTGAAAACCTTTTGAAGACTTACAGAAAACATTTGACCTCTGTCATTGCCAACAAATGGTATATAACAAAGTATTGAGATAAACTTTTGTTATTGACCAAATACTTATTTTCCACCATAATTTGCAAATAAATTCATTAAAAATTCTACAATGTGATTTTCTGGAAGAAAAATGTCTCATTTTGTCTGTCGTAGTTGAAGTGTAACTATGATGAAAATTACAGGCCTCTCTCATCTTTTTAAGTGGGAGAACTTGCACAATTGGTGGCTGACTAAATATTTTTTTGCCCCACTGTACACTGCTCAAAAAAATAAAGGGAAAACTAAAATAACACTTCCTAGATCTGAATGAATGAAATATTCTTAATTAAATACTTTTAACTTTACATAGTTGAATGTGCTGACAACAAAATCACACAAAAATTATCAATGGAAATCAAAATGATCAACCCATGAAGGTCTGGATTTGGAGTCACACTCAAAATTTAAGTGGAAAACCACACTAAAGGCTGATCCAACTTTGATGTTATGTCCTTAAAACAAGTCAAAATGATGCTCAGTAGTTTGTGTGGCCTCCACGTGCCTGTATGACCTCCCTACAACGCCTGCGCATGCTTCTGATGAGGTGGCAGATGGTCTCCTGAGGGATCTCCTCCCAGACCTGGACTAAAGCTTCCGCAAACTCCTGGACAGTCTGTGGTGCAATGTGGCGTTGGTGGATGGCGCGAGACATGATGTCCCAGATGTTCTCAATTGGATTCAGGTCTGGGGAATGGGCGGGCAAGTCCATAGCATCAATGCCTTCCTCTTGAAGGACTGCTGACACACTCCAGCCACATGAGGTCTAGCATTGTCTTGCATTAGGAGGAACCCAGGGCCAACCACACCAGCATATGGTCTCTCAAGGGGTCTGAGGATCTCATCTCGGTACCTAATGGCAGTCAGGCTACCTCTGGCGAGCACATGGAGGGCTGTGCGGCCCCCCAAAGAAATGCCACCCCACACCATGTTGCAGGCAGCAGAATGTTCTCCACAGCGTCTCCAGACTCTGGAGTTGGAGTTACATTGTGTTGTTTAAGTGTTCCCTTTATTTTTTTTTGCAGTTTATTTGTACATTTTAGCTGACATCAGACAATGGTGAACATAATAAAATAACAGCCAAGGATATCCTCATCAGTTGCATTTGTGATGATATAAACCTCCAGACCACATACTGTAGAGAGATGTGATTGACATAACTGAATGCCCCTCTATGAGAGGATGATAAGATGCTCCGGGCATCAGAATGATTGACTGAGGAACTGATTATAGATGAGGTCTGTCTTTTATTTTTCGGGTCTGTCACTCGGCTGCAGTAATGCTCCATAGATTTGAAGGATGTAGCACACCATTGGATGTAGAATGAACTGAACTGTAAAGAGATATAGGGAGGGAGAGAGAGGAAGAAAGGAGGAGAATGAGGAGAATGAGAGAGCAGGAGGAGAGAGCAAGAGAGAGATTCTCCCAAACCGCAAACGAGAGCTGGATCTCTCATGTCTCTCACAGCCTGTGTCAGTCTGTAACCGCGGAGGCTTTTCACCCCACGATTGGTTTCTATTTCTCCTCCTAACTGACAGCTCTCCTTATAAGTTCAAGGCCTTTCTGATCTGTCCATAAGCATTTTAGAGCATATACAGCACAATGGATGGGTAGACAGGGAAAGGGGTGACCTGAACTCTATTTAGACTGCATGTATAGGGGGATAACAAACACATAAGACATGAGGATTCACAATGGCCATTTTAAGACAAGAAAGGTTTGAGAGTATTTAATTTCACCCTCTGGCTGTTAGGTTAGACTATGAAATGAATGAATGAATTGGAATTAAGCTAGTTGTATTTTGAAGCCATAACATCCCGATAGAAATAGCAGGGTTGAAATGACCATACACAACCTTCGCCTAGTGTCGATAACACAACCCTGAGCAAGATTGAAGACATTTCAAATACTGACTTTTACACAGGGTCAATAATCCACATTTCTATTTTTCAGTTCACAAAGGGAAATCTATTGGACTTTCATTGCATCTAGAGATCAAATAAATATCATTGCTGCCAGATTCTAAATTCCATGAGAGTCAGAAGGGCCAAAACCTAGCATTCATTCTCTCCATTCTCTTGTAAGAAGTGTTAATTATGTTGTTAAGAAGTAGAATGTGCAATATTTTAATTACATTTTTCTTTACCCTGGGAAAAAATTTAAACATGTCAGTAAAAAACTACTATAACCTGCATTCTAATGCCATCTCTTAGATGTAACTTTCAATTTCAATTTTTTCCTTTTGTTCAGGCTCTACTCTAAAAAAACAACAACAAAGACTGCAGAATTTACATTGCACAACAGTGCCTTTACTATGTGACACCTGCTTATTTTGGCTGATAGAACACCAGAATAGCAACGGTTGATTCCTTGGGTTCAAATTACCATTCAATCAGATCCTGAGAGACTGAACATTGGAAGTTCCCTATGGGTTGTAAGGAACAATTCCACAGTGTTGGCCATGCTTGAGTGTGTCAGGGTAGCCTAGTGGTTAGACTGGACTAGTAACCGAAAGGTTGCAAGTTCAAATCCCCGAGCTGACAAGGTACAGATCTGTCATTCTGCCCCTGAACAGGCAGTTTACCCACTGTTCCTAGGCTGTCATTGAAAATATGAATTTGTTCTTGACTGACTTGCCTAGTTAAGTAAAGGTAAAGAAGAACCCATCCTCTTCATATGGAAGTGAACAGCTGCAAAGGTGAGTTAGGTGCATTATTTCATTGTATGCAATGAATGGAAAAAACAGCAGAAAGCAGCTTAGATGACATGCCAAGAACATCCTCGTAACATCCTTGAAAGTAAATCCAAATAAAAACAAAAATGTTCACCTCAACATAAAGGGGGGGCTTCTCAGGTATTGTATTCCCTTACCGAACCTGTGATTACATATTCATGAAGAATAGGAAGAATTGTATATAAAAATTCTGCATTTGAAGAATTAACATGGGCATTAACACATCAAGTTTTGTTTTAGTTGTCCTCATAGGTACTCCATGACAGTGTTTTGTAGAGTCGAACAAAATATTTAAAAAAATAGTGAGCTCTGTAAAAGTGCTAGCACATAGAAAAGAAATAAAGGATGATGAGGCACTAAATTATGAAGAGGGCTCATCTTCCACAGCAATAAAAATGTGCATACCTGTCTGAGGAGTCCCTTAGATCTTTTCACATTTGACACTTTCTCTCTCTCCCCAACTCGTGCAACAGGAAAAGCATGATGATACTCAGTCCTTTCTGTCTGGAGGCAACACAACAATACAGACTGTTCTGAGTGGGGTATTCATTGGGGCTAACTGTGTAATGTGTTGGATCACTAGGTAATGGAGGCTGCTGTGGTTTTTATCAGAAGTGTTCAATCACAGTGGAGAGTTGCTGAGTTTGGCCACAGGTGGCCCAGACAATATACACTGAAATGGAGAACAGTATGGATGCAGGATGGATGTCAGCCTTTAGCCAGTTAGCTAACAGTAGGAGCCTGTTGGTACTTGTAAGTCTTACTCCTCTCTAACTGAGAAAGTTGCTTTTAGTCTTTGAGATAAATGTGACCCGATTCAGGAAACGAGGCATACAGTGGGCAAAAAAGTATTTAGTCAGCCACCAATTGTGCAAGTTCTCCCACTTAAAAAGATGAGAGGCCTGTAATTTTCATCATAGGTGCACTTCAACTATGACAGACAAAATGAGAAAAAAAATCCAGAAAATCACATTGTAGGATTTTTTATAAATTTATTTGCAAATTATGGTGGGAAAAAAGTATTTGGTCACATACAAACAATCAAGATTTCTGGCTCTCACATATCTGTAAGTTCTTCATTAAGAGGCTCCTCTGTCCTCCACTCGTTACCTGTATTAATGGCACCTGTTTGAACTTGTTATCAGTATAAAAGACACCTGTCCACAACCTCAAACAGTCACACTCCAAACTCCACTATGGCCAAGACCAAAGAGCTGTCAAAGGACACCAGAAACAAAATTGTAGACCTGCACCAGGCTGGGAAGACTGAATCTGCAGTAAGTAAGCAGCTTGGTTTGAAGAAATCAACTGTGGGAGCAAGTATTAGGAAATGGAAGACATACAAGACCACTGATAATCTCCCTTGATCTGGGGCTCCACGCAAGATCTCATCCCGTGGGGTCAAAATGATCACAAAAACGGTGAGCAAAAATCCCAGAACCACACGGGGGGACATAGTGAATTACCTGCAGAGAGCTGGGACCAAAGTAACAAAGCCTTCCATCAGTAACACACTACGCAGCCAATTACAGACCTCTCTCATCTTTTTAAGTGGGAGAACTTGCACAATTGATGGCTGACTAAATACTTTTTTGCCCACTGTATGCCTCGTTTCCTGAATCGGGTCACATTTATTGTTTGAAATATCCAATAAATGTCATTCCACTTCATGATTGTGTCCCACTTGTTGTTGATTCTTCACAAAAAAATACTGTTTTATATCTTTATGTTTGAAGCCTGAAATGTGGCAAAAGGTCGCAAAGTTCAAGGGGGCCGAATACTTTCGCAAGGCACTGTATATGTTAAAAACACCTTGAGGATGGATCCTAAACAACGTTTGCCGTGTTTCTGTCAATATTATGTAGCAAATTTTGAAAAAAGTTTGGCGTTATAGTTGCAGCATTTTCCGTTCGATTTCTCAGCCAAGCATGATGAAGAAACGGGAGCTTTTTCGCCTACAAAAATGCTTTTGGGGGAAAAATAGAACATTTGCTATCTAACGGGAAGTCTCCTGAGTGAAAGCATCTGAAGTTCTTCAAAGGAAAATTATTTAATTTGGTTGCTTTTCTTATTTTTGTGAAAATGTTGCCTGCTGCCAGCAGAGCCTAGCATAACATTATGCCATGATAAACTTACACAAATGCTTGTCTCGCGTTGGCTGTAATGCATATTTTGAAAATCTGAGATGACAGTGTTGTTAACAAAAGGCTAAGCTTGTGTTTGAATATATTTATTTCATTTAATTTGCGATTTTCATGAATAGGAAAAGTTTATGTCCGCTGCGTTATGCTAATGCATTTGAGGCTATGATTACGCTCCCGGATACGGGTTTGCTCGTCGCAAGAAGTTAAACTGCATTGTTGAGGAACAACGGGAAAGTAATTTTGCTTTGAATGTTGATAAACTTGTAAACTCACTTTTGAGATTATGGCCTTTTTTGTTGCTTTTGTATCTAGTGAAGAGCTCTGCTTTGTCTACACCCATTCAGCATCGTTCACCCCCTCTTAAGCTTTAGACCCACCCCTCTTTTTTTCGCAATCGGAGCATTCAGAGCGGACACTTGATGCTCTGGCCAATGATTTGTTTACCTATGGATAACATGAAACAGCCTAACCAGCTCTGCTGGCAACAATTTCATAACACTTCTTTCCAGAGGTTTACTGACACTGGCAATTTTCAAAGCATGATGTACAATTTAGCTTAGCCTTTTCACAAGTACCAACAAACGGGTGTGATTGTTCTATAGTGGTCCCTGTTGCATACAATCAAACCGGTGTGATTAGAACGCTTATTTAGAACATCCATTTTCGATTGACGCAAGAATCAGCATTTGAGCTGGCCGCATCTTTTTTCACAGAAACATTTTGCACAAACACAGTTATGTCCAGAGTGTGACCAGTTTATTTTTGGATGCAATGTTCAGACAAGTTGCTACAGCACAACGCAATCATCCAAACCGTAAAATGTAGGCTACATTTGTCCGAGCGCTAACTGATGAAAGATTGAAGTAACACAAGTGGTCATATTTTGTATAACTCTCGGCTGACAGAAACTACAATATGAATTAGCTAATAGCAATTACTATTCATAATTAATCACATCACGAGTGAGCTCAATATTGATCAAAATAATTGAGTAATACACTTTCTAGAAATTGAAAGTAATCCGACAATGGGTAGTTTGTGCAGGCCGGAATGTTTCGTTTTTTGCATCGACCAAAGATAATAAGAGGAGACCAGATGATTTTGGTCTGTGTATAGTATGCATGTTGAAAGGGGTGTGTTGTCTACAATCATCCACTTCCCTTCATTCCCTTCTGGAAGTGCACCCAAAAGATGAGTGAACCATTCCTTCGCCTCATTATAACATCTTTGATCTGACAGATTACGTGACACCCAGAATGCATTGTATAGTTTCAGCAAACATGGTGCCACACATAGCTGGCAAATAGCTTAGCTCATTATCATCAGTACAACCTTCAAAAAGGTATTTTACACACATCATACTGTAGGTATCCATTACAATAGATGCAATTAATCAGAATGCTTTATTTGTCACAAGTACTTAAAAACATGTGAATTAAACTACATCATGCTCTATACATACATGCATACCGTATGCACCTACAGTAGAAACGACAACACAATATACCGAAAATAAGGAACTTGCTATCAAAGCAACAAAGCACACATGTCCAAAGTTATTATTTGTAAGGAAAACAACAACAAAGGCAAAGCGAGTGCCAGCAAGAAAATGTTCCAATTCTTGCAAGTCTGAGGAGGAATAGGCATACTTGATCTAGGCAAACATGAGTGAAGTGTGGTGGGCTCTCCTTGAAGAGACAAGTTTATCCAGCTCAGTAAAGCCTCAAAAATATATATATCTGCAAAGCTTAAATCAGCTACTTCTATGTGAATTAATAAGGAGGCATAACACACCTCAATTCAAACTGTTATTAGAAAATACAACTTGTTAGGAAATTATTTGAAATTGACAAGTTGAAACACAGCCAATAGATAATTAGCAGGCAGCACGTGTTAACTGCCCTGTTGCGTAATAATCAACTTTTGGAACAGTAAGTGCATTCTGACATCACATGCATAAAACAACTCATGCTGGGGCGACCATGAGAGATATTTGGAACTCACGTCTGAAAAGGTTAAGACATGTAACTAGCTCGGTAAACAATGAACGTAGCTTGGGAAACAACGTGTAAGATCACACACGTCACGTAACATTAGCTAGTTAACCTGTCTGGCCCAACCGGGACGCAACCGCACCCCCTGCCAACAATAAATGCAAATGCACTACGCCAAATGCTAATAGCACTCATTAAAACTCAAACGTTCATTAAAATTCACATGCAGGGTAGTCAATTCAAGCTACACTCGTTGTGAATCTAGCCAACGAGTCAGATTTGTAAAATGCTTTTTGGCGAAAGCATGAGTAGTTATTATCTGATAGCAGGCAACACGCCGAAATACCAGAAGGGGACGTAAACAAAGGAATTAGCGTAGCCGGCGCTAGATGAAACGCAGAAATAAAATATAAAAGATTCATTACCTTTGACGAGATTCTTTGTTGGCACTCCTATATGTCCCATAAACATCACAATTGGGTCTTTTTTTCGATTAAATCGGGCCTTGTGTACCCAAAATGTCAATTTATGAAGACCGTCAGATCCAGTAAAAACACATTTTTTAAACGCGACGGTTATTTTTTTTAATTTAAAAAGTTGCCTATAAACTTTGACAAAACACTTCCAACTACTTCTGTAATCCAACTTTAGGTATTACTAAACGTTAATAAACGATCAAATTGATCACTGAGCAATCTGTATTCAATAGGCACAAGTTTGGGAAACGTAGTCAACTTTTCCGGTTCCATTGTATACAGCTGTGGACTTGACAACCGGATGTGGCTAATACTCAGATGACCAACGATTTAGTTGAATCGAAATCACAACACTGGCGAAATCGTGTGGAAGCTATAGGAACTGTTTTCTCAGCCTTAAGTATTTTTCCTTCCAATAGATAATACATGGACTGGCGGATTGATTTTTTCTCAGTCGATTTAGTGACCAGGTTTTCTGGCGATTTTGACCACGGAACTCGTTCTGTTATAGTCACAGACACCATTGAACCAGTTCTAGAAACTTCAGAGTGTTTTCTATGCACACATACTAATCATATGCATATACTATATTCCTGGCATGAGTAGCAGGACGTTGAAATGTTGCGCGATTTTTAACAGAATGTTGAAAAAAGTAGCCCGATCTCTAAGAGGTTTTAAACAACAATGAACAAAATGCCAAATCATCATTAGGTGCTAACTAGCGAAGAAAACAGCTGTGGGATATGAATAACAACAACAGCTAGGGAGCCAGACAGCTAACGTCAGCTAGCTAGCTAACAGTACACTTTAGCTTGAAATTAAACCACTTTCTGTCAAAATTAGAAACGTGTAATATCTTTAAATGTAGCTTGCTAATGCTAGACTATCTTACCTGAAAACATCATCATGCATGATGGACGTGTCTCCCTGTCATGGATGACAGCTAACAGTAAGTAAAGCTAGCTAGCTAGACAAACAATGAACCTAGCTAGGTAAACAACGTGTAAAATCACACATGCCACATAACGTTAGCTAGTTAAACAACAATTAAGATATTGACAAATCATGTCATTACACCACTGCATGAATATGCTGGGCTCGAACCTAACAGGTTCAAAGTTAGCTTTCTAGCACTAGGCTCTAACTAGCAAAGAAAACAGCTCTGGGATATGAATAATACCATCAGCTAGGGAGCCAGCCAGCTAACATTAGCTAGCTAGCTAACATTACACTTTAGCTTGAAATGAAACAACTTTCTGTCAAAATTAGAAATGTGTATAATCTGTAAATGTAGCTAGCTAATGCTAGAATATCTTACCTGTATACATCATCATGCATGATGGACGTGTCTCCCTGTCATGGATGCCATGCCACAGTTGCCCTTACTATGAAGATATAATCCAGTGACACGTGTTTTCTCTATCTCGTTAGCTATCATAGTCTAATTTCATTGATTTCAAAACTTGATCCTCCAGAGAGTGGAGAGCAACACTTAGCTATGCAGCTTCACTACACAATACATTTAAAAAAAGCTGTGTTCGACATTTATCTTCAGTTTTTGATTTGTTAAAAAAGTTTGAAATATCCAATAAATGTCGTTCCACTTCATGATTGTGTCCCACTTGTTGTTGATTCTTCACAAAAAAATACAGTTTTATATCTTTATGTTTGAAGCCTGAAATGTGGCAAAAGGTCGTAAAGTTCAAGGGGGCCGAATACTTTCGCAAGGCACTATATATTCGATAATATATCCAGCGAGGCAATTGGTTTCTCATAAGAAGCGATTGGAAAAATGGCTACCTCAGTATTTTACGCAAGGTTTTCTGCGGGAGACACCATGTAACAACATGCTATATATGGTACCTTACAGCCATTCTTCAATGGAAATGCCTAAAAAGACGTCACAATGCTGTAGACACCTTGGGGAAAACGTGGAAAACGTAAGCTCATTTGTAGCTCATTCACAGCCATATAAGGAGTCATTGGCATGAGGCGGTTTCAAAAAATGTGGCATTTCCTGGTTGGATTTTTATCTGGGTTTCGCATGTAACATCAGTTCTGTGGCACTCACAGACAATATCTTTGCAGTTTTGGAAACATCAGTGTCTTCTTTCCAAAGCTGTCAATTATATGCATTGTCGAGCATCTTTTCGTGACAAAATATCTTGTTTAAATGGGAACGTTTTTCATCCAAAAATTAAAATAGCGCCCCCTAAATCCAAGAGGACAATATACCATTTTGTAGCTCTGTGTCTCTACTTTTATCCAACGTAAAAATCACAATTTCAAATGTTGCTACAAAAGACAGAATCCAGGTAAAAAATTTCACAAATGTGCACATTTATACTTGAATTGTGCTTTATTGTTAGCTGGCTATTGATAGTCTGGTTCACAATAATTGCCTAAAATGTTGCGTAAAATGTTTCTAAGGGCGTTTTCACATATAGTCCTCTTTAAAATAATTGATCTCAGTCCTCATGAAAGTGAACTCTGAGGTAAAAAATAGTAAAATAACTCAGTTCTCTTTGTATTCACACTGCCCTTGACTTTGAATGAGGACTCAACTCTTTTGCCAGTTCACATCAACTATTTTGAGGACCGAGTCCTCTTTGCATTCACATTGCTATGTTTAGAAAGGAACCAAGATCTTTTTCCAACATGCACTCTGGGTTTTTAGAAAGTGCAGGACAAGCCATTCAATCAGAAAGTGTTACAGCTAGATATACCTACTTACAAGCTAATAGATTGCATTTAGTTCAAATATGAGAGATAATAATTGTAATCAGAAGGTACTATTAACATGTACATTTAATAAGTAACAGAATAAATAGCGATAGAATAACTGCAGAATAAATAATGCTCCAATTGAAAATTGTACACCCAAGGTAAGCTACTGCCCCTTTAAGAGTGAGAATCAATTTTGTACCCTATGTTGTGATTCTCACCAAATATGTTGTCCTCTCACACTATTCAACCCCCACAATCAGTAAACAGCTTATATTGCAAACACACAATCGGAACTAAAAACTTCACACATTTGGAATTTCTGTGCGTCCTTGACAATCGCTTAATCCATATCCAAAAACAGCACACATCCGCGAACCTCCACATCATCATCTTCTCTCTTTTGTAGAACCAATGTGTGGGATTATAGTAGGGGAAACGGTGCTGCAGTAGTCTAGTGTGTGGTGCGCGAATAATGACAAGCAAACCTGGGGAGCTTTGGGTTCACATTGTCCTAAAAAAGGGAACCGGACCAAAGAATTCAGGGGAGCCAAACTCAGACCACCTCTCGAGATGGTCTCAGTTCGGTTTGCTTTAGGGGCTCTTTTGAGGGGGTCTGAGTTAATTTGGAGTGTTCACACTGCACGAAAACATTATGCGAACTGCACTGAGTTCACAAAAATTGGCTGAAAGGGACCAAGTGTGAAAACAATGTTATATCGCCCTTAAAGCATTGAAATGAGATGGCAAGGATGACATGCTCATTGTCACATGACACAGCACATTTTAAATGTTACCTTCCCCCTTCTGTTTGATGACATGAGAAAAACAGCTCTTTCGAAGTCCAACCTCATTATTACGAGCCGCCTGCCAAACTCTGCATTAAGACCATTAATTATTTTTCAGTTAATTTTGCGAGCAGCCCCAATTACTGGTCATTTCTATTTCCTGCTCGGCTAGTTGGTAAGACTGTGTATGAGATTCCTGGTTGGCTCTTTGATCAGACTAAACAGAGCAGGGTTAAGCTTGTTCTGCTGCCTGACATTAATGCTAATCACGATTTAAATTTGTGTCCAGGAGATCCAAAACATGTTGTAGTATAACAAGCATTACATGAACCAAAGAAGCTTCCTGAGCGGCCGTCACTATATAGAATCAAAGAACTAGGGTAATTTTAATTCAGCTCAAATGGCGGAGAAAAACATGTACTTGCAATATGCATTGCAATATAATTTTTTACAGTTACAGTACGCAATGTATAGGCAGCATTAAATATTTTGGGATAATGGAAACATTTTATTTGGCAGATTATAGCGTGAGTTTGCGGACATGTACCTTGTTTTTGCTTCTGCATTTACCTCAGTCCAAGTGTGGAGGAAGATTACTGTAGAACACGTGGAATAAATTGAAAACAGAAAATTACTTGGCAAAGGCAAAGGCAATTGTTGTATGTTAAATTCAAGTGCATCTATTATAATGGGAACAGCAAGCACCCTGTTTATATTTATCTCTTCAATTTTGCCTGCAAACTAATTCCATCTGTGACCTATGTTGAATGCTTCCTTGAAGAAAATGTTTTATTACAGCACTATCATGGGGAGAGAGTGACATTTCTCATTTCTCATCCATCTGTTTCAAAGCTCACCTTCCCCTGAATGATGGGACCAATAATGCATGTTCTTCTTTTACATAATTTCAAGGCAGTAGCATCATTACAGGGGGATTGTATGTGATAGCCAATAGACAATTTTTTAACTCTGATTAGAAAGATGTCTGAGGATTCTTCTGACCACTGAGAAAGTCCATTATGTCTTCGTGACATTTGGAAAGGCCTTCGTACAATGCTCACATCAGTACCATCTCTGTTCATTGGGGGAAGGCTATGAGGTGGGAATCTCACCATTATAAATTACCTTAAATCCCTAGATTGTATCACACCTGTTTTCCAGGTACCATGGACAGCTCCCATGCAGTTTTCAAGGTACATGTTAATAAAAAAAATAATCCTTTATGTTGGTCAGTGAACCTTGTGATAGGAAATAAAAAATATAATAAAGTTTGTAGGTCCACCATAAGCATTATTTCTAGTAATTCCGTACAAGAATAACCTTTCTCAGGGAGAGGTTATTTCGATCTGGAATAACTATAAAAAAGTATGTCACTGTGGGCATAAACCAGTGTGACGCTTGAATGTATTTCTGAATCAAATAAGTGCAGATTAAAATAAAACAATCTTAAAATTGTATTCTGCAGTGGGATGGGTTAGTGATTACAGCTTCAGAATGTGAGGCTCCATGATGGAAAAACGTGTGGCATTTTGTCCCCCTGCACATTGCCGCACACACATCACACACCATCTGTACAGTGGTTGCTCCACAAAAAGTTTTGTGATTATGCTGAGGTACTTGGAGGTAATTTGTGGTTTTATATGGTTCACAACTTCATTGCTCCAGACCAGCGCAAGGGGGAGACAAAAACTGACAATGAAGGGGAGACAAAAACCTAAATTGCAACGGTCTAAGACACTGCATAACAGTGCAAGCTGTGTTGCTACATATACATATGCCTGTCCCGGCCTTAACTGGGCGACCCATAAGATGACTGTAGGTTTTTAGTTTCTCTCCCTCTAAAAACAGAAATAAATAATTCTAAATAACAAACTGCCTTTATTTACAAATCAGTAACAATATCTCACCCCATGTTCAAGAATGGACTTTTTGTCACTCGTTTTACATTATTTGAAAAGAAAATAATTTCCAAAATATTGTTATTTTTTCAACAAAGCAATTATTATTTTTATTAATAATTTAGAATGATATAAAAGCCCCTTGGATATTCTCACAGATATATGATTAACCCTGCTATTAGCAGGACAAAATATATTGGTCATGGCTCTTGAGTGGTGCACAATTAGATTGCCTTGCAGTTCTACAGCTGTATCCATTGAAACCAAGGTGGGCACACAAGATTCAAGGCACGAGGGCAGGGGGCACGGGATGGGCCTCAGAGTCACGCACAGAAGGCCGACCTAGCCCATGGGAATGGAGGAGGAGGGAGGGTGGACCCCGCCACACTGGGTAGCACAGAGCAACACTTTCAGGGGCATTGCACTAATAATGGGGTCACTCACTAAAGGCGTCACTCAAAAGTTATACTTAAATCCGAACTGGATTCAACAATTTTTTTTATTAAACACTAGCATTTCAATTCTAATAGTTCTAATAGTAATTGGAAAGGTAGATACAAATTATTTGTGAAATTGTGGTTACGATAAAGAATGTTAACATGATGCTGTGTGTTTGTTTACAGTAGTGATGGACAACTGGTGGCATTTTGAAAACAGGTTTTCAAACACTTGTAGCCAGATTAACAGAACAGTAGACTCTTTATTGCCCAGCTACTGTAGGTGTGAACATCCCCCCACCTGCAATGTATTAGATTCTTAAGTTCAATTTCAGTTCAATTCACCAGAAAAGACAAAACAAATAATACACTAAAAAGTATTATTATTATTATGTATCACATCTGACTGTGATTGGGAGTCCCATAGGGTGGCGCACAATTGGTCCAGTGTTTCTCTCCCTCTAAAAACAGAAATAAATATTTTGGCCTTCACAAAATTTATTTTGGCCTTTATTCAAATTACAATCGCCTCCAAAAAATGAAATTGCCTCCAAAATATTGCTATATATTATGAAGTTGATGCCACAGTCATATAGCCAGGCACCTACAGTACATAAAGCTGAGTGACTCACTCATTCATGGCTTTGGATCAAAATAAATAAGTACCAACATTCTTTCTGATAATCTTTAATAAATAAATGTTTTGGTTATCCTGACCTGGACACCATGTACAGTATTATAATAGCCGATTATGGGCTATTAGCTGGACAATATACCTTTATCAACACCTCTCTGTATGTTGATACTTTATGGATTCGGGCTCCCGAGTGGATGGGGGCTCCTGCAGTGCAAAATGCATTGCTACAGATGCAGGTTTGATACCCGTGCCAGCCGCCACCATGAGACGGCTTTTGGTTTTCATTTAGAATTCTCCAGTCCTCTATATGTAATTACTGGCTGAGAGTCATGTCATATGTTTCAATACACTGTAGGCCTACCGTAGGGGAGATGAGTGTCAGTAGTGTTGAGTAATGTGCTGTGTTGTAGGTCTTATTTATTTAAAAAGCATATTGAAGTTAGAAGCAATAGGATTTGAAGCAATAGCCTACAACTATTTTAGCACCATTTCACACTGCTCTGAGACAAGCATGGAACTAGTCTTGATAAATCAATGAGATTCTTATTTTCTCTGAATCTTTGTTTGGGTATTGGTTAGACTACAATTATACAATGGGGTGTATAAATGTTATGCTCTTAGTTTAACCTTTATTTAACTTGGCAAGTCAGTTAAGAATACATTCTCATTTACAAGCACAGCCTACTCCTTCCTCGCCATCGAGGAATTGAACCCCAGTCAGCCACCAATACTAAACGTTTTTAGTCAGCCACCAATGGTGCAAGTTCTCCCACTTAAAAAGATGAGAGTGGCCTGTAATTTTCATCACAGGTACACTTAAACTTTGACAGACAAAATGAGGAAAAAATCCAGAAAATCAAATTGTAGGATTTTTAATGAATTGATTTGCACATTATGGTGGAAAATGTACTATGTATTTCATAAGTAAGATACACTTCTTGTTAATCACACCACAGTGTCCGATTTCAAATAGGCTTCACGGCGAAAGCACCACAAACAATTATATTAGGTCAGAGCCAAGTCACAGAAAAACAGCCGGTTTTTCAGCCAAAGAGAGGAGTCACAAAAATAAGAAATAGAGAGAGAATTAATCACTAACCTTTGATGATCTTCATCAGATGACACTCATAGGACTTCATGTTACACATTACATGTATATTTTGTTCGATAAATTTCATATTTATTTCCAAAAATCTCAGTATACATTGACGCGTTATGTTCAGTAGTTACAAAAATATCCGGTGATTTTGCAGAGAGCCACATCAATTTACAGAAATTCACATCATAAATGTTGATGAAAATACAAGTGTTATGCATGGAACTTTAGATACACTTCTCCTTAATGCAACCGCTGTGTCAGATTTCAAAAAAAGCTTTATGGAAAAAGCAAACCATGCAATAATCTGAGTACGGCGCTCAGAGACCAACAAGCCAAAAAGCTATCCGCCATATTGTGCAGTCAACAGAAGTCAGAAATAACATTATAAATATTCACTTACTTTGATGATATTCATCAGGATCCACTCCCAGGAATCCCAGTTCCACAATAAATTTTTGTTTTCTTCAATAATGTCCACCATTTATGTCCCCAAATAGCTACTTTTGTTAGCGCATTTTGTAAACAAGTCCAAACTCACGAAGAGCGTTCACTTGGAGCAGACGAAATGTCCAAAATTTCCATTACATTCCGTAGTAACATGTCAAACGATGTATAGAATCAATCTTTAGGATGTTTTTAACATAAATCTTCAATAATGTTCCAACCGGAGAATTCCTTTGTCTGTAGAATTGCGATGGAACAGAGTTTGCTCTCACGTGAACGAGCATCACGAGCTCGTGACAATCTGCCAGACATCTGGCTCAAACCCCTCTCATTTGGCCCCAGATCACAATAGAAGCATCAAACAAGGTTCTAAAGACTGTTGACATATAGTGGATGCCTTACGAAGTGCAACATGACCAATATCCCACTGTATATTCAATAAGGAATGAGTTGAAAAACGAGCAACCTCAGATTTCACACTTCCTAGTTGGATTTTTTTTCTCAGGTTATTGCCTGCCATATGAGTTCTGTTATACTCAGACATCATTCAAACAGTTTTAGAAACTTCAGAGTGCTCTCTATCCAAATATACCAATAATATGCATATATTAGCAACTGGGACTGAGTAGCAGGCAGTTACTCTGGGCACCTTATTCTTCCAAGCTACTCAATACTGCCCTCAGCCATAAGTTGTTACATTCTCTAGTACAGCCACTATTGAAGGCTATTAAATGCTTCTCAAAGATGCCCTCTGTTGGTTAAACTAGCACTTAAATAACATGCCGTAGAATTCTGCGAAGCAGTAAGCTGCAACTTCTAAAGGACGAACCATGGTTTGTGTATGTGATTGCTGCATGCAGTACAATCCCCAATGGTGGGTGTAGAATCACATTCTGCTTAGAATTCATATGATGGTTTCTTTACGGCAAGACTTTCAGGAATCTCTTAAATATGTTTATTTACTTGTCCAAGCAAGGACATATAAATGGACAGTTTTGCACCACACATTTTAGCTCTACACTGTAAAAAAGAAAGAAAAAATAATGAAGACAAGCTAAGTCTATCTTCCTGAACCGAGAGGTTGAGAGAGAGAGAGAGAGAGAGAGAGAGAGAGAGAGAGAGAGAGAGCGAGCTCCTGCAGCTCGCCCATCAGGTTGTGCTCAGAAATGACAAGGTATTGAGTTTGGGATTAGGGGAGCTTTTTGCAGGGTTAGAGCTGCTGACCCTGCACTGCCCCTGCACGGATAGCTACAATGGCATTTGCAGCACCGGTGCCAAGGGTGCTGCCATTCAGTAATGAGATGTGGAGCCATCTGCTGTGCCATCTTTGGGACACTGAAGACACCGTATGCTAACCTGGGTGATTAACACTCAAGGCACAACCTCAAAACGTGATTGCCAGTTTGTACCCGTATTCTGCAATTTCGCCTCTTCGGTTTAACTGTCATATTAAATGTTCTGTCTGTGTTCTATAACCAAACTGAAGAAAGTATTTTTTCCCAGGAGAATAGAATGACATTTTGTTTTTACAAATTAAGGCAATTTGTGTTAACTTACTAACATGATGACGCAGCAATATTCTCCGTATGTATCTTTGCTTCTCTTGAATATAGATATGCACTGGAATAATTAGTGGACATTTCATTAAGCATGGCATATCTTATTAAGAGCAATCTTCAAATAGCATAGATGTAATGAGCAAGGAAAATGCCCTATATTCATAGAAACACTGGCAAAGATCCTCATACTTAAGCGTGACTCACCATTATGCAACATTTAATGAACTCAAATCAATAAATCACCCTTTTCCTGTAGGACTTTCCAAACATTGTGCAGCTGTCAACTTAAAACCAAGCTATAACTCACTAAAGTCCAATATAACCAGAGGCTCCTCTGCATTGCCAGGCGGATGCTCTTAGTACAGGCATGAGTTGGTGAAGGGAAATACCATAAACTAAATGGCTTACCGGTCAAATAGATTTTACACTTGTAAAGTTTTGATAGCCTTAGATACTGTATTGGCTGTTAGGTAGAGAACTGCTGAATCAAATTTGTGTTTAATAGACATTAATAGACACACGTTTGACAAATGCCACCCATAATTGAACACATAAGTAGCTGATTCACAGCATATACAGCATTCAGGAATTTATGGTCACAAACACATACACAACAACATTGTAATATCCACATGAGTCTGTGTGTACAGTATATTCCACAGACTGCTAAATGAGAGCTAATTACAGTGGTTAAGCCTCCCTGGCTGTATAGGTATGTGTATATATACAGTACCAGTTAAAAGATTGCACACCCCGACTCATTCAAGAGTTTTTGTATATTTTTTACTATTTTCTACATCGTAGAATAATAGTGAAGACATCAAAACTATGAAATAACACATATGGAATCATGTAGTAACCAAAAAAAAGTGTTAAACAAATCAAAATGTATATTATATTTGAGATTCTTCAAAGTAGCTTCCCTTTGCCTTGATGATAGCTTTGCACACTCTTGGCATTCTCTCAATCAGCTTCACCTGTAAGGCTTTTCCAAAAGTCTTGCAAGGAGTTCCCACACATACTGAGCACTTAGTGACTACTTTTCCTTCACTCTGGGGTCCAACTCATCCGAAACCATCTCAATTGGGTTAAAGTCGGGTGATTTCGGAGGCCAGGTCATCTGATGCAGCACTCCATTACTCTCCTTCTTCTTCAAATAGTCCTTACACAGCCTGGAGGTGTGTTGGGTCATTGTCCTGTTGAAAAACAAATGATAGTCCTACTAAGCGAGAACCAGATGGGATAGTGTATCGCTGCAGAATGCTGTGGTTGCCATGCTGGTTAAGTGTGCCTTGAATTCTAAATAAATCACAGACAGTGTCACCACCCCCACACCATCCCACCTCCTTCTCTATATTTCACAGTGGGAACCATACATGCATAGATCATCCATTCAACTACTCCGCGTCTCACAAAGACACAATGGTTGGAACCAAAAATCCGAAATTGGGACTCATCAGACCAAAGGACAGATTTCCATCAGTCTAATGCCCATTGCTCATGTTTCTTCGCCCAAGCAAATCTCTTCTTCTTATTGGTATCCTTTAGTAATGGTTTCTTTGCAGCAATTCGACCATGAAGGCCTGATTCTGGCATTCTCCTCTGAACAGTTCATGTTGGGGTGTATCTGTTAATTGAACTCCATGAAGCATTTATTTGGACTGCAATTTCTGAGGCTGGTAACTCTAATGAACTTATCCTCTGCAGCAGAGGTAACTGTGGGTCTTCCTTTCTTGTGGTGATCCTCATGAGAGCCAGTTTCATCATAGTGCTTGATAGTTTTTTGCGACTGCACTTGAAGAAACTTTAAAAGTTCTTGACATTTTCTGGAATGACTGAACCTCATGTCTCCAAGTAATGATGGACTGTTGTTTCCCTTTGCTTGTTTGAGCTGTTCTTGCCGTAATATGGACTTAGTATGTTACCAAGGGCTATCTTCTGTTTACCACCCCTACCTTGTCACAACACAACTGATTGGCTCAAACGCATTAAGGAAAGAAATTCCTCAAATTAACTTTTAACAAAGGCACACCTGTTAATTGAAATGCATTCCAGGTGACTACCTCATGAAGCTGGTTGAGAGAATGCCAAGTGTGTGCATAGCTGTCATCAAGGCAAAGTGTGGCTACTTTGAGGAATCTGAAATAAGATATATTTTAATTTCTTTAACACATTTTTTGTTTACTACATGATTCCATATGTGTCATTTCATAGTTTTGATGTCTTCACTATTATTCTACAATGTAGAAAATAGTCAAAATAAAGAAAAACCCTTGAATGAGTAGTCGTGTCAAAACTTTTGATTGGTATTTTATTTTTAATATAAGGTGTTATCATAATATGTGTACATACTGTACAAATAACATAATTACTTAGTAGCCCATTTATCACTGGCCCCTGATCCTTTAATCAATTGGGAAATTGGTGGCCGCGCCAATAAGATCTTTGCAATCTGAACCTGGATCAATACAAACATTGAAACAGTTTTGCCCCAAGGTTCATGAACCTTAAAACACACCAACACTGCGATGTGCTTTTTCTAATTAAACCTAATGCAGCTGAAATAAATTCATCTGGGTACTCCGCTACCATGAGCCAAATTACTCATTAATTGGTGATGAAGCATGAACATAAATAGCTGGATGGATGGCAAGCTATTTACATCAACCATGAATGTTTTGATATGCAAAAGACATAAACTGAACATATGTTGTGAGCTAAATCAAGACTTCTATCCCCATTTGTTTATGTGTTGCGGTGGTACCTTTTATCAGCTTAAGGTAGCCGTGTTAACAGCTCATTTGACAAAATATTGTTATCAACCTGTTATTGCGAGTAATCAAGTTAATATAAAAGCACGAGAGGAGTCTTTTGGTTGTCGTAATGGGTCCCCAGTGGAGTGCTCTTGCAGAGACTCACTGTGTATTGAGATATGTTGCTGCACTTAGGTGATTCCCTGTGAGTTAAAAACATTTTATTCAAGAAATTAGGAGCAGATTAGCGATTCCAATCATACTTTATGCAAACTCAAACATTTACTTAAAACGCTCATTAATGAAATTCAGCATCTAGAAAATCATTAATGTAGAAAAACTTAAAGTAGCCTATAATTAGACACCTGCAAATACAAAAGTACATGAGGCTTCTGGCTATACAGTCATTAATTCCTCCCCCAGTTCCCTAGTGGCTCTGGTGCACATTTTAAACTGATTAAAAACACCACGTTCCTTTCAGGGCTGCAGGCTTAGGATGAGTGTTTGTAAACAGTAAGAGTTCGTCGTAAGGAATCTGCTGTTAGAGGACAAAAATGTATACCAATGCACTAAGGAACTGGTATGTATTGGAATAAGGCAAAGACTAATCAAAAGATAAACATCAACAATTATAAACAATATACACAGTAACTTTGAGTCAGAAAAAGGAAAGAATGAAATTGTAGTTGTTTTCTCCCCCATGTTCATTGGGTTGTGTAAGGTTATGCATTATAGAATTTGTTTAATTTCAGTAACATGGTTCAAATCAAATCAACATTTATTTGTCACATGCGCCGAATACAACAAGTGTAGACCTTACTGTGAAATGCTTACTTACCAGCCCTTAACCAAGAGTGCAGAAGAGTTAAGAAAATATTTACCAAATACACTAAAGTAAAAAATTGTAAAAAGTAACACAATAACGAGGCTATATAGGGGGTACCGGTACCAAATCAATGTGTGGGGGTAGAGGTTAGTCAAGGTAATTTGTACATATTAGGTAGGGGTGAAGTGACTATGCATATTTGCCATCCACATATCAGATGGCAAATATTCTTAGATACATATGGCCTGACCTGAACAGACCAAATATCTGAATATGGTACATGCAAAATTGTATAATTTTTCTGGTGCAATGGAAATCTAAAGCTGTAAGCCTCTTACCAGCCAGCATAGATAACATATTTACGACAAAGGATAATTCAATTGGAATTTTAATTGCAGGGACTGCTTGTACATATGTGTTTTTTGCTTGTGTGACTGCATTTTTCTAATTACAACGTCAGATATTCAATACAAAGGCCAAGTCAAGCTGAAAAGAAACAAGCATCACGTGTTGCTCCTTAATAAACTTCTGTTCTGTTACAACTGTAATTTCCCCTCCCCTCAGTACCTTGAAAAAACACAGAACATTGAGGCAGATAGTCACGCATTCTTAACAATACAAAACACATTCAACATTTCTTTATTAATGTATTGCATTGTGTCTAAAGGAAAGTGAATAAATGGGAACCTTGCAGGGCTCCACAATTGGGCTACTTATTATGAATTCATTACAGAATGTTACAACTGTCTTTATATACCAATCTGTCTGACGTACTTACAACGTCCCCACTGGCAGAACGTTTCTATCGGTATTGTTCCATTGCATATATGTTGTGTACAGTTAAAGCAAAGCATGTCCCTTTCTGCAAATACATCACACTCATGATAGGTGATAATACAGCAAGTGACTTAATAAAGGTACATGTAGAATAGGCATAGCAATGATTATTATATATAGTATGTGCAGTATAGTGCTGAGTGATTAGTGAGTTTTGAGGTTGGTTTGGTTTCGGTTCAATTATAAAAAAATATATATAAAAATTACATTTTTCAACACTTAAAAAAATGAATCATGCATAATGAAATAATGACATTAACATTATTTTAGAGCTTCCCTCAGCCATCACCTGCCTTTTTCCTGATTCTGACATTGGGTTGAATGCTGTAATAAGAACCCCATGATGGTAGAGAACGCCCATTACTGCTTATCACCTATTAACCATCATTTACCTTATACACATTACTTAAAAATAGTTCATTTGTGTGTATTATTAGTTTTTTTTATTACTTTATTATTTTTCATTCCTTAAAGTCATCATCTCATCTATGCTCAGGCAATAGCAGCCAGGCAGCCAGACAGCCATCTAACATTATCTCTGGGCTCCCCATTGAAAGCATTCACTCCAACACACTGTGTGTATGCACCTCTGTCAATGGCTGGAAAGAACAGGCGCAATGGATCATGGCAGTGGTATTGTCACGACTTCTGCCGAAGTCGTTGCCTCTCCTTGTTCGGGCGGTGCTCGGCGTTCGACGTCACCGGTCTTCTAGCCATCATTGATCCTTTTTTCATTTTCCATTGGTTTTGTCTTGTCTTCCCACACACCTGTTTTCAATCCCATTCATTACCTGTTGTGTATTTAACCCTCTGTTTCCCCTCACGTCTTTGTCAGAGATTGTTTTATTGTCAGTATAGTGTGATTGTTGCATAGGTGCGCGTCGGGTCCTCGTACCCATGTTTGGTTTGTTTGTACATTTATTGTTATGGAGCATACTCGTGGAACTTTATTAAAAAGACTCCATTTTACACTCAGTTTGACTCTCCTGCGCCTGACTTCCCTGCCACCTATTACACCTATGCATGACAGAATCTCTGAACAATATATATGAAGTCAGCAGGAGAGGACACTATGCCCATGGACCTGGAGGAACGTGTTCAGGAACAAGCGAGGGAGCTTGACTCTATCAGCTCCGTCATGGAGCACATTGTCCAGAAAATGGAAAACTTCTGCCGAAGTCGTTGCCTCTCCTTGTTCGGGCGGTGCTCGGCGTTCGACGTCACCGGTCTTCTAGCCATCATTGATCCTTTTTTCATTTTCCATTGGTTTTGTCTTGTCTTCCCACACACCTGTTTTCAATCCCATTCATTACCTGTTGTGTATTTAACCCTCTGTTTCCCCTCACGTCTTTGTCAGAGATTGTTTTATTGTCAGTATAGTGTGATTGTTGCATAGGTGCGTGTCGGGTCCTCGTACCCATGTTTGGTTTGTTTGTACATTTATTGTTATGGAGCATACTCGTGGAACTTTATTAAAAAGACTCCATTTTACACTCAGTTTGACTCTCCTGCGCCTGACTTCCCTGCCACCTATTACACCTATGCATGACAGAATCTCTGAACAATATATATGAAGTCAGCAGGAGAGGACACTATGCCCATGGACCTGGAGGAACGTGTTCAGGAACAAGTGAGGGAGCTTGACTATATCAGCTCCGTCATGGAGCACATTGTCCAGAAAATGGATCACTGGGAGAGACAGGGAGTTTCTCCAGCGCAACCACCACCACAACCGGAATCTCCCGTGAACATTTTTTCCTCTCCGGAATTGAGGATCCATTTATCCCTACCCAGGGGATACAACGGAGATACTGCCGGCTGCCAGGGTTTCCTCCTCAAACTGAACTTATATCTAGCCACGGCCTCTCCAGTACCATCTGACCGTGAGAAGAGTTACGCCCTCGTCTCATGCCTCACCGGGAAAGCCCTGGAATGGGCCAGCGCTGTGTGTAGAAGGGAGGATGCGGCGTTGCACCATTTTGAGGAGTTCACCCGCCAATTCCGGATAGTATTCGATCACCCACCTGAAGGCAAAGCAGCGGGTGAGCTCCTCTATCATCTGAGGCAGGAGATGAGGAGTGCCCAGGATTTTGCTTTGGAGTTTAGGACCTTGGCTGCCGGCGCTGGATGGAGCGACAGGGCCCTGATCGACCATTACCGTTGTAGTCTACGCGAGGACGTCCGTCGGGAGCTGGCCTGTAGAGACACAACCCTCACCTTCGACCAGCTGGTGGACATGTCCATCAAGCTGGACAACATGCTGGCTACTCGTGGACGTCTAGATCGTGGTCTGGTTGTTCCATCCTCCAGCACCCTCTCTCCCGAACCTATGGAATTGGGAGGGATGGTGCGCAGGGAGACCGGAGGGGTTCCCGCTCGAGCACCATTCATGGTCGCAGAGTGCACACTGCTGATCGGTGCCGGGTTGGTTCCTCTGGGAATAGAGAGGGCAGGCAGGGCATTCTGGCGTCACCCCAGGTGAGTAGGCACCATTCTCATCCAGAGCCCTCTGCTGCACTAATGTTTGTCTCTGTCTCTTTTCCTGATTTTTCACTGCATTCCCAGTATAAGTAGATTCAGGTGCGGCTGGGAATTTCATTAATAAAAGTCTAGCTCATAGTTTAGGGATCCCTATTGTTCCTGTGGATATGCCTTTCCCTATTCATGCCTTAGATAGTCGACCATTAGGGTCAGGGTTTATCAGGGAGGTAACCGCACCTTTGTGTATGATAACGCAGGAGGGTCACAAGGAGAAGATTAGTCTTTTCCTTATTGATTCTCCTGCGTATTCTGTGGTGCTAGGCCTACCCTGGTTAGTTTGTCATAACCCCACTGTTTCTTGGCCACAGAGGGCTCTCACGGGGTGGTTGCGAGAATGCTCAGGTAGGTGTTTAGGGGTTTCCGTTGGTGCTACTACGGTGGAAAGTCCAGACCAGGTCTCCACCGTGCGCATTCCCCCCGAATATGCCGATTTGGCTCTCGCCTTCTGTAAAAAGAAGGCGACTCAATTACCACCCCATCGATGGGGGGATTGTGCGATAGATCTCCTGGTAGACGCTGCATATCCCAAGAGTCACGTGTATCTCCTGTCGCAAGCGGAGACGGAGGCTATGGAGACATATGTCTCTGAATCCCTGCATCAGGGGTTCATTCAGCCATCCATTTCACCCGTCTCTTCGAGTTTCTTTTTTGTGAAATAAAAGGATGGCGGTTTATGCCCGTGTATTGATTTTCGAGGTCTTAATAAAATCACAGTGAAAAATAGTTACCCGCTACCTCTGATCAATACGGTTATAGAGTTAATGCACGGAGCACTTTTTTCACAAAATTGGATCTCAGGAGTGCGTACAATCTGGTGCGTATTAAGAGGGGTGTTGAGTGGAAGACGGCATTTAGCACTACCTCAGGTCATTATGAGTACCTGGTCGTGCCATATGGGTTGATGAATGCTCCATCAGTTTTCCAATCATTTGTAGATGAGATCTTCAGGGACCTGCACGGGCAGGGTGTAGTGGTGTATATCGATGATATTCTGATATACTCTGCTACACGCACCGAGCATGTGTCCCTGGTGCGCAGGGTGCTTGGTCACCTGTTGGAGCATGATCTATATGTCAAGGCTGAGAAATGCTTGTTTTTCCAACAATCCATCTGCTTCCTAGGGCATCAGATTTCCACTTCAGGAGTGGAGATGGAGAGCGAACGCATTACAGCCGTGCGTAATTGGCCGACTCCAACCACGGTAAAGGAGTTGCAGCGTTTTTGGGGGTTTTCCAATTACTACCGGAGGTTTATCCGGGGTTTTGGTCAGGTGGCAGCTCCCATTACCTCACTGCTAAAGGGGGGCCCAGTGCGCTTGCAGTGGTCGGCTAAGGCGAACAGGGCTTTTGAGCACCTGAAGACTCTGTTTACCTCGGTGCCTGTGCTGGCTCATCCGGATCCCTCTTTGCCATTCATAGTGGAGGTGGATGCATCCGAAGCTGGGATAGGAGCAGTGCTCTCTCAGCATTTGGGTATGCCACTGAAGCTTCGCCCCTGTGCTTTCTTTTCGAAGAAACTCAGCCCGGCGGAGCGAAACTATGATGTGGGGAACCGAGAGCTGTTAGCTGTCGTAGAAGCCTTGAAGGTGTGGAGGCATTGGCTTGAGGGGGATAAACACCCCTTTCTCATCTGGACTGACCACTGCAATCTGGAGTACATCCGGCAGGCAAAGACATTGAATCCTCACCAGGCAAGGTGGGCCATGTTTTTCACTCGTTTTGTGTTTACTCTTTCTTACAGACCAGGCTCCCAGAACGTTAAGGCAGACGCATTGTCTCGGCTGTATGACACAGAGGAGCGGTCCATGGATCCCACTCCCATACTCCCAGCTTCGTGTCTCCCAGCTTCGTGTCTGGTGGCGGCTGTAGTGTGGGAGCTGGACGCGGACATTGAGCGGGCGTTATGTGCAGAGGCTTCTCCCCCTGAGTGTCCACCTTCACAGGGTTACACCACGATCCTGGTCGTTGTGGATCGGTTTTTAAAGTCCTGTCGTCTCCTCCCTTTGCGCGGCCTCCCTACGGCCATACAAACTGCAGAGGCCCTGTTTACACACGTTTTCCGGCACTATGGGGTGCCTGAGGATATAATGTCTGATCGGGGTCCCCAGTTCACATCAAGGGTCTGGAAGGCGTTCATGGAGCGTCTGGGGATCTCGGTTAGTCTTACCTTAGGTTTTCACCCCGAGAGTAATGGGCAGGTGGAGAGAGTTAACCAAGATGTGGGTAGGTTTCTGCGGTCTTATTGCCAGGATTGGCCGGGGGAGTGGGCGAAGTTCGTGCCCTGGGCAGAGATGGCTCAGAACTCGCTACGTCACTCCTCCACTAACCTTACTCCCTTTCAATGTGTATTAGGGTATCAGCCGGTTCTGGCTCCTTGGCATCAGAGCCAGACCGAGGCCCCTGCGGTGGACAATTGGTTTCGGCACGCTGAGGAAACCTGGGAGGCAGCCCACGTCCACCTTCAGTGTGCCATAAGGCGCCAGAAAATTGGAGCAGACCGTCGCCGCAGTGAGGCCCCAGTGTTCGCACCAGGGGACAGGGTCTGGCTCTCGACCCGAAACCTGCCCCTTCGCCTGCTCTGCCGGAAGCTGGGTCCGCGGTTTGTTTATTGGTTTCTTTTCATTTTGATAATAGCTGAATATGTAATGAATTGAAGGTTATTTGTTCATGTAAAAATCGAAATGTAGAGGTTTTAAGGTTGTGTCATTATATTTGGGGAAAAGTGGGATCGCAATAAATTCTTGAGGAAAAAATGGGGTCCCCAAAAATTCTGCTGAAAAAGTTAGAATACCACTGGATTACGGACATTGTGGTTAGTTACCACGTTTCTGAATATTTGCATAATGAAAACTAGAACTCCCAATCAGCCCAGCATCCCACATGACTTCACTTCTCTCGTGAATGATTTGACTTCTTTAGAGAAACGGCACGTTGAGCTCACAAAAATATAAACTAAATGAAATTCACGTAATAACCAACATCAGTCAATTAGTTGTGTCATAACCCCAAAATATATACATCATTTCTGTTAAATGCTCAGGACTATACATGTAATACGAAACAGTGCCGTTTTGTAACTTCCAAAACTTCTGACTTGGCATTTTGTATTTCTGTTTGGTAGATAACTGCTGAATCATAACTTAAACTGTATGGGTTTTTTATCCCTGGGGACAGTTCTGATCTATGCTCCTGACCTTAAACGTGTTTTATGACAATTGCAAATCCCTGTTATGAGATACATGTAACTCTACCCTCAGGATACATGGCCTTACACTAGTTAGCCAGGCTACTATTCTACAGGCAGTACCAGGTTCAATATTAGTAGCTGTCAGAGGTGGTAGCCCTTCCTTGACTTCCTCCTGTGCCGATAGCAAATGGTGTGTTCAAAAGCAATTTCAGATCTCATCTGAGCTTCTGTTTTGAATGTATAGCCATAATATTGCATTTACATTCCGTACAGAAAACAAGGAACAGTCAATATACTTTCTTGGAGAAAAGGATAGGCTGGATATGAACATGATTGAATTAATGAAAACTAAATCAATCTTAAACTATTCTCAGCCTGGATGCTTTAGATGTGGCATAACTTGTCAGGTTTCTGTGGCATTTCCCCTGCATAATTTAATTTCACATTCCTTACATCATGTATTAATGATTAAAGGATGTGAGATTGTTACACAATAATTATTTTGATGAAGAAGAATGGCATACTCTAGGGAAAGCCTCTGCCCCCAATGCTTTGGTAGTGGATGGTACCACTCCACTCCGAGACAGTGGTGGAAAACGTACCTAATTATCATAATTGATTAAAAGTAAAGATACCATAATAAACATTTTTATTTTATTTTATTTCATCTTTATTTAACTAGGCAAGTCAGTTAACAACAATGTATATGTATGCCCATTTTATGTATAGACATTTTCTTGTTTTTATTTTATTTACGATAGCCAGGGGCACACTTCAACATTCAGACATAATTTACAAATGAAGCACGTGTGTTTAGTGAGTCCGTCAGATCAGAGAGAGTACGGATGACCAGGGATGTTCTGTTGATAAGTGTGTGAATTGATCTTGCTCAGCATTCAAAATGTAATGAGTACTTTTGGGTGTCAAGGAAAATGTATGGAGTAAAAAGTACATTATTTTCTTAACGACTGTAGTGAAGTAAAAGTAAAAGTAGTTAAACATATCAATAGTAAAGTACACATACCCCAAAAAACGAGTTACTAAGTAGTACTTCAAAGTATTTTTTTACTTAAGTACTTTACTCCACTGCTCCCAGATGACCTCTTTTAACCTTCTCAGGCTAAGAATCTTGATACTCTTTTTTATTCAGAATGAAGATGCTACCTCTCGCTCCAATCTCAAACTCATATGCCCCAGTTAATTAAATAAATTCACAGAGAAACTGAATTGGCAAAATAAGAATTTGTGATATTGGCAGGATTTGTGGTCTTATACATACAGTAAGAGTGCTATATGAACTCTGTTTTTTGGAAGGGCTCAATCACTCACTGCTCGTCCCAGCATGATACATGGCACAATATAATATTTTCAAGTGGAATCGACATATACAATTTTGAATCCCTAAAGCACCAACTGTATCTATTTAAAAAGAAGATCAAAGCCAATGTGTCAGGTTTACAGATGCAATTTGAAGATCGATCGTCTTTCATCCAACACAGAACATTTTGTTTACTTTGCCTGAGGGGGTTAATTGGTAAGCTAACAATGGGATATATTTTTTCCCCCACTTTATTCTCTCTCACTCAGATCTTCTTACAAATGAACAATGGTAAACAATGCGTTTGCTGCCAGATCCAATTTAAAGCTCTTTTGCTTAATCGCTTGAATTTCTATAAAGGAACTTTTATTATGTTGTGGATATATGGATATGGATATGAATATATGGATATCTAAAAGCCATCTTCAGTAAAATGAGGTATCAATTAAGATAATTAGCTAATAGGTTCTCAAACAGAAGAGTTCTAAGTTGATGGGTGATGAATGAAACAATAGAGAAGCCCCTATCTCATGTTTGTAAAATCTCATAGCAGAGTTTATCTTTGAATATACAAACAATTATATTGTTTTTTTAATCAAATGTTCCAAATACACTTAAATTGTTTAGTATGAAGGGATCACCTACAATTTGTCATTATGCCCGTGGCATAACCACTGTTACTTTTTCTGTGCAACAGCCAATGACGGTGGGAGTCTATACAAAAATAATACTATTGTTCACCTATAATGCATCCAACACATACAGTGCTTTCAGAAATTATTCAGACCCCTTGACTTTTTTCACATTGTTACGTTAAAGCCATATTCTAAAATACCCAAGACAATACCCAATAATGAAATAGTGAAAACAGTTTTATTTAATTTTATTGAAATACCTTATTTACATAAGTATTCAGACCCTTTGCTATGGGACTCAAAATTGAGCTAAGGTGCATCCTGTTTCCAATGATCATCCTTAAGATGTTTCTACAACTTGATTGAAGTCCACCTGTGGTAAATTTAATTGATGGATATGATTTGGAAAGGCAAACACCTGTCTATATAAGGTCCTACAGTTGACAGTGCATGTCAGAGGAATAACCAAGACATGAGGTCGAAGGAATTGTCTGTAGAGCTCCGAGACAGGACTGTGTCAAGGGACAGATCTGGGGAAGGGTACAAAAATATTTCTGCAGCATTGAAGGCCCCCAAGAACACAGTGGCCTCCATCATTCTTAAATGGAAGAATTGTGGAACCACCAAGACTCTTCCTAGAGCTGGCCTCCCAGCCAAACTGTGCAATCGGGAGAAGGGCTATGGTCAGTGAGGTGACCAAGAACTCGATTGTCACTCTGACAGAGCTTCACAGCTCCTCTGTGGAGATGGGAGGAACTTCCAGAAGGACAACCATCTCTGCAGCACCAATCAGGCCTTTATGTTAGAGTGGCCAGACAGAAGCCACTCCTCAGTAAAAGGCACATGACAGCCCACTTAGACTATGCCAAAAGGCAGCTAGAGGACTGTCAGACCATGAGAAACAAGATTCTCTGATCTGATGAAACCAACATTGAACTCTTTGGCCTGAATACCAAGAGTCACCTCTGGAGGAAACCTGGAACCATCCCTATGGTGAAGCATGTGGTGGCAGCATCATTCTGTGGGGATGTTTTTCAGTGGCAGGGACTGGGAGACCAGGATCAAGGGAAAGATGAATGGAGCAAAGTACAGAGAGATCCTTGATCAGAATCTGCTCCAAAGAGCTCAGACTGGGGTGAAGATTCACCTCCCAACAGGACAATGACCCTAAGTACACAGCCAAGACAACGCAGTAGTGGCTTCAGGACAGGTTTCTGAATGCATATTTGAGTCATTTAGCAGACACTAATCCAGAGCAATTTACAGTTAGTGCATTCATCTTAAAATGGCTTGGCGAGACAATCACATAGTGAAGGCTCATTCAATCACTTCAAACCCCAACAAAAGTCATTTTTTAAGGGGGAAAAAGAGCATAGTCTGATTTCATTGCTTAGTGATAGAGAAACTAGAACAGCCTGTCCTATCACAAATCAAATTGAAGTCAATCTTGTTTTATATGCCACACAGTCCAAATAGACCTAACAATTAAATCCCTGCCACCTGATGGGGATGCATAGGGTGTAAAATATTGTCTAGAAGGTGGTTTATAATTTTGAACTTTAGTATGAAAGTAAATTCACCTTGAGTGCACTTTACTGAAGAAATGAAGATTCCTGTCACAATGTGTATTGTTTTATGAAAGTCATTGATGCGATAAATAATATATCTCTGGTGTAAGTCATTATTGATGTATATTTTTCAAACATCAATGAACATGTCTGTAGAAGGATAACTTAATTTAGTCTAGCCTAAGATTCCTCAATAACCAGTTACCATTTTTCATGAATTATCATCTTAAAAACATTAAAATAAAATAAAAAGAATGCCAGGGCTACTAGAGCTTGTTTTAATTTGTAGAATAGTTCTTAACATTATGCACAGTGTATCTGACACCATTAACTCATTGTGTTGTTATTTTACCTTTCATATATTATCTATACTTCAATATTATCCCCATTCCAATACTGTTTTTTTTCTTTCGAAAACACATTTGGTACAGATTGCAATCACATTTGAGTGATAATGCCCAAGAAGCTGGTGTTTGGAGGATATATTGGTTTGGGTGTTGTTAGCAAACTGTGCCAATATATCCTCCAAACACCGGCTTCGAGGGCATTATCACTTTTATACAACGGTTACCAACATTATTCAAATAATGATTTAAATATTTTAATTAAAAACATTATTTTGATGATTTTATTCATACTATTTCATCCTTACACAAGATATTGTCCCGACACAAATCAAAGGTTGCTACCCAAGCCGGCTGGCTCGTTCTACCAGTTTGGTTGCCAGGGACGCGACCCCGTCGTTCATTCTAAATGTTCCATTGCCATACTCACTGGCAACATTCTTATCCCTTGCCTGCTAGCTAGCCAACTATGGCAAACTTACAGTATCGTCAAACAGTGCAGCCAGAATAACAACAGTAGCTGCATTTGCATTTGTTTAAGCTGTTTTCTAGTGACATTTATTTGGACACATACATTACAATGAGCTTTTGAGGCATGATTTTGCCTGGCATAGAAAATGTGATCTCTCGTCAGGACACTGTTGTTCAGAGGAGCTAGCCAACAACAAAGCTAACACAATAATTTCAAACTGAAGCTGAAAAGACTGCAAACTAGCTGCACTTCGTTTAGTTTGATTTTATTTCAATTTACATTTCTTTGTATACATCCATAAAAATTATACTAGCTGATTCATGATTTTGACTGGCTGAGAAACGCTGCCTACCTGCCTGTCTTTCTCATCCCGACTCCCGACCCATTCATTACTATTTGAATATTGAATCAATGTTGCAAATGTTGGAGACCCAGACAGCAAGGTTAATACAAATCTCCGCTGTTGAAAACTGCATGTTAGTCTAAAAGAAATGTCAGATAATGTCTGTTTAACATTTATTTAACTAGGCAAGTCAGTTACGAACAAATTATTATCTTACAATGGCGGCCTACCCCAGCCAAACCCGGACAACGCTGGGCCAATTGTGTGCCGCCCTATGGGACTCCTGATCACGGCCAGTTGTGATACAGCCCAGGATTGACCCAGGGTCTGTAGTGACACCTCTAGAATTGAGATGCAGTGCCTTAGACTGCTGCGCCAGTCAGGATCCCATGATGCTTTTTATAGATGCTTTTTAAATTAGAGTTTAAGTTTATAAATTGACTGGCTGGGCTGTTGAGACAGGAATTTTGTGGAACTTGTGGAATAGACTCCGGACTGAATGAGGTTTAAACCAATCAGCATTCAGGATTAGACCCACCCGTTGTATAAATGGTCATTATTTAACATATCAAAGATGTTTAATTGCTTTTAAATGAATACTTTCAGAGCACAATAGTATGTCTGAATATCTGTTAATTTCTATATACCTTTATCTTGGGTCCATTCTCAATAATGGACTTTAAGACCACTTTCATTGTTCCATGGTTCCTTGAGATTTGTGTAGATGGATTGGTTGTTTAGCAACAAAAACCGACACATGCACAACTATGAGGCAAAACAGATGGGGTTGTTTTTGACTGTTGACAACATGTAAACTATATTTCCTCTCGAAATATCTATTGATGTCATGTCTTATTATGTCTGTTCCTGTCCTTTCTCTTCACTCTGTCTCTCTCTGCTGGTCTTATTAGGTTACCTTCTCTTTCTCTCCTTCTCCAGCTGTCCCACATCTCCCCTAACTAGCTCATTCACCCTTTCCCCACCTGTTCCCTCTTTTCCCTCTGATTAGGTCTCTATTTCTCTCTCTGTTCCTGCTACTTTCGGTGTCAGATTCTTGTTTGTGTTTTTCATGCCAGAAGCAAGCTATCGTCTCGTTTGCTTCCACCTTGTCCTATCCTGTCGGAGTCTGCCTGGCAGGTGCATCCTGCACTCTACTAACGTTCTTTTGTTCCATTGACAACGTCGGAAGAGGATCTATGCCATTCCTGTTTTTTTCATTAAAGGAACTCTGTTTTCTGTTAAAACCGCTTTTGGGTCTTCACTCAAGTACATAACAATTGAAAACATAAATACATTTGCACAGTGAGCACTTGTTTCCTCTCAAATACATCAGTTATTTTTTTAGCTAGCTAGCGAATTTTACACATATTAGCATTGACATGACATCAGTCAAAACACCTCAAAACAAAGACATAGTATCAATAACAAGATGCAACGATATGAAATGAGCCACCTACTATTTCCCACATGGCAGCTTCTTGTCATTGTTGCTAGCTATTTGACTGTTTAGAATCATAACAACAAACACCTTCTGGCCACATTAATACCCGTGCATAATTTGTGCCAACCCATCTATAGGCTGTGGGCTCCCTAGCCACACCCATAGTCACTTCCTGGTTTGAGTAAAAGCGGAAGTGGGTGTATCAGGAAGGTGGAAGCATATATTTAGCTAGACGATTCATCATGGATATAATCCCTTTATGCATGGACATTGTCATTGAGGGCTTTCCTATGAGCAATCGACCAATGATCAGACCATTTTCTTCTTCAAATTTGGTTGCATGGTTTGTAAATGGCTTTAAGCTGTATCACCGCCATCTACTTGTCACGATAAATGAAACAATATTTGGTTCAGTATTTCACCAATATTAGCTTTATGCTTTTCTCAAACACACAAAAAAATGGACGACTTCAAAATGGAGAAAGACTCAATGTCACTGCACGTGCTCTCACACAGATACACAGATGTGACAGATATAAAGCTGAGTACTCAAACTAACTCCACGGGGGGGGGGGGGTTAACTGATAACTGCCTAGCTTTTTTCAATCACTCTGTGGACTTTTGCTTCTAAGGACCAACGTTTGGAAGGTTATATATCCAATTTCTATGAAGAAGTCCTATTTATTTACAGTTCCAAAAAAAGTTTGGACAAAGCTAATCATTTAAGGGGTTTTCTTTATTTTTAATATTTTCTACATTGTAAAATGTAGAAACAAATCAAAATATATTTTATATTCTTCAAAGTAGCCACCCTTTGCCTTGACGACAGCTTTTCACACACTTGGCATTCTCTCAACCAGCTTCTGCTTTTCCTGCAGTTTTGAAGGAGTTCCCACATATGCTGAACACTTGTTGGCTGACTTTCCTTCACTCTGGGGTCCAACTCATCCCAAACCATCTCAATTGGATTTAAGGTCCGGTGATTGTGGAGGCGATATCTTTTGATGCAGGACTCCATCACTCTCCTTCTTGGTCAAATAGACCTTACACAGCCTGGAGGTGTGTTGGGTCATTGTCCTGTTGAAAAACAAATGATAGTCACACTAAGCACAAACAAGATGGGATGGTGTATCGCTGCAGAATTCTGTGGAAGCCATGCTGGTTAAGTGTGCCTTGAATTCTAAATAAATCACAGACGGTGTCAACAGCAAAGCACCCCCACACCATCACCCCTCCTCCATGCTTTACAGTGCGAACCACACATGCGTAGATCATCCGTTCACCTACTCTGCGTCTCACAAAGACATGGTGCTTGGAGCCAAAAATCTCAAATCTGGACTCATCAGACCAAAGGACAGATTGCCACCGGTCTAATGTCCATTGCTTGTGTTTCTTGGCCCAAGCAAGTCTCTTCTTATTATTGGTGTCCTTTAGTAGTGGTTTCTTTGCAGCAAATCAACCATGAGGGCCTGATTCATGCAGTCTACCTGGACAGTTGATGTTGAGATGTGTCTGTTACCAGAACTCTTTGAAGCATTTATTTGGGTCACAATTTCTGAGGCTGGTAACTCAAATGAACTTATCATCTGCAGCAGAGGTAACTGTGGGTCTCCTTTCCTGTGGTGATCCGCATGAGAGCCAGTGGTTTTTGCAACTGCACTTAAAGAAACTTTCAATGTTTTTTAAATTTTCTGGATTGTCAGACCTTCATGTCTTAAAGTGATGATGGACTGTAATTTATTTTTATTTGAGCTGTTCTTGCCATAATATGGATTTACCAAATTTGGCTTTCTTTTTATACTACACATACCTTGTCACAACACAACTGATTGGCTCAAATGCATTATGGCAAGGAGTCCCCTAAAGGGAACACCCCCTCCCATTCAGCTGAAAAGGTGGCACGGGAAATTCAAAAAATATTCCTTAGAAATATTTAACTTTCACACATTAACATACCTTAAGGGAACATTTCAACATTTCCCGTATGGTTAGTGAGAAAGTCCATATTGCAAATGTACCGTCCCTTACTAGACGTCCGAAAACATTTTTAAAATTCGGGGACGGCGTCGGGCCGAGCGGCAGGGCCAGACCTACCGGGAAGTCATCAAATTAACTTTGTCGGACATTCGGTTTTCGTTTTATTAAAGAATCAAATTTTGGTCATTTTTCCGCTATGCCGGAAAATCCCACAAGAGGGCATAAGCAATCATATTGCAATTTGACAAAACATCACGAATCACGACGGGCCATATCTCGAAAACTGAAAATATTTCGAAGCCGAAACTTGGTGAGCATAGGTTTGGCATAATGGGCAGTTGGCCCCGAACAAGATGGCGTCTAGGCCTCAACGGTTTTTGAGTTATGGCCATTTTTCTGGGATTAAAGGTCCAAAATGAAAATAGAGAAATGATTTTTTCACTTCACGTCAATGTCAATGAGCCTCCGGTGTCAATAAAAAAAAATCAGCCATTTATCTATCGTCATTTAAGAGAAATCGTACGATGACAAATTTGTGATGTTCAAATATAGGTGTTTTTTTTTCAACAGTTACAGATCCAGTTGCAGGGTGTTCATACGAATATTTTTAAAGTGTGCTGCGGAGCTCTGCGAGATTTCTGTGATTTTCTATGATTTCTGAAATAACACACACTCACTAAACCCTCCGTAAATAACTCAGTTCTTAACGTAAAGACTTAAAACTCAGGATTCTGTAAAGGCATACCCCAATGAGGATATGAGTTTATTTATAGCATCCTGTGCCAACAGGAAGTGCCTTAAATGGTGTCATAGTGGCTGTATCCAAGGGTTAAAAAGGTCAGATCTTTTCAAAACTTCATATGTGATTAGGCAACCCTCCTGAACTGTAAAATCAGTAATTTCTCCCAACAGATGTCAAAGAAAAGCTCTCACACACACACACAGCAAGGATGGAGTGACAAAGCGCGGTGTTTAAAGACACAGAGAGCAGGCAATGGCATAAACATAATCCCAAGGCCGTGCCGAGTTCAACGAGATATCCCGCTTGACCGTAACTCGCTCGGTCTAAGCGCAGCGACCATGAGAAAAGTAGGCCCAATATGAAGCCTGCACCAGAACGTCATTTGATTTTGGGTGACAGCGGCGGAACCATTAGGTTTAGAAGGACAATTCAAACACAGGACTGTTCCTAAGGTCCTCCCGATCTGTGCAAGCCTAACCTTGACCGTGTGACATTAACCCTTCACAGGTAAAAGAAGGTGTTTACATAAAAACAGTTTGCATTGACTTCTCTCCCCATAGGAATACATTGCCTGCTCCCCTAAATACAACCTGGAGTCTATATGGGTTATGAATGCTGTATGAACCTGTCTTCGGTACCAGTCCATCAGGCCACTATAAGGTCTACCTGTGTCGATTCCAGGCTTCCTGGGCCAACCGGAAGTGCTTAAAATCACCCTAAATGTGTATATCCATACCCTGCCTGCAATTTGATGGACATAGTGCATTGAACCCTGTGTAAATCAGTCAATTCTTAACGTAAAGACTTAAAACTCAGGATTCTGTAAAAGCATAGCGCAATGAGGATATGTGTTGCTTCCTGTGTCAACCGGAAGTGCCATAATTGGTGTCTCAGGGGCTGTTTGGAAGGGCTAAAAAAATCAGATCTGTCCAAAACTTCATATGTGTGATTAGGCAACCCCCATGAACTGTAAATCAGTCATTTTTCCCATAAAAATTAAAAGGAAAACTAAATCACACAGATACACAACTTGGATGGAGGGACGTATTGGGGTGTGTAGAGACTGACAGTGCCTCCAATAGTTAGCTTTGTTCGAGCTAAAAAAGAACCGTCAGACCTAGAGTTCCGAAACTTTAGAAACCTGTTCTAGAGCTCAGGTCGATAGTGCGTGGTGAGTTACGGCACTCTAGAAGGTTCTCGGTCCGAGAAACAGCCTCGAACATTTGCAATGACTTCAATTCATTTTGACCATTACGAAAATGGCGACATTTGGAAAAGTCTCAGAGACACAAGACTAGGTGCATTGAAACCGGCTCGGCCCAATGACACGGACCCCAACGTTTCTGTCCGATAGCTCATTCAAGGACCCCATAGCAAGGCATGGAAAAAAGTGGATTTTCAGCACCAATTAGGGTTTTACTCGGACACCAAATGACCTATCGAGCCGAAACTCGGGATTCGGGGTCGCCTCACATAGGACTACACATAATGTCACGTCACCCCGCTCCTCCGCTCTCTCCACTGGCTTCCAGTTGAAGCTCGCATCCGCTACAAGACCATGGTGCTTGCCTACGGAGCTGTGAGGGGAACGGCACCGCAGTACCTCCAGGCTCTGATCAGGCCCTACACCCAAACAAGGGCACTGCGTTCATCCACCTCTGGCCTGCTCGCCTCCCTACCACTGAGGAAGTACAGTTCCCGCTCAGCCCAGTCAAAACTGTTCGCTGCTCTGGCCCCCAATGGTGGAACAAACTACCTCACGACGCCAGGACAGCGGAGTCAATCACCACCTTCCGGAGACACCTGAAACCCCACCTCTTCAAGGAATACCTAGGATAGGATAAGTAATCCTTCTCACCCCCCCCCTTAATGATTTAGATGCACTATTGTAAAGTGGCTGTTCCACTGGATGTCAGAAGGTGAATTCACCAATTTGTAAGTCGCTCTGGATAAGAGCGTCTGCTAAATGACTTAAATGTAAATGTAAATAATGTCCGAACTGGCCCCGCAGCTAGAAAGTATCTATGTGTTTTATGGTTTTTTTATGGTTTGAAACCGAAGGCATTGTGAATTTTGGGCCAGCTCTGAATTATGTGATACTTGGCTCCTAAACGAGTTGGGAAAAGTGGGTTTGGTGTCAGTTTGTATCAGTTTGGTGTCAGAATGATATCAAATTGACTGATGGACGGTGAATTGCAGGTGACTCTTGTCCATTTGCAATATGTTTAAGCGGTGAGGTACCATCACCAAAAGCGACATTCTGAAATCAACCCTAACGAGCGATGGAGAGGTTCCAGTATCACTTCCCAGCCATCCCGAGTTCATCAGGCCAGTCAATTTGGCATTCCTGCATGATTTTTATAGCATGACAAATTGGTGATGGTGAATGCCCAGTTAACCATATTGCAAATGCACAGTGACTTTGAAAGGGTGAGAAAACATTACCAAATGGACATTCTGAAATCAACACAAAAAATGGCATCACCATAGTGTCCAGACTGTGCCGAGTCCAACGAGGCGCCCCGCTTGACCGTAGCTCGCTCGGTCTGAGCGCAGCGACCATGAGAAAAATAGGCCCACAATGAAGCCTGCACCACAATGTCATTTGATTTTGGGTGACAGCGGCGGAACCGTTAGGTTTAGAAAGACAATTCAACCACAGGAATGTTACTAAGGTCCTCCCGATCTGTGCAAGCCTAACCTTGACTGTGTGGCATTAACCTTTCATAGTTAAAAGAAGGTGTTTACATCAAAAAGTTTGCATTGACTTCTCTCCCCATAGGAATACATTGGCTTCACCTCGAAATTCAACCTGAGGCCTATGTGGGTTATGAATGCCTTATGAATCTGTCTTCTATGACATTCCATCAGACCACTATGAGGTCTACCTGTGTTGATTCTAAGCTTCCTGGAGCAACCGGAAGTGGTTAAATTCACCCAAAAGGTATTTGGATGTACATCACCAGCAAAGGTGAAAATGACTCTGCATTCAACCCTGTGTAGATCAGTCAATTCTCAACTTAAAGACTTAAAACTCAGGATTCTGTAAGTTTCTATGTCCATCAAGACATGTGTGTATTTATAGCTTCCTGTGCCAACCGGAAGTGCCATAATTAGTGTCTCAGGGGCTGTTTGGAAGGGTTAAAAAAATCAGATCTGTCCAAAACGTCATATGTGTGATTAGGCAACCCCCATGAACTGTAAATCAGTCATTTTTCCCATAAAAATTCAAAGGAAAACTAAATCACACAGATTCACAACTTGGATGGAGGGACGTATTATTGGGGTGCGTAGAGACTGACAGTGCCTCCAATAGTTAGCTTTGAATTATATCAAATTGATTGATGGACGGTGACTTGCAGGTGACTCTTGTCCATTTGCAATATGTTTTAACAGTTAGTTACCATCACCAAAAGTGACATTCTGAAATCAACCCAAACGAGCGATGGATAGGTACCAGAATCACTGCCCAGCCATCCCGAGGTCATCGGGCCAGTCAATTTGGCATTCCTGCACGATTTTTATGGCATGACAAATTGGTGATGGTGAATGTCCAGTTAACCATATTGCAAACGCACAGTGACTTTGCAAGAGTGAGAAAACATCACCAAATGGACATTCTGAAATCAACACAAAAAATGGCATCACCATAGTGTCCAGACTGTGCCGAGTCCAATGAGGCACCCCGCTTGACCGTAGCTCGCTCGGTCTGAGCGCAGCGACCATGAGAAAAATAGGCCCAAAATGAAGCCTGCACCAGTACGTCATTTGATTTTGGGTGACAGCGGCGGAACCGTTAGGTTTAGAAGGACAATTCAAACAAAGGACTGTTCCTAAGGTCCTCCCGATCTGTGCAAGCCTAACCTTGACCGTGTGACATTAACCCTTCAAGGTTAAAAGGAGGTGTTTACATAAAAACAGTTTGCATTGACTTCTCTCCCCATAGGAATACATTGCCTGCTCCCCTAAATACAACCTGGAGTCTATATGGGTTATGAATGCTGTATGAACCTGTCTTCGGTACCAGTCCATCAGGCCACTATAAGGTCTACCTGTGTCGATTCTAAGCTTCCTGGACCAACCGGAAGTGGTTAAAATCACCCTAAAAGTGTATACCCATAACCTGCCTGCAGTTTCATAGACATAGTGCATTCAACCCTGTGTAAATCAGTCAGTTTTAATGGTAAAGACTTAAAACTCAGGATTCTGTAATAGAATACCCCAATGAGGATGTGTGTTGAGTTATAGCTTCCTGTGCCAACCGGAAGTGCCATAATTTGTGTCTCTTAACCATATTGCAAATGCACAGTGACTTTGCAAAAGTGAGAAAACATAAACAAATGGACATGATGAAATCAACACCACGAGTGTTTGAAAGGAACAACAATCACTGCCCGGCCATCCCGAGTTCATCAGGCCAGTCAATTTTGCATTTCTGCAGGATTTTTGAGCATGTCAAATTTTTTATGACATTTGGCCCCCACAAAACTTATGCCTTATGCACAAGTAAAAAAAAAGATTATTATAATAAAATATGACTAAAGTATGTTGATACAGTTCTTATACGTGTGTAATTGACACAAAATTCTAAAGAAGTTCGAAAAACGGTCCAGAAAGCATTTGTTTAGGGGTGTGTGAAGTTTTTTATGAAATTTTGCAATTTTTGACTTTTGACCACTTATGAAATCATGTTCCAAATGGAGAAAACATATGCCTAATGCACAAGTAAAACAAAAAAAAATATGATAATAAAATATGACTAAAGTATGTTGATACAGTTCTTATACGTGTGTAATTGACACAAAATTCGAAAGAATTTCGAAAAACGGTCCAGAAAGCACTTTTTTAGGGGTGTGTGAAGTTTTTTATGAAATTTTGCAATTATTGACTTTTGACTTCTGACTTCCTATGAAATCATATTGTAAATGGAGAAAACACATGCAATAATGAGCAAGTAAAATAAATAAATAATTATGATAATAAAATTGGACAAAAGTATATTCATACAGTTCTTACACATGTGTAATTGACAAAAAAAGCGAAAGAATTTCGAAAAAGGGTCCAGAAAGCACTTTTTTAAGGGGTGATAAGTTTTTGACAAAAAAATCAATTTTTTCAAAATTTGGCTTTTGGATGTTGACTTGGAGTCCATTTTCAATATGAAAAACCACGGTGGAGCGCACACGCCACCTGTTGGATTTTTGAAGTGTTTACAACTGGCAATTGCCATATGGCATTTGAAATACATTTTGCATGAATCAACGCCGATTTGGGTGGTATTGGCCATTGTGTACATGGTTTGTACTATGCCAATGGTTTCCCATTTATTTTTGTCCAATACAGGGGGGGGGTGTTCCCTAACATCTTGTTAATCTTCCCATTGTGCTGATTTTTAAAATGTTTTACACCGAAAACACAACATATATTTATGTTAGATCACCACCAAATTCAAAAACACACAGACATTTTTCACAGCCAAGGATAGAGTCACAAAAGCAGAAATATAGATAAAATGAATCACTAACCTTTGATTATCTCCATCAGATGACACTCATAGGACATCATGTTATACATGTATTGTGTGTTTTGTTCGATAATGTGCATATATATATATATATATATATATATATATATATATATATATATATATATATATATATATATATATATATATTAAAAAATCTCAGGTTACATTGGCGCGTTGATTCCAAAACATCCGGTGATTTCGCAGAAATAATCACAATAAACATTGATAAAAGATGCAAGTGTTATTCACAGAATTAAATATGCAACCGCTGTCAGTCAGATTTCAAAAAAACTTTACGGAAAAAGAATAATCTGAGAACGGCTTGCAGAACCCAAAGAAATAGCCGCCATTTGGCGTCAACAGAACCTACAAAAAAATCTATAAATATACACTTAACTTTGAATATCTTCATCAGAAGGCAGTTCCAGGAATCTCAGTTTGACAATAAATGACTGATTTGTTCCATAAAGCCCATCATTTAGCCACTTGTTGATAGCTTGTTCAGCCCAGCATTCAATTCTCAAAAAGCACGAGCAATTCCTCCAGACAAAAACTCAAAAAGTTCCATTACAGGTTGTAGAAACAAGTCCAATGATGTATGCAATCCATATTTAGGATGTTTTAAACATTAATCAGCAATAAGGTTCCAACCCGGAGAATTTCATTGTCTGAAGAAACTCATTGGAACAGAAGAACACTCTCCCGTGACCGTGCGCAATGAGACCGAGGCTTTCTGCCAGACCACTCACTCAAAGAGCTATTATGAGCCCCTCCTTTATAGTGGAATCATACAAACAGAATCTAAAGACAGTGACATCTTGTGGAAGCCCTAGGAAGTGCATAAACATCCATATCTAAAATGGACATCAAATGGCACTGTTTTCAAAATCGAGCTCTCACCTGTTTGGATTTCTTCTCAGGTTTTTGTCTGCCATATGAGTTCACTCACAGACATAATTCAAACAGTTTTAGAAACTTCAGAGTGTTTCCTATCCACCAGCAATAATACTATGCATATATTCCCATCTGGGAAAAAGTAGGAGGCAGTTTACTCTGGGCACGCCTTTCATCCAAAAGTGAAAATGCTGCCCCCTAGCCCCAACAGGTTTTAAGAAGGAAAGAAATTCCACAAATGACCTTTTAACAAGACACCTGTTAATTGAAATGCATTCTAGGTGACTACCTCATGAAGCTGGTTGAGAGAATGTCAAGATTGTGCAAAGCTGTCATCAAAGCAAAGAGTGGCTACTTTGATGAATTACAGCAGTAACTACGTGAACAGTGTAAATTATAAAATTGCCTTAACCTCTTACACTTATGGTGGCGCTATTTCATTTTTGGAAGAAAAACGTTCCCGTTTTAAACAAGATATTTTGTCACCAAAAGATGCTCGACTATGCATATAATTGCTACTGTTCGAAAGAAAACACTCTGACGTGTCCAGAATGGCAAAACCAAGATGACTTGGCATCCAGGAAATGACAAGGATTTTTGAGGCTCTGTCTTTCATGATCTCCTTATATGGCTGTGAACGCAAGAGGAATGAGTCTGCCCTTTCTGTCGTTTCCCCAAGGTGTCTGCAGCATTGTGACGTATTTGTAGGCAGATCGTTGGAAGATTGACCATAAGAGACCACATTTACCACGTGTCCGCCCGGTGTCCTGCGCCGAAATTGGTGCGCAAAAGTCACCTGCCAGTATTTTTCCATGGGGCACAGAGAGAGAAGCAAGCTTCCACGAACTGCATGTCAATGAAGAGATATGTGAAAAAACACCTTGAGGATTGATTCCAAACAACGTTTGCCATGTTTCGGTCGATATTATGTAGTTAATCCGGAAAAAGTTTCACGTTGTAGGTGACTGCATTTTCGGTCCGTTTCGGTAGCCAGGCGCAATGTAGAAAACGGAACGATTTCTCCTACACACAGACGCTTTCAGGAAACACTGCGCATTTGGTATGTGGCTGGGAGTCTCCTCATTGAAAACATCAGAAGCTCTTCAAAGGTAAATGATTTTATTTATTTGGTTATCTGGCTTTTGTGAAAATGTTGCGTGCTACATGCTACACAAAATGCTATGCTAGCTTTGCATACTCTTACACAAATTAGTCAATTTCTATGGTTCAAAAGCATATTTTGAAAATCTGAGATGACAGTGTTGTTAAGAAAAGGCTAAGCTTGAGAGCAGACGCATTATTTTAATTTTATTTGCGATTTTCAGAAATCGTTAACGTTGCGTTATGCTAATGAGCCTGAGGCTTAGTCACAATCCCAGATCCGGGATGGGGAGTTTCAAGAGGTTAAAGTAGATTTTCTGTTGAGCCAAATACTGTGTGGAGTAGGTAGATAAGTGTTAATGCACTGATGTACACTGAGTGTACAAAACATTAAGGACACCTTCCTAATATTTAGTTGCACCCCCCCCCCCTTCGTTGGGACATTGATTCTACAAGGTGTCAAACTCGTTCCACAGGACCATATTGACTCCAATGTTTCCGGAGTTGCATCAAGTTTGCTGGATATCCTTTGGGTGGTGTTCAATTCTTGATACACACAAACCCCAGCAGCGTTAGAGTTCTTGACATAAACTGGTGCGCCTAGCACCTACTACCATACCCTGTTCAAAGGCACTTAAATCTTTTGTCTTTCCCATTCACCCTCTGAATGGTAAACATACACAATTCATGTTTCAATTGTCTCAAGGCTTAACAAATATTATTTAACCTGTCTCATCGCCTTCATCTACACTGATTGAAGTGGATTTAACAAGTGACATCAATAAGGGATTACAGCTTTCAGATGGATTCACCTGGTCAGCCTATGTCATGAAAAGAGTCTTAAAATGTTGTACATACATTATATTTATTATCTAATTATGAAGTAATTTCTTATGCATATCAACCATTAACACTTATTTGACATATGACCCCCTACGTCAAATAAATGAACATACACAGTTAAATACTGCAAAAAGAGATACTGCAAAAAGTCAAACAAGTTTTTACGTTTAAACATTCTGCCTGATAAAATAGTCCTGACATTAAATGAGGGTTACTACAATACAACATTCAAAACATGAAAACATAACTGCATAACCCCATTAATTAATTAGAGTTGGAATGTAGTTAAAACTCTCAAATTGTTTCCATCAAACAGAAAAACCATCAAGAAAGTTTGATGTACACAATTATATTGTAGATACTGCGCTTTGCCTTTACATTACCCATAGTGTTGTTTATTATGGCCATACAAAGGCAGAGTACAGTGTCTGCATTTTAGGGGTCATAGGTCAAATCAGGGGTTATGGTTGATATGCATAAACATTACTTGGCTGGATAGCAAAAAACTTCAAAGCCATTTTTCTCAGTTCCACTATTGGCGTAGCTTCTGTGTTTTTCCATTGTAGTGCAGTATTGCTTCTGTGGCAGTCTTGAATTGTGGTGGCATTTGCCCCCTTGCCTTTTAAACCATGAAAACACTTTAAAATACATTGGACATAAATATAAAAGCAACATGTAAAGTGTTGGTCCCGTGTTTCATGGGCTGAAATAAATATCAGACATTTTCCACATGCACAAAAGGCTTATTTCTCTCAAATGTTGTGCACACATTTGTTTACATCCCTTTAATCTCTCTAGGGTAGGGGGCAGCATTCAGAATTTTGGATGAAAAGCATGCCCAAATTAAATGGCCCGCTACTCGGGCCCAGAAGATATGATATGCATATAACTGGTAGATTTAGATAGAAAACACTCTACAACTTCCAAAACTGTTGAAATAGTGTCTGTGAGTATAACATAACTGATCTGGCAGGCATAAACCTGAGAAAAATCCATTCAGGAAGTATTTTTTGTTGTTGGTTTTCTATTCAATGCCATTATAGTTTCCATTGACCTCAATTTGCAGTTCCTATGCCATCCACTAGATGTCAACAGTCTTTAGAAATGGTTTCAGGCTTGTATTCGTATAAATGAGGGAGTAAGACCAGTCTGAATGAGTGCACCCTACCGTGTCGCACAGCTTTTTCATTCGCAATCCCGAGAGAGTGCATTTCTTGCTTACGTTTTATATTGACAACGTTATTGTTATAGATCATTTAGGCTAAAAACAACCTGAGGATTGAATATGAACATTGTTTGACATGTTTCTTTACGGATACAATTTTGATTTTTTTGTCTGCCTGTTTTGATTGCGTTTGAGCGTGTGGATTATTGAAGAAAACACGCGAACAAAACTGAGGTTTTTGGATATAAAGAGACTTTATCGAACAAAATGACCTGAATGGACAGGAGATTCCGGCAGCGCCGGACAGGAGGGAGCCTCTGGTGGCTCCTGGCTGACTGATGGGTCTGGCGGCTCCTGGCTGGCTGACGGCTCTGGCGGCTCCTGGCTGACTGGCGCCTCTGGCGGCTCAGGACAGACGGGAGACTCTGGTGGCTCAGGACAGACGGGAGACTCTGGCGGCTCAGGACAGACGGGAGAGTCTGGCGGCTCAGGACAGACGGGAGACTCTGACGGCGCTGGGCAGGAAGAAGACTCTGATAGCACTGGACAGGCGGGAGCACCTGTAGGAAGAAGATGGGAGAGATGGGGGGCTGCCACCGGAAGGCTGGTGCGTGGAGGTGGCACCGGATAGACCGGACTGTGCAGGCACACTGGAGCTCTTGAGCACCGAGCCTGCCCAACCTTACCTGGTTGATTACTCCCCGTAGCCAGGCCAGTGCGGCGAGGTGGAATAGCCCGCACTAGGCTGTGCTGGCGAACCGGGGACACCATGCATAAGGCTGGTGAAAGTACGCCGGACCGAGGAGACGCACTGGAGACCAGATGCGTAGAGCCAGATTCATGGCACCTGGCTCGATGCCCACTCGAGCCCGGCCGATACGAGGAGATTAAATGTACTGCACTGGGCTATGCACACGCACCGGGGACACCATGCGCTCCACCGCATAACACAGTGCCTGCCCGGTCCCTTTCGCTGCTGCTGCTGCCACGCTGCTTGGTCCTCTTTTGGTGGGTGTTTCTGTAACGGATTTCCTCCTTTTCGTCTGAGGAGGAGTAAGAATCGGACCAAACCGCAACGTGGTAAGTGTTAATGATGATTTTAATTAAAGAAAGCACTGAACACCCGAATCAAAACAATAAACAATGACATGAATTTACAAAACCGAAACAGTACCGTGTGGCCCAAACACTCACACGAAAACAAAAACCCACAAACCAAAAGTGAAACCCAGGCTACCTAAGTATGATTCTCAATCAGAGACAACTAAGGACATCTACCTCTAATTGAGAACCATACTAGGCCGAAAACAAAAACCAACATAGAAAAACAAACAGACTGCCCAGCCCAACTCATGCCCTGACCATACTAAAACAAAGAATAAAATAACAGAACTATGGTCAGAACTTGACAGTTTTCTGAATTTGTAAAATGAGCATTTCTGTATTTGAATTTGGCACTCTGCAATCTCACTGGATGTTGGCCAGATGGGATGCTAGCGTCCCACATACTCTAGAGAGGTTAAATCCAGAGCTGCCTCTTGTTGACAACCATTAGTAACAATGAAGTGGCCGGCACTTCGGTCCTGTGCTGGTTTAATTTTTTTTGGCTGCAGGGGCAGTATTGTGTAACTTGTATGAAAGGTGCCCATGTCAAACGGCCTGCTCCTCAGTCATAGTAGCTAATACTTGCATATTATTATGATTAGTATTGGATATAAAACACTCTGAAGTTTCTAAAACTGTTTGAATGATGTCTGTGAGTATAACAGAACTCATATTGTCATGCAAAATCCTGAGTTGAAATCAAAACAGGAAGTCAGAAATCTGAGCTTGTATGTATGAGTCCCCAATGAAATCCACTTGAGATATGAATGATGTTGCACTGCCTAGGGTATCCACTAGATGTCAACCATCAATAGAAATTATAATGAGGATTCTATGTTGTTGTGGGAGTGAATGAGAGCAGAATATCAAAGAGCCATTTTGTGATCACGCTTTTTCCTCATGGGAGTCACTTGCATTCCATTGCTCATGAAGATGAAGGAATACTCCGGTTGGAACTTTATTGAAGCTATATGTTAAAAACATCCTAATGATTGATTCTGTACTTAGTTTGAAATGTTTCTTCGACAGGTAATATCACTTTTTGAAGTTTTTGTCTGATATAACACCGACCAGAATTAGTGTTTGGATATGTATACCAAATGAGCTAACAAAAGAAGGTATTTGGACATAAAAAATGGACATTTTCTAACAAAACAAACATTTATTGTGGACCTGGGATTCCTGGAGTGCTTTCTGATGTAGATCATCAAAGGTAAGGGAATATTTATCATGTAATTTCTTGTTTATGTTGACGCCATCTTTGCGGGTGTGGTGTTTTTACTTTTGAGCGCCGTCTCAGATTATTGCATGCATTTCTTTTTCCGTAAATCTTTTGGAAATCTGATACAGCGGTTGCATTAAGGAGAGGTATATCTATAATTAATGTGTATAACTTGTATTATCATCTACATTTATGATGAGTATTTCTGTTGAAACGATGTGGCTATGCAAAATCACTTGATGTTTTTGGAACTAGTGAATCTAAATAGCCAATGTTAACTCAGATTTTTTTATATGAATATGAACTTTATCAAACAAAACATGCATGTATTGTGTAGCATGAAGTCCTATGAGTGTCATCTGATGAAGATAATTCAAGGTTAGTGATTAATTTTATCTGTATTTATGCTTTTTGTGAATGCTATATTTTGCTGGAAAATGGCTGTGCTTATTGCAGTTTGGTGGAGACCTAACATAATCGTTTGTAGTGCTTTCGCTGAAAGCCTATTTGAAATCAACAACGAGAATAGCTTTAAAATTATATAAGACACATGTATGTTTTAGGAATTGTAATTATGAAATTTCTGTTGTTTGAATTTGGCGCCCTCTATTTTCACTGGCAGTTGTCATATCGATCCCGGTATCGGGATTGCAGCCATAATAATTCCCCTTGACTGACCATCAGGCATACAGGGAAAATAGAGAGTGGCATTCCTCAGGAGGGTCCTGTTGGACATGCTTCATCTCCTCCGAGTTTAGGGAGGCTTCTGGAGGGCCATCATTCAGCCACTCCAACCTCCTGGAGAGGACACTGTCTGTGACCCAAAAGGCACCCTACTCCCTATATGGGGTACTACGTTTGACCAGGGCCCATATGGTTCTGGTAAAAAAGTTGTACACTATATATCAAATCAAATCAAATTTTATTTGTCACATACACATGGTTAGCAGATGTTAATGCGAGTGTAGTTCCATGCAGTAATAACCAACGAGTAATCTAGCTAACAATTCCCAAACTACTACCTTATACACATAAGTGTAAAGGGATAAAGAATATGTACATAAAGATATATGAATGAGTGATATGAATTAGTTATGGTACAGAGCGGAATAGGCAAGATGCAGTAGATGGTATCGAGATGGTATCGAGTAGGGAATAGGGTGCCATGTGGGATGCTGTGTGATTATAACTGGTTTGCTTTCATTTATTAACACATTCCTGCCAATTGTATCCTTGCTGTCACGACTTCTGCCAAAATCGGTCCCTCTCCTTGTTCGGGCGGCGTTTGCCGTCGCTGGCCTTCTAGCCATCGCCGATCCACCTTTCATTTTCCATTTGTTTTATCTTGTCTTCCCACACACCTGGTTCCAATTCCATAATTACATGTTGTGTATTTAACCCTCTGTTTCCCCCATATCCTTGTCCGGAATTGTTTATTGTAAGTGTTTGTGCACGTTATGTCTGGCGTGCAAAGGGTTTTTTCGTCCCATTGTATATATTTATTGTTTTTTGTTCAAGGTGATTTTTATTATTAAACTGCGCTGTTGTAACACAGTCTTTGCTCTCCTGCGCCTGACTTCTCTGCACACTCATTACAGAATTCCAGACCAAATTTATGGAGTCAGCAGGAGCAGGTACCCCGGGTATAGGGGTGGAGGAGCGCGTAGGGAGCACGCAGCAATGCTCCACCATCTTGACACTGCCATGGACTGCGTTGTTCAGACAATGGACCGCTGAAAGAGACAGGGAGTTCCCCCTGCGTCTCCACCAGCACAACCGGGTCTCCATTACGCATCCCTCCTCCTCCTGGTCCCAGTGGGAATAGTCTCTTCCCTTCCCCAGGAATATGATGGGACGGCTGCGAACTGCCAGGGGTTTCAATTACAACTGGACTTATACCTGGCAACCGGCCACCCGGCTCCTTAGAGCCGTGAAAGGGTGTCCGTGCCTCACCGGGAAAGCCCTGGAGTGGGCCAACACTGTGTGGATAGAGGGTGATGCGGCGTTGGACCAGTTTGAGAAGTTCACCCCCTGCTTTTGGGCAGTCTTCGGGTGAGCGCCTCTTCCATCTGATGCAGGGTTGGTTCCTCTGGGTATTGAGGCAGGGCGCTCTGGCGCCACCCTAGGTGAGCCGGTACCATTCTCACCCAGAGACTTCTGTTGCATATATGTTTGTGTATGTCACTTTCCCTGAGCTTCCCCCTCATTCCCAGCATTAGGCGCTCGTCGATTCAGGTGCGGCCAGGAATTTTGTAGATAAATCGTTCGCCCATAGTTTAGGGATCCTTATTGTTTCTGTGGCTGTGCCCTTCCCCGTTTACGCCTTAGATAGTCAACCATTAGGGTCAGGGTTGAAGCCACTGGTCATATGGGCATGATGATGCAGGGGGGTCACAAAGAGAGAATTAGTCTCTTCCTTATTGACTCTCCTGCGTTTCCCATGGTGCTACGCCTACCCTGGTTAGTTTGTCATGACCCTACTGTTTCTTGGCCACAGAGGGCTCTCACGGGGTGGTCGTAAGAGTGGTCGGGGAGGTGTTTAGGGGTTTACATTGGTGCTACTACGGTGGAAAGTCCAGACCAGGTCTCCACCGTGCACATTCCCCCTGAACATGTTGATTTGTCCCTTGCCTTCTCCAAAAAGAAGGCGACTCAATTAACACCCCATCTACGACGATTGTGCGATAAATCTCCTTGTAGAAGCTGCACTTCCCAGGAGTCACATGTATCCCCTCTTGTGTCTGAGCCGTTGAATTGAGATTGTACTTTGTCTCTCTACTGACGCTTAGCTTGTTTGATTGCCTTGCGGAGGGAATAGCTACACTGTTTGTATTCGGTCATGTTTCCGGTCACCTTGCCCTGATTAAAAGCAGTGGTTCGCGCTTTCAGTTTCACGCGAATGCTGCCATCAATCCACGGTTTCTGGTTTGGGAATGTTTTAATCGTTGCAATGGGAACGACATCTTCAACGCACTTTCTAATGAACTCGCACACCGAATCAGCGTATTCGTCAATGTTGTTGTCTGACGCAATACGAAACATATCCCAGTCCACGTGATGGAAGCAGTCTTGGAGTGTGGAATTAGATTGGTCGGACCAGCGTTGGACAGACCTCAGCTTGGGAGCTTCTTGTTTTAGTTTCTGTCTGTAGGCAGGGATCAACAAAATGGAGTTGTGGTCAGCTTTTCCAAAAGGAGGGCGGGGCAGGGCCTTATATGCGTCGCGGAAGTTAGAATAGCAATGGATGTGGTCAGGTTTCTGTGGTCCTATTGCCAGGACCGGCCGGGGGAGTGGGCGGCGCTCGTGCCCTGGGCCGAGATGGCATAGAACTTGCTTCACCACTCCTCCACTAACCTCTCTCCCTTCCAGTGCGTACTGGGGTACCATCCCGTTCTGGCGCCTTGGCATCAGAGTCAGACCGAGGTTCCTGCTGTGGACGACTGGTTCAGGCGCGCAGAGGAGACATGGGAGGCTGTCCGTGTTCAACTTCAGCGGGCTGTGCTGCGCCAAAAGGAGAACGCAGATCGCCACCACAGTGAGGTTCCGGTGTTCGCACTGGGGACCGGGTCTGACCCGAAACCTGCCCGTCCGCCTGCCCTGCCGGAAGCTGGGTCCGCGGTTTTTGGGGCCATTTAAAGTCCTGAGGAGAGTGAATGAGGTTAGTTATACGTTACAGCTTCCACCCGATTACCGCATTAACCCCTCGTTCCTTGTGTCTCTCCTCAGGCCGGTGGTGGCTGGCCCGCTCCAGGAGTCTGAGGTGAGGGAGGTTCCTCCGCCCCCTCTGGACATCAAGGGAGTCCCGGCGTACTCCGTTCGCTCCATACTGGATTTGTGACGTCGGGTGAGGGGTCTTCAGTATCTCGTGGAGTGGGAGGGGTACCGTCCGGTGGAAAGGTGCTGGGTTCCGGTCGAGGAACCCCCACTCAAAAACATCACAGAAAAGACGTATTTTATCAGTAACACCCAATTGAGCTTCAAGTCTTGATTCCAGTCTCAATCATTGGGAAATAATTTCCTTAATACTGTGCTTAAACATGGTACAGTATTTGCATGATAGCTACAATGTTTAGGTCAACAATGTGCATAGACCTAAATGTTGTACGCAAATATTACACTTGCTGCTTCTGAATGGTAGGAGGTAGAATTTGGACTGCAGTGGAAAGTTACATTGATCCAAGATCCAATATGTTTGGTTGTGTGGGAACAGGTCACACATACTATGTGACCCGTTTCAGGAAACTAGGCATATGTCGCAGCACAGTTAGTCATCAAAGCTCTGGATAACATGATAACAGACTAACCAACTCTGCTAGGGCGAGTAAAATGGTCAGAGTTTGTGTGGGGGCTAAAGCTTAAGAGGGTGTGAACGATGCTAAATAGGTGTAGACAAAGAAGAGCTCTCCAGTACTGTTGGTACCAAAAACTTCAAAGGCCATTTTCTTTGAAGTGAGGTTCCAAGTTTAGCAACTTTCTAAGCAGAATTAACTTCCTCATTGTTCCTCCAATGCAGTGTATGATATAACATTTTGTAGGGCTGTGTCTCTGCTTTTACCCAATGTAAAAAACACAATTTCAAATTTTGCTACGTAAGACCAAATCAAGGCAGGTCTGTCACATATTGCACCAGTAATTTCCACCATGATCATCATCATTTACATAAGTATTACACTTTTATCGTATAATTCATATACTCAAATGGAATTTCTTTATTGGGGGGGAGAAGGAAATGTCATATTGCATAAGCTTAGGTATTCATATATGCGGGTAAAGCCTGGACATTATCATATCCCCAGAGGCAGGACAGAGCAGCCAGAAGAGTAAATTTTGGTCAACGTGTAGATTATTGATGAGAGTCAGGTTGAAATGCAGTCAACACCAAAATCCCCCTCCAAACCCCTATGCTATATGTTGACGAAAGATAGTCTTAGCTGGGACTAGCATGACAACAGGGGTCCATACACCATGACGTGCCCAGCATCAAGGCATCACGACTCATGATGCACACACAGCCTCCAGGACTTTGGGAATTCAGTTGATGTACCTAGTGACAAGGCCCCTTAATGTGAAACAGAGTCACCAGGAGCCACCGGTGGCATACATGTGACGAGGTGACAGAGAGGTTTTAGTAGTAAAGTACCACTAATTCCTCTTAGGTCTCTTGAGCTGTGTCTTTGTTTGAAGAGGAGCTCCACTAATTACCGAGGCTGAACAACATATATCCAACCTTTCGCATAACATCTATCCTGTAAAATATCCCTTGAGGCTACACTCATCGTCAATACGTCGATGGTGTGTGTATGCATCTTTCTGTCTGTCGGTTTCTGTGTGAGTGTTGTCATATGCCAGTTGAATTTATGGGGGCATTGCTGGATCTATAGAATGGTGGAACAAGCTGTGTTGAAATTACACCAATTATTTAATTTAGCAAATTCCATATTTAAAATGGCTATAGTATTTTGCTTGAACTCGTGGAATATTGGGTATCTGAGTCTGAGAGTTCCTCACACCACCAGCATGTTCCTCATACATTAACGTTCAAACATGACTCATTTAATGTTTTCCAATTATACTTCTCGTTCTTACTCAGGTTTCATCAATTAGTTCTATTACTGAGATAGAAGGTAAATGGGCAGTTAACCCTATTATTATGGCATTCCCCATAATTAGTTTAAATGTTTTTGTTTAAGAAACAAGCAATTCAAAGTGTATTATATAATCTTCATTTGCACCGACTGGCCCAAGGCTGGTATGATATATGGTGTAAGTGCTCCATCATTTTCATAAAAAATGTTCAGCATTGTCTTGAAACTATTTTTTAGTATCAGTCTGAGCAAACCCCTGGACTGGGGAAGTACTGTGGCTCCTTGTAAATGAAGCATGAAGGTCAGATCATCTCACTCCTTCTTAGGTTTTTAATTGCAAGCCCCTTCATAGTCTGATTATGTGGTACGATTGGTTGCTGGAAAGATAAGGCAGGGCATAATTGAAATAAAACCAATATCCATCTTATCCTCGGCAGATTTTCAAGGTGACTGGTGAGTAGATCAACCTTGTTCTACTGATTACATAGTGCTCTCCAAAGCAATGTTGCTATCCGCAGCAGGAGGTTGTTTTCAAACTCATTCACTACACTGTTCTGCAGATCCGTTTAGGAAATGATTGAGGCTCGGCCCCTTTTTATCAATTTTCGTCTAAAATGACCCAAATCTAACTGCCTGTAGCAAGGATATGCATTATCTTGGTACCATTAGAGAGGAAACACTTTGCAGTTTGTGGAAATGTGAAAGGAATGTGGGCGAATATTTTTTATTTTATTTTACTAGGCAAGTCAGTTAAGAACAAATTCTTATTTTCAATGACGGCCTAGGAACAGTGGGTTAACTGCCTGTTCAGGGGCAGAACGACAGATTTGTATCTTGTCAGCTTGGGGCTTTGAACTTGCAACCTTTCGGTTACCAGTCCAATGTTCTAACCACTAGGCTAACCTGCCACCTATATAACACATTAGATCTGGTAAAAGATAATAGAAAGAAAAAAATGTACTATTTTTTTCATACCATCATCTTTGAAATGCAATTGAAAGGCCATGATTTATTTTTCCAACCCAGCTGGAATTTAGATTTTGGACACTAGATGGTAGCCGTGTATGTGCAAAGTTTTAGACTGATCCAATGAACCATTGTATTTCAGTTCAAAATTTTGTATCAAGGCTGCCCAAATGTGCCTAATTTGTTTATTAATAACTTTTCATTATCAAAACTGTGCATTCCTCCAACAATAGTATGGTATTATTTCACTGTAATAGCTACCGTATAGTGTAGTTGATTAACCTCTAGTGACACCCCATCCCGTGAACGGGACCGTTTTCATCATCTTACACTAATTAGCATAGCGCAACGGACATAAATATTCATAGAAAATATTACTATTCATGAAAATCACAAGTGAAATATATTAAAACACAGCTTAGCCTTTTGTTAATCACCTTGTCATCTCAGATTTTCAAAATATGCTTTACAGCCAATGCTAGACAAGCATTTGTGTAAGTTTATAATTGCCTCGCATAGCATTATGCCTTGCTAGCAGCAAACGACCTTGTCACGAAAATCAGAAAAGCAATCAAATTAAATCGTTTACCTTTGATGAACTTCGGATGTTTTCACTCACGAGACTCCCTGGTAGATAGCCAAAGTTCATTTTTTCCCAAAATATTATTTTTGTAGGTGAAACAGCTCCGTTTGTTCCTCACTTTTGGCTGAGAAATCGCCCAGAAATTGTGGTCACCACAACGCCAATTTTTTTCTCCAAATTAACTCCATAATATCAATAGAAACATGGCAAATGTTGTTTAGAATCCATCCTCAAGGTGTTTATCTAATACATATTCTATAATATATCCGTCGGGACAATTCCTTTCTCTCTAGGACCGATTGGAGTAATGGCTACCTCTGCACTTTACGCGAGAATCTCTCTCGGAGCCACCATGTGACCACTTACGCAATGCGCCCCCATACGGCTATTCTTCAACAGAAAAACTATGTCACAATGCTGTAGACACGTTGGGGAATACGTAAAAAGCGTAAGCTCGTTGATGGCATATTCACAGCCATATAGGGAGTCATTGGAACGCAGTGCTTTCAAAAACTGGGGCACTTCCGGATTGGATTTTCTCAGGCTTTCGCCTGCAACATCAGTTCTGTTATACTCACAGACAATATCTTTACAGTTTTGGAAATGTTAGAGTGTTATCTATCCAAAGCCGTCAATTATATGCATATTCTAGCATCTTTTCCTGACAAAATATCCTGTTTAAAACGGGAACGTTTTTTTTCAAAAAATGAAAACACTGCCCCCTAACACCAACAGGTTATTAACAAGAATTGAAGCTTTCTGCCAATATCAGATATGTCTATGTCCTGGGAAATGTTCTTATTACTTACAACCTCATGCTAATCAAATTAGCCTACGTTATCTCAACCGTTCTGCAGGGGACCCACGCAGGGGACTCCTTAAGAAGTTTAAAAGATTCAGCAAACTACTCAAACCTTAACGCCCTCTCCTATTTGAGGTAAGCTCGGTCAGAAGTGGGAAAACCCAGGTGGGGGTTTTATTCGGAACATAGAAAAGTGCTGTCCCATGACGCCCGGTCCTGCCTGTGCTCAGGGGCTGGTCTTCTGATTTAGTTAAACTCCAAAAGAGAATTGGAGTTTCCTTCATTATTAAACAGTCTAAAATCACATTACATAATTTCACAAATAGTTTAATCTCTACTCATTCATTTTATACAATTAGATGTAAGCCTCATAACTGAGACTGTTGTATAAATAGGATTATGTTAATGTGGCTGTATTGTCTCTCATGAGTTTCACAAAATTGTACTAAATAGACCAGTTCGTAGCTCGTTACTTCACCAATCTTTATTACCTTCTCCAGAACATGAATTTCGTTCGGTTCTCCAGTTCTCAGCTGTGGAAGAAATTCCTTTGTTCTCTCTTATGAAACTCACTCTCTCTATACTGTCTGGCCATGAGGCAGGATTCTCCTCCAGGAATTTACGACCTGAGGTCGCAGCAGCCTGGGTGTAGGAGAGAAAGAGAGAAGGGGATGGTGCAGAGGGAGGGGGAATAGTGCTCGCTGTACCCATAGAGGCCAACGTCATGACAGTGGTGTGGTAGTAGCATTTTTTACGTTATAAGTGTTGCACTGCCATCATTTCTAATGTTTCTGTGTGTACTACTGTGTCTGCACCAATGCCACACTTATCCTCTGATGAATGAGGAGAACCATTGTCTTAATGTAATGAAAAGTAACTCAAGTACCATTAGTTATTTCCAACAGAAGCATTTGTCATGATGCCTCATTTACCAACCAAGATGAGGAATGCAGCCTCATACGGTTGTGTTGAGAGCATGACACATTTTAATACATCACAATAAGTAGACTAAGATGAAACATGTTTGTACATCAAAGCTTTGTCTGTGTTTTGTGTTTTTTTTCAAGTAGAGAGAAGACTGGTTTTCCAGTGAACTGGCTATTATCAAAATGTAATCAGATCCCATGTTGTTATCTACTATTACACCTATCCTATATAGCTAGGAGGGGCAAGTCTGGTTTTTAGCACCTAGATGAAACCTAGCTAATTGCATTAATGTGAGGCAGATTGTTCAAAATGTTCCTACAGAGATCACAGAAGCCAGGACAGTGGGATGCTGTTTAACAAATGGTTTAACCACAGTGAACTTCTCCAATTATATTAAATGTCACACTACCACTGTGCCCCCCCTGTGGTCAATAAATTAAAAGCAATCGGATATTACGAGATCATTCACGAGGTATTGTCTGATTCTAATATGGGTATTCTATATTAGCTACTTCCTGCACTTACATAGGCATACTGTATGTGGCTCATTTCTTTGAACTTCACATTCGGTTCTGTACATGGATGTATATTCCCAAGATAAATAAACAAAATGTTATTTTCCCCCTTTTTATTTATTTATTTCACCTTTATTTAACCAGGTAGGCTAGTTGAGAACAAGTTCTCATTTACAATTGCGACCTGGCCAGGATAAAGCAAAGCAGTTCGACACATACAACGACAGAGTTACACATGGAGTAAAACAAACATACAGTCAATAATACAGTATAAACAAGTCTATATACGATGTGAGCAAGTGAGGTGAGATAAGGGAGGTAAAGGCAAAAAAAGGCCATGGTGGCAAAGTAAATACAATATAGCAAGTAAAACACTGGAATGGTAGGTTTGCAATGGAAGAATGTGCAAAGTAGAAATAAAAATAATGGGGTGCAAAGGAGCAAAATAAATAAATTCATAAAATACAGTAGGGAAAGAGGTAGTTGTTTGGGCTAAAATATAGGTGGGCTATGTACAGGTGCAGTAATCTGTGAGCTGCTCTGACAGTTGGTGCTTAACCTCTTGAACCTCTGGCGGCAGTATTTCATTTTTGGATGAAAAACGTTCCCGTTTTAAACAAGATATTTTGTCACTGTAAGGGTTTTCCTCTGGTGAAAGAGAAGCGGACCAAAATGCAGCGTGGTGGTTATTCATGTTCTTTAAAGGAACTCGACATGAAATAACTAACAAAAACAATACATGTGTGAAAACCTAAACATTCCTATCTGGTGAAAACACAGAGACAGGAACAATCACCCACCAACACACAGTGAAACCCAGGCTACCTAAATATGGTTCCCAATCAGTGACAATGATTAACACCTGCCTCTGATTGAGAACCATATCAGGCCAGACATAGAAATAGACAAACAAGACATCCAACATAGAATGCCCACTCAGATCACACCCTGACCAACCAAAACTTACAAAGCAAACTATGGTCAGGGTGTGACAGTCACGAAAAGATGCTCGACTATGCATATAATTGACAGCTTTGGAAAGAAAACACTGACTTTTCCAAAACTGCAAAGATATTGTCTGTGAGTGCCACAGAACTAATGACACAGGCGAAACCAAGATGAAATATCATACAGGAAGTGAGCCCGATTTTGGAGGTGCTGTGTTCCAATGTCTTATTATATGGCTGTGAATGCGCATGGAATGAGCCTACATTTTCTGTCGTTTCCCCAAGGTGTTTGCAGCATTGTGACATATTTGTAGGCATATCATTGGAAAATTGACCATAAGAGACTACATTAACCAGGTGTCCGCTCGGTGTCCTCAGTCAAAACTATTGCGTAATCTCCAGGTGCGTGCATTTTTCCATTTTGAACAGAGGAGAAACCAAACTGCAACGAGTGATTTATCATCGAATAGATATGTGAAAAACACCTTGAGGATTGATTCTAAACAACGTTTGCCATGTTTCTGTCGATATTATGGAGTTAATTTGGAAAAAGGTTTGCGTTGTAATGACCGAATTATCGGGGGTTTTTCTTAGCTAAACGTGATGAACAAAACGGAGCGATTTCTCCTACACAAATAATATTGTTGGAAAAACTGAACATTTGCTATCTAACTGAGAGTCTCCTCATTGAAAACATCCAAAGTTCTTCTAAGGTAAATGATTTTATTTGAATGCTTTTATTGTTTTTGTGAAAATGTTGCCTGCTGAATGCTAGACTTAATACTATGCTAGCTATCAATACTCTTAAACAAATGCTTGTGTAGCTATGGTTGAAAAGCATTTTTTTGAAAATCTGAGATTACAGTGTTGTTAACAAAAGGCTAAGCTTGTGAGCCAATATATTTATTTCATTTAATTTGCGATTTTCATGAATAGTTAACATTGCGTTATGGTAATGAGCTTGAGGATATAATTACACTCCCGGATACAGGTTTTTTTCTTAGCCAAACGTGATGAACAAAACGGAGCGATTTCTCCTACACAAATAATCTTTTTGGAAAAACTGAACATTTGCTATCTGAGAGTCTCCTCATTGAAAACATCCAAAGTTCTTCAAAGGTACATTATTTTATTTGAATGCTTTTCTTGTTTTTGTGAAAATGTTGCCTGCTGAATGCTAGGCTTAATGCTATGCTAGCTATCAATACTCTTACACAAATGCTTGTGTAGCTATGGTTGAAAAGCATTTTTTGAAAATCTGAGATGACAGTGTTGTTAACAAAAGGCTAAGCCTGTGAGCCAATATATTTATTTCATTTCATTTGCGATTTTCATGAATAGTTAACGTTGCGTTATGGTAGAGAGCTTGAGGCTATAATTACGCTCCTTGATACGGGATTGCTCGTCACAACAGTTTAAAGCTAGTGAGGGAGATAAGTGTTTCCAGTTTCAGAGATTTTTGCAGTTCGTTCCAGTCATTGGCAGCAGAGAACTGGAAGGAGAGGCGGCCAAAGAAAGAATTGGTTTTGGGGGTGACTAGAGAGATATCCCTGCTGGAGCATGTACAACAGGTGGGAGATGCTATGATGACCAGCGAGCTGAGATAAGGGGGGACTTTACCTAGCAGGGTCTTGTAGATGACATGGAGCCATTGGGTTTGGCGATGAGTATGAAGCAAGGGCCAGCCAACGAGAGCGTACAGGTCGCAATGGTGGGTAGTATATGGGGCTTTGGTGACAACTGATTGCACTGTGATAGACTGCATCCAATTTGTTGAGTAGGGTATTGGAGGCTATTTTGTACATGACATCGCCAAAGTCGAGGATTGGTAGGATGGTCAGTTTTACAAGGGTATGTTTGGCAGCATGAGTGAAGGATGCTTTGTTGCGAAATAGTAAGCCAATTCTAGATTTAACTTTGGATTGGAGATATTTGATATGGGTCTGGAAGGAGAGTTTACAGTCTAACCAGACACCTAAGTATTTGTAGTTGTCCATGTATTCTAAGTCAGAGCCGTCCAGAGTAGTGATGTTGGACAGGCGGGCAGGTGCGGGTAGCGATCGGTTGAAGAGCATGCATTTAGTTTTACTTGTATTTAAGAGCAATTGGAGGCCACGGAAGGAGAGTTGTATGGCATTGAAGCTTGCCTGGAGGGTTGTTAACACAGTGTCCAAAAGAAGGGCAAGAAGTATACAGAATGGTGTCGTCTGCGTAGAGGTGGATCAGAGACTCACCAGTAGCAAGAGCGACCTCATTGATGTATACAGAGAAGAGAGTCGGTCCAAGAATTGAAGCCTGTGGCACCCCCATAGAGACTGCCAGAGGTCCGGACAGCAGACCCTCCGATTTGACACACTGAACTCTATCAGAGAAGTAGTTGGTGAACCAGCCGAGACAATCATTTGAGAAACCAAGGCTGTCGAGTCTGCCGATGAGGATGTGGTGATTGACAGAGTCGAAAGCCTTGGCCAGATCAATGAACACGGCTGCACAGTAATGTTTCTTATCAATGGCGGTTAAGATATTGTTTAGGACCTTGAGCGTGGCTGAGGTGCACCCATGACCAGCTCTGAAACCAGATTGCATAGCAAGAAGGTATGGTGAGATTCGAAATGGTCGGTAATCTGTTTGTCGACTTGGCTTTCGAAGACCTTAGAAAGGCATGGTAGGATAGATATAGGTCTGTAGCAGTTTGGGTCAAGAGTGTCCCCCCCTTTGAAAAGGGGGATGACCGCAGCTTTTAACCATACCACGTGGTTAAACTCTTAGACTATCGATTCCGACAGAATAAAAACAATTATTTGATACTAGTCTGCAGCTAGAATTTCGATATCATTGAACGTGAAGACCGACAATCACCGAAACATCTATTCTATAACAACATTAATGAATTTTACTCTGAACAATCCATTCTAATGGCAGAGAGAGAGAGGGTCGACAAACTCTCCAACAGAAACAAACTTTTCAACAGAGATCCCGACGACACACTGAGCCTAAAAAAAATATATATATATTGATTGCAATTATTCCTGAATGATTGAGCGTTCATGTGTAAAAGATTAGCGTTTCAATTAATTATCAACTTTGTAGTGTCTCTCAGTTGAAACCCATTTCCCTTTTGTCCACCAAGCCGCGATACCGGTTTATCCCACTAGGGAAACTACGCTATCATTTCCTTGTAATTATATCTACTGTTTGTTTATGCCTTTCTGTGATTTCTTAGTTTGTAAATAATTGATTTAAGACTATTGATGTATTGATGACTCATAGTGAAGACTGGGTTTGTGCAGAACCAACAATTTACAACTTTTGGAATGAGACTAACGTGAGGTAAAGAATGATTTATGAATTCGAAGACGAATTGATCAGATATTAAAATATCTGAAAGTTACATTAGGAAAATTATAACTTTGTAATCTGAATATTTTCCTTGGTGCCCCGAAATCCTAGTTAATTACAGTTACATGATTATTCAGTTAAATTGAGTAATAATAATTACAGAGAGTTAAAAAGTCTTCAGTTTTAATGATGCCAAAGACACGACACCACACAGAGTGCAGCACCTCCCCCTGCAGCTTGTCAGTTTAGACAGGCTGCTAGGCAATACCCTGAAAAAAAACTGTTTGTGATTTCAAATATCTGTAGCTTCCCATTCAATAGTGTAATGAGCAGACTCTTTTATATCATTAAGTCTATCATGACAATTCCTGCTAGACATATCCTCTGCACCTGCGAGGAGAACTTTATCTTCCTCTCATGGGATCGAGACTTATATTGTTTATACCTTGGAGACAATTGCTCTGAAATACAACTGATCTCCATCTTTAGAGATTGGAAGATTAATTATTATTAAGTTCTTTTAATTGAGGCATCAAAGCATTAACCTCTGACTGTCTTTGTTGTGGTGTCCAGCCTTCACAACAATTATCCCCATCCATTTAGCTGGAGCTTTTTCTCTGATTTTTAATACCCTTGTTAACTTGAGAGGTTTTGTAAATCTCCTGTGAAAGATATTTAGAGCTTTCAATTTTTGCCTTGATTCAGATAGGCTGGGCAACAAATAAAATATTTCATCTACTATGTGCTTGAATTTTCTATGATCATCAAAAGGAATAATCACCCTTTACACTGGCACTCTTGTCTAGTTGGGATTATTTATTATAAACACAGTTAGTGGTTGACTATATCTCTATTGTTGTTCTCGATTCTCCTATTTTGTTGGAGAGTGGAAATGTGATTGGACTGTTACATTTACGGCCATCATTATTTTATCTTAAATATTTTTGCGATAGAGGAGTGTCGTGGAAATTCATACTGAGAGACACTTAGTCATTTCATTAATTAAACAATCATTTTTATTTAATATTGATTAATACAATAATGAAACCAGTCAACACAACAGTCTTGACTGTTGGGCCGAGGAGCCTCACCTTTACACAAATGCAAAGTATTATATACAGCTGACACTAAAAATACTTAGTCATGGTTGGTTACACCCCTCTGATGCAGATTGAGGCATCATAAGCCACCCTGGGTTAATCCGGTCATTATCTGCCGGTTGTTGTCTTAACCCCACCCTGGCTTAGTCTCCAGATGCAAGGAGGATTTTGAGACAATGAGGGATTGTTCTAAACTCTTCCAGGCTCTCTCTATCTCAGTTACACCCACCGTATCTTGTCTATGTAATGCAGTCTTTAACTCATTTGTCAGCTCAAGCCAAACAAACTCCCTCACGACGCCAGGACAGCGGAGTCAATCACCACCTTCCGGAGACACCTGAAACCCCACCTCTTCAAGGAATACCTAGGATAAGATAAGTAATCCTTCTCACCACCCCCCTTAATGATTTAGATGCACTATTGTAAAGTGGCTGTTCCACTGGATGTCAGAAGGTGAATTCACCAATTTGTAAGTCGCTCTGGATAAGAGCGTCTGCTAAATGACTTAAATGTAAATGTAAATGTAAATCTCTAGTGACCATACGCCCAGATTAACGGCAGGGAACTAGAGTGGAGACCATAAAAACACAGCATTAGTAGGACAGAAATGTCTTACTATTAGTTAAATGTTAGTTGCTAACTGTTAATATCAAATAAATCAGGGAAATACGTAATTTTTCTATCACAGGAGCTACTTGTTTTCTAAATATTGTGCTGAAACAGGATGCGTCGTACTGATGAGAGGTAGAATACACAAGGTGCAAATTTGAAATTTGGTTATGCGTCAGCAGTTTCTCTTGTTATGTCTGTCAGTCACTAACAGTAACTCAATTAGACCATGTCAGCTAAAATGTTTTAGATTGGAAAGTTAGTTTAGCCAGCTATCTAAACTTATACTTATGGTTGAATTACCGACTGGGCACACAGTGCACTTGCCCAGAGGACCTGACCTCCAGAGGTTTTGTTAGTCTTACTCAGATATCATATTAACATGGCATGAGTCTCTCCACGCTATGGAAAAATGTGTAGAATTGCTTCAAATTTGCTTTAACTTCTTGCGTCGAGCAATCCCGGATCCGGGATTCTATTTATAGCCTCAAGCTCATTAGCATAACGCAACGTTAACTATTCATGAAAATCGCAAATGAAATGAAATAAATATATTTGCTCTCAAGCTTGGACTTTTGTTAACAACACTGTCATCTCAGATTTTCAAAATATGCTTTTCAACCATAGCTAAACAAGCATTTGTGTAAGAGTGTTGATAGCTAGCATAGCTATAAGCCTAGAATTCAGCCAGCAACATTTTCACAAAAACAAGAAAATCATTCAAATATAATCATTTACCTTTGAAGAACTTCAGATGTTTTCAATGAGGAGACTCTCAGTTAGATAGCAAATGTTCAGTTTTTAAAAAAAATATTATTTGTGTAGGACAAATCGCTCCGTTTTGTTCACGTTTGGCTATGAAAAAACCTGTATCCAGTTATAGCCTCAAGCTCATTAGCATAACGTAACGTCAACTATTTATGAAAATCGCAAATGAAATGAAATGAATGTGCTAGCTCTCAAGCTTAGCCTTTTCTTAACAACACTGTCATCTCAGATTTTCAAAATAAGCTTTTGAACCATAGCAAAACAAGCATTTGTGATAGCTAGCGTAGCATTTAGCGTAGCATTTAGCGGGCAACATTTGCACAAAAACCAGATAAGGATTCAAATAAAAATCATTTACCTTTGAAGAACTTCGGATGTTTTCAATGAGGAGACTCTCAGTTACATAGCAAATGTTCAGTTTTTCCTGAAAGATTCTTTGTGTAGGAGAAATCTCTTTTGTACATCACGTTTGGGTACCAAAAAAATAAGAAAATTCAGTCAACAAAACGGCGAACTGTTTTCCAAATTAACTCCATAATATCAACTGAAACACGGCAAACGCTGTTTAGAATCAATCCTCAATGTGTTTTTCACATATCTCTTCATTGATATATGTTCGTGGTAGTCTCCTTTCTCCGGTGAATCGCTTGGAAAAAGACGTGCAGTTGAAGATGACGCACCAATTTCGACGGAGGACACCGGTCGGACACCTGGCAAATGTAGTCTCTTATGGTCAATCTTCCAATGATATGCCTACAAATACGTCACAATGCTGCATACACCTTGGGGAAACGATAGATAGGGCAGGCTCATTCCTGTCGCATTCACAGCCATATAAGGAGACAATGAAAAACAGAGCGTCAAAAATCCTGCTCATTTCCTGGTTGCAGTTTCATCTTGGTTTTGCCTGTAGCTTCTGTTCTGGGGCACTCACAGACAATATCTATGCAGTTCTGGAAACGTCAGAGTGTTGTCTTTCCAAAGCTATCAATTATATGCATAGTCGAGCATTTTTGTGACAAAATATTGCGCTTAAAACGGGCACGTCTTTTTATCCAAAAATGAAATAGCGCCCCCATAGATTTAACAGGTTAAAAACGGCAACATTTTCTCTATTCCCCACGGCAAAATGTGTATAATTTCATAATGTAAAATGTATATTTTCTGACAATGTTACTTAGGGCCCCCAAAAGTCTAGGGCTGTCTCTGACTGTATGTGTGGATACGGGTATTCAGACCCGTGAGCCACTGCGGCCCCTCATGATGAGTTCAGATTTTTTTGTGGCCCCCATCAAAGTTTTTAATTTGCCCCACCAAGATTGACATGCTAAAATTGCCACTGTTCAGGGTATAACACAATAACATCACCTTCTATGTGTGACAGGCAGGGAGACGGTGCGTTCTGAGAAATCATGCTCCTATTCATTTGCATTTCTCTTATATATTGTACAGCAAATTGTTTGTTTCATGTGTCATACCAGTGTCTTCCCTCCACTTAAGGAAATGTTTACAATAACAATCTTTGGAGCCAGTTGCAATACGTTAAGGGAGAAATTAGACCCTGATCTAACACAGCTATGATGTCTGCAGCAGGATACCGCTGTATCCATGTTCATTTCTTATTTCATTTTACCTTGTACACAAGCTCTCAGCACAGGTTTCTAAAGGGTTTGATCTTTACATCCAGGATTTCTTTAAACAATAGAAATGTATTTGTGGCTGAGTGCTTATTTTTCCCCACATTATGTTCAAGACCTTATAACAACACTGTACTGTGAGGCTCAGAGGAATGTGAAATCGATGATTATCCTGGCTTTTCCTTGTGTTATACATTCTCTTTTCTTCTTCTGTGGTCTCACGACATGCAGGACTGTGCAATAATGTCCGTCATGACTATGGCAGAGGGACAAGTTTGCTCATTGTATTTCAGAGGGAGCTTTACAATTAGTAATATCAGAAGGAAGTTTTAATTAAAAGCGATACGTACAAGCTCTTGTGCTTCCAGGATTTCCATCGCTTTCACACTTTTACACTGAACAGCATTTGGCTGGGTTGAGGCTCAATCCCTGAGCCTATGTTCAGCAATGCTCACTATGTCCAATGTAATATAGTTACAGTCGTGTGATTCCTAATGATGGCAGATTGTGAAGGGCTGTGTGTCAATGTGGAAGAATAATACAGGGTATTCAGCATCTTGAATGAACAGAAAGGAAGCATGTAAGCAATGACCTAGCTGTTCTACTTCAGTGATAGGTATTCTCAAGGAGAGACATTTCACCATCTTTCAAATAACCTCAAATGGGAAATTAATAGCTCTTTAATCGATTTTGATCCTTCACAAATAAACAATGGTTGCAAACAATGGTGTTTAGGTATTGACTGAGTAGAGAAAATAAGTGGATTCTGGCATGTTTATGATTAATACTTGTTTAATTTTTTTTATTTCACCTTTATTTAACCAGGTAGGCTAGTTGAGAACAAGTTCTCATTTGCAACTGCGACCTGGCCAAGATAAATCATAGCAGTGTGAACAGACAACACAGAGTTATTATTATTTATTATTATTTACATTGAGTAAACAATAAACAAGTCTATAACACAGTAGAAAAAAAGGGTCTATATACATTGTGTGCAAAAGGCATGAGGAGGTAGGCAAATAATTACAATTTTGCAGATTAACACTGGAGTGATAAATGATCAGATGGTCATGTACAGGTAGAGATATTGATGTGCAAAAGAGCAGAAAAGTAAATAAATAAAAACAGTATGGAGATGCGGTAGGTATAATAGGTTGGGCTATTTACCGATAAGACTATGTACAGCTGCAGCGATCGGTTAGCTGCTCAGATAGCAGATGTTTGAAGTTGGTGAGGGAGATAAAAGTCTCCAACCTCAGCGATTTCTGCAATTCGTTCCAGTCACAGGCAGCAGAGAACTGGAACGAAAGGCGGCCAAATGAGGTGTTGGCTTTAGGGATGATCAGTGAGATACACCTGCTGGAGCGCGTGCTACGGGAGGGTGTTGCCATCGTGACCAGTGAACTGATATAAGGCGGAGCTTTACCTAGCATGGACTTGTAGATGACCTGGAACCAGTGGGTCTGGCGACGAATATGGAGCGAGGGCCAGCCGACTAGAGCATACAAGTCACAGTGGTGGGTGGTATAAGGTGCTTTAGTGACAAAACGGATGGCACTGTGATAAACTGCATCCAGTTTGCTGAGTAGAGTGTAGGAAGCTATTTTGTAGATGACGTCGCCGAAGTCGAGGATCGGTAGGATAGTCAGTTTTACTAAGGTAAGTTTGGCTGCATGAGTGAAGGAGGCTTTGTTGCGGAATAGAAAGCCGATTCTGGATTTGATTTTCGATTGGAGATGTTTGATATGAGTCTGGAAGGAGAGTTTACAGTCAAGCCAGACACCTAGGTACTTATAGATGTCCACATATTCAAGGTCGGAACCATCCAGGGTGGTGATACTAGTCAGGCGTGCAGGTGCAGGCAGCGAACGGTTGAAAAGCATACATTTGGTTTTACTAGCGTTTAAGAGCAGTTGGAGGCCACGGGAGTGTTGTATGGCATTGAAACTTGTTTGGAGGTTAGATAGCACAGTGTCCAAGGACGGGCCAGAAGTATATAGAATGGTGTCGTCTGCGTAGAGGTGGATCAGGGAATCGCCTGCAGCAAGAGCAAAATCATTGATATATACAGAGAAAAGAGTCGGCCCGAGAATTGAACCCTGTGGCACCCCCATAGAGACTGCCAGAGGACCGGACAGCATGCCCTCCGATTTGACACACTGCACTCTGTCTGCAAAGTAGTTGGTGAACCAGGCAAGGCAGTCATCAGAGAAACCAAGGCTACTGAGTCTGCCGATAAGAATATGGTGATTGACAGAGTCGAAAGCCTTGGCAAGGTCGATGAAGACGGCTGCACAGTACTCTCTTTTATCGATGGCTGTTACGATATCGTTTAGTACCTTGAGCGTGGCTGAGGTGCACCCGTGACTGGCTCGGAAACCCGATTGCACAGCGGAGAAGGTACGGTGTGATTCGAGATGGTCAGTGACCTGTTTGTTGACTTGGCTTTCGAAGACCTTAGATAGGCAGGGCAGGATGGATATAGGTCTGTAACAGTTTGGGTCCAGGGTGTCTCCCCCTTTGAAGAGGGGGATGACTGCGGCAGCTTTGCAATCCTTGGGGATCTCAGACGATATGAAAGAGAGGTTGAACAGGCTGGTAATAGGGGTTGCGACAATGGCAGCGGATAGTTTCAGAAATAGAGGGTCCAGATTGTCAAGCCCAGCTGATTTGTACGGGTCCAGATTTTGCAGCTCTTTCAGAACATCTGCTATCTGGATTTGGGTAAAGGAGAACCTGGAGAGACTTGGGCGAGTAGCTGCGGGGGGCGGATCTGTTGGCCGAGGTTGGAGTAGCCAGGCGGAAGGCATGGCCAGCCGTTGAGAAATGCTTGTTGAAGTTTTCGATAATCATGAATTTATCGGTGGTGACCGTGTTACCTAGCCTCAGTGCAGTGGGCAGCTGGGAGGAGGTGCTCTTGTTCTCCATGGACTTCACAGTGTCCCAGAAATTTTTGGAGTTGGAGCTACAGGATGCAAATTTCTGCCTGAAGAAACTGGCCTTAGCTTTCCTGACTGACTGAGTGTATTGGTTCCTGACTTCCCTGAATTTGCACATCACTGCTATTGCAGTCCGCCACAGGATGTTTTTGTGCTGGTCGAGGGCAGTCAGGTCTGGAGTGAACCAAGGGCTATATCTGTTCTTAGTTCTGCATTTTTTGAACGGAGCATGCTTATCTAAAATGGTGAGGAAGTTACTTTTAAAGAATAAACAGGCATCCTCAACTGACGGGATGAGGTCAATGTCCTTCCAGGATAACCGGGCCAGGTCGATTAGAAAGGCCTGCTCACAGAAGTTTTTTAGGGAGCGTTTGACAGTGATGAGGGGTGGTCGTTTGACTGCGGCTCCGTAGCGGATACAGGCAATGAGGTAGTGATCGCTGAGATCCTGGTTGAAGACGGTGGAGGTGTATTTGGAGGGCCAGTTGGTCAGGATGACATCTATGAGGGTGCCCTTGTTTAGAGATTTAGGGTTGTATCTGGTGGGTTCCTTGATGATTTGTGTGAGATTGATGGCATCTAGCTTAGATTGTAGGACTGCCGGGGTGTTAAGCATATCCCAGTTTAGGTCACCTAACAGAACAAACTCTGAAGCTAGATGGGGGGTGATCAATTCACAAATGGTGTCCAGGGCACAGCTGGGAGCTGAGGAAGGTCAGTAGCAGGAGGCAACAGTGAGAGACTTATTTCTGGAGAGGGTAATTTTCAAGATTAGTAGTTCGAACTGTTTGGGTATGGACCTGGAAAGTATGACATTACTTTGCAGGCTCTCTCTGCAGTAGACTGCAACTCCTCCCCCTTTGGCAGTTCTATCTTGACGAAAAATGTTATAGTTGGGTATGGAAATCTCAGAATTTTTGGTGGCCTTCCTGAGCCAGGATTCAGACACGGCAAGGACATCAGGGTTAGCAGAGTGTGCTAAAGCAGTGAGTAAAACAAACTTAGGGAGGAGGCTTCTGATGTTGACATGCATGAAACCAAGGCTTTTTCGATCACAGATCAACAAATGAGGGTGCCTGGGGACATGCAGGGCCTGGGTTTACCTCCACATCACCCGCGGAACAGAGGAGGAGTAGTATGAGGGTGCGGCTAAAGGCTATCAAAACTGGTCGACTAGAGCGGTGGGGACAGAGAATAAAAGGGGCAGATTTCTGGGCATGGTAGAATATATTCAGGGCATAATGCGCAGACAGGGGTATGGTGGGGTGCGGGTACAGCGGAGGTAAGCCCAGGCACTGGGTGATAATGAGAGAGGTTGCATCTCTGGACATGCTGATTGTAATGAGTGAGGTCACAGCATGTTTGGGAGGTTGGACAAAGGGGGTGCCAGGGGTATGAAGAGTCGAACAAGTGGCTCCATTGTAAACTAAAACAATGATAACTAACCTGAACAACAGTATACAAGGCATATTGACATTTGAGAGAGACATATAGGGAAGCATACAGTAATCACAGGTGTTGAATTGGGAGAGCTAGCTAAAACAGTAGGTGAGACAACAACAGCTAATCAGCTAGCACAACAACAGCAGGTAAAATGGCGTTGACTAGGCAGGGAGGGTCGGATTAACTACACACAGAGACTGAGTGCGGCTGGGGCCGACAGATAAAACATAAACAAGCTGAATGGAGTACCTTGATTAATGGACAGTCCAGCATGCATCAGCTATGTAGCCAGGTGATCAGTGTCCAGGGGGCAGCGGTGGATGGGGCAGGGAAGCAGAAGGTGCAGAAGGTAAAGCCGCTAGCAGTGGCTAACCATGGCTAAATAGCTTGTAGCTAGTTAGCTTCTGGAGGTTCTTGAATGTGTTCTAAAAATTAAAAATAACAGCAGATTCCGTATCACATTGGGTGAGGCAGGTTACCGGGAGGTATAATCGAATTAAAAATCGAAAAGAGATTGAAAGTAAATATGGGTCCAGTGAGTGGTTGGCCTGGCTGGGGACGCGGCGATTCAGACAGTTAGCAGGCCTGTGCTAACAAGCTAACAGTTAGTAGGCCGGGGCTAAACAAGCTAGCAGTTAGCAGACAGGGGCTGAGCAAGCTAGCAGTTAGCAGGCCGAATTAGCAAACAAGCAGATAGCAAGGAGTTGAGTCTGTTTATGCCTCTTCATGCGGTGACATCGATAGACCGGTCGTGGGTCCTGATATTGTAGCCCAGGAGTATGCTTCGGTGGTAGCACAGGAGCTCTGGCCGGGCTAGCTTCAAGCTCAGTGGATGGAAACGCTAGCCAGGAGTAATCATCCGGGGTTGCGGTTAGCTAGTTAGCTAGTTGTGAAGATCCAGATGAGAATGTTCCGTTTGCGGTGGGAATCCGGGGATAAAAATAAAATACAAATAATAGGTCCGTTATGCTCTGGTTAGAGTCGTGTTGTTCGAACTGGCGAGAGCTTTCCGAGCTAAAGGTTAGCTGAAGACCGCTAGCAATGGTTTGCTGACTGATAGCTGGTAGTTAGCTGGCTAGATTCAGTTGAGGGGTTCCGGATCCAAAGTAAATATATATACTTTAGAAAAAAAAGCAGATCCACGCTACATTGGGTGAGGCGGGTTGCAGGAGAGTATTTAGATGTTGAGGTTTCGCAAAATGTTTTAAAAGATATGCGAAGAAGAATATGTTTAAAAATAAAAATAAAAATAAAACCATAAAAAAACTATATATACAAGGGACACGACACGACAGTACGTCCGACTGCTACGCCGTCTTGGTTTCAGCTGACTTAATAGTCATGCATGCTTTTCAGGAGTGTCTGACAGCAGCTCAGATTAAAAAAAAACTATATGGGTGAATAATATACGTCACAAAACCCCACAAGGTAGTTAAGTGGGCAAATTTATCTAATAACTTTATTTGTTATTTTTTCTAAGTGTCTCATAAGAGGCAATCAGCGATTGAAACAATAACAAAGCATTGTCCTCGCTACTGTTTTGCTAATGAGCTGGGGGATGAGGCTGGAGAAATTTAACCAAGCTCAAATTCATTGACAGAGCTATGGATGCAAGGACTGACCATGCATGAAGTTAAACATTTAAAGTTTTAATCATGTTTTGAGTCTACAAATGTTTGTTTACAGTTCCTTTGAAAAATATTCATGCCCTTGGAATTTTTACGATTTGTTTCATTGCAACCTGTATTTTAAATGGATTTTTATTTGGATTTCGTGTAATGGACATACACAAATTAGTCAAATTGTGAAATTAAATGAAAAAAAAGTTTAAATAAAGTTTAAAAAATTAAAAAATGGAAAAGTGGTGAGTAAATACGTATTCACCCCCTTTGCTATGAAGCCCCTAAATAAGATCTAGTGCAACCAATTACCTTCAGAAGTCACACAATTAGTTAGATTGCACACAGTTGGACTTTATTTAACTGTCACATGATCTGTCACGTGATCTCAGTATATTTACACCTGTTCTGAAAGGCCCCAGTCTGCAACACCACTAAGCAAGAGGCACCACTAAGCAAGTGACACCATGAAGACCAAGGAACTCTCCAAACAGGTCAGGGACAAAGTTGTGGGGAAGTACAGATCAGGGTCGGGTTATAAAAAAATATCAGAAACCTTGAACATCCCACGGAGCACCGTTAAATCCCTTATTAAAAAATGTAAAGAATATTGCACCACAACACACCTGCCAAGAGAGGGCCGCCCACAAAAACTCACAGACCACGCAAGGAGGGCATTAATCAGAGAGGCAACATAGAGTCCAAAGATAACCCTGAAGGAGCTGCAAAGCTCCACAGCAGAGATTGGAGTATCTATCCATAGGACCACTTTAAGCCGTACACTCCACAGAGCTGGGCTTTATGGAAGAGTGGCAAGAAAAAAGCCATTGCTTAGAGAAGAAAATTAACAAATACGTTTGGTGTTCACCAAAAGGCATACTCCCCAAACATATGGAAAAAGGTACTTTGGTCAGGTGGGACTAAAACATAGCGTTTTGGCCATCAAGGAAAACGTTATGTCTGGTGCAAAACCAACACCTCTCATCACCCCGAGAGTACCAATAGTTAAAGATTTATGTACACTAGCGGAACCAATCCAACTTGAAGGAGCTGGAACAGTTTTGCCTTGAAGAATGGGCAAAAATCCCAGTGGCTAGATGTGCCAAGCTTATAGAGACATACCCCAAGAGACTTGCAGCTGTAATTGCTGCAAAAGGTGTCTCTACAAAGTATTGACTTTGGGGGGGGGGTGAATAGCTCAAGTTTTCAGTTTTTTTGTCTCCTTTCTTGTTCGTTTCACAAGAAAAAATATTTTGCATCTTCAAAGTGGTAGGCACGTTGTGTAAATCAAATTATACAAACCCAAAAAATCAATGTTAATTCTAGGTTGTAAGGCAACAAAGTAGGAAAAATGCCAAGGGGGTGTATACTTTCGCAAGCCACTGTACAAATATTGGAGTAAAACAAGCTTATATTTTGGGTTCTGATGGGGTATGACAGTTGAACTAAGAAAATGAGGCATGTTTAAAAGTTACAATCTTCAAGAAACAATGGGTAAATATAATTTCTTTAAGTCCAAAAATGGATGTAGCTACTGCAAATTGCAGCCTTACATTTTTTTTGCCATCTTATGCCACATTTTTGCCATCCCAGACAAATTGTCCACTTTGTGTGCAAATTCTTATGTCATGAACAATTGTCAGATGTCTCGGCTTCTTCAGTGTGACAGGGTCTAGTTCTTATGATTTAAGTACCACTACGTGTTTTCATAGGCTCCGACAAAGTTCTGGCAGTGTCAGAAATGTTTTGCTTTTCTCATGTAGTGTGGCTGTTGTTACGAGCTGTTAGCAGTTTATGTTATTCTTCAATAACACAGATCCCAAAGCAAATCGGGGGAAAAAATAAATTGATTCAAAGAGAACAAATCGTAGTTGCTATGTTGGAAAGTAGATGGCAGGTGTTCATTCTTCCCTGTCCTCAATGTTTCTCCACTGAACAAAGAGACTTGGCCCAACCCTAGCCCGTGGCTGACCAATTAGAATTCCTTGCATTAAAATTGGGCCAATGGCCAAATCCCAAGTATCTCGTTTCAGGCTCACTGTATAGACAATTCGAACCAATGAGACCTTACTGAAATTCATCCAGTGTCCCTGACCCATTAATCTTCAGTTCCCCATTTCAGAAAAACAACTTTTTCCATTGATAGTTAATTCCCTCCTGACCTTTAGTTCTTGTGTATTTATCTTCGAGTATTCTTACAGAGATGATCCCGGTGACTGACCAATAGGAACACGGCTGACAGCTTGTTGTTGTTCTTTCAACGCCATGCCTGATATGCCCAGTTGACGTAGCCTCGCAAGCATATCACAGAATGTGATTACAGAAGTGAAGAAAATTGTGCAATCTGGCCTGGCTGATAACAAGATAGAAATTTGGTCACGTCGCACAATGTGATGTAATAACTGTAAAAGACTGAATCTGACATACAGTGCATTCAAAAAGTATTCAGAAAACACATTTTGTTACATTACACCCTTACTCTAAAATGTATTAAATTGTTGTTTTTCCTCATTCGCTATACCCCATAATGACAAAGCAAAAACAGGTTTAGATATTTTTTTTACATATGTATTCAGCCTCGAATCTGCTTGGGTATGATGCCACAAGCTTGGCACACCTGTATTTGGAGAGTTTCTCCCATTCCTCTCTGAGGATCCTCTCAAGCTTTGTCAGGTTGGATGGTGAGCATTGCTGCACAGCTATTTTCAGGTCTCTCCAGAGATGTTAGATTGGGATGAAGTCTGGGCTCTGGCTGGGCCACTCAAGGACATTCAGAGACTTGACGAGAAGCCACTCCTGCGTTATCTTGGCTGTGTGCTTAGGGTTGTTTTCCTGTTGGAAGGTGAACCTTTGCCCCCAGTCTGAGGTCCTGCGTGATCTGGTGCAGGTTTTCATACTTTGCTCCGTTCATCTTTGCCTCGATCCAGTCTAGTCTCCCAGTCCCTGCCACTGAAAAACATCCCCATAGCATGTTTTTGCCACCACCATGCTTCACTCTAGGGATGGTGCCAGGTTTCCTCCAGACATGACGCTAGGCATTCAGGCCAAAAAGTTAAATCTTGGTTTCATTAGACCAGATAATCTTGTTTCTCATGGTCTGAGAGTCTTTAGGTGCCTTTTGGCAAACTCCTAGTGGCTTTTCACTGAGGAGTGTCTTCCGTCGGCATAAAGGTCTTGGTGGTTCCAAACCTCTTCCATTTAAGGCCTCTGTGTCCTTGCACCTTCAATGCTACAGAAATGTTTTGGTACCCTTCTACAGATCTGTGCATTGACACAATCCTGTTGAGGAGCTCTACGGACAATTCCTTCAACCTCATGGCTTGGATTTTGCTCTGACATGCACTGTCAACTGTGGGACCTTTATATGTGACCCAATTTAGGAAACTAGACGTATGTCGCAAGTCCCAACTTCTCAGGAGAGCCATTTGAACTTAAACATATTATTTTCTCAAAACACAAGTTGTTTTTGGCCAGAAATGCCTTCTCTTACATGTGAACTTTTATGTGCCTTAATATCAAAATTGTATGCCATCTGTAAATACGAATACAATTGTTGAATTTCGAACCTAGTTAGTTTAGCCACTGAAACAGACGCAACCTTCCTGCTAGCCATGATTGGCTGAGATATTGAGTGGTCTGGACATGCCGAGAGATGAATGTAGCATCTTGTGTCTATAAAAGGAGCTGCTTGTAATGCATAGATAGTCCTTTCTACTGCAGTTTTTTCAAAATATATAATGTTAGCCATGGAGAACTGTAAATATGTTTCTACTGCTCTCAATAACATTGCTGCCCTGAATTGTTCAGGCACTATCGACAAAGGTCAGTGGCAAAATGTTGTGATGGACTACTTTCTGGAGGACGATCGTGCCTTGCTGACTCTGACTCTGAAAATGAATCAGATGATGAGGAAATCCTGTTGTAGGTTAAAACATTGTCATTGAAGGAGACATTGTAGAGTCTTTAGATGACAGTGGTGGAGAAGAAATGGTGACAATCAACAGTATTGTTGTCACGGAAGAATGCATAGGCAGTCGAAAGAGAACACAGAAGGCTGTTGTAATCCGGAGACGTGTTTTATACATCTTCAAACTAAGGGCAACCATGGCATCGGTGACAGAAAAGGAGAAAGATCTGATGATTCTTATGGTATTGCACACGGTCAGTATGAACCAGAGTGACTTGACACAATGGGATAAACAAGCTGTTTAAACTAAATGGAAACAGCAGACAACGTCTTGCAGTCTGCCGTGAAGTTTTCATCCATGTAACGTAAACTAATTTACTTTTGTACATCGCACTGGTCCGTACAACTGATCTTATTTTAGTGGCCAAAAAACATAATACTTCCAGATCAACTGTAATACCAATACCATTGTAAAGCACAATTTCTCCCCTTTTCAACAAAATCAATGACGAGGCCTTCATGATGCCCATCTCTGCATGATTCAAGAAGGAAATGAGACCCGTCAGGTCTTTTTTAAAAGTGGCGGGTGGGGAAGCGAAACCTATTGAGTGATAGGGAATAGGACAGATATGTCGTGTGGGGAAACACCACCTTTTTTCACCCGATCTGTCCAACTTATTACCTCTAAAAGGTAAATAAAACTCTATAAAGAGTTTATATATGTCACGCTCGTTGTATGAAGGAGACCAAAGCGCAGCCTGGTATGCGTACATTCTCTTTATTTAAAGAATGAACACCGAATAAACTAACAGAATAACAAACGAAACGTGAAGCTATACAATATAGTGCTGACAGGCAACTACACATAGACAAGATCCCACACCAGAAAGTGGAAAAAAGGCCTGCCGAATTATGATCCCAAATCAGAGACAACGATAAACAGCTGTCTCTGATTGGGACATAGATATACAAAAAACTCCTAGACCTGCAAAAACCCTAGACATACAAAAACCATAAAGTACCCACCCTAGTCACACCCTGACCCAACCAAAATATATAGAAAACAGAGATGTCTAAGGTCAGGGCATGACAATATAATGTGTCATTACATACCAATTTGAAGGTTTGTGTCGAATTTGAATCTGTAACGATGGGTGAGGAGTCAAACGCAGAGAGCAAAGTAAACGGGAAAAAACGCTTTAATGTCTTTAACAAAGTAACAGGTCCAAACATGGGTGAATGCCCTAAAACACAGATGCAAAACAAACCCAAACACCTAGTTACACAAACCCGGACAGCGAAAACCCAAAACCGACGATACACCACAAACACAACAAGCCCGCACAAACACCAGTGGGCAAAACAAACTTAAATAACACCCATCCCAAAACCCCAACAAGAAACAGGTGAAAACAATAACAAACGAAAAGGAAAAATGGATCGGTGGCAGCTAGTAGACCGGCGACGACCGCCGAGCGCCACCCGAGCAGGAACCACCTTCGGTGGTATTCGTGACAGAATCAGGTTTTTAGGGCGGCGCTAAAGTTAACTTCAGAAGTAAACAGCGGCTTTTGAGAGTTATGACGGCTTGCAGTGATGACGCAAAAAATTACTAGGTAACCCCCTTACCCTGTCCCTTTCTTGTTTTTAATGTTGAGAGAAGCGCTACACCTGGTGGAGAGAGGCTGTAAGACACGGGATTAGTTGCTTTATACATGCTGTATGTTACGTCATGACACGTCACAATTTAACATACAGTGTCAGAGGGGTCAGTTTCTCAACTTTTCTCCAATACTATTGACCATTACCATGTCAATGAACGCTTGAATAGAAGAGTAGTTCACACCTCAGATTTTGATGTCAACACAGTCGCTACTATCCCATTAGTTTTTATTCATTTCATCATCCTCGTTTGAATGTCGCGGTTGCCCAAATTTGTACGGAATGGGGTTAGTCACCGTTATACGGAATCTAACATTGAAACTATTTTGGTTAACTTTAGCTAGCTATGACAATCGGTTTGTATTGCTAGTTAACTTCTTGGCGCACCCATCCCGTTAGCGGGATCATTTTCATCAACATCTGCTGAATTGCAGAGTGCCAAATTCAAATTAAATTACAAAAAATATTTAATTTTCATGAAATCACAAGAGCAATATAGGAAAACACAGTTTAGCTTGTTGTTAATCCTTGTTTTTAATCCACCTGGCGTGTCAGATATAAAAAGAAGCTTTTCGGCGAAGAACATCTCTCCCAGCAGACAAAACATTACAAACAGCAAAGTAGATTGGTCACGAAAGTCAGAAAAGCAATAAAATGAATGGCTTACCTTTGATCATCTTCGGATGTTTGCACTAACGAGACTCCCAGCTCCCAGGAAAAACAGCACTTCCTGGTTGGGTTACCTCAGGTTTTCGCATGCAATATCAGTTCTGTTATACTCATAGACAATATTTTGACAGTTTTGGAAACTTTTGTGTTTTCTATCCTAATCTGACAATTATATGCATATTCTGGGCCTGAGAAATAGGCAGTTTCATTTGGGTACGTTTTTCATCCAAACATCAAAATACTGCCCCCTATACTCAAGAGGTTAAAGCTTGCTGTTAGCTAGCCAGCTGGAGTTCAATGGCTGGCTTGCTAACGTTACTCTATGCATTGTGATTTTAGTTCATTTTTTAACTAGCAAGCTTACGTTAATGTTACAAGTCTAAACAAAAGACCCCAAGTTAAAGCTTGCTGTTAACTAGCTAATGTTAGCAGAGGTTAGATGGCTGACTTGCTAAATAACATGAACTTACATGTATGAAGTGTGTGTACGTTAGTATCTGGAATTTGTCTTTCAGCATCAGTAGAACACACCTAACTCTCCTCCACAAGTCATACAAGGAGAATGGTCTAATGCCTCCCATCAAAAAGAGAGCTGGCCCAGACTTGCACAGGTTACACCTGAAGCATGAGGACAGTGAATGATAAACTTCATAAAAAATATGCAGAGAATGAGGCTATAGTATTACCAGGACGCCACACAGGACACAGACACTTTGGTGGAAAGCTGCTCGCATCGCATGTGACAAAAGCAGCAGTGTGGCGTCTCTACAAGGAATCGATGACAACACTTGGTATGTAAAGCTTAAAGAGATTTTGATTCTTTAATTGACCTCCAACACAATTGGCAAAACCTTTATTGATCTCACATTTTTTCTGTATTTTCCAGAGGTACGTGTAGTCGGGCTGTCTTCCTTCAGGAACCTGTGGAGAAAATTGCTGCCCAACATCTCAAGCACCAAGCTGAGGACAGAACTGTGCTTTCAGTGCCGAAGAAACAAATATCAGGTTTTCAGATCTGCCAATCTGCCAGAAGCTGTTAAGTCAGCCAAGCTGAAGAAGCAAGAGCAGCATCTCCTGCTTGTTCAGAGTGTGCGGTCTGTCCACCTGAAGATAGTTGCTGACTGCAAGACCACCAGACAAGACCTGTAGGGGAACCTACTGATCCAGCAGGCAAATACATCAGGATGCATTACAGATTTGATTTTGCTCAACAAGTAAGCAACATGTCTTCCTTTATACTGATTGAGGACATAGATGGATAGATAGATGGAAGCTAACCAGAAGCTAGCCAGAAGCTAGTTAGCTTCTTTAGTGGCTAATCGTTAGTATTCAGCTAACCACGGTTTGTGGTCATCAGCCATCCTTTAGCTCAAAAATCTATCGGCAGTTTTGTACGGCGCGGCTCGGACCGGAACATACCGGACCTAGTTTTCTCTCCATGTCCCCGGATTTCAACCGCAAGCTCTGGACATTTATACCTGGATCTCGCAGCTAGCTAGCTGCTATCCGTGTGACTATCGGCTTACGTCGATCCTGGAGCAAACATCAATTATTCTGGAGCTAGCCAGAAGAGTTCCATCAGCCACTCCTGGGCTACAATCACCTATCCGGACCCATTTTACTGCCAACGCAGAGCCCCACCGGGCCATCACAACTGGACTTACCGACGTTATCTGCCCGAGGGAGTTATCCAGCTGGCTCCTCCGTCGCGATGTTACCTGAACGCCCATCTGTGGTCCGCTAATCTTTAGCTCTCTTATCGGCTGCTATCTGATTAGATCTATCGGACAATTTATTTTTTCTTGGGCCTCTATAACTATATCTATTTTTTTTGCGAATTGGATTGATCCCCTCTACCACACGGAACCACACTAATCCTACCGACGGAAACGCACAAGGTGGAACTGCTGACACACGCCCAGCCACATGAGGTCTCGCATTGTCTTGCATTAGGAGGAACCCAGGGCCAACCGCACCAGCATATGGTCTCACAAGGGGTCTGAGGATCTCATCTCGGTACCTAATGGCAGTCAGGCTACCTCTGGCGAGCACATGGAGGGCTGAGGGCTGTGCGGCCCCCCAAAGAAATGCCACCCCACACCATGACTGACCCACCGCCAAACCGGTCATGCTGGAGGATGTTGCAGGCAGCAGAACGTTCTCAAAGGCGTATCCAGCCTGTCACGTCTGTCACATGTGCTCAGTGTGAACCTGCTTTCATCTGTGAAGAGCGCAGGGCGCCAGTGGCGAATTTGCCAATCTTGGTGTTCTCTGGCAAATGCCAAACATCCTGCACGGTGTTGGGTTGTAAGCACAACCCCCACCTGTGGACGTCGGGCACTCATTCCACCCTCATGGAGTCTGTTTCTGACCGTATGAGCAGACACATGCACATTTGTGGCCTGCTGGAGGTAATTTTGCAAGGCTCTGGCAGTGCTCCTCCTGCTCCTCCTTGCACAAAGGCAGAGTTAGCGGTCCTGCTGCTGGGTTGTTGCCCTCCTACGACCTCCTCCACGTCTCCTGATGTACTGGCCTGTCTCCTGGTAGTGCCTCCATGCTCTGGACACTACGCTGACAGACACAGCAAACCTTCTTGCCACAGCTCGCATTGATGTGCCATCCTGGATGAGCTGCACTACCTGAGCCACTTGTGTGGGTTGTAGACTCCGTTTCATGCTACCACTAGAGTGAAAGCACTGCCAGCATTCAAAAGTGACCAAAACATCAGCCAGGAAGCATAGGAACTGAGAAGTGGTCTGTGGTCACCACCTGCAGAACCACTCCTTTATTGGGGGTGTCTTGCTAATTGCCTATAATTTCCACCTGTTGTCTATTCCATTTGCACAACAGCATGTGAAATTATTGTCAATCAGTGTTGCTTCCTAAGTGGACAGTTTGATTTCACAGAAGTGTGATTGGCTTGGAGTTACATTGTGTTGTTTAAAGTGTTCCCTTTATTTTTTTGAGCAGTGTGTGTATATATATATATATATATATATGGGTGTCAGGCAAATACATTTCACTGAGAGGTGTAAAGACATATTGTCAGGGGTGAGAGAATGAATTGTAATTTATCTTAATGTTATTTTGATGTTTGCATGTGCACTAACCTTCTGACCCTATGCGGCCAGGTCCAATCTACTTTTTACGTAAGTCTGGCTTGTTTGGTGTCTGCTGTGAAGGAATATCACAACAAGTCAATTATTTCATTGATGAAGGCATGTCATCCAGCAAAGGCAGTAGCGCAGTCATCAACTACATGCACCATTTCTTCACCAACTATGAAGTTGGGGAAACCTGAATTGTGGTAGCTGCAGTGGCCAAAACAAGAACACGTTTGTTCCTGGCGGACAATGCACAAGCTCCACCACAGTCTGGATCTTCACTTCCTGATCACAGGCCACACCAAGTTTGCCCCCAACTTGTGCTTCGGCCTCATCAAGCAGAGCTTCAGAAAGTCCAGAGTAAACACTTTGTCTGAGATTGCTGGTTTTGTGAAGGACAGCACTGTTACAGGGGTCAACATCCCACAGCTGGTTGGAATGGAGGTTGGTACCTTGCTGGTGGAATGCTATGGCTGGCAACAAAACTTGACTCCTTACTTCAGGCCAATGCCATTGATCAAACAGTACCAAATTATATTCACTTCAGTTGAACATTATTTTCCTTGCATTGTATGAGGTTATTCTAATTTTGGGGGGTTATTTCCTGTTTTACAGCTTCGATTCTCTGGAGCCTAGTGTTGATGTCGTCAAGGACTCAGTCAGGACTAGGTTTCGGCTGCTGCACAACGCTGGCAACCTTCCTCCCATATATGGTCTGCCTGTATAAGCACCATCTGGACTGGACACAGCTCGACAAACTTATATTTTTGACAAGATCAATGAAGAGGGCAGGACAGTAACAGGCTCTCCGAATGTAGATTCCCTTGTTCATGCGTGGTTCGGACGGACCAGTCATCAGCACTATCTGCTGTGCCTCTATTCAAATTACTCTCTCCTAACACACCATACGCCATACGCCATACGCCATACGTTGCTGCTACATTTTTTTATCCTGTTGCTCAGCTACTTTACCCCTGATTCTATGCATACAACCTTGTCTATCACTATCGTTATTGTTTGTGTACATACTGTATATTATTTTATTTATACATTTTTCTGATATTGCTACTATGCAAGTAACCATTGGTTGTATTGTTTACACCTTCTGTAGAGACCCATCCACTAAGCAAGACTTTATTGATATGTGTGGTCGTAACATGATTTTGTGACATACCACACAGACTCACTAAACACAAATTATTTGTTTGTAAAGTATGTCTAAGTGTTGGAGTGTGCCCCAGGCTATCATCAACAAAAATAAAACCAAAAGTTGGACTGTGTGGTTTAAGGAATTTTAAATGATTTATACTTTTACTTTTGATATTTCAGTACTTTTTAGCAATGATATTTACTTTTGATACTTATGTATTTTTAAAACAAAATACTTTTAGACTTTTACTCAAGTATTATTTTACAGGGTGACTTTTACTTCAGTCATTTTTGATGAAGGTATCTTTACTTCTGGACACTTTCTGTTTACCTGTTATTTTTCCTTATTGTAGGTCACCACTTTTAGTCTTAATATTTACTATTTGAGTCACATATAGACAGGTTTGTGCCTTTTCAAATAATGATGAACCAATCGAATTTACCACAGGTCCATGTCAAAGTTGCAGAAACATCTCAGGATGATCAATGGAAACAGGATGCAGCTGAGCACAATTTTGAGTGTCATAGCAAAGAATCTGAATACTTATGTAAATAAGGTGTTGTTTGTATTTGTTTGAATTTTTTAGACATTTGCAAACGTTTCTAAAAATATGTTTTCCCTTTGTCTTTATGGGGTGTTGTGTGTGAATGGCCGAGGATTTGCATTTATTTAATCAATTTTAGAATAATGCATAACAAGACCTGGAAGAAGTCAAGGGGTCTGAATACTTTCCAAAATCACTGTACAGTGTGGGAAGGCCTTTACCCTAGTCTGCCAGGAAATAAAGACATAAAGTACAACAAAGTGTCAAATCCAGAAAAAAATGTAATCCTATTCATCCTCTATTGTGCCATCCTTGATACCATGTTGGTTGTGCTTACAGAGTGACTCATGTGTTTTGAATGGTATTGCATAGATACTGTTTCCCAGAATATGAGATGCTTATACTTTGTAAAGGAATATATCAAAACATCAATACAAATTCTCATACAAATGTTATTTTATTTTATTTGTCACATGCGCCGAATACAAGAGGATAGAACCTTACCGTGAAATGCTTACTTACAAGCCCTAAACACATGTAAAAAAAGTTTAAAAAGTAACACAATAAAATAATAATAACTATAATACAGTGCTATAATACAGGGAGTACATGTACCAAGTCAATGTGAGGGGCTACAGGTTAGTTGAGGTAATATGTACATGTAAGTAGGGGTAAAGTGACTATGCACAGATAATAAACAGTGAGTAGCAGCAGCGTAAAAAAAGGAAATAGTCCGGTTCTACGCAGAATCTTGTAAGGTTTGAAGGAGATTATTTATTGCAGACAAAGTTTTAGGCAGCCTGAAATAAGCTTTTCCAGGAATACTATTAGTCTCAAAAACCTTTTTTCCTAGGTTCTCAAATATAGATAAGAAAACATTTTCCTATTGAACATTGAATGCTGCTGCACTGTCAGTTCCCTTACAAGTCTTGTCTTGGTTAGAGAAGAAACCCAATAAACGTTACTTTGTAAGCCCCTCTGGAAGGAAGCAGATCCCAGATGTACATATGCAAATTTCACTCCTCTGAAAAACATGTTATATCAGCTTGTGGTCAATGAAAGCAGCATGCCTGAAAGAGATCCTCTGATATATTTTTTTATAATGGCAATCCCTTTGGTGTGTGCATTGGTGCAGTGAGACTTACATAGACCTATAACAATGAGTCACTACACCACATGCAATAGAACATTGTTTTTTATAAACAACTTTAATGGGAAGTACTGCTTCCATCTATGAAATTTGAAGAATGTAGAACAAGAGATTTGAGGATTGTTGAAGACTAGAATATTATGTTGTACATCAATGAAGCTGTGCATATTTGTATTGCACTGTATCTTCGTAATACAAGTCTTTTGTTGGTTAAGTAACTTTGGGGTCCTAATGCAATCGACATTCTGTGCTCTTTTACCCTCTGTGTAGATAGCAATGGATGTCATTTTTTTTAGTATAGGAGAATCAACAAATCATAGATTAAAGTCCTAACCCCTTCTGTGAATAAGCAGTAAAGACTCAATACAGATCTTTAGCCTCTCCTCTTCCACATTGACATTTGACTGTTGTCAGGCCACTTACACTGCTTGAACAAGATGTCTTTGATCACACTCTCGCAGTCGGCATGACTTCAAGTAAATGTACAGAACAAGGTCAACATGAGGAACATACAGTATGTTGAATAAAGACGACAAAAAACAGCAGTCATGCCACGATGAAATTACAAAAATAAGCAAAAGATTAATGTTTTGACTTTTGTTTCACAGATTTGGGGTCTGACAAAAGGATCTTTCTTTCAGTTGCATTCTACAGAAATAAGGTTTGTACATTTACTAATACTGAAAAAAGTATCATACTCTGTATAATGCAATAATGTGAACTAATCTCTATACTAAGGTGACCAGATTTCTGAAATTAAAACCGGGGCCATTTCCAGTTCGGCGGTCAATATATCATTAAAATATCCCATGTTATTATCTATGAAATAAAAAAAGTGGGACAATTCCGGTTTCGTGTATTTAGTCTAACAGGCACACTGTGATAGAAAAAACAACTATATTACAGAAACATTACAGACAAAACAGAACTGTCACATCTGAACAACTATTCAGTGGTCCTGGTAGTCTGGGTAGAATAAGAGCAGAAGAGAACATGAGCAAAATTGGAGAAAAAAAACAGACAATAGTATATGTGAAATACTTAACATAATAAAGAAATAAGATGATGAGATTAATGTAAGGTTAGGTTTCCTCTACAATAACCCTTTTAAAGTTTGCGTGTATATTTAGCCTGGATACACTGGGCCTATGTAGTTCTGTCTCAACTCTTCATATTTGGTTTGTCTTACTATATTTGTATGGTAGCATCTGCAACAATGAGATCACACCAAGTTATAGCTTTAAACAAGGTGTCTTACCACTGTCACATAATATACTTATACCAACCTAATCTGTATATTTCAGAAGAATGTAACTTCTTCAGGATTGCTATGTCTTTGGCCAGCTTCTCCATGAACTCCTGGCAGAGGAGGTTGAAGTTTGTCTTGTAACGATTGTCATTGGTGGAAGAAGGAGTAGACCAAAGTGCAGGGTGGTACGTGTTCATGATGCCTTTAATAAACTGAATACTGAATACAAACAAACAAAAAAATAAAGGAAAACCGAAACAGTCCCGTATGGTGAAAACACTGAAACGGAAAATAACTACCCACAAATCATACTAGGAACACAGGCTACCGAAGTATGGTTCTCAATCAGAGACAATGATTGACAGCTGCCTCTGATTGGGAACCATACCAAGCCAAAAGCAGAAATACAAAACATAGAACAAAAACATAGAATGCCCACCCCAACTCACGCCCTGACCAAACTAAAACAGAGACGTAAAAAAGGAACTAAGGTCAGGACGTGACATGTCTTCACAATAAGCATGGCCTTGATGGTAGGAACAGTGAACCTATTTCCATAGATCATTCATTTGGGAGAACACTTTCTCGACTGGTGCACTACTTCCAGGTAAGCACATGACGACGCTAATCTAGCCAGGTTATGTTTTCCATTCTTCAAGTGATCCTCCCTTTATGAACTTTTGCTGGCCTGTAACCTCGTCAAACAATGCATCCTCATTGATGGTCACATGGGGGCATTTTTCCTGCAGTGTGGCTGCTGCCTTCTGGATCTCTTCATGCTGAAGTTGCCTTTTTAAAAAGGATACACTGTACATCTTTTATATTATCTGTGTGCTTTCCCCATGCTTGCAAGTAGTTCACAGCCATAGTGAAGAATGATTGGGATGTTTTGAGAAATTGCTCCTTTTTCTTCTAGCTCTCTCAGAAGTCCTCTGACGAAAACTGGAATGAAGTTATCATCACGTCTTGCAGTAAATTTTGCTTCAATGTTTCTCAGAATTGCAGATGACTCCACAGCACAGCGGTCCTGGCCTTCAAGCATCTTGATTGTGTCACTGTATACGGTAAGGTTTCCATGGACAAAGGCCAGCCAAATTTCAGTCAGTGGATCTTTGAACATTGTTCGCAGGACAACAGGATATTTGTCTTCAGAAAGAAAAAAGGTTTTCAATGGCACATACATTTTCAGCACTCTTTCTAGAGCAGGGAACATGGACAGCCAGCGAACATTTCTGTGTCCTAAAAAAAGCTCTTCAGTCTTTCTACACCAACGGTGAAGATATCCAAATATCTTTGTGAGCAGGTACTCAACATCAAGGGGAATCATATCCAAAGCTGGTCTGGCCGTGTTATGAATGATGTGGGCAGGACAACCTAAGTTAATCACCTCCCACTGCAGAGCATTTTTAACTTTGGTATGGACACTGACCCTCCCTATTCAGTCCTCCAAAGTTGGTATTTGTGTTGTCGGCAGAGAATGCCACAACTTTGTTTTCCAGGTTACATTTTTGGATGACCACCAGGACATCAGCTGCAAGTTTCTCTGCTGTTTCTCCTTTCAAATCAACAAAACCAAGCAGGTTTGTTTCCACAGATGTCTTGCCATCATATATCTTACAATATCTGACTAGTTTTTGCAGCAGCTTTTACATGTCCATGATTTGGATGCATCAATGGACAGGGACACAAATTCAACCTGGTCAAGGTCCTGTGTTACCAAAGAAGGTACCCATGGTGTAAACACGTTACTCACTATGGCTTCACATTTTGTCCTAGCACATGTAAGTTTCCGTGTCAGTTGTGCTGTGCAGCCCAGAGATCTGTAACTATGATTGTGTTTTATAGTGTGGTATGCAAAGACATCCCTCATGCACAGCTAAATCATATTCTTCTTGGGAAGGCTCCACCTTGAAGAATGTGGTGACAGAGGGCATACCAACACAGGTAATCAGAGAGGCTTTATGCTTTTTTGTCTATTGATGTTCTACCAGTGCCGTTATTCCCCCGCTGCCAATTGAAAAAGAGGAATTACAAAGGGTGCAGTTAACTCTTAAGGATTGGACCCTTTTTTAAATTTTCGCCTAAAATGAAATACCCAAATCTAACTGCCTGAAGCAAGGATATGCATATTCTTGGTACCATTTGAAAGCAATCTAGGAGAATATAACACATTAGATCTGGTAAAAAATAATGGAAAGAAAAAACAACCGCTTTTTGTATCATCATCTTTGAAATGCAAGAGAAAGGCCATAATGTATTATTCCATTCCTGGTGGATTTTGGCCACTAGATAGGAGCAGTGTATGTGCAAAGTTTTAGACTGATCCAATGAACCATTGCATTTATGTTCAAAATATCATATCAAGACTGCCCAAATGTGCCTAATTTGTTTCTTGTAATAACTTCATGTTCAAAACTGTGCGCTCTCCTCAAACAATAGCATGGTACTATTTCACTGTAATAGCTACTGTACATTGGACCGTTCAGTTAGATTAACAAGAGTCTATGCCCTGGGAAATGTTCTTGTTACTTATAGCCTCATACAAATTGCATTAGCCTACGTTAGCTCAACCGTGCGCAGGGGACCCACCGATCCTGAAGAAGTTTTAATGAATAACATTTCAGACTGCTATGTTAGGATAAACCATCTCAAGCATTTGCTAGCCACATTTAAAATATACCTCCAGCTCAAGCAAGTTTACTCTGTGAACATTCTTTGGATTTTGACAATGAAGCTCTTTACTTCAGATGAACTCATGGATACCATTTTTTATGTCACTGCAACCAGTATGAAGTATATTAGTCATACACTATATGTACAAAAGTATGTTGACACCCATTCAAATTAGTGGATTTCAGCCACACCTGTTGCTGACAGGTGTATAAATTCGAGCACACAGCCATCTCCATAGACAAACATTGGCAGTAGAATGGCCTTACAGAAGAGCTCAGTGACTTTCAGCGTGGCACCGTTATAGGTTGACACCTTTCCAACATGTCAGTTCATAACATTTCTGCCGTGCTAGAGCAGCCCCAGTCAACTGTGCTGTTATTGTGGAGTGGAAACGTCAAGGTCCAACAATGTCTTTGCTGCTAAGTGGTAGGCCACACACGCTCACAGAATGGGACTGTACTGCTGAAGCGCATACAAATCGTCTGCCTCTGGAAGCAATGTCAGCACAATAACTGTTTTTCCGTAGCTTCATGAAATGGGTTTCCATGGCCAAACAACTGCACACAAGCCTAAGATCACCATGTGTGTCACGCCTTGCTCTTAGTATTTTGTGTTTTAGATAATTAGTAGGTCAGGCCAGGGTGTGACATGGGTTTATGTTATTGTGTTGTCATATTGGGTTTTTTGTAGGCATTGGGATTGTGGTTGATTAGGGGTGTGTTTAGTTTAGGTTTGGCTGCCTGAGGCGGTTCTCAATCAGAGTCAGGTGATTCTTGTTGTCTCTGATAGGGAACCGTATTTAGGTAGCCTGGGTTTCACTGTGTATTTCAAGGGTGATTGTTCCTGTCTCTGTGTAGTGTTCACCAGATAGGCTGTAATTAGTTTTCACGTTCTGTTTGTTGTTTTGTATTTATTTAAGTTATTGCATGTATCGCTACCTTCTATATTAAAGACATGAGTAACCACCACACACGGACTGAGCAGCGTGTTAACAGGCAGCGACAGCAGGAGCAGCGAAGGGAGCTCGTTATGGACAGCAGAAGCATGGAGTATACGACGTGGGATGAAATAGACAGGTGGGCGGTCGACCCAGAGAGAGTGCCGGAGCCCGCCTGGGATTCGCTGGAGCAGTGCGAAGAGGGCTATAGGAGAATGGAGTTGGAGAGACAATCACGACGGCGCAGAGGAAAGCCCGTGAGTCAGCCCCAAAAATGTATTGGGGGGGGGGGGGGCTCAGAGGGAGAGTGGCTGAGTCAGGAGACAGACCTGAGCCAACTCTCCCTGTTTATTGTGAGGAGCCAAGGAGGAGAACAGAACCGGTGTTGGAGGTGAGCGAAGCAGAGACTGTGAAGGAGTTAATGGGGAAATTGGAGGAGAGAGTAATGAGGGAGTTGCTAGCTTGGTGCTTTAGGTACAAGATTTGTCCGACGGAGCGTGTCGGGGATTTAATGGCACCTGGGTCAGCGCTCCATACTAGTCCTGAGGTGCGTGTTAGTCGGCTGGTGAAACATGTGCCAGCCTCACGCACTAGGCCTCCTGTGTACCTACCTAGCCTTGCACGTCCTGTGCCAGTCCTGCTCTCAGGCTTTCCAGTACACCTTCACGGTCCAGTCCATCCTGTGCCACCTTCACACACCAGTCCTCCGGTGGTAGCTCCCCGCACCAGGCTTCCTGTGCGTGTCCTCGATCCAGTACCACCACTTCCAGTACCACGCACCAGGCTTTCAGTGCGCCTCGCCTGTTCAGCGCAGCTAGCGCTTTCTCCCTCTCCTGCGCTGTCGGAGTCTCCCGCCTATTCAGCGCTTCTAGAGCCTTCCTCCTCTACAGCGCTGCTGGAGTCTCCTGTCTGTTCAGCGCTATCAGAGCCTTTCTCCTCTCCTGCTCTACCGGAGTCTCCAGCCTGTTCAGCGCTTCTAGAGCTTTCCTCCTCTACAGCGCTGCCGGAGCCTCCTGTCTGCAAGGAGCTGCCAGTCTGCAAGGAGCTGCCAGTCTGCAAGGAGCTGTCAGCCTGCATGGAGCAGTCAGAGCTGTAAGCCTGCATGGAGCAGTCAGAGCTGTCAGTCTGCATGGAGCAGCCAGAGCTGCCAGTCTGCATGGAGCAGCCAGAGCTGTCAGTCTGCTTGGAGCAGACAGAGCTGCCAGTCTGCATGGAGCTGCCAGTCTGCATGGAGCTGCCAGTCTGCATGGAGCTGCCAGTCTGCAAGGAGCTGCCAGTCTGCAAGGAGCTGCCAGTCTGCAAGGAGCTGCCAGTCTGCATGGAGTTGCCAGTCTGCAAGGAGCTGCCAGTCTGCAAGGAGCTGCCAGTCTGCAAGGAGCTGCCAGTCGGCAAGGAGCTGCCAGTCGGCAAGGAGCTGCCAAAGCTGTTAGTCTGCATGGAACAGTCAGAGCTGTCAGTCTGCAAGAAGCCGCCAGAGCTGTCAATCTGCAAGGAGCAGCCAGAGCCACCAGTCAGCATGGAGCAGCCAGAGCCGTCAGTCAGCATGGAGCAGCCAGAGCCGTCAGTCTGCCAGGATCCGCCAGTCAGCCAGACTCTTCCAGATCTGCCAGTCAACCAGACTCTTCCAGATCTGCCAGTCAGCCAGAATCTTCCAGATCTGCCAGTCAGCCAGACTCTTCCAGATCTGCCAGTCAGCCAGACTTTTCCAGATATGCCAGTCAGCCAGACTCTTCCAGATATGCCAGTCAGCCAGACTCTTCCAGATCTGCCAGTCAGCCAGACTCTTCCAGATCTGCCAGTCAGCCAGAATCTTCCAGATCCTCCAGCCAGCCAGGATCTACCAGAGCCTACTACCTGCCTGAGCTTCATCTCAGTACTGGGCTTCCTCTCAGTACTGGGCTTCCTCTCAGTGCTGGGCTGCCCCTCAGTCCCGAGCTGCCCCTCAGTCCCGAGCTGCCCCTCAGTCCCGAGCTTCCCCTCAGTCCCGAGCTGATTCAGTCCCGAGCTGCCCCTCAGTTCAGTGGGGTTCTGGGTGAGGACTATTAGGCCATGGTCGGCGTCGAGGGTGGATTATCCCAGGACGTGAAGGGGAGGAACTATGACATTTATGGAGTGGGGTCCACGTCCCGAGCCGGAACCGCCACCATGGACAGACGCCCACCCGGACCCTCCCTATGGTTTTGAGGTGCGTCCGGGAGTCCGCACCTTAGGGGGGGGTTCTGTCACACCTTGGTCTTAGTATTTTGTGTTTTAGTTAATTAGTTGGTCAGGCCAGGGTGTGACATGGGTTTATGTTATTGTGTTGTCGTACTGGGGTTTTTGTAGGCATTGGGATTGTGGTTGATTAGGGGTGTGTTTAGTTTAGGTTTGGCTGCCTGAGGCGGTTCTCAATCAGAGTCAGGTGATTCTTGTTGTCTCTGATAGGGAACCGTATTTAGGTAGCCTGGGTTTCACTGTGTATTTCGTGGGTGATTGTCTCTGTGTAGTGTTCACCAGATAGGCTGTAATTAGTTTTCACGTTCTGTTTGTTGTTTTGTATTTATTTAAGTTATTGCATGTATCGCTATCTTCTATATTAAAGACATGAGTAACCACCACGCTGCATTTCGGTCCGACTCTCTTTCAACAAACGAAGAACGCCGTTACAATGTGCAATGCCAAGCTTCGGCTGGAGTATTGTAAAGCTTGCTGCCATTGGACTCTGGAGCAGTGAAAACCCATTCTCTGGAGTGATGAATCACTCTTCACCATCTGATGGATGACTCTGGCTTTGGCGGATGCCAGGAGAACGTTACCTGCCCAAATGCATAGTGCCAATTGTAAAGTTTGGTAGAGGAGGAATAATGGTCTGAGTTTATTTATCATGGTTACAGCTAGGCCCCTTAGTTCCAGTGAAGGGACATTTTGCGCTACAACAAACAATGACATTCTAGACGATTCTGTGCTTCCAACTTTATGGCAACAGTGTGGGGAAGGCACTTTGTTGTTTCAGCATAACAATGCCCCCGTGCACAAAGCGAGATCGGTGTGGAAGAACTTGACAAACCTGCACAGAGCCCTGACCTCAACCCATTCGAAAACCTTTAGGATGAATTGGAACTCGGACTGCGGGCCAGGCTTAATTGCCCAACGTCTCATTTTGCTGAATGGAAGCAAGTTCCCACAGCATTGTTCTAACTTCTGGTGGAAAGCCTTCCCAGAAGAGTGGAGGCTGTTGTCACAGCACAGGGGGGGGGGGGATCAACTCCATATTACTGTTCATAATTTTGGAAGGAGTTGTTCGACAAAGAGTGGTCATGTAGTGTAATTTTGCGAGCCAATGCTAACTAGGGTTAACGCAATGACTACAAGTATTATGTACTTGAGTGAAGACCCAAAAGCGGTTTTAACAGAAAACAGAGTTCTTTAATGAAAAACAGGAATGGCATAAATCCTCTTCCAACGTAGTCAATGGAACAAAAGAACGTAGTATAATGCAGGATGCACCTGCCAGGCAGACTCCGACAGGATAGGACAAGGTGGAAGCAAACGAGACGACAGCTTGCTTCTGGCATCAAAAACACAAACAAGAATCAGACACTGAAAGTAGCAGGAACAGAGAGAGAAATAGAGACCTAATCAGAGGGGGAAGAGAGAACAGGTGTGAAAGAGTGAATGAGCTAGTTAGGGGAGATGTAGAACAGCTGAAGAATGAGAGACAGAGAAGGTAACCTAAAAAGACCAGCAGAGAGAGACAGAGTGAAGAGAAAGGACAGGAACAGACATAACAAGACATGACAACAAGTCTATGTTATCTCAAGTTAGCAATGGCGCTAATTGACATTTGCAACTTCCTTCAAACAGAGACACAGAGACATAAAAATGTTATCCACAAATTCATCAAACCTCTGAATTAGTATTTATAATGTCTTAATAAGCCATCCACCCTTATCAGCAGGACAATAGACTCTTACCCAGTCCACCAAATGCATTGTTTTCTCACCACATCTGGATGGATTCATAATAAATTACTATGTGAATTAATATAACTGAATGACAAAAATATTGGAATAAAGTAGGCGAATGAAGAAAACAAATTGTTGCTTACTGGAAGTCATCCAATTGTTATAATAGGGTTTGAAGCAATAGCCTACCTGCATGTGGTAAACTATTTCAGTAAGAGAAGATCTTTGTATTTCTGGACACGTCAGAGTGTTTTCTTTCGAACGGTAGCAATTATATGCATAGTTGAGCATCTTTTTGTGACAAAATATCTTGTTTAAAACGGGAACGTTTTTCATCCAAAAATGAAACTGCGCCCCAGAGCATCAACAGGTTAATTTGGGAAAAAGTTCGGCGTTTTGGTGACTGAATTTTCGGGGTTTTTGGTAGCCAAAAGTGATGTACAAAACGGAGCGATTTCTCCTACACAAAGAATATTTCCGGAAAAACTGAACATTTGCTATCTAACTGAGAGTCTCCTCATTGAAAACATTCGAAGTTCTTCAAAGGTAACTGATTTTATTTGAATGCTTTTCTGGTTTTTGTGAAAATGTTGCCCGCTAAATGCTACGCTAAATGCTACCCTAGCTATCAATACTCTTACACAAATTCTTGTTTTGCTATGGTTGAAAAGCATATTTTGAAAATCTGAGATGACATTGTTGTTAAGAAGAGGCTAAGCTTGAGCGCTAGCATATTTATTTCATTTCATTTGCGATTTTCATAAATAGTTAACGTTACGTTATGCTAATGAGCTTGAGGCTATAACTGGATACAGGTTTTTTCGTAGCCAAACGTGAACAAAACGGAGCGATTTGTCCTACACAAATAATATTTTTTCAAAAACTGAACATTTGCGATCTAACTGAGAGTCTCCTCATTGAAAACATCTGAAGTTCTTCAAAGGTAAATTATTTTATTTGAATGCTTTTCTTGTTTTTGTGAAAATGTTGCTGGCTGAATTCTAGGTTTATAGCTATGCTAGCTATCAATACTCTTACACAAATGCTTGTTTAGCTCTAGTTCAATTTAACAAAAGTCTAAGCTTGAGAGCAAATAAATTTATTTCATTTCATTTGTGATTTTCATGAATAGTTAACGTTGCGTTATGCTAATGAGCTTGAGGCTATAAATAGGATCCCGGATACGGGATTGCTCGTCGCATGAAGTTAAAAACAGTCAAATGCTTCTCAAATATGCCTTCTGGTGGTCAAACTTGTACTAACCAGTATTAATGAAAACAATGGCTGACACTTAAATAATGTGTCATAGAATTCTGTGGCAGCCCGCATGCTATGCTGCAGTACAATGCAACTTTTTAAAAGAAGGACCACTGTACGTTCTTGTAGTTAGTCTAGTTTATTATCTAATTATTTACGTTGGCTAACAGGACCAATGGTAAAGTCAAATTACCCACTTGCCACCAAATCCTTATAAGGCACCACGACCTTCGTCCCTGATATCTCCGTCTCTTTTTCCTGCGAATGACGGGGATGAGGGCCTTGTCGGGTGACTGGAGTAAATCCCTCTTATCCGACTTGTTAAAGAAAATGTCTTTCAATATGAGGTGAGTGATCGCTGTCCTGATTTCTAGAAGCTCTTTTCGGTCACAAGAGATGCTGGCAGAAGCATTATGCACAAAATAAGTTACAAATAACGTGTAAAAAACCCACACACGTTTAGGAGACCGTAAAACGACAGCCATTATCTCCGACCCCATCATCGTTTGTGTTTACCGTTTCTTTGACATGCTTGATTTATTTATTTTTTACAATAATTTATCCTTTTTACTGTTCACCAATTTAAAAAATGAAAAATGTAATTTGTATTATTCTTTACTACTTATTTCATTACCATTACTGTAGAAAGTTTAACAGAATTTCAACTGTTCACCAAGATTTTGTATTTCTCAGGTAGCAGGTTCAGGTTCAGAGGATCACTCCAGGTTCTCTCTGTGTTATGGGATGTGTTTGGGGATTTTAGGATTACAACGGTAGGGGTATTTTCACTAGCACAGTGTATTATTCAATTAGCAAGATTTTCATTCATGATCTGTAACTTTAATGGTGGCACATACCGTGTCTGTGTGCTTGCCTCCTATCCAATTACAATGGCATACTTTCTGACAGCCTATCTGGAGGAGATGAAGCCCTTAAAAAAGCTTGGGTGGTCATCATCTACATATAGCAAAGTGAGCATTGTGCAAAGTGAGCAGTATTCCTATCTAGTGATTCACAGGTCTGCTTAGAGCGAATACACATAATATTTCAAGACAGTCACTGACTCCTCAAGGTATGCATGGTGCCTCATCGTTTACGCATTTTTTTCCATCTGTATTGGAATGACATTTGAATTAATCTATTACATTCAGTTCTGAAGGTATTCCATGTATTTTTCTTCATTATATCCTCACATATTTCTCCTTTGGAGTGCCATAAACAATTAATCTCCCGCAATTCAGCAACCATATGAAAGTAACTGAATTAAATTAAAATGGGTTCCTGTCAATATGAAGTGAATTTATATTGGTCCTCTCAAATATTACTGGAAATATTCTGCATCAGAACTTATAAATTCAGAGATGCTTTGCTGTTTTATTTGAGACATTTTCTTTCAAATTGTGGTAAGAAAGTTGGAAGTTGGCCTTCCTGACACCAGACACTGCTATTCCTATTTTGCATGATGAGATACACAAAGTGAGGATCTAGAGCAGAGCAAAAACAGAAAAAACATAGCTAGCTTATTTGTTCTCAGCGAGACAATAGAAAGTCTTGATATTTGAGGATATCAATGGAAAGATACTAATAAGCAGGGCCGGCATTATGGGTGTGCCTTAGAGGGCCTCACCACGCCCTACCATACCTTCTTGTATGCAAAAATAAAATATTGAGATAATTTATTAGTCTCCAGATAAAGCATCCATGCGAGTGCCCCTCTCTCTCAGTATGTTTAGACCATGAAATTATGATAGTTAATGATGTTGAGAAAATAAAACGTTATTGTTGAAATGAAACTGTTCCACTAAAAATATGCACATGAAAATCATAGCTGGCATGCAGATTGGTAGAAATGGACATTGTACGTTTCCCCAAACTTGAATCTCATGGTCTTTACATATTATAACACCCATTAAAAAATGTGTGCCCCCATGGAAATCAAATGCCTGTCCAACTGATTCGTTCTGGCCGTGCTTATAAGATACTGGCATGGAAAAAATAAAGTAAAAGGAGAAAATAGTCAGAGAGGGCAGTGGGCTTTCTGAGGACCCTCTTCATGTAAAGTGTTCTGTTCACACTGACTCAACAAGTGAACTATTGGCGACTAAGCTTGCACTAGATCTGTGTTGTCATGGTAACTCCACTGTTGAAGCACAGCACGCTCAAATGATTATATACTGTATAGAGTAGGGTGACCAGACGTTCCCGTTTTCTGGGGACAGTCCCCATTTTTGGTGGCCTGTCCCCGGCTGGAGCTGTGCCAAGAAATGTCCCCGTTTTTAACTGTGCGTTACAAACAGACTGCAAAGTGAAATAATATTTTACGTGGCAAGAAAGACCGGACAGCAGAGTCTGCCAGTTGATGTCTCAATCGCCTTGTGCTTATTTTGTCCAGCAGAGGGGCTGTTCACTATATCATCTTCATTCACTCTTCTTCTACTAACTACTTGCTCGCGCTAGTTTTAGAGAAAACTGCTGTGGAAAACTCAGCCAGAAGCTAGCAAGTGCCAAGTGAATCCACAACATCACCACAAACGTCTTTTCAAGCCAGGTAAGTTACAATCATTTGAGATACTAGCTAATGATGTTATAATGTCACAATGTATTATATAGATAGATGATCTGCTTTATAAGGTTTTAAATAGGTTATGCTAGCTGACATTAGCTATGTCGACTAAGTTATCTAGTTAGGTTAGCTAGCTACTGTCATGGTAGCTTGGTTAAAAACCTTCACATGTAAACACGCAGTGGACAGGCTATTTTGAAAATATGATTGAGAATATTTATTTGTAGACTACAATTTTAATTGTTTGCCATTATAATAAGTAGTGTGAAAATATATTTTGAAATGTTCATGGATAACATTAGCATAATATTTACTGTTAGAGAGTGGAGAAGAAGGAGAGGATGGAAAGGTAAAGATATGATTACAGAGACTGCCAATTTATTTTTTCAACCAATGTTTTTGAGATAAAATAAAAAAATAGGCAAGCAATGGGAATCTGTTATTAAAACTTGTTAGGGCTGCAATCCCGTTAACAGGATCGATATGACAACCGCCAGTGAAAGTGCAGGGCGCCAAATTCAAAACAACAGAAATCTCATAATTAAAATTCCTCAAACATACATGTATTTTATACCGTTTTAAAGGTAAACTTGTTGTTAATCCCACCAGTGTCCAATTTCAAATAGGCTTTACAACGAAAGCACCACAAACGATGTTAGGTCACCACCAACTCAGAAAAATTCAGCCATTTTTTCCAGCCAAAGGGAGTTGTCACAAAAAGCACAAATACAGATAGAACTTAATCACTAACCTTTGATGATCTTCATCAGATGACACCTTATCAGATGATAGGACTTCATGTTTCCCAATACATGTATGTTTTATTTGATAAAGTTCATATTTATATAAAATCTTAGTATACATTGGTGCGTTACGTTCAATAGTTCCAAAAACATCAGGTGATATTGCAGAGAGCCACATCATTTTACAGAAATATTCATTAGAAATGTTGATAAATACAATTGTTAGACATGGAAATATAGAAACATGGAAACATTTCCTCTCCTTAACCTTCTGAATTAATGGTTATATTGAAGATAGATGCAGCATCAATGAGTTCCCGAGAGCCGATCTGTTAAACAACAATTATTATTATTATTATTAACCCTGCATTATAATTATATAAACACCCCTTAGATATTTGATAACGTGTTTTCAAACACTTATTTTTCACAGGGGCTATTAGCAGGACAATAGACACAATGTGGTCCCAAAAACACCTCTCTGACATAGGGTCCAGCATATCTCTTGATGATGCCATTGAATGTCTCGCCAGCTTTGATCCATGCCTGGGCCCATGCAAAGGTCTTTGTTTGTCAGATGAATCTTTGGGTCGAAACAACAGAACAGTTCAAAACAAGAGAACACACATGGTTAATGTTCTGAATAAAATAAAATAAATATAGAGAGAAATAAAATGTCTTACAGAGCCTTTCCATGAGTCCATTCAAGTTTCTTCAACTGTCTTCTGACTGTGATTAGAGCGATGTTGATGATGTGCTGTGATGCCAGCAGATTCGAGATTGCCTTTGCTGATCACTCATCAGCTTCAACCATCAGTGAGTCGATGGCTTGAATAGTCTCGCTGGAAATGGAATACAATGTAAAAATGTGTAGCATACAGTAAAGACCAGCAGTCGATTTGAGTAAGCATTATTTTTTGCATTATTAGGACTACTTTACAGTAATGCAGCCTACTGTATCTGTTCATTTTCCTAGGCTTTCACGTTCAGCGTAACACAGGTGAATAGCACTGTCCGTGACCATAATCCTCAGGTCTAACAGTATTTTACCGACATGTTTAATTATTCAAGGCTACTTTTTCTTCTCTGTGCTGGAGTTCATTTAAAAACTTTTTGGGATAGGGGACAGCATTTTCACGTTCGGATGAAAAGCGTGCCCAGAGTAAACAACCTGCTACTCAAGCCCATAAGCTAATACATGCATATTATTAGTAGATGTGGATAGAAACACTCTGAAGTTTCTAAAACTGTTTGAATGATGTCTGTGAGTTTAACAGAACTCATATGGTAGGTGAAAAACTGTGAAAAATCCAACCAGGAAGTGGGAAATCTGAGGTTTGTAGTTTTTCAACTCATTGCCTATCCAATATATAGTGTCTATGGGGTCATATTGTTCTTCCCGAGGCTTCCACTAGATGTCAACAGTCTTTAGAACCTTGTTTTAGGCTTCTACTGTGAAGGGGGAGCGAATGAGAGCTGTTTCAATCAGGTGTCTCGCAGAAGGCCATGAGCTGATCACGAGCATGGCTGTGAGAGCGACCTGCATTCCATTGCATTTCTAAAGACAAAGGAATTGTCCGGTTGAAACATTATTGAAGATTTATGATTAAAACATCCTAAAGATTGATTCTATACATCGTTTGACATGTTTCTACGAACTGTAATATAACGTTTTGGACTTTTCACCTGAACTTTTGCCTGGACTTGCTCGCGCCTCGTGAGTTTGTATTTGTGAACTAAACGTGCTAACAAAAGGAGGTATTTGGACATAAATGATGGACTTTATCGAAAAAACAACAACATTTATTGTGGAACTGGGATTCCTGAGAGTGCATTCTGATGAAGATCATCATAGGTAAGTGAATATTTATAATGCTATTTCTGACTTTTACTGACTCCATAACATACCTTAAGGGAACATTTTGACATTTGCTGTATGGTTAGTGAGAAAGTCCATATTGCAAATGTACGGCCCCTTACTAGACGTCCGAAAACGTTTGTAAAATTCGCGGACGGCGTCGGGCCGAGCGGCAGGGCCGGACCTACCTGGAAGTCATCAAATGAACTTTGTCGCACATTCGGTTTCCGTTTTATAAAATAATCAAATTTTGGTCATTTTTCCGCTGTACCGGAAAATCCCACCAGAGGGCATAAGCAATCATATTGCAATTTGACAAAACATCACGAATCACGACGGGGCCTTATCTCGAAAATGGAAAATATTTCGAAGCCGAAACTTGGTGAGCGTAGGTTTGGCATAATGGGCAGTTGGCCCCGAACAAGATGGCGACTAGGCCTCAACGGTTTTTGAGTTATGGCCATTTCTCTGGGATTAAAGGTCCAAAATGAAAATAGAGAAATTATTTTTCCACTTCACGTCAAAGTCAAGGAGCCTCCGGTGTCAATAAAAAAAAACAGCCATTTATCTATCGTCATTTAAGAGAAATCGTACAATGACAGTTTGGTGATGTTCAAAGATAGGTATTTTTTTAAACAGTTACAGATCCAGTTGCAGGGTGTTCATATGAATCTTTTTAAAGTCTGCTGCGGAGCTCTGCGAGATTTCTGTGATTTTCTATGATTTTCTGAAATAACACACACTCACTAAACCCTCCGTAAATAACTCAGTTCTTAACGTAAAGACTTAAAACTCAGGATTCTGTAAAGGCATACCCCAATCAGGATATAAGTGTATTTATAGCTTCCTGTGCCAACCGGAAGTGCCTTTAATTGTGTCACACTGTCTGTTTTGAAGGGTTAAAAAAGTCACACCTTTCCAAAACTTCATATGTGTGACTAGGTAACCCTCCTGAACTGTAAATCAGTCATTTCTAACCAAACAGATGTCAAAGAAAAGCTCTCACACACACACACAGCAAGGATGGAGTGACAAAGTGCGGTGCTTAAAGACACAGAGAGCAGGCAATGGCATTACCATAATCCCTAGGCAGTGCCGAGTTCAACGAGATATCCCGCTTGACCGTAGCTCGCTCGGTCTAAGCGCAGCGACCATTAGAAAAGTAGGCCCAAAATGAAGCCTGCTCCACAATGTCATTTGCTTTTGGGTGACAGTGAGAGAACCGTTAGGGTGAGAAACACAATTCGACCTCAGGTACGTTCCTAAGGTCCTCCCGATCCGTGCAAGCCTAACCTTGACAGTGTGGCATTAACCCTTAACAGTTAAAAGAAGGTGTTTATATCAAACAGTTTGCATTGTTAAAATCACCCTAAAAGTGGATATCCAAACCCTGCCTGCAGTTTGATAGACATAGTGCATTCAACCCTGTGTAAATCAGTCAGTACTTAACGTAAAGACTTAAAACTCAGGATTCTGTAAAAGCATACCCCAATGAGGATATGTGTAGACTTATAGCTTCCTGTGCCAACTGAAAGTGCCATAATTGGTGTCTTAGGGGCTGTTTCGAAGGGTTAAAATAGTCAGATCTGTCCAAAACTTCATATGTGTGATTAGGCAACCCCCATGAACTGTAAATCAGTCATTTGTCCCATAAAATTTCAAAGGAAAACTAAATCACACAGACACACAACTTGGAAGGAGCAACGTATTGGGGTGCGTAGAGACAGACAGCGGCTCCAACAGTTAGCTTTGTTCGAGCTAAAAAAGAGCCGTCAGACCTAGAGTTCCGAAACTTTAGAAACTTGTTCTAGAGCTCAGGTCGATAGTGCGTGGTGAGTTAGGTGGCTCTAGAAGGTTCTCGGACCGAGAAACAGCCTCGTACATTTGCAATGACTTCAATTTATTTTGACCATTACGAAAATGGCGGCATTTAGAAAAGTCTCAGAGACACAAGACTAGGTGCATTGAAACCGGCTCGGCCCATAGAGGTGGACCCCAACGTTTCTGTCCAATAGCTCATTCAAGGACCCCATAGCAAGGCATGGAAAAACGTGGATTTTCAGCACCAATTAGGGTTTTACTCGGGCACCGAAGGACCTATCGAGCCGAAACTCGGGATTCGGGGTCGCCTCACATAGGCCTACACATAATGTCTGAACTGGACCCGCAGCTAGAACGTAACTATGTGTTTTACGTTTTTATTATGTTTTATAATAATAATAATATATCCCATTTAGCAGACGCTTTTGTCCAAAGCGACTTACAAGTCGGCTGGGGCCACTACTTTTACATATGGGTGGTCCCAGTGGGAATCGAACCCACGACGCTTGGCGTTGCAAGCGCCATGCTCTACCGACTGAGCCACACAGGACCCTTAAACTAAAGGCGCTGTGAATTATGGGCCTGCTCTGACATATGTGATAGTTGGCTTCTAGATGAGTTGGAAAAAGTGGGTTTGGTGTCAATTGGTATCAGTTTGGTGTCAGAATGACATCTAATTGACTGATGGACACTGACTTGCTAGTTGACTTTTGTGCATTTGCAATATGTTTAAACGGAGAGGGACCATCACCAAAATGGCATTCTGAAATCAACACAAAAAATGGCATCACCATAGTGTCCAGACTGTGCCGAGTTCAACGAGAGGCCCCGCTTGACCGTAGCTCGCTCGGTCTAAGCGCAGCGACCATTAGAAAAGTAGGCCCAAAATGAAGCCTGCCCCACAACATCATTTGCTTCTGAGTGACAGCGGCGGAACCGTTAGGTTTAGAAGGACAATTCAAACACAGGAATGTTCCTAAGGTCCTCCCGATCTGTGCAAGCCTAATCATGACCATGTGGCATTAACCCTTAACAGTTAAAAGAAGGTGTTGACTTCAAACAGTTTGCATTGACTTCTCTACCCATAGGAATACATTGCCTGCACCTCTAAATTCAACCTGAAGCCTATGTGGGTTATGAATTCTGTATGAACCTGTCTTTACTACCAGTCCATCAGGCCACTATGAGGTCTACCTGTGTCAATCCTAAGCTTCCTGAAGCAACCGGAAGTGCTTAATATCACCCTAAAAGTGTTTTGAAACACATAACCTGTCATTATGAAAATCACTGTATTCAAACCTGTGTAGATCAGTCAATTCTTAACTTAAATACTTAAACCTCAGGATTCTGTAAGTGGCTAAGTCAATCAAGACATGTGTTTACTTATAGCTTCCTGTGCCAACCGGAAGTGCCTTTAATTGGGCCACAAGTGCCTTTAATTGGGTCTGTTTTGAAGGGTGAAAAAAGTCACATCTTTTTAAAACTTCATATGTGTGACTAGGTAACCCTCTTAAATGTAAATCAGTTTCTCCCAGCAGATGTCAAAGAAAAGCTCTCACACACACACAGCAAGGATGGAGTGAAAAAGAGCGGTGCCTAAAGACACAGAGAGCAGGCAAAACATAATCTCTAGGCCGTGCCGAGTTCAACGAGATAACCCGCTTGACCGTAACTCGCTCGGTCTGAGCGCAGCGACCATTAGAAAAGTAGGCCCAAAATGAAGCCTGCACCACAACATCATTTGGGTGACAGCGGCAGAACCGTTAGGTTTAGAAGGACAATTCAACCACAGGAATGTTCCTAAGGTCCTTCCGATCCGTGCAAGCCTAACTTTGACCGTGTGGCATTAACCCTTAACAATAAAACAGGTTTTTTTGATCTCACAGATTACAATGACATCTCTCCCCATAGGAATACATTGCCTGCTCCCCTACAATTAACCTGGAGCCTATATGGGTTATGAGTGCCGTATGAACCTGTCTTCGGTACCAGTCCATCAGGCCACTATGAAGTCTACCTGTGTTGATTCTAAGCTTCCTGGACCAACCGGAAGTGGTTAATATCACCCTAAAAGTTTATATCCATACCCTTCCTGCAGTTTGATAGACATAGTGCATTGAACCCTGTGTAAATCAGTCAGTTCTTAACGTATAGACTTAAAACTCAGGATTCTGTAAAAGCATACCCCATTGAGGATATTTGTTGAGTTATAGCTTCCTGTGCCAACCGGAAGTGCCATAATTGGTGACTCAGGGGCTGTTTCGAGGGGTTAAAAAAATCAGATCTTTCCAAAACTTCATATATGTGATTAGTCAACCCCCATGAACTGTAAATCAGTCATTTTTCCCATAAAATTACAAAGGAAAACTAAATCACACACACACACAGCTTGGAAGGAGGGACCCATTGGGGTGCGTAGAGACATACAGTCCCTGCATTAGTTAACTTTGTTGGAACTTTTAAAGAACCGTCAGACCTAGAGTTCCGAAACTTTAGAATCCTGTTCTAGACCTCAGGTCGATGGTGCGTGGTGAGTTACGTCGCTCTAGAAGGTTCTCGGACCGAGAAACAGCCTCGTACATTTGCAATGACTTCAATTCATTTTTGCATTACGAAAATGTCGACATTTAGAAATGTCCCAGAGTCACAAGACTAGGTGCATTGTGTCTCATAGGCCCATAGAGACAGAACCCGACGTTTCTGTCCGATAGCTCATTCAAGTCATGGAAAAAAGTGGATTTTCAGCACCAATTAGGATTTTGCTCGGACACCAAATGACCTATCGAGCCGAAACTTGTGATTCGGGGTCGCCTCAGCTAGGCCTACACATAACATAAGAAATGGACCCGCAGCTAGAACGTAACTATGTGTTTTATGTTTTTTTTATGGTTTCAACTGAAGGCGTTGTGAATTTTGGGCCAGCTCTGAAGTATGTGATAGTTGGCTACTAAACGAGTTAGAAAAAGTGGGTTTGGTGTCAGTTTGTATCAGTTTGGTGTCAGAATGATATCTAATTGACTGATGGACGGTGACTTGATGGTGACTCTTGTCCATTTGCAATATGTTTAAACAGTGAGGTACCATCACCAAAAGTGACATTCTGAAATCAACCCTAACGAGCGATGGAGATGTTACCAGAATCACTGCCCAGCCATCCCGAGTTCATCGGGCCAGTCAATTTTGCATTCCTGCACGATTTTTATAGCATGACAAATTCGTGATGGTGAATGCCCATTGAACCATATTGCAAATGCACAGTGACTTTGCAAAAGTGAGAAAACATAAACAAATGGACATAATGAAATCAACACAACTATCACTGCCAGGCCATCCTGTGTTTATCAGGCCAGTCATTTTTGCATTTCTGCATGATTTTTGAGCATGCCAAATTCGTGATGGTAAATGCCCATTGAAACATATTGCAAATGCACGTGCATTTGCAATATGATTCAATATTGAAAAAAACATCACCAAATGGGCATGATGTAATCAACACAACGAGTGATGGAAAGGAACAACTATCACTGCCAGGCCATCCTGTGTTCCCATAGCGGGCATAAAATATCAGAATGACTGGTAAATGCATTGACAACCAAATTTTTATTTTTGGTTTACCAGGTGACTATTTTCAATCACCAGTTGCACAACAATGCGTATCCATCAGAATATTTTAAACTGTCCATAAAGCACTCAGAAAGGGCCCCCGTGGATAGAGTGCCGTAGTAGGGTGCTCACATAGCGGGCATGGACAATAGGAGTACAGGTAAATGCATTTACAACCATATTTTTAATTTTGGGTTACCAGTTGCCTATTTTCAATCACCAGTTGCACAACAATGCGTATCCATCAGAATATTTTAAACTGTCCATGGATAGAGGGCCGTAGTAGGGTGCTCACAGAGTGGGCATGGATATGTGGAAGACCGGTAAGTGCATTTAGGACCATATTTCTATTTTTGGGTTCCCAGGTGCCTATTTTCAATCACCAGTTTCACAACAATGCACGTGCATTTGCAATATGATTCTATAGTGAAAAAACATCACCAAATGGACATGATGAAATCAACACCACAAGTGATGGAAGGGAGCAACTATCACTGCCCGGTCATCCTGTGTTCATCAGGCCAGTCAATTTTGCAATTCTGCATGATTTTTGAGCATGACAAATTCATGATGTTAAATGCCCATTGAAACATATTGCAAATGCACGTGCATTTGCAATATGATTCTATAGTGAAAAAAACATCACCAAATGGACATGATGAAATCAACACAACGAGTGATGGAAAGGAACAACAATCACTGCTCGGCCACCCCGAGTTCATCAGGCCAGTCAATTTTGCATTTCTGCAGGATTTATGAGCATGTCAAATTTCTTATGACATTTGGCCCCCACAAAAACATATGCCTTATGCACAAGTAAAAAAAAAATAAAAAAAAATATGATAATAAAATACGACTAAAGTATGTTGATCATTTCTTATACGTGTGTAATTGACACAAAAATCGAAAGAATTTTGAAAAACGGTCCAGAAAGCACTTTTTTAGGGGTGTGTGAAGTTTTTTATGAATTTTTGCAATTTGACTTTTGACTTCCTATGAAATCATATTGCAAATTGATAAAACATATGCCTTATGCGCATGTAATGAAAAAAAAGTATGATAATGAAATTGGACAAAAGTATATTCATACAGTTCTTACACATGTGTAATTGTCAAAAAAAAGCGAAAGAATTTCAAAAAACGGTCCAGAAAGCACTTTTTTAAGGGGTGATAAGTTTTTGACAAAAAATTCATTTTTTCAAAATTTTGCTTTTGGATGTTGACTTAGGGTACATTTCCAATATGAAAAACCAAGGTGGAGTGCACACGCAACCTGTTGGATTTTTAAAGTCTTACAACTGGCAATTGCCATATGGCATTTGCAATACATTTTGCATGAATCAACGCCGAATTGGGTGGTATTGGACACCGTGTATATGGTTTGTCCTATGCCAATGTTTTCCCATTCATTTTTGTCCATTTCAGGGGGGTATTCCCTTACATGGCGCATATCTGTATGGCTTGTTTTTGTGTTTGAGTGCTGTACTCAGATTATTGCATGGTGTGCTTTTTCCGTAAAGCTTTTTTGAAATCCCGGGATTTTGCAGAAATACTCATAATAAACATTGATAAAAGATGCAAGTGTTATTCACAGAATTAAAGATAGACTTATCCTCTATGCAACCTCTGTGTCGGATTTCAAAAACACTTTACAGATAAAGCATAATCTGATAAAGTTCCATAAAGCCCATCATTTAGCCACTTGTTGTTAGCGTGTTCAGCCCAGTAAACCATCTTCATGAGGAGCGAGCATTTCCTCCAAACAAAAACTCAAAAGTTCCATTACAGGTCATAGAACCAAGTCAAATGATGTATGCAATCCATCTTTAATATGTTTTTAACATTAATGAACAATAAGGTTCCAACCAGAGAATTTCAATGTCTGAAGAAAAGCATTGGATCGCTTGTCATGAGCCCGAGGCTCTCTGCCAGTCCACTCACTAAAAGAGCTCCTAGGAGCCCCTCCTTTTATAGTAGAATCCTAAAACTAGGATCTAAAGACGGTGACATCTAGTGGAAGCCCTAGCACGTGCAACACATCCATAACTATCAGGGATTTGAATAGGCAGTGTTTTGAATATCGATTTATCCTGTTTGGATTTCGGCTCAGGTTTTTGTCTGCCATATGAGTTCTGTTATACTCACAGACATCAAACTTCAGAGTGTTTTCTATCCAATATTAATAATAATATGCATATATTGGCATCTGGGACAGAGTAGGAGGCAGTTCAGTTTGGGCATGATATTCATCCAAAAGTGAAAATGCTGCCCGCTATCCCAAAACATTTAAGACACATCCTCCTGAATACGTGACAAACATCAGTCTGGAATAGGTCAACAGGTTAGGATTTGTATGTGAGAGAGGAATATCCCCTGTTCAGATAGCATTTACTGTGAAGACTGTTCCAGTTGTATGGTAACCAGGGTTTGGCCACTAAGACAAGGTTCCTCCCATCAGCTGTCTGCACCAAAGACATGTCCTCCCTGGTACCTCAAAGTATACAAACAACAATTCATTCTATTGAATGCAGGCTGTAGTTTTTATCAACAAGCCATCATAAATAAACTGCTAGCGCCAAGCCCCAGAGGCCCAAATCAGTCCCACAGACACAGATGAGAGAGTACTCATCAAAGCTATTCAATGCATAAACAGTATTATAACATAATCTTGTAATTTGTCTACCATAGGAAGCAAGTCATTCCGCTACCTATGAAGTGTAAAAGCACCCTTTACTGGCTCAAATACCTGACAAATCAGCCTGTTACCAACTCTTAGTAAACTTGTGAAAAATGTGTGTTTGACTAGACAAAATGCTATTGAACAGTAAATAAATTTAAGAAAAACTTACAGGAAAGGGCATTCAACATGCATGGCACTTACACAAAAGACTGATGATTGGATGAGAGAAATTGATAGTAAAAAGATTGTGGGAGCTGTTTTGTGTGACTTTGACGTTATTGATCATAGTTTGCTGCTGTAAAATTGTATATGTTATGGTTTTACAGCCCCTGCCATATTGTGTATTGAGAGTTACCTGTCTAACAGAACACAGAGGGTGTTCTTTAATGGAAGCTTTTCCAACATAATCCAAAAAGAATCAGGCATTCACCCAGGGCAGATTTTCTAATGACCTTCTAATGGCTCTAAGTAAAGCCTGTGTCTATGTATGCAGATGACTCAACACTATACATGTCAGCAACTACAGCGAGTTAAATCACTGCAAAACTAAACAAAGTGCTGCATTCCGTTTTAGAATAGGTGGCAAGAAATGAGTGGCAAGAAATGAGTTAGCCCTAAATATTATTAAAACTAAAAGCATTGTATTTGGGATAAATCATTCACTTATCGCTAAACCTCAACTAAATCTTGTGATCAATAATGTGGAAATTGAGCCAGTTGAGAATACTAAACTGCTTGGAGTATCCCTGGATTGTAAACTGTTATGGTCAAAACATATTGACGTAACAGTAGCTAAGATGGGGAAAGGTTTGTCCACAATAAAGCGCTGCTCTGCCTTGGTAACAACAATATCAACAATGCAGGTCCTGCAGAGGCCCAAGTTTTGTCCCACCTGGATTACTGCCCAGTCATGTGGTCAGGTGCCACAATGAGGGACTTTGGAAAATTACAACTGCCCCAAAACAGGGCAGCATGTCTGCCCCTTAACTTCTTATGGGCAGGTGGGATGCTAGGTGGGATTATAAATAATCCTCAGGTTTGTCTATTGTCTTAATAATCGATAATATTTCAACCAGACAATAGCGTCTTCAATAGATAGCAAAAACAACGAACGGCGAGCAATCGGTCATGCGCGAAAAACAGCTCTGGTTCATTCTGCATGCCACATAGAAAATGGTCTCATATTTCCTGATTTTTTAGAATACAAGCCTGAAATAATGTCTAAAGACTGTTGACATCTAGTGGAAGCCATAGGAACTGCAATCTGGATCCTATCCCAACAGATACTGTATAGGCAATCAATAGAAAAGTACCCACATAAAATAAATACCACCATCCAGGATTTTCCTCAGTTATGTTATACTCACATACAGTGCCTTGCGAAAGTATTCGGCCCCCTTGAACTTTGAGACCTTTTGCCACATTTCAGGCTTCAAACATAAAGATATAAAACTGTATTTTTTTGTGAAGAATCAACAACAAGTGGGACACAATCATGAAGTGGAACGACATTTATTGGATATTTCAAACTTTTTTAACAAATCAAAAACTGAAAAATTGGGCGTGCAAAATTATTCAGCCCCTTTACTTTCAGTGCAGCAAACTCTCTCCAGAAGTTCAGTGTGGATCTCTGAATGATCCAATGTTGACCTAAATGACTAATGATGATAAATACAATCCACCTGTGTGTAATCAAGTCTCCGTATAAATGCACCTGCACTGTGATAGTCTCAGAGGTCCGTTAAAAGCGCAGAGAGCATCATGAAGAACAAGGAACACACCAGGCAGGTCCGAGATACTGTTGTGAAGAAGTTTAAAGCCGGATTTGGATACAAAAAGATTTCCCAAGCTTTAAACATCTCAAGGAGCACTGTGCAAGTGATAATATTGAAATGGAAGGAGTATCAGACCACTGCAAATCTAACCAAGACCTGGCCGTCCCTCTAAAATTTCAGCTCATACAAGGAGAAGACTGATCAGAGATGCAGCCAAGAGGCCCATGATCACTCTGGATGAACTGCAGAGATCTACAGCTGAGGTGGGAGACTCTGTCCATAGGACAACAATCAGTCGTATATTGTACAAATCTGGCCTTTATTTAAGAGTGGCAAGAAGAAAGCCATTTCTTAAAGATATCCATAAAAAGTGTCGTTTAAAGTTTGCCACAAGCCACCTGGGAGACACACCAAATATGTGGAAGAAGGTGCTCTGGTCAGATGAAACCAAAATTGAACTTTTGGCAACAATGCAAAACATTATGTTTGGCGTAAAAGCAATACATCTCATCTCCCTTAACACAACATACCCACTATCAAACATGGTGGTGGCAGCATCATGGTTTGGGCCTGCTTTTCTTCAGCAGGGACAGGGAAGATGGTTAAAATTGATGGGAAGATGGATGGAGCCAAATACAGGACCATTCTGGAAGAAAACCTGATGGAGTCTGCAAAAGACCTGAGACTGGGATGGAGATTTGTCTTCCAACAAGACAATGATCCAAAACATAAAGCAAAATCTACAATGGAATGGTTCAAAAATAAACATATCCAGGTGTTAGAATGGCCAAGTCAAAGTCCAGACCTGAATCCAATCGAGAATCTGTGGAAAGAACTGAAAACTGCTGTTCACAAATGCTCTCCATCCAACCTCACTGAGCTCGAGCTGTTTTGCAAGGAGGAATGGGAAAAAATTTCAGTCACTCGATGTGCAAAACTGATAGAGACATACCCCAAGCGACTTACAGCTGTAATCGCATCAAAAGGTGGGGCGCTACAAAGTATTAACTTAAGGGGGCTGAATATTTTTGCACGCCCAATTTTTCAGTTTTTGATTTGTTAAAAAAGTTTGAAATATCCAATAAATGTCGTTCCACTTCATGATTGTGTCCCACTTGTTGTTGATTCTTCACAAACAAATACAGTTTTATATCTTTATGTTTGAAGCCTGAAATGTTGAAAAAGGTCGCAAAGTTCAAAGGGGCCGAATACTTTCGCAAGGCACTGTACATTATTTTAACAGTTTTGGAAACCTTAGAGTTTCCTTTCCAATACTGCCATGGATATGCATAACCTAGCTTCTGTGCCTGAGTAACAGGCAGTTTACATTGGGCACCTCATTCATCCAAAATTCAGAATACTGCCCCCTACCCAAAACAGGTTAAATGTACACAGAGAACTAATATTAATGTCAGTCTCTCATGGCTCTTTGTAGAGGAGAGATAGACTTTATCACAATTTGTTTTTTTGAGAAGTGTTGACATGTTGAATGCACCGAGCAGAATGCATCAAGTAGCTTGGACATTCATGCATTCCCCACAAAACATGCCACCAGAGTTATCTTCACAGTCTCCAAGTCCAGAACAGTATGGGAGACACACAGTACTGCATAGAACCATTTACCATGGAACTCTAATCCATACGGAATAACTCACGCAAGCAGTAAAATCAGTAAAAAAATAAATAAAATGCACCTTATCTAACAGTGAGGACTGTGAAGAGTCACACACACCGGTACAAAGACACACATACAAACACACATAACATAACTTTAACTACTTGAATCTATCGGGGCGCATTTCATTATTGGATCAAAAAACATGCCCGTTTTAAGCGCAATATTTTGTCACAAAAAGATGCTCGACTATGCATATAATTGACAGCTTTGGAAAGAAAACACTCTGACATTTCCAAAACTGCAAAGATATTATCTGTGAGTGCCCCAGAACTGATGCTACAGGCTAAACCAAGATGAAACTTCAAAAAGGAAATGAGCAACATTTTTGAAGCTCTGTTTTCCAATGTCTCCTTATATGGCTGTGAATCTAACAGGAATGAGCCCACAATTTCTGCCGTTTCCCCAAGGTGTCTGCAGCATTGTGACGTATTTGTAGGCATATCATTGGAAGATTGACCATAAGAGACTACATTTTCCAGGTGTCCGACCGTTGTCCTCCGTCGAAATTGGTGCGTCATCTTCAGCTGCAAGTATTTTTCCATGGGATTCAGAGGAGAAAGTAGACTTCCACGAACGATATATCAATGAAGAGATATGTGAAAAACACATTGAGGATTGATTCTAAACAGCTTTTGCCATGTTTCAGTCGATATTATGGATTTAATTTGGAAAAAAGTTCGCCGTTTTGATGACTGAATTTTCGTTTTTTTTGGTACCCAAACGTGATGTACAAAACGGAGCAATTTCTACTACACAAAGAATCTTTCAGTAAAAACTGAACATTTGCTATGTAACTGAGAGTCTCCTCATTGAAAACATCCAAAGTCCTTCAAAGGTAAATGATTTTATTTGAATGCTTTTCTGGTTTTTGTGAAAATGTTGCCCGCTAAATGCTACGCTAAATGCTACGCTAGCTATCAATACTCTTACACAAATGCTTGTTTTGCTATGGTTGAAAAGCATATTTTGAAAATCTGAGATGACAGTGTTGTTAAGAAAAGGCTAAGCCTGAGAGTTAGCATATTTATTTAATTTCATTTGCGATTTTCATAAATAGTTAACGTTACGTTATGCTAATGAGCTTGAGGCTATAACTGGATACAGGTTTTTTTCATAGCCAAACGTGAACAAAACGGAGCGATTTGTCCTACACAAATAATATTTTTTGAAAAACTGAACATTTGCTATCTAACTGAGAGTCTCCTCATTGAAAACATCTGAAGTTCTTCAAAGGTAAATGATTTTATTTGAATGCTTTTCTTGTTTTTGTGAAGATGTTGCTGGCTGAATTCTAGGCTTATAGCTATGCTAGCTATCAATACTCTTACACAAATGCTTGTTTAGCTATGGTTGAAAAGCATATTTTGGAAATCTGAGATGACAGTGTTGTTAACAAAAGTCTAAGCTTGAGAGCAAATATATTTATTTCATTTCATTTGCGATTTTCATGAATAGTTAACGTTGCGTTATGCTAATGAGCTTGAGGCTATAAATAGGATCCCGGATCCGGGATTGCTCGACGCAAGAAGTTAAAAGGCTGGTCATGGCTCACATCAACACCCTCATTCTGGAAATCCAATACCCACTCCAATTTGCATACCGCCCCAACAGATCAACAGATGACGAAATCTAAATCGCACTCCACACTGCCCTTTCCCACCTGGACAAATGGAACACCTATGTGAGATTGCTGTTCATTAACTACAGCTCAGTGTTCAACACCATAGTGCCCACAAAGCTCATCACTAAGCTAATGACCCTGGGACTACACACCTCCCTCTGCAACTGGTTCCTGGACTTCCTGACGGGCCGCTCCCAGGTGGCATCTGAAATGCTGATCCTCAACATGAGGGTCCCTCAGGGGTGTGTGGTTATTCCCCTCCTGTAATCACTGTTCACCCACAACTACATGGCCAAGTACGACACCAACACCATCATTAATTGTGCTGATGACATAACAGTGGTAGGCCTGATCACCGACAACAATGGGGCAGCCATTCGGGAGGAGGTCAGAGGCCTGGCAGTGTGGTGCCAGGACAACAACCTCTCCCTCAACGTGAGCAAGAAACATTTGATGATTGTAGAAAACAGGAAAAGGAGGCCGAACACGCCCTCATTCACATTGATGGGGCTGTAGTGGAGCGGGTTGAGAGTTTCAAGTTCCTTGGTGTTCACACCAGCAACGAACTATCATGGTCCAAACACACCAAGATAGTTGTGAAGAGGGCATGACATATGCCTTTTCCCCCTAAGGAGACTGAAAAGATTTGACATGGGTCCCCAGATCCTCAAAAAGTTCTACAGCTGCACCATCGAGAGCATCCTGACAGGTTGCATCACCGCCTGGTACGGTAACTGCTTGCAATCTGACTGTAAGGTGCTACAGAGGGTAGTGCATATGGCCCAGTACATCACTGGGGCCAAGCGTCCTGCCATCCAGGACCTATACACTAGGCGGTGTCAGAGGAAGGCCCAACAAATTGTTAAAGACTCCAGTATCCCAAATCATAGACGGTTCTCTGCTACTGCATGGCAAGCAGTACCAGAGCACCAAGTCTAAGTCAAAAAGGCTCCCTAACAGATTCTAACTCCAAGTCATAAAACCAATGAACAATTAATCAAATGGCCACCCAGACTATTTTTATTGACCCCCCTATCTCTATTTTTACACTACTGCTACTCACTGTTTATTTTCTATGCATAGTCACTTTACCCTTACCTAGATACATGTACAAATTACCTCGACTAACCTGTACCGCACACATGGACTGTGTCACACCCTTATCTGTTTCACCTGTCTTGTGTCTCCCTTTACCCGATCCTGCCTGCCATCCTGTACCTGCCTGACGCTGATTTGGGTTATGACTCTTTGCCTGCCTTGACCTACCGATTGCCTGCCCCTTGTACTGTAATAAACTCTGAGACTCGTACTATCTGCCTCCTGTGTCTGCATCTGGATCTTAGACTGAGCCGTGATAGTACAAACTGGCCATGACTGACCCAGGAGACTCGGACCAATTCCGCAACAGTCTCCTTCCAAGGAGCCACCATTTGAAGACATGAGGAGTTACTGCAAAGCCTTGAGGAGGGACCTCATACCCTATCAGAACTCCATGACCATGCATTCAATACATTGCTGGAGCAATTATCAACTAGGCAGCAAGCCACAACATTAATCCCCCAGGCTCTCAGCAACCCAGTCACAAGCGACGCTTCTTCCCAGGTATCCCGAGAACCTCACTTATCTCCTCAAGCTGGAGATTCTGGAACCTTATGGGTGTTTCTCTCACAGTGCTCCCTCACCTTTGAGCTGCAACCTTCTTCGTTCCCCACAGAATGCTTGAAGATATCGAACCTTATACCGCTGATGTTCGGCAGGGCACTCGCCTGGGCTTCTGCAGTGTGGGAGCAACAGTCCACCATTTGCCTCAGTCTGGAGGAGTTTGTGTCGGAGGTACAAAAACTGTTCCATTCTCCGTTGTGCTGGAGAGAGGCTGCTGGTAAGCTGCTCCAACTACGTCAAGACTCCCGTAGTGTGGCAGACTATGCAGTGGATTTTCACATGTTGGCGGCTGAGAGTATCTGGAACCCGCAAGCCCTGTTCAACACGTTCCTTCACGGATTATCGGCTGTGATTAAAGACAATCTCGCAGCCCAGGAGCACCATGCACATGCACCTCGAATCCCTCATAGCCTTGACCATCAACATTGATGGAACGTAAGGAGGGAGAGGGGGTCTGTTCCCTGGGCAGGGCTAGATTGTCTCCTGCTGAACGCTTATGCAGACTGAACACCAATAGCTGTCTATATTGTGGAACTACTGGGCATTTCTTATCTATCTGCCCATTAAAATACCAGACTCATCAGTAGGTACGAGTACTCTGGTGAGCTGTATGGAAGGTTTCCAATCTCTTACTACTCATAATCGCCTCTATGCTACCCTGTTGTGGGGAGACCCGTCCAAATCCATTGGGGTACTCATTGACTCTGGGGCTGATGAGAGCTTTATGGACACTACCCTGCTATTGGAGCTGGGTATATCCACAATGGGCGCTCTATTGACACATTCACCCACAATACAGTTCCTATCAGCCTGCAAGTGTCAGGCACTCACAGTGTGTCTATGCAGTTTCTGCTGTTGGAGTCTCCTCATGTACCTAATCGACTGGGCTATGGGTTCCATCATGGGTTGGAGTCTGTTTTGCCATGCACGTTGTCTGAAGTCGGCACAGCCTGCCCGGGACATCTCCCTGCGGGCTTCAGTAAAGCCTCGGATCTCTTTGCCATTCCCACGGAGTTCCAGGACTTACGAAAGATTTTCAACTCTGCCCACGACACATCTCTTCCTCCGCATCGGCCCTACGACTGTGCTATCGACCTTCTACCAGGCACAGCACCACTATTATGTTAATTTATTTTCTTAAAAATGCTATTTGAACATACACACTGTTATTGTTATTTGAACATACACTCTATACACAAATATAAACCTGGATTGTGTGTTGTAGTAGAGTAGTTGTCTGTTAAGGGAATTTTTATCAATGATGACTAATTATGTATACATTTCAATCAGGACTGACTATATTATATACAATTGGGAATGGGAGCAAGAGAGAAAATTCTTATATGTACAGTACATAATAGCATTTGCCAAATGGGACTGTTTCGGGTTTACACGGTGGTTGTTTTTGTAGTTTATTCATGTATAGTTTTCTTATTAAAAAACAAACATGAATTTCAACCACGCTGCGTTTTGGTCCTCCTCTCCTTCAACAGAAGAATCCCGTTACAGTAGTGGCCAGAGGGACACACTGAATGTATTGTTGTATAATGTATTTTAATGTTTTTAATTTAATTATAATGTATATTACTGCCTTAATATTTTCTGGACACCAGGAAGAGTAGCTGCTTGGGATTCATAATGGGGATCCATAATAAATACAAATCTAAATGCTTAGCAGCACAGGTAAATGGCCCAATTCACACACATCAAGACAACATCCCTTGTCATCCCTATTGCCTCTGATATGGCGGACTCACTAAACAAAAATGCTTAATTTTTAAATAATGTTTGAATGTTGGAGTTTGCCCCTGGCAATCCATAAATAAATAAACAAGGAAATGGTGCTGTCTAGTTTGCTTAACCATCAGAGTCTAAGTCCTGTCTAAGACGTGGGAAGGAAAGTGGGGTTCTACTAAACTATATGGAACTGTTTTAAGAAGGTCATACCAAGGATCATTTTGCTATTTTATTTTGAATTGTAATACCACTTGAAGTATCAAAACCAATATATGAAAAATTGTATTTGACTTTACTGCTTTACTTGACTTTAATAGGCCATACAACACATTGAATAACATATTCACTACATGGAATAGCAGACAGTCTCCCCATGTATTTATCCACTTGCTTTTGTAACCAGACAGTCTTCATATATATTGTCTTCCATACATTTTTCCAACTGGTACCGGGGGTCCTTCAGAAAATACGTTTTTCCAACAATTGTTTACAGACAGATTATTTCACATACAATTCACTGCATCTCAATTCCAGTATGTCAGACGTTTACTTACACTAAGTTGACTGTGCCTTTAAACAACTTATAAAACTACTGAAAATTATGTCATGGCTTTAGAAGCTTCTAATGGGTGAATTGACATCGTTTGAGTCAATTGCAGGTGTACCTGTGGATGTATTTCAAGGCCTACCTTCAAAGTCAGTGCCTCTTTGCTTGACATCATGGGAAAATCAAAATAAATCAGCCAAGACCTCAGAAACCTCATTGGGAGGTACCATGTTCATCTGTACAAACAATAGTACGCAAGTATAAACACCATGGGACCACGTAGCTATGATAGGAGCTCAGAAAGGAGATGCGTTCTGTCTACTAGAGTTGAACGTACTTTGGGGAGAAAAGTGCAAATCAATCCCAGAACAACAGCAAAGGACCTTGTGAAGATGCTGGTGGAAACAGGTACAAAAGTATCTATATCCACAGTAAAATGAGTCCTATATCGACATAACCTGAAAGGCGTATAGCAAGGAAGAAGCCACTGCTCCAAAAACGCCATGAAAAAGCCAGACTAAGGTTTGCAACTGCACATGGGGACAAAGATCGCACTATTTGGAGAAATGTCCTCTGGTCTGATGAGATAAAAATATAACTTTTTGGCCATAACTACCATCGTTATGTTAGGAGGAAAAAGGGGGGCGCTCTCAAGCCGAAGAACACCATCCCAAAAAGGGGGGTGGCAGCATCATGTTCTGGGGGTTCTTTGCTGCAGGAGGTGCACTTCACAAAATAGATGGCATCATGAGCTAGGACAATTATGTGGCTATATTGAAGCAACATCTCAAGACATCAGTCAGGAAATTAACCTCTCTAGGGTACGTGGAACGGTAGCGTCCCACCTCTTCAACAGCCCTGCAGGCGCCACATTCAAAACAACAGAAATCCCACAATTAACATTCCTCAAACATACATGTAATTCACACCATTTTAAAAGATACACTTGTTGTAAATCCAACCACAGTGTCCGCTTTCAGAAAGGCTTTACAACGAAAGCAAACCAAACGATTATGTTAGGTGAGTGGCTATTGACAGTATAACACAGCCATTTTTCCAGCCAAAGAGAGGATTCACAAAAAAACAGAAATATAGATCAAATGAATCACTAACCTTTGATCTTCATCAGATGACACTCATAGGATTTCATGTTACACAATACATGTATGTTTTGTTCGGTAAAGTACATATTTATATCCAACAATCTGAGTTTACATTGGCACGTTACGTTCAGAAGTTCCAAAACATCCAGTGATTTAGCAGAGTGCCACATCAATTTACAGAAATACTCAAAATAAACATTGCTAAAATATACAACTGTTATGCATGTTTTTTTAAATGCACTTCTCCTTAACTTCTTAAGGTATAGGGGGCAGCATTTTCACTTTTGGATAAAAAGCATGCCCAAATTCAACTTCCTGCTACTCATGCCAGGAATACAAGATATGCATATTATTAGTATATTTGGATAGCAAACACTCTGAAGTTTCTAAAACTGTTTGAATCATGTCTGTGATTATAACAGAAGTTATGTAGCAGGCAAAACCCAGAGGACTAACCGTTCAGAATATTTTTTGGGGGTCTCTGTCTGTTCACTGAGTTCTCATTGGCAAATTATATTTCTTAGGAACCTGTTGTCAGTTCCTTCCGCTTCCACTGGATGTCACCAGTCTTTGGAATTTGGGTGAGGTTATTCATTTGTGCAATGAAGAAGTAGGTCATCTAGGAACTGGGTAACACTGTTGAGAGTTGTGCACGACGTGAAAAGTAGCGTTGGTTTGTTGTCTTCCTGTATTGAACACAGATAGACCCGTGTACAATTTGATCGATTATTAACGTTTAAAAATACCCAAAGTCGTATTACAAAAGTATTTTCAAATATTTTGGCAAAGTTTATAGGCAACTTTTGAAATATTTTGTAGTGACGTTGCGTTTTTTGGAAGCTGGATTTCTGGATCAACCGCGCCAAATAAATGGACATTTGGATATATATGGACGGACTTAATCACACAAAAGGACCAATTGTGATGTTTAGTAAGAATTCTTTAAGAAGCCCTCCTGTTCTCCACTCGTTACCTGTATAAAAGACACCTGTCCACACACTCAATCAAACAGTCTCCAACCTCTCCACAATGGCCAAGACAAGAGAGCTGTGTAAGGACGTCAGGGATAAAATTGTAGACCTAAACAAGGCTGGGATGGGCTACAGGACAATAAGCAAGCAGCTTGGGGAGAAGGCAACAAATGTTGGAGCAATTATTAGAAAATGGAAGAAGTTCAAGATGACGGTCAATCACACTCGGTCTGGGGCTCAATGCAAGATCTCACCTTGTGGGGCATCAATGATCATGAGGAAGGTGAGGGATGACCCCAGAACTACACGGCAGGACCTGGTCAATGACCTAAAGAGAGCTGGGACCACAGTCTCAAAGAAAACCTTTAGTAACATACTACGCCGTCATGGATTAAAATCCTGCAGCGCACGCAAGGTCCCCCTGCTCAAGCCAACGCATGTCCAGGCCCGTCTGAAGTTTGCCAATGACCATCTGGATGATCCAGAGGAGGAATGGGAGAAGGTTATGTGGTTTGATGAGACAAAAATTGAGCTTTTTGTCTAAACTCCACTTGTCGTTTTTGGAGGAAGAAGAAGGATGAGTACAACCCCAAGAACACCATCCCAACTGTGAAGCATGGATTTGGAAACATCATTCTTTGGGGATGCTTTTTTGCAAAGGGGACAGAACGACTGCAGCATAGTGAGGGGAGGATGGATGGGGCCATGTATCGCAAGGTCTTGGCCAACAACCTCCTTCCCTCAGTAAGAGCATTTGAAGATGGGTCGTGGCTGGGTCTTCCAGCATGACAATGACCCAAAACACACAGCCAGGGCAACTAAGCAATGGCTCCGTAAGAAGCATCTCAAGGTCCTGGAGTGGCCTAGCCAGTCTCCAGACCTGAACCCAATAGAAAATCTTTGGAGGGAGCTGAAAGTCTGCATTGCCCAGCGACAGCCCAGAAACCTAAAGGATCTGGAGAAGGTCTGTATGGAGGAGTGGGCCAAAATCCCTGCTGCAGTGTGCGCAAACCTGGTTAAGGTTTTCAGCAAGTTGCAGCAGTTGAACTACAGAAATGTATGATCTCAGTAATTGCAAACAAAGGTTTCTGTACCAAATATTAACTTCTGCTTTTCTGATGTATGTATACTTATGTCATGCAATGAAATGCAAATGAATTACTTAATCATACAATGTGATTTTCTGGACTTTTGTTTTAGATTCCGTCTTTCACAGTTGAAGTGTACCTATGATAAAAATTAAAGACCTCTACATGCTTTGTAAGTAGGAAAACCTGCAAAATCGGCAGTGTATCAAATACTTGTTCTCCCTACTGTATATATATATATTTATTAGTGTTTAACTATCCATCTATGTCCTTCATCTGTATAAAGGAGGACATGTTGCTTACTTGTTAAGCAAAATGAAAGCTGTAATGCATCTTGATGTCTTTGCTTGCTGGTCCAGTAGGTGCCCTCAGAGACAACTGCAGGTCTTGACAGTTGGTCTTGCAGTCAGTAACCATCTTCTGGTAGACAGACTGCTCACTCTGATTGGCTGACTTATCAGCTTCTGGAAAATACAGAAATAAAGTGAGATCAATAAAAGTAGTGCCTATCATTTTGGAGGTCAATTAAATATTAAAAAAGTGTTGTCATCGATTCCTTGTAGAGGCGCCACACTATTGCTTTTGTCACATGGTATGAGAGCAGCTTTCCACCAAAGTGTTTGTGTCCTGGGTGGAGTCCTTAAAATACTATTTATTGCATTATCCTCTGCGTAGTTCTTGTTGAAGTTTACTCCTCATTCTTCAGGTATAACCTGTGCTTGCTTGGGCCAGCTGTCTTTTGAAAGGGAGGCATTAGACTATTCTCTTTGTATGACTGGTGCAGGAGAGTCAGGTGTGTTCTACTGATGCTGAAAGACAAAATTTCAGATACATAAATATTTGCATTATTATAGAATAGATGGGAAATTGTATTCTGAGAACATCAATACACACAGTTCATCTTATGTCAGCTAACAAGCTAACAGCAAGCTTTAATTTTGGGTATTTAGTTTAGACATGTAGCTAGCCAGCTAGCCAGCTAAATAATTAACCATAATCCCAAACCATAGAGTAATAGCAATACAAACCGAAAGTTAACAACATGGGTTAAATATTAGCTAGCTGACATTAGGCTATATCTACCAATACAAAATGGCATTCTGAGAAAACATCACTGTAGTAACATTACACACAGTCCATGCACGTATGTTAAAGTTCGCTAGCAAGCCATTATCTATCCTCAGCTAACGTTAGCCATCTAACAGCAAGCTTTAACTTTGGGTCTTTTGTTTAGACATGTAGCGTTAGCTCGCTAAACAATGAACCCTAATCCCAAACCATAGAGTAATAGCAATACAAACCAATTATCAAAGCTACCTAAAGTTAACCAAATATAGTTGGTTCGATGTTAGCCAGCAAGCCATCCATCAAACTTCAACTCATTAGCCAACAGCAAGCCTATTGCAATGAAAATAATGTTTTGACAAAATTAGAAACATATACACTGCTCAAAAAATAAAGGGAACACTAAAATAACACAATGTAACTCCAAGTCAATCACACTTCTGTGAAATCAAACTGTCCACTTAGGAAGCAACACTGATTGACAATACATTTCACATGCTGTTGTGCAAATGGAATAGAAAATAGGTGGAAATTATAGGCAATTAACAAGACACCCCAAATAAATGAGTGGTTCTGCAGGTGGTGACCACAGACAGCTTCTCATTTCCTATGCTTCCTGGCTGATGCTTTGGTCACTTTTGAATGCTGGCGGTGCTTTCACTCTAGTGGTAGCATGAGACAGAGTATGCTAGACCTCAAGTTTTTATTTTTATGTTTTATTTTACCAGGCAAGTCAGTTAAGAGCAAATCCTCATTTTCAATGACAGCCTAGGAACAGTGGGTTAATTGCCTGTTCAGGGGCAGAATGACAGATTTGTACCTTGTCAGCTCAGGGGTTTAAATTTGCAACCTTCTGGTTGCTAGTCCAACGCTCTAACCACTAAGCTACCCTGCCACCCCAAGTGGCTGGAGTGTGTCAGCAGTTCTTGCAAGAGGAAGGAATTGATGCTATGGACTGGCGTGCCCGTTCCCCAGACCTGAATCCAATTGAGCACATCTGGGACATCATGTCTCGCTCCAACACAGACTGTCCAGGAGTTGGCGGATGCTTTAGTCCAGGTCTGGGAGGAGATCCCTCAGGAGACCATCCGCCACCTCATCAGGAGCATGCCCAGGCGTTGTAGGGAAGTCATACACACTACTGAGCCTCATTTTGACTTGTTTTAAGGACATTACATCGAAGTTGGATCAGCCTGTAGTGTGGTTTTCCACTTTAATTTTGAGTGTGACTCCAAATCCAGACCTCCATGGGTTGATAAATTTGATTTCCATTGATAATTTGTGTGATTTTGTTGTCAGCACATTCAACTATGTAAGAAAAAAAGTATTTAGTAAGAATATTTCATTCATTCAGATCTAGGATGTGTTATTTTAGTGTTCCCTTTTTTTTTGAGCAGTGTAATAATATCCAACTGTAACTAGACTTACCCGTAAACATGGATGAAAGCTTGACGGCAGACTCCAACTCCTTTCATGAAATAAGACGTCCTATGTCCTTTCAGTCTTGTATGTTCAGCTTACTTGGCCCATTGTCACACTGACCATCTGCAATGCCATGAGAAACATGTTAAGCTTCAGCCCCCACCCAACCTCCGACCATTTTACTTGTCCTAGCAGAGCTGGTTAGGCTGTGTTCATGTTATCCAGAGCGTTGGTGACTGTAACTGTGCATCTGGCAACCATTTAATTACTATTGTTTTGCCGACATTTACTGACACAGGCCATATTAAACCAGTGCTGAAACTCATCTCTCTGCATGTCCAGCCACTCATTATCTCAGCCAATCATGGCTAGCAGAAAGCATGCTGCAAGCACTCTGATAGGTTGGAGGACGTCCTCCGGAAGTTGTCATGATTACTGTGTATGTCGATGGAAGGGGGTGAGATCCATGAGCCTCATAGGGTTTGTATTTAAGTCAATATACCCAGAGTAGGACAAAAGCTAGCTGTCCCCCAGCTACATCATGGTGCTACCCTACAGAATGCTGCTGAGGCTACTGTGTACCTTCATTATTTGGTGACGTGAATATATTTTGTATAGTTTTATCTAAAAAGGATCACTTTTTTAATGTTTCACTATTTAAAAAATATGAAATTCAATGAGGGGGATGGTCCTCCCCTTTCTTTTCTGAAGAGCCTCCACTGCCACTTACAGTGCATTCGGAAAGTATTCAGACCCCTTGATGTTTCCCACATTTTGTTTACGTTAAAGCCTTATTCTAAAATGGATCAAATTCAACACAAATCTACACACAATAGCCCATCATGAAAAAAACAGAAATATCACATTTACATAAGTATTCAGACCCTTTACTCAATACATTGTTGAAGCAACTTTGGCAGCGATTACAGCCTCGAGTCTTCTTGGGTATGATGCTACACAAGCTTGGCACACCTGCATTTGGGGAGTTTCTCATTCTTCTCTGCATATCCTCAAGCTCTGTCAGGTTGGTTGGGGAGCATCAATGCGGAGCTATTTTCAGGTCTCCCCAGAGATGTCCGATCGGGTTCAATTCCGGGCTCTGGCTGGGCCAATCAAGGACATTCAGAGACTTGTCCCGAAGCCACTCCTGCATTTTCTTGGCTGTGTACTTAGGGTTCTTGTCTTGTTGGTAGGTGAGCCTTCGCCCCAGCCTGAGGTCCTGAGAGCTCTGGATCAGTTTTTCATCAAGGATCTCTCTGTTCATCATTCCCTTGATCTTGACTAGTCTCCCAGTCCCTGCCGCTGAAAAACATCACCACAGCATGTTGATGCCACCACCATGCTTCACGGTAGGGATGGTGCCAGGTTTCCTCCAGACGTGACGCTTGGCTTTCATGCCAAAGAGTTCAATGTTGGTTTCATCAGACCAGAGAATCTTGTTTCTCATGGTCCGAGAGTTCTTTAGGTGCCTTTTGGCAAACTCCAAGCAGGTGTCATGTGCCTTTTACTGAGGAGTGGTTTCCCGTCTGGCCACTTTACCATAAAGGCCTGCTTGGTGGAGTGCTGCAGAAAAGGTTGTTCTTCTGGAAGGTTCTCCCATCTCCACAGAGAAAATCTGGAGCTGTCAGAATGGTTATAGGGTTCTTGGTCACATCCCTGACCAAGGCCCTTCTCTCCCAATTTCTCAGTTTAGCCATGCAGCCAGCTCTAGGAAGAATCTTGGTGGTTCCAAACTTCTTCCATTTAAGAATGATGGAGGCCATTGTGTTCTTGGGGACCTTCAATCCTGCAGAAATGTTTTGATACCCTTACCCAGATCTGTGCCTCGACACGATACTGTCTCGGAGAGACAATTCCTTTGACTTCATGGCATGGTACGTTATAGACAGGAGTGTGCCTTTCCAAATCATGTCCAATCAATTGAATTTACCACAGGTGAACTCAAATCAAGTTGAAGAATGATGATCAATTGATACAGCTCAATTTCAAGTCGCATAGCAAAGGGTCAGAATACTTTTGTAAAAAACATATAGTTTTGCAAAACAAAATCTAAAAACCTATTTTCGCATTGTCATTATGGGCCATGGTGTGCAGATTAATGAGGGGGAAAACTAATTGAATACATTTTAGAATAAGGCATAACAAAAACATTTAACAAGTCAAGGGGTCTGAATACTTTCTGAATGCACTGTATATGTACAATGCTGCATTAGTATGCAGAGCTGATCATGTTGCAGACCCGAATCTGCCTCATCTGTCTGTTAAGGTATACCTCATTAGCGCACCAAGTCATTCTTTAGAATGCTGACATCATATGGAAAGAATCTGAAGGTGTTTTCCCATAACCTAATATGTAACCCATTGTCTTATTGGTATCCCCTGCTTCCATTTGACGGAATGTGAAATGGCTCTGCAAAAATATGTAGCTATTAGACCCCCCACACTGTTATTTAGTTAAAGGATTGTGTGACTATTTTCAACTGAAGGAAAAAGCAGTTTCAAAATGTGTTGGTGTATTACGCTGGCACTATGAAGATTTGTGGTACAGGGTTAGGAGGAAGGCAGCGGTTGCCAGTTGATTTGACTTTCAGATTTGTTTTAGCCAATTTGTTATGGTGATAAATGCTGATAGAGATGTATTCTTCCACACAGGCAATCCACTTACTGTATAAATTGTTAAATAATTCATAACCGTGTATTCATTGTCTACCTCCGGAATTAAATCATTGAAGGGGTGGGAGAAATGTAAGCTTTAAAGGACATTTCCTGCAATTCTACAGATTTTCCATGTTATCTAACAAGATAAAGATTCAAACTTGCACCATGTTTATTCTACTATTCTAACGCTATACAGGACGTTAAGACTGAGTTCCCCATGAAATATATGTTTTAAGAATAAAGTTATTGTTTTTTGGGTGGTGCCCCCTTGTGGCCTGGGTTCATAAGCGACCGCTTACAGTATGTCGCTTATGCTTGGAGCCAGACCTGCCAACAACCTATCATATAACTTTCTCCAACACCTTTGTAACCATGCATGCTATTTTTTTATATTGCGGTTTTCTGTAAAATATCCCTCTTTCTATGACTTTCTGGCAATAATTATGCCTCTTACTTAATCGCTTGTATAGCCTATCCATTGTTGTACCCTTGACATTTTGTTTTGAAAGACCACCTGCACAGCTCACTGAACCTGAAATATCACAGCATAGTTAAGTGACTTGCTCTCCTTCCGCTTGGCCAGCATTGCAAATGTAACAAATCCTTCTCAGTCAGTGATTGCGTTGACTTGATATTCAGCATTGTTTACAAATTGCAGTTCAGGTGGAAGATGTTGCGTGACTATTTGGACAAGGTGTGAGGTAGAATCACTTTGAGGGGTAACAAGGGAGTCAGATACAAAAGAGTTCTCATTTCCCAAGTATCTAATTGAACACAGGTCGGCTTGGACTTAAGATAATATTTCTTCCCTGTGTGGAGTTGACTTTGTTGAAACAGGTCTCTCTCTGCCAACTGTTGGATTTGGTTCACTTTTCCTTCTTTGTTTTCCAGGCTATCATAGATAAAACATACAATTTAGATTTTGGCTCTACCAAAGGGAATGTAATATCAAACTTCAAGCTTATAGTTTCTGTTTATTGCATTTTGAGAATTGCCTCAACTCTGATACATTTGAAGCCAGTTTCTAAAACATCTGATCAGATACTTTTGGATAACACAAAACAGTCAATTCAAAAATGTTCTCAGAACAATCTCTGGTGGCACTATACGCTGTTGTGAGTACAGCTTCCTAAAGTAGATGCGTCCCGATTGTAAGCTAAAGCCTGTTAAGGCTCGGGACAATACTGCTCCCTTTGGATGAATTGCTTGCCCATAGTAAACTGGAAAAAAATCTGTCCAAAATTGCTAATATATGCATATAATAATAATTATTGGACAGAAAACACTCTAAAGCTTCTAAAACCGTTTGAATTATGTCTGTAAGTAAAGCAGAACTCACAGGGCAGGCAATCTCCCAAACTAGTTTTTGCATCCAGAAATTTGGGGCAACTTTGACGTCATCGCCCCCACCCTTCCCAACCAGCTATGGATCAGGAAACACTTTCTATGTCTTCCACTAGATGTCCTCATTCAATAGAGCGTTTAATTGAGCAAATCCCGCGAGCTTTGACCCTTTGGCAGGCAAAAGAGTGGGTGTCGCGAGAAAATACATGCGCGTTCAAGATTGTCTGAGAAGAATTGCTTTTGTCCGGTTGAATCGCCAATTGTTTTGTACGTTTATAACATCCTAAAGCTTGATTCTGCACTTAGTTTGACCAGTTTAGTCAACATATAATATGTAATTTTGAAGTTTTGATGCGCAACTGTTCGGGACAAGAAGTCATTTTGGATGCATTTCAGCTGAAACGGGTAGCATATGCTACTATAACTACACACGAACTGAAACAAAACGATGTATTGGGTAAGTATGACTCCTTCCACTACATTCTGATCGAACACCATCAAAGGTAAGGGAATATTTATGTTGTAATTTTGTATTTCTGTTGACTCCAACATAGCGGAGAAATATTGCTAATCTGAGCGCCGCCTCAGATTATTGAATAGTGAGCGATTTCTTTAACTTTAAAAAGAAATGTGACAAAGCGGATGCATTAAGAAGCAGTGTATCTTTCTAACTATATGTAGAACATGTATATTTAGTCAAAGTTTATGATGTGTATTTCTCTTATCTGGCGGAGCTATCTATAATTTCTCCTGACATTTTTGAGGATTTTCTGACCATGGCGTCAATGTAAAAGGAGATTTATGGATATAAGTTGCATATTATTGAAAAAAACAAATGTACCGTGTAACATGTCCTATTACTGTCATCTGATGAAGATTTTCAAAAGGTTAGTAAATTATTTTTATTTTTTAATCTTGCGTTTGTGATTGCATCTTTTGTTCGACAAAATGGCTGCATATCGTCTGTGTCTTTGTGGTGGTTTGACATACATTTGTGCTATGTTTTCGCCGTAAAACATTTTAGACATCTGACTCGCTGGGTAGATGAACAAGGTGTTTATCTTTCATTTGAGCTATTGGACTTGTTAATGTGTGGAGGTTAAATATTTCTAAGAATATTTTTGCATTCTGTGTGCCACCTTTTGAGTTGAGCGGGGGGAGGTGTGGTGCCCTTGGGGAATGTGTACCGTGAACAAGCTAAGGAAGGTGTGAATAAGACTACTTTCAAATCTTTTGACAATGCTTATGTTCATATCAGCAGTCATGTAGTGATATTAGTGATTTGTGAAAATATTAGTGAAAATATTATGAAAGCAACGGAACTGTTAAAGGCAAATTATCACTGGCAAATTTTGGGGTTTGTTTTAATGTATATCTGCATCTTGTGATATCTGCTGTAGTGTCTGTGACTATCATTTAATGTGAAGACTGTTATTTTCTCAAATCAATTCTCTATGTGTAATTATTGTTACGTGATTAACTTCTTGCGTCGAGCAATCCCGGATCCGGGATTCTATTTATAGCCTCAAGCTCATTAGCATAACGCAACGTTAACTATTCATGAAAATCGCAAATGAAATTAAATAAATATATTTGCTCTCAAGCTTAGACTTTTGTTAACAACACTGTCATCTCAGATTTTCAAAATATGCTTTTCAACCATAGCTAAACAAGCATTTGTGTAAGAGTGTTGATAGCTAGCATAGCTATAAGCCTAGAATTCAGCCAGCAACATTTTCACAAAAACAAGAAAATCATTCAAATATAATCATTTACCTTTGAAGAACTTCAGATGTTTTCAATGAGGAGACTCTCAGTTAGATAGCAAATGTTCAGTTTTTCAAAAAAAGATTATTTGTGTATGACAAATCACTCCGTTTTGTTCACGTTTGACTTTGAAAAAAACCTGTATCCAGTTATAGCCTCAAGCTCATTAGCATAACGTAACGTTAACTATTTATGAAAATCGCAAATGAAATTAAATGAATGTGCTAGCTCTCAAGCTTAGCCTTTTCTTAACAACACTGTCATCTCAGATTTTCAAAATATGGTTTTGAACCATAGCAAAACAAGCATTTGTGATAGCTAGTGAAGCATTTAGCGTAGCATTTAGCGGGCAAAATTTGCACAAAAACCAGAAAAAGATTCAAATAAAATCATTTACCTTTGAAGAACTTCGGATGTTTTCAAAGAGGAGACTCTCAGTTAACATAGCAAATGTTCAGTTTTTCCTGAAAGATTCTTTGTGTAGGAGAAATCGCTCCGTTTCGTACATCACGTTTGGGTACCAAAAAAACCCGAAAATTCAGTCATCAAAACGGCGAACTGTTTTCCAAATTAACTCCATAATATCGACTGAAACACGGCAAACGCTGTTTAGAATCAATCCTCAATGTGTTTTTCACATATCTCTTCATTGATATATCATTCGTGGTAGTCTCCTTTCTCCGGTGAATCACTTGGAAAAAGACGTGCAGTTGAAGATGACGCACCAATTTCGACGGAGGACACCGGGCGGACACCTGGCAAATGTAGTCTCTTATGGTAAATCTTCCAATGATATGCCTACAAATACGTCACAATGCTGCAGACACCTTGGGGAAACGATAGATAGGGCAGGCTCATTCCTGTCGCATTCACAGCCATATAAGGAGACAATGAAAAACAGAGCCTCAAAAATCCTTCTCATTTCCTGGTTGCAGTTTCATCTTGGTTTTGCCTGTAGCTTCTGTTCTGGGGCACACACACACAATATCTTTGCAGTTCTGGAAACGTCAGAGTGTTTTCCTTCCAAAGCTATCAATTATATGCATAGTCGAGCATCTTTTTGTGACAAAATATTGCGCTTAAAACGGGCACGTCTTTTTATCCAAAAATGAAATAGCGCCCCCATAGCATCAAGAGGTTAATGCCACACGGTCAAGGTTAGGCTTGCACAGATCGGGAGGACCTTAGGAACAGTCCTGTGTTTGAATTGTCCTTCTAAACCTAACGGTTCCACCGCTGTCACCCAAAATCAAATGACGTTGTGGTGCAGGCTTCATTTTGAGCCTACTCTTCTCATGGTCGCTGCGCTCAGACCGAGCGAGCTACGGTCAAGCGGGGCGTCTCATTGAACTCGGCACAGTCTGGACACTATGGTGATGCCATTTTTTGTGTTGATTTCAGAATGCCATTTTGGTGATGGTCCCTCTCCGCTTAAACATATTGCAAATTAACAAAAGTCAACTAGCAAGTCATTGTCCATCAGTCAATTAGATGTCATTCTGACACCAAACTGATACCAATTGACACCAAACCCACTTTTTCCAACTCATTTAGAAGCCAACTATCACATATGTCAGAGCAAGCCCATAATTCACAGCGCCTTTAGTTTAAAACAAAATAAAAACGTAAAACACATAGTTATGTTCTAGCTACGGGTCCAGTTCGGACATTAAATCAAATCAAATCAAATTTTATTTGTCACACATACACATGGTTAGCAGATGTTAATGCGAGTGTAGCGAAATGCTTGTGCTTCTAGTTCCGACAATGCAGTAATAACCAACAAGTAATCTAACTAACAATTCCTAATCTACTGTCTTATACACAGTGTAAGGGGATAAAGAATATGTACATAAGGATATATGAATGAGTGATGATACAGAGCAGCATAGGCAAGATACAGTAGATGGTATCGAGTACAGTATATACATGTGAGATGAGTATGTAAACAAAGTGGCATAGTTAAAGTGGCTAGTGATACATGTATTACATAAGGATGCAGTCGATGATATAGAGTACAGTATATACGTATGCATATGAGATGAATAATGTAGGGTAAGTAACATTATATAAGGTAGCATTGTTTAAAGTGGCTAGTGATATATTTACAACATTTCCCATCAATTCCCATTATTAAAGTGGCTGGAGTTGAGTCAGTGTCAGTGTGTAGGCAGCAGCCACTCAATGTTAGTGGTTGCTGTTTAACAGTCTGATGGCCTTGAGATAGAAGCTGTTTTTCAGTCTCTCGGTCCCAGCTTTGATGCACCTGACTGACCTCGCCTTCTGGATGATAGCGGGGTGAACAGGCAGTGGCTCGCGTGGTAGATGTCCTTGATGATCTTTATGGCCTTCCTGTAACATCGGGTGGTGTAGGTGTCCTGGAGGGCAGGTAGTTTGCCCCCGATGATGCGTTGTGCAGACCTCACTACCCTCTGGAGAGCCTTACGGTTGAGGGCGGAGCAGTTGCCGTACCAGGCGGTGATTCCTCCCGCCAGGATGCTCTCGATTGTGCCTCTGTAGAAGTTTGTGAGTGCTTTTGGTGACAAGCCGAATTTCTTCAGCCTCCTGAGGTTGAAGAGGCGCTGCTGCGCCTTCTTCACGATGCTGTCTGTGTGAGTGGACCAATTCAGTTTTTCTGTGATGTGTATGCCGAGGAACTTAAAACTTGCTACTCTCTCCACTACTGTTCCATCGATGTGGATAGGGGGGTGTTCCCTCTGCTGTTTCCTGAAGTCCACAATCATCTCCTTAGTTTTGTTGACGTTGAGTGTGAGGTTATTTTCCTGACACCACACTCCGAGGGCCCTCACCTCCTCCCTGTAGGCTGTCTCGTCGTTGTTGGTAATCAAGCCTACCACTGTTGTGTCGTCCGCAAACTTGATGATTGAGTTGGAGGCGTGCGTGGCCACGCAGTCGTGGGTGAACAGTGAGTACAGGAGAGGGCTCAGAACGCACCCTTGTGGGGCCCCAGTGTTGAGGATCAGCGGGGAGGAGATGTTGTTACCTACCCTCACCACCTGGGGGCGGCCCGTCAGGAAGTCCAGTACCCAGTTGCACAGGGCGGGGTCGAGACCCAGGGTCTCGAGCTTGATGACGAGCTTGGAGGGTATTATGGTGTTGAATGCCGAGCTGTAGTCGATGAACAGCATTCTCACATAGGTATTCCTCTTGTCCAGATGGGTTAGGGCAGTGTGCAGTGTGGTTGAGATTGCATCGTCTGTGGACCTATTTGAGCGGTAAGCAAATTGGAGAGGGTCTAGGGAGTCAGGTAGGGTGGAGGTGATATGGTCCTTGACTAGTCTCTCAAAGCACTTCATGATGACGGAAGTGAGTGCTACGGGGCGGTAGTCGTTTAGCTGAGTTACCTTAGCTTTCTTGGGAACAGGAACGATGGTGGCCCTCTTGAAGCATGTGGGAACAGCAGACTGGTATAGGGATTGATTGAATATGTCCGTAAACACACCAGCCAGCTGGTCTGCGCATGCTCTGAGGGCGCGGCTGGGGATGCCGTCTGGGCCTGCAGCCTTGCGAGGGTTAACACGTTTAAATGTTTTACTCACCTCGGCTGCAGTGAAGGAGAGACCGCATTTTTCCGTTGCAGGCAGTGTCAGTGGCACTGTGTTGTCCTCAAAGCGGGCAAAAAAGTTATTTAGTCTGCCTGGGAGCAAGACATCCTGGTCCGTGACTGGGCTGGATTTCTTCCTGTAGTCCGTGATTGACTGTAGACCCTGCCACATGCCTCTTGTGTCTGAGCCGTTGAATTGGGATTCTACTTTGTCTCTGTACTGACGCTTAGCTTGTTTGATAGCCTTACGGAGGGAATAGCTGCATTGTTTGTATTCAGTCATGTTACCAGACACCTTGCCCTGATTGAAAGCAGTGGTTCGCGCTTTCAGTTTCACACGAATGCTGCCATCAATCCAAGGTTTCTGGTTAGGGAATGTTTTAATCGTTGCTATGGGAACGACATCTTCAACGCACGTTCTAATGAACTCGCACACCGAATCAGCGTATTCGTCAATGTTGTTATTTGACGCAATACGAAACACGTCCCAGTCCACGTGATGGAAGCATTCTTGAAGTGTGGAGTCAGCTTGGTCGGACCAGCGTTGGACAGACCTCAGCGTGGGAGCTTCTTTTTTTAGCTTTTGTCTGTAGGCAGGTATCAGCAAAATGGAGTTGTGGTCAGCTTTTCCGAAAGGGGGGCGGGGCAGGGCCTTATATGCGTCGCAGAAGTTAGAGTAACAGTGATCCAAGGTTTTTCCGCCCCTGGTTGTGCAATCGATATGCTGATAAAATTTAGGGAGTCTTGTTTTCAGATTAGCCTTGTTAAAATCCCCAACAACGATGAATGCAGCCTCCGGATAAATGGTTTCCAGTTTGCAAAGAGTTAAATAAAGTTTGTTCAGAGCCATTGATGTGTCTGCTTGGGGGGGATATATACGGCTGTGATTATAATCGAAGAGAATTCTCTTGGTAGGTAATGCGGTCTACATTTGATTGTGAGGAATTCTAAATCAGGTGAACAGAAGGATTTGAGTTCCTGTATGTTTCTTTCATCGCACCATGCCTCGTTAGCCATAAGGCATACACCCCCACCCCTCTTCTTACCAGAAAGGTGTTTGTTTCTGTCGGCGCGATGCGTGGAGAAACCCGTTGGCTGCACCGCATCGGATAGCGTCCAGTGAGCCATGTTTCCGTGAAGCACAGAACGTTACAGTCTCTGATGTCCCTCTGGAATGCCACCCTTGCTCGGATTTCATCAACCTTGTTGTCAAGAGACTGGACATTGGCAAGAAGAATGCTAGGAAGTGGGGCGCGATGTGCCCGTCTCCGTAGTCTGACCAGAAGACCGCTACGTTTCCCTCTTTTTCGGAGTCGTTTTTTGGGGTCGCTGCATGCGATCCATTCCGTTGTCCTGTTTGTAAGGCAGAACACAGGATCCGCGTCGCGAAAAACATATTCTTGGTCGTACTGATGGTGAGTTGACACTGATCTTATATACAGTAGTTCTTCTCGGCTGTATGTAATGAAACCTAAGATGACCTGAGGTACTAATGTAAGAAATAACACGTAAAAAAACAAAAAACTGCATAGTTCCCTAGGAACGCGAAGCGAGGCGGCCATCTCTGTCGGCGCCGGAAGTAGTTGTTTAGTTCTATGTGAGGCGACCCCGAATCCCGAGTTTCGGATCGATAGGTCCTTCGGTGCCCGAGCAAAACCCTAATTGGTGCTGAAAATCCACTTTTTTCAATTACTTGCTACGGGGTCCTTGAATGAGCTATCGGACAGACACGTTGGGGTCCGTCTCTATGGGCCGAGCCGGTTTCAATGCACCTAGTCTTGTGTCTCTGAGACTTTTCTAAATGTCGCCATTTTCGTAATGGTCAAAATGAATTGAAGTCATTGCAAATGTATGAGGTTGTTTCTCGGTCCGAGAACCTTCTAGAGCCACCTAACTCACCACGCACTATCGACCTGAGGTCTAGAACAAGTTTCTAAAGTTTCGGAACTCTAGGTCTGACGGTTCTTTTTTAGCTCGAACAAAGCTAACTATTAGGGGCAGTGTCAGTCTCTACGCACCCCAATACGTCCCTCCTTCCAAGTTGTGTATCTGTGTGATTTAGTTTTCCTTTGAATTTTTATGGGAAAAATGACTGATTTACAGTCCATGGGGGTTGCCTAATCACACATATGAAGTTTTGGACAGATCAGATTTTTTTAACCCTTCCAAACAGCCCCTGAGACACCAATTATGGCACTTCCGGTTGGCACAGGAAGCTATAAGTCAACAAATATCCTCATCGGGGTATGCTTTTACAGAATCCTGAGTTTTAAGTCTTTACGTTAAGAATTGACTGATTTACACAGGGTTCAATTCACCATGTCTATCAAAATGCTGGCAGGGTATGGATATACACTTTTAGGGTGATTTTAAGCACTTCCGGTTGGTCCAGGAAGCTTAGAATCAACACAGGTAGACCTCATAGTGTCCTGATGGACTGTCATCAAAGACAGGTTCATAAGGCATTCATAACCCACATAGGCCTCAGGTTGAATGTGTTCCTATGGGGAGAGAAGTCAATGCAAACTGTTTGATGTAAACACCTTCTTTTAACTGTGAAGGGTTTATGCCACACGGTCAAGGTTAGGCTTGCACAGATTGGGGGTACCTTAGGAACGTACCTGAGGTCGAATTGTGTTTCTCACCCTAACGCTTCTCTCACTGTCACCCAAAAGCAAATGACATCGTGGTGCAGGCTTCATTTTGGGCCTACTTTTCTAATGGTCGCTGCTCACAGACCGAGCGAGCTACGGTCAAGCGGGATATCTCGTTGAACTCGGCACAGCCTTGGGATTATGTTTATGCCATTGCCTGCTCTCTGTGTCTTTAAGAAACGTGCTTTGTCACGCCATCCTTGCTGTGTGTGTGTGTGAGAGCTTTTCTTTGACATCTGTTGGGAGAAATGACTGATTTTACAGTTCAGGAGGGTTGCCTAATCACATATGAAGTTTTGAAAAGATCTGACCTTTTTAACCCTTGGAAACAGCCACTATGACACCATTTAAGGCACTTCCTGTTGGCACAGGAAGCTATAAATAAACCCATATCCTGATTGGGGTATGCCTTTACAGAATCCTGAGTTTTAAGTCTTTACGTTAAGAACTGAGTTATTTACGGACGGTTTAGTGAGTGTGTGTTATTTCAGAAAATCATATAAAATCACAGAAATCTCGCAGAGCTCCGCAGCACACTTTAAAAATATTCGTATGAACACCCTGCAACTGGATCTGTAACTGTTGAAAAAAAAACACCTATATTTGAACATCATCAATCTTTCATTGTGCGATTTCTCTTAATTGACGATAGATAAATGGTTGATTTTTTTTTATTGACACCGGAGGCTCCTTGACTTTGACGTGAAGTGAAAAAATAATTTCTCTATTTTCATTTTGGACCTTTAATCCCAGAAAAATGGCCATAACTCAAAAACCGTTGAGGCCTAGACGCCATCTTGTTCGTGGCCACCTGCCCATTATGCCAAGCCTATGCTCACCAAGTTTCGGCTTCAAAATTTTTTCAGTTTTCGAGATAAAGCCCGTCGTGATTCGTGATGTTTTGTCAAATTGCAATTTGATTGCTTATGCCCTCTTGTGGGATTTTCCGGGATAGCGGAAAAATGACCAAAATTTGATTATTTCATAAAACGAAAACCGAATGTCCGACAATGTTCATTTGATGACTTCCCGGTAGGTCTGGCCCTGCCGCTCGGCCCAACGCCGTCCCCGAGTTTTACAAATGTTTTCGGACGTCTAGTAAGGGACGGTACATTTGCAATATGGACTTTCTCACTAACCATACAGAAAATGTCGAAATGTTCCCTTAAGGTATGTATAGGAGGCACAGAAGTCAGGCGCAGGAGAGTCAAACGGAGTGTAAAATTGACTCTTTTAATTAATGTCCACGTAACATGCTCCATAACAATAATAAGAAATGAATATAAACAAATGTGGGTACGAGGACCCGTCGCGCACCTATACAATAAACACAACACTGACAATAAACAATCTATGACAAAGACATGAGGGGAAACAAGGGTTAAATACACAACAGGTAATGACTGGAATTGAAAACAGGTGTGTGGGAAGACAAGACAAAACCATTGAAAATTAAAAATGGATCAATGATGGCTAGAAGACTGGTGACGTCGACCGCCGAGCACTGCCCGAACAAGGAGAGGCAAGGACTTTGGCAGAAGTCGTGACAATAGGACTCATTTTACTGTGGATATAGATACTTTTGTACCTGTTTCCTCCAGCATCTTCAGAGGGTCCTTTGCTGTTGTTCTGGGATTGATTTGCACTTTTTGCACCAAATTACGTTAATCTCTAGGATACAGAACGCATCTCCTTCCTGAGAGGTTTGACGGCTGCGTGGTCCCATGGTGTTTATACTTGCGCTTTATTGTTTGCACAGAAGAACCTGGTAACTTCAGGTGTTTGGAAATTGCTCCCAAGGATGAACCGGACTTGTGGAGGTCTACAATTATTTTTCTAATGTCTTGGCTGATTTCTTTAGCTTTTCCCATGATGTCAAGCAAAAAGACACTGAGAGGCCTTGAAATACATCCACAGGTACACATCCAATTGAAAAAAAATCTGACAATTAGCAGAAGCTTCTAAAGCCATGACATAATTTTCTGGAATTTTCCAAGCTGTTTAGAGGCACAGTCAACTTAGTGTACGTAAACTTCTGACCCACTGGAATTGTGAGACTGTGAATTATAAGTGAAATAACTTGTCTGTAAACAATAGTTGGATAAATTACTTGTGTCATGCACAAAGTAGATGTCCAAACCGACTTGTCAAAACTGTAGTTCGTTAACAAGGAATTTGTGAAGTTGTTGAAAAACGAGATTTAATGACTCCAACATAAGTGTATGTAAACTTCCGACTTCAACTGTATCAGCGAACCACGTCAAATAGCATTCTGTAAGTCAATGATACAATGGATGACATGGCTCTTAACCATTGGTTGATGCAGGCAATGTCTGAGCAGGGGAGCGCGACCATACAATGATTGCCTTGCGCCATGTGTCCTGATAACGTATTACCTTTAGAAAAGCTTTCATGGAACTCTTACAGCTGTCCAGATTTAGCTCAGCATCAATCCTGTTCCATGGGCCCATACTTCACTCAAACTATTAGGCTCATTTTGGATGTGTGTGTCCATCAGTCACAATTGGAAATTGGATACAGGTGTTAGGTTCTGAACAAACTGAGTAAAAACTCAAACGGACAAATAGAAAAAGCTCAAACCAAGTTTATTCACCCAATGGGTCATACAGCTGCAAAACAAGGCATGATTACAGAAGCACATTTATTTAAAAACTCCAAATAGGCATGAGCAACTCTTTACACATCTAGACAACCAATACATATCTGTTGCTAGTAAGGAATTTAATTGGTTCCTCTCACTGTTGTACAGTGGTGCGTCCTTTTGAAAGTTGCAGTATACTGCAGCTCATCTTGCATGGTGCAGCAGAATTCTATGGCATGTTATTTAAGTGTGAACCACTGGTACATTAAATGCTCGTTATTGCGAGTTTGTCCACCAGAGGACATCTTTGAAAAGCATTTCATAGCCCTCAATAGTGGCTGACCAAGTGAATGCAGGCACGCTGTGCTTGTAAATAAGAAATTGTTCTTAACTGATTCCATGTGTGTTATTTCATAGTTGTGATGTCTTCACTATTACTCTACAATGTAGAAAATAGTAACAATAAAGAAAATCCTGTGATGAGTAGGTGTGTTCAAACTTTTGACTGGTACTTGCTTAATTAATATGATTAATATTATGGTGTTTCTATTCCAAGAAAAACAAAAAAAACCTATGGGTTTCCGTTAGGATGGAACGGAAAATATGGAGCTGTACAATGTGAGGGTCGGGAGTACAATGCTGGGCAATTTTGCTAAAGAAGCCCCGTGTCTTGTGGGCATGCAGGAGACCGGGGTTCAATTCCCTGATGGCGAGGAAGGAGTAGGCTGTCCTTGTAAATAGAAATCATTTGTTCTAAACTGACTTGCATAGTTAAATAAAGGTTACACTAAGAGCATAACATTTCTAAACGCTAATTTTCTATTTCTAGTCTAGCCAATACCCAAATGGAAATTCAGTGAAAATAAAAATCTAATTGATTTATCAAGACCAGTTCCCATTCTTGTTTCAGAGCAGAGCAAAACGGTGCTAAAAAAAGATGTAGGCTATTGCTTCAAATCCTATTGCTTCCAACTTCAATATGCTCTTTAAATAAATAAGACCTACACCACATTTAACGGCACATTACTCAACACGAGTAATGTAATTCGGTGATATTTATTCTTATAGTAATTTGTTATGAATCCATAACTAAATAAACATTGGCATTGAGTATTTTTATCATTATTTTATTAACGAAAGCATAGAGATGCCATTGCTAGTTACATTGTTTTACAGGCTGACTACACCACTCGCGTTGCTAAATAAATGTAGAAAAGTATATTATTCAATTATCGCACCGACACTGCTTGCGCACGCCAACGAGCGTCTGCGTTGCCAAGGGTTAAAATAGAAGTCAGTTCTATTTGTGACGCAGATCGTGCTGCAAGTCCTGCCTCTCCCAACTCCTCATTGGTTTATAGAAGCAGGTACCCACGTGCCATCTCCTCATTGGTTAAACCCACGTGGCTGACTGAAAGAAGAACAAGGTCAGTGGCGGTAATGCAATATAAAGTCAAGAGAAGAAAAAGCCTGGAAGGAAGAAAGATGACAAGAACCAATTCGGTTGACCGTTTTATTTGTGGATTATTTGGAGTAGTAGAGAACCTTGTGCATTTCAGGTAAAGTAACAACTCAATGTTTATATCCCAGGACAAATTAGCTAGCAAGTGCAAGCTAACTAGCTAAATTGCCATAAATGTTTAATGCTTTTGACATTTCACCAAATTAGTATAATTGTTTCATAGTTAAAAAAAATATTTTAACCTGCGTGTCATGATCGTGTTTGGTGTGGGGGGACAAAATACATTTGCGCACGATGGAGCACGCGCACAGCTGGTTTGGGTTCCGTATTAGTCTGAACGTGCAGATTGACACTAAGAACAGAGTAGCGGGAACGTTTCCCTAGTCAGCGCCATTATTAGTGTAATGACCCTTAAAGTTTTCCCAGTGTGGTGGGATGGGGGTCCAACCATCCTCCCCCTTCCCTAAGGGCTAGGTTGGTCTTCTGTGCGCGACTCTGTGGCCCATCCTGTGCCCCCTGCCCTCATGCCTTGAACCTCACGCACTTTCAGTGGAAACAGCTGGATAACTGAAAGGCAAACCCATTGTGCGCCACTCGGGAGCCATGAACAATATATATTGTCCTACTAATAACAGCTTTAATAATATCTGTGAGAATATCCAACGGGCTTTTATATAGAACTCTAAATTAATAATAATCGCTTTGTTGAAAAAATATTTTTATGATTTTGTTTTCAAATAATGTAAAGTGAGAAAAAGACCATTCTTGAACATGGGATGCGACATTGTTACTAAATTGTAAATAAAGCAAGTTTGTTATTTAGAATTATTTATGTTTTTAGAGAGAGAGAAACCAAAAACCAAAAACCATGTCATGGGTCTCCCAGCTGAGGGGCGTCATATATATTGAAACAGCATCTGTAGCAACACAGCTTGCACTGCTATGCAGTGCCTTAGACCGTTGCACAACTCAGGTGCAGTATAACATGACCAGTTGGCCTACATTACTACAGTAAGACCAAAATAAAATCCTTAGTGTCACAAAAGGTTTAGCAAGTAACACTGAAGATGTGCACAATTATCAGTTTCTATTTAGGTTCATGGTGCCCATTCATTGTCAGATAGAGACACAGTAGAACCCAAAAGCATAATCAGTGCTCTAACTCCCCCTTGCGCTGGTCTGGAGCAATGAAGTGGTGATGCAGGGAACTGTACTAAACCTTAAATTACCTCTATGTCTCGCAGCATAATTGCACAACCTTTAGTGGAGCAACCACTGTAGTCACAGCCCTGCCTGTTACTAAAACCTTTGTGGGTGTGGAATGTATGTGTGAGATAGTACTGCAGTAGGAGAGACATTGTGGTGGGCTTCTCTGGCCCCCCTCCCAGAGGTTTCTTCTCACTTGATCGGTTGATTTGACTCGAGATGCATTCCTCACTCCTCCCTAGTTCCGCAGCCGGCCTGCCTTAGAGACTAACAATTGCCTTTCACCTCTCGTCTCAGAAACATGGAACAGAATGAAACTTCTGCTCTCCATCAATTTCATATTCCTAGTTCCCATCGACCCTTCATTGACCCCAACATATACATTCCTTAGACGTGTTATAGTATGGTAACATGAATCAGTATATTTCAAGTTCAATTCTAACAGGTAATAAAACTAGGTTTATCGGAAATATTAAAATGATCAATGAAATCACCAGATAGACAATTGTTCTGGAAATATGTGTCTGTAGCAGATTGCTAAATTACATTTGATATGGAGAAAATGAACGTACAGTAGGCTACTCTGTTTTTGCCAAGCAAAAAGTGCTTTTCTGGTCACTAATCTGGATATGTGTACAATCCTTTGTGCACCAATGCTAATGACTGGTCATTGTTTGACAGTCTCGATGCGCACATTTTTGGTTCTAATCAAGGCACAAGGTGTGACCGAGATGCAGACAAAGGAGGCAGCAGGTTGGAGTCTTACAATGTTTAATAATCCAAAGGGATGGCAAGAGAATGGCCGTGGGCAGGAAAAACGGTCAAAACCAGATTAGAGTCCAGGAGTTACAGAGTGGCAGTAAAGCTCGTGGTCAAGGGAGGCAGAATGGTCAGGCAGGTGGGTACAGAGTCCGGAAACAGGCAAGAGTCAAAACCGGGAGGACTAGAAAAATGAGAATGGGAAAAACACGCTGGTTGACTTGACTAAACATATAAGACCAACTGGCACAGAGACATGAAACAGGGGTAAATACACTGGGGAAAATAAGTGACACCTGGAGGGGGTGGATCACAGAAACAGGTGAAACAGATCAGGGCGTGACAGTACCACCCTAGCGACGTCAACTGGCATCCTACCTGGGTGCATAACTGGCTGACTGGGGTATCGGCGGTGGAAATCTGCAATGAGGGCCGGGTCCAAGATGTCTTTAGCTGGGGACCCAGCACATCTCCTCCGGGCCATAACCCTACCATTCAACATTCAGGAGGCGTCTCACCGTACACACTGGCTGGCCACTGATAACCCGGGGGGAGGGATGGGTCTGGAGACAGAAGACAAAAGGACACGGGCACGGGCTTAATCCTAGACACAAGGAAGGTAGGGTGAAGATGGAGGGTACGGGGTAACACAACAAACAGCAGTGGAACTCAGGACTCATGAGACAGGAAAAAGACCATGAACCGGGGAGACAGCTTGCGGGGAGACAGCTTGCGGGACCTGCCCCGAAGGAAAGCCATAACCTCTGCCCAATGCTGTAGTGTGGAGCTGGGGCCCGGCGACGGTCCGCTTGTTTACGATATCTGGAGTTGGTCTTGAGAATAGCCGCCCCTGGCTCTTCTCCAGGTACGTCGACAATGGCGGACAAACAGCCTGCTCTTGTTCCGGGAAGAGTGGAGGCTCATAGCCCATGGAGCACTCGAAAGGGGAGAGTCCCATGACAGAACTGGGAACAGTGTTGCGGGCATACTTCGCCAAGACCAATTGACGGCTCCAGATAGTGGGGGTTGGTTGAGACCAGGCACCTTAAGGTCTTGGTTGGCTCGCTATGACTGACCGTTAGTTTGGACAACCCAATAAGAGTACAGAATGCCTTCCAGAACTGAGACGAGAACTGAGGTCCCCAATCGGAGTACATGTCTACCGGACGGAGGGAGCCCAGTGACAAAGTCCAGAGATATATGAGACCAGGGTTGAGCATACACTGTGCATGCAGCGATGAAGGCAGAGACGTCAGGGACCATCGTGGGCCACCAGAAACTTTGCTGGAGGTAGTCTACTGTACGACGGGACCCTGGATGACAGGTCAGCCTGGAGGAATGAGCCCATTCCAGGACACAGGACCAGACTGGATTAGGGACAAACAGACGGTTAGCCGGACCCCCTTCAGGTCCAGGCTGGGAGCGGAGACTCCAGGCCGGGAGCCTAGAGTTGTGCTTGGTTCCAGGTTTTTATGGTCAGTCCAGACAAGGAATTGCCTGAGGTACTGACTTGCTGCACCCTCGACAACTACTGTGACTATTATTATTTGACCATGCTGGTCAATTATGAACATTTGAACATCTTGGCCATGTTCTGTCATAATCTCCACCCGGCACAGCCACAACAGGACTGGCCACCCCTCATAGCCTGGTTCCTCTCTAGGTTTCTTCCTAGGTTTGGACCTTTCTAGGGAGTTTTTCCTAGCCACCGTGCCTCTGCACATGCATTGCTTGCTGTTTGGGGTTTTAGGCTGGGTTTCTGTACAGCACTTTGAGATATTAGCTGATGTACGAAGGGTTATATAAATACATTTGATTTGATTTGTTCTGCTCCTTCCAGCCAGTGCCTCCACTCTTCCAACGTCATCTTCACCGCCAGGAGTTCTCGTTTGCTAACATCGTAATTCCTTTCAGCAGGATTGAGACGATAGGACAGGAAGGCACAGGGCAGATCAGCTTCTGGCCCTGGGCAGATCGCTGCGACAGGATGTCCCCCACTCCAACATCCGAAGCATACACTTCCACCACAAATTGATGCGAGGGGTTCGGCTGTATGAGGATGGGCGCTGTTGTGAACCGATGCTTCAGGTCCACAAAGGCTTTGTCGAGACCATTTGAATGGTACCTTGGGGGAGGAGTGCCGAGAGGGGGAACGCCTGGGTGCTGTTGTCCCGATTTAAATGCCGGTAGAAGTTTGCAAACCCAAGAAAGCATTGCAACTGCACCCTGGACGTTGGTTGAGGCCAATCCACCACTGCTTTCACCTTTCCAGGATCCATCTGAACATTGCCCTCAGCAATAACATATCCCAGAAAGGTTATTGTAGAGAGGTGGAACTTCTCGGCTTTCACAAACAGTTGGTTCTCCAGGAGGCACTGAAGGACCTGTCTAACATGAAGAACGTGTTCTTGTGCAGATTGGGAAAAAAACAGGATGTCGTCAAGGTACACGAACACAAACCAGTTTAACATGTCCCAGAGCACATCATTGACCAAAGCCTGGAAACAGCGGGGGCGTTGGTGAGTCCAAATGGCATGACTTGGTACTCATAATGTCCGCTGGCTGTGTTGAAGGCTGTCTTCCACTCATCCCCCTCACGTATCTGAACCATGTGGTAGGCATTTCGAAGGTCCAACTTGGAAAATGTGGTGGCCCCCTGGAGAGTTTCAAAGGTCGAGGAGAGGTAGGGGGTAACGATTCATGACAGTAATGTCATTAACCTTTTACGGGGCGGCAGGGTAGCCTAGTGGTTAGAGCGTTGGACTAGTAACCGGAAGGTTGCGAGTTCAAACCCCCGAGCTGACAAGGTACAAATCTGTCGTTCTGCCCCTGAACAGGCAGTTAACCCACTGTTCCCAGGCCGTCATTGAAAATAAGAATTTGTTCTTAACTGACTTGCCTGGTTAAATAAAGGTAAAATAAAAAAAATTAAAATAAAAACGACTAGGGGGTGATATTTAAATTTTTGGATAAAAAACGCTCCCGTTTTAAGTCCCCGGTAGTCAATGCCCGGATGCAGGATCTTGTCCTTCTCCAAAGAAAACCCTGCACCGGCAGGTGATGCAGATGGATGGACGGCCCCAGTGGCCAGAGACTCCGCTATGTACTCCTCCATAGCTTTGGTCTCTGGTCCAGACAGAGAATACAATCAAACACGAGGCGGTGTAGTCCCTGGGAGAAGATCAATGCACAATCATAAGGACAGTGTGGGGGGAGGGAAGTAACTTGTGCCTTATTGAATACTTCCAAGAGGTCATGGTATTCTGTGGGGATAGCAAAGACATGCACAGTCTTAATAACATCCAAAACAAGATGAATTGAGGAAGGATGTGCGGCTTGAAGGCAGTGGGAATGGCAAAATGGGCTCCAACACAGGATGGTCCAATCAATCATTAGATTGTGCTTTTGAAGCCAGGAAAATTCCCAAAACAACATGAACATGGGGAAATGCAATGAGGAGGAACTGTATTGTCTCACTGTGGTTACCAGAAACCCATAATTGAAGGGGCACAGTACTATCGGTGACTTTCCCTATTGAGCGGCCGTCCAGTGCCCTTAGCATCCCAAGCACAGAGAGAGGCTGAGTGTTAATACAAAGCTATCGTGGCATCCATAAGATTTTCATCAGCCCAGAGTCAGTGAGCACTCGGAGAGTCTAAGATTGGTCTCCCCACGGCTCAAGAGCAAAAGGGGTGTGCGGGTGATGGGAATTCCCAGTCTGACTCACCATAGTAATGGTACCCACTAAAGACAAGGGTTTCCTAATAGGGCAGGTAGCTATAAACTGTCATCTCAGATTTTCAAAATATGCTTTTCAACCATCGCTACACAAGCATTTGTGTAAGAGTATTGATAGCTAGCATTGCATTAAGCCTAGCATTCAGCAGGCAACATTTTCACAAAAACAAGAAAAGCATTCAAATAAAATCATTTACCTTTGAAGAACTTCGGATGTTTTCAATGAGGAGACTCTCAGTTAGATAGCAAATGTTCAGTTTTTCTAAAAAGATTATTTGTGTAGGAGAAATTGCTCCATTTTTTTCATCACGTTTGGCTGAGAAAAACCCCCGAAAATTCAGTCATTACAATGCTGAACTTTTTTCCAAATTAACTCCATAATATCGACAGAAACATGGCAAACGTTGTTTAGAATCAATCCTCAAGGTGTTTTTCACATATCTATTCGATGATAAATCATTCGTGGCAGTTGCCTTTCTCCTCTGAACCAAATGCAAAAATGCACGCAGCTGGAGATTGCGCAATAATTTTGACGGAGGACACCAAGCGGACACCTGGTAAATGTAGTCTCTTATGGTCAATCTTCCAATGATATGCCTACAAATACGTCACAATGCTGCAGACACCTTGGGGAAATGACAGAAAGTGTAGGCTCATTCCTGGTGCATTCACAGCCATATAAGGAGACATTGGAACACAGCGCATTCAAAATCTGGAGCACTTCCTGTATGAAATTTCACCTTGGTTTCGCCTGTAGCATTAGTTCTGTGGCACTCACAGACAATAGCTTTGCAGTTTTTGGAAACATCAGAGTGTTTTCTTTCCAAAGCTGTCAATTATATGCATAGTCGATCATCTTTTCGTGACAAATATCTTGTTTAAAATGGGAACGTTTTTTTATCCAAAAATTAAAAGAGCGCCCCCTATATTGAAGAAGTTAATGAACAACGGGCATGAAACAGAGCAGGAACAGTGTCTGGACAGGGGGAAAATAACGATATCAATGCTGACCCAGGGTCTCGAGCTTGATGACGAGCTTGGAGGGTACTATGGTGTTAAATGCCGAGCTGTAGTTGATGAACAGCATTCTCACATAGGTATTCCTCTTGTCCAAATGGGTTAGGGCAGTGTACAGTGTGGTTGAGATTGCGTCGTCTGTGGACCTATTTGGGCGGTAAGCAAATTGGAGTGGGTCTAGGGTGTCAGGTAGGGTGGAGGTGATATGGTCCTTGACTAGTCTCTCAAAGCACTTCATGATGACGGAAGTGAGTGCTACGGGGCGGTAGTCGTTTAGCTCAGTTACCTTAGCTTTCTTGGGAACAGGAACCACCCGAGCCACTGCCTGTTCACCCCGCTATCATCCAGAAGGCGAGGTCAGTACAGGTGCATCAAAACTGGGACCGAGAGACTGAAAAACAGCTTCTATCTCAAGGCCATCAGACTGTTAAACAGCCACCACTAACATTGAGTGGCTGCTGCCAACACACTGACACTGACTCAACTCCAGCCACTTTAATAATGGGAATTGATGGGACATTATGTAAATATATCACTAGCCACTTTAAACAATGCTACCTTATATAATGTTACTTACCCTACATTATTCATCTCATATGCATACGTATATACTGATTGACTGTAGACCCTGCCACATACCTCTTGTGTCTGAGCCGTTGAATTGAGATTCTACTTTGTCTCTATACTGACGCTTAGCTTGTTTGATAGCCTTACGGGGGAATAGCTGCACTGTTTGTATTCGGTCATATTACCAGTCACCTTGCCCTGATTAAAAGCAGTGGTTCGCACTTTCAGTTTCACGCGAATGCTGCCATCAATCCACGGTTTCTGGTTAGGGAATGTTTTAATCGTTGCTATGGGAACGACATCTTCAACGCATGTTCTAATGAACTCGCACACCGAATCAGCGTATTCGTCAATGTTGTTATTTGACGCAATACGAAACATGTCCCAGTCCACGTGATGGAAGCAGTCTTGGAGTGTGGAATCAGCTTGGTCGGACCAGCATTGGACAGACCTCAGCGTGGGAGCTTCTTGTTTCAGTTTCTGTCTGTAGGCAGGGATCAGCAAAATTGAGTCGTGGTCAGCTTTTCCGAAAGGGGGGCGGGGCAGGGCCTTATAAGCGTCGCGGAAGTTAGAATAACAGTGATCCATGGTTTTGCCAGCCCTGGTGGCGCAATCGATATGCTGATACATTTTTTGTCTTGTTTTCAGATTAGCCGTTTGTGGAATTCTGAAAGGAATGAAGGAGAATATAACACAATAGATCTGGTAAAAGAAAATACAAAGGAAAAAACAACCGTTTTGTATTTTTTTTATACCATCATCTTTGAAATGCAAGAGAAAGGCCATAATTTATTATTCCAGCCCAGGTGCAATTTAGATTTTGGCAGTGTATGTGCAAAGTTTTAGACTGATCCAATAAACCATTGCATTTATTTTCAAATTTTTGTATCACGACTACCCAAATGTGCCTAATTTGTTTATTAATACATTTTCATGTTCACAATTGTACACTCTCCTCAAACAATAGCAAACAATAGCATGGTATTCTTTCACTGTAATAGCTACCGTAAATTGGACACAGCAGTTTAACCTGTTGAGTGTAGGGGGCAGTTTGGATGAAAAATTTCTCAGGCCCGGAATCTAGAATATGCATAGTATTGCCAGATTAGGATAGAAAACCGTCTAAAGATTCCAAAACTGTCAAAAATATTGCCTGTGGGTATAACAGACCTGATATTGCAGGCAAAAACCTGAGGAAAATCCAACCCGGAAGTCCTGTGTTTCCTGAAAGCTCTCTGTTCCATTGCCTGCCTTCGCTCCATTTAAAGGGATATCAACCAGATTCCTTTTCCTATGGCTTCAGCTTGGAGCAGACATTTTCTTTCTCTCTCCTATTGAAGAAGCTACAGTCCCGGTCAAAATATTATCAATTATATATTGTAAAAACAACCTGAGGATTGATTACAAAAATGTTTGACATGTTTCTACGAACTTTACGGATAAAATTTGGAATTTTCGTCTGCGCCGTCGTGACTGCTCAAGCCTGTGGATTTCTGAACATAACGTGCCAACCAAATGGAGGTATTTTGGATATAAAAATCATCTTTATGGAACAAAAGGAATATTTATTGAGTAACTAGGTGTCTCGTGCGTGCAAACATCCCCGAAAATCATCAAAGGTAAGCAATTTATTTTATTGCTTTTCTGACTTTCGTGACCAATCTTCCTGGCTGCTAGCTGTTTGTAATGTTTTGTCTACTGAGAGAGATGTCCTTACACAAATGCTTGGTATGCTTTCGCTGTAAAGCTTTTTTGAAATCTTACACGCCAGGTGGATTAACAACAAGCTGAGCTGTGTTTTGTTATATTGTACTTGTGATTTCATGAAAATTAAATATTTTTAGTAATTTAATTTGAATTTTGCACTCTGCAATTCAGCAGATATTGACGAAAATGATCCCTCTAACGGGATGGGTGAATCATGAAGTTAACAAGAATGCAACGCTGATATCCTTCCTCCGATAGATGATCTGCCTGTACAAGCACCGCCTGGACTGGACACAGCTAGACAAACTTGTATTTTTGATCAGGGTGTTTTGCAATGAAGAGGCTATAGCCATCACATGCCCTGCACCAAAGTCAATGGCAGGACATAAACAGGCTCTCCGGATATAGATTCTCTTATTCATGCGTGGTTCGGACGCACCAGTTCCTCACTGGGCGCAAGTTCCCAGTCATCAGCACTATCTGCAGTGACTCTATTTTATTTATATTGGCACTATCTATTTCTGATATTGCTACTAGACAAGTAACCATTTGGCTGTACCCTTTACACCTTATGTAGAGACTCATCCACTTGGCAACATGTGGCTGGGGTTTTAGCATTTCTTTTACGTGACGCATCAATTTAGACAAGTGTGTCTGGCTATTCATCATCTAATATTAATGAAATAATTTTATCTGGACACTTTCTGTTTGCCTGGAACTTTTCCTTATTGTAGACTACTACTTTTACCACTAAACTTTTTATGGCTGCAGGGGCAGTATTGAGTAGCTTGGATGAAAAGGTGCCCATTGTAAACGGCCAGCTCCTCAGTCTCAGTTGCTAATATATGCATATTATTATTAGAATTGGATAGATAACACTCTGAAGTTTCTAAAACTGTTTGCATTATGTATGTGAGTATAACAGAACTCATATTGCGGGCAAAAACCTGAGAAATTCCACTTCATGTTATTTTTTTTCTGGGCGTGGCAGATCTTCAACCAAGCTCTCATTGAAATTACAGCGATATATGGAGGAGTTTTCACTTCCTACGCCTTCCACTAGATGTCAACAGTCAAGAGAACTTTGTCTGATGACTCTAATGGTCAACTCGTGGCAGACATAATGCTATACTAGGCTATCGATAAACTTACACAAGTGCTTGTCTTGCTTTGGCTGTAAAGCATAATTTCAAAATATGAGATGGCAGGGTGATTAACAAAAGGCTAAGCTGTGTTTCACTATGTTTCACTTGTGATTTCATGAATATGAATATTTTCTAGTAATATTTTTTGTCCGTTGCGTTATGCTAATTAGTGTCAGTTGATGACAATTCTCCCGGATCAAGGAGGGGTAGTTCTAAGTGGTTCAAATAAGAGGCACTGTTACAGTCGAGGCAGGGGCTAAGATACTGAGAAGTGAGGGGAGTATCAGGGCCCAGTTGCCTGGTGAGTAAATTAGGTCTATGGCCTGGGTGGACCCCAGACATGTTCAGTGTTGGGAAGTCTGGAGGGCAATGTAAGCTACTTGGTGGAGAACAGGAAAATATATCAGCAAGCTGTTAAAGTGCTGTATACCGTATCACTATGATATGTGTATTTTATATTTCAGACCCTGTGCATCCAGGTGTGATGGTTTACTGAGTGTACAGGTCAAAAGTGTGCTGTGTGTAGGCTAGATTTAAAAAATACAGTTGGAAATGAGATGAGTGGTTGTGTAAGAGGAATAAGTGAATAATGTACTGTATGAAGTACCCCTGGGGCAGAGTGATGGGAGTTGGAGCTGTGTTTTTCATATGGTGAAACAGGGTTAGAGGTTCATTGGCCGATTGAAACATCACCAATGAAATGTGTTGCTGAGTTAATGAAGTTTTCTCCCATGTTATTATGTTCTCTAGAGGGGGAAGGGTGGTAGACTGCCTATTTCCAGAACTGTTGGTATCCATGTTTATATACACTGCTCAAAAAATTAAGGGAACAATAAAATAACACATCCTAGATCTGAATGAATGAAACATTCTTATTAAATACTTTTTTCTTTACGTAGTTGAATGTGCTGACAACAAAATCACAGAAACATTATCAATGGAAATCAAATGTATCCACCAATGGAGGTCTGGATTTGGAGTCACACTACAGGCTGATCCAACTTTGATGTAATGTCCTTAAAACAAGTCAAAATGAGGCTCAGTAGTGTGTGTGTGGCCTCCACGTGCCTGTATGTCCTCCCTACAACGCCTGGGCATGCTCCTGATGAGGTGGCGGATTGTCTCCTGAGGGATCTCCTCCCAGACCTGGACTAAGTATCCACCAACTCCTGGACAGTCTGTGGTGCAACGTGGCGTTGGTGGATGGAGCGAGACATGATGTCCCAAATGTGCTCAATTATATCCAGGTCTGGGGAACGGGCAGGCCAGTCCATAGCATCAATGCCTTCCTCTTGCAGGAACTGCTGACAAACTCCAGCCACATGACGTCTAGCATTGTCTTGCATTAGGAGGAACCCATGGCCAACCGTACCAGCATATGGTCTCACAAGGGGTCTGAGGATCTCATCTCGGTACCTAATGACAGTCAGGCTACCTCTGGCGAGCACATGGAGGGCTGTGCGGCCCCCCAAAGAAATGCCACCCCACACCATGACTGACCCACCGCCAAACAGGTCATGCTGGAGGATGTTGCAGGCGGCAGAACGTTCTCCACGGCTTCTCCAGACACTGTCACGTCTGTCACGTGCTCAGTGTAAATCTGCTTTCATCTGTGAAGAGCACAGGGCGCCAGTGGCGAATTTGCCAAATTTGGTGTTATCTGGCAAATGCCAAACGTCCTGCACGGTGTTGGGCTGTAAGCACAACTCCCACCTGTGGACGTCGGGCCCTCATACCACCCTCATGGAGTCCGTTTCTGAGCGTTTGAGCAGACACATGCACATTTGTGGCCTGCTGGAGGTCATTTTGCAGGGCTCTGGCAGTGCTCCTCCTGCTCCTCCTTGCACAAAGGCGGAGGTAGCTGTCCTGCTGCTGGGTTGTTGCCCTCCTACGGCCTCCTCCACGTCTCCTGATGTACTGGCCTGTCTCCTGGTAGCGCCTCCATGCTCTGGACACTACGCTGACAGACACAGCAAACCTTCTTGCCACAGCTCGCATTGATGTGCCATCCTGGATGAGCTGCACTACCTGAGCCACTTGTGTGGGTTGTAGACTCCGTCTCATGCTACCACTAGAGTGAAAGCACCGCCAGCCTTCAAAAGTGACCAAAACATCAGCCAGGAAGCATAGGAAGCATGGTCACCGCCTGCAGAACCACTCTTTTATTGGGGGTGCCTATAATTTCCACCTGTTGTCTATTCCATTTGCACAACAGCATGTGAAATTTATTGTCAATCAGTGTTACTTCCTAAGTGGACAGTTTGATTTCACAGAAGTGTGATTGACTTGGAGTTACATTGTGTTGTTTAAAGTGTTCTCTTTATTTTTTGAGCAGTGTAGTTTCAAGCCTTGATCTGTTTCACCTGTCCTTGTGCTTGTCTCCACCCCCCACCAGGTGTTGCCCATCTTCCCAATTATCCCCTGGGTACTTATTCCTGTGTTTTCTGTCTGTCTGTTGCCAGTTCGCCTTGTTTGTTCAAGCCTACCAGCATTTTGTCTCAGCTCCTGGTTTCTTTTTCTCGTCATTCTGGTTTTTGACCTTTGCCTGTCCAGGTACCCGCCCGCCTGACCACTGCCTGACCTGACCTTGAGCCTGCCTGTCGTCCTATACCTTGGGCTCTGCTCCGGATTATCCAACCATGCCTGCCTTGACCTGTTTGTCTGCCCCTTTGGTTACAATAAGCACTGTTAGTCTGTAATTAGGTCTTACCTTGATTCCTGATAGTACAAACTGGCCATGATGGACCGAACAGACTTGGACCAGCTCCACAACGCCATCTCCTCCCAAGGATCCCTCATTGGTCAACATGAGGAGATGCTTCGTGGTCTGATGGAAGGGTTCTAGGACGTGGCCAAATGTCACGACCAGGCATTGGACGCTTTGCCGGGAGCAATGCCGTGGATTGCCTACTAGGTAGCCTACCACAACGGTAACCTCCCAGCCCCTCAGTAACCCGGATGCTAGCAGCTCCATTACCACTGTTTCCCGGGAACCCCACATACCTTCCCCAGAGTGCTACGATGTAGGTTCAAGAACCTGCCGGGCCTTTCTCTCTCAGTACTCCCTTGTTTTCGAGCTGCAGCCTTCTTCGTTCACCTCCGACCACTCGAAGATAGCATACATTATTATTCTGATGTCTGGGAGGGCACTCGACTGGGCCACGGTGGTGTGGGAGTAACAATCCGCAGTCTGCCTCAGTCTGGAGGTATTCTTGGCGGAGATAAGAAAGGCTTTTGAGGCTCCGGTGTCCGGGAGAAAGGCTACCCGGAAGTTGCTTCGCCAGGGCTCCCTCAGCTGGCAGACTATGCAATGGAGTTTCGCACGCTGGCAGTGGAAGGTACCTGGAACCCGGGAGCTCTGTTTGACATGTTCCTGCACATCTCAACTCACTCATCAGCTTAATCATCCAGATCGATGGACGGTTACGGGAACGTAGAAGGGATAAGAGGTCACAATCACTCACTCAAGGATCCCTGAGAACATCCTCTTCTCCAGCCGATGCAGCTCGGCAGGGCTAGGCTGCTTTCAGTCGAAAGTGTACACTGGCTGAACACCTACAGTTGTCTGTATTGCGGTGCTGTTGGCCATTATGTGTCTACCTGTCCCGTTAAGAGACCCAGCTCATTCATTGGAGTGAGTACTCTGGTGGGTTTTAATGATAATTGTTATTCTCCCCTTACTCGCCTCCCTCTCCATGCCACCCTGCTGTGGGGCGACCAGTCCAAGTCTCTCCAGGTACTCATCTACTCGGGGCTGATGTGAGTCTCATGGACGATACCCTGGCATCTGAGCTGAGGATCCGCACTCTACCCCTCTACATTCCCATGGGTGTTAAAGCACTGGACGGGCGCTCTATAGGCTCTATATTACAAATAAACAGAAATAACACATTTACCTAAGTATTCAGACCCTTTACTCAGTACTTCGTTGAAGCACCTTTGGCAACGATTACAGCCTTGAGTCTTCTTGGGAATGACCCTACAATCTTGGCACACCTGAATTTGGGGAATTTCTCCCATTCTTCAAGCTCTGTCAGTTTGGATGGGGAGCATCACTGTACCACTTTTTTCACGTCTCTCCAGAGATATTCGATCGGGTTCAAGTCCGGTCTCTAGCTGGGCCACTCAAGGATATTCCGAGACTTGTCCCGAAGCCAATCTTGGCTGTGTGCTTAGGGTCATTGTCCTGTTGGAAGGTGAACCTTCGGCCGAGTCTGAGGTCCTGAGTGCTCTGGAGAAGATTTTCATCATTGATCTCTCTGTACTTTGCTCCATTCATCTTTACAGCCTTTTTCTAAATGGATTAAATCATTTTTTTATCCTCATCAATATACACACAATACCTCATCACAACAAAGCAATAACAGGTTTTTAGATTTTTTGTAAATGTATAAAAAATAGAATAAATATACATAAATACCTTATTTACATAAGTTTTCAGACCCTTTGCTATGAGACTCGAAATTACAAATATTTCACATTTACTGTGTTCTAGCAGCGCTATATATATATTTTATTTTATTTAACTGGGCAAGTCAGTTAAGAACACATTCTTATTTTACAATAATAGCATTCAGTGTGAGTTGCTCAGCAAAGAAGTCCACAAGTTCATTTATGTACTCTTAAACATTAATTAACTTCCTCATGTTAGCTTCTCTTCACCAATTTGCGGTCCTTGTTTATCCATTTAATGCTCTTTTTAGTTTTCACTGTGTCAGGGTTTTTTCACCAACTTAGTATGTTTATTGGTTCATTATGGTTGTTGTCAGTTTTTTATGCTTCCAGTAATAGGGAGAGATGCACAGACAGATCCATTCCTTAGATGAAAATTCATGCTCCGCTGCTCCACGTTGATGAGGCTATTAGCTCTCACTTCCGCAAAATACACAAACTGCTCTCTCACAGAGAGAGAGTGACATCAACAAAGGAACATTCATTACCCAGCTTCTAAGACTCCCCTCAGCTACAACTTCTCATACACTCATACCCTGTCACCTTGTCTCTCAGATAATATTCTTAGCACTTCGGTTAGATGACAGCTCAATGTACACAATGTTTAATTTGAAGTCTTCCCATTGTATACTTAAGAATTCCAAAGCAAATCAGCATGTTGTATCACATTGACATTTATGGTCAATGGAGACGTGGTAATTACAGAGGATTGTCATCAATACTGTATACAAATAGCATTAAAAGGAAGTTGTAGGCAATCATGGGTCTTTCCACTTAAACAAAGTGCAGCGTATCTAATAACCTGGTGAACTTGATCTAAAATAGGGCGACAGAAAATCAATGGAGGCAAAATGAAGTGGATCAGCTGAGGCGGTGTTGGGTTCCATTTTAGCAAAGATTATACATTCAACCATTAGTGACACATTCAACTAATAAGAGGGGATGGGAAGGGTATCATAGTGTAAGTAAACAAACTGCCTTCTCCTGAAGGCACTTTTTCTGAAAGCTTCCTAAACTTCTGCTCCTGTGATATTGTATGAATAACCAAATAGCCACTGTAAACTATTCCAAAAGTTCATGATTGTGTGGACTGTCCTCCCTACAGGTAATACGCAGTGGAATGAAGTGGGCTCAGGCCAGGTAGCTAGATCACCTGGAATATAGATAGACAGGACAGCTCTAGTAAAATTACTGTGACCCTGTGGCCTTTATCCACTCCACTCTAGCCTCTCCTCGCCTTCCACTATCTCCCAGAGTGGTCCCAAACAGCACAATTACTGTCATTCAAGCACCCAGAGCACAAGATGCACTACACAGCTAGATAATGTAACAAACAGAGAGTGTTGCATTTCTTCAAGTATATTGTATAGCAGAGAGAACATAGTAATTTAGCTTCAGTTGACATGCACACAGAAAAGAGCTCATTATACTATGTATGTGCACAATATTTTTTCATCAGAATATCATTTTCTGATTGAAGCATATTAATAGGACTTAAACCGATCTCTGGGTAGGTATGGTACACACTTCACTTTTAATAGCTCACTGTTAGGTGTATTTCAGGTAACTGCCAAAATAATGGAAACTTGAGTAAATGGGAGATACAAAGTATATTGAAAGCAGGTGATTCCAAACAGGTGTGGTTCCTGATTTAATTAAGCAATTATCATCCCATCATGCTTAGGTTCATGTACAACATCACACCTGATCTGTTTCACCTGTCTTGTGCTAGATGGATGAAAGGAAATAGCTTTTGACTGACGTTAATAATGTAGTGTCAGAGAGTTTGCACTGGAGATAACATGGCAGACCTTAGCATTTATTGGCTTTCCTCATGGCAGAGCTAACCTCTTGCTGTGGCTCTGAGAGGGGTAGGCTGCAAAACAAAGGTTAGGATGGATCAACTCTCCCATCTCCCTAGAGTTAGTTTGCGACTGAGGAATGTTGAAAATACATCAAGAGTACCAAACCCCAGAGCTCCACATTGCTACTTGGTGAATAGAAGGGAACTATGACAGGTGGGAGGGAGGAGATGGGTCTGGGTGTGACAACATTTCTGAAGAGGAGAAGCCGTAGTGAAAAACACATTAGGAAGTCCCCCAGGAGTCTGGTATCCCCTCCATTCCTTCCTCACCTCTCACAACTGTGCGGACTTGTTATTGCCTCTGTGTAGTCAGCCAAGATTTTTCATCAGGCTTCTCTGGCCACACAGCTTTTTAGGGCTTCAGTAACACTATCCCTTGTGGGGGTTTTGTTATTTCCTTCGTTTAGGCAATATATTTTTTGGTGTGAAAAAATCTGCACTGCCTGTAGTTATCGTCACATAGACCCAGAATGAAGGGAATTCAAAGTCGTTTATCTATTAGTTTGACATTAAAGCTAGAATCCTTAGTTGCTTCGTACATGTTTAGATTTAATGATGTATACCAATTGCTTCTTGAAGAATCTAACTTCTAAATGCCTCATGAGCTTAGATCAACTGTCATACCATTTGAGAACCCAAACAATTAGCTTGTTTTACTCCAATGTTTTTAAACAATGTAAATGCAAAGAAGCACTTTATACCCTCAAATATGGTTAAAACAATACTTTTTTTATCATGAACGGTCAGTCCTTGCATCCATAGTTCTTTCTATGAATTTGAGAGTGGTTACAATTCTCCAGGCCCATCCCTTAGCTTTATACTAAAATAGAGGTGGGGTGACACTTGTTTCAATTATGGATTCTAACTTTAAACCACTTGAAAAGTCGAGATGACGCTGATTTGTTATATATACTGTAAGTTAGTCAATATAATGTTCTTTGGAAGAATGCTCGTGGGTCATTAATATGGGGGCTGATTGTACACCCCCTTGCTATGCAGCACTCTCCAGACGGAGCCATATTTACCTCAATACTGTACTCACATTATGCAGTACAACCCTGGTGCATGCCTTCCTAATGTTCACTCCTACAGATGACATGAAGATTGTAACAGCAGGGGCCTATGAGGTCATTTTGCAGTTTAAAATGTGGTCAATGTGCATTTCTATAGACATAAGATTAAGTAAAAGTTTGTATCCTGTATGGAAGGTTTTGTTGTTTCTGTAACTTTTGTTATTTGAGGGATAAAATGAGAAATCATTTTCTAAGGCCATTCATGTCAGGCCATGCCAATGCTTCCATATTGTGTTCTTCCGTAATAACAAATGTTGCCTACAAATAAACAAACAAAAAAGATCCAAGATCACATTTTTTGTCTGGGTTTCAAGCAACCATTGGCAGCATCCATCAGAGACAGTCCAGTTCTCCAGTCGCAGCCACAATAAGCACCAAGCATACTCCCTACAACATCCAACAACATCCTGATCAATTGTTTGAAATGTGCCACACTAGCTGGCCCAGATTATGTGCCCAAAGATTGGTTGCAAACACGCTGATCCCTTGGTGGAGGCGGCATGAGATCATGAGCAGTGTGGAACCATGTGGATGCAAAGATAACAGTGATGATTTATTGCAGTTGTCCCTGATGAAATCCCAGGCTGTGTCTAAAACTCTTCCATGCATGGGGGATGTGCTAATCTGTCCAAACAATTAGTGGACTTCCATGCATTGATTCCACTTGACTTGAGTAGGACGGTATGGAAGAGCCATGCTACAGACTTAGCAATGCTCTTCCGTGCTCTTTAGCTGCTTTGGAACGTGACTGAGGGTAGCATGCACAGCAAATTGGCCAGTGTTACCAAATGTTGATTTTTCAATGTAACATTTCTAGAGTTGATTCAGGAGTTAAATTAACACAGTGGTAGGGCTGGTTCCATGCATAAGCATCATAAGCCATCGCTTAGGGCTCCTTGGCCGCTATGGGCCCACCCCCATAATAATAATGTAGGACCTCATTCAGGGTCTCAACTTACTGTTAATAGTTAGGCTGAATCTTAAATTGGGACACTTGGCCCCTAATCCCTTTATCGAGTGGCCACTTGCTGTTATGATTTTGGGCAGCTCCATGGTAAGAAATGTGACCGTTCCTGGTACAAAAACAACGTCCTATCCCAGAGCTCAAGTAAATGACATTACTAAACTGCTCCCAAACGAAAATTACATAATTAGTCATGCTATCCCATGTTTTACTGCTTAAAGAATAGTCTCTTGTTCTATGCTAGTGTTTTTTCTAACCTGATACAAAGTTGTCTAAGTGTGACTTACTCATAAGACTGAGCTTACAGCAAAAAGCCGTTTGGGTGCAACCGCAGCATGTGACATCCCGTGGGTTTACCATCTACAGAAAGTCACATGTATGGAAACTTGCAGAAAGGAGTACATTATAATGTTTGTTGTTGTGAATGCAGTTACCAGGGGTGGGTAATTCCAGTCCTCGAGGGCCTGATTTGGTGTCACATTTTTTCCCCAGTCCTAGCTAACACACCTGACTCCAATAATGACATAATCATGATCTTCAATTTAGAATGCAATTTCATTAAATCAGCTGTTTTTGCTAGGGATGGAGAAAAAGTGTGACACCAATCAGCTCCCCGAGGACTGGAGTTGCCCACCCCTGAGTTAGACGGTTGAGCTCTCGGGTTATCAACCCTGTGCTATCTTAAACTTCTTGCGGGCCGGTGGCAGTATTCGTTATTTCGGATGACTGACGTGCCCAAAGTAAACTACCTGTTACTAAGGCCCAGATGCTAGGATATGCATATAATTGCCTATTGGACAGAAAACACTCTGAAGTTTCCAAAACTATTAAAATTATGTCTGTGAGTATAACAGAACTGATATAGCAGGTGAAAACCTGAGGAGAATCCATCCCGGAATTTTTTTTTTTTTTTAGCTCACCACTCATTATAATGGCTGTCTATGGGAATACCTCCCACATTGCTGTTCCGAGGGATTCCACTAGATGTCAACAGTCTTTAGAAAGAGTTTCAGGCTTGTTTTTTGAAATGAGCTAGAATTTGTAGTTTTTCTAAGTGGCTCCCATTTTGGCTGTAGTGTTGCATTGGTGAAGGCGCTCACTTAATTATTTATCTCCGTTAATGAACATACTATAGTCCGTCTTAAATTGTATCATTTATTTACATATTAGAGTACCTGAGGATTGATGAGAAGCATTGTTTGACTTGTTTGGACAAAGTTTATTGGTAACCTTCGGGATTCATTCGTATGCATTTTGAAAGAGGGAAACCGGTGGATTACTGAATCAAGCGCGCCAACTAAACTGACTTTTTGGGGATATAAATGATCACACCCATGTGATAGTGCATGTGAAAGGGTTAATTACTAGTAGAAGGGCATAGAGCCAGTAATGTTAGAAATTAGAGAGACCTCTTCAGTGACCGAGTCAAAGTTATCTGTACGCCTACTGCGCTAAGCCAGTGGGGATAGGCCACAGGCGTATCTGTTATCTGTTTATGTGTGTCTGTTATATAATTTTGCACGCCCAATTTTTCAGTTTTTGATTTGTTAAAAAAGTTTGAAATATCCAATAAATGTCGTTCCACTTCATGATTGTTTCCCACTTGTTGTTGATTCTTCACAAAAAATACAGTTTTATATCTTTATGTTTGAAGCCTGAAATGTGGCAAAAGGTCGCAAAGTTCAAGGGGGCCGAATACTTTTGCAGGGCACTGTAGATACATTTGAAGAGTTATCTACAAACAGGCGCACTCAACTTGATAACATGGATGCAGTTTTGTTGAACGCTACTCAAAGTAACAATGTTCTCTTCAACATGCTGCAGACCAAAGACAATCAGTTAAGAGGATGTGAATGATGCTGAATGTGTCAGGACCCGGTTTTGAACCTGGGTCTCCGGAGTGAGAAACAGTCACTTAACCAACTGAGCCACGAATAGACAGCAGAACCCAGAAGATGAGGCAGACACAGCAGTACTTAAGACGGTGTATTTAATAAAGAAAAATCCTAAAATGCAAAAAATGGCAAATCCAAAAGGTGGTAGGAAAAACACAAAAAAGACCTCAAAAGAAACTCACCAAAAAATAAACAAAAACAAAAAACAGAATACCACAAGAACTTCACCCGGAATCGACAAGAGTACACAGAACACTAGGGCAGGGTGCTAACATACAAACACAGAGCACAGAACTGATGGAAACAAAGGGTTTAAATACAATCAGGGGAAAACGAGACACAGGTGCAAATAATAATGGGGATCAAGGGAAAAACATAGGGACAAAAAGCACAATGGGGACATCTACTGACCAAAACCCGGAACAACCCTGGCCAAATCCTGACAGAATGTGTGTAGACAAAGAAGAGCTCTTCACTAGATTTCAAAACATTCAAAGGCCATTTTCTCAAAAGTGAGTTCACAAGTATATCAACTTTTTTACAAATTTATCAACTTACATTTTATCTAATGTGAAAAACACAATTTAAAATATTGCAACATAAGAAAGAATCCAGGTGGTGAGTCACATATTTCCTTGAGATATGAAAAAGTATACTCTCAGGAAGCATTTTCGTCAGCAGTGCATGTTTCCTTATGTGGAATAAACAATCCTTATCATTGTCAACTTTCTCTGTACTTCTGAACAGGATTTCACCAAGTAATTAAACTCATTATTTGCACTGAAACTAAAGTGCCTTGCAAAAGTACTCACCAAATACACAATTATTTTCAAATTTTAGTGTTACAAAGTTTGGTTAAAATGGATTTAATTGTAATTTTTGATCAACAATATATACAAAATACTCTGTCAAAGTGGAAGATTTCTCATACATTTTTGGAAAAGATTGATATTAATTAAATAACTGCAATATAGTCATTGCATAAATATTAAACCCCTTTGGCAGCGATTACAGCTGTGAGTCTTCTTGGTTAAGTCTCTAAGAGCTTTACACACCTGTATTGTGTATTATTAACCCTTTATTATTTTCATTTTTCTTCAATCTCTGTCAAGATGTTAGTGCTCATGGCTTACACAGCCATTTTCAAGCAGAATTAGGTCAAAACAGTAACTTGGCCACTCAGGCATATTCTTCTTGGTAAGCAACTTCATTGTAGATTTGACTTGTTGTAGGTTATTGTCCTGCTGACAATAAACTGGACAGTTTTATCTCAAACTCTTCATTCAAAGACTCAATTATGAACGTTCTTACTGACAATTGTGGCTGCTTTGCCATATGTATTGTTGTCTCTACCTTCTTTCTCTTTGTGCTGTTGTCTGTGCTCAATAATGTTTGTACCATGTACCATGTACCATGTTTTGTGCTCCTACCATGTTGTGATGCTACCATGCTGTGTTGTCATGTTGCTGCCTTAGGTCTCTCTTTATGTAGTGTGTTCTCTCTTGTTTGATGTGTGTTTTGTCCTATATTTATATATATATTTAAAAAAATTATAATAATAATCCCAATCTCCGTCCCTGCAGGAGGTCTTTTGCCTTTTGGTAGGCAGTCATTGTAAATAAGAATTTGTTCTTAATTGACCTGCCTAGTTACATGAAATAAAAAAGTGAATTCATCTCCCAGTGTCTGTTGCAAAGCAGACTGAAGCAGGTTTTCCTCTAGGATTTTGCCTGTGCTTAGCTCTATCCATTTCTTTTTATCCAGGAAAACTCCCAAGTTTTTGCCGACGTCAAGCATACCCATACAATGATGCAGCCACCACCATGCTTGAAAATAAGGTGGCAGTTACTCAGTGATGTGTTGTGTTGGATTTGCCCCAAACATAAGGCTTTGCATTTAGGCCCAAACATGTTTTTGCATTAGTGCTTTGTTGCATACAATATGGATGTTTCGGAAATTAATTTTTCTGTATTGATTGATATATCGTTCGTGGTAGTCTTCTTTCTCCGGTGAATCGCTTGGAAAAAGACGTGCAGTTGAAGATGACGCACCAATTTCGACGGAGGACACCGGGCGGACACCTGGCAAATGTAGTCTCTTATGGTCAATCTTCCAATGATATGCCTACAAATACATCGCAATGCTGCAGACACCTTGGGGAAACGATAAATCGGGCAGGCTCATTCCTTGCGCAATCACAGCCATATAAGGAGACAATGAAAAACAGAGCCTCAAAAATCCTGGTCATTTCCTGGTTGAAGTTTCATCTTGGTTTTGCCTGTAGCATCTTTTCTGGGGCACTCACAGACAATATCTTTGCAGTTCTGGAAACGTCAGAGAGTTTTCTTTCCAAAGCTTTGAATTATATGCATAGTCGAGCATCTTTTTGTGTCAAAATATTGCGCTTAAAATGGGCATGTCTTTTTATCCAAAAATGAAATAGCGCCCCCATAGCATCAAGAGGTTTAGCCCCTTTTTAAAATGTTCACCTAAAATGCCATACCCAAATCTCCCTGCCTCTAGCTGAAGCAAGGATATGCATATTATTGGTGCCAGTTTATGGAAATGTGAAAGGAATGTAGTAGAATATAGCACAATAGATCTGGTAAAGATAATACAGAGAAAAAAACAACCGTTCTTTTGTATTGCTTTGTACCATCATCTTTGAAATGCAAGACAAAGGCCATAATGTATTATTCCAGCCCAGGTGCAATTTAGATTTTGGCCACTAGATGGCATCAGTGTATGTGCAAAGTTTACGACTGAGCCAAATAGCAATTGCATTTCTGTTCAAAATGTTGTATCAAGACTGCCCAAATGCACCTAATTTGTTTATTAATAATGTTTCCTGTTCAAAATTGTGCACTCCCCTCAAACAAAAGCATGGTATTATTTCACCGTAAATTGGACAGTGCAGTTATATTAACAAGAATTTAAGCATTTTGGTCAATTTCAGATATGTCTATGTCCTGGGAAATGTTCTTGTTACTTACAACCTCATGCTAAGCGCATTAGCCTATGTTAGTGCAACTGTCCCATGGAAGAGAGACACTGATCCTAAAGAAGTTAAGCTTTAGCCCCACCCATCTCGTTTCGCTCACAGAGCGTTCAGAGCGCACACTTGACGCTCTGGCCCATGATTTGTTTGCCTCTGGATAACATGAGAACAGCCTAAACAGCTCTGCTGGCAACAATGTCATTCCTTTAATGCACACACAGTGAACCACGGCCACCCCACTAAACACTGGGTGCTCAAAACAAAATGTCCCAGACACGGGGAACGAAACACTATACATGAACATACACCAACATGGGTTACAATAATCAATCCCGCACAAAGAAACAGGCTGACTAATAAAGCCCAAAGAATCACAACAAACTAAAACAGGTGATACCAATAAACACATAAAGAGGGGGAGGAAAGAAATCAGTGGCAACTAGTAGGCCGGTGACGACGACTGCCGAGCGCCACCCAAACGGGAAGGGGTGCCACCTTCGGTCGGACTCGTGACAATGACCAGCATGGTCAAATAATAATCACAGTAGTTGTCGAGGGTGCAGCAAGTCAGCACCTCAGGAGTAAATGTCAGTTGGCTTTTTTTTCTTCAATGTCAGCTAGCTAACATTAGGCTCTAACTAGAACAGCAACCATGTCTAGAAAAGGAATAATAACATCAGCTTGGGAGCCAGCCATCTAACGTCAGCTTGAAATGAAACACTTTGTCAAAATTAGAAGATGTAACAGCTGATGTTAGCTAGCTTGCTAACAGTACACTGTAGCTTGAAATGAAAGCACCTTCTTGCAAAACTAGAAACATGTAATACCTGAAAATGTAGCTAGCTAACGCTAGACTATCTTACCTGTATACATCATCATGCATGATGGACGCGTCTGCCATGCCATGGTCTGAAAAAAAATGAAGTGCTTTGAAAGGGTGGTCATGGCTCACATCAACAACAACATCCCAGAAACCAGAATCAGAATCCAACCAGAATCAAATTTGCATACCACCCCAACAGATCCACAGATGATGCAATCTCTATTGCACTCCACTCTGCCCTTTCCCACCTGGTCAAAAGGGACACCTATGTGAGAATGTTATTAATTGACTACAGCTCAGTGTTCAACACCATAGTGGCCTCAAAGCTCATCAATAAGCTAAGGACCCTGGGACTAGACACCTCCCTCCGCAACTGGATCCTGGACTTCCTGACAGGCCTCCCCCAGGTGGTAAGTATGGTAAGTACCAACACATCCACCACGCTGATCCTCAACACAGGGGCCCCTCAGGGGTGCATGACCAGTCCCCTCATGTACTCCCTGTTCACTCATGAATGCACGGCCAGACTCCAACACCATCATTAAATTTGCAGATGACACAACAGTCGTAGGCCTGATCATCGACAACAGCGAGACAGCCTATAGGGAGGAGGTCAGAGACCTGGCCGTCTGGTGCCAGGACAAAAACCTCTCCCTTAACGTGATCAAGACAAAGAAGATGATTGTCGACTACAGGAAAAAGAGGACAGAGGATGCCCAATTCTCATTGACGGGGCTGAAGTGGAGCAGGTTGAGAGCTTCAAGTTCCTTGACGTCCATTTCACCAACAAAATTAACATGGTCCAAGCCCAACAAGACAGTTGTGAAGAGAGCACGACAAAAGATATTCCCCCTCAGGAGACTGAAAGGATTTGGCATGGGTCCTCAGATCGTCAAAAGGTTCTACAGCTGCACTATCAAGAGCATGGTTGCATCACTACCTGGTATGGCAACTGCTCGGCCTCCGACCGGAAGACACTATTACGGAGCGAACGGCCCAGTACAGTGCCTTGCAAAAGTATTCACCCCCTTGGCATTTTTCCTATTTTGTTGCATTACAACCTGTAATTTAAATGGATTTTTATTTAGATTTCATGTAATGGACATACACAAAATAGTCCAAATTGGTGAAGTGAAATTAAAAAAATAACTTGTTTAAAAAAATTAACTTTTTTACTGAAAAATGGTGTTTGCATATGTATTCACCCCTTTAGCTATTTAAGCCTCTAAATAATATCTGGTGCAACCAATTTCATTCAGAAGTCACATGATCTGTCACATGATCTCAGTATTTATACACCTGTTCTGAAAGGCCTCTGCAAACCCACTAAACAAGAGTCACGACCAAGCAAGCGGCACCATGAAGACCAAGGAGCTCTCCAAACAGGTCAGGGGCAAAGTTATGGAAATCGGGGTTGGGTTATAAAAAAATATCAGAAACTTTGAACATCCCACAGAGCACCATTAAATCCATTATTTAAAAATTTAAAGAATATGGCACCACAACAAACCTGCCAAGAGAGGGCATTAACCTGTTGAAACTCTGGGGGCGCTATATCATTTTTGGATAAAAAGACGTGCCCGTTTTAAGCGCAATATTTTGTCACAAAAAGATGCTCGACTATGCATATAGTTGGTAGCTTTGGAAAGAAAACACTCTGACGTGTCCAGAACTGCAAAGATATTCTCTGTGCGTGCCCTAGAACGTGAGCTACAGGCAAAACCAAGATGAGACGGCATCCAGGAAATGAGCAGGATTTTTGAGGCTCCGTTTTCCATTGTCTCCTTATATGGCTGTGAATGCGAGAGGAGTGAGTCTGCCCTTTCTGTCGTTTCCCCAAGGTGTCTGCAGCATTGTGACGTATTTGTAGGCATATCATTGGAAGATTGACCATAAGAGACCACATTTACCAGGTGTCCGCCCGGTGTCCTGCGCCGAAATTGGTGCGCAAAACTCAGCTGCAAGTATTTTTCCATGGAATTCAGAGAAGAAAGCAGGCTTCCACGAATGATATATCAATGAAGAGATATGTGAAAAAACACCTTGAGGATTGATTCCAAACAACGTTTGCCATTTTTCGGTCGATATTATGGAGTTAATTCGGAAAAAGTTTGACGTTGTAGGTGACTGAATTTTCAGTTCGTTTCGGTAGCCAAATGTGATGTACAAAACGGAGCGATTTCTCCTACACAAAGACGCTTTCAGGAAAAACTGCACATTTGCTATGTAACTGAGAGTCTCCTCATTGAAAACATCCGAAGCTCTTCAAAGGTAAATGATTTTATTTATTTGGTTATCTGGTTTTTGTGAAAATGTTGCGTGCTAAATGCTACTCAAAATGCTAAGCTAGCTTAGCATACTCTTACACAAATTAGTGAATTGCTATGGTTCAAAAGCATATTTTGAAAATCTGACAGGACAGTGTTGTTAAGAAAAGGCTAAGCTTGAGAGTAAGTGCATTATTTTCATTTTATTTGCGATTTTCAGAAATCGTTAACGTTGCGTTATGCTAATGAGCCTGAGGCTTTAGTCACGATCCCGGATCCGGGATGGGGAGTTTCAAGAGGTTTTAAGTGGTATGCTCTATCAAACAGGAGACTGGCCATGTAAGGCATCATACTGTAAGCCTGGAGGAGCTGTAGTACGTATGATTCAGTCCAGCATGCTTGTTGGAACTGATCCATGACCAACACAGAGGCATTATCTAATGCCAGTAAAATACAGAGGTGGAACAATCCAACTAAGAGAAATGTGTCAATTTCAGTCTTACATTTTTTTAATGATACAAACGATTCATGCTTCCAAGCTATCTCTTGCTTTCATGTGAATGTGGTCCACATTCTCCCAACGTATTCTGCAATTAGGGCAACAGACCAGCCATATCTGGATGTGTTCATATTAATTATCTACATGCCTTTGTTCAGTGACAATTTGTTGGTCTGTGGCGAATTGCTATGAATATAAAAAGCTCAGCCTTTCCCCAAACCGTCTTGAATATGAAGAATTTGGCCTTCCAAATATTTTGGCACAAAAAATGTGTAGTATGCAATAACGCAAACAGTTTGGATAAGAAGGAAGAAACACCTATGCATTATGCAATATCATTCCACTGAGTAATGGTGCATTCTGTGACTCACCAAGAGGAGGGCAGGGAAAAAGTTATCAATGCTAACCTAAATACCAATTCCATGTAGCTAATTATATATTTATAGACAAAGATGCTGGGAGAATCTGAACAAACAAGAAAACCCTGGAAGGTACTTAGAATATCATTTCCATGTACCATGTCCACATGATTAATTCAAGGAGTCAACAGGGAACCCAAAGGAAGCTGTGCGCGACATTGTGTCAGTGTGAGTTGAACTCAACTCCATATCTACAGTACACATGAGTACAAACACCTCCCACGCTCAGGTGTACAGGTAGCCGCTGCCAGGGGACATGCCACTGGACAAGATAATACAAATGGAGCAGAAATCTTATTTTCAAAAGATGCTATTTGGAGAAATACTTTTTTTTCCAAGACAAAATGAAAAACACAGGATTTGGGTTTGACTTGTCATTGTATTCCAGATTAGCTATTTAAGACAAATGGAAGTCTGATCAGAATTCAATTTACACAACTGTGTCACATCAGATGTTTTTGGTCCCAGCACTTCCATAATATACCCATTCTGAGTATTGACGTATATGTTTGTGCTGTTTTGTTCCAAATGATGATCCTGAAGCTTTGTGGGTCCTCTCATAAAACAACAAAATATAAATAATGCCCCATCTTCCAGAATCAGTGTTTTGTTGACCTGATTCTGTGTTGATGATGCTGCTAAAAATAATTTCTTTCCATGTCAGAATCTGATAAATATGTATTCTCTGTTGCACTTGGTATAAAAATACCTTTGCAAAATAGAAGATTAAATTTATTTTAATTGATATCGGCAACATTTCCTCAATAATTAGTGTAGGATAAAACATGACTAGGCAGTAATATCTGAAATCACACCCCCACACCTTTTATAATCACATCAGTAAATGAGAACATGACACATTTGAACAGTTTAAACATACATTCCGAATGGCGCAGTGGTCTAAGGCACTGTATTGCAGTGCTAGCTGTGCCACTAGAGATCCTGGATTGAATCCAGGCTCTGTTGCAGCCAGCGGTGTACAATTGGCCCAGGGTGAGTGGAGGGTTTGCCCGGCCGGGATGTCATTGTCCCATTGCGCACTAGTGCCTCCTGTGGCGGGCCAGGTGAATGCACGCTGACACAGTCGCCAGGTGAACGGTTTTTCCTCCAACACGTGTCCGAGCATTGTGTAAAGAAGCATTGCAGCTTGGCTATGTCGTGTTTCGGAGGATGCACGGCTCTCAAACTTCACCTTTCTCAACTCTGTACGGGAGTTGCAGCGATGGGACAATACTGTAACTACCAATGGGATACCATGAAAACGGGGTTAAAATAAATAATATACCACACATTTAAAAAATAACATTATAACCATGTACTGTATGAAGTGTTTTTATTGCTTCATTAAGTTTATCACCTCACAGGGTAAACAGATTATCACATAGATTCATCAGATTATTCACTCTCCCTGCCCAGCAGTGTGTGTATGTGTGTGCACATGTACAAGTGCTTGTGTGTGAGTGCATGTTTGTGAGTGTTCGTGCGTGGCAGGATGTGTGTGTGATGTACATTTGTTAGCCACTTGGATATTTATTGTTCAAAGGGATCTGCTCTGGAAGCACTCTTGCCTCCTCTACTACCACTGGTAAATTGGGGCTTGTACCATACTGTACCTTGGTGGAAAATAAGATCAGACAGAAAGTTCTATATACTGAGTATGATCAGCTACAGAGGTGCTTGGAGCAGAGGTAGTTTTGTTTGACTCTGTTACAAGGAGCCATTTTATTAATGTATATTATCAATGTAAGTGTGGGATTCTAATTACACTGATTCACCTCTTTCCTCAAAGGGGTCTTGTGCTGCCTCCAGAGTGGCGCAGTGGCCTATGACAAGACATTGCAGTGCTTGAGGTGTCACTATAGATTCGAGTTGATCCCGGGCTGTGTCGCAGCCGGCTGTGACCGGGAGACTCATGAGGTGACGCACAATTGGCCCTGCGTCGTCCGGGTTAGGGGAAGGTTTGGCCGGCCGGGATGTCCTTGTCCCATCGTGCTCTAGCAACTCCTGTGCTCATTAGATAGAAATTGAACTGAGATTTAATTGGCATCACATCGCCTGTTTATTCTTTGGATTTGTTAAAGAATGAAGGGAAAACTAGTGAGCTGCATTTGCCCTTTCATTTAGCCTTGAAATATGTATTTTTTTACTAAGAGGTCAACAACACCCCAGGGATGGCAGCTGTAGTACTAGCAGTAGTTCTTTCAAGAATCTCAGTCAAGCCACAGCAGTTCATTATCGTAGAAAGAAGTACACTATTATCAATGGTTTATTTTCCATTAATCATTTTAAATGTGGGAATAGGCATTGGCAATCTACTATTGGGGCTTGAATTCAGTCCAATCAGATATTTGCCCTGCTCAGTCATTCTTAACTTTGGTGAAACCTTGTTGATGAGGTTTTTAAAGCTTACCAGAGGTATGAGTACCATATACTCTAGGACTGATTTGAATTATTTGTGTACATGGGCTCTATGAATCAATGATTCGGCAGCGAGAGAGTTTGATTAATGAGTCCACAGTCCTCCATCACCTGTTGTGGGTGTTAAATGCTCGTCATTACACTGTAAGTACTATATAAAGCCTCTGTTATTACCACAGTATTGATCTATATTCAACTATTAAAACATAGGAAATCTCCCCAAATGTCAATGCCATTTCACTCACAGGTACAGTGGTGCACAAAAGTATTTAGTCAGCCACCAATTTTGCAAGTTCTCCCACTTAAAAAGATGAGAGAGGCCTGTAATTTTCATCACAGGTACACTTCAACTATGACAGACAAAATGGGAAAAACACAATGTAGGATTTTTAATGAATTTATTTGCAAATTATGGTGGAAAATAAGTATTTGGTCAATAACAAAAGTTTATCTCAATACTTTGTTATATACCCTTTGTTGACAGAGGTCAAATGTTTTCTGTAAGTCTTCACAAGGTTTTCACACTGTTGCTGCTATTTTTGCCCATTCCTCCATGCAGATCTCCTCTAGAGCAGTGATGTTTTGGGGCTGTTGCTGGGCAACACAGACTTTCAACTCCCTCCAAAGATATTCTATGGGGTTGAGATCTGGAGACTGGCTAGGCCACTCCAGGACCTTGAAATGCTTCTTACGAAGCCACTCCTTTGTTGCCCTGGCGGTGTGTTTGGGATCATTGTCATGCTGAAAGAACCTGCCACGTTTCATCTTCAATGCCCTTGCTGATGGAAGGAGGTTTTCACTCAAAATCTCACGATACATGGCCCCATTCATTCTTTCCTTTACAAGGATCAGTCGTCCTGGTCCCGTTGCAGAAAAACAGCCCCAAAGCATGATGTTTCCACCCCCATGCTTCACAGTAGGTATGGTGTTCTTTGGATGCATCAGCATTCTTTGTCCTCCAAACACGACAAGTTGAGTTTTTACCAAAAAGTTATATTTTGGTTTCATCTGATCATATGACATTCTCCCAATCTTCTTCTGGATCATCCAAATGCTCTCTAGCAAACTTCAGACGGGCCTGGACATGTACTGGCTTAAGCAGGGGGACACGTCTGGCACTGCAGGATTTGAGTCCCTGGCGGCGTAGTGTGTTACTGATGGTAGGCTTTGCTAATTTGGTCCCAGCTCTCTGCAGGTCATTCACTAGGTCCCCCCGTGTGGTTCTGGGATCTTTGCTCACCGTTCACTTGTGATAATTTTGACCCCACTTGGTGAGATCTTGCGTGGAGCCCCAGATCAAGGGAGATTATCAGTGGTCTTGTATGTCTTCCATTTCCTAATAATTGCTCCCACAGTTGATTTCTTCAAACCGAGCTGCTTACCTATTGCAGATTCAGTCTTTCCAACCTGGTGCAGGTCTAGAATTTTGTTTCTGGTGTCATTTGACAGCTATTTGGTCTTGGCCATAGTGGAGTTTGGAGTGTGACTGTTTGAGGTTTTGGACAGGTGTCTTTTATACTGATAACAAGTTCAAACAGGTGCCATTAATACAGGTAACGAGTGGAGGACAGAGGAGCCTCTTAAAGAAGTTGTTACAGGTCTGTGAGAGCCAGAAATCTTGCTTGTTTAAAGGTGCCCAAATACTTATTTTCCACCATAATTTGCAAATAAATTAATAAAACATCCTACAATGTGATTTTCTGGATTTTTTTCCCTCTAATTTTGTATGTCATAGTTGAAGTCTACTTATGATGTAAATTACAGGCCTCTCATCTTTTTAAGTGGAAGAACTTGCACAATTGGTGGCTGACTAAATACTTTTTTGCCCCACTGTAAATGTCAATAACCTTGAGTGGGTTTGAATGCTTTGACAAGATAAATTGGGACAATCTCCCACAGGAAATGTTTCCCTCTGTAATCTGGTAAACAGAACATAAAGAAGAGAAAGTGATGAATTGGGAAAGTACTGCATTCTGCTTACTGTCTGAAAAGTTTTTCAAGGTTAATTGTTACTGGACCTGTACACATGAGGAATTTGAAAAGCAAAATATTGTAAAAGTGTCACCAATTAAGGGCTGCTTATGTACTTACTTTGATGTATAATACAAAAGTAAGATATTGTTTTTAATTAAGATAAATATGGACAATTTGTGATTTAGATACATCTACATTCATGAAAGATCTAAAGGTAATAATTGATTTAGAACTTAATAAGAACTTCAATGAGGATTAAAGGCATTGCATACAAAAAAATGCTTGTGTATTCTGCTCAGTGAGGAGAAATGGTGAGGGACCACTGATGCCAGATGCTTTGTTGACAATGTGTTACTGTTGTGGATTTGTCATCTTCTAGTCTATCACCATATAACCTGCCTGCAGGGTCTCTATTAAACATGTTTCAATGCGACAGACAGCCCCCCTTCCCCTCCCGACCCCTCTCTATTAAGTAATGGGTTTATTGAAGAGCACCTCCCCTTCCCACATCTGCATTGGAACCACATGATTCCCAAAGAGAGGACAGGGGAGCCAGAGAACACATTTGTATGTAACAGATTGGTTTGTAGTCTAAGACTCACAGGATAGATGATGGACTTTCTGCATGCTAGTTACCAAGAGCCAAATTGTTTAATTGGCAAAAATGAATCAAGTCAGAAACTGCTCTGCAGCATTCGCCCAGAATATTCCCATGGAAAATATTCTATGAACATAATATAACATAAATAATTGTGCACATTGCCTCAAGACACCAATATTTCGAGCAGGTAAATTCTAGTTGGCCCATCTTCCATGTAATTATAAGTAAAATCCTGCATGACTATTGCCAAGGCAACAAATTACTCCTTATCAAATTAATATTGCCAGTATTGCCAATGCTTAGATCAGGGCACTCATACAGAGTTTACCCCATTTTTATTTGACAAGTAAAAAGGGTAAATACCACAATGATGGCTATGAGAACCCAGTTGCTGAAAAGGTCAGCATTACCCAAGTGTATATCAGTGTTGGCGTGCTCCTCTGCTTAGGTGCCATTTCAAAGGCGTTTCTTGCCACAGAAAACCCCAAGAACCCCCCCACCCCCTCGGAAACAGGCTGAGGACTTAAACTGAAGTGGCCCAAAAATACCTTAGAGAGTCCATGTTCAACTGCTTGTATTATTGCAATATGGCCATTCTCTATGGGTGCTGCTCTCCCCTCGGTCTGGGCAGGCAGCTGTCATGACGTTGCCCTCTTTGGGTACAGCGAGCACCATCCCCCTCTCTCTCTTCCCCCTACACCAGGCTCTGTTAGGCAGGTCATAAATTCCTTGAGGAGTTCTCTCCTCATCTTTCATTAAATCACACATGAAAACAAATTAAAGCTACACTTGTTGTGAATCCAGCCAACATGTCAGATTTCAAAAAGGCTTCTCGGCGAAAGCAAACGATGCTATTATCTGAGGATAGCACCCAAAGAGAGAAACCAAATTTCAACCCTGCAGGCGCAGCACAAAACTGAGAAATAAAAATATAATTCATGCCTTACCTTTGACGAGCTTCTTTTGTTGGCACTCCAATATGTCCCATAAACATCACAAATGGTCCTTTTGTTCGATGAATTCCGTCGATATATATCCAAAATGTCCACTTATTTGGCGACTTTGATCCAGAAATAAACTGGTTCCAACTTGCTCAACGTGACTACAAAATATCTCAAAAGTTACTTGTAAACTTTGCCAGAACATTTCAAACTACTTTTGTATCGAACTGAACTTTAGGTATTTTTTTACATAAATAATCGATAAATTGAAGACTGGATGATCTTTGTTCAATACATGAAGAAAACAAACTGAAGCATGCTTTCTGGTCACGTGCCTCTATCTAAAAGTACACTTCAAGTGACCCTTGTTCAAGATGTCTGTACTTCTTCATTACACAAAGGAATAACCTCAACCAATTTCTAAAGACTGTTGACATACAGTGGAAGTGATAGGAAATGCAAGAAGGTCCCTTAGAACTTTGGATTCCAAATGAAAACCCATTGAAAAGCGAGTGACCTCAAAAAATGTAAAAGTCTGAATGGTTTGTCCTCTGGTCTTTGCCTGCTAAATAAGTTATGTTATACACAGACATGATTCAAACCGTTTAAGAAACTTGAGTGTTTTCTATGCAAATATACTAATAATATGCATATGTTATCTTCTGGGTATGAGTAGCAGGCAGTGGAACTTGGGCATGCATTTCATCCGGAAGTGAAAATACTGCCCCTGTCACCAAGAAGTTGACATGGGAGTCCTGGGAGTGCCATGGGGTGAAGATCATCAAAGGTTAGTGATTAATTTTAACACTATTTCTGTATTTTGTGACACCTCTCCTCTCCTTATTTGGAAAATGGATGTATGTTTTCTGTGGCTGACCTAACATAATCGAAAGGTGTGCTTTCGACATAAAGCATTTTTGAAATCAGACACTGTGGCTGGATTATCTTTAAAATGGTGTACAATCCTTGTATGTTTGAGATTCTAATAGCATCCCACATATCTCAGAAGTTAATGAAGGAAACTTCATTTCCCTTTGGAGTTTAACTAAATCATTGGCCCACCCCATGAGCACAGACATTGATCTGGCATCATGTGGCAGCCCCTTTCTGCTCTTCCGAATTTAACCCCATCCTTGGGATTTTATCTTCAGACCAAGCTTACCTCAATTACGAGAGGGTTTCTTAGGTTTGAGTAGATTGCTGAATTCTTAACCATACCACGTGGTTAAACTCTGAGACTTTTGATACCGACAGAATAAGAACAAATCTTTGATATTAATTACTAGTCTGCAGCTAGGAATTATGTACCCGTGAACGCGAAGACCGACAACTGCCGAAACACCTATCTATAACAACATTGCTGAATGGTACTCTGAACTATCCATTCTAACCGCGGCAGAGAGCGAGAGAGCAGACAAACTCTCCAACAGAAACAAACTTTCCAACAGAGATCACAATGACACACTGAGCGTAAATATATATATTGATTGCAATTAGTCCCGAATGAGTGAGAATTCATGTTTAAAGGATTAGCATTTCAATTGTTATAATTATCAACTTTGTAGTGTCTTTTATCTCAGTCGAAACCCCACTTCCCTTTTGTCCAACAAGCCGCGATACCGGTTTATCCCACTAGGGAAATGCCGCTGTCATTTCCTTGTAATTATGTCTACTGTTTGTTTGTTCATGCATTTCTGTGATTAGTTAGTTAGTAAATAAATAATTGAGACAATTGATGTATGGATGACTCATAGTGAAGACTGAGTTAGTGCAGATAACCAACAATTTACGACTTTTGGAATGAGACTAACATGAGGTAAAGAATAATTCATTCATTAGTAGACTAATTGATCAGATATTCAAATATCTGAAAGTTATATTAGGAAAATTATAACTTTGTAATCTGAATATTTTCCTTTGTGCCCCGTCCTCCTAGTTAATTCCATTTACATGATTTAAGTTAGTTTAATCACAAAATACAAATTACAGAGAATGTATCAGTTTAATGATGCCAAAGACACGTCACAGCAAATGGCTTAATTCAATTCCAGATAAAGAAAGGCTAGTTGATGCTCAAGATTTGCATTTAGTTGTACTCAGTGCTCAGCTAAGCTCAGGCACTCTCAATGGAGGGAAACTTAAATTCTTTACAATGTCTAGTGGTAGGATCCCTGTCAGCCTGCTACAAATAGAATGCCTGAGTACCCTCAAAGTAACCGGTAATGATAGCCTCATTATTCATTTAGAAGTTGAGCATGATGTGTGTATCATATTGAAGGGTAACTGCAGTTTCCTTGAACATATTGCCTCAGTTGTGAACATGCTCCCAGATATGGAACGCCGTTTGGGTCTTGCGTGTCAAAAAAGACACACATCTAATAACACTATTTGACACATGAAATAAGGACCTGAATCATGACCTGAATATGACTGCACGTTACATAATAATTTAACACATTCAGACATTTTTACATAGTTATTCCAAATTGTTTACACTATTACTCGTATTTCATATGTCACAGCGATTGACCTATATCCTGTTAAGGCTATGCACAATACTGCCCCCTTTGGAGGAATTGCGTGCCCATAGTAAACAGAAAAAAATCTGTCCAAAATTGCTAATATATGCACATAAAAATTATTATTGAATAGAACACATTCTAAAGCTTCTAAAACCGTTCGAATTATGTCTGTATGTAAAGCAGAACTCACAGGGCAGCCATTCTCCCAAACTCTCTCTTTCATCAGGAAAGTTACCCCAAGTTTGACGTCATCGCCCCCACCCTACCCAGCCAGCTACGGATCTGGAATCAGTTTCTGTTTGTTCAGCTGGATGTGTCCGTTCAATAGAGCGAGTAATGGGGAAATCCCGCGAGCTTTGACCGGTTGGCGGGCAAAATAGTGATGTGTCACTGGAAAATATCTGTGCGTCCTGTCGCAATTGTATACAGCCTAGTCTTTTGTTCCATTTCATTTGAGGAGAGTTGCGTTCATTCGGTCGAATCGCCAATTGTTTTGTACGTTAATAACATCCTAAAGCTTGTATCTGCACTTAGTTTGACCAGTTTAGTCGACATATAATATGTAATTTTGAAGTTTTGATGTGCAACTGTTCGTGACCAGAAGTAATATTTCGTAGCATTTCAGCTGGAACTTGCAGCATATGTAAGGGAATTCCCCCCTGTATTGGACAAAAATGAATGGCAAATTATTGGCATAGTACAAACCATGTACACATTGGTCAATACCACCCAAATCGGCGTTGATTCATGCAAAATGTACTTCAAATGCCATATGGCTATTGCCAGTTGTAACACTTCAAAAATCCAACAGGTGGCGTGTGCGCTCCACCGTGGTTTTTCATATTGATATATTATATTGATATTGATAAGTCAACATCCAAAAGCCAAATTTTGAAAAAATGGATTTTTTGTCAAAAACTTATCACCCCTTAAAAAAGTGCTTTCTGGACCGTTTTTCGAAATTCTTTCGCTTTTTTTGTCAATTACACATGTGTAAGAACTGTATGAATATACTTTTGTCCAATTTTATTATCATAATTTTTATATTTTTTTTAACTTGCGCATTATTGCATGTGTTTTCTCCATCTGCAATATGATTTCATAGGAAGTCAGAAGTCAAAAGTCAATAATTGCAAAATTTCATAAAAAACTTCACACACCCCTAAAAAAGTTCTATCTGGACCGTTTTTCAAAATTCTTTCGCTTTTTTTGTCAATTACACATGTGTAAGAACTGTATGAATATACTTTTGTCCAATTTTATTATCATTATTTTTTTATTTTTTTTACTTGCTCATTATTGCATGTGTTTTCTCCATCTGCAATATGATTTCATAGGAAGTCAGAAGTCAAAAGTCAATAATTGCAAAATTTCATAAAAAACTTCACACACCCCTAAAAAAGTGCTTTCTGGACCGTTTTTCGAAAATTTTTCGAATTTTGTGTCAATTACACACGTATAAGAACTGTATCAACATACTTTAGTCATATTTTATTATCATAATGTTTTTTTTTTTTTTACTTGTGCATAAGGCATATGTTTTGTGGGGGCCAAATGTCATTAGAAATTTGACATGCTCAAAAATCCTTCAGAAATGCAAAATTGACTGGCCTGATGAACTCGGGATGGCCGGGCAGTGATTGTTGTTCCTTTCAATCACTCGTGGAGTTGATTTCATCATGTCCATTTGTTTATGTTTTCTCACTTTTGCAAAGTCACTGTGCATTTGCAATATGGTTAACTGGGCATTCACCATCACCAATTTGTCATGCTATAAAAATCATGCAGGAATGCCAAATTGACTGGCCCGATGAACTCGGGATGGCTGGGCAGTGATTCTGGTACCTCTCCATCGCTCGTTAGGGTTGATTCCAGAATGTCACTTTTGGTGATGTTTCTCACTCTTGAAAAGTCACTGTGCATTTGCCATATGGTTAACTGGGCAGTCACCATCACCAATTTGTCATGCTATAAAAATCATGCAGGGATGCCAAATTGACTGGCCCGATGACCTCGGGATGGCTGAGCAGTGATTCTGGTACCTCTCCATCGCTCGTTTGGGTTGATTTCAGAATGTCACTTTTGGTGATGGTACCTCACTGTTAAAACATATTGCAAATGTTTTCTCACTTTTGCAAAGTCACTGAAAATTCGTGCAGGAATGCCAAATTGACTGGCCCGATGAACTCAGGATGGCTGGGCAGTGAAATTGGTACCTCTCCATCGTTCGTTAGGGTTGATTTCAGAATGTCGCTTTTGGTGATGGTACCTCACCGCTTAAACATATTGCAAATGGACAAGAGTCACCTGCAAGTCACCGTCCATCAGTCAATTTGATATCATTCAAAGCTAACTATTGGAGGCACCGTCAGTCTCTACACACCCCAATACGTCCCTCCATCCAAGTTGTGTATCTGTGTGATTTAGTTTTCCTTTGAATTTTAATGGGAAAAATGACTGATTTACAGTTCATGGGGGTTGACTAATCACACATAAGAAGTTTTGGACAGATCTGATTTTTTTAACCCTTCCAAACAGCCCCTGAGACACCAATTATGGCACTTCCGGTTGGCACAGGAAGCTAAAAATACACACATGTCTTGATTGACATAGAAACCTACAGAATCCTGAGTTTTAAGTCTTTAAGTTGAGAATTGACTGATCTACACAGGGTTGAATAATGCAGAGTCATTTTCACCTTTGGAGGTGATGTACATCCAAATACCTTTTGGGTCAATTTAACCACTTCCCGTTGCTCCAGGAAGCTTAGAATCGACACAGGTAGACCTCATAGTGGTCTGATGGAATGTCATAGAAGATAGGTTCATACAGCATTCATAACCCATATAGACTCCAGGTTGTATTTAGGGGAGCAGGCAATGTATTCCTATGGGGAGAGAAGTCAATGCACACTGTTTTTATGTAAACACCTTCTTTTAACTGTGAAGGGTTAATGTCATACGGTCAAGGTTAGGCTTGCACAGATCGGGAGGACCTTAGGAACAGTCCTGTGTTTGAATTGTCTTTCTAAACCTAACGGTTCCGACGCTGTCACCCAAAATCAAATGACATTGTGGTGCAGGCTTCATTGTGGGCCTATTTTTCTCATGGTCGCTGCGCTTAGACCGAGACAGCTACGGTCAAGCGGGATATCTCGTTGAACTCGGCACGGCCTTGGGATTATGTTTATGCCATTGCCTGCTCTCTGTGTCTTTAAACACCGCGCTTTGTCACTCCATCCATGCTGTGTGTGTGTGTGAGAGCTTTTCTTTGACATCTGTTGGGAGAAATGAGTGATTTTACAGTTCAGGAGGGTTGCCTAATCACATATGAAGTTTTGAAAAGATCTGACCTTTTTAACCCTTGGATACAGCCACTATGACACCATTTAAGGCACTTCCTGTTGGCACAGGAAGCTATAAATAAACTCATATCCTCATTGGGGTATGCCTTTACAGAATCCTGAGTTTTAAGTCTTTACGTTAAGAACTGAGTTATTTACGGAGGGTTTAGTGAGTGTGTGTTATTTCAGAAAATCATAGAAAATCAGAGAAATGTCGCAGAGCTCCGCAGCACACTTTAAAAATATTCGTATGAACACCCTGCAACTGGATCTGTAACCGTTGAAAAAAAACACCTATATTTGAACATCACAAACCTGTCATCGTACGATTTCTCTTAAATGACGATAGATAAATGACTGATTTTTTTTTATTGACACCGGAGGCTCCTTGACTTTGACGTGAAGTGAAAAAATCTTTTCTCTATTTTCATTTTGGACCTTTAATCCCAGAAATATGGCCATAACTCAAAAACCGTTGAGGCCTAGACGCCATCTTGTTCGGGGCCAACTGCCCATTATGCCAAACCTATGCTCACCAAGTTTCGGCTTCGAAATATTTTCAGTTTTCGAGATATGGCCCGTCGTGATTCGGGATGTTTTGTCCAATAGCAATATGATTGCTTATGCCCTCTTGTGGGATCTTCCGGCATAGCGGAAAAATGGACCAAAATTTGATTATTTTATAAAACGAAAACCGAATGTCCGACAAAGTTCATTTGATGACTTCCCGGTAGGTCTGGCCCTGCCGCTCGGCCCGACGCCGTCCCGAATTTTAAAAATGTTTTCGGACGTCTAGTAAGGGACGGTACATTTCCAATATGGACTTTCTCACTAACCATACGGTGATTTTCAAAAAGTTCCCTTAAGGTATGCTAATACAAAGACACACGAATTGAAACCAAACAATGTTTTGGGTAAGTATGACTTCTTCCACTACATTCTGATCGAAGACCATCAAAGGTAAGGGAATATTTATGTTGTAATTTTGTGTTTCTGTTGACTCCAACATAGCGGAGGAATATTGCTTTTGTCTGAGCGCCGTCTCAGATTAGTGCCTAGTGAACGAATTCTGTAACGTTAAAAATAAATGTAACACAGCGGTTGGATTAACGACATCACGCTACACGTTCCCCAAGGGCACCCCCCCAAGCTCAACTCAAAAGACAGCGCACAGAATGCAAAAATATTCTTAGAAATATTTAACCTCCACACATTAACAAGTCCAATAGCTCAAATGAAAGATAAACACCTTGTTCATCTATCCAGCGAGTCAGATTTCTAAAATGTTTTACGGCAAACATAGCACATATGTATATCAAACCACCACTAGGACACATACAATATGTAGCCATATTGTCAAGCAAAAGACACAATCACAAACGCAGGATTAAAAGAAAAATAATTCACTAACCTTTTGAAAATCTTCATCAGATGACAGTAATAGGACATGTTACACAGTACATTCATGTTTTTTTCAATAATATGCAATTTATATCCATAAATCTCCGTTTACATTGAGCCATGTTCAAAAAATGCTACAAAAATGTCCTGAGAAATTATACATAGCTCCGCCTGATAACGCCAGATAACAGCAATACACATCATAAACTTTGACTAAATATACATGTTCTACATATAGTTAGAAAGATACACTGCTTCTTAACTTCTTAAGGTATAGGGGGCAGCATTTTCACTTTTGGATAAATAGCGTGCCCAATTTCAACTTCTTGCTACTCATGCCAAGAATATAAGATATGCATAGTATTAGTAGATTTGGATAGAAAACACTCTGAGGTCTCTGTCTGGTCAGTCATTTCTCATTGGGAAATTATATTTCTTAGGAACTTGTTTTCAGTTCCTACCGCTTCCACTGGATGTCACCAGTCTTTGGAATTTGGTTGAGGTTATTCCTTTGTGCAATGAAGGAGTATGGCCGTCTAGGAACTGCGTAACACTGTTGAGAGTTGCGCAAGATGTGAAAAGTAGCTTGGTTTGTTGTCTTCCTGTATTGAACACAGGGTAGCCTAGTTGTTAGAGTGTTGGACTAGTAACCAGAAGGTTGCGAGTTCAAACCCCCGAGCTGACAAGGTACAAATCTGTCATTTGGCCCCTGAGCAGGCAGTTAACCCACTGTTCCCAGGCCGTCGTTGAAAATAAATTTGTTCTTAACTGACTTGCCTGGTTAAATAAAGGTAAAAAAATAAAATAAATAGACCCGTCTTCAAGTTGATCGATTATTAACATTTACAAATACCTAAAGTTGTATTACAAAAGTAGTTGGAAATGTTTACAGGCAACTTTTGAAATATTTTGTAGTGATGTTGTGCAATTTGGAAGCAGTTTTTTTCTGGATCAGACGCGCCAAATAAATGGACATTTTGGATATATACGGATGGAATTAATCGAACAAAAGGACCAATTGTGATGTTTATGGGACATATTGGAGTGCCAACAAAAGAAGCTCGTCAAAGGTAAGGCATGTTTTATATTTTATTTCAGCATTTTGTGTAGCGCCTACAGGGTTAAAATATGCTACCCTCTTTGTTTACTGTTGTGCTATCAACAGATAATAGCTTCTTATGCTTTTGCCGAAAAGCCTTTTAAAAATTTGACATGTTGGATGGATTCACAACGAGTGTAGCTTTAATTTAGTATCTTACATGTGTGATTTAATGAAAGTTTGATTTTGATACAATTTTATTTGAATTGCCGCGCTGCATTTTCCCTGGCTTTTGGCCAAGTGCGACGCAAGTGTCCCCTATACCATAAGAAAGGATGGATATAGGAGGATGGTCTCTCTCAACAAAAATACATTCTGGTTTGTTTTTCTTTGGATTATCACCTACATTATTTTAATATTTCTACAAACTTCAAAGTGTTTTCCTTCTAATGGTACCGATTATTTGCATATCCTGGCTTCAGGGCCTGAGCAGTTTAATTTGTGCACGTCATTCAAGCAGGAAGTGGAGAAAAAAGGAGAACACATTCTTATTTACAAGGACAGCCTACTCCTTTCTCCCCATTGGGGAATTGAACCCCCGGTCTTCTGCGTGCCCCCACAACACAGGGATAGCCTACTCCCGACCATCACGTTGTACAGCGTCAAATTGTTCCGTTCCATCCTAACGGACACCAGAGGGTATTCCTTGGAGAAACACCATAATATTAATCAAATTAAGAAAGCAAAATTTCTTAAAATCAGTCCAATATACTCTGTTTTTACAAAAAGTGATGTTCAATTATCTAGTACAACCAAATCAAACGTTTCTCCAAGATGCCCTCTGGTGGTCACACTAGCACTAACTAGCATTAACCTCTAATGACTCCCCTTCCCGCATGAGGGAGCGTAATCATCAACTGACACTAATTAGCATAACGCAACGGACGTAAATATTCCTATTCATGAAAATCACAAGTGAAATATATTGAGACACAGCTTAGCCTTATGTTAATCACCTTGTCATCGATGGATTTTCAAAATATGCGTTTCCGGCCAAAGCTAGACAAGCATTTGTGTAAGTTTATCGATAGCCTAGCATAGTATTTTGTCCAGCTAGCACCAGGTAACTTAGTCACGGAAATCAGAAAAGCAATCAAATTAAATCGTTTACCTTTGATGAGCTTCGGATGTTTTCACTCACAAGACTCCCAGTTAGAATATTTCCAAAAATATTATTTCGGTAGTCGAAAAATAACGTTCCCAAAGTAAACGGGCTATTTTGTCAGGACAAGATGCTAGAATATGCATATAATTGACAGCTTAGGATATAAAACACTAAAGTTTCCAAAACTGTAAAAATATTGTCTGTGAGTATAACAGAACTGATATTGCAGGCGAAAGCCTGAGAGAAATCCAATCCGGAAGTGACTCATGTTTTGAAAGCTCTGCGTTCCGATGCGTCCCTATTGAGCAGTGAATGGGCTTTCAACCAGATTCCTTTTTCTATGTATTCCCCAAGGTGTCTACAGCATTTTGACGTAGTATCACGCCTTTATGTAGAAGAATGAACGTAAGCGACTATATTGCGTAAGTAGTCACATGGTGTCTCTCAGAAAGATTTGCGTAAAATACAGAGGTAGCGATTCCTCCAATCGGTCCTAGTGAAAAACGAATTGTCCCGACGGATATATTATTGAATAGATATTAGAAAAACACCTTGAGGATGGATTCTAAACAACGTTTGCCATGTTTCTATTGATATTATGGAGCTAATTTGGAGAAAAAAATTGGCGTTGTGGTGACCACAATTTCTGGGCGATTTCTCAGCCAAACGTGAAGAACAAAAAGAGCTATTTCTCCAACAGAAATAATCTTTTGGGAAAAAAATGAACTTTGGATGTCTACCTGGGAGTCTTGTGAGTGAAAACATCTGAAGTTCATCAAAGGTAAACAATTTAATTTGATTGCTATTCTGATTTCCGTGACAAGGTTGCGTGCTGCTAGCAAGGCATAATGCTATGCTAGGCTATGATAAACTGACACAAATGCTTGTCTAGCGTTGGCTGTAAAGCATATTTTGAAAATCTGAGATGACAGGGTGATTAACAAACAGCTAGGCTGTGTTCCAATATATTTCACTTGTGATTTTCATGAATAGGAAGATTTTCTAGGAAGATTTATGTCCGTTGCGTTATGCCAATTAGTGTCAGATGATGACAACGGTCCCGTTCACAGGATGGGGTGTCACTGCAGGTTATACACCTTGAGTGATATGCGAAGGAGTCTATTGTATTGTTCTATTTGTTTTGTTCTATTCCAGAAGGGTATAGGTCTAACTTCTTGATCCTTGGCTCTACGATGGAGTTGACAGTGAGATGGGGAGTATAAACCAATTTGAAAGAATAGTTTCAATAGAATGTGTTGATATTCTCCGTGAAATATGTATAGATATGTGTATTAAGAATAATTGGTAAAAGTAATAATTTATCATGTAGTTAATGAACTGAACTAAACTGTTGTTCTGATCTTGTCACGCCCTCGTCGAAATATATTGTGTTTGTCTTTATTTATTTGGTCAGGCCAGGGTGTGACATGGGTTTATTGTGGTCTGTTTGTCTTGGGGTTTTGTTAGGGATTGGGTGTGTGGTTTAGTGGGGGTATCTAGCATAGTCTATGGCTGTCTGGAGTGGTTCTCAATCAGAGGCAGGTGTTTATCGTTGTCTCTGATTGGGAACCATATTTAGGCAGCCATATTCTTTGAGTATTTCGTGGGTGATTGTTCCTGTCTCTGTGTTTGTTGTTCACCAGATAGGCTGTATAGGTTTCCATGTTCCGTTTGTCGTTTTGTATTGTTAGTTATTTCATGTCGAATTCCCTTTCATTAAAGAACATGAATAACCACCACGCTGCATTTTGGTCCGCTTCTCCTTCGACAGATGAGAACCGTTACAGAATCACCCACCACAACAGGACCAAGCGGAGTGGTAACAGGCAACAGCAACAGCAGGAGCAACAAAGAGAGGAATGGACATGGGAGGACGATTTGGACGAGGAAGGACCCTGGGCTCAGCCTGGAGAGTATCGCCGCCCCAAAGAAGAACTGGAGGCGGAAAAGCGGAGAGGCGCCGGTATGAGGAGGCAGGTGCGTGTTAGTCAGCTGGTGAAGATGGTGCCAGCCTCACGCACCAGGCTTCCTGTGCACATCCCTAGCCTTGCACGTCCTCTGCCAGCACTGCTCTCAAGATCTCCAGTACGCCTTCACGGTCTAGCCCATCCTGTGCCACCTCTACACACCAGCCCTCCGGTGGCAGCTCCCCGCACCAGGCTTCCTGTGCGTGTCTTCGGCCCAGTACCACCAGTGCCAGGACCACGCATCAGGCCTACAGTGCGCCTCGCCTCTCCAGCGCTGCCGGAGCCTTCCTCCTCTCCTGCGCTGCCGGAGTCTCCCGCGCTGCCGGAGACTCCCGCCTGTTCAGCGCAGCCAGAGCCTTCCTCCTCTCCTGCGCTGCTGGAGTCTCCCGCCTGTTTAGCGCTGCCAGAGCCTTCCGCCTCTACAGCGCTGCCGGAGTCTCCCGCCTGTTCAGCGCAACCAGAGCCTTCCTCCTCTCCTGCGCTGCTGGAGTCTCCCGCCTGTTTAGCGCTGCCAGAGCCTTCCGCCTCTAAAGCGCTGCCGGAGACTCCTGCCTGTTTAGCGCAGCCAGAGCTACCAGCCTGCATGGAGCAGCCAGAGCTGCCAGCCTACATAGAGCAGCCAGAGCTGCCAGTCTGCATGGAGCAGCCAGAGCTGCCAGTCTGCAAGGAGCAGCCAGTCTGCATGGAGCAGCCAGAGCTGCCAGTCTGCAAGAAGCCGCCAGAGCTGCCAGTCAGCATGGAGCAGCCAGAGCTGCCAGTCTGAATGGAGCAGCCAGAGCTGCCAGTCTGCAAGGAGCTGCCAGTCTGCATGGAGCAGCCAGAGCTGCCAGTCTGCAAGAAGCCACCAGAGCTGCCAGTCAGCATGGAGCAGCCAGAGCTGCCAGTCTGCATGGAGCAGCCAGAGCTGCCAGTCTGCAAGGAGCTGCCAGTCTGCATGGAGCAGCCAGAGCTGCCAGTCTGCAAGAAGCCGCCAGAGCTGCCAGTCAGCATGGAGCAGCCAGAGCTGCCAGTCAGCATGGAGCAGCCAGAGCCGTCGGTCTGCCAGGATCCGCCAGTCAGCCAGACTCTTCCAGATCCGCCAGTCAGACAGACTCTTCCAGATCCGCCAGTCAGCCAGACTCTTCCAGATCCGCCAGTCAGCCAGGATCCGCCAGTCAGCCAGGATCTGCCAGAACCGCCAGCCAGCCAGGATTTGCCGGATCCAACTGCCTGCCTGAGCTTCCTCTCAGTGCTGAGCTTCCTCTGAGTGCTGGGCTTCCTCTCAGTGCTGGGCTTCCTCTCAGTGCTGGGCTTCCTCTCAGTCCCGAGCTTCCCCTCAGTCCCGAGCTTCCCCTCAGTCCCGAGCTTCCCCTCTGTCCCGAGCTTCCCTTCAGTCCCGAGCTGCCCTTCAGTCCCGAGCTGCCCTTCAGTCCCGAGCTGCCCCTCAGTCCCGAGCTGCCCCTCAGTCCCGAGCTGCCCCTCAGTCCCGAGCTGCCCCTCAGTCCAGTGGGGTTCTGGTCGGCGGCGAGGGTGGATAATCCAAGGACGCGAGGGGGGACTAAGACATTGATAGAGTGGGGTCCACGTCCTGCGCCGGAGCCGCCACCATGGACAGACGCCCACCCGGACCCTCCCCTATTGTTTTGATGTGCGTCCGGGAGTCCGCACCTTAGGGGGGGGTTCTGTCACGCCCTGGTCGAAATATATTGTGTTTGTCTTTATTTATTTGGTCAGGCCAAGGTGTGACATGGGTTTATTGTGGTGTGTTTTGTCTTGGGGTTTTGTTAGGTATTGGGTGTGTGGTTTAGTGGGGGTATCTAGCATAGTCTATGGCTGTCTAGAGTGGTTTTCAATCAGAGGCAGGTGTTTATCGTTGTCTCTGATTGGGAACCATATTTAGGCAGCCATATTCTTTGAGTATTTTGTGGGTGATTGTTCCTGTCTCTGTGTTTGTTGTTCACCAGATAGGCTGTATAGGTTTCCACGTTCCGTTTGTCGTTTTGTATTGTTAGTTATTTCATGTCGAGGTCCCTTTCATTAAAGAACATGAATAACCACCACGCTGCATTTTGGTCCGCTTCTCCTTCGACAGACGAGAACCGTTACAGATCTGTTCTTTCGAGGTTATCATGAAAAATGACATCAGACGGTATCTTAATGCATGGAAGAGATAATTGGACCGAATAGTGTGTGTACCTCAAAATCCCCTCTCACTGGCTGAAGAAGAGTGACAAAGGCGTTGAAGAAGGCCTTCCGAACCACTTCTACCGAGAGAATGGAACCAAGCCAGAAATTGGTGTACAGTATCAGATCTAAGCTATCAACTGCTTTTCTTCCATGTTTCTCTCATACTGTGAGTCCACTTGGAGTGATCATGGAGAGAGATCCGTTCTAACATTTTCTTATGATGCTGGTAAATTGTTTGACGAATGGACATGAGTGGTAAAGATGAGACATTGAAATTGGGACATTATCATGGACCGTCCACTTTGAACTGTAAAGCTATCTGAATAAGAATGAAAGAGATGCCAGAAGAATCAGTGCCTGAGAGGGGGGGGTTGGTCAACTGTGCCAATAAAATGGTTTATACTTTTGTGGTATCAGGTTGATTGAAGAGGTCTACACCATGTAAATTGTAGTAATTTAGTTTAAGAATGCATTGAGATACTGATCTGTATTATAATCATGATTAAAATAGTTAATAGTATAATTATGGGATAATTATACTGAATGTAAATCTGCTAATATATATGTGTGTTAAATTGAGGTTTTTACTTTGAGTGATAAGACAAATTTGAATCACTGAGGAATGTCATTCTAAATATTGGTTGGATAAATAGTTGGGTTGTTAATTATGATTTGGAATATGAATGATTTCCCTGACCTATTCTTTATTCTTGATTATATTTCTGAGCATGAGGACTTAGAGGGATGTCTGTCCTATATGTTTTGAGGAGGCCTGTGTTTAGATACTGGTTCTCATGTAACTTAGGGAGCATTTCTATGTTATGTTTTTATTTTCCTCAAATGGATTATTCTGTGTTATTAAACATGTGCAGGTTTGTCTTGAAGAATAAAGGTTGTAACATTAGTTTCAGAAGGGAGAAAGCTTACATATAAGCTAAGGTATTTGACATTGAGGAGATTTTATTTTTTTATTTTCTTTTAAATATGGATTATGTAATTAATATTCAGATTCTTTAGAAGGGACAATGTCCCTGAGAGGGGAATGTCATGTCAGAACCAGAATTATTTAGGTAACATTTATAATTCAAATGTTTCATTTATTGTATTGCATGTGAGATTATGTGAGATTTGTCATTAGAATGTCTATTTTTGGATAATACTGTTGGCCGGTTGCAGTTATCTGTTCTCTGTCAGGGTTTAGTTACTTGAGCCGCAGAGAGGGGAGAGGTCAAGCTTGTCTTCATATGTAAACATATCTTTTAAACCATGTGAAGGGGTGATTGAGGGGAACCAATTATCTCTTGGCTCCACAATGTCTGTGTGCCAGTCAATGTGTCTCCGTGAGCTTTTCCAGAATGGGAGTGTCTAAAATGACAATTGATATACATCCTAATGTCTTGGTACTATGTTGTACCAAGAACGAGAAATAGAACCTCATTTTAGGAGAGCAAACTGAACGATAACTTATAGCTAATGCTGTCTGGCTATGGGATACTCCTCTCTCAAGTAAAGTCTTCCTTTGTAATGTTCGTAAGATCTGTTATTCGTCATGTGAGTTGAGATGGGTGTGTCTTGGCTATAAATGATCCTAAGAACTGTTTTGTAAGGACTCTCGAAGAATTCATTTATAGACACTGAATTGATCTGAGAATCCCAGGGTTGTGACTTTATGATAACTGTGACTTATGTGTGGTTTGCTCTCATGATTTGGTAAATACAGGAAATTTCCACTACACATGTATAAGGTATGTTTAAGTCATAGTATGTTGGATACTTGTGCCCACTTCACAATTAAGAAATAAACCAAACTACAATACTACATTTCTTTTTATATTAACTGTAAAGTTTGAATGCATGGACCGTTGTGTCTAGCAGGAATCGATGGCCATAGTACAGAAGCAAAAGGTATGGTATCCATCACCATGGTGTTACAGTCTGCCAGACATGTCCAAACATGCAGTTTGTCCAAGCACTGAGCTATGCCTGCCAGGGGCACACTCCTCTCCATGTTTCTCAATCACCCTCACCCACATTGGGCTGATTCAATGGGAGAGCAGGCGGAGTTCAATCTGCATATTGGATTTATGTTAGGCGCTGTATGGGCCTTTGTCCAATCAATCAGAATATTGTTATTACATTCTGGCTCATTTAGACAGGGAGAAAAGCAGCTTCAAATCATCAAAACAATTTCCCTGAAAGAAAGATGGCAGGTTACTGAAGTGGCCATATAAGTATCTATAGCTCTCATCTTTGAGTACAGAGCACTGATATAGCCTGTGTTGTTGGTTATGTTTCCACTGCACATTGAGAAACAAAGACGTGTAAATGGTTGTTGTGATTCAGTTGTATTTTTGTAATATCATAGTTTGCAATATTTAGAGAATTGTCTGCCTGCCTCTAAAAGCACTCTGATGTGGTTGATTGTGTTCAGAATGTGGGAGTTTTGTTTCAGTGCTTTACAGTGGAGGTGACAGAATGGGGGCAGATTACAGATTACAGGGTTGCTTGATGTCAGTCGCTTTAAATATATTCTATTCTACACAATGCAAAGCCTTCCACCATTATGGATCTAAGTGCTGAGTCTTAGCTAAAATGAAGTCCTCTGCTTTGTTCTTATGCTTTTTGATATTGATATTTTCTGTCCACCTCTCACAGTACATCAAGCACTTACAATAAATACTATATTCATGTGTGGATTAATTTGTTCAGGCTAAGTGGTCTGTAGGGTAGCCTAGTGGTTAGAGCATTGGACTAGTAACTGGAAGGTTGCAAATTCAAACTCCAGAGCTGACAAGGTAAAAATCTGCCATTCGGCCCCTGAACAGGCAGTTAACCCACAATTTCTAGGCCTTCATTGAAAATATATTTTTTTTCTTAACTGCCTTACCGAGTTAGATAAAGGTAAAAAAAAAGTGTAACCCTATCATAATCCAAATGATTTAGGTCATCGGTCACTTGAATGGGAAAAAGTTATCGGACAACCTGTTTATAATTGGAAACGGTATGGACATCAGAGAAGCCGGAAGGAGGAAACAGTGACAGAACTACTTTTGAAAGAAACATGAACAATTATGATTAACCTCCATTCCTTACTGTACCGACCTACTGTGGTCCATAATTGATATTGTGACATCATATCCACAGTAGTCTAGGGTTACCATACAGCTCCTTTGGAAGTCTGAAGAAGCTCCTATTAGCCGAACTGGCTAGATTTTATTGGATGCTACATTTCAAGAACTCTCCCCCCACATGCATGCAGATTGGGTGCTGCGTGTTATGACGTGTGTCACTGGGTGTTAGTGCTGCTCACTCTGAAGACTTTCTATTTAGTGGGTAGCAATCTAGCTACTAATTATTTGTCAGTTAGCCTGTGGTCTACGCACACTACAGTGGATATACTAGTCAGTTAAACATGCCTAAATGAACAGTGTGAATTTGTTAAGGTATCAATTTTATAGTCGGGCAACATATGAGATGTGATTGGGCAAATTTTCAATCAGATGTCGGGGTTGATTTTCCTTGCTTTGGAACTTCGCCCAAGCAAGGCATCATTTGATTGGTTTGATGTGTTGTGGGTCACCAGGTTTCTACCCCTTTTTAGCTACTTTCTACCATTGACTAGGGAAACAAAATAGGGAATCCTAGTTCCCGTGGATGCTACATCCCACAGTAACACAGAGAGAGAGCGAGAGAGCTGGCGTTTAATCCTGGGTGTAATGGCCAACCTCCACAAATCTGACTTTCTCATTCGCTAATCTTATTAGATTCCATCCTTGCCACTGCAAATAATGTGTGGAAACACCCTGGCACAAATCTTCTCTGTCTGTCATTGAATAGCAGTATAGGTGGTACCTGCTAATGCAGACGTTATTAGTGCAGTAGGAGCTGATCTTTTAAAAGTAATATATGCGCAATTACACAGTTGTCTTCACGTGAGACTCTAACTCTGGAAATGTGTAACAACACAAGGCAGGGACCTTTTTTCTAGGACAAGTGAGTAATAATACATTATTTTTATTTAATTTATCCAGCACATTTCCCATGCTCAATGAGCATAAGATATAAATCAAAACAAAAAAAACTGCATAAATACATCAATAAGTGGAAACAATCACAATACATCAGTTTTGTGACAGTTTAGTTGCAAAAGATAGACTTTAAGCTAATAAGCATTCAACCATCAAAAGTTAGCTTGAATATAGGCATGTCTTAAGTTGATTTTCAAATGAAGAAATTGAAGCTGCATTGTAACATGTACAGGTAGAGTGTTCCAGAGCTGAGGGACCACATGTGAGAAGGCCCTGTCACCCATGCTGTGCAGCGTTGTCGCTGGTATGACCAGGCTGTTTGGGTCTGACGATCGTATGGTGCGTGCAGGGGAATAGTACTCTAGAAGTCGACACCCTTGAGGGCCTTAATAGTGCAACATGTAAATGTCCGCCTAAATAGACCTACCCAAAAGTTATTATTTTTCATTAGATGGCATATAAACAAAACTGGTAATGCTGCATAGTTTTAGAAAGGTCTGGAACTCAACTTTCTTGTATGAATAATTATACATTTCTGCGATGTACTCACTTGAGGACACAAGTTCAAATACATAGTACAAATATTAAGAAAATATGAAAAATATTTTTTTTTACTCAACAAAAGTTAGGCAATAGGGCTTAAAATGACAGAATGTCTGTCTAAATATAAAGGAACCAGTCAAAAGTTTGGACATAACTACTCATTCAAGGTTTTTCCTTATTTTACTATTTTCTACATTGTAGAATAATAGTGAAGATATCATAACTATGAAATAACACACATGGAATCATGTAGTAACCGAAAAGGTGTTTATATTTGAGATTCTTCAAAGTGGCCTTGATGACAGTTTTGCACACTCTTGGCATGCTCTCAACCGGCTTCATGATGTAGTCACCTGTAATGTATTTCAATTAACAGGTGTGCCTTGTTAAAAGTATATTTGTTGAATTTCTTTCCTTCCTAATGTGTTTTAGCCAATCAGTTGTGTTAGGAAAAGGTAGTGGTGGCATACAGAAGATAGTCCTTTTTGGTAAAAGACCAAGTCCATATTATGGCAAGAACAGCTCATTACTTTAAGACATGAAGGTCAGTCAATCCGGAAAATTGAACATTTCTTCAAGTGCAGTCGCAAAACCATCAAGCGCTATGATGAAACTGGCTCTCAAGAGGACTGCCACAGGAAAGAAAGACCCAGTGTTACCTCTGCTGCAGAGGACAAGTTCATTAGAGTTACCAGCCTCAGTAATTGACAATTGATTAATTGCACCTCAGATTACAGCCCAAATAAATGCTTCAGAGTTCAAGAAACAGACACATTAACTGTTCAGAGGAGACTACATGACACTTTCATGGTCAAATTGCTGCAAAGAAACCACTACTAAAGAACACCAATAATAAGAAGAGACTTGCTTGGGCCAAGATACATGAGCAATGGACATTAGACAAGTGGAAATCTGTCCTTTGGTTTGATGAGCCCAAATTTTTGGTTCCAACCGCCATGTCTTTCTGAGATGCAGAGTAAGGTGAATGGATGATCTCCGCATGTGTGGTTCCCACCATCAAGCATGGAGGAGGAGGTGTGATAGTGTGGGGGTGCTTTGCTGGTGACACTGTTTGTGATTGTATTCAAGGCACAGTTAAACAGCATGGCTACCACAGCATTCTGCAGCGAATTGACAACCCTATCTGGTATGCGCTTAGTGGGACTATCATTTGTTGTTCAACAGAACAATTACCCAACACACCTCCAGGCTATGTGAGGGCTATTTGACCAAGAAGGAGAGTGATGGAGTGCTGCATCAGATGACCTGGCCTCCACAATCACCCGACCTCAACCCAATTGAGATGGTTTGGGATGAGTTGGACTGCAGAATGAAGGAAAAGCAGCCAACAAGTGCTCAACATATGTGGGAGCTCCTTCAAGACTGTTGGGAAAGCCTTCCAGGTGAAGCTGGTTGAGAGAATTCCAAGAGTGTGCAAAGCTGACATAAAGGCAAAGGGTGGCTACTTTGAAGAATCTCAAATATAAAATATGTTTTGATTGGTTGTCTCGATTCATATGTGGTATTACAAGAGCATATGTGAGGTTCACAGACATAGCAAATCGAAGAATGATTTTCTGTGCCTGTGAACCTCATCGCTGAGAGAGTCTGGCAGATGCAACAGTAGCAGTTTTGTGAGACAGTTTAGTTGTAAACCCAGATAGCACACCTACGTCTGCCCAACATTGGCACCATGTATACAGTACACAACGGGAAGATGTAGTATGGAGTGTTTGCACATTGGCAAGACATATTGTGGATGCATTTAGAATGCCTACAATTTGTGCAATTTGTGTGGTACTAAAAATAATTTATGTTAACATGTAAATGATTTGAATTGCATTAAATGTTTATGTAAAATTATATAGATTTGCATGAAAGGTTTTTAAAAGGCAATTTTTTCTCAGATCTGCAAATACGATGACAGATTCATGCAATGCTTTTAATATAAAGAAATTATTTCCACCCCGGTGGCTGCGAACCCGCAACCATCAGTCCGCAGCTCTGTGCGCTATAAAATTCCTGCATTGCCATGTAATGCTTACAGGACGAAGAACAGTTTCTAAAACTGCACATCTAAGGCTCTGTGCCCAGTTGCATGAAACACATTGAGTACATTATCTTTTCCTTTAAAAAAATCTTACATTTAAGTCAGTTGCACAAAACTTTTAAAGATGAATTTCCTCCTTAAATTAAGTGAAAAAGTTAATGGTCCCTTATCTGCTTCATTCAGTATGGATATCAATGTAAAAAGCATTTGTGGAGGTGAATGTTGCTTCCTCTGTCCTGGTTTCAAAAGGAAAACATCCACCAGCTAGCTTGATAGCTACTTTGCTAAACAATGGAAGGTGCACAATCCAACCCTTAAGGGAAACATTTAAGATGTTTGGTCCCGCTTTAAATTACATTCAGCTTATAAAAGCTTCATAAAGCCTTCATAATGCCTTAATAAGCACTACATAAATGTGTTACAAAGCTAAAAATCTTTAACCGTATGCTTAATGAAGGGTTCATAAATGTAGCATAACTGTGTAACATAACCCACTATGTCGAATATGATTTTAACATGTGCTTTATAAAAGGCAACATGTTGTGCTGAAGTATGGCATTCTAAAGTGATGTCACGTTAGTCACATTGCACCTAATCTTGTTCCCAGACAATTCCACCCAAATGCACTCAAGGTCTGGTGGAGCAATGCATAAAACTTGGCCTTAGTTAGGGTTAGGTTTAAAATACAATTTTAAGAAGATATATTGTGGAAATGGGCAGGGTTTAGCAATAATATGACGTTTTGACTGTGTCAAGTATTGACAATGACAAATAAAGTACTTTACTCGGTTAGGTCACTCCTATAGAATTCTATGATCACTCCCACTAAGGGAAACGTTGAATGGTTGATATCCCAGGCTTACACAGTGCCTTGCGAAAGTATTCGGCCCCCTTGAACTTTGCGACCTTTTGCCACATTTCAGGCTTCAAACATAAAGATATAAAACTGTATTTTTTTGTGAAGAATCAACAACAAGTGGGACACAATCATGAAGTTGGAACGATATTTATTGGATATTTAAAACTTTTTTAACAAATCAAAAACTGAAACATTGAGCGTGCAAAATTATTCAGCCCCATTAAGTTAATACTTTGTAGCGCCACCTTTTGCTGCGATTACAGCTGTAAGTCGCTTGGGGTATGTCTCTATCAGTTTTGCACATCGAGAGACTGAAATTTTTCCCATTCCTCCTTGCAAAACAGCTCGAGCTCAGTGAGGTTGGATGGAGAGCATTTGTGAACAGCAGCTTTCAGTTCTTTCCACAGATTCTCGATTGGATTCAGGTCTGGACTTTGACTTGGCCATTCTAACACCTGGATATGTTTATTTTTGAACCATTCCATTGTAGATTTTGCTTTATGTTTTGGATCATTGTCTTGTTGGAAGACAAATCTCCATCCCAGTCTCAGGTCTTTTGCAGACTCCATCAGGTTTTCTTCCAGAATGGTCCTGTATTTGGCTCCATCCATCTTCCCATCAATTTTAACCATCTTCCCTGTCCCTGTTGAAGAAAAGCAGGCCCAAACCATGATGCTGCCACCACCATGTTTGACAGTGGGTATGGTGTGTTCAGGGTGATGAGCTGTGTTTCTTTTACGCCAAACATAACGTTTTGCATTGTTGCCAAAAAGTTCAATTTTGGTTTCATCTGACCAGAGCACTTTCTTCCACATGTTTGGTGTGTCTCCCAGGTGGCTTGTGGCAAACTTTAAATGACACTTTTTATGGATATCTTTAAGAAATGGCTTTCTTCTTCCCACTCTTCCATAAAGGCCAGATTTGTGCAATTTACGACTGATTGTTGTCCTATGGAGAGAGTCTCCCACCTCAGCTGTAGATCTCTGCAGTTCATCCAGAGTGATCATGGACCTCTTGGCTGCATCTCTGATCCTTGTATGAGCTGAAAGTTTAGAGGGACGGCCAGGTCTTGGTAGATTTGCAGTGGTCTGATACTCCTTCCATTTCAATATTATCGCTTGCACAGTGCTCCTTGGGATGTTTAAAGCTTGGGAAATCTTTTTGTATCCAAATCCGGCTTTAAACTTCTTCACAACAGTATCTCGGACCTGCCTGGTGTGTTCCTTGTTCTTCATGATGCTCTCTACGCTTTTAACGGACCTCTGAGACTATCACAGTGCAGGTGCATTTATACGGAGACTTGATTACACACAGGTGGATTGTATTTATCATCATTAGTCATTTAGGTCAACATTGGATCATTCAGAGATCCTCACTGAACTTCTGGAGAGAGTTTGCTGCACTGAAAGTAAAGGGGCTGAATAATTTTGCACGCCCAATTTTTCAGTTTTTGATTTGTTAAAAAAGTTTGAAATATCCAATAAATGTCGTTCCACTTCATGATTGTGTCCCACTTGTTGTTGATTCTTCACAAAGAAATACAGTTTTATATCTTTATGTTTGAAGCCTGAAATGTGGCAAAAGGTCGCAAAGTTCAAGGGGGCCAAATACTTTCACAAGGCACTGTATGTGCTGTGTGCGCAATAGCCTGGAAAACCCCCAAACTAAAGAAGATGAAAGTGTCTTTCTCCTGGAACGAAGTTACATGTTCCTCAGTACACAAACACAACCAAAACTAGCCATACCATGCAGTGCTGGGTCCAGTCAGGTCTTTGACACATTTACGCACTCCCCCGCTAAAATATCAGCCACAAAATATTGGCACCATCTTAAAGAGGTTGTAATCCAGCCCTTGTCTCTAGCATGGGAACAGAAGAGGAATATCGGGTGCGGAAGTCTCTGGTTGGACTACGCAAAGTCATCTTGGTTCTGACACACACACACACACACACACACACACACACACACACACACACACACACACACACACACACACACACACACACTCACGCAAGCTTTGCAGGTCCATCAACTATTTAAATACCTCTCACACCCTATAGTAGCCTGTGGATCATGAGATAACCTTTATAAATCAGCAGAACTTTGATAACCTATTTATTTTCACTTCATGTAGTGTCCTGTAATACTTAGTTTGACTCTAGTTTTTTCTTCTGGATCCCTGCACAGTCTCATTGATGATCTTGATCACTTTTCCAGCCTCTCTGGATTAAAACCCAATTATAACAAGTGTGCCATATTACTTATTGGATTATTAAAAAATAGTGTTTACACTACCTTGTACTTTATCAATAAAATGGGTGAACGGTGAAGTAGACAAACTTTGTATTCACATCTCAAAAAATATACATTCACTTAGAAAGTTTGCAAAAATCGATAACATTTAACAAGTACAGTTGAAGATGGAAGTTTACATTCATTTTATTACATTTAACTAGGCAAGTCCGTTAAGAACAATTTCTTATTTTCAATGACTGCCAAGGAACAGTGGGTAAAGTGCCTTATTCAGGGGAAGAACGAAATATGTTTACCTTGTCCGCTTGGGGATTTGATCTTGCACCTTGCGGTTACTAGTCCAATGCTCTAACCACTAGGCTACCTGCCACCCCAAACATGTTAACCAAATACATTTAAACAGTTTCACAATTCCTGACATTAAATCCTAGTAAGAATTCCCTATCTTAGGTCAGTTAAGATCACCAATTTATTTTAAGAATTTGAAATGTCAGAATAATAGTAAAGAGAATGATTTATTTCAGCTTTTATTTATTTCATCACATTCACAATGGGTCAGAAGTTTACATACACTCAATTACTATTTAGTAGCATTGCCTTTAAATTGTTTAACTTGGGTCAAATGTTTAGGGTAGCCTTCAAGCTTCCCACAATAAGTTGGGTGAATTTTGGCCCATTCCTCTTGACAGAGCTGGTGTAACTGAGTCAGGTTTGTAGGCCTCCATGCTCGCACACACTTTTTCAGATCTGTCCACACATTTCTCAATGGGATTGAGGTCAGGGATTTGTGATGGACACTCCAATACCTTAACTTTGTTGTCCTTAAGCACTTTGGCCACAACTTTGGAGGTATGCTTGGGGTAAGTGGCCATTTGGAAGACCCATTTGCGACCAAGCATAAACTTCTTCGATATAGGGGGCGCTCTTTTAATTTTCGGATAAAAAACGTTCCCATTTTAAACAAGATATTTTGTCACGAAAAGATGCTCGACTATGCATATAATTGACAGCTTTGGAAAGAAAACATTCTGACGTTTCCAAAACTGCAAAGATATTATCTGTGAGTGCCACATAACTGATGCTACAGGCGAAGCCAAGATGACATTTCAAACAGGAAATGACCCAGATTTTGTGGGCGCTGTGTTCCAATGTCTTCTTATATGGCTGTGAATGCGCTGTTTCCCCAAGGTGTCTGCAGCATTGTGACGTATTTGTAGGCATATCATTGGAAGATTTACCATAAGAGACTACATTTACCAGGTGCCCGCCTGGTGTCCTCCGTCGAAATTATTGCATAATCTCCAGCTACGTGCATTTTACCATTTGCTTCAGAGGAGAAAGTCAACTGCCACGAATGATTTATCATCGAATAGATATGTGAAAAACACCTTGAGGATTTATTCTAAACAACGTTTGCCATGTTTCTGTTGATATTATGGAGTTAATTTGGAAAAAGTTTGGCGTTGTAATGACTGAATTTTCGCTTTTTTTTCCTTAGCCAAACGTGATGAACAAAATGGAGCGATTTCTTCTCCACAAATAATCTTTTTGGAAAAACTGAACATTTGCTATCTAACTGAGAGTCTCCTCATTGAAAACATCCGAAGTTCTTCAAAGGTAAATGATTTTATTTGAATGCTTTTCTTGTTTTTGTGAAAATGTTGCCTGAGTTAACGTTGCGTTATGCTAATGAGCTTGAGGCTATGATAATGCTCCCGGATACGGGATTGCTCGACGCAAGAAGTTAACTGATGTCTTGAGATTTATATATACACACAATTTTCCTTCCGCATGACACCATCTATTTTGTGAAGTGCACCAGTCCCTCCTGCAGCAAAGCACCCCCACAACATGATGCTGCCACCCCCGTGCTCCATGGTTAGGATGGTGTTCTTTGGCATGCAAGCCTCCCTATTTTTTCTCCAAACATAACGATGGTCATTATAGTCAAACAGTTCTATTTTTGTTTCATCAGACCAGAGGACATTTCTCCGAAAAGTATGATCTTTCTCCCAATGTGCAGTTGCAAACTGTTGTCTTGTTTTCTTATGGCTGTTTTGGAGCAGTGGATTCTTCCTTGCGGAGAGGCCTTTCAGGTTATGTCGATATAGGACTCGTTTTACTGTGGACATAGATACGTTCGTACCTGTTTCCTCCAGCATCTTCACAAGGTCCTTTGCTGTTGTTCTGGGATTGATTTACACTTTTCGCACCAAAGTAGGTTCAGCTCTAGGAGACACAGAACGCGTCTCCTTCCTGAGCGGTATGATGGCTGCGTGTCCCAATGGTGTTTATATTTGCATACTATTGTTTGTACAGATGAACGTGGTACCTTCAGGCGTTTGGAAATTGCTTCCAAGGATGAACCAGACTTGTGGAGGTCTACAATTATTTTTCTGAGGTCTTGGCTAATTTATTTTGATTTTCCCATGATGTCAATCAAAGAGGCAGTGAGTTGGAAGGTAGGCCTTGAACTACATCCACAGGTACACCTCCAAATGACTCAATGATGTTGCAAATGACTATTGTAGCTGGAAATGGCAGATGTTTCATGGAATATCTACATAGGTTTACAGAGGCCCATTATCAGCAACCAACACTCCTGTGTTCCAATGGAACGTTGTTAGCTAATCCAAGTTTATCATTTTAAAAGGCTAATTGATCATTAGAATACCCTTTTTCAATTATCGTAGCACAGCTGAAAACTGTTGTGCTGATTAAAACCTGTTGGAGATCGAGCTACTTTTTTCAACATTCTGTTAAAAATCGCGCAACATTTCAATGTCCTGCTACTCATGCCAGGAATTTAGTATATGCATATGATTAGTATGTGTGCATAGAAAACACTCTGAAGTTTCTAGAACTGGTTCAATGGTGTCTGTGACTATAACAGAACGAGTTCCGTGGTGAAAATCCCAAGAAAACCTCATCACAAAATCGAAGAAGAAAAAATCCATCCGCCAGTCTCTGTATTGTCTATGGCTTTCCATAAATGATGGGACTGAGCGTGCAATTCCTACAGCTTCCACACGATGTCGCCAGTGTTGTGATTTCCAGGACCATTTATTTTTGGTCAGATCACTGAATACCACATCCGGTCTTCAGATGTGCACCCAAAAAAGATGTCGACTAGAAATTGGACTTCGTTTTGAAAACTTCTAGTTACTGAATACAGATCGCTCCGTGATCAATTTGATCATTTATTAACGTTTACTAATACCTAAACTTGGATTACAGAAGTAGGTTGAAAAGTTTATAGGCAACTTTATGATTTTTAAAAAATTACGTTGCGTTGGGAAACGTACCTTTTTCCATGGATTTCACGGTGTTCATAAATGGACATTTTGGGTATATATGGACCGATTTAATTGAAAAAAAGACCCAATTGTGATGTTTATGGGACATATAGGAGTGCCAACAAAGAATCTCGTCAAAGGTAATGAATGTTTTATATTTTATTTCTGCGTTTTGGGTAGCGCCGGCTACGCTAATTTCTTTGTTTACGTCCCCTTTGTGTGTTTCTGGGGGCTGCATGCTATCAGATAATAGCTTCTCATGCTTTCGCCGAAAAGCATTTTACAAATCTGACATGTTGGCTATATTCACAACGAGTGTGGCTTGAATTGAGTACCCTGCATGTGAATTTTAATGAAAGTTTGAGTTTTAACGAGTACAATTAGTTGGCGCTCTGGAATTTCCGCTGATTTGGTTCCTGTACAGGTACATAATCCTGAAGAAGTTTTAATGAAGCAATAAATCTGTCCTTCTTTAGACTAGTTGAGTATATGGAGCATTAGCCTTTGTGGGTTCGATTACAGGCTCAAAATGGCAAGAAAAAAAGTCCTTTATTTTGAAACTTGTCAGTCTATTTTTGTTCTTAGAAATTAAGGCTATTCCATGCAAGAAACTGAAAAGAAACTGAAGATCTCATGCAATTCAGTGTACTACTCCCTTCACAGAACAGTGCAAAGTGGCTCTAACCAGAATAGAAAGAGGAGTGGGAGGCCCTGTTGCACAACTGAGCAAGAGGACAACTACTAGGAGTGTCTAGTCTGAGAAACAGACAACTCACAAGACTTGTGTGGCATCTGTTTCTCAAACTAGACACCTATTCATGTAGATGGGTGCCAAGTAAAGAGGGATACCTTCAAGCCAAGGTTAGGGATTTAATGTAGCTGGCCTTCTCCCATCTGAAATGGGTTGAGACGTCGACCATGTCCAATTCATGCTTTGATAGACTTGACAGCACAAACATGTCAATTGTGCCACTTAAGCACTTAAATCTGAGTTTCAGATATTCCAGTGAACAGGAATGAGCTGCCACAAAATAGGAATAATATTAGAGACAATTTTCCCGACAAAGCCTCCTCTCTTGGTCTGTCAGAACTATCACACTCGAAGCAATTGTAGCACCTCATTTGGGGAATCACTTAGTCACTAATCAGGTTGTAATCTTCAATTTAATATCGGGATCATTCACCAAAAGCTCTTAATTGATCCCCGCAATTGACTTATTAACAGGTCAACAGATATTAAAGTTAACCGGAGAAGACAAGACGAGGTCTAAGAGAAAATATCTCATTCGGAGTTGCTGACAAATGAGTGGCCAGACAACTGGTAATGAATCAAGTACAGCATAGTGTTAGCTCAGAACTGCTCAGAACTGTCTAACTCAAGCAGAGACGAACTTAGCCTGACAGCTCAAACTGAATTATTTTGGCTACATACAGTACTTCAGTCTGAGAATGCTATCGTTGAAGTCGTTTGTGATGACGTCAAAATGAGGGGTTGTACAAAACAATGTAAACAGCAATTGGACCATCTCTGACCAATCAGAGTATCAAAGCCAATGACGAATTGCATAATATCCGTTATGATTCCCATTTTGTCTGACTTCTCGGCAAACCCCTAGTGTCTGAGTAAGCATAATCTAATAATTCAAAAATATTATTACAATATTTTTATCTGGACACTTTCTCTTTGATATTACAACTATGCAAGTAACCATTTCGCTGTACCGTTTACACCTTCTGTATCTTTTGCATGTGACAAATTTTATTTGATTTTATTTGATATAGTGTGTGTTTATCAGAGACAGTAATATGAAGAACAAAATGACCTGCATCAGATTTAGATATACAACATCTGGTGAAATTGGAATGCGCACAATACAAATAAATAATCGTAATATTAAACATTTATGAACAGACAGGTATCTTATATTGTTTAAAAGCTTAAATTCTTGTTAATCTAACTGCATTGTCCGATTTACAATAGACTTTATATCGAAAGAATACAATGCGATTGTTTGAGGACGGCGCCCCGCATCAGCATATTTTTCAACCAGCACAGGCTTCATAAAATCACAAATAGAGATTAAATAAGTAACTTACTTTTGAAAATATTCCTCTGTTTGCAATCCAAAGGATTCCAGCTACAACATGAATGGTCATTTTGTTAGATAAAATCCTTCTTCATATCCCAAAAAGTCAATTTAGTTGGCGACATCAATTTCAGTTATTCACTCGTTTAACATGCAGACGAAGGAGTCCAAAAAGCTACCTCTAAAATTTGTTCAAACAAATGAAACTACATTTCTATGTAATCCTCAGGTATCCTGAAATGTAAAAAAAACTATAATATTTCATATGGAAAGAAGTATGTTCATTGAAATGTAAAATTAGAAGGCGCGCCTCCTCTTCATCGTGCGCTAGCAGACTGATTTTCTACTGGGACTCTGTACCAAAACTCCAAATTCTAACTTGTTTTGGAAAAAACAGGCCTGAAACCTTAAACAAAGCATTTTGACATCTCGTGGAAGCATAGGAATTACAATATGGGAGCTAGAATTGCACAGGACCCATGGCTTTCCATTATAAGAGCCAGGAACCTCAAAAATATACAATTCTGCTGGTTATTATTTGGATTTTTGCTGACCATATCAATTGTGTTATAGTCTCATACATTATTTAAACATTTCCACAAACTTCAAAGTGTGTTCTATCCAATGCTACCAATTATATGCATATCCTGGCTTCTGGGCCTGAGTAACAGGCAGTTTACTTTGGGCACATCAGTCAGGTGGACATTCAGGAATATAGACCCTAGCTCTAAGAAGTTTTAAGTGTATTTTTACCTCAAGTTTTTCCTTATGGTAGGTTACTACTTTCACCAGTTTTAGTTTTGAAAACTTTGGCTGTTTACTACACTACCTTACTCACTCTGTTTAGCACATTGCCTCACGTGCATCCTTAACACTGTGAGGAAGTGATAGGAAAAGGAATCTGGTTGATATCCCTTTAAATGGAGCGAAAGCAGGCTATGGAACATGGAGCTTTCAGGAAAAACTTCTGGGTTGGATTTTCCTCAGGTTTTCGCCTGCAAAATCAGTTATGTTATACTCACAGACAATGTTTTGACAGTTTTGGAAACTTTAGATTGTTTTCTATCCTAATCTGACAATGATATGCATATTCTAAGTTCTGGGCCTGAGAAATAGGCAGTTTCATTTGGGTATGTTTTTCATCCAAACATCAAAATACTGCCCCCTACACTCAACAGGTTAACCTACATCTTTAATAATAATACGCTTTGCAATAGCCTTTTTGACTTTCAATAATGCACTCTCTAATGAACCATTGAAAAGTGACTACATAAAGATAAATATATATTTTATAGCCAAGATACACCCCTCTCAAATTACATGACGAACCACAGATCTTAGGAACTGTTAATCACAAAGAAATACTTTTTCTTGAGAAAGTGGTATCCCTTCGCCATATAACATTCAATATTAATTATCATTGGGTTTGGTCCCTCAGACAAGGTTCTCATCTCATTCCTGGTACTTCATAGTTCAAAAACACCTCACGTGAATTCTTAAAGAGATGGGTGGGGCTGGCTTAAGAGGATGTGAACAATGCTGATTTGGTGTAGAAAAGGGAGACCTCTCCAGTAGGTACCAAAACATTCAAAGGCCATTTTCTCAAAAGTGAGATTATAAGTTTCAAAGCAGAATTACGTTCCCATTGTTCCTCAAATAGTATTTGATACACTGCAGTTGAGGAATAATGGGAAAGTAATTCTGCTTTGAAAGTTGATAAACTTGTAACCACACTTTTCAGAAAATGGCAGTTGGATATTTTGTTACGCCTACTGGAGAGCTCTTCTTTGTCTGCACCTATTCAGCACCATTAACACCCTCTTAAGCCTTAGCCCCGCCTATCTCTTTAACCTCTTGAGACTAGGGGGCAGTATTTTCATTAACGTAATAACGTTCCCAAAGTAAACGGGCTATTTCTAGAATATGCATATACAGTGGGGCAAAAAAGGTATTTAGTCAGCCACCAATTGTGTAAGTTCTCCCACTTAAAAAGATGAGAGAGGCCTGTAATTTTCATCATAGGTACACTTCAACTATGACAGACAAAAATAGGAAAAAAAATCCAGAAAATTACATTGTAGGATTTTTATTTGAGTTTATTTGCAAATGATGGTGGAAAATAAGTATTTTGGTCAAAAACAAAAGTTGCTCAATACTTTGTTATAAACTCTTTGATTGCAATGACAGTCTTCACAAGGTTTTCACACACTGTTGCTGGTATTTTGGCCCATTCCTCCATGCAGATCTCCTCCAGAGCAGTGATGTTTTGGGGCTGTTGCTGGGCAACATGGACTTTCAACTCCCTCCAAAGATTTTCTATGGGGTTGAGATCTGGAGACTGGCTAGGCCACTCCAGGACCTTGAAATGCTTCTTACGAAGCCACTCCTTCGTTGCCTGGGCGGTGTGTTTGGGATCATTTTCATGCTGAAAGACTCAGCCACGTTTCATCTCCAATGCCCTTGCTGATGGAAGGAGGTTTTCACTCAAAATCTCACGATACATGGCCCCATTCATTCTTTCCTTTTCAGGTCAGTCGTCCTGGTCCCTTTGCAGAAAAACAGCCCCAAAGCATGTTGTTTCCACCCCCATGCTTCACAGTAGGTATGGTGTTCTTTGGATGCAACTCAGCATTCTTTGTCCTCCAAACACGATGAGTTGAGTTTTTACCAAAAAGTTCTATTTTGGTTTGATCTGAACATATGACAATCTCCCAATCTTCTTTTGGATCATCCAAATATTCTCTAGCAAACTTCAGACGGGCCTGGACATGTACTGGTTTAAGCAGGGGTACACATCTGGCACTGCAGGATTTGAGTCTCTGGCGGCGTAGTGTGTTACTGATGGTAGGCTTTGTTACTTTGGTCCCAGCTCTCTGCAGGTCATTCACTAGGTCCCCCCCATGTGGTTCTGTGATTTTTGCTCACCGTTCTTGTGATCATTTTGACCCCACGGGGTGGGATCTTGCGTGGAGCCCCAGATCGAGGGAGATTATCAGTGGTCTTGTACGTCTTCCATTTCCTAATTGCTCCCACAGTTGATTTCTTCGAACCAAGCAGCTTACCTATTGCAGATTCAGTCTTCCCAGCCTGGTGCAGGTCTACAATTTTGTTTCTGGTGTCCTTTGACAGCTCTTTGGTCTTGGCCATAGTGGAGTTTGAAGTGTGACTGTTTGAGGTTGTGGACAGGTGTCTTTTAACCGATATCAAGTTCAAACAGGTGCCATTAATACAGGTACCGAGTGGAGGACAGAGGAGCCTCTTAAAGAAGACGTTACAGGTCTGTGAGAGCCAGAAATCTTGCCTGTTTTTAGGTGACCAAATACTTATTTTCCACCATAATTTGCAAATAAATTCATTAAAAATCCTACAATGTGATTTTCTGGATTTTTTGTCTGTCATAGTTGAAGTATACCTATGATGAAAATTACAGGCCTCTCTCATATTTTTAAGTGGGAGAACTTGCACAATTGGTGGCTGACTAAATACTTTTTTGCCCCACTGTAATTGACAGCTTGGGATAGAAAACACTGAAGTTTCCAAAACTGTAAAAATATTGTCTGTGCATATAACAGAACTGATATTGCAGGCGAAAGCCTGAGCAAAAAATCCAATCAGGAAGTGACTCTTATTTTGAAACCTCTGCGTTCCTATGCCTCCCTATTGAGCATTGAAAGGGATATCAACCAGATTATTTTTTCTATGGCTTCCCCAATGTGTCTACATTCACACGACATAGTTTCAGGCCTTTATTTTGAAAAATGAGCGTGAACGACAACATTGCGTCAGTGGTCAGCTGGTGGCTCTCAGAGTGATTTGTGCGTAATAGACAAAGGTGGCAATTTCTCCTCTCCCTCCTACTAAGAAGCCAATTGTTCCGGTTGATATATTATTGAATAGATATTTGAAAAACATCTTGAGGATTGATTATAAAAGACGTTCGCCATGTTTTTGTCGATATTATGGATCTAATTTGGAATGTTTTTCGGCGTTGTCGTGACCTCCGGTGGATTTCTCAACAAAAGGTGAAGAACAAACGGAGGTATTTCGGCTATAAAAAAAGAATCTTTATGGAACAAAATTAACATTTGCTGTCTATTTGGAAGTCTCGTGAGTGAAAACATCCGAAGCTCAAAGGTAAACGATTTAATTTGACTGCTTTTCTGAATTTCGTGACCAAGCTGCCTGCTGCTCGCTGGACATAATGCTATGCTAGGCTATCGATAAACTTACACAAATGCTTGTCTTGCTTTGGCTGTAAAGCGTAATTTCAAAATCTGAGATGACAGGGTGATTAACAAAAGGCTAAGCTGTGGTTCACTATATTTCAATTGTGATTTCATGAATATGAATATTTTCTAGTAAGATTGTTTGTCCGTTGCCTTATGCTAATTAGTGTAGTTGATGACAATTCTCCCAGATCTGGGAGGGGTAGTTCTAAGAAGTTAATAACAGTCTTTAGACATAGTTTCAGGCTTTTATTTTGAAAAATTAGCGAGAAAGATAACATCGCGTCAGGTGTTCGCATGAGTTTTGCTTGCGCAACAGAGCTTGGGCAGCCATCGTCTCTCCCTCTCCTACTGAAAAAGACAGTGCCGGGTGATTTATTATCGATTATATATTTTAAAAACAATCCGAGGATTGATTGCAAAAAACATTTGACATGTTTCTGTGGACATTACGGATACTACTTGGAATTTTTGTCTGCGTTGTCGTGACCGCTCGAGCCTGTGGATTTCTGAACATAACACGCCAAACAAACTGAGGTATTTTGTATATAAAAATAATCTTTATGGAACAAAATGAAAATTTCTTGTGTAACTGGGAGTCACGTGAGTGAAAAAAAACAAAGATCATCAAAGGTAAGCGATTAATTGTATTGCTTTTCTGATTTTCGTGACCAAGCTACTTTGATGGTTGGTGTTCATAATGTTTTGTCTAGTGATCGATAAACTTACACAAACGCTTGGATTCTAGCCATCTTTGAAGAGCTAGTAAAGCTGAAGACCATTTTTATGTCTTATAGGGAAAGTGTTGTATTTTTAGACGGTCTTGAAAAAACTAAGTGGCCAATAGGCAGAGCGTAGCATCATTTGTCTGATTCTTTGTAGTAATGGTATGGTAATAATAACACGTCATTTTGGAAAGTGGTTTCTTGCATCAAACACATTTTCAGTCCTCTCCTTGTTTGAAGGACAAGTGGATAAACAGGTTAATGTCAAGCCCTGAATGCTTTTTTCCAAATGTCTCATGGAATGTGTAGTAGCGAAGAATGGATATATATTTTTTACTGATCTTGTGTGTTGTGGGGACTGAAGGATCGTTTGACTTTTGGACAAAATGGTCACTACCACAGGGATGCATGAGATTTTATTCTGCCACAATTCCGGCTTTCTCTAACTTCCATTCTCAAACCTTTCCCTTTACACTCTGAACCAGTCAGAGAGAAGGCCTATATCTTAATTGGATCCACGATGAGACAGAGAGCATCACGTGCTTCCCTTTCATTAATTAATTTGTCTGTGCAGGGGGTTTAAATGGTTAGAGTACAGTACATTGGGTAACCAAGGCTACCCTCTTGGCCTGTACCCTCCACTACCTGGGATTCCAATATCATTAAGCTTCCATTGGACTATCTTGATTGTCCTTTCCTTTTCACTCTGTAAATACTGTGTGATAAAGGAACTCTAGCTCTGAAGCAAATGAAGCTCCATTGAAGGGAGGAACAAGACTTCGAGGTATCACCATGATGTCATTCTAGACATGGCGCCGTTATTATGGGATGGTCAGGAGATATGTGATTTACAGCACTCCTAAAGCATTGCAATCTGTGTATTGGGGGAAACAAAGCCTATGGATTAATAATTGAGCATCACTCGATCCACAGTGCAAGCAGCTTCTTTGGGATCAGCAACAGTGTCACACCGTGACCATAGTTTGCTTTGTATGTTTATATGTTTTGTTTGGTCAGGGTGTGATCTGAGTGGGCATTCTATGTTGTGTGTCTGGTTTGTCTGTTTCTGTGTTTGGCCTGATATGGTTCTCAATCAGAGGCAGGTGTTAGTCATTGTCTCTGATTGGGAACCATATTTAGGTAGCCTGTTTGGTGTTGGGTTTTGTGGGTGATTGTCCTTTTGTCCTTAGGTCTGTTGTGTGCTAGTTTGCACCAGTATTTAGGCTGTTTCGGTTTTCATTACTTTTATTGTTTTTTTGTATTGATTTGTGTTTCTTCAGTGTTATTAAACATGGATCGCAATAATAGACACGCCGCATTTGGTCCGACTCCCTTTCACCTACAGAAAACCGTGACAAACAGGCTGCAGCTATTCTCTTGCTCAGCAATAAAAGACAGAAATAAAGGTAGTTCTATTATTTCAACCCTTTTCTGCTCAGCAAGGTAGGAAAATATGTGCGAGACATGGGCTGATAGACCATTCTCACTGATAGAAAGTGATGTGTATTGAGCCTACAGGATAACAATAATGCGGTATACAATGTTAGAACAAGACAAAGTTTATCCCAGGTTGGCACTCCTCACATTGGTGAGAAGCCTATAATCAATTGTTCTTTTTTTCCCAAATACATTATGATAGCTGAGCTATTGTACATCCACTGGAAAGGGAAAAATAACTTCCAGAGATCAACTGATTACAGGTCACATTAATCCAAACAAAACTACTCATTGGTTATTAGATTAATTATTTGATTTTGTATCAAGAAAAGGGTATATTTTACCCAGATGTCATTGCTGCGATACAGTATGTACCGGCTTAATACTTCTGCTGATAATGAAACACTACTGCATGTTGCTATGGTTACATTGGTCACTGATTCATTTTGCAATCTGTGCACAAAAGGCAACACAGATAGTTTGTTTGACATAGAGTTCCTAGAGAGAGAGTATTTTCAACAAGACTATGTGCTAGACACTATATGCCGCATGCCATTAGAAATCCATACACTTAAAATAAAGTTTCCTTTCCAAGTATCTGCAGTTGCCTATTTGTTTAGAAGGCTTTTAAACTTCTGAGGAGTCCTGAGAGTTGGGCCCTTCAAAAACAATGCGGCCACCTTCTTTTTAAAAGTATAGTCCGTAGTGGACACCCTGCAGGGAATCCCAGTCATTATTGCAGTGATGTTATGTCCCTTAGAGAACATCAAGAGGTCTTGCAGGGAATGGATCTCTGTGCCAGTACCCCACGTGTTATGCGGATACAGTGTTACTGTCTAAAGATGGCTATGATGAATAGAACACAAACAGTTATAGTTTTCTAACAACTGGTCTGTGACTATGTATTGACCAAGTGTCTGAGCCTTGCAAATGTCTTTGATTATTAATTTCCTTTTAAATTATATTAAAATGCTGTTTTCAAAAACAATTTCAGGCTTTTAATTTAATACACAAAGTATTCTCATTCTGGATATTTTGTTGAACCTAATGTTCTCATAAAGTCAGCCTTCACAGTGTATTACACTCATTTGTATCCATTACAAGTGTATCGCTATTGTGAGAGTTCAGTGACCAGTCGGGAAGAAGACGACCTGACAGCACCCTCGTCAGGGGATAAGTAATCAGTATTAATCCAATTAGTACACACCTGTGTCCACTAATTGCTTTGTCTCTTCCTCTATATAGGTGTGCCAGGGGAGGCACTGTGGGACAATTGGGAGTAGAGATGGGGACCTGTGAGGATGTCGAATTTTCCTACATCAGAGAAAGCTAATTTTACTGGGGAACCTTGGCTCTCTGTTAACCAAGGCAGGCTATAGGTATAGAGAATCGTTCTTCCTGTAACTATTGTGAAGACGATAGTCTGAAGACCGGAGTAGAGGTTTGTTGTTTTGCGTTCCGTTTATGGCAACGGCCATTTGGTCAACGGCTTAGTTTATTTGTTTTGTTACGCTGGTGTTTCAGCGATGGACGTTACCCTGTACTGGAGTTATTTTGTTGGCCGAAAGAAGACCTGTTTAGTAATCAATCACAAGAAAAGGAATCCCAACCACTGCCTCTGGTCTGTTCATTTTGTGCCTCCCACCAGTGTTAGGGTGTTTCGGACAAGCTGAGCATTTTGCACTATATTATTAGAAAAAGCAACCATTAATTTCAGTTGAGAAAACACTCAGTGTACCTTTTTTATGAAGATTAATATTGACAAACTGGGAAATTATTTTCTTCACAAAATAAAGTTTTGAAATTGTGGCCTAACATTGGCTGCTATCAACAACAAATAACTGGGTGCTTTGCTTATTTTCCTATTTGTCTAATTAGCATTAGGAAACCATAGCTATTTTGTTATGTTGCTGATGATTTACCATGGTGCATTTTTACATGGTTTCAGTGGCATAAGACAACGATGAATGGTAGCTGGGGTTTGATTGTAAATTCAGGTCAAGGAGTGGGTTGTTAGAGGTCCCCCACCGAGTGTCATATTGCTTGGGTGTAAACTGATCCACAGCGCTGGGTGGCTCATAGCCCTCCTGATGTCGTTTTTAAAGCAGCAAAAGCAGGGGATGGTATTAACAAAGCACTTTTCCACTCTTACACACCAAATCCCTAGTGGGCACCTCACTGACTCACCCAGTCAAAGCAGTGTGAGTCATGCTGCTGTGAGCTTGGCTGGGCCACTCCTGGGAAAGGGAGGTGAGTACTGAAGGGCTGGGTGTGTTGCTGGCTTAAAGCATCAGGACAGAGATGAGAGGAGTCTCTACAGTAGCTACATCAGACTGAAGCCTTTCTGCATGAAGCTTATTTTCTTTACCCTTGGATAATGGCTGTGTGTATTAGGTCAGAGACTGACTGTTTGACTAGCTCGCTCTCTCTTTACACCTCTTTTTCTATGTATCTCTCACTTCTATATTTCTCTATCTCCCTGTCTCTTTTTCTCTGTCTGAATTAGGGGAAGACTATTATTAAGGTGCTAAGGTGTTAAGGTGCTGTTTCACGTCATATGATGTTTAACATATTTTTAACCTGCACAGCACTATGGAAGAGCCTTTCTGTGGTCAGTAATGTCATTGTTTTACAATTAGTCATTCTCCTGATAATCACACCCACTCCCCCATTTTAGAGCTGATTACGCCTACTCTTGTCAGTAGACGTGCCATACCCCTGACCAGTCACACCCACTCTGTCTGGCCGTCTTTTATTGATAACACCACAGGTTCTGCTTTCACCCAGACTACACTGTGAGCTTGTGATAGTGAGCTTGTGATTTACAGTTAACGTTAGAATTTTTGAACGCTGTAAAAAAAAATGTACACAGTTAATCACATCTACATTGTTTTCATCCAGGGCAACGCACAATGTGCTTTGTTGTGCTGTGTGCTCTCGGTCTTGGATATTGAGGTATAAAAGAACTGGAGACAGCTTCCAAGATGGACGCTCGTTGTTTTCAACGTAACCTGCTCATGTTCACATCAGCTGTTTCGTGGGCCCTGCAATCTGCTTTACAGCGCACACTTGCACTCAGTTTATAACGCCAGCGCACTAGCACTGGGTGCCCACTGGTGCAAGCGCAAGTAGACTTTGGATAAATATTAAGTGTTAAAATCGTTGGCTGTGAGCAATGGGAAAAAAATTGCCTTTTAATTATTCTTTTTTTGGACTCCTCTATGGGTCCGTCTCTGGGAATTGTCCTTTTGGGTTTCGGCTTCAGCTAAACTGCTGTCCAGAAAGTGCCCTCGAAGCACAGTGGAAAGTATGCTTCCAGACTAGAACCCTGTCCCCCTGGTCTTGGCATCCAGCTGCTGCAGAGCTGTTTGTCTCTTGTGTTGAGGTGCGTAACAACCTCTCTGGGATAGAGGGGACGCTTGCGTCCCACTTGGGAAAATGTAGAGCGCCAAATTCAAATAAAATACGATAAAAAATCTAACTTTCATTAAATCACACATGTAAGATACCAAATTAAGGCTACACTCGTTGTGAATCCAGCCAACACGTCAGATTACAAAAAGGCTTTTTGGCGAAAGCATAAGATGCAATTATTTGATGATAGCACAACAGTAAACAGAGAAAGCATATTTCAACCCTGCAGGCGCTACACAAACCGCAGAAATAAAATATAAATCATGCCTTACCTTAGACGAGCTTCTTTTGTTGGCACTCCAATATGTCCCATAAACATCACAAATTGTTCTTTTTTTTCGTTAATTCCGTCGATATATATCCAAAATGTCAATTTATTTGGCGCTTTTGATCCAGAAAAACACAGCTTCCAACTAGCGCAACGTCACTACAAAATATCTCAAAAGTTACCTATAAACTTTGCCAAAACATTTTAAACTACTTTTGTAATACAACTTTAGGTATGTTTAAACGTTAATAATCAATCAAATTGTATGGGACTATCTGTGTTCAATACAGGAAGACAACAAACTAACGCTACCCTTCTGGTCTTGCGCAACTCTCAAACAGTACACAACGTGACAGTCTTTCAAGATGGCCGTACTTCTTCATTAAACAAAGGAATAACCTCAACCAATTTCTAAAGACTGGTGACATCCAGTGGAAGCGGTAGGAAACAAGTCGCTTAGAAATCTAGTTTCCCAATGAAAATTCATTGAATAGACATTGACCTCAATAACAAAAAATCTGAAAGTTTTGTCCTTGGGGATTTGCCCGCTACATAAGTTCTGTTATACTCACAGACATGATTCAAACAGTTTTAGAAACTTCAGAGTGTTTCTATCCAAATCTACTAACAATGTGCATATCTTATATTCCGGGGATGAGTAGCAGGAAGTTGAAATTGGGCACGCTATTTATCCAAAAGTGAAAATGCTGCCCCCTGTCCCGAAGATGTTTTAAACATTCATAAGCACACAGTTTGAGCAACTATTTTGAAGGAAAACATACAAAATGTTCAAGCATAAACACATCCCCAGCCTTTTCTTTCGATAGCATTTGCACATACTCAGTAGCTAGCTAGTTATGCAAAGTTAGCTCACCAAATGAGAATGTTTACAATGCCATGGCTGAATACCTTTTGATTCAACTCTAATTTCCCACTATGATTTTAATCATTACATGACTGACATCCATTCAATTTAGCTACTGTTTTTGCTGCAGTTCTCAGGTCAAAATATTTAAGCAAATTATCCCAATTCTAGTAGCAGCTTGTGACTAGTGTTGTGGAAATATTGGTTCAATAATATCTCTCAGATACCAGTGCCTGTGAATTCAAATAGACTTTATTACAATGTAACAAGCCGAGTTGGTCCATGGAGCAACTGCCGGACTCAGTCTCATTCCACTCCTTTTATACAGTTTCATAATTATACAGGTTTCACAGTCCCTCCAATTTATGCTAATAACCATGTCCCCTCGGCTTTACTCCACCATTGTTTCCAAATCTAATTTCTTTCCTCTAGGTGGGGTTTCCCCCTCCCCTCTAGTTCCTTGGATCAATTATATTGGTGGGGGGCCTGTACATTATTTCCGGAAAATAATAATTACATTAAATTACTATAGACAATTATAAGATTGCTAGATGCAATTATCGGACTATAATATTACTAATGGCCATTAAAGGATTGCGTACAGATAACTTTAGGCAAATATAGAATTATATCAATAAGTACACCCAATAACAGGATTACTGTCACGCCTTGGTCTTAGTATTTTGTGTTTTAGTTAATTAGTTGGTCAGGCCAGGGTGTGACATGGGTTTATGTTATTGTGTTGTCATATTGAGGTTTTTGTAGGCATTGGGATTGTGGTTGATTAGGGGTGTGTTTAGTTTAGGTTTGGCTGCCTGAGGCGGTTCTCAATCAGAGTCAAGTGATTCTTGTTGTCTCTGATGGGGAACCGTATTTAGGTAGCCTGGGTTTCACTGTGTATTTCGTGGGTGATTGTTCCTGTCTCTGTGTAGTTTCACCAGATAGGCTGTAATTAGGTTTCACGTTCCGTTTTGTTGTTATTTATTTATATCAGTTATTTCATGTACCGCGATTCATTCATTAAAAACATGAGTAACCAACACGCTGCATTTCGGTCCGACTCTCTTTCAACAAACGAACAACGCCGTTACAATTACACATAGTGCCTTTGCTTACTCCCTTTAGTGCTATTCAGCCTTATAGCAAAAAACACATGATCTTAACAGAAAACACCCATATATACCCCCCTTTGGGATTTACTAAGTCCCAACCCTTAAATTTGATCCAGTACAAGTGAGAATGAGAAGTACCTTCTGTATGTAATGCTATGGAGACAATCTGCCTCTCTTTTTCCTTATCAACCGTTGCTACTCTTCTCATCCGTACTGGGGAATCAGGACCAAACATCTCCTTTCACATATAGCTAGAGAGAAGTAAAAGATCCATCCGCCAGCCAGTTGTCCTTGAACATATTGTGTATAAGCATGTGCATGCATTGCTCTGCCTTGCCCAATGTTTTCTCAGTTATGTAGAATATAATAAAAACAATAAACTCAACCTCATAAATCCTTATAACATTGTTCTCAATATGACACCTAAACATGTGGCCCTCCCTCACGGACACCTCTCCATAAACCATTTCAGCATAAGTGTTAAACCTGTCGGAAGATTCAGGGCATGGTCCATCGACTCTTGTAACCGGAAAAACACTATGTTGCATCTATGTTTAGATGAAACAAATACTCAGCAGGTCTAACATAATTTATAATATCATTCAACAATTGATATACTGAATGTATGTACAGAAGTCAGAAGTTGAAGTCAGAAGTTTACATACACCTTAGCCAACTACAGTTAAACTCAGTTTTTCACAATTCCTGACATTTGACTTTTTCAGTTTTCCCCACAATTGTTCTATAGGATTGAGGTCAGGGCTTTGTGATGGACACTCCAATACCTTGACTTTGTTGTCCTTAAGCCATTTGGCCACAACTTTGGAAGTATGCTTGGGGTCATTGTCGATTTGGAAGACCCATTTGTGACCAAGCTTTAAATTCCTGACTGATGTCTTGAGATGTTGCTTCAATATATCTACATAATTTCCTTCCTCATGATGCCATATATTTTGTGAAGTGCACCAGTCTCTTCTGCAGCAAAGCACCCCCACAACATGATGCTGCCACCCCCATGCTTCACGGCTGGGATGGTGTTCTTTGGCTTGCATGCCCCCCCCTTTCCTCCAATCATAATGATGGTCATTATGGCCAAACAGTTCTATTTTTCTTCATTAGACCAGAGGACCCTTCTCCAAAAAGTACGATCTTTGTCCCCATGTGCAGTTGTAAAACGTAGTCTGGAGTGGCTTCTTCCTTGCCCAGTGGCCTTTCAGGTTATGTTCGTATAGGACTCGTTTTACTGTGGATATAGATACTTTTGTAACAGTTTCATCCAGCATTTTCAAAAGGTCCTTTGCTGCTGTTCTGGGATTTATTTGCACTTTTCTCACCAAAGTATGTTCATTTCTAAGAGACAGAACGCGTCTCCTTCCTGAGCGGTATGATGGCTGCTTGGTCCCATGGTGTTTATACTTGCGTACTATTGTTTGTACAGATTAACTTGGTATTTTCAGGCGTTTGGAAATTGCTCCCAAGGATGAAGCAGACTTGTAGAGGTCTACAATAATTTTTCTCAGGTCTTTGCTGATTCCTTTTGATTTTCCATAATGTCAAGCAAAGACTCACTGAGTTGGAAGGTAGGCCTTGAAATACATCCACAGGTGCACCTCCAATTGACTCAAGTTATGACAATTAGCAGAAGCTTCTTAAGCCATGATATCATTTTCTGGAATTTTCTAAGCTGTTTAGAGGCACAGTCAACTTAGTGTATGTAAACTTCCGACCCACTGGACTTGTGATAGAGTGAAACAATCTGTCTGTAAACAATTGTTGGAAATATTACTTGTGTCATGCGCAAAGTAGATGTTAAAACTGTAGTTTGTTAACAAGAAATGTTTGAAGTGGTTTAAAAATGTGTTTTAATGACTCCAACCCAATTGTATGTAAACTTCCGACTTCAACTGTATATTAACTGAACACACTTTTCATCACAATACAATGGGAAAACCCCCCTTTGACACATTGCCCAATCCAAGGGTTCAAAATAATGATCATTTCCATCTTTTATTTTTCATTTTACTAGGCAAGTCAGTTAAGAACAAATTCTTATTTACAATGACAGCCTAGGAACAGTGGGTTAACTGCCTGTTCAGATTTGACAGATTTGTACCTTGTCAGCTCAGGGGTTTGAACTTACAACCTTCCGGTTACTAATCCAACACTCTAACCACTAGGATACCCTGCCGCCTTTGAGCACCACTTACAATACCCTCTGTTAGGGCACTGTTGGGGCTAATGTGCTCCTACATTTGGTTGAAACCTGTGATTAGTATTAATCATATAGTCCGGATCTGGATATACGTCAGGAAGTTCACCATCTATTTCAGTCTCTAACAATTGTTGTTGTTCTTGATAGGTACGACAAGCCCTTCCTCCCCCTAGAGCTACTCCCCACAGGCATTGAGGATTTCCAGTCCAATGGTCCTCCTTGAGCATTACACGGTTTTCCCTATTTGTTGGTGTATTGTCCTGGAGCTCCAGGGACATGGTAATGACTGTCTGTACAGTCATCTGTTTTACGCTGGTTTGGATCAGGATAGATTTCAGAAAAGGTAAAACACAACAGAATAACACTCCCTTCACAACATTGCTCCCCAATTTCCCAGTATTGAGTCCAACCAGTCCCAGGCATGGGAATCATGTCCAGCATTGTTCTGTACTTCCTGTCATAGTCCTTTTAATTTGCTCATTGCCTTCGTAAATGAACCATCTGGGGCAGTGTTATTGGAGATGAAGGTGCAGCATTCATCTCCAAACATAACAAGCTCCACCTTTTTCTGCTAAGAGCCAATTCAAGGCCTGCCTGTTCTGCCATGTCACTCTGCTTGCGGCCTGTACTTGTTCTCCCAAAGCTGTCAATGCAATCTTTGTTGGTTATAGTAAATATAATTAATCCATTCTAGATTTTTGTTTGCCGCTATCCAGAGAAATATTGATTCGAACCTGACTTAACCTCATCTCTTGCTTTGTATACCTTGGGGATTCCTCTAGGTTGTCCTATTGCATCTAAATAGACCATGGGGTCAGACCTATATTCTCTCCTTACTCTATATTTTGTAGTTTGTTGCTTAGTATCACTAGGATTCCATTCAGTGACAGTTATCTGTTGAATCCACCCAACCCTTGCACAAAGGCCTGTCCATCATTTTGGTAATGTTGCCCTTGATCTTTTCCCTCCACATATCCAGATGAAATCTGCCACTACCACAGTATGATCTTCATGTGGTGCAATTAATGGAAGTGCTCGAGTGTGATTTTGACATCTATCGTGAGCAATTACTTTCCCACCCAACTTCCGGCTGCTTGATACGTAGCCCCTTTTGGTGCGTCTGCATTCCAATTGGTGTTATTAGTTAAGTGCCATGTGGTCTCACGTGTGCCTCTGAAATTCCCCATCTCATGTTGTCCTTCTGTGCTGTTAAAACATTCATATGGATGTTTATAATATATTCAATATTTATATGGGGTCTCTAACTGTGCTTCCACCCGTACATCCAAGTCTTGTGACAATTTTCCCCAGCCTGTTTGGTTGTAGTATCTTTGATAGTGTCGATTACCCAAATATGACAAACATTCAGCTGGACAATAAGGTCTTTCTTGTCACGTTCTGACCATCGTTCGTGTGTGTTTTCCTTGTTTTAGTGTTGGTCAGGACGTGAGCTGGGTGGGCATTCTATGTTGTGTGTCTGGTTTGTCTATTTCTATGTTTGGCCTGATATGGTTCTCAATCAGAGGCAGGTGTTAGTCATTTGTCTCTGATTGGGAACCATATTTAGGTAGCCTGGTTTGTGTTGGGTTCTTGTGGGTGATTGTTCCTGTCTCTGTGTTTGTTGCACCAGATAGGGCTGTTTTGGTTTTTTCACATTTCTTGTTTTGTAGATTGTTCATCTTTATTAAAGATGTTTACAAGTAACCACACTGTGTTTTGGTCCGCCTCTCTTTCCCCAGAAGAAAACCATTACAGAATCACCCACCAACCAAGGACCAAGCGGCATGGTAAACAGAGGCAGCAGCAACAGCAGAAGCAGGAGATTTGTAAGTCGCTCTGGATAAGAGCGTCTGCTAAATGACTTAAATGTAAGTGACAGATGCAGCAGGAGCAACAGCAGCAGCAGCAAAATCAGCAGCAGGAGAAGCAACAGAGGCATCAGCAAAAGCAGCAGCAGGAGCAGCAGTGGGAGAGGCTGCACTATTTGGAAGAATGGACTTGAGAGGAGATCCTTGACGGGAAAGGACCCTGGGCAGAGGGGAATATTGCCGCCCCAAAGCAGAGCTGGAGGCAGCGAAAGCAGAGAGGCGGCGTTATGAGGAGCTAGCACGGCAGAGCGGCTGGAAGCCCAAGAGGCACCCCCCTCGGGCACAGGGAGAGTGTGGCAGAGTCAGGAGCCAGACCGGAGCTATCGGCGAAGCTGGGGGCTGAGTCTGAGAGGGTCGAGGAGTTATTGGACAGAATGGAGGAGAGTGAACGGATGGGAGATGAGGAGACACTCGAGGAGATGTTAATAGAATTGGGGGAGTGTGAAGAGAGAGCAGTTGCTTTGGCGTAGTATGCAAGGCATTCGCCCTGAGGTGTGTGTCCCCAGCCCGGTACCACCAGTGCCGGCACCCCGCAAGAGGCTGTCTCTCCGTCCAAACAACACAGGTGCTCCCGCCTGTCCGGCGCTACCAGAGTTTCCGCCCCTGAGTCCGGAGGCGCCCGAGCCCCTGAGCCCGGAGGCGCCCGAGCCCCTGAGCCCGGAGGCGCCCGAGCCCCTGAGCCCGGAGGCGCCCGAGCCCCTGAGCCCGGAGGCGCCCGAGCCCCTGAGTCCGGAGGCGCCCGAGCCCCTTCCTGAGAGGAAGCTCAGGACTGAGAGGAAGCTCAGGCAGGTTGATGAATCTAGCAGATCCCGCCTGTCCGGCGCTGCCGGAGTCTGATCTGCCAGCCAGCCAGGATCAGCCGGAACCGCCAGCCAGCCAGGATCTGCTAGATTCATCAACCTGCCTGAGCTTCCTCTCAGTCCTGAGCTTCCTCTCAGTCCTGAGCTTCCTCTCAGTCCTGAGCTTCCTCTCAGTCCTGACCTGCCCCTCAGTCCCGACCTGCCCCTCAGTCCCGACCTGCCCCTCAGTCCGGAGCTGCCCCTCAGTCCAGTGGGGCCCGTTGTTAGGGTCCCGATGCCAAGGTTAGCGGCGAGGGTCGCCACTCAAGGCACGCTAAAGAGGGGGACTAAGACAATTATGGAGTGGGGTCCACGTCCAACGCCAGAGCCGCTTCCGCGGACAGATGCCCACCCAGACCCTCCCCTATAGGTTTAGGTTGTGCGTTCGGAGTCCGCACCTTGGGGAGGGTGGGGTACTGTCACGTTCTGACCATCGTTCGTGTGTGTTTTCCTTGTTTTAGTGTTGGTCAGGACGTGAGCTGGGTGGGCATTCTATGTTGTGTGTCTGGTTTGTCTATTTCTATGTTTGGCCTGATGTGGTTCTCAATCAGAGGCAGGTGTTAGTCATTGTCTCTGATTGGGAACCATAATTAGGATAGCCTGTTTTGTGTTGGGTTTTGTGGGTGATTGTTCCTGTCTCTGTGTTTGTTGCACCAGATAGGGCTGTTTCGGTTTTTTCACATTTCTTGTTTTGTAGATTGTTCATTGTTCATCTTTATTAAAGATCTTTACAAGTAACCACGCTGCATTTTGGTCTGCCTCTCTTTCCCCAGAAAACCATTACATTTATGATCTAAAAGCAAAAGTTTTGATTAAAGTCAGCACAGTCCCTATAATCATAAGGATTAGGTACCACCACAAATTATTTCAGTGGAAAAGACGCACACAATAAGCAATTTGTCTATATAATTTGTCAATTTGTCTACAAGTCATTTTCTTCTGCTTCCCTCCGTAGTTGTTCTTTTACCAGATCCCTGTTACAGGGACCATAAGAGGGCAGAGAAGTCGATGGTGGGGAAGACCCATCCATTTCTTGTTGTTTCTCCTTCTCCTGCATCATTGCCTGCGTTTGGGGTATCTGCAGTAGATATCCCTTCAATAACAGTGCACATGTCACTCTCTCCCCTCCTCTGATTCTCTGGGTGTTCAGGAAGGAGTGCTTGTTGACTCTCGGTAATTGCATTTTGGTCCTCTTCTCCCTCTGCTTCTTCCTGGCTCCTGCCTGGTGTATCAATATCCTCTGCTTCCTCATGGCTCGATGGTCACTCACCGATTCCCTCTAGAACTCTGGTGCAGTGGTTTAGATGGTACCACATAGTGCTTCCTTTCACCTGGATGGCTGTTTGTGTCGCTAGGACCACCTTGTCAAATTTGTTATTGGTCACATACACATGGTTAGCAGATGTTAATGCGAGTATAGCGAAATGCTTATGCTTGTAGTTCCGACTATGCAGTAAAATCTAACAAGTAAATCTAACAAATTGACAACTACCTTATACACACAAATGTAAAGGGATGTATAAGAATATCTACATATAAATATATGGATGATAGTGTGTGGTATTGGCAAGATGCAGAAGATGGTGTAGAATACAGTATATACATATGATATGGGTAATGTAGGATATGTAAACGTTATTTAAAGTGACTAGTGATACCTTTTATCAAGTCTGTTTATTTAAGTGGCCAGAGATTTGAGTCGGTATGTTGGCAGCAGCCTCTCTATGTTAGCGATGGCTGTTTAATTAACAGTCTGATGGCCTTGAGATAGAAGCTGTTTTTCAGCCTCTCGATAGGGACCCTCTCGCCTTTGCTCGTTCCACTTCCTCCAGAACGCTCGGATGTAGACCTGATCTCCTGGGATCACTGGAACTGACACTGGTATGGGTAAGCACTTCATGTGGGGTTACAGTAGATGCGTATTTCTGTTAGTTTGCATGCGGTAACTCATTAGAGCAAGTGTTCGTGCATCCACCCAATTAAGCTTTGCGCTAGCACACATTTTATTCAGTATAGCCTTGAGGGTTCCATGTATTACTTATCTGGTTAAAATTTGTATCACTGTTCCTGATCCCACATCTGCTGATGGTACCCATCTGCTAAACCTATCTATTATAACCAACATGTATCTTTTACCATTTACCTTCTTTATAATATCCACGTAGTCTATTAGTAAATGTCGAAATGGCCCTTCTGGGACTGGTATATGACCTGTGGGTGTTATTCCATTTCAAATATTTGTTTCGCGCACACACCTCACATTTTGCTAATGCATCATACACCATTGCCTGTAGATAGGGTGAACAGAATTCTTGCCTTTTAAATGTGTCTTACCACTTCCCCCCTTGCGCAATGCTCAAAACCATGCGCATCAGTAATTAGTAAATTAAGCAACATTGTATGTGCCACTATGGTCCCTTCATGGGATCTCCATAGTCCCTTCCTTCATATCTTTGGTTGCCCCTCTCTGGTGCCACATGGATTGCTCATAGGGCCCAGCTTGTTTCTGTATTCTAATTATGTCATCTGGCTGAGGTGTAGATTCAATGATAACCATTGTGGCTGTTAATATTGGAATGGTGCACTTAGATGCCTTTCTTGCTGGCTCATCTGCTGCGTTATTTCCTTTAATTACGAAGTCATTTCCTTTTTTATGTGCTTGGCATTTTATTATCGCTAGCCTTTTAGGTTACATCAATGCCATCATTCATTTTACAGTTTGTTTGTGATGCTGTGTGGGTGTTCCATCACTTTTCTTAAATCTTTGTTTCCACACAGCTCCAAATAAGTGGCATACTCCGTGTGCATATGCCGAGTCAGTATATATGTTTACTGTTTTTCTTTGTACGTAAACGTAAACAGATGTCTGCACTCCTCCGTCAGGGGCACACCAAAAAAATGTTCCACATAAATCAATCACTATAAGGTACTTGGCATCTGGGGAAACATTAGTCAGCAGCGTGTGAGAGTTTGGAACTTCCACAAGCCAGTCCTGTGCTATGTCATTTATTGCTCTTAAGTCATGTACAAGTCTCCATTTCTTTCCATCTGCTTTAAGGACTAGCAATAGAGGTGTATGACAGCAGCTTTGTGTTTCTATTAATACCCCTGCTTCTATTAACCCTTCAATAGTCATGCTTAAACCTTCTTCCGCTTCTGGTTTCATATAGTTTTGGGCATTCGAGGGGAATGCGTCTGGTTTTACTTAAATGCACACAGGACTTGCTGATTTTACCAATCCAACATCATGTTTTGACCATGCGCCATTCGGTACACTTTCTTCCATTTCCTGCCTTTGCTGGTTATCTGGTGCTATCCCTTTTCCTAATTGTACTTGTTGGTTCGCTGTAACTTTTACCTCCTTTGGGTCCCATTCATTACTGTTGTGGCCAGTATTTTAATTAAGGCCTTATTTTTAGAGTGATACATCAGTGGATTCTCTGTTTAGTTCCATTTGCTTATTTCTGCTTGGTTCATCATGAGACCTAAATCCTTTGCTATAGCTCCCTTATTTGCTATAGCTCCCTTATTTATTATCAATGTAATGTGTGGAACGGAATCAGAAATATTATACAATTTTTCCACGAAGTCTGAACCATCCCTGTCCATTACATCCATTGCTGCCCAGTTTCCCTATAATTATGTACTGGGACATAATTGGTACTGATTTTGCATGTATAATCCAAAGTTGTTCCAATAAATGATCTTGGTAGGGGTCATACTGCATTGTGCAGTGAAACTAGGTAAACCTTCCCCATTTCTTTACAGTTTTATCGATTTCTGTCTTAATAACCCCTAACCAATACACATTTGCTGTCTCTCCTGTCATTAGCATGTTGATTTAATCATGTTATGTCTATAATTACCCCTTCAGGAGAGCACTTAATTTGTATGCTCATTTTGCATAGAGCATCCCTTCCTAATCCTATAGTTTTGGCATAGTTTTGGCATTTACCAGACATGGGGAGATGAGAGGCATACTTTGGATTTACACATGTGTAAGTGGCTCCAGTATCTATCATCATGGGTGTGCCTCTGTTCTCTATTTGAACCTGCAGCATAGGTTCTTGAACAGCTCTTGTTGTTATCACTGTGAACTGACCCTCCCCACTAGGATTCTCTGGGCACCCCTAGTATCCCTGATTAGGCCCTGCCCATGGGTTCACAGGGCCCTGTGGTTGGTTCGGATTTTGTTGCCAGCCTCCTCTGGGCTGTTTCCAATTATTTTGGTTCCTGTTTCCCTGTTGCCAGGGGTTATTAGGACAATTTCTTCTAGTGTGTCCTGGCTGTTGGCATCCCCAAAAGATCCCCAGTGGTCCCTGCGGGCCCCTGTTTCGTCCATTCTGATTGTTTTGCGGAGGTGTTTGTTGCCTATTGCCATTATTCCATTGTTGGGGTTGTTGTGCATACACATTCACTACTCGTGGTGTGGGTTGTACTTGGGCCTGCTGGACAGGAGGCAGTTTGTAGCACTCCAGATGAGACTGCAGCCATTGTTCCTGCTTCAGGCACAGGGGCTATCACTGGAGCTTGGACTTTCTTTTTTCCTTTGTTCGTTAGTTCTTCCAGCTGGAGCTGAATGTCTTTTCCTTGTTCCTTGAGTTATTTGTTCATCCTTTCTGTATTTTTCCACTGCATGGATTACATGGTCACAGAATTCTTTGTGTGATTTTGAAGTCAGTCCCACTATGTCCTCCAGCCTGCTTCTCACTGGCTGAGGCATGGCTTCTATTACTGAGTTTTGGAACAGAGTTGTCATCAGTGAGTCCCCCTCTGGATTCCATTCTGTTTCCAGCCTCCATCGTTTCAGCTGTCCATGTAGATATGCAGCGGGTCCTTATCCATTTACCTGCTTCATTATGGAGATCAGGTAGGCGGGCAACCAGCCCTTCCAGGTCCTGCGAGCCCCATGGGATATAGTGCCCTTTTAGTTCCTTCTATCAAAATTGGACATTGTGCACTATATCTTTCAGATTCTTTCATCTTCATCCTACTCCGCAGCCCTCTTTTTTCCCTGACTATATCTTCTCCACTCTCCGCATCTCGTTCCCTATACGCATGTTCTTTTCGCTCTTTTTCTTTTGCTCTCTCCCTCTTTTCAAGTAAGTGTTTTTATAGCCTTCTTATTTCTCTGTCCACTCTTTTGCTTTTTGCTTCCATTTCAGCTATTATGTCCTCTTCCAGTGATTCTTCATCTTTTTTTCACTTGCATTTTTGCCAAGGCCTCACTTAATCCTTCATAACAGTTCAACTTTTCTGGGTTCCTTCCTGCACCTTACTCAGTCTCCCCTGTTATTTCCAGGTCCTTTTCTTTTACCTGAGAGGGCTCCTAGGGAGTCTTCTTCTCCTCTTCCATCTCTATTTCTCCCTTTTTCCACCACTCCCAACACCAGGGGGTATTGCCCACTGGTGTATGGTGGTTTTGTAAACCATTCCACCTTCTTCCTGTCTGACATGTCATTGTCTTTCTTCAACATTCCTCTCGCTGTCTTTATACTTTTCAACAATCCAATCTTTTTTAAACATCCTCAGTACCTCTTTTTCTCCTTCTTTCTTGTCCCCTCTCTTCTTCCCTGTGTCACTTGTCTTATAATTTTTTATCAGTGTCTCCATTTCCTCACACACCGAGACATGAAACATTCCTCTTTCTGGCCATCTCGTGCCCATTTTCTTGGTGCGTTGTTCCCATTTCTGAGATATTTTTGTAAATTCTTCCCTGCATAGGATATACCGGGCGCTCAAGATTTCTACTGCCGTTCTATTAATTTATACCACTTGTTTTCTTGGTCTCTCTATGGCCAGCCTCAGTTTTTCCACATTTTTCTACGTTTGGTTTTATCGTTACCAATATTTTCCTTAATATGAATCTATTAACAGTCTGTGTTTCTAGTATCGTTAATATTTTAATTGTTATCTACTCTACTTATCTCAGTACTCCTGAAATTTCAACTTCTGGTTATTTTATTTGTTGTCCAGTTATTCCTTTCCCTCTCTCAAACTCCTGCTCTTCTCCCAATCTCAGCCAAGGCTTCACTTAAGCCATTTTGCCACAACTGTGGAAGTATGCTTGGGGTCATTGTCCATTTGGAAGACCCATTGCACCTTACAAAATATATGGCATCATGAGGAAAGAAAATTAAGTGGATATATTGAAGCAACATCTCAAGACATCAGTCAGGAATTTAAAGCTTGGTCGAAAATGGGTCTTACAAATGGACAATGACCCCAAGCATACTTCCGAAGTTGTGGTAAAATGGCTTAAGGACAACAAAGTCAAGGTATGGAGTTGCCATCACAAAGCCCTGACCTCAATCCTATAGAACATTTGCGGGTAGAACTGAAGAAGTGTGTGCGAGCAAGGAGGCCTAAAAACCTGACTCAGTTACACCAGCTCTGTCAGGAGGAATGGGACAAAATTAACCCAACTTATTGTGGGAAGCTTGTGGAAGGCTACACAAAACATTTGACCAACGTTCAAATTTAAAGGCAGTGCTACCAAATACTTATAGAGTGTATGTACACTTCTGACCCACTGGGAATGTGATGAAAGAAATACAATCTGAAAAATCTTTCTCTCTACTATTATTCTGATATTTCACAATATTAAAATAAAGTGGTGATCCCAACTGACCTAAGAATGGGAATTTTACTACGATAAAATGTCATAAATTGTGAAAAACTGAGTCTCTTGCTAAGGTGTATGTACACATCAAGTAAAATGTTGGTCCTATGTTTCATTAGCTGAAATAAAAGATCCTAGAAATTTTCCAGACGCACAAAAAGCTTTGATATCTCAGATTTGTACCCAAATTTGTTTACATTCCTGTTTGAGAGCATTTATCATTTTCCAAAATAATCCATTCACCTGACAAAATGTGCAGTTTTGTCACAACATAATGCCACCGATGTCTCAAGTTTTGAGGTAGAGTGCAATTGGCATGCTGTCACGACTTCTGCCGAAGTCGTTGCCTCTCTTTGTTCGGGCAGTGCTCGGCGTTCGACGTCACCGGTCTTCTAGCCATCATTGATCCATGTTTCATTTTCCATTGGTTTTGTCTTGTCTTCCCACACACCTGTTTTCAATCCCATTCATTACCTGTTGTGTATTTAACCTCTGTTTCCCCTCGTGTCTTTGCCAGAGATTGTTTATTGTCAGTGTAGTGTTTTTGTATAGGTGCGCGACGCGTCTTTGTACCCATATTTATTTATTTATTCATTTGTCTATTTAGTGTTATGGAGCATGTTGCGTGGACTTTATTAAAAGACTCCATTTTACACTCCGTTTGACTCTCCTGCGCCTGACTTCCCTGCCACCTATACACATATGCCTGACACATGCTGACGGCAGAAAAGTCCAACAGATATTGCCAGATAATTTAATGTTAATTTCTCTACCATAAGCCGCCTCCAATGTTGTTTTAGAGAGTTTGGCAGTATATCCAACTGACCTCACAACTGCAGACCATGTGTATGGTGTCAAGTGGGCAAGCGGTTTGCTAATGTTAACATTGTGAACAGAGTGCTCCATGGTGGCGGTGGGGTTATGGTATGGGCAGACACAAGCTCCTGATTAAAAAAACACAAATTGGCAATTTGAAGGCACAGCGATACCTTGATGAGATCGCCATCACCTCATGCTTCAGCAAGATAATGCACAGACTCATGTTGCAAGGATCTGTACACAATTCCCTGAAGCTGAAAATGTCCCAGTTCTTCCAGTGTCGGCATACTCACAAGACATGTCACCCATTGAGCATGTTTGGGATGCTCTGGATCAACGGGTTCCAGTTCACCGCCAATATCCAGCAACAGCCATTGAAGAGGAGTGGGACAACATTCCACAGACCACAATCAACAACCTGATCAACTCTATGCAAAGGATATGTGTCACGCTATATGAGGCAAATGGTAGTCACACGAGATACTGACTGGTTTTCTGATCCACGGCCCTACATTTTTTTAAGGTCCCTTTGACCATTAATTGCATATCTGTATTCCCAGTCATATGAAATCCATAGATTAGGGCCTAATTAATTTATTTGAATTGACTGATTTCCTTTTATGAACTGTAACTTAGTAAAATTGTTTTGCTGTTGCATTTATATTTTTTGCCAATTTTTTGTGGGTAGAGTTCAATGTGTGTTCATAGTCAGTACAAGAGAGTTAGTACTAAAAAAGGATAATAATTCAGGTAGTCATTGACAATCAGCAGTCTTGTTTACCATTCTTATGGCTTGGTAGAGGAAGCAGTTCAGGGCCCTGTTGGTTACAGACATGGTGCACTGGTACCGCTTGCCGTGCGTTAGCAGAGATAGCAGGCTATGGCTTGGGTTGCTGGAGTCTTTTTTTGCCTTCTTCTGACACTGCCTGATATAAAGGTCCGGGATGGTAAGAGTTCGGCCCCAGCAATGTACTGGGCCGTACTCACCACTCTCTGCAGTTGCCGTACCAATTGGTGATGCAGCCAGTCAAGATGCTCTCATTGGTGCAGCTCTATAACTTTTTAAGGATCTGAGGGCCCATGCCAAATCTTGTCAGCCTCCTGAGGGGGAAAAGATTTTGTCGTGCCCTCTTCACAACTGTGTCTTTGTCTTATTGTGTTTAGTTTGTCTTCTTCCCCTATAATCAAAATATATTATACCTACAATCTAATGTGATGTTTTTTAAATTGATAATTGGTCAAATTTGAGCAATTTCTATAATTGAGATTAATTGAGGTAATCTCTCTGAAAACCATGTGATTAACTCAACAAAACCATAATAACGTTTGCCCCCGGTGATGCGTTGAGATAACTCTCGCAAGGCTGCAGGCCCAGTCCTCAGAGCATGCACAGATCAGCTGGCTGGTGTGTTTACGGACATATTTAATAAATCCTTATCCCAGTCTGCTGTTCCCACATGCTTCAAAAGGGCAACCATTGTCACTGTTCCCAAGAAAGCTAAGGTAACTTAGCTAAACAACTACCACCCCGTAGCACTCACTTCCGTAATCATGAAGTGCTTTGAAAGACTAGTCAAGGACCATATCACCTCCACCCTACCTGACACCCTAGACGCACTCCAATTTGCTTACCGCCAAATAGGTCCACAGACGATGCAATCTCAACCACACTGCACACTGCCCTAACCCATCTGGACAAGAGGAATACCTATGTGAGAATGCTGTTCATGGACTACAGCTCAGCATTTAACATCATAGTACCCTCAACTCATCATCCAGCTTGAGACCCTGGGTCTCGACCCTGCCCTGTGCAACTGGGTACTGGACTTCCTGACGGGCAGCCCCCAGGTAGTAATATAATAATAATATATCCCATTTAGCAGACGCTTTTGTCCAAAGCGACTTACAAGTCGGCTGGGGCCACTACTTTTACATATGGGTGGCCCCAGCGGGAATCGAACCCACGACGCTTGACGTTGCAAGCGCCATGCTCTACCGACTGAGCCACACAGGACCCGTGAGTGAGGGTAGGTAACAACACCCCGCTGATCCTCAACACTGGGGCCCCACAAGGGTGTGTTCTGAGCCCTCTCCTGTACTCCCTGTTCACCCACGACTGCATGGCCATGCACGCCTCCAACTCAATCATCAAGTTTGCGGACGACACTACAGTGGTAGGCTTGATTACCAACAACGACAAGACGGCCTACAGGGAGGAGGTGAGGGCCCTCGGAGTGTGGTGTCAGGAAAATAAACTCACACTCAACAAAACAAAACAAAGGAGATGATTGTGGACTTAAGGAAACAGCAGAGGGAGCACCCCCCCTATCCACATCGATGGGACAGTAGTGGAGAGGGTAGTAAGTTTTAAGTTCCTCGGCGTACACATCACGGAAAAACTGAATTGGTCCACCCACACAGACAGTGTCGTGAAGAAGGCGCGGCAGCGCCTCTTCAACCTCGGGAGGCTGAAGAAATTCGCCGTGTCACCAAAAGCACTCACAAACTTCTACAGATGCACAATCGAGAGCATCCTGTCGGGCTGTATCCTCGCCTGGTACGGCATTGGCTCCGCCCTCAACCGTAAGGCTCTCCAGAGGGTAGTGAGGTCTGCACAACGCATCACCGGGGGCAAACTACCTGCCCCCCAGGACACCTACACCACCCGATGTCACAGGAAGGCCATAAAGATCATCAAAGACAACAACCACCCGAGCCACTGCCTGTTCACCCCGCTATCATCCAGAAGGCGAGGTCAGTACAGGTGCATCAAAGCAGGGACCGAGAGACTGAAAAACAGCTTCTATCTCAAGGAATCAGACTGTTAAACAGCCACCACTAACATTGAGTGGCTGCTGCCAACACACTGACTTAACTCCAGCCACTTTAATAATGGGAATTGATGGAAATGGATGTAAAATATCACTAGCCACTTTAAACAATGCTACTTAATATAATGTTTACATACGCTACATTACTAATCTCATATGTATATGTATATACTGTACTCTATCATCTACTGCATCTTTATGTAATACATGTATCACTAGCCACTTTAAACTATGCCACTTTGTTTACATTACTCATCTCATATCTCTATACTGTACTCGATACTGCATCTTGCCTATGCCGTTCTGTACCATCACTCATTCATATATCTTTATGTACATATTCTTTATCCCTTTACACTTGTGTGTATCAGGTAGTAGTTTTGGAATTGTTAGTTTAGATTACTCGTTGGTTATTACTGCATTGTCGGAACTAGAAGCACAAGCATTTCGCTACACTCACATTAACATCTGCTAACCATGTGTATGTGATAAATAAATTGGATTTGATTTGTAATTAAAATTCATAGTCTGTCATCAGACTTAACATTGAAAATTAGGCAAGAAAGGGAAACTTAGATGAGGAGGAGAATCAGAGTGCAGGGCCACTGAATTGTACTGTACACCTCTCCATTAAAGTACAATTCATTTTCAAAGGATATATCTTGTAACGGCGTTCTTTTGTTGTTGAAGGAGAGTCGGACCGAAATGCAGCGTGTAAGTTACTCATGTTTATTTAAAGAAGACAAAACGAACGGACTAACACGGATAACTTGAATAAATACAAAAAAACAACAAACAGAACGAAACCTAATACAGCCTGACTGGTGCAACCTACACAGAGACAGGGACAATCACCCACGAAATGCAAAGCGAAAAACAGGCTACCTAAATACGGTTCCCAATCAGCGACAATGAGAAGCACCTGACTCCGATTGAGAACCGCCTCAGGCAGCCAACCTAATTAACCACACACACACCCCTAATCAACTACAATCCCAAACACTACAAACCCCAAAACGAAAATACAATACATAATAACCCCATGTCACACCCTGGTCTGACTAACTAATAAACTAAAACACACAATACTAAGACCAAGGCGTGACATATCTCAAGTTTACACTAGACTATTCAACGTCCTTAGATAGCATCTTCAAACTGTTTTGATATAGCCCTAACAATATTAAAATTGTGTACTTTGCTTAATGCAATATAATTCTGTCAGGACCCGGTTTCGAACCTGGGTCTCCAGAGTGAGAAACAGTCACTTAACCAACTGAGCCACGAATAGACAGCAGAACCCAGAAGATGAGGCAGACACAGCAGTACTTAAGACGGTGTATTTAATAAAGAAAAAATCCTAAAAATAAAAAATGGCAAATCCAAAAGGTGGAAGGTAAAACACAAAAAGACCTAAAAAGAAACTCACCAAAACTAAACAAAAACAAAAAAAAGAATACCACAAGAACGTTACCCGGAATCGACAAAAGCACACAGAACACTAGGGCAGGGTGCTAACATACAAACACAGAGCACAGAACTGAGGGAAACAAAGGGTTTAAATACAATCAGGGGAAACGAGACACAGGTGCAAACAATAATGGGGATCAAGGGAAAAACACAGGGACAAAAAGCACAATGGGGACATCTACTGACAAACAACTGGAACAACCCTGGCCAAATCCTGACAAATTCAGTAAGTGATTCACAATGAAACTCAAAGGTATAATACCACACCTTATTTGTAATAAATACACTTTTAAGAACAAGATGCCAAAGGGCAATGCAGTCAGCCCAGTGGGCAGGTACTGAGTAGTAGGTAGTTGGCCTTACCAAGGTCTGTAATTATACCACTACTGTACAGTCAAGTGTTTGAGTTAAGCAATTTCTGTGAGCATTGAAAAGGAGGAAATTGACCTGCTCTCCTTTTTTCATTATCTCACCACTAATTATATTCTGTCAACAGTTTCATATATTTTGTACCGCTGATGCAATATGCGTCTATACCTCTGTTATTACCTTCCAATCTCTGATTTTATTTTATTTGAACGCATGCCTTTGCAATATTAATACGTTTAAATTTTCTAAGAGAACATGATTAGATATTCTTGTGTTTATTTCCATTGAATGTTTTAATTTCAACACAAGCAAGGCTCGTGATGAAGTATAAGCCTATAAACAGTATTCATGTATTTTTTGCCATGTATCATTATCATGCTCTAATATTCACACATTTGCATGTTTGCATGTTATCGTTCTATGTAATATAAAGGGGGAAAACGTGGACAGGGAATATTACCATCAAATGAGAGATGGGAAACTTCTATAGTAATCCATATAGTTACTTAAAGAGGGATATATGATATATTTTGGCTGTGTGAAGGGTTGCTCAGGTACAGTATAGGCCTACAATATAAAGACCACATATGCAATGGGCTGCCAAGCACAGAATGTCCATCAAAACAATGCAATCAAGCTCACTCACATATATATTCATGAGACTGAGTGATTTCTGTAGGATTTAGAACATTGATCTCCCCAGCGACACATGCACACATTCCATTTCAACCCAGAATGGAAGCTTGTCAACATCAGCACAGAGGTCCTATAAATAAGGTAACACTATTTTGAATAAACCTTTAAGTCAACAGCTGAGCCTTGAGTAAACCATGTGCCTGAGATCCTGGATGCACATCAAATTCAGAAATTATCTGTCGTGTAGGACCACCCAGAATTAGCGTGTTAATGGGATTTCTCAAGGAAACGGGGACAGTCATCTATACTTTATGAACGGTCTGTCACGTGAAAAGCGATTACCAACATTAGTGATTAGTGATCTCTGCCACAGGGGGAGGGAGGGCATTTATCAATCCACATCAATCCATCTGCACTGTATTTATAGATTACACATAAATGGAATGAAACTGGGGTCCCATTTCTCTCCCTATATTGTAAGAGAGTCTGAAAAGGCAAGCGTCAGCACTAAAAGAGTCACATTTAAGACTGACAGCCTTGATATGTCAGAGTTAATCCCAAAACGAAATGGGGGAGTGATTTCATTGAAATAGCATCATGATTACAAATACATGTAGGGATGATGAAATCTGAACGACACAGCTCTAGTAATGCGATCAGTCAGCTCATTTACATTTCAATAAAATAATTTCTTCATCTCCTGACACAGTGGATAGATAACGTAATGAATGGTATCTATTGATTACTGCCCATGGCACAATAATGTCCCCTGCACTGCATAAACACATTACCACAGTACCAGTCAAATGTTTGGACACACCTACTCATTCAAGGGTTTTTCTTTATTTTGACTATTTTCTACATTGTAGAATAATAGTGAAGGCTTCAAAACTATGAAATAACACCTTTGGACTCATGGAGTAAGTGTTATACAAATTAAAATATATTTTATATTTGAGATTCACCCTTTGCCTTGATGACAGCTTTGCAAACTCCTTGCATTCTCTCAACTAGTGTCACCTGGAAGGCTTTTCCAACAGTCTTGAAGGAGTTCCCACATATGCTGAGCACTTGTTGGGTGTTTTTTCTTCAGTCTATTGTCCAACTCATCCAAAACCAATTCAATTGGGTTGAGGTCGGGTGATTGTGGAGGCCAGGTCATCTGATGCAGCATTCCATCACTCTCCTTCTTGGTCAAATAGGCCTTACACAGCATGGAGGTTTGTTGGGTCATTGTCCTGTTGAAAAACAAATGATAAGAACAAAGCAGATGGGATGGCATATTGCTGCAGAATGCTGTGGTAGCCATGCTGGTTAAGTGTGCCTTGAATTCTGAATGAATAACTGACAGTGTCACCATCACACCTCTTCCTCCATGCTTCACAGTGGGAACCACACATGCGGAGATCATCCATTCACCTCCTCTGCGTCTCACAAAGACATGGCGGTTGGAATCAAAAATGTTGGACTCATCAGACCAAAAGGACAGATTTTCACCGGTCTAATGTCCATTGCTCGTGTTTCTTGTCCCAAGCAGTGGTTTCTTTGCAGCAATTCGACCATGAAGGCCTGATTCACTCTGTGAAGCATATATGGGGACTGCAATCCGAGGTACAGTTAACTCTAATTAACTGCAGCAGAGGTAACTCTGGGTCTTTCTTTGCTGTGGAAGTCTGCATGAGAGCCAGTTTCATCATAGAACTTGATGGTTTTTGCGACCTTCATGTCTTAAATTAATTTTGGGCTGTCATTTCTCTTTGCTTATTTGAGCTGTTCTTGCCGTAATATGGACTTGGTATTTTTCTTTCAGATAGGGCTATCTTCTGTATATCACCCAAACCTTGTCACAACACAACTGATTGGCTCAAACGCATTAAGAAGGAAATAAATTCCACAAATTAACTTTTAACAAGGCACACCTGTTAATTGAAATGCACTACCTAATGAAGCTGGTTGAGAGAATGCCAAGTGTGTGCAAAGCTGTCATCAAGGCAAAGGGTTGCTACCTTGAAGAATCTCAAATATAAAATATTTGATTTGCTTAACACTTTTTTGGTTACTACATGATTCCATATGTGTTATTTCATGTCTTTACTACTATCCTACAATGTAGAAAATAGTCAAAATAAAGAAAAACCCTTGAATGAGTAGGTGTGTCCAAACATTTGACTGGTGCTGTAAAGATCATAAGTCATAAGCGTCTGCCAATGCAGGCTATGTACTTAATGTGTAACTACTTAGAGCAAACTGAATAATTTATTATTTTCTGTCATTTATGTGCTAAATGTGAAACTTAATTTAAGGTTTAAGTGAACAGCTTTGTTATGCCTGGACAGATTAGCTGGTTACACCTCTACAAAACTGTAAATAGCCCGTTGATCAAATTACTATGTTAGTTATTGCTTTGTCTCAGAGACTGAGCAAGATGTTTGTTAAATGAATGTGACCATTGCAATTAATACCCTCTTGAGGTCACACAATGAGGGAATGTACCCCAAGTACACTCTAAATGGGACAGATTAACGTGCAACGAGTTTAATTATTTACTAGGCTTTCAATACACATCTTAATAAGATGACATTCAAAACCATTAACAAATGGCAGTGAGGTCGCACAGCTCATCGATAAAGGCTTTTGTTTTCTGGAACACTTGGTTTTATTGAGATTAAACTATTTAAAATTATGCACTTGTAAAGAGACCCCTGTGGTGAGAAAATTAAAGGTGGTTTTACTTTTAAATGGCACGGTCCGGTTGTCACACTAGCAGCGTTTTTCTGTATTCAAACAAATTATAAATCCCCCAGTTAAACAATGCTTGTTGCCCTTTGTGGTAAAGATATAGTTTTTTTTCTTTCACAAGCCCATTCAGCTGTAAAGGTTGAATTAAGAACTTGACAAGATTGCTTCTGACAATGCACCATTTAGCTGAGTATCCTTGCTCATGTGTTTGCAGAATGGTTATTAGTACTTCTAATCCCTTTTCTTTAACCTCATCCAGGCTTGTAAACCTGAGAGATCTGATGCACACTGAATGTTTTATTGTTGGACCTTCATTTCCTTTAGAAATCCTGCACATGAACATAAAAACATAAATAACCTGAAAACGCAACATTTAAAGTGTTGGTCAAATGTTTCATGAGCTGAAATAAAAGATCCCAGACATTTTCCATACGCACAAAAAGCTTATTTCTCTCAAATTTTGTGAACAAACTTTAAATCCCTGTTAGTGAGCATTTCTCCTTTGCCAAGATAATAAATCCACCTGGAAGGTGTGGCAAATCAAGAAGCTGATTAAACAGCATGATCATTACACAGGTGAACCTTGTGCTAGGGACAATAAAAGGTCACACTAAAATGTGCAGTTCTGTTACACAATGCCACAGATGTCTCAAGTTTTAACGAAGCGTGCAATTGGCATGCTGATTTTTTACAGTTCTTGCCAATATCCAGCAACTTTTCACAGCTATTGAAGAGGAGTGGGACAACCTTCCACAATTAACAGCCTGATCAACTCTGCGAAGGAGATGTGTCACACCAGATACTGACTGGTTTTCTGAATCACGCCCCTACCTTATTTTTTAAAGGTATCTATGACCTCTAAAACACATGCACATCTGTATTCCCAGTCTTTGAAATCGATGGATTAGCCTCTAATTAATTTTTATCAATTGTCTGATTTCCTTATATGAACTGTAACTCAGTCAAATCTTTGAAAACAAATGTAAATGCAACATGCAATCATTTCAGTATAGATACCTGCCTGTGTATTTTTGCACAAAGTTTCCAAGCAGACAAATAATTAGTCTTAACATTATTTTATAACTTACATTTTGGAAGAAGAAAAACGTATATAAATGTATGAGTTTTGCAAGGTTACCCGAGTCTTACAGTATAAAAAGGTCTTAAGACTTTAAGACTTGGGGATTTAACCAAAAAAAGAAAAAGGCATCTTCTGTGCTTCATAATGCCGATTCGACCGAACTGCATAAAACAACAGCATTTCCTCAGCCAAGTGAGTAACTTAATTATATATGTCCCCTGAGACCAGGCAGTTAAACTTTAACAATGAATACTGAGCAAACCCAAACTACGGAGGAAAGATTCGTCCCGATGCTTTGACACTGTACTGCATAATTAAGACACATTATACAGTAATAATCCTGTGTCATTGCCAAACATGCAGAGGAATGTTTTGAATACATGACAGCATGTTCCAGTGAGTATGCAAACCAATAGGGGCAGTCTAGGCCATCTGGCCCTAATGCCCATGCCAGAGCTCTGCTTTGGGAATAACACAAAAACTAGGAGCTGATGGGTTGAAGCTAATGGTGTCAGCATTACATAGATTCCATAGACTGACGAAAGAAACAAGGATCAAAGTGGTTAATGAGATGGTGCCATCTTGGGCCTACTGTATGCTATTGGCTTGGGGTGTTGGCAGTAGTCTATCTTGTGAGTGGGGAATGGAACGTTTATGAACAAAAATGTGTTCCTCCGCTTTGAAGGTAACACAATCTGATTCAACCCCCAGATTAATCAGTTGCTCTCCAGGAGGAGGGTTGGCCACCCCTGGTCCAGAGCATCTTCGAGACGTATTAAAACCAACATAGTTGGGTTTTGAGGTCCATAGACAGGGAGAAAGATCTTCCCTTCTCAACGTTCCCTGAGCATTCTTAATTGTACTTATCAAGGTTTTTCTTTTCCATTTTGTCCTCAGACAATTTCCCTCAGGCAACTTTACAATCTGAAATGATCCATGCCTAAAATCAAATGGGGTGATGCCACACATTATATGTCAGAAATTGGTATTTGAAAGAACATGAGTTGTGTAACCTAAAGACAACACCTACATTGTGATTGGTTCTGCATTGTAAAGTTTTACAGACTATTTAACAGCCCTAAATTCATATTACAAATTTAAAAAACAAATGGACATGTTTTGAGTGGTGAAAGGATTTTCTTATTAAGCATACTCATATGTTGCTTTTGAGTATTGACATCGTAGAAGTTCCAAAAGAGCTCTGATAATGAATTTGTACCCATTCATTATTATCTTTTAAAGTGTTGGGGAAAGATTACTGTGGCACTGAAGATAGAGTGGACTTTATTAACTAACATTTGTTTTTCCCTGCATACTCAATAGTCATTTTGAGATTTCTAGTAAATCATTAGACATTTTGGGTCTGATTAAACCTCTTATGAAAGTGTCATTCATTTGTACGTCTTGAATTTGATTGGAACCATAGCAACTATTATCACTAGCATTAGTGTTGTATGTTCTCATTTACTTATCATGATCTTTACCCCTGAGAGGGATGCAATGCACTGTAGATATGGACTAATTGGGAGCATGTCATGTATCAGCAGCACCATATTTGGATGCCTCTTTTTGGGGGCATTTTGAGTTGAAGACAAGCCTCTGCTTCCTCTGAGTTCACTCTTCCCAGCCATAATTTAAGACCAAGGGCACGGTGGGACTGTATATAATTTCATACAATCAAAGGCATGTGCTTCTTTCTGTAAGTTTTGCCACTGGGAATTGAGAATTGCCCTCTCTCCAAACCCCATCAATAATTTCTGTCCCTGAGCTTTGTGGCAGATTCTCACAACATTTGACAATCTTCCCCTTCTTATTTTTTTCCCACTTTCAGCAGACAGTAGTTGCCATGCATCACTACCTAATGAGATATTACTTTGACAGTGGTAAGCTTTCTGTCTAAATTGTCAGCATCACAGCCGTGGGTGTTCTCTGCTCTCATGCTACACATCATTGTATTTCAATATTTTCTCTGTGATGAGAAATAGTGTTCCTGCATTCAGCCCAAGTTTTTATATTTTTTTTCTATGTTGACTAAGGAATTCATAGCTTTGACAGTACAAGTAGACAGGTATTTGCTGCAAGCACACTGCATAATGAATACACATCAGAAATAACCCATGACGGTTTAATGTTCTTAAAGCGCAGCTAGTTTGCAGTGTTTCCAGCTTAAGTTTAAAGTGATTGTTTTAGCTGTGTTGTTAGCTAGCTCCGCTGAACAACAGCTCCCTGACGAGATAGCACATTTTCTATACAAGGCGAAATCACACCTCCTTAGCTCATTGCTATGGATGTGTCAAAATACATTTCACTAGAAAACAGCTCAAACAAAGTCAAATGCAGCTTCTGTTGTTATTCTGACTGCACTGTTTAAAGTGACTCTAAGTTAGCTGGAGTTAGCTAGCTAGCATGCAAGGGATAAGAATGCTGTCACCCAGTATGGCAATGGAACATTTAGAATGAATGACTGGGTCGCGTCCATCGAAACAGCAACAAAAATACTGAACGACTGGGTCGTGTCTCTGGACCGATACGATACAACTAACTAATTTGTGTCGGTACTACATATTATGGAAGGATGAAATAGTATGAATAAATTCATCAAAATAACGGTTTTAATGTCAATCATTATTTGAATATGTTGGTAACCCGTGTTATAAAAGTGATAATGCCCTTGAAGCCGGTGTTTGGAGGATATTTTGGCATGGTAACAACACCGATGCCAGTATATCCTCCAAACACCGGCTTCTCGGGTATTATCAATTAAATACACTTGCTACACAGAGAAACAGCAGTGCTCTGCTCTATACTTTGAAAAAAATTGTTCAGCTCAGTGCTCTGAAAGGGTCATGACATTGACTGCAATGTTTTTGAAATGCTTTTTGTTTAGTTCAGAAGCACGCACGCACACACCAACACACACACACACACCAACACACACACACACACACACACACACACACACACACACACACACACACACACACACACACACACACACACACACACACACACACACACACACACACACACACACACACACACACACACACACACACACAGAGAGTAGCACTTTAACATTGGCAATGTGAAAGGAAAATAGGCCAGTGATGCAACAATGTACCTTCCGAATGCTTCAGCAGAGTGGAGGACACTTACTGGAAGGATTTCTTTCAACACTGCAAAATTGAGGTTTTGGCACTACTCCATAACTGACACTTGCACATTAATCTGATTTATTGTTTCCAATTTATATAAGTGTTTTCAGAAAAAAATATAATAATGCTCTACTCTCCTCAAATCAAATCAAATTTTTTTAGTCACAGGGAGAAAGACACACAACGTCCAGCTGATTTTTACAATAGTTAGGAAGAGTGAATGAGTTATATATACACTTTTGTAATGCATACTGTACCATGGCACCCCGCAAAAAATCTACACACACTCTCACCCAAACAGAAAAAAAACATACCTACATGTTTGCCAGGCCAGTAGGCTTGTTGACCGATAGGAAGAACAGTGACCGAATACAACAGCCAAATACAACCTTACAGTGAAATGCTTACTTACGAGCCCCTAACCAACAGTGCAGTTTAAAAAAAATATGGATAAGAATAATAGATAAAAGTAACAAGTAATTAAAGAGCAGCAGTAAAAAATTATATATATAGGGGGGTGCCAGTACAGAGTCAATGTGCGGGGGCACCGGTTAGTTGAGGTAGTTTAGATAGTTATTAAAGTGACTATGACAACAGAGAGTGGCAGTGGGGGGATGCAATGCAAATAGTCTGGGTTGCCATTTGACTAGATGTTCAGGAGTCTTATGGCTAGGGGGTAGAAGCTAGCATCCCACCTGGCCTACATCCGGTGAAATTGAAGAGGGCGAAATTCAAAAATACTAGATTCAAATATTTAACATTCTTCAAAATATGTGTTATATATCAAAATAAAGCTTAACTTCTTGTTAATCCAGCCTCCGTGTCAGATTTCAAAAAGGCTTTATGGGGAAAGCAAACCATGCGATTATCCGAGGACAGCGCCCCGCATACAAAACACATGAAAATCATTTTTCAACCAGGCAGGTGCGCCACAAAAGTCAGAAATAGCGATATTGTCACGTTCTGACCTTTATTTCCTTTATTTTGTCTTTATTTAGTATGGTCAGGGCTTGAGTTGGGGTGGGTCTATGTTTGTTTTTCTATGTTTGGTTTCTGTTTCAGCCTAGTATGGTTCTCAATCAGAGGCAGGTGTCATTAGTTGTCTCTGATTGAGAATCATACTTAGGTAGCCTGGGTTTCACTTTTGAGTTGTGGTTGTTTGTTTCCGTATGAGTGTTTGTTGCCACATGGTACTGTTTCGGTTAACATGTGTATTGTTTTTATATTTCATAGTGTTCAGTTTATATCTTAAAATAAACGTTATGGACGCTTACCACTCTGCACATTGGTCCTCTGATCCCTCTCGCTACTCCTACTCAGAAGAGGAGGAGGAATGCCATTACAGAAACACCCACCAACCAACGACCAAGCAGCGTGGTAAAAGGCAGCAGCAACAGGAGAGGCATTGATACCTGGAGAGATGGACTTGGGAGGAGATTCTGGACGGCAAAAGACCCTGGACTCAGCCAGGGGAATATTGCAGTCCCAAAGCAGAGCTGGGGGCAGCGAAAGCAGAGAGGCGCTGGTATGAGGAGGCAGCACGGCAGCGCGGCTGGAAGCCCGAGAGGCAGCCCCAAAAATGTATTGGGGGATGCACAGGGGGAATGTGGCAGAGTCAGGAGTCAGACCTGAGCCAACTCCCCCTGCTTAACGTAAGGAGCCAAGGATGGAACCAGAGCCGGTCACGGCGGAATTGGAGGTGAGCGAAGCAGAGACAGTGAAGGAGTTAATGGGGAGATTGGAGGAGAGATTTATGAGGGAGGTGCTGTGTTGGTGCATGAGGCACGACATCCGCCCGACGGAGCGTGTTGGGGATTTGATGTCACCTGGGTCAGCTCTCCATACTCGTCCTGAGGTGCGTGCTAGCCGTCTGGTGAAGACTGTGCCAGACCCACGCACCAGGACTCCTTTGCGCCTCCCTAGACCTGCACGTCCTGTGCCATCTCGGCACTACAGCTCTCCTAGCCGTGCTTACCGTGGTGGGCGTTGTACTGGTCAGGCACCGTGTCATGCGGTGGAGCGCACAGTGTCCCCAGTACGCAGGCTTAGCCCGGTGCACTCCATCCCAGCTCCCCGCATCTGCCGGGCTAGGGTGAGGAGCCAGCCAGGGCGGATGGTGCCAGCCCTGCTCTCCAGACCTCCAGTGCGCCTTCACGGTCCGGTCTATCCTGTGCCATCTCCACGCACCAGCCCTCCGGTGGCAGCTACCGGCACCAGGCTGTCTCTCCGTGTTCTTCCTACAGGTGCTCCCGACTGTCCAGTGCTGTCAGAGCCTTCCTCCTGCCCAGCACTGTCAGAGTCTCCCGTCTGTCCTGAGCCGCCAGAGTCTCCCGTCTGTCCTGAGCCGCCAGAGTCTCCCGTCTGTCCTGAGCCGCCAGTCAGCCAGGAGCTTCCAGAGCCGTCAGCCAGCCAGGAGCTACCAGAGCCGCCAGTCAGCCAGGAGCTGTCAGAGCCATTGCCAGCTAGGAGTTTCCAGAGCCGTCAGTCAGCCAGGAGCTTCCAGAGCCGTCAGTCAGCCAGGAGCTGCTAGAGCCGTCAGCCAGACAGTAGCTGCCAGAGCCATCAGCCAGCCAGGAGCTGCCACAGCCGTCAGTCAGCCAGGAGCTGCCAGAGCCGTCAGCCAGCCAGGAGCTGCCAGAGCCGTCAGTCAGCCAAGAGCTGGCTGCCAGAGCCATCAGTCAGCCATGCGATGCCAGAACCGCACTTCACTCCGGAGCTGCCGGAGTCTCCCGCCTGTCCGGCGCTTCCGGAATCTCCCGTCCAGTCGGGATCCATTTCTAGGGTCCCCAGTCTGAGATCGGCGGCGAGTGTCGCCGTGTTTAAGAGGCCACGGAGAAAAACTGTGGTGAAGTTGGCTCCACGTCCCGCGCCAGAGCCGCCACTGCGGACAGACGCCCACCCAGACCCTCCCCTATAGGGTCAGGTTTTGCGGCCGGAGTCCGCACCTTTGGGGGGGTGTACTGTCACGTTCTGACCTTTATTTCCTTTGTTTTGTCTTTATTTAGTAAGTGGTTAGGGCGTGAGTTGGGGTGGGCAGTCTATGTTTGTTTATCTATGTTTGGTTTCTGTTTCAGCCTAGTATGGTTCTCAATCAGAGGCAGGTGTCGTTAGTTGTCTTTGAGAATCATAGCCTGGGTTTCACTTTTGAGTTGTGGGTGTTTGTTTCCGTGTGAGTGTTAGGTGCCACACGGTACTGTTTCAGTTTTCGTTCATGTTCACGTTTATTGTTTTATATTTCATAGTTTGGATAACAGTCGTTTCAGTTCTTGCTAACTAACAAAAGTAACCTGCATCGCTAGCTGTGTATAGCCACTAAAAAACGAGATGAGGGGAAAAAGTCAGTCACTCACCCACTCCTCCAATGGCATGACATGACTTCCTCCTTGCAGCTATCTAGCTATCTAGCTAATGTTAGGCTCCGTGTCTTTAGCTTGCTTCATAAGCCTATTGGCCATGTTTATGACTGACTTGTGTTCATTGCCCCTGCTAGTTTGATTGTATTGACATTCCCAGCATTAGTTACATTCATAAAATTTTGTCCAGAATATTTAGTAATTGAAACTGAAACTATGCATCCGCAATGGAGGCAGCAAACAATGTACCAGGACATCAGTGATTAACAACCTGATAGCAATAACTACCAATAAATGTATTGGTGAATTATATTAATCATCCATTGAACTGCATCCATCTATTCTAACAACAATACCTTAGTGTACATCATGGAACGTTGAGTCAAATATATCCTATTTTATGAACTTCTCTTATGAAGTTGGTTTTGTAGCATAAACTGGGGAATTTTATATTTTTTACTGATATGATTATTGTCTGTTTGTTTCATATCTGCAAAGTCGTTAACACACTGTCACTTCCACTTTAACCCGATGACTTTGTGTTCTAAACATGAAACGTTTTTGCAATGGGAAGTAATAGTTGTACCTTTTTGATTGGGAAATTATTAATGTTGTGTTTTTGTATTGTCATGATTAGTATCTACTGGCTTATTATGTTCACATTTATGGCCTGCTTATCCTTAAACATAATGTTGTGTGTGACTGCTGTCTTTACATCAGCCCTATGCAGTGTTGCCTGGAGAAGTGGCTATACTCAAAATTTGCCAGAAAGTTCCTAAATGGTATGCCCAGTGAAGGAATGGCAACCTGTGTGAAAAAATATGATGTCTTACTATGTCTGATTTTCACTCTCAAAATCACACAATAATGCTTAAACAACATCAATCTCATTGGGTGGACCTGTGTCCACCGAGGCCTATCCATGTCTGCACCCCTGATGCAAACAACTCATGATGACAATTGCATATCACAAATAGCCTATTAAGCAACACTTTTTCAATACCTGGTTTGCATACAAGTTTTTGTCTTAGTTAGCATTTACTGGTAGATATCATTCATTGAAACGTCTTTCCTACCCTACCGGCTATCGATGTCATTCTTCCGTGAGCTGCACCATGCCAAAACCAGTTGAGAGCTGCACTTTCTTGCGGTCTGCAGATGGATATTCCACTGAAACTAGGCTATGTGTGCGACGTGCATGTACATATTTCACGTATTTTGCTATTGTGTAGGCTACTTTGTGCCTGATTTCTCTATTTTAATACATACTTGATAAGTCATATACTGTACCTCCACTATACTACCTTGATATGCATCAGTAGGGATTAAGAAATTAGTACAAACTATAGGGTTTATACCCCCCACTACACCACCGGCCCTTTGTGTTTTATAAAAAATGTACTCTCCTACATGAGCGTGCTTGTATTACGGTTGATCACCTTTCAGAATCACAAACCACCACTGAGCAATCATATCTATAATAGATAAAGCTGTTAAGATATTAATGTTTCAAGAAAGGAGTGTTGTTATTTGGCCTGGTAAAATGGTTTTATGCGCTGACTGAATGTAAGCTGATAATTATCCATTTTTTACTCCACTGGTCTCGGCTGAAGAAATTCTGCCAAGGGAAGCCAATTTGGATTTGGCTTCACAACAATAACATTACATCTGAAGGCAAATGTCATCAACAGAACATTTTTTGAATGGTTGCATCTCATTGTGTCGTTGCCCTCTGGTGGCTAGCTAGCTAGCTAAAATAACCCCTTTTCTAAATTAGCCATGGATAGGGATTTGGTTTTAATTCATTCTCTGTACTAGCCAATGAAATAACGACGATTCTAATCCAACCATAAATTCATACATTGTGCCTGTGGCCTGAGAGGATGGAAGTTCAACATGTAGTGAGATGTATTGGGCAAATGTTAATTTAAAAAAAAGTGGGATGCACTTTTGAAATGTACAGCGACAAAATTCAGAACATGGGCCGTTATTACAGTGTTCAGAGCATTAAGATAAATAAAGGGGGCATATAAGCAGACAGTGAAAGCTATTACAATATTCGATGATTACATTTCTCTGAAACAGGTTATAGCCTACATGTCCACCACCAAGTCAGAACAGTATGCAAAAAAAATAAGAGGGGTGAATAGACCAGATTATTAGGGTGAGGCACATGGGTTACTAACATCTTACTCCACAACATACACTTGGTATTTCTTTCTTAGCTACTATATACATATCCATGGTATATTACATCATTTATGTGGATGCATAAAATACATGTTTTGACTCACCTTGTTGTGCTGTGCTCACTTGAACAGGGAGGTGGCACGGCGGTCCTTCGTGGGTAAATGTTGCCATCAAATCCTTGCATTCTCTGGATTTATGGTGCTTTCAAAACAACTGAGAACTGAAAAAAACAAGGTTGAATCATGAAGACGTCGTTGTTCTTCAGGTTGTAGCTCTATAAAGAGGCTGGATTTACAATTACCAGTTGGATGACCGTTCAAAACTTATTTTTTCAGCCGAACCTTGTTTATCCCTGACTTCCCAGTTGTCTTGAACTCACTGAAGTCAAGTTTTTGCAGTTCCGAGATAATATTTGTCATGAGCGTGGCACAAATCATGTTTCTTTGACAGCATGGCCAATGTGTTGAATGTTACTTGGAAAAGAACCCTTTAATCTCATATTTGGGACCACACAGCCACTGTCACTGATTCCTTCCAAACCACTCATTGTTGAATTTGTCCAATGGCCAATGAGCACCGATACGTTCTATCTATAATTTCTCTTCATATGACAAGGATTAAAAAGGATTTGTCGACTTGATTCATGATGATGACTGCTAGCTAAGATTTTTTTTAAATGATGTTGACATGGTCAGTCCAATCAAAGCTACTGTACATATAACATGATTTGACGTAATTCTATCTGTGGCCAATGACTTTGAGCCTTCTTGGATGGGCACTTCTAATGTAACTCTATGGCAGCACTCAAAGGGCAAATTCTTTCAAAGTCTACCCTTAGACTTGGCGGTGACGTAGTGTCCCTATGTGTGACAGAACACTGAACCAATCACAACGCAAAGCTCAGTATTTTCTGCTGGCTTGCTCCGCCACCACAGAAAGCACTGAGCTAGAATGAAACACTTGCATTTTGGAGATGCCTTACTCAAGAAAACACAAAAGAGACCAAGTTTGTATGCAGCTTTAATAACCCAATGATAAAAATATTTTTTTACCTTGTTTGCAAACAGATATGTTACATGTATTAATGCCAACATAACATGCAAAACAGGCAAGCCCCCACCTGCCCTCAATTATGTGTCGCCACTGGTTACATGCAAAATATTTTGTGGTCTTCAGCGGACAGATGTTGCTCTCAGTTTTGTGATGAAACAAAAGGTGTAGTTAAATCTATTCTGCCACTCTTCTTATTGGCTCGGCCTTAGGCCTATATATCACGGTGTCAAGGCATATGAACTAACAGGTAATAGAGCAAACAACGCAATTATCACAACACATACATGACGTGACCAAATGTATGTGGATAGCTGCTCGTTGAACAGCTCATTACAAAATCATGGACATTAATATGGAGTTGGTCCCCACTTTGCTGCTATAACAGCTTCCACTCAGCCACAAGAGCGTTAGTGAGGTCGTGCATTGATGTTGGACGATTAGGTCTGGCTTGCAGTTGGCATTCCAATTCATCCCAAAGGGTGTTTGATGGGGTTGAGGTCAGGACTCTGTGCAGGCTAGTCAAGTTCTTCCCCACTGATCTTGACAAACCATTTCTGTATGGACCTCGCTTTGTGCACAGGGGCATTGACATGCTAAAACAGAAAGGTCATTCCCCAAAACTGTTGCCACAAAGTTGGAAGCACATAATTGTCTAGAATGTAATTGCATGTTGCAGTGTTAAGATTTCCCTTCAATGGAACTAAGGGGCCTAGCAAGAACCATGAGAAACAGCCCCAGACCATTATTTTTTCTCCATCAAACTATAGTTGGCATTATGTATTTGGGCAGGTAGCGTTCTCCTGGCACCTGTCAAACCCAGATTTGTCCGTCGAACTGCCAGTTGGTGATGTGTGATTCATCACTCCAGTGAATGCGTTTCCACTGCTCCAGAGTCCAAGCCTTGCACCACTCCAGCCGAAGCTTGGCATTGTGCATGGTAATCTTAGGCTTGTAGGCGGCTGCTCGGCCTTGGAAAACCATTTCATGAAGCTCCCGGCGAACAGTTCTTCTGCTGAAGTTGCTTCCAGAGGCAGTTTGGGACTAGGTAGTGAGTGTTGCGACTGAGGATAGACAATTCAACATTTGTCCCGTTCTGTGAGCTTGTGTGGCTTATCACTTCACAGCTGAGCCGTTGTTGTTCCTAGATATTTCCACTTCAAAATAACAGCACTTACACTTGACCGGGGCAGCTCTAACAGGGGCAGACATTTGACTGACTAATTTGTTGGAAAGGTGGCATCCTAAGACGGTTCCACGTTGAAAATCACTGAGCTCTTCACTAAGGCCATTCTACTGCTAATGTTATGTTTGTATATGGAGATTGCATGGCTGTGTGCTGGATTTTATACACCTTTCAGCAACAGGTGTGGCTGAATCCACTCATTTGAAGAGATGTCCATATGCTTTTGTATATATAGTGTATGTTATATACTGAACAAAAATATGAACGCAACGTGTAAAGTGTTGAGCTCATCATGTTTCATGAGCTCAATGAAAAGAGCCCAAAAATGTTCTATACAAACCATAACGTCTATTTCCCTCAAATGTTGTAACACAAATGTGTTTACATGATTAAACAGAAATAAAAGGACACTCTAAAATGTGCAGTTTTGTCACACAATACAATGCCACAGATGTCTTGTGTTTTGAAGGAACGTGCAATTGGCATGCTGACTGCAGGAATGTCCACAAGAGCTGTTGCCTTTGAATGTTAATTTCTCGACCAATGTCGTTTCAGAAAATTTGGCAGTACGTCCAACCGGCCTCACAACCGCAGACCAGGTGTAACCACCTCAGCCCATGACCTTCACATCCGGCTTCTTCACCTGATCCCAGCCACCCAGACAGCTGATGAAACTGAGGAGTATTTTTTGTCTGTAATAAAGCACTTTTGTGGGGAGAAGCTCATTTTAATTTGCTGGGCCTGGCTCCCCAGTCAGGGTGGGCCTGAGAGGGCATAGGCCTACCCATGGCTGCGCCCCTGCCCAAGCTTGTGAAATCCATAGATTAGGTTCTAATTAATAAATGTTTAATTTTCTTATATGAACTGTGACTCAGTAAAATGGTTGAAATGGTTGCATGTTGAATTTATATTTTTGTTCCGTATACTATGGTCTTGGCTTCCCCAGTGATATTTACCCATGCACCGCTACTGCCTGTTGCTTTCATCCTCAGATCAAGAGCTTGTTTGAGGAAGCTCATGATAATAAGCAGGACAGCGGGTAATGAAAAGGATAGACTTGGACAATTTAATTGGAGAAGTCCATATTTTCAATCTGTTGATTGTATTTGATTTAACCAGGCAAGTCCTGTTACGGCGAGATGTGCCGCTAGCGGGACACCTTGACAACATCTGGTGAAATTGCAGAGCGTGAAATACAAATACAGAAATATACATGTTTAACTTTCATGAAAATATATGTGTAATACATCAAAATAAAGCTTGACCTCTTGTTAAGCATGAATCAGGAGGATAGAATTGTGGTCAGATTTGCCAAATGGAGGGCGAGAGAGTACTTTGTATGCATCTCTGTGTGTGGAGTAAAGGTGGTCCAGAGTTTTGTCCCTCTGGTTGCACATTTAATTAACATGCTGATAGAAATTTGGTGAAACAGATTTAAGTTTCCCTGCGTTACAGTCCCTGCCTACTAGGAGTGCCGCCTTTGATTGACCATTTTCTTGTTAGTTTATGGCAGAATACAGCTAATTCAATGCTGTCTTATTAATGCCAGCATCGGTCTGTTGTGCTACGTAAACAGCTACGAAAACTACAGATAAACTCTCTAGAAAGATAGTGTGGTCTACAGCTTATCATGAGATACTCTACCTCAAGCGAGCAACAGTTCGAGAATTCTTTAGATATCGTGCCCCAGATGTTATTTACAAAAATACATAGTCCACCGCGTCTTGGCGCTGTTCTGTCCTGCCCCGTACAGCGTATACCAAGACAGCTGTATGTTGATAGTGTCGTTGTGACGCATAAGATTTTACAGTTTTAAATGCCCAGTGGTAGTTAAACTTTTTATGACTGCAGGGGCAGTATTGAGTAGCTTGGATGAAAAGGTGCCCATTGTAATCGGCCAGCTCCTCTGTCTCAGTTACTAACATATGCATAGTATTATTAATATTGGATAGAAAACACTCTGAAGTTTCTAAAACTGTTTTAATTATGTCTGTGAGGATAACAGAACTCATATAGCAGGCAAAAAACTGAGAAATTCTTGTTTTTCTGGGGGTGGCAGATCTTCAACCCAGCTCTCATTGAAATTACAGTGAGATATGGATGAGTTTTTACTTCCTACGCCTTCAACTAGATGTCAACAGTCAATAAAACTTTGTCTGAGGACTCTAATGTGAAGGGGGGTCAAATGACACAGGAAATAGTCACCACTGCCACGAGTTGACCATGCATTCACTATGCACTTTCCACCGCTCATTTGAAGTCATTCTAATTCTCCGGTTGGAACGTTATTCAAGATATATGTAAACAACATTCTAAAGATTGATTCAGGACATCGTTTGAAATGTTTCTACTGACTGTTACGGAACTTTTGGACATTTCGTCACGTTATAGTGGACGCGCTTTGTGACTTTGGAATTGTTTACCAAACGCGCTAACCAAAGTAGCTAATTGGACATAAATAACGGACATTTTCGAACAAATCAAGCATTGATTGTAGACCTGGGATTCCTAGAACTGCATTCTGATGAAGCTCATCGATGGTAAGGAAACATTTATCATGTATTTTCTGGTTTCTGTTGACTCCAACATGGTGGCAAATTTGGCTTCTGTTCTGAGCGCTGTCTCAGATTATTGCATGTGTTGCCTTTTCCGTAAACCTTTTTTGAAATCTGACACAGCGGTTGCATTAAGGAGAGGTATATCTATAATTCCATGTGTATAACTTGTATTTTCATCTACATGTATGATGAGTATTTCTGTTGAAACGATGTGGCTATGCAAAATCACTTGATGTTTTTGGAACTAGTGAATCTAAATAGCCAATGTAAACTCAGATTTTTTTATATAAATATGAACTTTATCAAACAAAACATAAATGTATTGTCTAACATGAAGTCCATTGAGTGTCATCTGATGAAGATAATTCAAGGTTAGTGATTCATTTTATCTTTATTTCTGCTTTTTGTGAATGCTATATTTCACTGGAAATGGCTGTGCTTTGGTGGAGACCTAACAATTGTTTGTAGTGCTTTCACTGAAAAGCCTATTTGAAATCAGACACTTTGGTGGGATTAACAACAAGATCACCTTTAAAATGATATGAGACACATGTATGTTTTAGGAATTGTAATTATGAGATTTCAGTGGTTTGAATTTGGTGCCTTCTATTTTCACTGGTAGTTGTCCTATTGATCCCGGTATTGGGATTGCAGCCATAACAAGTTAATCAATTTTATTCTCCATAGATTGCATATTTGCTAACAGAATGGAGGGAAGTAGGGGTTTGTTCAATCACCTACGAATATCAGAATGCAGCCTGCCCTCTGGCCCCTTTTTCACCCTCCTCTTCACGCACATGATGCCAATCCATGGGAAAGCAGTTTGTCATTTGCGCTGGGCTCGCAGACTTGTTAAAGGAAAAAAGGATTCTGAAAGTCTGTGGTGAGTAATTACAGTCCTAATATCCAGAAGTTATTTTCAGTCACAAGAGACGAAAGCGGCAACATTAAGTACAAAATAAGTTATAAAATAAGTTACAAACAACGCAAATAAATGAACAAAAAAAACACAATCGGTTGGGGACACGTAGAACGTCAGCCTTCTCCGGTGCCATTTTACAATATAACCTTTAGTGACCAACAAACAATCAGCATAGAATTGTGTGAGAATTTTCTTACTGTCTACAGACATTAAATGGATTCAGCAGCTCTTATGAAGCCAGTGCTGCTTTATTCTGTCAACATTGTATCACAGATTATGCTGTCAGATGCGCTGATAAAATGCTTCTTTTTAAATGAGTCAGATGAAAAAGCTTTTTCTTCAGTTACTGAATAATTCTACTTTGAATATGTCTTAACACGGAACATGCTCCTCCATGTGGATAATCTGAAGAAAGCGAATAAGATTTCACTTCTAGGTGTCAATATGGAGATTATTCTAGCCGTTGACCGGCATAGAGTGGTTCTTCCTTTAAAAGTTGCGTCATACTGCAGCACACCTTGCGGGCTGCCGCATAATTCTATGGCACATTATTTAAGTGACAGCCATTGTTACCATTAATGCTAGAGCTAGTTTGACCACCAGCGGGCATCTTTGAGAAGCATTTGACCGTTTTTAATATTGGCCGTACAAGAGAATTTAAATCCTTTTTTGTAAGAACATAGTATACGGTATTAATTTGATTAATATTATGGTGTTTCTATTCCAAGAAAAACAAAAAAACAAACCCTCAGGGTTTCCGTTATGAAGCTGTGCTATGTGACCAGTCTGGAGTCCAGTCTACTAATACCAGTCTACTAATAGCAAAATAATCCAAACATTTCCACACAAAATACCAGCAACAGTGTGTGAAAACCTTGTGAAGACTTACAGAAAACGGGTATATAACAAAGTATTGAGATAAACTTTTGTTATTGACCAAATACTTATTTTCCACCATAATTTGCAAATAAATTCATAAAAAATCATACAATGAGGTCTCCCAGGTGGCGCAGTGGTTAAGGGCGCTGTACTGCAGCGCCAGCTGTGCCATCAGAGACTCTGGGTTTGCGCCCAGGCTCTGTCGTAACTGGCCGTGACCGGGAGGTCCGTGGGGCGACGCACAATTGGCCTAGCGTTGTCCGGTTTAGGGAGGGCTTGGTCAGTAGGGATGTCCTTGCCTCATTGCGCACCAGTGACTCCTGTGGCGGGACGGGTGCAGTGCGCGCTAACCAAGGTTGCCAGGTATACGGTGTTTCCTCCGGCACATTGGTGTGGCTGGCTTGCGGGTTGGAGGTGCGCTGTGTTAAGAAGTAGTGCGGCTGGTTGGGTTGTGTATCGGAGGACGCATGACTTTCAACCTTCGTCTCTCCCGAGCCCGTACAGGAGTTGTAGCGATGAGACAAGATAGTAGCTACTACAACAATTGGATACCACAAAATTGGGTAAAAAAAAATACAAAAAATCCTACAATGTGTTTTTCTTGATTTTTTTTCTCATTTTGTCTGTCATAGTTGAATTGTACCTATGATGAAAATTACAGGCCTCTCATCTTCTTAAGTGGAAGAACTTGCACAATTGGTGGCTGACTAAATATTTTTTTGCCCCACTGTATATACACACCTACATGCACATATACAGTAACCCAACATGAAATTCTAAGAGGGCCCTATAAAGGTCCCTCATTAGAGCGATTAGAAATGGAGTTAAAAGCATACATGAAGTTATTTATCTCCAGGAAAAAGAGCGAGAACCTGAACCAGGACCAGAGGTTCCTGGTCCACTGATCCCGTCTACATCTGATTGGGTCTACATATATACATATATACACAATTATTATTTGTTTTTTCAGAACGTTACCCATTAGTGTTCTCTTGTTTTGTACTGTTCTGTTGTTTCGACCCAATGATTCATCTGACAAACAAAAAACTTTGCCTACTGCAGGCCCAGGCATAGATCAAAGCTGCCGAGACATAATTCAATTCTGAGTTGAGCCCAACCCTGATGTCCCCAGAGATTAAAGCTGATAATATTCGAATTCTCTACCCTGAAATGACAGGCAAAATATATTATGACCACGAATTGATCTAAAACCCCATGAGCCTTTTCGGAGTCGGATGCCACAGCAGGCATTTTAGGGTATTTGAAAATCAATGTGGTGGACAGAATTCATAATTATTCATACTTCAGAACTTCCCAAAGAGGATGTATGCCTTGATGCCTGCCATGGTGATATAGAAAAAGAATAGATAATAAATAATGTGGATTTTTACTCCAATGTCTTCAGGCTCGAGTGCTGCTAAAATGGCTTGGATAAACACACCAGGTTGAGAGGCAAACTCAGCACAAAACAACATACAGTATGATCATACCAGATCACACTGTTTATTAATGTAACATCCTCGGTACAGAAATCGCATAAAGTGTGGTTGTCTCCCTCTTTACAGAATTGATTCATTGAGCTGCATTGCAACCAAGATGTCCTGTTGTCTATAGCATTGCAGTGTGTGCCTGGTGTAAGAATAGAGCAATGGACAAGTTATTTTTTATTAAATAGAATAGAACGTTTCAAGGGAGAGTGTCACTGGTGATATGAAATTCTTATTGGCTGGCTCTGTGACAATTGCATTACGTTCTTTTCAGATAAAATGCCATACAACTTTTAGAGCACTTAAAGTCATTAGATATAGGCTTACACATTGGGTTCTCCCAAACCAAATAAATGATTTTTCTGATAATGTAACCCAATTGTGAATTCAATATGAAGACCCCTTTAGAAAGAGTTTCCATGTAAATGTGAGGATTTATTTCATATTTTAGGGGTTCCCAAGTGGCCAGCGGTCTAAGGCATTGCATCTCAGTGCAAGAGGCGTCACTAAAGTCCCTGGTTTGAATCCAGGCTGCATCACATCTGGCTGTGATTGGGAGTCCCATAGGGTGGTGCACAGTTGGCCCAGTGTTGCTGGGGTAGGACGTCATTGTAAATAATTTGTTCTTAGAACCTCTTTGGGCTAGGAGGCAGTGTTTTGACGTCTGGATGAAAAGCTGGCCCAAAGAAAACTGCCTGTTACTCAAGCCCAGAAGCTAGGATATGCATATAATTGGTAGAGTTGGATATAAAACCCTCTTACATTTCTAAAACTGTTAAAATAATGTACAGAGGGGGAAAAAAGTATTTAGTCAGCCACCAATTGTGCAAGTTCTCCCACTTAAAACGATGAGAGGCATGTAATTTTCATCATAGTTGACACTTCAACTATGACAGACAAAATTAGAAAAAAAATCACATTGTAGGATTTTTAATGAATTTATTTGCAAATTATGGTGGAAAATAAGTATTTGGGCACCTACAAACAAGCAAGATTTCTGGCTCTCACAGACCTGTAACAAAGAAAGAGTTTCATGCTGGTTTTTGAAAAATTATCCAGAAATTGTAGTTTTTCTAGGTAGCTCCCATTTTAGCTGTAGTGTTTCCAAGCGTGTGGATGAGAGCTTTGGTATTTTTCTCCAGTAAAGACAATAACGATTCTCCGTCTTAAATTTAATCGTTTATTTACATATTAGGGTACCTTAGGTTTGATTATAAATGTTGTTTGACTTGTTTGGAAAAGTTTATTAGTAACGTTTGGGATTCATTTTGTATGCATTTTAATGGAGGGAAACCGGTGGATTATTGATTGAAGTGCGCCAGCTAAACTGAATTTTTATGGATATAAAGAAGGACTTTATCAAACAAAAGGACAATTTGTGATGTAACTGGGACCTTTTGGAGTGCCAACAGAAGAAGATCTTCAAAGGTAAGGCATTTATTATATCACTATTTCTGACTTTCGTGTTGCACCTGCCTGTTTGCGACACGAAAGTGGTTTTGTATGCGGGGCGCTGTCCTCAGATAATCACTTGGTGTGCTTTCACCATAAAGCCTTTTTGAAATCTGACACAGTGGCTGGATTAACTTGTTGGGGATAGGGGGCAGTGTTTTCACTTTGGATGAATTGCGTGCCCTCAGTGAACTGCATCCTAATCTGTCCTAGATTGCGAATATATGCATTTTATTATTACTATTGGATAGAAAACACTCTGAATTATGTCTGTCAGTATAACAGAATGCAGGCGCAGGCAATCTACCAAACAGGAAGTGAAATTCTGAATGCGGGTCTAATTTTAAGTCATCGCCTCTTCATTGCCAAATAAGATATGGATCTGTTAGCACTTCCTACGCCTTCCACTAGATGTCCTCGTTCAGTAGAACATGGTATGGAGCCTCTGGTGTGAACTTTGACCGAATGGAAGGGGAATGAGTCACTGTCATGGCAGAATATAATTTCCCTGTTGCTCATTTGTCTGTCTATATCACCATCGTTCCATTTGGCTGCAGATGAAAACGTATGCTCCGGTTGGAACGTTATTGGATATATATGAAAATAACATCCTGAAGATTGATTCTCTACTTAGTTTCACCAGTTTATTCAACCTGGAATATATCGTTTTTAAGTTTTTGTCCGAGTTCGCCTGGACCAGCGTCAGCTTTTGGGCACGTGAGCTGAAAGTGCTAGCAAATGCAGCTAATTGGGCACTAGTGTTGGACATTATGGAACAAAACAACGATTTTTTTGTGGAACTAGGACTCCTTGCACTGCATTCTGTTGGAAGATAATCAAAGGGAATATTTATGATGTAATTTCGTATTTCTGTTGACTCCAACATGGCGGAGAAATATATTTACGTCTAGCCCCTTCTCAGAATATTGCATGGTAGGCTTTTTTTATCTTTAACTTCTTGAACTTACCCATCCCGGATCCGGGATCATGAATACAGGCTCATTACCATAACGCAACGTTAACGATTTCTAAAAATCGCAAATGAAATGAAATAAATATGCTTGCTCTCAAGCTTAGCCTTTTCTTAACAACACTGTCATCTCAGATTTTCAAAATATGCTTTCAAGCATTTGTGTAAGAGTATTGATAGCTAGCGTAGCATTTAGCACACAACATTTTCACAAAAACCAGAAAACCAATCAAATAAAATCATTTACCTTTGAAGAACTTCGGATGTTTTCAATGAGGAGACTCTCAGTTACATAGCAAATGTTCAGTTTTTCCTGAAAGTTTCTTTGTGTAGGAGAAATCGCTCCGTTTTGTACATCACATTTGGCTACCGAAACGAACCGAAAATTCAATCACCAAAACGTTGAACTTTTTTCCAAATTAACTCCATAATATCAACCAAAACGTTGTTTAGAATCAATCCTCAAGGTGTTTTTTCACATATCTCTTCATTGATATGCCATTCGTGGAAGCCTGCTTTCGTCTCAGAATCCCATGGAAAAATACCAGCAGCTGAGTTTTGCGCACCAATTTCCACGCAGGACACCGACCGGGCGGACACCTGGCAATCTTATGGTCAATCTTCCAATGATATGCCTACAAATATGTCACAATGCTGCAGACACCTTGGGGAAACGATAGATAGGGCAGGCTCATTCCTTGCGCATTCACAGCCATATAAGGAGACAATGAAAAACAGAGCCTCAAAAATCCTGCTCATTTCCTGGTTGAAGTTTCATCTTGGTTTTGCCTGTAGCATCTGTTCTGGGGCACTCACAGACAATATCTTTGCAGTTCTGGAAATGTCAGAGTGTTTTCTTTCCAAAGCTATCAATTACATGCATAGTCGAGCATCTTTTTGTGACAAAATATTGCGCTTAAAACAGGCACGTCTTTTTATCCAAAAATGAAATAGCGCCCCCATAGCATCAAGAGGTTTTAAATATACAACATGTATCTTTCGTCAAAGTTTATGATGAGTATTTCTGTTATCTGGCGTAGCTCTCTTTAATTACTCCGGATATTTTGGAGGCATTTCTGAACATGGCGTCAATGTAAACCGAGATTTGTGGATATAAATATGCATGTTATCAAACAAAACATAAAATGTATTGTGTAACATGTCATATGAGTGTCATCTGATGAAGATTATTAAAAGTTAGTGATTCATTTTATCTCTAATTCTGCTTTTGTGACTCTCTTTGGCTGGGAAAAATTGCTGGTTTTTTTATTTGGTGGTGGTCTAACGTAAACATATGTTGTGTTTTCGTTGTAAAACTTTTTCAAAATCGGACATGGGTAGATTAACAAGATGGTTATCTTTCAGTTGAAATGAAAGAAACTTCTTGTTTAATGCAACCGCTGTGTCAGATTTTAAAAAATCTTTAAGGATTTTTTTTGGGGGGGGGTGACTTTAATATTCACATGGAAATGTCCATAGACCTACTCCAAAAACCTTTCGGAGCCATCATCGACTCTGGACCTACTCACTGTCACAGTCATACTCTGAACCTAGTTTTGTCCCATGGAATAAATGTTGCGGATCTTAATGTTTTTCCTCATAATCCTGGACTATCGGACCACAATTTTGTTACGTTTGCAATTGCAACAAATAACCTGCTCAGACCCCAACCAAGGAGCATCAAAAGTCATGCTAGAAATTCAGACACAAAGATTCCTTGATGCCCTTCCAGACTCCCTCTGTCTACCCTAAGATGTCAGAGGACAAAAATCAGTTAACCACCTAACTGAGGAACTCAATTTAACCTTGCGTAATACCCTAGATGCAGTTGCACCCCTAAAAACTAAAAACATTTCTCATAAGAAACTAGCTCCCTGGTATACAGAAAATACCCCAGCTCTGAAGCAAGCTTCCAGAAAATTGGAGTGGAAATGGCGCCACACCAAACTGGAAGTCTTCCGACTAGCTTGGAAAGACAGTACCGTGCAGCATCGAAGAGCCCTTACTGCTGCTCTATCATCCTATTTTTGCAACTTAATTGAGGAAAATAAGAACAATCTGAAACTGTCGGATACTGTCACAAAGCTAACTGAAAAGCAGTGGAGGATGGCTTTCACTTCAGCAGTAATACATTCATGAACTTCTTTGAGGAAAAGATCATGATTATTAGAAAGCAAATTACGAACTCCTCTTTAAATCTGCTTATTCCTTCAAAGCTCAGTTGTCCTGAGTCTGCACAACTCTGCCAGGAGCTAGGATCAAGAGAGACACTCAAGTGTTGTAGTACTATATCTCTTGACACAATGATGAAAATAGTCATGGCCCTAAACCTTCAAGCTGCAAACTGGACCCTATTCGGACTAAACTACTGAAAGAGCTGCTTCCTGTGCTTGGACAACCTATGTTGAACATAATAAACGGCTCTCTATCCACCGAATGTGTACCAAACTCACTAAAAGTGGCAGTAATAAAGCCTCTCTTCAAAAAGCCAAACCTTGACGCAGAAAATATAAAAAACTATCGGCCTATATTGAATCTTCCATTCCTCTCAAAAAGTTTAGAAAAGGCTGTTTGTTGCGCAGCAACTCAGTACCTTCCTGAAGACAAACAATGTATACGAAATGCTTCAGTCTCCTTTTGATACCATCGATCACCACATTCTTTTGGAGAGATTGGAAACCCAAATTGGTCTAACGGACAAGTTCTGGCCTGGTTTAGATCTTATCTGTCGGAAAGATATCAGTTTGTCTCTGAATGGCTTGTCCTCTGACAAATCAACTGTAAATGTTGGTGTTCCTCAAGGTTCCATTTTAGGACCACTATTGTTTTCACTATATATTTTACCTCTTGGGGATGTCATTCGAAAACATAATGTTAACTTTCACTGCTTTGCGGATGACACACAGCTGTACATTTCAATGAAACATGGTGAAGCCCCAAAATTGCCCTCGCTAGAAGCCTGTGTTTCAGACATAAGGAAGTGGATGGCCGCAAACTCTCTACTTTTAAACTCGGACAAAACAGAGATGCTTGTTCTAGGTCCCAAGAAACAAAGAGATCTTCTGTTGAATCTGACAATTAATCTTAATGGTTGTACAGTCGTCTCAAATAAATCTGTGAAGGACGTTACTCTGGACCCTGATCTCTCTTTTGACGAACATATCAAGATTGTTTCAAGGACAGCTTTTTTCCATCTATGTAACATTGCAAAAATCAGAAACGTTCTGTCCAAAAATGATGCAGAAAAATGTATCCATGCTTTTGTTACTTCTAGGTTAGTTAGTCTACTGCAATGCTCTACTTTCCGGCTACCCGGATAAAGCACTAAATAAACTTCAGTTAGTGCAAAATACGGCTGCCAGAATCCTGACTCGAACCAAAAAAAAATGATCATATTACTCCAGTGCTAGCCTCCCCACACTGGCTTCCTGTCAAATCAAGGGCTGATTTCAAGGTTTTACTGCTAAACATACAAAGCATTACATGAGCATGCTCCTACCTATCTCTCTGATTTGGTACTGCCGTACATACCAACACGTACGCTACGGTCACAAGACGCAGGCCTCCTAATTGTCCCTATTTCTAAGCAAACAACTGGAGGCAGGGGTTTCTCCTATAGATCTCAATTTTTATGGAATGGTGAGACGCAAACTCGGTCTCATCCCTTAAGTCTTTACAAATGATTGAGTGTAGTCTGGCCCAGGAGTGTGAAGGTGAACGAAAGGCTCTGGAGCAACGAACCGCCCTTGCTGTCTCTGCCTGGCCGGTTCCCCTCTTTACACGGGGATTCTCTGCCTCTAACCCTATTACATTTAACATTTACATTTAAGTCATTTAGCAGACGCTCTTATCCAGAGCGACTTACAAATTGGTGAATTCACCTTCTGACATCCAGTGGAACAGCCACTTTACAATAGTGCATCTAAATCATTTAAGGGGGGGGGGGGTGAGAAGGATTACTTTATCCTATCCTAGGTATTCCTTGAAGAGGTGGGGCTTCAGGTGTCTCCGGAAGGTGGTGATTGACTCCGCTGTCCTGGCGTCGTGTGGGAGTTTGTTCCACCATTGGGGGGCCAGAGCAGCGAACAGTTTTGACTGGGCTGAGCGGGAACTGTACTTCCTCAGTGGTAGGGAGGCGAGCAGGCCAGAGGTGGATGAGCGCAGTGCCCTTGTTTGGGTGTAGGGCCTGATCAGAGCCTGGATCACAGCTCCGTGGGCAAGCACCATGGTCTTGTAGCGGATGCGAGCTTCAACTGGAAGCCAGTGGAGAGAGCGGAGGAGCGGGGTGACGTGAGAGAACTTGGGAAGGTTGAACACCAGACGGGCTGCGGCGTTCTGGATGAGTTGTAGGGGTTTAATGGCACAGGCAGGGAGCCCAGCCAACAGCGAGTTGCAGTAATCCAGACGGGAGATGACAAGTGCCTGGATTATTACCGGTGCTGAGCCACTGGCTTACTGGTGCTCTTTCATGCCGTCCCTAGGGGGGGTGCGTCACTTGAGTGGGTTGAGTCACTGATGTGATCTTCCTGTCTGGGTTGGCGCCCCTCCTTGGGTTGTGCAGTGGCGGAGATCTTTGTGGGCTATACTCGGCCTTGTCTCAGGATGGTAAGTTGGTGGTTAAAGATATCCCTCTAGTGGTGTGGGGGCTATGCTTTGGCAAAGTGGGTGGGGTTATATCCTTCCTGTTTGGCCCTGTCCGGGGGTATCATCAGATGGGGCCACAGTGTCTCCTGACCTCTCCTGTCTCAGCTTCCAGTATTTATGCTGCAGGAGAATATGTGTCGGGGGGCTAGGGTCAGTTTGTTATATCTGGCGTACTTCTCCCGTCTTATCCAGTGTCCTGTGTGAATTTAAGTATGCTCTCTCTAATTCTCTCTTTCTCTCTTTCTTTCTCTCTCCCGGAGGACCTGAGCCCTAGGACCATGCCTCAGGACTACCTGACATGATGACTCCTTGCTGTCCCCAGTCCACCTGGCCATGGTGCTGCTCCAGTTTCAACTGTTGTGCCTGCAGCTATGGAATCCTGACCTGTTCACCGGACGTGCTACCTGTCCCAGACCTATCATCTAACCATGCTGGTCATTTATGAACATTTAAACATCTTGGCCACGTTCCGTTATAATCTCCAACTGGCACAGCCAGAAGAGGACTGGCCACCCCTTATAGCCTGGTTCCTCTCTAGGTTTCTTCATAGGTTTTGGCCTTTCTAGGGAGTTTTTCCTAGCCAACGTGCTTCAACACCTGCATTGCTTGCTGTTTGGGGTTTTAGGCTGGGTTTCTGTACAGCACTTTGAGATATATATATATATATATATATATTGATTTGACTTGATTTCATTTGAAAAAGCATAATCTGAGTACGGCGCTCAGAGCCCAATCCAGCCAAAGAAATATCTGCCATGTTGGAGTCAACAGAAGTTAGAAAAAACATTATAAATACTCACTTACCTTTGATGATCCTCATCAGATTGCACTCCCAGGAATCCCAGTTCGACAATAAATTACTGATTTGTTCCATAAAGTTCCATGAAGTCCATCATTTATGTCAAAATTGCCACTTTTTGTTAGCTTGTTCAGCAAAGTAATTCATCTTCATGAGGCGCGAGCACTATGTCCAGACTAAAATTCGAAAAGTTCCGTTACAGGTCGTAGAAACATGTCAAACGATGTATGGAATCAATCTTTAGGATGTTTTTAACATAAAACTTCAATAATGTTCCCAACCAGAGAATTCCATTGTCTGTAGAAAAGCACTGGAACGAGAGCTAACTCTCGGGACTGCGCTTCACGAGCCTGAGACACTCTGCCAGACACCTGACTAATTCAGTTCCCATTCCCCCTCCTTTGTAGCAGATTCCTGAAACAAGTTTCTAAAGACGGTTGACATCTCAGGAAGCCTTAGGAAGTTGACCCCATAGACAATGTGTATACGGTGGGCCAAGCTTTGAAAAACTACACACCTCAGATTTCCCACTTCCTGGTTGGATTTTTCTCAGGTTTTCACCTGCCATATGAGTTATGTTATACTTACACACATTCAAACAGTTATAGACACTTCATTGTGTTTTCTATCCAATAATAATAATAATATGCATATATTAGCATCTGGGACAGAGTAGAAGGCAGTTCACTCTGGGAACGCTATTCATCCAAAAGTGAAAATGCTGCACCCTATCACAAACAGGTTTTAACAGTCCTGCAAAAAAATGAAATACATCCAGACTGCATCAAACCTTATTTAGACCTTGTTCATGGAAAAGTGTTTATTTCTGTTTTTCAATGTTGCAACTTGCTGAAAATTGTCCACATTGTTCCTATCATCTAGTTTTAACAGTTCTGCAAAACAAATTCATCCACAGTGCATCAAACAAGATTTAGACCTTGTTTATGGAAAGGTGTTTATTTCTGTTTTTCATTGTTGCAAGTTGCTGAAAAGTGTTCCTGACATGAAAATGGTTGTCTAGCAATGATAAACAATTTGACAGAGCAGTAAATATTTTTGAAAATAATATTGGGCAATTTTTGCATAATCCTGGTGTGGAAAGCACTTAGAGACTTACCCATAAAGACTGACAGCTGAAAGGTGCTTTTACAGAGTATTGACTCAGGAGTGTGAATACTTCTGTAAATTAGATATTTTAATACATTTGAAAAAACTGTCATTATGGGGCATTGTCTGTAGACTCATTCAATTGTACATGTTTTTTAAATTCAGGCTGTAACACAACAAAATGTGGAATAAGTGAAAGTATCACGTTTCAGGTAAAACCCAGATGCAGGCAATGTTGAGGTAACAAAAGTGTATTACTAGAATCAGGGGCAGGCAAAACGACAGGGCAAGGGCAGGCAGAGGTTGGTAATCCAGAGTCCAAAAGAACAAAACGGCAGGCGGTCTCGGTGTCAGAGAAGACAGACGTCAATAATCCAGGGTTGCGTAACAAAGTACAGAAACGGCAGGCAGGCTCAGGTTCAGTTTAGGCAGAATGGTCAAAACCGGGAGAATTAGAAAAACAAGAGCAAGGGTGAAAACGCTGGTAGGCTTGATGAACAAAGCAAACCTGCAACAGACACAAGTATAAATACACTGGGGTAGATGGGTGACACCTGGAGGGGGGTGGAGACAATCACAAAGGCAGGTGAAACAGAACAGGGTGTGACTGTACCCACTCCTCTAGGGGCGCCATCTGGCGTTCTACCTGGGCGCATAGCTGGTTGACCTGCGTGCCGGCGTTGGAACTCAGCGATGAGGCCTGTGTCCAGGATGTCCCTCGCAGGGACCCAGCACCTCTTCTCCCAGTCAACGAGGTACTGGAATTCTCTGCCCCACGGTCAAACCTTCAGGAGGCGCCTCACCATGTATGCCAGTTGGCCATCAATGAGACGGAGAGGGATGGACCTGGAAACAGGAGACAAAGGGCTGTGAGATGCCAGTGAGATGCCAGTTTAATCCTAGACACATGAAAAGTGGGATGTATACGGAGGGTCAGGGGCAACAAAAGATGAACAGCAGAGGGGATAAATATCCTAGAGATGTGGAAAGGGCCAATAAACCAGGGGAAAATTTGCAGGACTCCAATCAGAGGGGCAGATTCTGGGTGGACCGCCATACCCTCTGCCCGAGACAATAACGGGGAGCCGTGATGTTGTTGAGATCCTGGTATCCAATGCAAATAGTACAGTCATCCCCGGGGCGAAGTGGTGCCTGTGAGAAGGTTGATCCTGCAGTCGGTGTGGCAGAAGCGAAGTGGCCTGGGTCTTACTGAACATCTCCGGAGGTCCTGGTACTCCGCGGGAATGGCGAAGAGGTCCGGGGCAACTTCGGAGACCCCAGGACGTGGGACAGGCTGTGCTGACTTCAGGCAATGAGCACGGCAGAACGGGCTCCAGCCCATGATGGCACCAGCAGAACAGTCAATAAGGGGATTGTGTCGCTGGACCAATGACAATGCCAATACCATGGGAACCTGAGTAGACTTAATAAGCAGGATTTGGATCGTCTCGCTGCGGTTTCCTGACAAATGTAGGTTGATGGGGGTGATATTGTGGGTGACCTGGCCTGTAGAGCGTAGGTCTAGTGCTCTAACATCCATGGGAATGGAGAGGGGTTGAGTGGGGATGTCCAGCTCAGATGATAGGGTAGCGTCCATAAGGCTCTCATTGGCCCCAGAGTCGATGAGTACCCAGAAGGATTTTGGATGGTTCCCCCCACAGCAAGATGGCATGAAAAGGGGTGCAAGTAAGGGGAGAGGAAAAGTTATCCATATGGCCCACCAGAGTACTCACTCATACCAGTGAGCCTGGTCTTTTAGTGGACAGATGGCCACGAAATGACCAGTAGTCACGCAATACAGGCAACTCTTCGTGTGAAGCCTCTATAGCCGTTCGGCTAGGGACAGCCTATTTAATAAAAAAAAATAACCTTTCTTTAACTAGGCAAGTCAGTTAATTAAGAACAAATTCTTATTTACAATGACGGCCTACCAAAATACAAAAGGCTTCCTGCGGGGACGGGGACTAAAAATCAAATCATCTATTAAATAAAAAATATGAAATAAAAATATAGGACAAAACACTTCACAACAAGAGAGACAACACAACACTACATAAAGAGAGACCGAAGACAACAACATAGCATGGCAGCAACACATGACAACACAGCATGATAGCAACATAACATGACAACATGGTAGCAACACAACATGGTAGCAGCACAAAACAGGGTACAAACAGTATTGGGCACAGACAACAGCACAAAGGGCAAGAAGGTAGAGACAACAATACATCACTCAAAGCAGCCACATCTGAGTGTCCATGATTGACTCTTTGAATGAAGAGATTGAGATAAAACTGTCCAGTTTGAGTGTTTTTGAAGCTCATTCCAGTCGTTAGCTACAGCGACCTGAAAAGACGAGCAACCCAGGGATGTGTGTGCTTTGGGGACATTTTAACAGAATGTAATGAATGCATATGTCCCAATTTAGATAATTGTAAGTGTATTTAATATACTTCAATGTTAATAAAATACAAACAATATTGACAATATATGCATTCAATGTATTAACAATTTAGATTATTTTAAATATACTTCAAATGTGTTAGTAAAGTATGATTTTACTGTTGTATATTTAAATTTTACATTTTCCCGCTTGGTGTGTGTATGAGAAAGCAATTTGGGGATGTCTTTCATTATTCTTTTCATATACAGTATATATATTGGTCCAGACAATCTATATACCACAAATTATGTATTCACCTGACTTGATTTGTGAGATGTGTAAAAAAAAGAAGAAGTTACAGGTCTGTGAGAGCCAGAAATCTTGCTTGTTTGAAGGTGACCAAATACTTATTTTCCACCATAATTTGCAAACAAATTCATTAAAAATCCTACAATGTGATTTTCTGGATTTTATTTTCTCATTTTGTCTGTCATAGTTGAAGTGTACCTATGATGACAATTACAGGCCTCTCTCATGTTTTTAAGTGGGAGAACTTGCACAATTGGTGGCTAAATACTTTTTTGCCCAACTGTATATTAAGTTTCTGTCAGGGTTTTCCTGTGGTGAAGTAGAGGAGGACCAAAACGCAACGTGGTTATATTGATTCATGTTTAATTAAAACAGATAAACATGAACACTACAAAACAATAAATGTGGAAAACCAAAAACAGCCCTATCTGGTGCAAAACACAGAGACAGGAACAATCACCCACGCTACCTAAGTATGATTCTCAATCAAAGACAACTAATGACACCTGCCTCTGATTGAGTACCATACGAGGCCAAAACATAATAAAAACAAACATAGACTGCCCACCCAACTCACGCCCTGACCATACTAAATAAATACAAAACAAAGGAAATAAAGGTCAGAACGTGACAGTACCCCCCCCCCCAAAGGTGCGGACTCCGGCCGCAAAACCTTAACCTATAAGGGAGGGTCTGGGTGGGCGTCTGTCCGCGGTGGCAGCTCTGGCGCGGGACGCGGACCCCACTTCACCATTGTCTTTGTCCGCTTTATTGTCCGCCTCCGTGGCTTTCTAACCATGGCCACCCCTCTCAATGACCCCACTGGACAGAGGGGCAGCTCTGGACAGAGGGGCAGCTGCTCGGGACAGAGGGGCAGCTGCTCGGGACAGAGGGGCAGCTGCTCGGGACAGAGGGGCTCTGGCACCTCTGGGCTGAGGGGCTCTGGCAGCTCTGGGCAGAGGGGCTCTGGCAGCTCTGGGCAGAGGGGCTCTGGCAGCTCTGGGCAGAGGGGCTCTGGCAGCTCTGGGCAGAGGGGCTCTGGCAGCTCTGGGCAGAGGGGCTCGGCAGCTCTGGGCAGAGGGGCTCGGCAGCTCTGGGCAGAGGGGCTCGGCAGCTCTGGGCAGAGGGGCACTGGCAGCTCTGGGCAGAAGTGCTCTGGCAGCTCTGGGCAGAAGTGCTCTGGCAGCTCTGGGCAGAGGGGCTCTGGCAGCTCTGGGCAGAGGGGCTCTTCAGACTCCGACAGCGCCGGACAGGCGGGAGACTCCGACAGCTACGCCGGACAGGAGGGAGACTCCGACAGCAGCGCCGGACAGGCGGGAGACTCCGACAGCAGCGCCGGACAGGTGGGAGACTCCGACAGCAGCGCCGGACAGGCGGGAGACTCCGGAAACAGCCTCGGACAGGCGGGAGACTCCGGCAGCAGCGCCGGACAGGCGGGAGACTCCGGCAGCAGCCTCGGACAGGCGGGAGACTCCGGCAGCAGCCTCGGACAGGCGGGAGACTCCGGCAGCAGCCTCGGACAGGCGTGAGACTCCGGCAGCAGCCTCGGACAGGCGGGAGACTCCGGCAGCAGCGCCGGACAGGCGGGAGACTCCGGCAGCAGCGCCGGACAGGCGGGAGACTCCGGCAGCAGCGCCGGACAGGCGGGAGACTCCGGCAGCAGCCTCGGACAGGCGGGAGACTCCGGCAGCAGCCTCGGACAGGCGGGAGACTCCGGCAGCAGCCTCGGACAGGCGGGAGACTCCGGCAGCAGCCTCGGACAGGCGGGAGACTCCGGCAGCAGCCTCGGACAGGCGGGAGACTCCGGCAGCAGCCTCGGACAGGCGCGAGACTCCGGCAGCAGCGCCGGACAGGCGCGAGACTCCGGCAGCAGCACTGGAGAGGAGGAAGGCTCTGGCAGCGCTGGACAGACAGGAGCACCTGTATGGATGAGCCGGAGAGACAGCCTGGTGCGGGGGGCTGCCACCGGAGGGCTGGTGCGTGGAGGTGGTGACGGACAGACCGGACTGTGCAGGCGCACTGGAGCTCTTGAGCACCGAGCCTGTCCAAGCCTAACTGGTTGCATGCTCCCGGTCGCCCTGCCAGTGCGGCGGGGTGGAATAGCCCGCACTGGGCTATGCAGGCGAACCGGGGACACCATGCACAAGGCTGGTGCCATGTAAGCCGGCCCAAGGAGATGCACTGGAGACCAGATGCGTAGAGCCGGCTTCATGGCACTTGGCTCGATGCCCACTCTAGCCCGGCCGATACGCGGAGCTGGAATGTATCGCGCCGGGCTATGCACCCGCACTGGGGACACCGTGCGCTTCACAGCATAACACGGTGCCTGCCCGGTCTCTCTCGCCCCCCGGTAACCACAGGAAGTTGACGCAGGTCTCCTACCTGGCTTCGCCATACTTCCTGTGAGCCTCCACACAATACATTTTCGGGGCTGACTCTCGGGCTTCCATCCACGCCGCCGTGCTGCCTCCTCATACCAGCTCCTCTCCGCCTTTTCCGCCTCCAGCTCCTCTTTGGGGTGGCGATATTCTCCTGGCTGTACCTAGGGTCCTTTACCGTCCAACTCATCCTCCCATGTCCAGTTTTCCAAATAATGCAGCCTCTCCCACTGCTACTGCTGCTGCTGTCGTCGCTGTCCTTTACCACGTCGCTTGGTCCTTGGTAGATGGGTGATTCTGTCAGGGTTTTCCTGTGGTGAAGTAGAGGAGGACCAAAACGCAACGTGGTTATATTGATTCATGTTTAATTAAAACAGATAAACATGAACACTACAAAACAATAAATGTGGAAAACCAAAAACAGCCCTATCTGGTGCAAAACACAGAGACAGGAACAATCACCCACAAACACGCAGTGAAACCCAAGCTACTTAAGTATGATTCTCAATCAGAGACAACTAATGACACCTGCCTCTGATTGAGAACCATACTAGGCCGAAACATAGAAATACCCCAAAACATAGAAAAACAAACATAGACTGCCCACCCAACTCATGCCCTGACCATACTAAATAAATACAAAACAAAGGAAATAAAGGTCAGAACGTGACAGTTTCAAAAAAGCCAGCAAAGCAATTACATTTTAATTACAATAAATAACGGTTAACTTACTTGTTTTTCACTGTCCAGTAGCCCCAAAAGTGGGTACTTGATTTGCGAGGTCAACACATGCACGCTTACTGCACTACAGAAACACGCAAAAGCTAAAACGAGAAAACAGAATTTGCATGACTGCACTTTAGAGTTTGTATCATCCTGCAGCACAGAAATTGAGAAAGTTGAGGTAAGGTCATATATTGGCTATGCACGCAAGAGGGAAAGAGGTTGGGCCATCCTAAAAAATGTTTTAGCGTAATATAATATCTACAATTTATCAGACAATTTTATCCAAAGCGAATTAGTCATGCATGCATAATTTTTTACATATGGGTGGACCCGGGAATAGAACCCACTTTCCTGGCATTGTAATGCTCTACCAAGATGCATGACAAGGTTTGTGAAGCCTCAATTTAATATGTTTTATAAAGCCTTTTTTAAGCAGTGCTCATGCCACCCTTTATAAAACACAGTTTTATGTCATATTTGACATAGTGGGTTATGTCACACAGTTAACCCACATTTATGAACCCTTTATAGAGCATGAAAACATTTACAGATGTGTAGTATTTATGAAGGCTTTTTAACTCCTTTATAAGATGCAGGTCATTTAAAGTGGGACCCATAGTTCTGATGAATATGTTGAAATTGGACTGATCTAACAAACTGTTAATCAGATTAAGTCGATGTATTTAAATTGAAGTTTTACCCTAATTTAAATGTTTACAACGTTGGTTGAAATGAGATGAAAACATTCTGGTTGAGGACTTTTTTACAAATCTTATGTATTTTCCATGTTGATTCCATTTCACAATAGTGACAAATTACGCTGAAACAACTTTGTTTTAACCAGTGTGTGCCTAGTGGGAAATTAGTAATAATTCTAATTACCATTATCAAACTATTTGATCATAAGGCCTCTTTTCTTGACATGTATACCCATCACATCCTCTCATTCATTCCCTCTAGCAGATTCATCATCATGAACTACTATTGTGTCAATTTGTCACAAAGTGAATATATGGTGTTAAATTATTCAAAAATAATCTTCACCCTATATCTCCTCCCTCCCTCCATATCGTGGCCTCTTATCATTTTCAGCACTCATGCTGGAGTACCTTTGAAATATAAATCAGGCCTCATTACCGCCAGTATTACAGTCCCCATGGTGATAAGAAGCAAATCGAGGATATCCTTGAGAGGTAATATTTTCCAAAATTTCTGAAGAAAAAAGCCAAGACACCATAAGATGGGAGTAAGCGCCTTAGAGGGGAAAAGGGACAGAGGTAGGAGCCATGACAGGTTTTGCAGACAGAAAGACTGTGTAAAAGGAGCGGACAGGTAGGCACAGTGATTTTGGGAAGCAAGTGAACATTGCAGCCTGCTCTCCCTCCTGTTTCATGTTCAAAATTGTGCACTCTCCTCAAACAAACAAACAATAGCATGGTATTCTTTCACTGTAATAGCTACTGTCACGTTCTGACCTTTATTTCCTTTGTTTTGTATTTATTTATTTAGTATGGTCAGGGCGTGAGTTGGGTGGGCATGTTTGATTTTCTATGATTTGGGATTTCTATGTTTCGGGCCTAGTATGGTTCTCATTCAGAGGCAGGTGTCATTAGTTGTCTCTGATTGAGAATGATACTTAGGTAGCCTGGGTTGCACTGTTTGTTTGTGGGTGATTGTCTATGTTGATGGCTTGTTTCTGCGCAGCTCGCATTAGCTTCACGGTTGTTATTTTGTTTACTGGTTTTTGTATAGCGTTTCTGTGTTCAGTTTTTTCTTTAATCAAAACATTCAACATGAACACATATCACGCCACATTTTGGTCCTCCGATCCTTCTCGCCTCTCCTCTTTAGATGAAGAGGAGGATGACCGTGACACTGCTGCCATCTGTTCGGGCGGTGCTCGGCGTTCGACGTCACCGGTCTTCTAGCCATCATTGATCCATTTTTCATTTTCCATTGGTTTTGTCTGGTCTTCCCACACACCTGTTTTCAATCCCATTCGTTACCTGTTGTGTATTTAACCCTCTGTTTCCCCTCATGTCTTTGTCAGAGAATGTTTTATTGTCAGTGTAGTTTTATGTTGTATAGGTGCGCGTAGGGTCCTCATAACCATGTTTGTTTATGTATGTACCTTTTATTGTTATGGAGGATGTTACGTGGACTTTATTAAAAGACTCCATTTTACACTCCGTTTGACTCTCCTGCGCCTGACTTCCCTGCCACCTATACACCTATGCCTGACAGAATCTCTGACCAATAATATGAAGTCAGCAGGAGAGGACACTATGCCCATGGAGCTGGAGGAACGCATTCAGGAACAAGCGAGAGAGCTTGACTGTATAAGCTCTGTCATGGATCGCATTGTCCAGAAAATGGATTGCTGGGAGAGACAGGGAGTTTCTCCAGCGCAACCACCACCACAACCGGAATCTCCTGTGAACGTTTTTTCCTCTCCGGAATCGAAGATCCATTTATCCCTACCCACGGGATACAACGGAGATACTGCTGGCTGCCAGGGTTTCCTCCTTAAGCTGAACTTCTATCTAGCCACGGCCTCCCCAGTACCATCTGACCGTGAGAAGAGTTACGCCCTCATCTCATGCCTCACCGGGAAAGACCTGGAATGGGCCAGCGCTGTGTGTAGAAGGGAGGATGCGGCGTTGGACCATTTTGAGGAGTTCACCCGCCAATTCCGGATAGTATTCGATCATCCACCTGAAGGCTAAGCAGTGGGTGAGCTCCTCTATCATCTGAGGCAGGAGACGAGGAGTGCACAGGAGTTTGCTTTGGAGTTTAGGACCTTGGCTGCCGGCACTGGATGGAGCGACAGGGCCCTGATCGACCATTACCGTTGTAGTCTATGCGAGGACGTCCGTCGGGAGCTGGCCTGTAGAGACACCACCCTCACCTTCGACCAGCTGGTGGACATGTCCATCAAGCTGGACAACATGCTGGCTACTCGTGGACGTCTAGATCGGGGTCTGGTTGTTCCATCCTCCCGCACCCTCTCTCCCGAACCTATGGAATTGGGAGGGATGGTGTGCAGGGAGACCGGAGGGGGTTCCCGCTCGAGCACCATTCATGGTCGCAGAGGGCACACTGCTGGTCGGTGCCGGGTTGGTTCTTCTGGGAATAGAGAAGGCAGGCAGGGCATTCTGGCTTCACCCCAGGTGAGTAGGCACCATTCTCATCCAGAGCCCTCTGCTGCACTAATGTTTGTCTATGTCTCTTTTCCTGATTTTTCACTGCATTCCCAGTATAAGGCGCTAGTAGATTCAGGTGCGGCTGGGAATTTCATTAATAAAAGTCTAGCTCATAGTTTAGGGATCCCTATTGTTCCTGTGGATATGCCTTTCCCTATTCATGCCTTAGATAGTCGACCATTAGGGTCAGGGTTTATCAGGGAGGTAACCGCATTACAGCCGTGCGTAATTGGCCGACTCCAACCACGGTAAAGGAGTTGCAGCGTTTTTTGGGGTTTTCCAATTACTACCGGAGGTTTATCCGGGGTTTTGGTCAGGTGGCAGCTCCCATTACCTCACTGCTAAAGGGGGGCCCGGTGCGCTTGCAGTGGTCGGCTGAGGCGAACAGGGCTTTTGAGCACCTGAAGACTCTATTTACCTCGGTGCCTGTGCTGGCTCATCCGGATCCCTCTTTGCCATTCATAGTGGAGGTGGACGCATCCGAAGCTGGGATAGGAGCAGTGCTCTCTCAGCGTTCGGGTACGCCACTGAAGCTTCGCCCCTGTGCTTTCTTTTCGAAGAAGCTCAGCCCGGCGGAGCGAAACTATGATGTGGGGAACCGAGAGCTGTTAGCTGTCGTAGAAGCTTTGAAGGTGTGTAGGCAGTGGCTTGAGGGGGCAAAACACCCTTTTCTCATCTGGACTGACCACCGCAATCTGGAGTACATCCAGTAGGTGAAGAGATTGAATCCTCGCCAGGCAAGGTGGGCCATGTTTTTCACTCGTTTTGTGTTTACTCTTTCTTACAGACCAGGCTCCCAGAACGTTAAGGCAGACGCATTGTCTCGGCTGTATGACACAGAGGAGCGATCCATGGATCCCACTCCCATACTCCCAGCTTCGTGTCTGGCGGCGCCTGTAGTGTGGGAGCTGGATGTGGCCATTGAGCGGGCGTCACGTGCAGAGCCCTCTCCCCCTGAGTGTCCAGCTGGTCGTCTGTACGTTCCGTCTGCTGTCCGCGACCGATTGATCTATTGGGCTCACACGTCACCCTCCTCTGGTCATCCTGGGATAGGTCGGACGATGCACTGTCTTGAAGGGAGGTACTGGTGGCCCACTTTAGCTAAGGATGTCAGGATTTATGTTTCTTCCTGCTCGGTGTGCGCCCAGTGCAAGGCTCCTAGACACCTGCCCAGAGGTAAGCTACAACCTCTACCTGTTCCTCAACGGCTGTGGTCGCACCTGTCGGTGGATTTTTTGACTGATCTTCCACCTTCACAGGGTTACACAACGATCCTGGTCGTTGTGGATCGGTTTTCAAAGTCCCGTCGTCTCCTCCTTTTGCCCGGTCTCCCTACGGCCTTACAAACTGCAGAGGCCCTGTTTACACACGTTTTCCGGCACTATGGGGTGCCTGAGGATATAGTGTCTGATCGGGGTCCCCAGTTCACATCAAGGGTCTGGAAGGCGTTCATGAAGCGTCTGGGGATCTCGGTTAGTCTTACCTCAGGTTTTCACCCCGAGAGTAATGGGCAGGTGGAGAGAGTTAACCAGGATGTGGGTATGTTTCTGCGGTCTTATTGCCAGGATCGGCCGAGGGAGTGGGCGAAGTTCGTGCCCTGGGCAGAGATGGCTCAGAACTCGCTACGTCACTCCTCCACTAACCTTACTCCCTTTCAATGTGTATTAGGGTATCAGCTGGTTCTGGCTCCTTGGCATCAGAGCCAGACCGAGGCCCCTGCGGTGGACAATTGGTTTCGGCACACTGAGGAAACCTGGGAGGCAGCCCATGTCCACCTTCAGCGTGCCATAAGGTGCCAGAAAATTGGCGCAGACCGTCGCCGCAGCGAGGTCCCAGTGTTCGCACCAGGGGACAGGGTCTGGCTCTCGACCTGAAACCTGCCCCTTCGCCTGCTCTGCCGGAAGCCACGCGTCAGGGGAGGGGGTACTATCACGGCTTCTACTGAAGTCGTTGCCTCTCCTTGTTCAGGCGGTGCTCGGCGTTCGACGTCACCGGTCTTCTAGCCATCATTGATCCATTTTTCATTTTCCATTGGTTTTGTCTTGTCTTCCCACACACCTGTTTTCAATCCCATTCATTACCTGTTGTGTTTTTAAAAAGGCAAGAGAAGGGTCATATTGAAGATTAGGTCCCTGTGTGAAATTCCTACGGCTTCCACAGGGCGTCAGCAGTCTATGTTCAAGGTTTCAGGCTTGTAAGTTCAAAAACAAATAAGAAATATCAGTTTTAGTACAGGGACACAGTCTTGGAAATGTGTGTTTGTGCGCGCCATGAAGACATTACGCACCCGCTAAAATCGGTTTCCTATTGAACACACTTTTTTTCTGAAAGACATATTACAGTTTGATTACATTTTAGGGTATCTGAGGAGTAAATAGAAACATATCTTGATTTGTTGAAAGAAAGTTTAGGGGTAGATTTCCGGATTCCTTTCGCTGCAAATTGGAATGAGTGGATTACTCAAATCGATGACGCTGAACTAAACTGACTTTTTGGGATATAAAAAGGATTTTATCTAACAAAATGACACTACATGTTAGAGCTGGGACCCTTTGGATGACAAATCAGTGGCAGATTTTTAAAAAGTAAGTGAATATTTTATCGTATGTGAATGTATGAAACCTGTGCTAGTGGAAAAATATTTTGATATGGAGCGCCGTCCTCAAACAATGCATGGCAAATTTTCGCTGTAATAGCTACTGTAAATTGGGCAGTGCAGTTAGATTAACAAGAATTTAACTTCTTGCGTCGAGCAATCCCGGATTTCAATGTTTTCAATGAGGAGACTCTCAGTTAGATAGTTTAGTTTTTCAAAAAATATTGTGTAAGACAAATCGCTCCGTTTTGTTCACGTTTGGCTATGAAAAAAACCTGTATCCAGTTATAGCCTCAAGCTCATTAGCATAACGTAACGTTAACTATTTATGAAAATCGCAAATGAAATGAAATAAATATGCTATCTCTCAATCTTAGCCTTTTCTTAACAACACTGTCATCTCAGATTTTCAAAATATGCTTTTCAACCACAAGCATTTGTATAAGAGTATTGATAGCTAGCGTAGCATTTAGCGTAGCATTTAGCGGGCAACATTTGCACAAAAAACAGAAAAGGATTCAAATAAAATCATTTACCTTTGAAGAACTTTGGATGTTTTCAATGAGGAGACACTCAGTTACATAGCAAATGTTCAGTTTTTCCTGAAAGATTCTTTGTGTAGGAGAAATCGCTCCGTTTTGTCACGTTTGGGTACCAAAAAAAACGAAAATGCAGTCATCAAAACGGCGAACTTTTTTCCAAATTAACTCCATAATATCGACTGAAACACGGCAAACGCTGTTTAGAATCAATCCTCAAGGTATTTTTCACATATCTCTTCATTGATATATCGTTTGTGGAAGCCTGCTTTCTTCTCTGAATCCCATGGAAAAATACATGCAGCTGAGTTTTGCGCACCAATTTCGGCGCAGCACACCGGGCGGACACCTGGTAAATGTGGTCTCTTATGGTCAATCTTCCAATGATATGCCTACAAATACGTCACAATGCTGCAGACACCTTGGGGAAACGATAGATCGGGCAGGCTCATTCCTTGCGCAATCACAACCATATAAGGAGACAATGAAAAACAGAGCCTCAAAAATCCTGCTCATTTCCTGTTTGAAGTTTCATCTTGATTTCGCCTGTAGCATCAGTTCTGGGGCACTCACAGATAATATCTTTGAAATTTTGGAAACGTCGGAGTGTTTTCTTTCCAAAGCTGTCAATTATATGCATAGTCAAGCATATTTTTGTGACAAAATATTGCACTTAAAACGGGAACGTTTTTTTATCCAATAATGGAATAGCGCACCTATAGATTCAAGATTTTTTAAGCTTTCAGCTGATATAAAACACTTAAATGTATATAAATGTTTCAAATCCATAAGAGTTATGATTATCTATTTGAATTGCGCGCCCTCCAGCTTCACCGGAAGTTGTCCCGCTAGCGGGACCCATAGCCCTGAGTATTAACTGACTTGTCTAGTTAAATAATCGTTACACCAAGAACATTTCTACGCCCTAATTTTGTAGTTGTAGTCTAACCAATCCCCAAACGGAGATAGAAATCTCATTGATTTATCAAGGCCAATCCCCATGCTTGACTCAGAGCAGAGCAAAATGTTGCTAAAATAGTTGTAGGCTTTTGCTTCAAATCCTATTGCTTCTCACTTCAATATGCTGTTTAAAACCTCTTAGAGATCGGGCTACTTTTTTCAACATTCTGTTAAAAATCGCGTAACATTTCAACGTCCTGCTACTCATGCCAGGAATATAGTATATGCATATGATTAGTATGTGAGCATAGAAAACTCTCTGGAGTTTCTAGAACTGGTTCAATGGTGTCTGTGACTATAACAGAACGAATTCCGTGGTCAAAATCGCAAGGAAACCTGATCACAAAATCGACAAAGAAAAAATCCATCCGCCAGTCTCGGTATTGTCTATGGCTTGCCATAAATGATAGGACTGGGCTTGCAATTCCTACAGCTTCCACACAATGTCGCCAGTGTTGTGATTACCAGGGCCCTTTATCCTTGGTCAGATCACTGAATAGCACATCCTGTCTTCAGGTGTGCACCCGGAAAAAATGTCCGTGAGAAAATGGACTTCGTTTTGAAAACTACTATCTATTGAATACAGATCGCTTCGTGATCAATTTGATCGTTTTTTAATGTTTACTAATACCTAAAGTTGGATTACAGAAGTAGATTGAAGTGTTTTGTCAAAGTTTATAGGCAACTTTTTTAATTTTAAAAAACAACATTGCGTTTAAAAACAGTGTTTTTCCTGGATCTGAAGGTCTTCGTAAATGGACATTTTGGGTATACAAGGACCGATTTAATCGAAGAAAAAAAAGACCCAATTGTGATGTTTATGGGACATATAGGAGTGCCAACAAAGAAGCTCATCAAAGGTAATGAATGTTTTATATTTTATTTCTGCGTTTTGTGTAGCGCCGGCTACGCTAATTCCTTTGTTTACGTCCCCTTCTGGTATTTCGGGGTTATGCATGCTATCAGATAATAGCTTCTCATGCTTTCGCCGAAAAGCATTTTACAAATCTGACTCATTGGCTAGATTCACAACGAGTGTAGCTTGAATTGAGTACCCTGCATGTGAGTTTTAATGAACGTTTGAGTGTTAACAAGTGCTATTATTAGCATTTGGCGTAGCGCATTTGCATTTATTGTTGGCAAGGTGGGGCGATTGCGTCTCGGGTGGGCCAGAGAGGTTAAAGAAATAGACCTACTGTAATGGGATTCTTCCGTCAAAGGAGAGGAGGAACAAAATGCGGCGTGGTTGAAATTCATGTGTAGTTTTCTTTTCCCTGCATGTGAGTTTTAATGAACGTTTGAGTGTTAACAAGTGCTATTAGCATTTGGCGTAGCGCATTTGCATTTATTGTTGGCAAGGTGGGGCGATTGCGTCTCGGGTGGGCCAGAGAGGTTAAAGAAATAGACCTACTGTAATGGGATTCTTCCGTCAAATGAGAGGAGGAACAAAATGCAGCGTGGTTGAAATTCATGTGTAGTTTTCTTATTAAAAACAAACATGAATAAACTACAAAAAACAACAAAAGTGTAAACCCAAAACAGTCCCGTGTGGCACAAACACTGAGACAGGAGACAATCACCCACAAAACCCAACACCAAACACAGAAACAGACAAACTAGACACACAACATAGAATGCCCACTCAGATCACACCCTGACCAAACAAAACATAGAAACATACAAAGCATACTATGGTCAGGGTGTGACAGTTCCCCCCTCCCCTCCCTATTGGGGAGGGTCTGGGTGGGCATCTGTCCACGGTGGCGGCTCTGATGCTGGACGTGGACCCCACTTCACCATAGTCTTAGTCCACCCCATTGTCCGCTTCTTTGGCCTCCTAACCATGGCGACCTTCTAAATGACCCCACTGGACTGAGGGCAGCTCGGGACAGAGGGGCGGAAGCTCTGGCAGCTCGGGAGAGAAGGGTGGATGCTCTGGCAGCTCGGGACAGAGGGGCGGAAGCTCTGGCAGCTCGGGACAGAGGGACGGAAGCTCTGGCACCTCGGGAAAGAGGGGCGGAAGCTCTGGCAGCTCGGGACAGAGGGGAGGAACCTCTGGCAGCACGGGACAGAGGGGCAGAAGCTCTGGCAGCTCTGGGCTGAGGGGCTCTGGCCCCTTTTGGGTTGAGGGGCTCTGGCGCCTCAGACTCCGGCGGTGCCTCAGACTCCGGCGGCGCCGGTCAAGCGGGAGACTCCGGCGGCGCCGGATAGGCGGGAGCTGTAGGGATGAGACGGAGAGACAGCCTGGTGCGGGGGGCTGCCACCGGAGGGCTGGTGCGTGGAGGTGGTACCGGATTTACTGGACCATGCAGGCGCACTGGAGCTCTTGAGCAGCGAGCCTGCTCAACCTTACCTGGTTGAATGCTCCCAGTCGCCCTGCCTGTGCGGCGAGGTGGAATAGCCCACACTGGGCTATGCAGGCGAACCGGGGACACCATGCGCAAGGCTAGTGCCATGTAAGCCGGCCCAAGGAGAAGCACTGGAGACCAGATGCGTAGAGCCGGCTTCATGGCACTTGGCTCGATGCCCACTCTAGCCCGGCCGATACGCAGAGCTGGTATGTACCACACCGGGCTATGCACCCGCACTGGGGACACTGTGCGCTTCACAGCATAACACGGTGCCTGTCCGGTTTTCTGGCCCCCCGGTAAGCACAGGAAGTTGGCGCAGGTCTCTTACCTGGCTTCGCCACACTTCCTGTGTGCCTCCGCCAAAACATTTTTGGGGCTGACTCTCGGGCTTCCATCCACGCCGCCGTGCTCGTTTCTCCAACTCCATTCTCCTATAACCCTCCTCGCACTGCTCCAGCGAATCCCAGGCTGGCTCCGACACTCTCCCTGGGTCGACCGCCCACCTGTCTATCTCTTCCCAAGTCGTATAGTCCTGACTTCGCTGCTCCTGCTGCCGCTGCCTGTCACCACGCCGCTTGGTCCTGTTTTGGTGGATGATTCTGTAATGGGATTCTTCCGTCGAAGGAGATGAGAATCAAAATGCAGCGTGGTTGAAATTAATGTTTGTTTTTAACCTCTTGAAACTCCCCATCCCGGATCCGGGATTGTGACTAAGCCTCAGGCTCATTAGCATAACGCAACGTTAACGATTTCTGAAAATCGCAAATAAAATTAAAATAATGCGTTTTTTGCTCTCAAGCTTAGCCTTTTCTTAAAAACACTGTCATCTCAGATTTTCAAAATATGCTTTTGAACCATAGAAATTGACTAATTTGTGTAAGAGTATGCAAAGCTAGCATAGCATTTTGTGTAGCATGTAGCACGCAACATTTTCACAAAAGCCAGATAACCAAATAAATAAAATCATTTACCTTTGAAGAGCTTCTGATGTTTTCAATGAGGAGACTCCCAGCCACATACCAGATGCGCAGTGTTTCCTGAAAGCGTCTGTGTGTAGGAGAAATCGTTCCGTTTTCTACATTGCGCCTGGCTACCGAAACGAACCGAAAATGCAGTCACCTACAACGTGAAACTTTTTCCGGATTAACTACATAATATCGACCGAAACATGGCAAACGTTGTTTGGAATCAATCCTCAAGGTGTTTTTTCACATATCTCTTCATTGACATGCAGTTCGTGGAAGCTTGCTTCACTCTCTGTGCCCCATGGAAAAATACTGGCAGGTGACTTTTGCGCACCAATTTCGGCGCAGGACACCGGGCGGACACATGGTAAATGTGGTCTCTTATGGTCAATCTTCCAACGATCTGCCTACAAATACGTCACAATGCTGCAGACACCTTGGGGAAACGACAGAAAGGGCAGACTCATTCCTCTTGCGTTCACAGCCATATAAGGAGATCATGAAAGACAGAGCCTCAAAAATCCTTGTCATTTCCTGGATGCCAAGTCATCTTGGTTTTGCCTGAAGCTCACGTTAAAGGGCACGCACAGAGAAGATATTTGTATTTCTGGACACGTCAGTGTTTTCTTTCGAACAGTAGCAATTATATGCATAGTCGAGCATCTTTTTGTGACAAAATATCTTGTTTAAAACGGGAACGTTTTTCTTCCAAAAATGAAATAGCGCCACCATAAGTGTAAGAGGTTAATAAGAAAACTATACATGAATAAACTACAAAAAACAACACACGTGTAAACCCGAAACAGTCCCGTGTGGCACAAACACTGACACAGGAGACAATCACCCACAAAACCCAACACCAAACAGGCTACCTAAATATGGTTCCCAATCAGAGACAATGACTAACACCTGCCTCTGATTGAGAACCATATCATGCCAAACACAGAAACAGACAAACTAGACACCCATCATAGAATGCCCACTCAGATCACAACCTGAACATACTATGGTCAGGGTGTGACACCTACACCACTTTTAACAGCACATTACTCAACACTAGTGAGACTCATGTTACCTATGGTAGGCCTAGAGTATATACAGAAATATGATGTGACTCTCCACCAATTTTCTTTTTTAATTTAACCTTTATTTTACTAGGCAAGTTAAGAACAAATTCTTATTTTCAATGACGGCCTAGGAACAGTGGGTTAACTTCCTATTCAGGGGCAGAACGCCAGAATTGTACCTTGTCAGCTTGGGGGTTTGAACTTGCAACCTTTTGGTTACTAGTCCAGTGCTCTAACCACTAGGCTACCCTGCCGCCCCAATAATTTAGAGGATTGGAGGATTCTAAATTAAAACTAAAAGCCGCCTCATGAGTCTCCCAGTGGCATTTTGCATTGCAAGGTGGTGACTTAGACAGCTGCGCCACTCGGGTGGCCCCATCCACAAAGTATCAATAAACAGAGAGGTGTTAGTAAAGGTATATTGTCCTGCTAATAGCCCATTATGGGCTATTATAATACTGTACATGGTGTCCAGGTCAGGATAACCAAAACATTAATTTATTACAGACTATCAGAAATAATGTTGGCACTTATTTAATTTGATCCAAAGCCATGAATGAGTGAATCAGTCAGCTTTATGTAGGTACCACTATATGACTGTGCAATCAACCTGATAATATATAAAGATATTTTGGAGATAATTTCATTTTCAAAAAACGAAAGTGAGCGATTATAATCTGAATAAAGGCAAAAATAATATTTTTAAAGCCAAAACAATTATTTCTGTTTTTAGAGGGACAGAAACACTGGGCCAATTGTGTGCCGCTCTATGGGACTCCCAATCATGGTCAGATGTGAAACATAAACGTAATAATACTTTTATATTTGTATTATTTGTTTTGTATTTGCTGGTGGATTAAAGTGAAATTGCAACCAATCACAGCCGGTTGTGATAGAGCCTAAATAGCTAAGAGATACATTTGAGGATATAATTCTCCCCCTACACTCCTTCTAGGCAAGTCTATTGTCCAGCTACTTGCTAATAGCCATAATGGCGCTGTACAACGTGACCGTGTGTGTTTGAAAGAGCATTTTCCAGTAAGCAACAATTTGTTGACCTTCATTAGAGAACTTTGTTCCAATATTTCTGTAATTCAGAGATATTTATTCCCATAGTAATTCATTATGGATCCATAACTAAATAAACATCGCATTTGGAAAGAGTATTTTTATCATTATTTTCTGAACTAAAGCATAAAGATGTCATTTTTAGTTACATTGATATTAGTTTGAATGTGCAGACTGGGGCTAAGAACAGCAGGGAACATTTCCGTAGTCAGCATTGCCCCTTAATAGTGTTGCTCTGTGCTACTCAGTGTGGCAGGGTGGAGTTTACCCCCCATGGGTTAGGTCCGTCTTCTGTGCGCGGCTCTGCGGGCCATCCTTTCCCCCTGCCCTCATGCCTTGAACCTCGCACACTTTCAATGGATACAGCTTGAGAACTGCAAGGCAATCCCATTGTGCGCCACTCGGGAGCCATGACCAATATGACTAATGTATATTGTCCTGATAATAACAGGGTTAATAATATATCTGTGAGAATATCCAAGTGTTTTATTTTATAGAATTCTTATTATTAATTAAATAATTTCTTAAACCTCTTGAAGCGAGGGGGCACTATTTTTATGTTTGGAAAAATAATGTTCCCAAAGTAAACGGCCTATTTCTCAGGACCAGATGCTAGAATATGCATATAAATGACAGATTAGGATAGAAAATGGTTGATATCCCTTTAAATGGAGCAAAGGGAGGCTATAGAACATGGAGTTTTCAAAATAGAAGCCACTTCCTGTTTAGTTTTTCCTCTGGGTTTCGCCTGCAATATAAGTTCTGTTATACTCACAGAAAATATTTTGATAGTTTTGGAAACTTTCGAGTGTTTTCTATCCAATACTAATAATACTAGGCTTATATTAGCAACTGAGACTGAGGAGCTGGCCGTTTACAATGGGCACCTTTTCATCCAAGCTACTCAATGCCCTGGGGCGGCAGGGTAGCCTAGTGGTTAGAGCATTGGACTAGTAACCAAAATCTGTCGTTCTGCCCCTGAACAGGCAGCTAACCCACTGTTCCTAGGCCGTCATTGAAAATAAGAATTTGTTCTTAAGTGACTTGCCTAGTTAAATAAAGGTAAATGATAATAATAATAATAATAATAATAATAATACTGCCCCTGCAGCCATAAAAAGTTAAAGATTGCAATTGATAAAGTGCTTTTATCCACACTCGACCCCACCCCCAATTAATACATTTGGGCACAGTCGATAGCATGCTGGACTTCTAGAATGTTGTGGGTTTCGAAACCTGCTCCCTGCTTGTTTCATTACAATGTTTCTCGTCTTTTTCATAGTTACAATGTGTAATCATTGATGTCCCAGGAGCAGGAATGGTAAACACTGTTTAAGTGTTTAATGAATGAGTTTGATACACATGGTATTGGATATGGCTGAAAAAACTTTCTAAATAGCGATTTTCCTAAATTAACTTTATGACAAAAACATATGCACAATCTTTTGTCTCTACATTAACTAACGTATTCCTCTCAATTGTACATTTTTTGCTTGACTCGTTATGACGTTGTAACTACTTACATTTGCATCATGTAATGTTTTGTCAGCCATCTTTGCTGAAGTCACCAGGGACGGGTGGCCCAAGTCAAATTTGTCATTGTAACCACTCATCATATAAAAACCTTGGGACCCAAATGCATAATGAGTGCTCCCCCCTTGTGGTGGTCTGGAGCAATGAAGCCATGACGCTGGGTACTCGCAACTCTTAAAGGAGGAACCACTGTACCTCACTCAGGTTTTAGCTCAGGTTGCATGGCCTTAACTTATGTATGGAATACTATATGATAAGTGCACGTGTAACAGTATAAAAGTATGCTAATGTACTGGTGTGAAGACACTTGGGCAGTGATGTAAAATACTTTAAAGTACTACTGAAGTAGTTTTTTGTGGTATCTGTACATTACTTTACTATTTATATTTTTGGTAACTTTTACTTCACTACATTCGTAAAGAAAATAATGTACTTTTTACTCCATACATTTTCCTTGACACCCAAAAGTTATTGTTACATTTTGACAGGAAAATTGTCCAATTCAAACACTTATCAAGAAAACATCACTGGTCATCCATACTGCCTTTGATCTGGCAGACTCACTAAACACAAATGCTTCATTTGTAAATTATGTCAGTGTTGGAGCGTGCCGCTGGCTATTCATCATTAAAAACATAGAAAATTGTGCCTTCTGGTTTGCTTAATATAAAGAAGTTGAAATGGTTTATATTTGCACTTTTACTTTTGATACTTAAGTACATTGTACGCTGGTTTATAATTTACACTTTTACTTAAGTTTACTTTTTAAGTATGACAATTTAGTACTTTTGTTTCTTTTGTTACTTTTGTTTCCTTGTTGTAGGCTACTACCACGTTTAGTCTTTAGCACATGACCTCATTAGAATCCTTAAAGAGATGGGTAGGACTGGCTTAAGATGGTGTGAACAATGCTGAATGGGTGTAGATAAAGGAGAGCTCTCAAGTACGTACCAAGACATTCAAAGGCCCTTTTCTCAAAAGTGAGTTTGCAAGTGTATCAATTTTGTATAATTACTTTCCCAATGTTCCTCAAATGCAGTGTATGATATACCATTGTGTATCACTGAGGCTCTACTTTTATCCAATGTAAAAAAACTAATCTAATTTTCCTACATAAGACCGAATCCAGGTGGTGTGTCACATTTATTCAAATTTGTACTCAACACATTTACTAAACTGATGGCCTAAGGCTTACATGTGGTGAGAGAGCAATTGCATCAACAAGGTTCCATTGCTCATTGTATGCATTTGAGATTTTAAACAAAATAATTATAGTTACAGTACATGTTCCTATAGTAATTAATCAGTTATGGAAATTACTCTGAACAAATCAATTTCAACTTTCATAGCATATGCCTATATTTTCACTTATCTTGTGTGACTGAATCATTGCACAGAATGTCAAGAGGCTCTCAAAAACAAATCTGTTTCTAAGTAGTAAACAGGTTTGACCTTCTGCTCCTCATTTCAGAGGCAGACATGTAATGATATGCGAAAGTTGACAAGGTTACCAATTTTACCAGGTCTGCTTAAAATAATTGTGACCGACAGTTTCGGTATCAATAGCAAAATGTAAACAGCTAGAAAATAGTTTATCATATACCACAGCTGAGGAACAATGGGAAAGTAATTATTCTTTGAAAGTTGATAAACTGTTTTTGGAGAAAATGGCCCTTGATTGTTTTGGTACAGTACACCTAATGGAGAGCTCTTCTTTGTCTACAACCATTCAGAATTGTTCACACTCTCTTAATCTTGATACTCCCCATCCCGGATCCGGGATCGTGAATAAAGCCTCAGGCTCATTAGCATAACGCAACGTTAATGATTTCTGAAAATCGCAAATAAAATGAAAATAATGCGCCTGCTCTCAAGCTTAGCCTTTTCTTAACAACACTGTCATCTCAGAGTTTCAAAATATGCTTTTGAACCATAGCAAATCAATCATTTGTGTAAGAGTATTGCAAGCTAGCTTAGCATTTTGCGTAGCATTTAGCATGCAACATTTTCACAAAAACCAGATAACCAAATAAATAAAATCATTTACCTTTGAAGAGCTTCGGATGTTTTCAATGAGGAGACTCTCAGTTACATAGCAAATGTTCAGTTTTTCCTGAAAGAATCATTATGTAGGAGAAATCGCTCCGTTTTGTACATCACATTTGGCTACCGAAACGAACCGAAAATTCAGTCACCAAAACGTCAAACTTTTTCCGAATTAACTCCATAATATCGACAGAAACATGGCAAACGTTGTTTAGAATCAATCCTCAAGGTGTTTTTTCACATATCTCTTCATTGATATGCAGTTCGTGGAAGCCTGCTTTCCCCTCAGAATCGCATGGAAAAATACCAGCAGCTGAAAATGACGCACCAATTTCGACGGAGGACACCGGGCGGACACCTGGAAAATGTAGTCTCTTATGGTCAATCTTCCAATGATATGCCTACAAATACGTCACAATGCTGCAGACACCTTGGGGAAACGACAGAAAGGGCAGGCTCATTCCTCTCGCATTCACAGCCATATAAGGAGACAATGGAAAACGGAGCCTCAAAAATCCTGCTGATTTCCTGGTTGCCGTTTCATCTTGGTTTTGCCTGTAGCTCCCGTTCTAGGGCACCCACAGACAATATCTTTGCAGTTCTGGAAAATTAAGAGTGTTTTCTTTCCAAAGCTATCAATTATATGCATAGTCGAGCATCTTTTTGTGACAAAATATCTTGTTTAAAACGGGAACGTTTTTCATCCAAAAATGAAATTGCGCCCCCAGAGTTTCAAGAGGTTAAGCTAGCCCACCACAGGAGTCGCTAGTGCTCGATGAGACAAGGATATCCCTGCCGGCCAAACCCTCCCTAAACCAGACGACGCTGGGCCAACTGGTCGCAGCCGGCTGCGACAGAGCCTGGGCTCGAACCCAGAATCTCTGGTGGCACAGCTAGCACTGCAATGCAGTGCCTTAGACCACCCGGGAGGCCAGATAGGTCACTATTGTCTTGACATGTACACATCTTCTTGAAATACAATCGATGGCCGTAATCACCCACAGACACCTGTTAATTTGATGGGTCATGTAATAATCCGGCTGAATCGGAGTCTTTTGTTTAGACATGTAGCTAGCTACCTAAACAAAGAACTGGCATAGCACCAACTCATACTACTACCAATACACACACTGTCATAGCTGTAGTATGAATCTGCAGGTAGCTAAAGCTAACAAACTAGGTTAAATGTTAACTAGCAATGCAAATGGCTTCTGATTCAAATAATAGTATGACAGATCATACTCGTAACGTTATCTAGCGAGCCAGCAGTATGCTTTTCCTTGCAATAAAAATTAATTTCTGAATAAGTTTGAAACTTATATCGGGAAAATGTAGCTAGACTCTTACCCATATACATTAGATGAACGCTTCACGGCAGATTGGAACCATTTAATTCCTTTTTGTTTCTAGCTACATCTTGTTTGGCCAGCTTTGTGTCAAGTCACTCTGGTTCACACTGACCGTGGCATGTGCAGAAAGTAGCTTCACTTCACTTTCACTTTTTCCTACTGATCTGTCAATAGCACCTGCTATATTCAGGCTGTCAAAAGTAGCAAAACATTTGTAGTTCTCGATGGCTAACATTATATCTTTCAAAAACGGCGCGGTAGAAAGGGTTGTCAACACATACTGAGCAGCTCACATTATAGACCGAATCGTGCTAAATGACCAATCCAAACTCATCTCCTGGCATGTCCTGCCCATACATTATCTCAGCCAATCATGGCTAGTGGGAAGATTCCTGTTTTTTCCATGGTTAAAACAACTAGGCTCATAATTTAACAAATGTTTTCATATTTATGGGTGGAATACAAGTTTGTTATTAAGGCTCTTGAAAGTATTCCAGAAGGAATTACGCCAAAAAACGCATTTTGATAAAAAATCTTGGTTTACTTTCAAAAGCTGCTCCTGTGAAGTAGTGATGTTCGACATACGCCTAGTTTCATACGCTGAGTCACTATTTTGATTGCTCAAACTTTTTAAACTGTACAAATTTGTTTTGAAATATCTTCATGTTATTTAAAAATTGTTTCTCGTTAAAATGTTTGCAGAGTTCAGTCTGTACCATTTGTATAGCATTTACATGTTATACATGGCATCATTGTAGAATTCACCACCTGTATGTGTAAATATTAAATACTGACATTCGATTTTTCTGATGTATTCCAAACAGAAATGAACCATTTAAAGTTTTTGTCGTCTGTGGATGATGCATCAAACGTGATAGCTGGCTTTCTATAAAAAAACAAAGCACCGTTACTATTCCTCAAACATGTTTCTATATTCTAGGCCTTATGTTTCTTCCTTCAACAGAATGTCAACATTTTTATAATGTCTGGACATCATTTTGACAGAACTGAACAGAGGAACAATTCTCCTCAGACCCACATGAGATTGAATAGAAAGAATACTGGGCATGAACATCTCATAAGGACGCAATCCTGTCTGCAGTATTACGGTTTACATTTTTCATTGTATATCAAATACATCTTTGACTAACACCTCGCAAGCAGGGTATTCATTAGTTACATACTCTTTCTCTGTCTGTCTCCCTTTCTACCTAGCCTCTCTCGCTCTCTCCCTCTCCTCCTCCCAGTGGTTGGTTGAGTGCCATAAGATAGGTAGAGGGTAGAGGCTCTATTGGTCGACATTGTACGTGCTACAACCCAACTTTGCTATTTTGTGACTTTCTTTGTAAAGAAAGTTCACACCATTATCCCTTATGACCACCAAGAACATTTAAGATATGAATTGACAGGTACTAACTTCGACTTTTACGTCATCTCAGACTTAACTGTTCCCTTGTTTACACCAGACCCTGCTCCATTGTTCTGGCTACCCAAGCACTGCAGGCGAAAATACCTCTCTGTTTTATTGTCAACTGTCCAGTCACTTGAGAACAAGATGAATGGGCTCTGTTCAAGAGTTTCCTACCAATGGGACGTGAAAAGCTGTAATATTTGACGCTCTTCAGAAACTTGGCTGATGGGTGATTTGAACCCACAACTCTACGGTTTCTCCATGCTTCGCCACAATCAGTCAGTGGACTCGGGAAAAACCAAAGGAGGAGGGATGTGCCTCTTTGTAAACAACAAATGCCCTCCTTCAAGTGTGAAGGAAGTCTCAAGCTTTTGCTCAACTGAACTACAATATCTCTTGGTAAATTGCAGACCTTTTAATCTACCAAGAGACTTTTAATGTAAAAACCATCACTGCTGTCTACAGCCCACCACAAAACAAGAATGTCACTAATCAGGCACTCAATGAGCTGTACAAGGCCATAGACAAACAAGAAAATATACACCCAGAGGCAGCATTTCTAGTGTGGGGAGACTAAAATGTGTTTTACCCCACTTTTACCAACACGTCTCCTGCGTCATAAGAGGCGCTAACACTCTGATCACTTTTACTTTACTCACAGAAAGGCACTGCCTTCATCAAATCAGACCATGACTCCATCCTCCTGCTTCCTGTTTACATGCAAAAACTCAAACAGGAAGTACTAGTGACGCTCTCAGTACCGAAGTGGTCCGACTAAGTGGACACTAAGCTATAAGACTGCTTCGCAAGCACAGACTGGGATATGTTCAGGAATTCATTTGATAATATTGAGGAGTTTACCACATCAGTCACAGGTTTCACCGATAAGTGCATTGACAACGTAATCCCCAAAGTGGCCATACATAAGTACCCTAACCAAAAGCCATGGATTAGACGCATTATCCGCACCGGGTTAAAGGCTAGCACTACCGCTATCAAGGACACTTATAATTTAGCCTATGACCTCCGACGTGCCATCAAACATGGAAAAGGTCAATATAAAACTAAGAGAGTATCCTACTACACCGGCTCCGACGTGCGTCGGAAGTGGCAGGGTTTGCAGACAATTGTGGATTACAATGGGAAACACAGCCATGAGTTGCCCAGTTACCTAAATCTCCCAAACAAGCTGAATGCCGCCTTTGCAGCAAACAACCCTGAACCAGGCATGAGAGCCCCTCCTGTCCCGGACTATTTGATCTCACCAGGCTTGTCATGGCACACATCAACACCATCATCCCATTCACCTTAAACCCACTTCAAATCACATACTGCCCCAACAGATCCACAGATGACACAATCTTTATTGCAATCCACACTGCTCTCTCCACCTGGACAAGAGGAATATATCTGTGAGAATGCTGTTCACTGACCTCAGTTCAACGTTCAACACCATAGTCCCCTCCAAGCTCATCACCAAGCTCGGGACCCAAGGACCAACCACCTCCCTCTGCAACTGGATCCTGGACTTTCTGACTGGCTGCCACCAGGTGGTGAGGGTAGGTAACAACACATCTGCCACTCTGATCCTCAACACAGGGGCCATCAGGGGAGTGTGCTTTGTCCCCTCCTGTATTCCATTTTCACCCACGTCTGTGTGGCAACGCACAACTCTGACACCATCAAGTTTACTGATGACCAATGTTCCCCTCAGCCCGCCGCTCAGAAGAAATATGAGCCAGCGCAGATAAGCACGAGATCGAACTTCACTCAACTTTCTACAATTTTCCCCTTCATTTAACCAATCAGAGCTGGATTAGGCATACATGCAAATAGCCACTTCCATATATGGATCTGTGCCATTCAATTGGAACAGGACTGTGTTTAGGCTACAGTATGAGCCGTCGCGAATAGATGCACTTGTTTTGATATCAAAGTGAGAGCTGGATGTAGGTAGGCACCTGTGCATATTTTTTTCAGATTATTTGCTAGTTAGTGAGTTATTAGCCAAGTTAAAGCTAATTTCTTGTCAACAATAGGGAGTGAATGCGTCCTTCAAAGGCAAAAAATGCATGCATTTCTAGCCATCTTTGAAAAGCGATTCAGGTAAAGAGATTATTGATGTTTTAAAGGGGAAGTGTTCGATTTTGAGATGGTCTAAGCTAATAGGTAGAGCGGAGCATAATTTGTCTTATTTTCTGTAATAACAGTATGGGGATAATATTGAATTTTATTTTGGAAAGTGTTATCTTGTGTCAAACACAACATTTTCAGTCACCTTGTCTGAAGGGCAAGTGGATAAACAGGTTCATTTCAAGCCCTACATGTTTTAAGTCCAATAGAATGTAGGTATTGAACTCCACACATTGGCTGGATGTAGGCTGGATGATAGAATAGTTATTTCCATCTTAAAATGTTTTGGGATGCATTTTGTCCAATGTTTTTGATAGTAAGTCACTCTGGTAGGCCTACATTAGGATGAAATAGCCACAGTGCCCTACTTGGCCAATGTTAAAACTGTAACTTAAAGTGAGTATAGCCTCAGTGTTACCAGTAAACACGCACTGGAAGTTGCACATCATTTTTAAGTTTACGTTCTGCAGACCTGAAATTTGCTCAGTGCTCCAAAACATTTTGATGGAACATTGCTGACGACACGACAATGAATATGGCCTACAGGGAGGTCAGAGATCTGGCAGTGTGGTGCCAGGACAACAACCTCTCCCTCAACGTCAGCAAAACAAAGGAGCTGATCGGGGACGACAGGAACCGGAGGGGCGACCACGGTCCCATCCACATCAAGTACTTAACATGGTCCTCTCACAACAGCACAGTCATGAATTTATACAGTTCCACTATTGAGAGCATCTCGACTGGCTGCATCAACGCTTGGTATGGCAACTTCACCGCCCTCGATCGCAAAGCGCTATGGAAGGTGGTGCGGATGGCCCAGTAAATCACTGGGGCCGAGCTCCCTGCCATCCAAGCCATAGACTGCTCACTCTGATACCGCAAGGCAAGTGGTACCGCAGCACCAAGTCTGGGACCAAAAGGCACCTGAACAGCTTCTACTCCAAACCATAAGACTGCTGAACAGTTCATTTTTTATCAAATGGCTACCCGGACTATTGCATTGACCATTTCACTGACTCTATGGACACTCACTGGACTCTACCAATACACTCAGACGTACTTACACTCCAACACACAACATAAGCTTTCACACAAACACATGCATATTGATCACACACAAATACTTTCACACTCACAACATGCGCTGCTACCACTATGTTTATCATATATATTGATTGCCTTGTCACTTTTACCCCTATCTACCCATGCACATTGACTCCTTGTATAAAGAACATTTTATTATTTGTGCATTTCTAATAACCAATTTATGTGTTCTATTCATGTGCTTTTCTAATATCCAATTTATGTGACTGATTGAACAAATACTCACAGTATCTCCCATTTGGCAGTATGCCCACAACCTTGTTTTGAGAAAGGCATATTTCAAGGTCTCAGCTTAGAAATAAGAAGCCTTGTGAGGTATTGGTATGTCACATGCATGACCCAGTATTGTTTGGTCATATGATGCTGACAATAAATAGTGATTAACTTCTTCGATATAGGGGGCGCTCTTTTAATTTTTGGATAAAAAAACATTCCCGTTCAAGATATTTTGTCACGAAAAGATGCTCGACTATGCATATAATTGACAGCTTTGGAAAGAAAACACTCTGACATTTCCAAAACTACAAAGATATTGTCTGTGAGTGCCCCAGAACTAATGCTACAGACGAAACCAAGATGAAATGTCATACAGGAAATGCCCCAGATTTTGAATGCGCTGTGTTCCAATGTCTCCTTATATGGCTGTGAATGCGCCAGGAATGAGCCTACACTTTCTGTCATTTCCCCAAGGTCTCTGCAGCATTGTGACGTATTTGTAGGCATATCATTGGAAGATTGACCATAAGCGACTACATTTACCAGGTGTCCGCTTGGTGTCCTCCGTCGAAATTATTGCACAATCTCCAGCTGCATCCACTTTTCCATTTGGTTCAGAGGAGAAAGGCAACTGCCACGAATTATATATCATTGAATAGATATGTGAAAAACACCTTGAGGATTGATTCTAAACAACGTTTGCCATGTTTCTGTCGATATTATGGAGTTAATTTGGAAAAAAGTTTGGCGTTGTAATGACTGAATTTTCTGGGGTTTTCTTAGCCAAACGTGATGAACAAAACGGAACGATTTCTCCTACACAAAAAATCTTTTTGGAAAAACTGAACATTTGTGTCACGCCTTGGTCTTAGTATTTTGTGTTTTAGTTTATTAGTTAGTCAGACCAGGGTGTGACATGGGGTTATTATGTATTGTATTTTCGTATTGGGGTTTGTAGTGTTTGGGATTGTAGTTGATTAGGGGTGTGTGTGTGTTAAATAGGTTGGCTGCCTGAGGCGGTTCTCAATCAGAGTCAGGTGATTCTCGTTGTCGCTGATTGGGAACCGTATTTAGGTAGCCTGGTTTTCGCCTTGTATTTCGTGGGTGATTGTTCCTGTCTCTGTGTAGTGTGCACCAGTCAGGCTGTAATAGGTTTCACGTTCTGTTTGTTGTTTTTGTATTTATTAGTTGTTCATGTATAGTTCGTTCGTTTGTCTTCACTATTAAACATGAGTAACTTACACGCTGCATTTCGGTCCGACTTTCTTTCAACTAAAGAAGAACGCCGTTACAGAATCACCCACCAAACACGGACCGAGCAGCGTGTCAACAGGCAGGAGCAGCGCAAAGAGGAGCCGCGTTTTAAGGATTTCTGGACATGGGAGGAAATCCTTGACGGAAGAGGACACTGGGCTAAACCAGAGGAGTGTAGCCGCCCAAAAGTGCAGCAGGCGAAGAGGAAACAGGAGCTAAACGACAGGCAACGACAGCTGGAGAATCAAAGGGAGGTGGAATTATTCAGAGAATGGACATGGGATTTAACGACGTGGGAAGAAATAGACAGGTGGGCGGCCGACCCAGAGAGAGTGCCGGAGCCCGCTTGGGATTCACTGGAGCAGTGCGAAGAGGGCTATAGAAGAATGGAGTTGAAAAGAACGTCACGGCGTCGCAGAGCGAAAACCGAAAAGCAGCCCCAAACATTTTTTTGGGGGGGGCTATCAGGGAGTATGGCTGCGTCAGGTAGGAGACCTGCGCAATCTCCCTGTGCTTACCGGGGGGCTAGATAGACCGGGCAGGCACCGTGTTATGCAGTGGTGCACACGGTGTCCCCAGTGCGGGTGCATAGCCCGGTGCGGTATATTTCAGCTCCGCTTATCGGCCGGGCTAGATTGAGCGTCGAGCCAAATGCCATGAAGCCGGCTCTACGCATCCTGTCTCCAGTGCGTCTCCTTGGGCCGGTTTACATGGCACCAGCCTTGCGCTCGGTGTCTCCGGTTCGCCTACATAGCCCAGTGCGGGCTATTTCTCCTCACAGCACTGGCAGGGCAACCGAGAGTATTCAACCAGGTAAGGTTGGGCAGGCTCAAGAGCTCCAGTGCGCCTGCACGGTCCGGTCTATCCAGAACCACCTCCACACCCCAGCCCTCCAGTAGCAGCTCCCCGCACTAGGCTTCCTGTGCGTGTCCTCGGCCAAATACCACCAGTGCCAGCACCACGCATCAGGCCTACAGTGCGCCTCGCCTGTTCAGCGCAGCCAGCGCTTCCTCCCTCTCCTGCGCTGTTGGAGTCTCCCGTCTGTTCAGCGGTTCTAGAGCCTTCCTCCTCTACAGCGCTGCCGGAGCCTCCTGTCTGTATAGAGCAGCCTAAGCTGCCAGTCTACATTGAGCAGCCAGAGCTGTCAGTTTGCATAGAGCAGCCTGAGCTGCTAGTCTGCATGGAGCAGCTAGTCTGCATGGAGCAGCCAGAGCTGCCAGTCTGCAAAGAGCTGCCAGTCTGTATAGAGCTGCCAGTCTGCAAGGAGCTGCCAGTCTCCATGAAGCCGCCAGAGCTGTCAGTCAGTATGGAGCAGCCAGAGCCGTCAGTCAGCATGAAGCAGCCAGATCTGCCAGTCATCCAGACTCTTCCAGATCCGCCAGACAGCCAGACTCTTCCAGATCTGCCAGTCAGCCAGACTCTTCCAGTCAGCCAGACTCTTCCAGATCTGCCTGTCAGCCAGACTCTTCCAGATCTGCCAGTCAACCAGACTCTTCCAGATCTGCCAGTCAACCAGACTCTTCCAGATCTGCCAGTCAACCAGACTCTTCCAGATCTGCCAGTCAACCAGACTCTTCCAGATCTGCCAGTCAACCAGACTCTTCCAGATCTGCCAGTCAGCCAGGACCCGCCAGTCAGCCAGGATCCGCCAGTCAGCCAGAATTCGCCAGTCAGCCAGGATCCGCCAGTCAGCCAGGATCTGCCGGATTCTACTGCCTGGCTGGGCTTTTTCTCAGTACTGGGCTTTTTCTCAGTACTGGGCTTTTTCTCAGTGCTGGGCTGCCTCTCAGTGCTGAGCTGCCCCTCAGTCCCGAGCTGCCCCTCAGTCCCGAGCTGCCCCTCAGTCCCGAGCTGCCTCAGTCCCGAGCTGCCCCTCAGTCCCGAGCTGCCCCTCAGTCACGAGCTGCTCCTCTGTTATGTAGGGTTCTGGGTGAGGACTATTCGGCCATGGTCGGCGGTTAGGGTGGATTATCCATGGACGCGAAGGGGAGGAACAATGACATTTATGAAGTGGGGTCCACGTCCGGAGCCGGAACCGACACCATGGACAGACGCCCACCCGGACCCTCCCTATGGTTTTGAGGTGCGTTCGGGAGTCCGCACCTTAGGGGGGGGGGGGCTCTGTCACGCCTTGGTCTTAGTATTTTGTGTTTTAGTTTATTAGTTAGTCAGACCAGGGTGTGACATGGGGTTATTATGTATTGTATTTTCGTATTGGGGTTTGTAGTGTTTGGGATTGTAGTTGATTAGGGGTGTGTGTGTGTTAAATAGGTTGGCTGCCTGAGGCGGTTCTCAATCAGAGTCAGGTGATTCTCGTTGTCGCTGATTGGGAACCGTATTTAGGTAGCCTGGTTTTCGCCTTGTATTTCGTGGGTGATTGTTCCTGTCTCTGTGTAGTGTGCTCCAGACAGGCTGTAATAGGTTTCACGTTCTGTTTGTTGTTTTTGTATTTATTAGTTGTTCATGTATAGTTTGTTCGTTTGTCTTCACTATTAAACATGAGTAACTTACACGCTGCATTTCGGTCCGACTTTCTTTCAACTAAAGAAGAACGCCGTTACAATTTGCTATCTAACTGAGAGTCTCCTCATTGAAAACATCCGATGTTCTTCAAAGGTAAATGATTTTATTTGAATGCTTTTCTTGTTTTTGTGAAAATGTTGCCTGCTGAATGCTAGGCTTAATGCTATGCTAGCTATCAATACTCTTACACAAATGCTTGTGTAGATATGGTTGAAAAGCATATTTTGAAAATCTGAGATGACAGTGTTGTAAACAAAAGGCTAAGCTTGTGAGCCAATATATTTATTTCATTTCATTTGCGATTTTTATGAATAGTTAATGTTGCGTTATGCTAATGAGCTTGAGGCTATGATTACGCTCCCGGATACGGGATTGCTCGACGCTAGAGGTTAATTTAAGATTGACTTTGAGTGTCGCTGTGTAGAATTTCTATGACAATTTGTCGTCAATGAACAGGTTCATTGATTCTTGCCTGGGAGGTTTCCAGTGGCGGTCTGCGAGGGAAACCGTTGAAGCATTTTATGAAGTGTGAAGGAAATTCCCGTCTGACCAAAAGACGACAAGATCAACCCAGACCAGACCCTTACTGTGGGCTGCCCAGGAGGAGACGCATCATCCGCAAACAATTTAGGGACAGCAACTGATTTCACACTCCAGTTTTATGAGGAGACTGGAGAGAGTGCATAACAGTACCATGGAAAGCCCTGCTGACAGCTGTCTGTAGGCATTTATTGAAGAAGTGTCTACCTGGTCTGCAGCCACTAGAATAACACAAGTTTTTTTATCACAGGGTGTGATTTATATGTATTGGAAGTAGCGGCAAGAGAACAATCGAATATATATAAGATGCATAGCAGGTAAAGACAAGATAATTGTTGAAGATGCACATGAGGTATTAAAGGAGATTACAGAGTGTGTTTGGCAATAGTAGTAAGTGAAATTCGATGTGAAAGTTGTGTGATATGACATAAAAGCTTTTTGGACATTTGGATAATAAGAGTGGATGTGAAAGTTGTGTGAGCGTGGAAAGGACATGATTAAAATTTGGATATTAAAGCTGATTGATTGAAATGTGGAAATTAAGCATATTGAAATCTGGATAATAAACTGATTGATTGAAATGTGAATAAGAGGATTTAATCTATTAAGTACTGAGTGAATGAGAGCTGTTAGGGGACTGGCTCCGGTGTGAAAAAGGTGGTATGGGAGATTACTGGGTGCTTGTCTGAATGAATATCCCAACCAGTTCTGTGAGCTGAGTATTTTTTTTATCTATAATGTTATATCTACAGTTATTTTCAGTTGAAGCCAGAAGTTTATATACACTTAGCTCATTAAAACTCATTTTTCAACCACTCCACAAATTTCTTGTTATAAAAACCTATAGTTTTTGTAAATCGGTTAGGACATATATTTTGATTAGGACCAAAGTAATTTTTCCAACAATTGTTTACAGACGGATTAGTTGACTTATAACTTATAACTTATAACAATTCCATTAAGTCAGAAGTTTACTTATACTAAGTGGAATGTGCCTTCATCTGTACAAACAATAGTATGCAATTTAAGATTGACTTTGAGTGTCCCTGTGTAACGGTTTTCTATAGGTGAAGGAGAGTCGGACCAAAAAGCGGCGTGGCTATTGCGATTCATGTTTTAATGAAATAAAGTAAACACGAATCAAATACAAAAACAACAAACATAATGTGAAAACTGAAAACAGCCTATACTGGTGCAAAGTAACACAGAACAGGAACAAGGACAATCACCCACGAAACACTCAAAGAATATGGCTGCCAAAATATGGTTCCCAATCAGAGACAACGATAAACACCTGCCTCTGATTGAGAACCACTTCAGACAGCCATACACTAACCGAGAAAACCCCACTAAGCTTAAATCCCAATACCTGTGAAAAAACCCCAAGACAAAACACACCACATACAAAAACCCATCTCACACCCTGGCCTGACCAAATAGATAAAGAAAACACAAAATACTAAGACCAGGGCGTGACACCCTGTGTAGAATTTCTATGACAATTTGTCGTCAATGAACAGGTTGATTGATTCTTGCATGGGAGGTTTCCAGCGGCGGTCTGCGAGGGAAACCGGTGAAGCATTTTATGAAGTGTGAAGGAAATTCCCGTCTGACCAAAAGACGACAAGACCAACCGTGACCAGACCCTTACTGTGAGCTGCCCAGGAGGAGACGCATCACCAAGAGGTGCTAGGGGGCAGTATTTTCATTTTTGGATAAAAACATTTTTTGTCAGGGAAATATGCTAGAATATGCATATAATTGACGGCTTTGGATAGAAAACACTAATGTTTCCAAAACTATAAATATATTGTCTGTGAGTATAACAGAACTGATGTTGTAGGAGAAAAATCCAATCCGGAAGTGCCCCAGGTTTTGAAAGCGCTGCGTTCCAATGACTCCCTATTCAGCTGTGAATGTACCATCAACGAGCTTACGTTTTCTATGTATTCCCCAAGGTGTCTACAGCATGGTGACGTAGTTTTACGCATTTTTGTTGAAGAATAGCCGTAGGCGGCCACATTGCGTAAGTGGTCACATGGTGGCTCTGAGAGAGATTCTGGCGTAAAATACAGAGGTAGCCATTACTCCAAACGGTCCTCCTAAAAAACGAATTGTCCCGACAGATATATTACCGAATAAATATCAGAAAAACACCGTGAGGATTGATTCTAAACAACGTTTGCCATGTTTCTGTCGATATTATGGATCTAATTTGGAAAAAAGTTTGGCGTTGTAGTGACCGCATTTTCCGGTCAATTTCTCAGCCAAACGTGAAGAACAAACGGGAGCTATTTCGCCTACAAATATAAACATTTGCTATCTCACTGGGAGTCTCCTGAGTGAAAACACTTTTTTCAATTTTCAACTAAAATGACATAGATTTGGAATCTAACTGCATGTAGCTCAGGACCTGAAGTAAGGATATGCATATTCTTGATACCATTTGAAAGTTTGTGGAAATGTGAAATTAATGTAGGAGAATATAACACATTAGATCTGGTAAAATATAAAATGTTTTTGATCCGTCATCTTTGAAATGCAAGAGAAAGGCCAATATATGACTTAGGAATCTAGGTGTAATGTAGATATTGGCCAATAGAGGGCAGCAGTATGCGCAGACTTATTCAATGAACCATTGCTTTTCTGTTCAAAATGTTGTATCAAGACTGCCCAAATGTGCCTAATTGGTTTATTAAAATAATATATATTTAATAAGTGTGAAGCTTTAAGTGAATATCCAACAGAGATTGGTAATAAAAATATAGAGTAACATTGTTAGGATAGACTAAAATGAAAACAACGCCTTCCAATACAGAGAAAGTTAGAATGTTTATTTTGTTTTTAACCTTGCAATATGGGGAAAGAACATTGTTTGAGTGTGACATTTTTACAATGTATTACTCAATTCTATAGTATGGGTAGCACCAGTGATTTAAGTAAGAAGGTAATTTCATCTAAAACGATCATCTGTTTCCATTATGTGGAACTGTGTCCCGTGATTTATGATTCATATGTACACTACCGTTCAAAAGTTTGGGGTCACTTAGAAATGTCCTTGTTTTTAAAGAAACACATTTTTTGCCCATCTTTTCTACTACTTTTTCTATTGCTACTTCCAATACGTTGAGTTGAAATCGGAAGTTTACATGCACCTTAGACAAATACATTTAAACTCAGTTTTTCACAATTCCTGACATTTAATCCAAGTAAAAATTCTTTATTTTAAGCATGTGAAATGTCAGAATAAAAGTAGACAGTGATTTATTTCAGCTTTTATTTCTTTCATCACATTCCCAGGGGGTCAGAAGTTTACATACACTCAATTAGTATTTGATAGCATTGCCTTTAAATTGTTTAACTTGGGTCAATTTTGGCCCATTCCTCCTGACAGAGCTGCTTTAACTGAGTCAGATTTGTAGGACTGCTTGCTCGCACACACGTTTTTAGTTCTGCCCACAAATTCTCTATAGAATTGAGGTCAGGGCTTTGTGATGGCCACTCCAATACTTTGTTGTCATTAACTCTTTTGGGATAGGGGGAAGCATTTTCACTTTTGGATGAATAGCGTGCCCAGAGTGAACTGCCTCCTACTCTGTCCCAGATGCTAATATATGCATATTATTATTAGTATAGAATAGAAAACACGCTGAAGTTTCTAAAACTGTTTGAATGATGTCTGTGAGTATAACAGAACTCAAATGGCAGGCGAAAACATGAGAAAAATCCAACCAGGTAGTGGGACATCTGAGGTCTGTAGTTTTTCAAAGCTTGGCCGACCGAATACACATTGAGATATGGATAAAGTTGCACTTCCTACGGCTTCCATTAGATGTCAACCGTCTTTAGAATCTTGAATGAGGATTCTACTATAAAGGAGGGGCTCATGAGACCTCTTTGAGTCAGTGGTCTGGCAGAGTGCCTTGGTGTCATGACGCGTGCTCCTCGACAGAGTTACCTCAGGTTCCAGTGCTTTTCTTTAGACAAAGGAATTCTCCGGTTGGAACATTATTGATGTTTTATGTTAAAAACGTTGTTTGACATGTTTCTTTAGGACTGTAACAGAACTTTTCTCGTTTTTGTCTGGACGAAGTGCCTGCGCCTCATGAAGATGGATTACTGGTCTGAACAAGTCAAAAACAAGTGGCTATTTTGACATAAATGATTGAACTTTATGGAACAAATCAGTCATTTATTGTCGAACTGGAAATCCTGTGAGTGCCTTCTGATGAAGATCATCAAAGGTAAGTGAATGTTTATGGTGTAATTTCTAACTTCTGTTGACTCCAAAATGGCGGATATTCCTCTGGCTGTTTTGGGTTCTGAGAACTGTTCTCAGATTATGCTTTATCCGTAAAGTTTTTTTGAAATCTGACACAGCGGTTGATGAATGAATCACGATATGAGTCATTTGTCCAAAGGGGGAATTACCAGTCCCCTAGAGCGATTTGGTAAAAATGCAATTTTCTTCACATGACTGCCTGTAAAAATAAAAAAATATGTTGGTAGTGGTTGACAACTGACTTGCCTGGTTAAATAAGGTTATGCCTTGTTAAATAAAGGTTCAATTCAAAATTTAAAAATAAGCCAATTTGAGAAGAAAAAAAAATTCAACTGTGAGTTGGTAATCTCTTTGACATTTGTTTAGAAATCTATATTAAGAATATTGGTAGTAGAAATAATTTGTCAGGATTTCCTGAATCAGAAATGCCCTAAACCAAACTGTTGTTCTGGTCTGTCCTCTCTCAAGGTTATGGCAAAGGTAACTACAGATGTTGTCTAGCATCGAAGCAATAATTTAACAATAATAAAGAATGATACATTTAAGATTGACTTCCATTGTCCCTGTGTAGAACAGCCTCGTTATTATTTATTTTCTTTTACTATTAAAAAAAAAAAAAAAAAGCAAATTGGGGGATTTTTTACACTTCCTTATTGGGAAAGGGCACGTAAGGATGTGACAAATACAATTTGATTTGATTTATTGTCATCGCTAAGATAAAGTGCATGTCCTCCAGTTCCATTTGAGAACCAGTAGACTCAATGCATGAGAGAGCTTACCTGTAGACCATCTATTTGTGGAATTGATGCAGTCAGAGAGCTCTTGTTAAGCAGCCCATTATTTCAGCGTCTTTGCCATTATTACAGATAAGCATCGCTGACTTTTTCTCCTTCCATTGTTATTTTGCAGAGAGGAAAAGACAGGAGAGACACGCCAATGTAGAGTAGACAAAACCAACCAACCGGTTCAGGTTATTTTCCTTTTGGGTGATGGGAGTCGAGGTAGGAATCAAAGTGAGGTCAGGATCTTGTTCATTTATATTCACTGGTCTGTTATCTATTTTTCTACTGCATTACTCTTTGCCAAAACCAATCTAGCATACCTGGGGCGACGAGACAGGCCTGTGCCTTGAAACAGAACTAGTCTCTTTCTCTGTAGATGCATTTTCTACAGTGAACTAATTTCAGCAGCAGAGTACCTGAATATGCAGAGAAGCACAAATGCCACATTCCCTTGTGAGCCAAGATATACAATTCACATGCAGATGGGAACCAAAGGATAGGAACCAATGAAAAAGAGTTTCCTAAAAACACAATTTTAAGTCATGTCGATTCCTTTATATTTATCAGGGCTCTATGTGCCCTTATTTTAAAAAGGCATTAATAATACACAGTACAATGTGAAATGCTCTATTCTATTTCTAAAACAATAATAACCTAGCACAGTGCACACATAGCTATGTCATTGAAACTTTGACAACTATTACATTTGTATTGATTAATGCTGAACAGGCAGGAAAGAGTAATCACTAAATGTATGTATTAAACTGAAGCAGGCTGCAGTCAGTCTTTGGGAGGCAAGGGAAAATTGTTGTTTACCTTGATGCAATCACTCCCTCCAGGAAATCCCATCCTTCCCAGGAATGACTCCCAATTTATTCTGAAATCTATTTGTTCTAGAATGCAAAAAAGTACAGATTATTCTGAGGAAACATTTGAATTCCATAGTGCTGATGAAAGCCCTAGCTAGTTCTGATTCTGGTTAAACAGATTATCTCCCACAGAGGGGAAATTCACTCAAGGTCAGCGGGAGCTCTCAGTACGCAGAAGTCCTCACGTTCTGAGAAACAGGAACAAGCCAAAGCATCAACATCCTGTCAGCAACAGAGTTGATATGGTCGAGCTATCTGCTACAATAATCCCTTCAGGACTATTGGCAGGTTAAGAATATGTGGGGTTTATGGGATCTGTAATTATGCAGCAGCATTTCCTGATTGTCTGACTAATGACGATAGAATTAGCACTGCTTGCCAATTAGCCGGCCTGCTCTCTGAGCCATAGCATATTGAGCAGGAGGGAATGGCTCCATTTGTCATGTGAAGGTTCTGCTTACCAAACAGCCCTGAAGCATTTTCAGCTCCATCCACTCAAAGTTCAGCAATTAGCTCCGGCAACAATAATTGATTTGAGCAAGTTTACCCCCCCTAATTTAGTTGTCAGCATGATTAAGGGAAATCCAAAAACCAATCGAGAAGGGCATTGAGATGGTTGGTTACAATGGCATCCTCTTAATGTAAAATTTAAGTGAGTCTTAAATATTTAAGAGGGACTTAGTTTGGTTAAATATATGTTATATGCTGTTTCTCTCTTCAACAAATATCCAGCTATATTGATGTTTGCGTGTAAAGAAAGGCTACTGTAAAAGTTCCACTGTGGCCCTCAGTAACTTAACCCCTACCTTTAACATAATTTTGAAAGGAATGGGAAAACATGAATTTAAACTCTCAGAGAGAAAATGGCAGCATAAAAAACACTGGATGTGGAGTAGTGCAGGCTATTTAATTTCACCACTTCTTATCTAAATGCTATAAGAGTGCAACAATGCTGAACACTGCACATTTTACTGCTCTCTGTCTGTGAAGGTTCAAAAGGCCATGCAGTATAACCTAAGCACTCATACAACAGATCATCAACTCATGAGTGCATTGATTTTTATGAGGGGCCAGGAACGCAATAGTTCATGACATATGAAGTGGATGCCCCCACCCCCATCAATATTGAGAGACGGGTCAGTGTATTAATGAAAAAATGTGACAATTGATGCCACCCTCTAGTTTAAAATTGAGCAGTAACACGTTGTCAGTGACTTACACACCTGTAGTGATGCAGCTTGTTGAGGTGAATCTCTATGATGGACACTCAGTGGATCATAGCATGCAGTGGACAGGAATAACTCAATCCTAATAGTGATCGACTGCAGATATGTGATAAATGAGTACCCATCATCTATATTTAACGTGTGTGTGATATTAAGGGGCATCCTGGTAAGAAGTCACCCCATCCCCTTCATCCAACATACCCATCTATTTTAGGCACAGAGATGACCGGTAATTGGTTTTCATTTTCATTATGAAATCCTTTGAATTTTTAATTCCACAGGGCCTCTTGCTGCTGACCAGTTTAATTACTACCTCTGTGCCTGTTGTGGCTGTGGCTGGGCCTGCAGGTCCACCATGCTGCAGTGAAACCCTCTCAAAACAGGGAGTGGTAGTGGGGGAGCCACAGGGGTGGGGGGATTCTTACTGTTCTCAGCGAAGGATGACTTATTGATTATATTCATACACTTGCAAGTATTTGTATTAAACAATACAAAATATGTATTCTAATTTAACTTTTACAATATAGGCATAGGCTACATGAAATGTAGATCAGGCCAGTTAAATACAAAATACAAAACAGTTATTGAAAATATTGAAATACCTATATCAAATACATGTAACAGAAAAACTGCCCGTCGTAGGCACTAGCTACCTGCACTGTAAATCTGCAACACTGTACTAACCCGCTGTGCTTCCAGTAATGCACGGTAAATTCTAACATTATAGCATGTTACCGTAGTCGTGATCCAGTAATTATGCTTTAAATTTGTGTGACAGTAAAGGTCCTGTACATTTACAGTAATGTACTGGCTACTTTTCTGCCAGTAATTTACTGTAAAATTACAGGAAATGTTTTACATGTCACTTATGAAGAGGATAGATTTTGTGACATTGTTTTGGATAAAAACACAAAAGGTAATCTTTTACCGTATGAATAAAAAAACTCAGTCTTCATGAATTACAGCCAAATAGACATTGATTGCCAATAATTGAAACAGCAACGTATGGATTTTTGTCTTGGTCCAGAAAGGGCAGCTGCTATCTTATTTCAGTCACAGCTAAAGAAAAAAAGAGCTGCCGATATCTTGGTGAGGCAGGGCTGAATGAAAGAAGATGGAAGATGCAAATTAAATGTGAAATAAGCTACGCTTCCTGTTATTGTGTGTGCCTCTGCACTTCTTCTGAAATAACCTGCAGGTGTTTTGACAAAGCATGCATACAAATGCAAACTACACTGTACAAAAATGATATTCCTCTGTCTGCTTGTAAACACACAAGGGGAGGATTTCTCTAGTTTTCCCTGGTGAGGCATGAACACATTAATATTTTAGTGAACTCGCATCCTCGCATCCTCGCATCCACATAAACACACACCCACTTGGAAAGTTAAACCTAGTGTTTTAAAGATGGTGTTTCACCTAACATAACAGACTCTGAGTGGAAATGGAGGACAGATTTACCCAAACCTTTAAATCTGAATTAAGTGGTATTTTGTTCATTAGCTAGCAGCATTACACCCACTACTGATGGCAGCTACTGATTATCCATGTCACACTAAAATGAAATGATGTTGAGAGAAACAAACATGTTGACATTTTCAGCTTTAAAACGGAATTATTCCGATTAATTTCTGGCTGAGAAATAGTATCATAATAGTATCTGAATATATTTTTATGCTGCCGAATTTTACAATGTACCATCCTATCTTCATATACCCTACATGCAACAACTGGTTATTACACAATCTCCTCTAGCAAAATGTGCTTACCAGACATCTTGCAATTATAGAACGGCATTGTTTACAAGTCAAAACAACCCAATGCCCTGTCACGTTCACTGTCTTCAACATAGATGAGCAAAGGCACAGCGTGCATATAATTCCACATCTTTAATAAAATGAAACCTTCACAGGAAACCAGAAACCGAATTTGACGCACACAAACACACGGAAAATAAACAATTACCACAACATAGGTGGGGAAAAAGGCTGCCTAAGTATGATTCCCAATCAGAGACAACGATAGACAGCTGCCTCTGATTGGGAACCACACTCGGCCAAAAACAAAGAAATAGAAAACATAGAATGCCCACTCAAATCACACCCACATGCACATTTTGCAGACACATTTATTTGCATAGTTGGATACAAATACATACATTTTTACAGCTAATGGAACAGAGCTGTAATCTTATATTAATGATGGTAAAACCATCATTGGGGAGTGATAAATGATTGTTCCAATCGAATAGTGGTTGTTTGTTTGAAGAAACAATTTGCTTTTCACTTTACCTGTCTGACTAAAGATAGGCTATACTTCAGTAAGAGCATGGGAATACCTTTTATGTGTGATGTTGCAGAGATAGCCCATTCCCACTTGTGTTTATGTTGTTTAGCCAATCTCCAGGCAGAGTGCTCCTTGTGATTTATTACTCGACTGCAGCAAACATTTCAATGAGAGAGATATGCCCTTGCCTGGGCTATGGGGCCAATGTTGGTTAATGCCCTTTGTCAGTCTCTAATATAGATACACTGAGGAATCCTGGGAAGAAAATGCTCACTGTACAGTAACATTACTCCTCACACTCTACACATTCATATTGTACACAGCAACAGTGATTTTTTTTGTCACAACTCAAGTATAACAAAAACAAGGCAAAACACTTTCAAAAGTTAAGGTATTGATGACTTCTAAGAAATCAAAAAATATAACTTTTTTTATTTGATGTTCCTCAAGTAATGCTATTTTGTAATTAACTAGCCCTCACATGGATATATCCATTCTATTTGCAGGGAGCAGTTGCCTCAATTTATAATGCTCACTATGTTTCCTTCAAAGAGAAAGTCATCTAATTTATCCACACAAAGGAAATTAGATGCTATTGTCTACAATGCATAAATATAATAGCTGTGAAAAATAGGTGTAATATGTTTAAACATGTAAATGAATCATCATACTCTTCGCTAATCCGGACTGATCTATTTCAAACCTGTGGGCAAATGTTACCTGTGCGACACCATCACACAAGAGACATCACTCCAAACAGGATCAAAATGATCCTTATCAATAAACCACTTAACTTCACAGTTAATCATTTATCATCGCCTTTACAGTAAATCATCTATAATCTCATGTACAGTCAGATTCAGAGATTCTCTCCAAAATAAATATTTGATCTGAAACCTCCAATCAGTACTTGACCTTACAGCATCCAAATACATGGGATTATGCGATATGCAGAACTCTTCAACCTTAAACCTTTATACTTGTGGGAATTGTCTTATATGGATAGGGCTAAATTGAAATGTTTCTTACAGAATAAATACTGTATGAAAAGAATATTCATAAGCATAGTAGCAATTGAAAAGGAACAGTTTGGAGATTATGGGAAATGTATTAGACCAAAGTTGAGAACACAACAGTTCACCTGACACAAGACTGAATCCAAATATTACACTGTTGACTTTATGTGGGTATTACACTTAGTATACTTTTCACTGCATTTGTTGATAATGAAATCTGAAAATACTCTGGATACATTCAGTAACATGATAGGAATATAAATATTCCTGTAAAATGTTTGTTAGGTGCAACATAAGACAAAATAATGACAAGCATTTGAGTGAGAGGACGAACTGGTGTCTCCATGTGCCCCCATCCCAAGTGTGCACAGTTCCTAAGTAATTTCAATCAACTTTTATGACTCAAGGAGGTCTTCAACTATACAGTGCTTTTTTGAGCTCTCATAGCTGTGCCGTTGAGGAACTAGAGCAAGCACACTTGTAGTTTGTTTGAAACACAACCCTGCATCCCCGCCATCACATAATAACATTATTTATTCGCAATCTGAGTCAGGTGTGCATTATTTGAAAGCTTGTTCTATTGCCAACATGACTAGTTAAGTTATAAAATATGATCTTAAAGTGTTAGGCTTTCACCGGCAGTTCAGAGAAACAGATTGTAATTGTGGTGTGCATTGAAAGGTGTCGTGCGTGCATTCAGGTGCGTGTTCTGTGGCGAATTTTCATCATAATAGACAAATATAAACTGTTCAGAACAACCCAGGGTATGTCACCTTGTAACTGTACATCAACTATAATAATAATAAGCATTGACACTGTATATGACATGAGCTTTATGAAATGGAAATGTGAAATGCACATTTGGACTCACTGGTGTTTGGCTTGCTTGTATGACATCAGATCTGCATTTATTATTAATCCTCAACGTCTCATCTTTCATAATACATCAAGTCTTCTTAATTGATAGAATGTATCTCACTCAGACAACAAAACCTTTGCAAAAGTTGCCAATTAGCGAGAAGGATGGGGGAAGCTGTCGTGCGCAGTGCTAAAGTTCAGAACGGCTGTCAATCAAAATCCTTACATCGCTGTGAAGCGCAGCGCCTGATTTTTACAGAATTGATTACAGAATTGATTACAGCCTGATTCTTACAGAATTTTACAGAATTTCCCTTACTCAGACAACAAAACATTTGCAAAAGTGGCCCAATTAACAGGAAGGATGGGGGAACCTGTCACTTCTGGTGCTCAAGTTCAGAATGTCTGTCATTCAAAATCCTTACGCTGTGAAGCACAGAGGCTGAGCTCTGACGTCATTTATAACATTTTACTGTATAGCCACTGCGTACCAATTTAGATGCTTATCAGTGCACAAATATTTAATTTGAACTTTTCCCTTTGCATGTTCAGAGGAGAAACTCCCCCACTGAAGATCAATGACTGGGCGGTCCTCCCCTGAAACATATAAACGAGGAGAAATAGTGAAAAGCAGGCATGCCTTTGTTAATGTCCTTCAATACTCTATGATGTTTGTGGCCCATAAACAAGCTGGACCAATGAGTTCACTCCCGTGTCATGTTTACCTAAACAACACTGGGCGGGGTCAGGGTCTGGACACCAACCGCAAAGGATCATTCTCACGGTTTTAGGTTTGAGTTGTGAGCCGTTTGATCGCCCGGGGTGAAGTTGTGGATCTATGGCATAAAACATTTAACAGCAGTGAGCGTGCTTATAGCCTCTTAGCACGAATGCCAAGTAAAGCACTTGATTGTATCAACATCTTTGCTGCAGAGTGTGCTTGAGTTTTTAATGTTTTTAATTTAATGTTCACTCCTGAAGAGAAAATGGGAAGAATTGGCCTCGAGAATGGTCCTCCTGCTTCACCACGAAGTTGTAAGCAATACAACTTAGTAGAAATAGGTTGCGGCGTCAAGGTTGCCTTTTTTGATTAAAGTATATTCTACGGCTATTAATCTCCTTAAGTTAAACATATTGATATGGCAAGGATACCTGAACTCAAAAGGAGGTCCATTTAGTTGTTTTTGCAAGGGGAAATTAAACATCTAATATGTTTCAATATGCCAAGAGTCATTACACACATAATGAACGAGCACAATGCAAAGAGCCTGGTGATTGATGTGAGGAGAGATTGGTGTATGAAAATGAGGTTTCCTTAGGTGGAGGTGAGCCTTGGAGACTGTCCGTCTCTCTGTGGGTATTTAAGGGGTATCTCGAGATTACAGGGCTGATATCCATGTTTAACTCATCCATCATCGCAGATTCACCGTGTAAGTGAAGCTCACACTTCACTTACACTAGCAAGGGATAAAGGGTTCCAGCCCAAAATATATTCAAGGAAAATGGATTGATACATCTTGATTTCTATATCACTATAGATTTAAGATAAGAAGCTTTAAGACATTTTCACTATCCCTGAAATCAGTGTGTAAATATGCAAGAGACACAAATACTATAGAATCTGTATTTTCCTGTCTCAAATCATTTGGGAGATGTTTCAATGTAAACATTTTTTTAATTTATAGTGTACTCACTCACAGTGTGCTAACGTTGCACGGCATGTGAAACATAGAGCTCATGAGACCCTAGCCCTAGCAATAGAGATGTGGACATGTGGTTGTCTTGTAGAGATGCCTGTCAATTGTACCCCAACAGCAGGTGAGGGACTCTCCTCTCTTTCTATCCAGCCTGCGAGCTGTGAAGCATAAAGGGTTGTGAGCAGAATTGAGAGAGAGCATTCCATTTTGTCCCTGCCCATCAGAGAGGGATGGTTAGACCGCTGGGACCAGGGAAAGGCCTTCATGTTGCCTGTCCCTTCACAGTGTAATCTTTTGTGACAGAGCCATAGAGCCCTGGGAAACAGCCTATAACAGCCAAACCTCCTAATAAAATGGCCTCACAGGGAGAGAGTGAGAGACCACAGAGAGAAAGGGGGGAAGCAAACACACACACAACACACACACTTATTCACTGGCCTGGCTGTATGCCTGTGTCAGTCAGCATGAAGGCTGCACAGTACAATATTTTTTATCATCGGGGCGGCAGGGTAGCCTAGTGGTTAGAGCGTTGGACTAGTAACTGGAAGGTTGCAAGTTCAAACCCCTGAGCTGACAAGGTACAAATCTGTCGTTCTGCCACTGAACAGGCAGTTAAACCACTGTTCCTAGGCCATCATTAAAAATAAGAGTTTGTTCTTAACTGACTTGCCTGGTTAAATAAAGGTAAAAAATATAAAAATCATCATAGTATGTGGAATAAAGACACCTGGCAACCATGGGTCAGAGGTCATGGAGCTGCATGTGTCATCTTGCTTTGTATGAAATGCTAAGGACCAAACTTACAGTCACTTCTTATGTTCAGTGGTAAACATACAGAAATGGAAGTTGAAGAATAAAGAAAGGTTATGATGAATAGGGTTTATCACTGTCCTGTCACAGAATCCTCCAGGGCATGAAGAAAGGTGATTTGAAGAAATTCTGTTACATTAAGAATTGTTGGATTGTAACTACGGGGTGTTTTCTAATAGTCCTCTTTTGAGGGTGTTTCTATGCTTGGTCCCTTTCAGTTTGTTTCGCTAAATGTTTTGTGCAGCATGAACACTTCAAAAGAACTCAGACCCCAAAGCGAACTCAAGAGGTGGTCTGAGATCGGCTGGCTTGAATTCCGCGGTCCCGTTCACTTTTTTTTAGGGAAATGTGAAAACAAAGCTTCCCAGGTGTGCTTGTCAGTATTCCCACACCACACATTAGACTAGTGCAACAACGTTTCCCCTGCCTTAACCCTTCACATTGGTGCCACAAACGAGAGAAGATGATTTTGGAAATTTGGATATTGATTAGTGATTGTCAAGGATACACAAAAATTCCAAAACGTGTAGAGTTTTTAGTTCAGATTATTTGTTTGCAATATTTGCTCTATAGGCTAAGAGAGCTTCATAAACATTCCAGTGTGAGCTGACAACAACATATTTGCTGAGAATCACAACATAGGCCACAAAATTAATTATTGCTCTTAAAGGGCCAGTAGCCTACATTGGGTGTACCATTTTCAATTACAGCATTATTTAATCTTCAGTTATTCTTCTACTATTTACTCGGTTACCAATAATATTTACATGTTAATAGTATCTTCTGTTTACAATTATTATGTCTCACATTTTTCAATCTATTAGCTTAGTTATATCTAGCTGTCTGATAACACGTTCTGATGGAATGGCTTCTCCTGCACCTTATAAAAACCCAGAATGCATTGACTGAATGTTGTAAAAAGATATTGGTTCCTTTCGAAACATACAAAGAAACATGCAAAGAAGACATGGACCACAAAATAGGTGACGTGAGCTGGCAAAAAAGTCTTCTTTCAATGTCCTCATTTTAAATATGTCTGCTGTCCCTGAACAAGGCAGTTAGCCCACGGTAGGCCATCAGTGTAAATAAGAATTTGTTATTTCTTCGGGATCGGTGTCCCGTCCGCAGGACGGTTAAGCTAATGTAGGCTAATGCGATTAGCATGAGGTTGTAAGTAACAAGAACATTTCCCAGGACATAGACATATCTGATATTGGCAGAAAGCTTAAATATGTCGTTCTGCCCCTGAACAAGGCAGTTAACCCACTGTTCCCCGGTAGGCCGTCATTGTAAAATAAGAATTTGTTCTTAACTGATTTGACAGGTTAAATAAAGGTAAAACAAATAAATTAAAAGGCAAGGGCAGTGTGAATACTGAATACAGTGTGAGTTATTTTGTGTTTGTTTTACCCCAGAGTTAAATTTAAAAAGAAATGAGATCGGTTATTTTAAAGAGGACTATACAGTGGGGCAAAAAACTATTTAGTCAGCCACCAATTGTGCAAGTTCTCCCACTTAAAAAGATGAGAGAGGCCTGTAATTTTCATCATAGGTACACTTCAACTCTGACAGACAAAATGAGAGAAAAAAAATCCAGAAAATCACATTGTAGGATATTTTATGAATTTATTTGCAAATTATGGTGGAAAATAAGCATTTGGTCAATAACAAAAGTTTATCTCAATACTTTGTTATATACCCTTTGTTGGCAATGACAGAGGTCAAACGTTTTCTGTAAGTCTTCACAAGGTTTTCACATACTGTGGTATTTTGGCCTAGTCCTCCATGCAGATCTCCTCTAGAGCAGTGATGTTTTGGGGCTGTTGCTGGGCAACACGGACTTTCAACTCCCTCCAAAGATTTTCTATGGGGTTGAGATCTGGAGACTGGCTAGGCCACTCCAGGACCTTGAAATGCTTCTTAAGAAGCCACTCCTTCATTGCCCGGGCGGATTGTTTTGGATCATTGTCATGCTGAAAGACCCAGCCACGTTTCATCTTCAATGCCCTTGCTGATGGAAGGAGGTTTTCACTCAAAATCTCACAATACATGGTCCCATTCATTCTTTCCTTTACACGGATCAGTTGTCCTGGTCCCTTTGCAGAAAAACAACCCCAAAGCATGATGGTTCCACCCCCATGCTTCACAGTAGGTATGGTGTTCTTTGGATGCAACTCAGCATTCTTTGTCCTCCAAACATGATGAGTTCAGTTTTTACACAGCTCTCTGCAGGTCATTCACTAGGTCCCCCCGGTTCTGTGATTTTTGCTCACCGTTCTTGTGATCATTTTGACCCCACGAGGTGAGATCTTGCGTGGAGCCCCAGATCGAGGGAGATTATCAGTGGTCTTGTATGTCTTCCATTTCCTAATAATTGCTCCCACAGTTGATTTCTTCAAACCAAGCTCCTTACCTATTGCAGATTCAGTCTTCCCAGCCTGGTGCAGGTCTACAATTTTGTTTCTGGTGTCCTTTGACAGCTCTTTGGTCTTGGCCATAGTGGAGTTTGGAGTGTGACTGTTTGAGGTTGTGGACAGGAGTCTTTTAATCTGATAACAAGTTCAAACAGGTGGCATTAATACCGGTAACGAGTGGAGAACAGAGGAGCCTCTTAAAGAAGAAGTTACAGGTCTGTGAGAGCCAGAAATCTTGCTTGTTTGTAGGTGACCAAATACTTATTTTGCACCATAATTTGCAAATAAATTAATTAAAAGTCCTACAATGTGATTTTCAGGATTTTTTTTCTCATTTTGTCTGTCATAGTTGATGTGTTCCTATGATGAAAATTACAGGCCTCTCTCATCTTTTTAAGTGGGAGAATTTGCACATTTGGCTGCTGACTAAATACTTTTTTGCCCCACTGTATGCGAAAACATCCAAAGTTTTTCCAACATAAAACCCAAGAGATGCCTGTGGCTTCAGGAGTAAATTGCCGTACAGTGCAGAGCTCACTACAATTTAATGGGGATTCCATCAGCAATCACTTAGTGTGCTTATCAGAGTTTCTCATGTTGCTGAAACGAAGGAGATTTGTTTTTCTTACTCTAATTAAAACACGAGGACATTCTTTGGTTCCTTTCTCCTCTCCTATTTCTATACCCCAAGCAGTGAATGAGGAGGCAACTGCCTTAAACTCAGTCAAGGGCACTGGCAAGCAGGTACTGGCACTCCAGGGTAAACTTCAGTGAACACATACTCCCATGCTAACACTCCCACACAAACACACATCGCGGATCAGATCAAGCCTGTCACGCCTCTCACCATCTCCTGTTACAAAACAAAAGGATTAAAGAAGGCATCATGGAGCATGCAAAATTTGACAAAATATGTATCGGGTTCACCAAATCTGACTTTGAGAGAGAGTTTTGCGGTTTTACCTCCCCCTCTGGATTGTATGATATCAAAGGTGTAAAAATCCTGCATCTGGTCTGGCAGCACAAAGCAAAATCTCTGTCTTTGCACCTGAGTCCTATTTATACATAATCCTGACCCCTGTTAGCTATCGCATTCATTGGATCCAAAATCAACCAAAAACTAAATGATTACATAAACCAAGCAAAAACTATAGAGGAGATGCATTGCCTTTAAAATTCAGAAACCTTTTAGATATTTTGAAATTTAATGTCTATTTAACAAATCTGCTATCACACATGAAGAACGTTGCATCTTTCACCAATGACACATGCATGTTTAAAATGCAGCATGGTAACTGCATTTACCTTTCATATCTTAATAAGCTGTACCATAAATATTTGGTCTACTTCTCTGAATCATTTTCCCTCTCCATCACTTTACAGTTCCATGAATATTGTTACACTCTGTTAGGCTTTCTCATGAGGCATGCAAGTATATTATCTTTGCCAGATTGCCTCTTTACACTGTACATGTGGCTACAGTTTTATTTATTTATTTCAGACAATGTGCATGATAAACCCCTTGAGATGAGTCATCTAATTACCAATGGTGTCCAGAGGCAACAGATACACAAACTGTATACTGTGAACAACACACATGGGTTCAAATAGGATTTTTTTTATTTTGCACATTTTATTGAGCCTGTCTGGAATACCAGAATTGTAGGGTTTGCACTTTGGGGACTATTCCATCGGTCCCATTGTACCAGGCAAGCTCAATCAAACTCAATGCATAAAGTCAAGAAGAGGGTACAATATGGTCAACCAAACAAACACACTCCCTGAGCATTTCAGGAGCGGCTTGTTCTAAAGCAGAGAGAATATTTTAATTGAGACAGTTGGGTCCTTTGTGCACCCAAAGCTCAGAGACAAACTCTCTCACTTTGATCTCTTACCCCATACCCTACCGCTGTCAACCATCAGAATGCATCTGAAGCAAATACGTCATATTATGATTATAAACAACACATTCAAAATGAGATGAAGATGTTTGAAGAAAAAAGAACCATCGCTCACCTTTTATGAAGCCTTCATCTTGTTTTTCTTCACCCCGGGTTGGCATTTTCAAAGTGTTTTAAATTTCTCCACCTGTCACAGGACAGCTCCTCGTGTCACCAATGGGAACTTTTTCTGTTGTCATAGTGGCATGCTTCATCAAGAATGCAACAGGCAAATGTGGATTTCTAAGCTAATTGAAGATAATTTTGTGACTGCTGGAAAAAGCCATATGCACTGATGATGCCATTTATACACTTTATGAACAAAAGTGTATGTAGAATGTGACTGTTTTGCAGGTGTTAGAGTGAAAGATAAGGAGATAAGTGTCCCTGTGTGATTGTACATAATCATAACACACTATCATCTGCCTGCATAGATCATAGGCTACTTTAAATCTAAAGAGTTTCTTCTAGATTTCCAGTTAATTGCATCTACCTAGATGACTGTACAATGCTGCTATGTTGTTCGTGAGGAGGGTAGAGTGGAGTGGTTGAACGTTGTGTTTACCCAAGCCAACAGAGCTGAGGTGAAGTCTATAAATAATAGAAAAATTACGTATGTACCTGATATTAATTGTTAGCAATTAAAATGTAACGTACATAAGACATTTCTGTCGTGCAAATGCTGTGTTTTTATGGTCTCTGCTCTAGGTCCCAATCTAGGCGTATGGTCACTAGAGATGGCGTGAGCTGACAAATTAGTTAAAGACTGCATTACATAGACAAGATGTGGTGGGTGTAATTGAGATAGAGATAGCCTGGGAGAGTTTAAAACAATCGCTCATTGTCTCAAAATCTTTCTTGTTATGGGAAACTACGCCAGGTTGGGGGTTAAAACAACACCAGGTGCAGATAACCACAACATGGTGGCTTATGGTGCCCCTGGTCTGCATGGGAGTGGTGGAACCAGCCATGACATAAGCATTGTTAGTGTCAGCTAAAGTAGGGAGAACTAGTATTTGATACACTGCCGATTTTGCAGTTTTCCTACTTACAAAGCATGTAGAGGTCTGTAATTGTTATCATAGGTACACTTCAACTGTGAGAGACGGAATCTAAAACAAAAATCCAGAAAATCACATTGTATGATTTTTAAGTAATTCATTTGCATTTTATTGCATGACATAAGTATTTGATCACCTACCAACCAGTAAGAATTCTGACTCTCACAGACCTGTTAGTTTTTCTTTAAGAAGCCCTCCTGTTCTCCACTCATTATCTGTATTAACTGCACCTGTTTGAACTTTTTACCTGTATAAAAGACACCTGTCCACACACTCAATCAAACAGACTCCAACCTCTCCACAATGGCCAAGACCAGAGAGCTGTGTAAGGACATCAGGGATAAAATTGTAGACCTGCACAAGGCTGGGATGGGCTACAGGACAATAGGCAAGCAGCTTGGTGAGAAGGCAACAACTGTTGGCGCAATTATTAGAAAATGGAAGAAGTTCAAGATGACGCTCAGTCACGCTCGTTCTGGGGCTCCATGCAAGATCTCACCTCGTTGGGCATCAATGATCATACGGAAGGTGAGGGATCAGCCCAGGACTACATGGCAGGACCTGGTCAATGACCTGAAGAGAGAGCTGGGACCACAGTCAAAGAAAACCAGTAGTAACACACTACGCCGTCATGGATTAAAATCCTGCAACGCACACAAGGTCCCCCTGCTCAAGCCAGCGCATGTCCAGACCCAGTTTGCCAATGACCATCTGGATGATCCAGAGGAGGAATGAGAGAAGGTCATGTGGTCTGATGAGACAAAAATAGAGCTTTTTTGGTCTAAACTCCATGAGCCGTGTTTGGAGGAAGAAGAAGGATGAGTACAACCCCAAGAAAACCATCCCAACTGCGAAGCATGGTGGTGGAAACATCATTCTTTGGGGATGAATTTCTTTAAAGGGGACAGGACGACTGCACCGTTTTGAGGGGAGGATGGATGGGGCCATGTATCGCGAGATCTTGGCCAACAACTTCCTTCCCTCAGTAAGAGCATTGAAGATGGGTCGTGGTTGGGTCTTCCAGCATGACAACGACCCGAAACACACAGCCAGGGTAAATAAGGAGTGGCTCCGTAAGAAGCATCTCAAGTTCCTGGAGTGGCCTAGCCAGTCTCCAGACCTGAACCCAGTAGAAAATCTTTGGAGGGAGCTGAAAGTCCGTATTGCCCAGCGACAGCCCCGAAACCTGAAGGATCTGGAGAAGGTCTGTATGGAGGAGTGGGCCAAAATCCCTGCTGCAGTGTGTGCAAACCTGGTCAAGAATTACGGGAAATGTATGATATCTGTAATTGCAAACAAAGGTTTCTGTACCAAATATTAAGTTATGATTTTCTGATGTATTAAATATTTATGTCATGCAATAAAATGCTAATTAATTACTTAAAAATCATACAATATGATTTTCTAGATTTTTGTTTTAGATTCCGTCTCTCACAGTTGAAGTATACCTATGATAAAAATTACAGACCTCTACATGCTTTGTAAGTAGGAAAATCTGCTGTAGTCAACCAGGATCTCAGCGATCACTGCCTCATTGCTTGCGTCCGTAATGGGTTTGCAACCAAACGACCACCTAGTCACTGTCAAACGCTCCCTAAAACACTTCAGCGAGCAGGCCTTTCTAATCAACCTGGCTCGGGTATCCTGGAAGGATATTGCCCTCATTCCGTCAGTAGAAGATGCCTGGTTATTCATTAAAAGTGCTTTACTCACAATCTTAAATAAGCATGCCCCATTCAAAATGTTTTGAACCAGGTACAGATATAGCCAGTGGTTCACTCCAGACCTGAATGCCCTTGACCAGCACAAAAACATCCTGTGGCATACTGTATTAAAATCAAATAGCCCCCGCGATATGCAACTTTGTAGGGAAGTTAGGAATTTACAATTTACACAGGCAGTTAGGAAAGCAAAGGCTAGCCTTTTCAAAAAAAATTTGGCATCCTGCAGCACAAACTCCCAAAAGTTCCTCCCAGCTGCCCACTGCAATGAGGCTGGGAAACAATGTCACCACCGATAAATCCACAATAATTTCAATCAGCATTTTTATACGGCTTGCCATGCTTTCCACCTGTCTACCCCTACTCTGGTCAGCAGCCCTGCACCCACCACAGAAACTTTCCCAAGCCTCCCTCATTTCTCCTTCACCCAAATCCAGATAACTGATGTTCTGAAAGAGCTGCAAAATCTGGACCCCTACAAATCAGCAGGGCTTGACAATCTGGTCCCTCTCTTTCTAAAATGATCAGCCTAAATTGTTGCAACCTCTATTACTAGCCTGTTCAACCTCTCTTTTGTATCGTCTGAGATCCCCATCTTCAAAGGGGAGACACTCTAGACCCAAACTGTTACAGACCTGTATATATCCTACCCTACCTTTCTAAGGTCTTCAAAAGCCAAGTTAACAAACAGATGCCCGACCATTTCGAATCCCACAGTACCTTCTCCGGTATGCAATCTGATTTCCAAGCTGGTCATGGGTGCACCTCAGCCACGCTCAAGGTCCTAAATGATATCATAACTGCCATCGATAAGAGACAATACTGTGCAGCTGTATTCATCGACCTGGCAAAGGTTTGACTCTGTCAATCACCACATTCTTATCGGCAGACTCAACAGCCTTGGTTTCTCAAATGATTGCCTCGCCTGGTTCACCAACTACTTCTCAAACAGAATTCAGTGTGTCAAATCGGAGGGCCTGTTGTCCGGACATCTGGCAGTCTCTATGGGGGTGCCACAGGGTTAAATTCTCGGGCCGACTCCTTTCTCTGTATACATCAATGATGTCGCTCTTGCTGCTAGTGATTCTCTGATCCAGCTCTACACAGACGACACCATTCTGCATACCCTTATTTGGACACTGTGTTAACTTACCTCCAGACTCTGCTCTTAAATGCAGGTAAAACTAAATGCATGCTCTTCAACCAACATCTTTGGACGGTTCTGACTTAGAATATGTGGACAACTACAAATACCTAGGTGTCTGGTTAGAATGTAAACTCTCCTTCCAGACTTGCATTAAGCATCTCCAATCCAAAATTAAATCTAGAATCAGCTTCCTATTTCGCAACACAGCATCCTGCAACAAACATACCCTCGTAAAACTGACTATCCTGCCGATGCTTGACTTTGTCGGTATCATTTACAAAATAGCCTCCAACACTCTACTCAGCAAATTGGATACAGTCTATCACAGTGCAATCTGTTTTGTCACCAAAGCCCCATATACTACCCACCACTGCGACCTGTATGCTCTCGTTGGCTGGAGCTTGCTTCATATTCGTCACCAAACCCACTGGCTCTTGGTCATCTAAGTTTTTGCTAGGTAAATCCCCGCCTTATCTCAGTTTACTGGTCACCATAGCAGCACCCATGTGCTCCAACAGGTATATTTCACTGGTCACCCCGAAAAACAATTCCTTCTTTGGCCACCTTTCCTTCCAGATCTCTGCTGCCAATGACTGGAACAATCTGCATAAATCACTGAAGCTGGACATCATATCTCCCTCACTAGCTTTAATCACCAGCTGTCAGGGCAGCTCACAGATCACTGCACCTGTACATAGCCCATCTGTAAATAGCCCATCCAACTACCTCATCCCCATACTGTTATTTATTTATTTATTTATCTCTACTTACACATTCATCTTCTGCATATCTATCATATCTATCTGTTTAATTGCAAAATTGTAATTACTATGGCCTATTTATTGCCTTACCTCCCTTATCTTACCTCATTTGCACACACTATATATAGTATTTTTTTCTCTTGTGTTATTGACTGTATGTTTGTTTACTCTGTGTTGTTTGTGTCGCACTGCTTTGCTTTATCTTGGCCAGGTCGCAGTTGTAAATGAGTACTTGTTCTCAACTAGCCTACCTGGTTAAATATAGGTGAAATAAAAAATAATGTAAAAATAGTCTCGCGGAAGTGGCTTGTTTTTGGCTCACATTCTATCCTCACAACCTACTGCTTGGACCATTTGCAGAACACCTGGCTGAACCTGGGCTGTCCTGTAAAAATAGAAATCCAATGGTGAGATAATTGGCTGAGTACAATGAAGAGCAGGGCAATTGGGAATTCTCAGTGATGTCCAATGTAGATGAAACCTATTCATGTTTCTGTGTGAGAATACAGTATAGGTGAGGTATGGAAATAAAATCAAATGTTGTTGCTTGAGTCTCACGTTATCTTTGTGGGTGAGTACTGCAATCTGTGTCCACTGTTTCATGCAAGTGCAGTCTAAATGCTTTCGTTTTGGAGAATATTGTAGCAGGGAACTGTGAAATGTCTCCAGGTATTCTGTAGTGATTTTTTAAATTATAAGTAGATCAGTACACAATCCAACTGTGTATAACTAGCAAAAAAATAATTTTGTTTCAGCCCATGTAACGGTTTTCCTCCTCTTCTGAGGTGGAGTAGGAAGGATCGGACCAATATGCAGCATGGTAAGTGTTCGTCATTTTATTAAATTGAACTGAACACCACAATACAAAGTAAACAAAAAGAACAACCGAAACAGTTACGTCTGGTCACTAAAACAAAGACAGAAAACAACTACCCACAAATCAACCTAAGTATGGTTCTCAATCAGAGACAATGACAAACAGCTGCCTCTGATTGGGAACCATACTAGGCCAAACACAGAAATATAAAAACATTGAACAACAACATAGAATGCCCACCCCAACTCACGCCCTGACCAAACTAAAATAGAGACATAAAAAAGGAACTAAGGTCAGGATGTGACAGCCCAGCTTGAAACAAAAAGAGAAAAACAAAAAAGGAATCAGGTGCTTGACTTCGGGCCTAGGAAATCCCCCCAAAACATTCCTTACCCATGGACACTTCAACAAGTGACTATCCCAGGATATAAAGAAAAAGGCAAAAAACATGCAGACTAAATGATCAGACAATGCAGAAAAAGAGTGTTCCTTTTTCTTTATTTCACGGGATAGTCATCTATTGAAGTCTCCTCGGGTAAGGAATGCTTTTTTGGAGATCAAGCAGATGATGGTGAAATACTGTTCTTTCTTGTGTGTTTGAGAGCTGGGCCCCAATGACACCTTCCTTGTATCCCTTGCTCGTCCTCCTCATTTCGTGCTTGTTGGGTGCACAGCCTTGTCAGACAACAGTTCCTCTGGAGATTGCACTGTTAGGCGTTCTGTATCGCATAGAATGTGGTCCTGACAAACATGTTCAGAAGCCTTGACCATTGCTCCATTGTTGTGTATGTGCCACCCTGTGAATAAAAGATATGCGGCAGGCAGAAAATTGCTCTCTGGCATACCTCTTATATCAGGGAATGATGTCCAGGTACCTGAGTGTTCATTGATACAATCCCACATCAACCCTCAATTGTGCTCCCAAATAATAGATGTCTGTGTGCAAGACTGCTTGGCCACAGATCTGGCAGAGCTTGAAAAGTGGTAAAAGTTTTGTTTCAAAGACAATTGTCTGACTCTTGCCATGCATGCTACATCTTCACTGTCAAGAGTCTGAAGACGAGCTTAAACTTGTTCCAGGCCTATAACTTGTATCGTGGGGTCTGCAGCCTCTTCTTCACGGGTGTCTTTGGAGGTTCTTTTTGAGGGTGTTGACATCATTGGCCGGGCTGAACTGGGTCCAGGATGCTGCTTATGACAACTGAATAATATAAAGAGACTAGTTTGATTATTCTTCTATCAAATATTCTCTAAGAGCTATTTGGCAACTTAATATTATAATACAAATAGAAAATACATGTGATAAAGATATTTTTCTTGAGGAGACCAGCAGTACAAATCAAAGCAAGAGAAATCAAAGGTAACTGTAGCGACAGATTGCATAACATTACTTACTTTTGTTGGCAATGATGTAGAGGCAGTGGTCACACTTTGTAAATACTAAGGGTGAAAACAGAGCGAGACAATTAGCCAGCTAACTAGTTACATAATTTTAAATGATCTCCATCCATAATGACCAAACGACTGTGTTGCGTTTTATGAAACTTTTGGCTAGTTTAGATAAAGCTTTGATAACTTGCACACACCATATGGCTTTTTAGGATCCTGAGGACTTGGTAGCTTTTTAGCTATATGACTAGGTGGCATTAGCAAGCTAGATAGATAGCTAGTATGTAACAAAACATCTTCTCTTACTTTGTGACTTCTTTTCTTTTGCGCTATTGTTTGGTCATATGACACTGGTCGTTTGTGGAAAAGGGACATATATACACACAATGTTAAGCAGTGGACTTTGGAAAAAAAGACTAGTGCTCTTCTGGAATTATTCATTCTGTAAGCTTCATGTACTGTAAAGCAGGGTTACATTCAACACTATACACAGTATACAATATACACAGTATACACTATAGCAGAACCCCTCAACAACATTCCGCTGAAAAGACAGCGCACGAAATTCAAAAATATTTTTTTGAAATATGTAACTTTTATAACTTAAGGGAACATTTTGACATTCACCATATGGTTAGTGAGAAAGTCCACATTGCAAATGTACGGTCCCTTACTCGCCATCTGCCAACGTTTCTAAAATTCGCGGACAGCGGCGGGCCATGCAGAAGGGCCGGATATTCCAGGAAGTCATCAAACGAAGTCTCGGACATTCGGTTTCCATTTTTGATTTGGTCATTTTTCCGCTGTCCCGGTAAATCCCACAAGAGGGCGAATGGAATCATATTGCAAACGTACAAAAAATCATCAATCATGACGTAGCCTTTTCTCCTAAATGGAAAAGACTTCGAAGACGAAACTTGGTGAGCATATGTTTGGCATAATGGACAGGTGGCCCCGAACAAGATGGCGTCGAGGCCTCAACGGTTTTTGAGTTATGGCCATTTTTCTGGGATTACAGGTCAAAAAATTAAAATAAAGCAAAAAAAATTATGCTTCACGTCAAAGTAAATGAACCTTAGGTGTCAATAAAAAAAGAACCAGCTACTCGGGCTCCAAATAACCTATTGAGCCAAAACTTGGTATTCGGGGTCACCTCAGCTAGGCCTACACATAATTGTCAGAACTGGACCCGCAGCTAGAACATAACTTTGTGTTTTATGTTTTTATTATGGTTTGAACAGAAGGCGCTGTGAATTTTGGGCCAGCTCTGAAATATGTGATAGTTGGCTTCTAAACGAGTTGGAAAAAGTGGGTTTGGTGTCAGTTTGTATCAGTTTGGTGTCAGAATGATATCTAATTGACTGATGGACACTGACTTGCTGGCTGACGTTTGTACATTTTCAATATGTTTAAAGAGCGAGGGACCATCACCAAAATGGCATTCTGAAATCAAAACCAAGGAGTGATGGAGAGGAACCACTATCACTGCCCGGCCATCCCAAGTTCATCAGGCGAGTCAGTTTTGCATTTCTGCAGTATTTTTGAGCATGACAAATTTGTGATGGTAAAAGCACATTGAAACATATTGCAAATACACCGTGCATTTGCAATATGATTCAAGAGTGAAAAAACATCACCAAATGGACATGATGAAATCAACACAACGAGCGATGGAGAGGAACCACTATCACTGCCCGGCCATCCTGAGTTCATCAGGCCAGGTCAATTTTGCATTTCTGCAGTATTTTTTAGCATGACAAATTTGTGATGGTAAAAGCACATTGAAACATATTGCAAATGCACAGCCGTACACCTGGTGATTGGAATGGGTTACTAGAAGCACATTTTAAAAATGGTTTTGAATGCCATTACGGGGTAGCAAGGGGTCCACGGTTGGGTAGGGAGGACCCCCCACCTGTGCCCATCCAATAGGGCGCACCCCTTGTTTTTAAAATGTTTTTTTAAAAATCGTTAAACTACAGTCCCACTTCTCCCTGATCATACATGACAAAAATACCATCTAGGTTGATTCATGGCTTAACATAGTGCTATATATCATTTTGGCAGTATAAATGCCTGTTGGACATGGTTCACAGACTTTTGGGTTTATAAACCGACTTCCATTGATCGTACATGGCAAATGGACATAACATCCCGATTTGGAACTTTCAAATCTTACATTTTGCATTTGGACATTTCTTATGGCATTTGGCAAAAAAAGTGACTTTTGACTTCCTATGAAATCATATTGCAAATGAACAAAACATATGCCTTATGGACAAGTAAAAAATATAAAAGATAATCAAATGACAAAAGTATGTTCATACAGTTCTTATACATGTGTAATTGACAAAAACAATCGAAAGAATTTCATAAAACGGTACGTTTTTTTAAAAATGTGCACATTTTCGACTTTTGACTTCCTATGAAATCATTTTGCAAATCGAAAAAACATATGCCTTATGTTATGTAAAAACATAAATAAAGAATTATAATAAAATATGACTAAAGTATGTTGATACAGTTCTTATACATGTGTAATTGATAAGAAAAATTGATAGAATTGCGAAAAACGGTCCAGAAAGCTCTTTTTTAAGGGGGTGATTTAAGGGGGTGAAGTTTTTGAAAAAACACATTTTCTAAATTTTACTCTTGGGTCTTGACTTGTTACATTTGCAATATGAAAAGATACGGTGGAGCGCACTCGCCATCTATTGGATTTTTGCAGTGTTACACTTTTTGCCATATGGCATTTAAAATCAACTTTGAATGAAACGATGTCCAATTGAGTGGTATTGACTGAATTTTCGGGTTTTTTTCTTAGCCAAACGTGATGAACAAACGGAGCAATTTCTCCTACACAAATAATCTTTTTGGAAAATGAGCCTGAAACACTCTGCCAGACCACTGACTCATTCAGCTCCCATTCCCCACTCCCAAGCCTGAAACACATTTCTAAAGACAGTTGACATCTAGTGGAAGCCTTAGGAAGTGCAACTTGACCCCATTGACACTGTGTATTCAGTAGGCCAAGCTTTGAAAAACTACAAACCTCAGATTTCCCAATTCCTGGTTGGATTTTTCTCAGGTTTTCGCCTGCCATATGAGTTCTGTTATACTGACAGACATCAGTACAGACATCATTCAAACAGTTTTAGAAACTTTAGAGTGTTTTCTATCCAATAGTACTACTAATATCTGGGACTGAGTAAATCAAAATCAAATCAAATTTATTATATAGCCCTTCGTACATCAGCTGATATCTCAAAGTGCTGTACAGAAACCCAGCCTAAACCCCAAACAGCAAGCAATGCAGGTGTAGAAGCACGGTGGCTAGGAAAAACTCCCTAGAAAGGCCAAAACCTAGGAAGAAACCTAGAGAGGAACCAGGCTATGTGGGGTGGCCAGTCCTCTTCTGGCTGTGCCGGGTGGAGATTATAACAGAACATGGCCAAGATGTTCAAATGTTCATAAATGACCAGCATGGTCCAATAATAATAAGGCAGAACAGTTGAAACTGGAGCAGCAGCACGGCCAGGTGGACTGGGGACAGCAAGAGTCATCATGTCAGGTAGTCCTGAGGCATGGTCCAAGGGCTCAGGTCCTCCAAGAGAGAGAAAGAAAGAGAGAAAGAGAGAATTAGAGAGAGCACACTTAAATTCACACAGGACACCGAATAGGACAGGAGAAGTACTCCAGATATAACAAACTGACGCTAGCCCCCCACACATACACTACTGCAGCATAAATACTGGAGGCTGAGACAGGAGGGGTCAGGAGACACTGTGGCCCCATCCGAGGACACCCCCCGGACAGGGCCAAACAGGAAGCATTTAACCCCACCCACTTTGCCAAAGCACAGCCCCCACACCACTCGAGGGATATCTTCAACCACCAACTTACCATCCTGAGACAAGGCTGAGTATAGCCCACAGAGATCTCCGCCACAGTACAACCCAAGGGGAGGGGGGGCGCTAACCCAGACAGAATGATCACATCAGTGACTCAAACGACTCAGGTGACGCACCCCTCCCAGGGACGGTATGAGAGAGCCCCGGTAAGCCAGTGACTCAGCCCCTGTAATAGGGTTAGAGGCATAGAATCCCAGTGGAAAGAGGGGAACCGGCCAGGCAGAGACAGCAAGAGCGGTTCGTTGCTCCAGAGCCACACCAGATTGAAAAGTACTGGGGGAAAGGGTGTCTCGCCACACTTTTTCCTGCGGAAAAACTTTGTTGAGTCCCTTTTCCCTGTTCAGTAACTTGTGTTCTTTTTTATACCTGCAGCCCTGCATGACCTGCCATCATATCATCTGGCTCAGATGATCTTCCCTCGGAGACGAGGCCCCCAAACTATTTAATAAAATGTTATATTGCATTTAGTTTTTGTCGTTCATTCACTTAAGCCTGAACTCGTGTGAAATGTCACTTACGGAAGTTCAATCAGAATGGATGGTCAGAATGCTCGTTTAATTTCATCCAGTAAGCATAATATAATACACTTAGTTTCCTATTCTACGGGCATAGTGGGAACAAATACAAATGTATCGGCATAGCATCTTGTTTCTCCCCCTATTTCCTATAAGCCATGTGCCTATTTAACTGATTTCACATTCCTCGCGCCTACCGTTTAAGCTATCGGCTCACTCTTGGGGGGGGGGGACTAACTGCAATCACATCATTTTACGACGCCATTCCCCAAACTATTTAATAAAATGTCGCATTGCATTCCGTTTTTGTTGTTCATTCAGTTAATGGCCGATGTAGGCTGCCGTCTTTCGGATGGGACGTTAAATGGGTCTCCTGACAATCTGAGGTCATTAAAGATCCCATGGCACTTATCATAAGTGTAGGGGTGTTAACCCCGGTGTCCTGGCTAAATTCCTAATCTTGCCCTCAAACCATCATGGTCACCTAATAATCCCCAGTTTACAATTGGCTCATTCATCCCCCTCCTCTCCCCTGCAACTATTCCCCAGGTCGTTGCTGTAAATGAGAACATGTTCCAGGTCAACTTACCTGGTAAAATAAAGGATAAATAAAACATTTTATAAAAATGGGAAGGATGCATACGTTTTTATTCACCAATGAAACAACACAATGTGCTCAAAGACTTAGAAACGTAGTTGTAGTCACGATCTGGTTACCTTTAAGTATAAACAGTTTGTGTTATTACAAATGTATTAACTTATTTCCGGATAACTTCAAAACTACCCACAATGCATTATTTCGCAATGTCATATGGGGGATCTGTGCTACCACATTTGTATGCTAGCTCGGTAAATAGCTCAAGCTGGCTAGCATTAGCCACACCTCATGTTAGTCACAGACTTTGTTAGCATAGCAGACTGGTGCTTTCTTGCCGTGGCCTCAAAACAAAAGAGAAAATCACACCTGCTTGTTCTATAATGTGTTACTACATCTGTTTTCCTTTTTGTTTTGTCAACTTTACGGCATTTTATCTGTGAAGTAGGCTGTCGAATTTTCTACCTTGGCCTAGCGCGCTAGCTGACTGACATCTGGAATCAATCTATTTTAGATTTTGGGCCTGCCTCCCCATGGCTTTGGTAGTTAACTCAGCCTGCACTTTAAAAAAAAAGTTTTACCATAGGATGGTCACCAACCATCAATCTGTAAGTGTCTGCTCTCTCTTTGCTTTCAATCTGTGGTTATGTTTTAGTTGTGTTGTGTTAGTTATGTTCTAGCTGGTCTCCAGTAGTTGGGCGTTAGCTTGCCGACAATAACAATGTTGCTTGGCTAGGCTGGTTAGGCTAATAGCTAGTTGGCTAAATAGCTAGTGTAAGCTGGCTGGCTAGATAGCTGGCTAAGATAATTCCAGATAGCTAACATTCTTTGACAAATGGTTAGATGGTGTTATGTATTTCCAAAACTTTGGTTTGCTTTAATGTAGGTGTAAGCTAGGTGTTAATAGCAACTGGCTGACTCCTTCAGTGCTAAATTATAGTTAACAGACTAGTAGGGCTAACGTTAGAAGGCATTTTGGCTAGCAACATTGCAAGTTATTTGTAACAATACATTCATAAATTATCTTCTTGTATGTTGGCTGAACATACAATTTAAAACAGTAGTAAATTTTGGTTTAATTTGATTTGGTTTAATTTGAATATATACACTACTTGTCAACGGTGTGGGTAATGGGAGCAGAGTCAGGTGCAGAAGAGCAGAGTTGTGAACAGGCGCACACTTTATTAGGGCAGGAGAAACCAACAGACGGATGCCACTGCATCGAAACCTCCAGCCAATTGGTACAAGTGCAAACCGCGCAAACAGTCACAATAATTATGTACAAACAAATAAACATACCTCGTGAAATAAGACACGGAAATAAATGCATACCAGTATAGCACGTCAAAATAGACACGTAACACAAAACAATCTCACACCAAGACATGAGGGGGAACAGAGGAATAAATATGTGTGGTGTGATTGGGGAATGAAAACCAGGTGTGCAGGGAACAAGACAAAACAAATGGATAAATGGAGCGGTGATGGCTAGAAAGCCGGTGACATATTTGAGATTCTTCAAATAGCCACCTTTTGACTTAATGACAGCTTTGCACACTCTTGGAATTCTCTGAACCAGCTCATGACGTAGTCACCTGGAATGCATTTCAATTAACAGGTATTCATTCTTAAAAGTTAATTTGTGGAATTTCTTTCCTTAATGCATTTGAGCCAATCAGTTGTGTTGTGACAAGGTAGGGGTGGTTTACCCTATTTGGTAAAATACCAAGTCCATATTATGGCAAGAACTGCTCAAACAAGCAAAGAGAAATGACATTCCATCATTATTTAGGACAAGAAGATCAGTCAATATGGAACATTTCAAGAACTTTTCAAGTTTCTTCGAGTGCAGTCACAAAAGTCATCAAGCGCTATGATGAAACTGGCTCTCATGAGGACCGCCACAGGAATGAAAGACCCAGCGGTACCTCTGCTGCAAAGGATAAGTTCATTACAGTCACCAGCCTCAGAAATTGCAGCCCAAATATATGCTTCATACAGTTCAAGTAAAAGAGGTGACTGTGAGAATCAGGCCTTTATGGTCAAATTGCTGCAAAGAAACCACTACTAAAGGACACCAATAAACATGAGCAATGTACATTAGACTGGTGTAAATTTGTCCTTGGTCCTGGAGTCCAAATTTGACATTTTTGGTTCCAACCGCCGTGTCTTTGTGAGACGCGATGTGGGTGAACGGATGATCTCTACATGTGTGGTTCCCACCGTAAAGCATGGGTGCTTTGCTGGTGACACTGTCTGTGATTTATTTAGAATTCAAGGCACACTTAACCAGCATGGCTACCACAGCATTCTGCAGCGATACGCCATCCCATCTCGATTGGGCTTAGTCGGACTACCATTTGTTTTTCAACAGGACAATGACCCAAAACACCTCCAGGCTGTGTAACAGCTATTTTACCAAGAAGGAGAGTGATGGAGTGCTGCATCAGATGACCTGGCCTCCACAATCACCCGACCTTAACCCAATTGAGATGGTTTTGGGATGAGATAGTGATGGAAAAGCAGCCAACAACTGCTCAGATGTGGGAACTCCTTCAAGACTGTTGGAAAAACATTCCAGGTGAAGCTGGTTGAAAGAATGTCAAGAGTGTGCAAATCTGTCATTAAGGCAAAGGGTAGCTATTTGAAGAATCTCAAATATAAAATCTATTTTGATTGTTTAACACTATTTTGGTTACAACATGTTATTTCATAGTTTGATGTCTTCACTATTATTCTACAATATAGAACATTTTAAAAAATTAAGAAAACCCCTTGTACCGGTAGTGTACATTTGAAGTTATTTCTGTTGGCGTTTACATTATAGCGAATATTCTGGCTTGCCAGGTCCTCTATATTAAATCATATCTCAGAATTTTTTCTCTCCAACATAACTTGGTCATTCTTCTAAATGTTGATGTGATAACTCAAAAACTAGAAAAGTGAGGTGTAACTTTGCATTGGGACTTTTGATGCATATACTAATGCAAATCCATATGTTACATTTGGTTACATTTATGCTACCTAACTTTAAGCCTGTACTCGATTGAACTTATCTTGCATGACAATAAGGTGACAGTGTCGAGCGAGAAAATGCAACTCCATCTTTCTCACATTAAGAAATCATCACCTGACTCTCTAAGAAATTTAAGATCGGGAATGACAAAGCATTTTTTGCATTACAATCTAATGTGCTTCTCAGGAGAGAATCACTAAAGCATTGGATGAGGGGTCGATTTGCTCATAGTGTAGCGAGACGGCAGATATGAGTAATGCATGATTATTTTCAGATAACAAGACAATGCAGAGTTTTCTAGTCCATTCTTCGACCTCAGATGTTAAGACATCCTGTATTTGTCACGCCCTGACCTTAGTTATCTATGTTTTCTGTATTATTTTGGTCAGGTCAGGGTGTGATGAGGGTGGGTATGCTTGTTTGTCTCGTCTAGGGTTTTTGTATGTCTAGGGGTATTTGATCGTCTAGGCATATTGTAGGTCTATGGTGGCCTGAATTGGTTCCCAATCAGAGACAGCGGTTTATCGTTGTCTCTGATTGGGGATCCTATTTAGGTTTCCATTTTCCCTTTTGGTTTCATGGGTTCTATTCTATGTTTAGTTGCCTGTTCTGCACTTCTCATATTAGCGTCACGGTGCGTTTTGTTGTTTTGTATAGTTTGTTCAGTGTTCTTTCTTTATTAAAGAAGTGTGTACGCTTACCACGCTGCGCCTTTCTCTCCTCCATATGACAACCGTGACAGTATTGCTGCTACAGAAATACACATGGCTGGAGCTACCAGACTATAATAAACAGATTGACACTAATACATTTTACATATGCCCCCTATATTGTTTAGATGGCTACTGTATTAAAAGATAATCAGATGTCCTGTCAGTTACTCTGGTGATACAGCCATGAATTGCTATGTCAATAACCAACACAGCTCTGACGTGAATATTCCAAGAAAATTTGCCATACAATTATTATCAGAAAATGAACCTTGGATATATCATGAGATAAGTGGTGTTGTGTTTTCCAAGTACATTAGCTAGTGTTTTCTATAGCAACTGACAGTACCACAACATGTGATCACCATATGACATCATGCAGTTTGTTTAGAGCAGGGGTCAGGTGTCAAACTAATTTTGCCCTTCGGGGCGCATTCGGTCTTCATCTAGGTCTGGATGCCTGCACATAAAGACGTTCTCCAGCGATTCATGTGTAAATACAGTAAAGTACACACACAAAAGGGTAAAAAAGTATATTTTTTAAACCACTGCAAACATGGCTCTCTCGGGATATGCTGTTGGAATCAGTTCAGCCACCGGCTTTTCCATGCATCGCGCCAACAGAGATAAACACCTCTCTGGGAAGAGGTCATATGTGCACATTCCCTCTCAAGAGAACACCAAGACGGCCCTCAAGGAACTTCACTGGACTCTATGTAAACTGGAAACAATATATCAGGAGGCTGCATTTATTGTAGCTGGGGATTTTAACAAAGTCAGCATATTGATTGCATGACACGCAGCGCTAATACTCTCGACCACTGCTACTCTAACTTACGCGACGCATACAAAGCCCTCCCACGCCCTCCCTTCGGGCAAATCTGATCGCGACGTCATCTTGCTTGTACCGTCTTATAGGCAGAAACTCATAGAGGATGTACCAGTAACGAGAACCATTCAATGCTGGTCTAACCAATCAGAAGCCATGCTTCAAGATTGTATTGATTACGCGAACTGAATATGTTCCAGTCAGCCTCAGAGAAACACATTGACCTATACGCTGACTCGGTGAGTGCATTTATAAAGAAGTGCATTGGAGATGTTGTATCCGCTGCGACTATTAAAACCTACCCTAACCAGAAACTGTGGATGGATGGCGGCATTTGCGCTAAACTGAAAGCAAAAAAAAAGTGCGATTCATTGCATTTAACCATGTAAAGAGGTCTGGAAATATGGCTGAATATAAACAGTGTAGTTTTTCCATCCGCAAGGCAACCAAATAAGCAAAATACCGGCTCAGACACAAGACGTATGTGGCAGAATCTACAGGGAATCACGGACTACAAAACCAAAAACAGCCACGTCACGCTTCCGGACAAACTAAACACCTATTTTACCCGCTTTGAGGATAATACAGTGCCACCATTGCGGATCACTAACAAAGACTGCCCCCCCCCCTCTCAGTGGTTGACGTGAGTAAAACATTTAAACATGTTAACCCTCGCAAGGATGCTGACCCAGACGGCATCCCTAGACGCAGACCAGCTGGCTGGTGTGTTTACGGACATATTCAATCACTCCCTATCCCAGTCTGTTGTCCCCACATGCTTCCAAGATGGCTACCATTGTTCATGTACCCAAGAAGGTAAAGATAACTGCACTAAATCACTACCGCCCCGTTGCACTCACTTCTGTCATCATGATGACTACTGAAGTGGGTCTAGGGTGGCCAGTAAGGTGGTGGTGATATGATCATGATGACAGAAGTGAGTGCTATGGGGCGGTAGTAATTTAGTTCAGTTATCTTTGCCTTCTTGGGTTGTTTGTACGCAATCACCATAACACTGCACACTGCCCTATCCCATCTGGACAAAAATAATACCTATGTAAGAATGCTGTTCATTGACTAGAGCTCAGCATTCAACACCATTGTACCCTCCAAGCTCATCATCAATCTGGAGGCCCTGAGTCTCAACCCCGCCCTGTGCAACTGGGTCCCAGACTTTCTGACCAGGTGGTGAAGGTAGGAAAAACATCTCCACTTCGCTGACCCTCAACACTGGGGCCCCACAAAGGTGTGTGCTCAGCCCACTCCTGTAATCCCTGTTCACCTACGCGTGGCCATGCATGCCTCCAACTCAATCATCAAGTTTGTAGACGACACAACAGTAGTGGGCTTGATCACCAACAACGCCGAGACATCCTACAAGGAGGAGGTGAGGGCACTTGGAGTGTGGTGTCAGGAAAACAACCTCTCACTCAACGTCAACAAAACAAAGGAGATGATCGTGGACTCAGGAAACAGCAGAGGGAGCACCCCCCCATCCACATCGAAGGGACAGCAGTGGAAATGGTGGAACGTTTTAAGTTGCTGGCATACACATCACAGGCAAACTGAAGGTCCACCCACACAAGGCGCAACAGCACCTCTTCAACCTCAAGAGGCTGAAGACATTAGGCTTGTCACCCAAAACCCTGACAAACTCTTACAGATGCACAATCGAGAGCATCCTGTCGGGCTGTATCACCGCCTGGTACGGCAACTGCTCCGCCCACAACCATAAGGCTCTCCAGAGGGTAGTGAGGGCTGCACAACGCATCACCGAGGGCAAACTACCTGCCCTCCAGGACACCTACAGCACCCGATGTCACAGGAAGGCCAAAAAGATCATCAAGGACAACAACCACCCGAGCCACTGCCTGTTTACACCGCTATCATTCAGAATGCGAGGTCAGTACAGGTGCATCAAAGCTGGGATAAGTGGCCAGGGTTACATTCTGGAAGCACGCGTTTGATTCCGTACTGCAGTTTAAGAGAAGTCCGGCTCAGAAACACATCTCCCATAGGAATGTCAGTTTTGAAAATTACTATTAAGACACTTAGTCATCACCTTTGTGCATTAAACATCCATAGAATTATTCCAATAATTGTTGCTGAGGATTTTGTCCATCACTCACAGCTGAAGATGTTAATGTTTTATATTATATTTTGTGTCGATATAGCGCCATTTATTGAATTTTTCCCTGTTAACTTTAGCTGCAAGGTTGGAGATTGTCCTCTGGATGTCGCCATAATTACAATGTAAGTCTATGGGGGTGAGGAGCACAAGCCTCGTAGGTTTTGTATTGAAGTCAATGTAGCCAGAAGAGGACAGAAAGTAACTGTCCTCCAGCTACTCCATGATCCTAACCAAGAGGGTGCTGTTGAGACTACTGCAGACCTTCATTTCAAGCCAATGTGTTTTAATCAGGTATTTGGTGACGTGAAAATATTTTGTATAGTTTAATCTAAAAAGTCCTCTCCTTTTTCCTTTGAGGAGACTCCACTGACCTTTTGAGATGTAGGTCATTATCCTTTCTACACAGACTATGTGGTAGATATGACCTCTCTTCATCCACTCTTAGTTGGTGCCACATTGCGTTACTGGCAGCCCTTTTGGTCCTGGATGCCACCACAGTGAGACAGGGATCAATATGCTGCAGAGCACTTCAGTTGCTCCACAAATTTACCCATCTCCTTTCCGCTCATCCTTGGCTGGATGAAAGGTGGGAAGAGAGTAAGAGGAATAATTCTGTCGCATTGGCTTACTCTTGTCACAGGCCTGAATGAGGAGTCAAGGACTGCTTTCCCTTTCTGTCCATCCTGTCTAACCTCTCTTCCCCCAAAACACATTACCTCCTGTCTCAACGCCCATCTCTCACTGAGTGAACCATGGCAGTGACGACGAGCTTTGTGCCATAGAAACAAACAAGCATGAATGTCCTCAGAGATCGATCTGAGGACAGATCGATCTCTGGGATGTTGAGATGAATGTTGACTAAAATTATTGATTAAAACAGGATTAATTTCAATTGAAGAATATTTAAAAGTAAACACTTGTGACACTGGGAGAAAGCTGAAGAGAAAGTATTTTTAAAATGCCGGTATTATCCCTCAATCTGCCGTTTTTTCCCTGTAGTAGTTCATTTGGGCAGGGATTCAATCCAATCCTGTGTTGTAGCGCGCTTGACATTTAAAGGTCATTTTCATATTGAGCTGACATGTGCATTGTTTACCCAACGTGATCACAGGGAGAATTTACGTTGGTGGATTGGTAAACTAACGGCCAAAGGTTAGGAAAATTTACTTGAAAGGTTAGAACTGAAACAACAAAAGTTAGGTTAATTTATGCTGCAGGTTATGTGAATTGGGTTAAGTTTAGAATAAGGGGAAAGTGCAACTCAAACACGGATTACAAAACGGTTGTGGATTACACCCATCCATCCATCCTCTCCAACCAACCGCCCTACTTTAAATTCTGTCTAAAGAAACAAGACCATTAGTAGGTATCATACTTCTTGGAGGAACTCAGAAATATGTAAAATATGTTTAGTATTGCTCAGAGGACTGGCTGGTTTACGGTGAATGTGATCTCCGTGGATCAGGTAGTGCAGCTCATCCAGGAAGTAACATCAATGCGAGCTGTGCCAAGAAGGTTTGCTGTGTCTGTCAGCGTAGTGTCCAGAGCATGGAGGCGCTACCAGGAGACAGGCCAGTACATCAGGAGACGTGGAGGAGGCCGTAGGAGGGCAACAACCCAGCAGCAGGACCACTACCTTCGCCTTTGTGCAAGGAGGAGCACTGCCAGAGCCCTGCAAAATGACCTCCAGCAGGCCACAAATCTGCATGTATCTGCTCAAACGGTCAGAAACAGACTCAATGAGGCAATGAGGGTGGTATGAGAGCCCGACGTCCACAGGTGGAGGTTGTGCTTACAGCCCAACACCGTGCAGGATATTTGGCATTTGCCAGAGGACACCAAGATCGCCACTGGCGCCCTGTGCTCTTGACAGATGAAAGCAGGTTCACACTGAGCACATGTGATAGACGTGACCGAGTCTGGAGACGCCATGGAGAACGTTCTGCTGCCTGCAACATCCTCCAGCATGACCGGTTTGGCGGTGGGTCAGTCATGGTGTGGGGTGGCATTTCTTTGGGGTGCCGCACAGCCCTCCATGTGCTCGCCAGTGGTAGCCTGACTGCCATTAGGTACCGAGATGAAATCCTCAGACCCCTTGTGAGACCATTTGCTGGTGCAAATTTCATTCAGATCTAGGATGTGTTATTTTAGTGTTCCCCTTAATTTTTTGAGCACTGGAGTAATAACATGCTTTACAAAAACATTTATAGAAAGTTACACCTTCTTTTTCATTCCGGTTCTATAAGCACCAGTTCATGTGAAGACTGTAGACATGAAAACGATGGGCACTTCTTATTGGAAGGGATATGACCTGCCATCACACGGTGCACTCAATCAGTACCTCTCAGTGCAAGATGCATGCTATTGTAGGATGCAATACTTTCCAATAAATAATGAATATATTGTTAACAATAATAAACCACCAATAATGAACAACAAAACACATAACAGGTTGCGACAGCCAAGTCTCCTCTGTTCATCAATAGAGCAGATCAAGATCGATCAGTCTCTAGTCAGTTAGATGTTCAAAAGAACACATCTCTGACTCGTTTAGCCCAGAAAACACTCGACTCAGCCTCATGTCCTCAATATAATTTCCAGGAAGCTTCAGTATACTTCCTAGTTAATTGAAGTAGTATGTGGTTATTTAACTCCCAAAGACCCTACAACCGTCCTTTGATGAATTCAGGCTGATTTCCCTCTCCACAAGCATCAAAATTAGCTGAGCCCTGGTGACAGACTGGATGTGGCATACCATTGAAATCAAACCCCACCCCAGACTGTTTGGAAGCCGGAGGTGTAGTGTCCGCCAAATACAGGAATCTAAAATGCTTGTGGTGCGAGGCTGCGGTCAGTTATCATGACCTCCTTCCCAACTCTAAGGATAAGGAAAACATGTGTGCCACTTGTCAGGACTTCTTTCTAAGGTGTTTAATAAAGCATATAATAATAACGTGGTAGATAGACCACAAATTCATCAAAATGTAACGCTCTCACTTAAGTGCATACAGTTGAAGACGGAAGTTTAAATACACATCGTCAAATACATTTAAACTCAGTTTTTCACAATTCCTGACATTTAATCCTAGTAAAAGTTCCTTGTCTTAGGTCAGTTAGGATCACCACTTTATTTTAAGAATGTGAAATGTCAGAATAATAGTAGAGTGAATAATTTATTTCAGATTTCAGATTTCATCACATTCCCAGTGGGTTAGAAGTTTACATACACTCAATTAGTATTTGGTAGCATTGCTTTTAAATTATTTAACATGGGTCAAACATTTCGGATAGCCTTCCACAAGCTTCCCACAATAAGTTGGGTGAATTTTGGCCCATTCCTCCTGACAGAGCCGTTGTAACTGAGTCAGTTTTGTAGGCCTCCTTACACGCACACGCTTTTTCAGTTCTGCCCACGCATTTTTTATAGGATTGAGGTCAGGGCTTTGTGTTGGCTACTTCAATACCTTGACTTTGTTGTTCTTAAGTAATATTGCCACAACTTTGGAAGTGTGCTTGGGGTCAATGTCTATTTGGAAGACCCATTTAAAGCGACCAAGCTTTAAATTCCTGACATGTTTCTTCAATATATCCACATAATTTTCTTCCCTCATGATGCCATCTATTTTGTGAAGTGCACCAGTCCCTACTGCAGCAAAGCACCCACACAATATGATGCTGCCACCCCGTGCTTCACGGTTGGGATGGTGTTCTTCGGCTTGCAAGCCTCCCCCTTTTTCCTCCAAACATAACATGGTCATTATGGCCAAACAGTTCTATTTTTTTTTCATCAGACCAGAGGACATGTCTCCAAAAAGTACGATCTTTGTCCCCATATGCAATTGCAAACCATAGTCAGTTTTTTTTATGGCGGTTTTGAATCATTGGCTTCTTCCTTGCTGAGCGGCCTTTCAGGCTATATCGATAAAGGACTCGTTTTACTGTGGATATAGATACTTTTGTACCTGTTTCCTCCAGCAACTTCACAAGGTCCGTTGCTGTTGTTCTGGGATTGATTTGCAGTTTCCGCACCATAGTACGTTCATCTCTAGGAGACAGAATGCGTCTCCTTCCTGAGCGGTATGACGGCTGCGTGGTCCCATGGTGCTTATACTTGCATACTATTGTTTGTACAGATTAACGTGGTACCTTCAGGAGTTTGGAAATTGCTCCCAAGGATGAACCAGACTTGTGGAGGTCTACAAGACATCATTTTCTGGAAATTTCCAAGCTGTTTAAAGGCACAGACAATTTGGTGTATGTAAACTTCTTACCAACTGGAATTATGATACAGTGAATTATAAGTGAAATAATCTGTCTGTAATCAATTGTTGGAAAAATTACTTGCACAAAGTAGATGTCATGCACAAAGTAGATGTCCTAACCGACTTGCGAAAACTATAGTTTGTTAACAAGAAATTTGTGGAGTGGTTGAAAAACAAGTTTTAATGACTCCAACCTAAGTGTATGTAAACTTCGGTCTTCAACTGTATATCTACACATATCCATGTAATTACTTCAATGATTTACTGTACGCATACTGTATATAATCTGATTGGGTAAATACATACGTCTTTCTTCTCTCTGTGCATGATTTCCAACGAACACAACAAAGCCTACAACGTTATAATTTATTATATGTGATGGCATGAATATGGAGCAAGAACAATATCATACTTCATTTACTGACAAACGGAAGGAACACAAGTGATGTAACATACCGAAATATACCCAGTCACTCTGCAGATCAATTTGGGGTGTGGAGGTAGGAAGGTGTAAAGTGAAGGATCACAACACAGAACACTTCTTAATTACCTACCTCAAATTGAGAACCACACAATCCAGAATCTAAATGAGTGGTTATTTGTATACATATTTGCACAAACATTGCATCATGGTCAGTTACCTGGAAGAGACACCCTTAAAATGTATCAGATTATATAAGGATACTTTTGCATATTCTATGTATATTTTCTTATGTAAATCTGTCAAGGTTCATGTTATCAATGTTCGTTTATATCATTAAGGGTCACATTAACAAAAAGTCAATGACAAATAGTAATACAGTGCATTCGGAAATTATTCAGACCCCTTCTCTTTTCTCACAGTTTGTTACGTTTCATTCTTATTCTAAAATATACTCAATTAGAACATTTCCTCATCAATCTAAACAAAATATCCCATAATGACAAAGTGAAAAAAGGTTTTTAGAAATGTTTGCAAATTTATAAAATAAATAAATACAATTACTTCACATATTTACATATGTATTCTGACCCTTTGCTATGAAACTTGAAATTGAGCTCATTCTTAAAATGTTTCTACAACTTGATTGGAGTGCACCTATGGTAAATTCAGTTGATTGGTCATGATTTGGAAAGGCACACACCTGTCTATATAAGGTTCAAATCAAAAACTAAGCAATGTCGAAGGAATTGTCAGTAGAGCTCCGAGACAGGATTATGTAGAGGCACATATCTGGGAAAGGGTACCAAAAAATTCTGCAGCATTGAAAGTCCCCAAGAACACAGTGGCCTCAATCATTCTTAAATGGAAGAAGTTTTGAACCACCAAGTTTTCATAGAGCTGGCCGCCTGATCAAACTGAGCAATCGGGGGAGAAGGGCCTTAGTCAGGGAGGTGAACAAGAACCCAATGGTCACTCTGACAGAGCTCTAGAGTTCATCTGTTGTGATGGGAGAAGACTTCTAGAATGACAACCAACTCTGCAGCACTCCACCAATCAGGTCTTTATTGTAGAGTGGCAAGAAAGGATCCACTTTTCAAATAAAAGGTTATCAAGATTATCTGGTCTGATGAAACCAATATTCAAATCTTTAGCCTGATGTTGGATTACAGGCAACATCCGAACTGAGCTAAAGGGTAGAGTTGCCACTTTCAGGGTGTGGGACCCCGCTATTCCCTTCAGCAAACCATCAAACAGGAAAAACGTCAATACACGACTAAGATTGAATTGTACTACACCGGCACCGACGCTCGTCGGATGTGGCCAGGCTTGCAAACTATTACAGACTACAAAGAGAAGCACAGTCACGAGCTGCCCAGTAATACAAGCCTTCCAGACGAGCTAAATTACTTCTATGCTCGCTTTGAGGAAAGTAACACTGAAACATGCATGAGAGCATCAGCTGTTCCGGACGACTGTGTGATCACGCTCTCCACAGCCAATGTGAGTAAGACCTTTAAACATTAACAACATTCACAAGCCGTAGGGCCAGATAGATTACCAGGAAGTGCCAAGCATGACTCCAACACCGTAGGTTTGCCTACGACACAGCAGTGGAAAGCCTGATCACCAGCAACGATAAGACAGCCTATAGGGAGGAGGTCAGAGACCTGGCAGAGTGGTAGCAGGACAACAACCTCTCCCTCAACATGATCAAGTCAAAGGAGATGATTGTGGACTACAGGGAAAGGAGGACCGAGCACAATCCCATTTTCATCTACGGGGCTGTAGTGGAGCAGGTTGATAGCTTCAATTTCCTTGGTATCCACATCACTAACAAACTATCATTGTCCAAACATACAAAGACAGTTGTGAAGAGGACAAGACAAAGCCCATTCCCCCTCAGGAGACTGAAAAGGTCCTTTGCTGTTGTTCTGGGATTTGATTTGCAGACGCGTCTCCTTCCTGAGTGGTATGACGGCTGCGTGGTTCCATGGTGTTTATACTTGCATACTATTGTTTGTACAGATGAACGTGGTACCTTCAGGCGTTTAGAAATTGCTCCCAAGGATGAACCAGACTTGTGGAGCTCTAAAATTGATTTTCTGAGGTCTTGGCTGATATATTTTGATTTTCCCATGATGTCAAGCAAAGAGGCACTGAGTTTGAAGGTAGGCCTTGAAATACATCCACAGTTACACCTCCAATGACTCAGGCGGCAGGGTAGCCTAGTGGTTTGAGCGTTGGACTAGTAACCGAAAGGTTGCAAGTTCGAATCCCCGAGCTGACAAGGTACAAATCTGTCGTTCTGCCCCTGAACAGGCAGTTAACCCACTGTTCCTAGGCCATCATTGAAAAGAAGAATTTGTTCTTAACTGACTTGCCTAGTAAAATAAAGTTAAAATTAAAAATAAATTAAAAAATGATGTAAATTAGCCTATAAGAAGTGTATAAACCCATGACATCAGTTTCTGGAAATTTCCAAGGTGTTTAAAGGCACATTCAACTTAGTGTATGGAAACTTCTGACCATGAGGAATTATGATCCAGTGAATTATAAGTGAAATAATCTGTCTGTAAACAATTGTTGGAAAAATAACTTGTGTCATGCACAAAGTAGATGTCCTAACCGACATTCCAAAACTATAGTTTGTTAATCTGTGACTGACAGTAATCTTGATCTGTGTCCCAGCAGAAGCAAGGCTCTGAGAATGGATTTATGAATACAATCTGCATAATTGTCATCCAATCCTGAGTTTGGAAAGCCTGGGGGTCCCCACTCGCCTCTTACAAGAAAAGAAAATGTGTGTGGAATGTGCATGCTAAAGCAAAGTGGAGACACAATGGTGGAGGTAACATGAAGTTTATTCCTCAAGTCTCAGTTTTTGCTGATATTTGCAGCTTCATGGCACAAGGAAGAAAAAAAAGGTTTCCCTATATACTTGGCAAGGTTCTTGCACAGCTTGTGACATCACTGGTTTGGGCATGCTGCTTCAGAAATGTCTTTTTTTAAATAATTGCAAGGCAAGGAGGCATGCGTTGCAAGCGGAGATTCCTTAACAAATATCACACTGTGGGAACTTAATCCGCTTTAGTTGACAAAAAAACACTGTCCCTTATCCGTTGTAAATATTGCTGACTGTGCTGTGATAGCAGGTTTAGTGGAAGAAAATATATTTGTTTTGTGTTTTTTAAAAGAGGTATTGTCGCTGGGTGAGTTGAATTAATGCAGTAGGGCAGGCTCACTAACCACAGGGACCGGCATGGTTGCAGGAAAGGAAAGACAAACGGACAAACAGAAACTCACTGAAAATCTACTGTTCTGAAATTGGCATGGGACCAGCTGGTTAGTCCCCTAAACACGCAGCCACAGGGACTCCAGATTGACTAAAGAGTTATCTGACTGTAGAAGAGATAACATGGAGGGTAAACCAAAAAGCAAATGCCTTCAGCCAAGTCTATGTTATCAGGCTAAATAAGGAGGGATTTAACAGTGAGAAGGGTGATGGATCAGGGGAAGGCCCTGCAGTGTTCTGAGGGCCTGATAACAGTAGCTATTAACAGATAAATTAACATCACCTGCCTGTGAGAGTGATCACATTTCAGCATGCAGTGAGCACCATACTCTACCACTGCTACCCTAATAAACATCCTCTACCTAACCTCCTCACGGACTACCACAGGCTATATAACAATGCTGTCACCCTGAGAGAGAGCGAGAGATACCCCATCTCTCAAAATCCAACAACATACATACCAACTGGTCTTGAAAAATCCACTATACATTTGTTAAGTTAGTATTTTAATTTAGTCATCATTGCTTTGGATGGATTTACAGAGGACTGTTTGGCTTGATGTGGGAAACCAAAGAGCACGATCCTGGGTTCTAAATAGAACGTTTTCTGTTGAAACAGCACAAATCAGACCGCTGCGGTTACAGAAAGAGAGAAACGCCATCCCCTAATGGACTGAGTCACTCTCCTGCTTTTCTCCGATTAAACTAATGACCCATTTGAACCAGTTTAAGAGGCACTTTACTCTGTCTCCACTCTGCAGGCAGGGAATGCAATATATAATATAGAATGATGTGTGGTGAGGCGCAGGAGGACAGAAAGAGAGAGTCCCTGATAGAGCAGTGCCCAGTCCCCAGCAGAGTGACGCTGTTTGTGACAACTGAGTGACAGGAACCACTGTCCTTCTGCTGATCCTACATGGCACTGCATTGATATGCAGCATAAAACAATCTCACACACTCTCAGGCCACGGAGAGGGACTTTATGCTGCTGTAACTGATGTCCCATGAAGACAAGAATCTGAATCATGGCATCGTAACTCTCTTGCGTTGTGCTTTTAAAGAAAGGACTGTCCAGACAGCAATCAACGTTGATTGTTGTTTATTCTGACGATAGGCACAAAGAAGCACATTAGATGTGCAGGATAACACAGTGTGTTGATGGCTGTAGATTCATAATGAATGTGTTAGCATGGAGATAACGGTGAATTAGCTGGGAGCTAATGCGACCATGACAATTAAAGCAATAACATACAAAAGCACATCCCAGGAAACCCCCAAAATCAAACAGGTACCGTACTCATATACAGTATATACACATCAGGAAATGTACATAGTGAACTTGTACACATTGTAAATATGAAAATAGAATATAGTATTTCAGAACGTGACCTAACACTTGCATATAAATATCAGACTGGGAAGAATTGATGTTCGCGATCTCCCTCTATCTGCAAGCATGACCAATTGCATAACACCTTACTGATATGTAAATTCAACCAAACAACAGGAATACATAAACATAAAATACATATTTCTGCAGTGGCATATTGACCAACCCTATTGAACTCAATGGTTTGCTGGGCCTGCTTCATTTCTTTGTCTAATTTACATCTGGGGAGATTTCACACTCAAACTTCTACAAAGCCCACCTAACAATATAAATAAATGCCAACAGTGATGTCCGGCGTCCAAATAGATGGGTAGCTGACAATGTCACAACAACGATGTCCACACTTCTAAGGGGCAGAAAACAAGGAGCTTTTGTGATTCTGGATAGTCAGATAGCTACCAACAATGACAATAAACTGCCATGTGGGGAATTGTAAGTGACTCGTTTTAGCTAGATGCCTTTTGTTCTTGATATCAGGTCTTGGTTTGAAGTGTTTTAACCAACAACTGTAAAGTTGTATTTAAGAGACAACAAGTGCTCATTGCTCAAATGTATTTCTGTTTTCAGTAAACATTGGAGAAGAAATATAGTTTACATGTTGTCAACAATCTAAGCCAACCCCGTCTGTTTTGCCCCATAGTTGTGCAAGTGCCAGTTGTGTTGCTTAACAGTCAGGTAGCCTAGTGGTTATTGTTGGGCCAGTAACCAAAAGGTTGCTAGATCAAATCCCTGAGCTGACAAGGTAAAAATATGTTGTTCTGCCCCTGAACAAGGCAGTTAACACACTGTTCCTAGGCTGCTATTGTAAATAAGAATTTGTTCTTAACTGACTTGCCTAGTTAAATACAATGTTTTAATAAAAACAACCAACCTGTCAATTTGAATTGATATCTCTGAGTCCAGTAAGATACATTAATACATCTACATTAGATTCACCAGCCTGGTCATGTAGGGAAAAAATGCCTAATTTATTTAAAAGAGTTGCCATGGGGAATGGCATTCATGATTAATGTGGTGGTTGATTATGCAACCAATTGACTATAATTCACACCAGACTCCTGGCACAGGGAGAGATGTTATTAATAATAGATCCCCCTTTCCCTCAATCCAAAGTAAAGGAGCCCAAATAAAAGGCAAACTTCAGGATGAAAAGGGATAATTTCTTCACAATTAAACTGCAAAGCTGTCCTACTGGTGTTGCTGCTGTACAGTAGCATTGTCATTGTCTGCCCCTGCACAACTAATAAATGAGGAACATTAAGATAACAGAGGAGTCCATTCCCTTAAAATGTCATCAGATTGTAATCTGAGGACATTCACGAGGGACATGCATTGTTTATGTTACAGTAAGGCAAGCAAGGATGGCTTGAGGTTAATTAAATAATAATAGTCAGACAACGTTTGTGCAGGCTAGTAGTGTCTTCACGGAAGCCCTTGTACACAAGATTTTTAAGAATCCAATGATAACATTAATATTGTGTTACATGTAAATAAAATCCATGTTTGCATGATCAGCCTTAGTTTACTCACAAACCAGCTACAAAACAGAATATCACTTCTAAATCAAATCAAATTCAATGCAACACTGTGTGCTTTGTTAATCGACAAGCAGCTAAGAAGAAATCCAGCTATGACGCAAAAAGTCTGATACACTATTCTTACATGGCATGCTTCTACGTAACTTCAAAGCTATAGGACAAAATGTAGGAAATGAAGAAAAACCAGGTTGTTATCGGTTAGAAAGCCAAACAACACATTGTAGCTCCAGGTACAGATGTAGGATCTGAATTGAATCAATCTTTTGTTGCTGAGAATTTTACTGCACAGCACAAAATGCAAACTTGTAGTGTATTTGAGTTAATAAATGCCTCTAAAGTTTGTAATTTCCACTTTGAAATGTCAGACTTGATTTGCCCTAATGAAAAATGTATCATCCAGTAAAAAATAATTCCATTAATTATAATCTACATAATTATCATTTCCTGTTTCTGCAGGATTATTTTCCTTGCTCAAATTAAGACAATACATCTGTAGAGCCTCAATGAGACCAGTTACATAATCATGTGCACAAGCACTTACAATTCATGACATAATAACTTGTTTAAAACGGTATAAATTTGAAAAAATAAACAGCAATATTTACACTACATTCCATTACACTGTCAACAGGAAATCAAGATTGGAAATATCTCAATGGCTAGTAAATTAACTGCATGACTGCTTAATTTCCTTGAAAAATCTGAAGTGAGAGCTATTGTGACCCATTTCAGGAAACTAGGCATATATCGGAAGTAGAGGTCGACCGATTTATCGGAATGGCTGACTAATTAGGGCCAATTTCAAGTTTTCATAACAATCGGTAATCAACATTTTCGGACACTGATCATGGCCGATTACATTGCACTCCACGAGGAGACTGTGTGGCAGGCTGACTACCTGTTATGCGAGTGCAGCAAGGAGCCAAGGTAAGGTGCTAGCTAGCATTAAACATATATTATAAAAAACTTTCAATCTTAACATAATCACTAGTTCACTACACATGGTTGATGATATTACTAGTTTATCTAACTTGTCCTGCGTTGCATATAATCGATGCGGTGCCTGCTAATTTATCATTGAATCGTAGCCTATTTCGCCAAACGGGTGATTTAACAAGCGCATTGGAGAAAAAGGGCACTGTCGTTGCACCAATGTGTACCTAACCATAAACATCAACTCCTTTCTTAAAATCAATACACAAGTATATGTTTTTAAACCTGTATATTTAGTTAATATTGCCTGCTAACAGGAATTTATTTTAACTAGGGAAATTGTGTCACTTCTCTTGCGTTCTGTGCAACAGAGTCTGGGTATATGCAGCAGTTTGTGCCACGTGGCTCGTTGAGAACTGTGTGAAGACTATATTTCTTCCTAACAAAGACAGCCAACTTTGCCAAACGGGGGATGATTTAACAAAAGCGCATTTGTGAAAAAAGCACAATCGTTGCACGAATGTACCTAACCATAAACCTCAATGCTTTTTTAATTTAAACTCAATACACAAATGTATATTTTTTAAAACCTGCATTTATAGTTCAAATAAATTCAGGTTAGCAGGCAATATTAAACTAGGAAAAATGGTGTCACTTCTCTTGCGTTCAATGCACGCAGAGTCAGGGTATATACAACAGTTTGGGCGACCTGGCTCGTTGCGAACTAATTTGCCAGAATTTTACGTAATTATGACATAACATTGAAGGTTGTGCAATGTAACTGGAATATTTAGACTTATGGATGCCACCCTGTAGATGAAATACGGAACGGTTCCGTATTTCACTGAAAGAATAAACATTTTGTTTACGAAATGATAGTTTCTGGATTTGACCATTTTAATGACCTAAGGCTCATATTCCTGTGTGTTATTATAGTATAGTTTAGTCTATGATTTGATAGAGCAGTCTGACTGAGCGGTGGAAGGCAGCAGCAGGCTCGTAAGGATTCATTCAAACAGAACTTTCAAGCATTTTGCCAGCAGCTCTTCGCTGTGCTTCAAGCATTGCGCTGTTTATGACTTCAAGCCTATAAATTCCTGAGATTAGGCTGGCAATACTAAAGTACCTGTTAGAATATCCAACAGTCAAAGGTCTATGAAATTCAAATGGTATAGAGAGAAATTGTCCTATAATAACTACAACCTAAAACTTCTTACCTGGGAATATTGAAGACTAATGTTAAAAGGAACCATCAGCTTTCATATGTTCTTAATTAAGTTCTGACCCCTCGACAACATTCCGCTGAAAAGGCAGCACGCAAAATTAAAAAATATTTTTTTGAAATATTTAATTTTCACACATTAACAAGTCCAAAACAGCAAGTGAAAGATTAACAAGATGTTTATCTACCCATCATGTCCGATTTCAAAAAGTCTTTACAGCGAAAGCATAACATATGATTATGTTAGGTCATAGCCAAGTCCAAAAAACACAGCCATTTTCCAACCAAAGATAGGAGTCACAAAAAGCAGAAATATAGATAAAATGAATCACTAACCTTTGATGATCTTCATCAGATGACACTCATAGGACATCATGTTACACAATACATATATGTTTTGTTCGATAATGTGCATATTTATATCCAAAAGGTTTACATTGGTGTGTTACGCGCAGTAATGTTTTGATTCCAAAACATCTGGTGATTTTGCAGAAATACTCACAATAAACATTGATAAAAGATACAAGTGTTATTCACAGAATTAAAGATAGTCTTCTCCTTAATGCAACTGCTGTGTCAGATTTTAAAAAAACTTTACGGAAAAAGCAAATCTGAGAACGGCGCTCATAGCCCAATCCAGCCAGAGAAATATCGTCCATTTTGGAGTCAACAGAAATAACACCATAAATATTGACTTACCTTTGATAATCTTCATCAGAAGGCACTCCCAGGAATCCCAGTTCGACAATAAAATGACTGATTTGTTCCATAAAGTCCACAATTTATGTCCAAAAGCCATATGTTGTTAGCGTGTTCAGACCAGTAATCCATCTTAATGAGGCATGAGCACTTCATCCGGACAAAAACTCGAAACGTTCCGTTACAGGTCGTAGAAACAAGTCAAACGATGTATGGAATCAATCTTTAGGATGTTTTAAACATAAAACATCAATAATGTTCTAACCTTATTGCTCGTCCTCCAATAATCGGTATCGGCATTGAAAAATCATAATCGGTCGACCTCAAGTCGCAGGCCGACTTCACAGGATAGCCGTTTGATCTTAAAAAATATTTTAAATCAAAATGCGTTTTTTGGCAGAAATGCCTTCTCGAACATGTAAAATGTATATGCTATCTGTAAATACGAATGGAATTGTCAAATTAGGTGCCTATTTGTTTAAGCCACGGAAAAAAGGGAGCAACCTTCCTGCTAGCCATGATTGGCTGAGATAATGAGTGGGCTGGACATGCTGAGAGTTGAGTTTGGATTGGTCTGCCATATAGCATTCTTCTGTCTATTTGAGCTGGTCAGTATGTGTAGGTTAATCCTGTCTAACGCTGCTTTTTTATGTATTGCGTATGTAACGGTCTGAGTGAGGAGTCAGGTGCAGGAAGCAGAGAGTTCAGGGGAGTGCTATTTTAATGCACAGAGAAACGGCAAACATAAGCCAACACCCACGAAAACACAGGGCGTAATGAACAAACAAATGCCCCAAACAGGGGGACTTAAACTGTCCAGAAAAAAAAACACAAAATGGGAATACACAAAACCCATAGGCGTGCACACAAGTACACCAAACAGACGGTCACAATAATTAATCCCGCACAAGGAACCAGGGGTGCCGGCTGACTAATAAAGCCTTACTACTAACTACCTAACTCAAAACAGGTGCACTCAATAAACACATAAGGAGGGGGAGGAAATAATCAGTGGCAGCTAGTAGGCCGGCGACAACGACCGCCGAGCGCCACCCGAACTGGAAGGGGAGTGTCCTTCGGTCGGAGTCGTGACAGCGTATTAACTTCTTCGATATAGGGTGCGCTCTTTTAATTTTTGGATTAAAAAAACGTTCCCGTTTTAAACAAGATATTTTGTCCTGAAAAGATGCTCGACGATGCATATAATTGACAGCTTTGGAAAGAAAACACTCTGACGTTTCCAAAACTGAAAGATATTGTCTGTGAGTGCCACAGAACTAATGCTACAGGCGAAACCAAGATGAAATTTCATACAGGAAGTGCCCCAGATTTTGAATGCGCTGTGTTCCAATGTCTCCTTATATGGCTGTGAATGCGCCAGGAATGAGCCTACACTTTCTATCGTTTCCCCAAGGTATCTGCAGCATTGTGACGTATTTGTAGGCATATCATTGGAAGATTGACCATAAGAGACTACATTTACCAGGTGTCCGCTTGGTGTCCTCCGTCGAAATTATTGCGCAATCTACAGCTGCGTACATTTTTCCATTTGGTTCAGAGGAGAAGCAACTGCCACGAATGATTTATCATCGAATAGATATGTGAAAAACACCTTGAGGATTGATTCTAAACAACGTTTGCCATGTTTCTGTCGAGTTAATTTGGAAAAATGTTTGGCGTTGTAATGACTGAATTTTCGGGGTTTTTTCTTAGCCAAACATGATGAACAAAACGGAGCGATATCTCCTACACAAATAATCTTTTTGGAAAAACTGAACATTTGCTATCTAACTGAGAGTCTCCTCATTGAAAACATCCAAAGTTCTTCAAAGGTAAATGATTTTATTTGAATGCTTTTCTTGTTTTTGTGGAAATGTTGCCTGCTGAATGCTAGGCTTAATGTTATGCTAGCTATTAATACTCTTAGACAAATGCTTGTGTAGCTATGGTTGAAAAGCATATTTTGAAAATCTGAGATGACAGTGTTGTTAACAAAAGGCTAAGCTTGTGAGCCAATATATGTATTTCATTTCATTTGCGATTTTCATGAATAGTTAACCTCTTGAAACTCTAGGGGCGCTATATCATTTTTGGATAAAAAGACGTGCCCGTTTTAAGCGCAATATTTTGTCACAAAAAGATGCTCGACTATGCATATAATTGGTAGCTTTGGAAAGAAAACACTCTGACGTTTCCAGAACTGCAAAGATATTTTCTGTGCGTGCCCTAGAACGTGAGCTACAGGCAAAACCAAGATGAGACGGCATCCAGGAAATGAGCAGGATTTTTGAGGCTCTGTTTTCCATTGTCTCCTTATATGGCTGTGAATGCGAGAGGAGTAAGTCTGCCCTTTCTGTCGTTTCCCCAAGGTGTCTGCAGCATTGTGACGTATTTATAGGCATATCATTGGAAGATTGACCATAAGAGACCACATTTACCAGGTGTCCGCACGGTGTCCTGCGCCGAAATTGGTGCGCAAAAGTCAGCTGCAAGTATTTTTCCACAGAATTCAGAGAAGAATGCAGGCTTCCACGAACGATATATCAATGAAGAGATATGTGAAAAAGCACCTTGAGGATTGATTCCAAACAACGTTTGCCATGTTTCGGTCGATATTATGGAGTTAATTCGGAAAAAGTTTGACGTTGTAGGTGACTGAATTTTCGGTTCCTTTCGGTAGCCAAATGTGATGTACAAAACGGAGCGATTTCTCCTACACACAGATGCTTTCAGGAAAAACTGCGCATTTGCTATGTAACTGAGAGTCTCCTCATTGAAAACATCCGAAGCTCTTCAAAGGTAAATTATTTTATTTATTTGGTTATCTGGTTTTTGTGAAAATGTTGCGTGCTAAATGCTACTCAAAATGCTAAGCTAGCTTAGCATACTCTTACACAAATTAGTCAATTGCTATGGTTCAAAAGCATATTTGGAAAATCTGAGATGACAGTGTTGTTAAGAAAAGGCTAAGCTTGAGAGTAGGCACATTATTTTTGCACGCAACATTTTCACAAAAACCAGATAACCAAATAAATAAAATCATTTACCTTTGAAGAGCTTCGGATGTTTTCAATAAGGAGACTCTCAGTTACATACCAAATGCGCAGTTTTTCCTGAAAGCGTCTGTGTGTAGGAGAAATCGTTCCGTTTTGTACATCGCATCTGGCTACCGAAACGAACCGAAAATTCAGTCACCTACAACGTCAAACTTTTTCCGAATTAACTACATAATATTCAAACATGGCAAACGTTGTTTGGAATCAATCCTCAAGGTGTTTTTTCACATATCTCTTCATTGATATATCGTTCGTGGAAGCTTGCATTCTTCTCTAAATTCCATGGAAAAATACTTGCAGCTGACTTTTGCGCACCAATTTCGGCGCAGGACACCGGGCGGACACCTGGTAATGTGGTCTCTTATGGTCAATCTTCCAATGATCTGCCTACAAATACGTCACAATGCTGCAGACACCTTGGGGAAACGACAGAAAGGGCAGACTTACTCCTCTCGCATTCACAGCCATATAAGGAGACAATGGAAAACAGAGCCTCAAAAATCCTGCTCATTTCCTGGATGCCGTCTCATCTTGGTTTTGCCTGAAGCTCACGTTCTAGGGCACGCACAGAAAATATCTTGGTAGTTCTGGACACGTCAGAGTGTTTTCTTTCGAAAGCTATCAATTATATCAATTATATCTATTCGTATTGATTTGTCCGTGCCATTTGACTTTGCACACAAGGTCAGAACAGCATATTGACTGCATGTTTGAAGAACTTTATGTAGATTCAGCATCTTTTTGTGACAAAATATCTTGTTTAAAACGGGAACGTTTTTCATCCAAAAATGAAATAGCGCCCCCTGAGCATCAAGAGGTTAAAGCATGCTGTTAGCTAGCTAACGTTAAATGACGTTAGATGGCTGGATAGCTAGTTAAAATTACATGTATGAACTGTGTGTAGGGATGTTCTCAGAATGCCATTTTGCATCTATTGTGTAATAATGCTAAAATATTTGTATCTGGAATTTGTCTTTTAGCATCAGTAGAACATGCCTGACTCTCCTCCACCAGTCATACAAAAATAATAATCTCCCATCAAAAAGAGAGCTGGCCCAAGCAAGCACAGGTTACACCTGAAGCATGAGGACTTGCAGAGAGTGGTGAACTCCATCAACAACTATGCAGAGGCTAATGCAATAATATTACCAGGACGCCACCCAGGACACAAATGCTTTGGTGGAAAGCTGCTGTCATCCCATGTGTCAAGTGACAACACAAGTGACAACACTTGGTATATAAAGCATAAAAACGTTTTGATTATTTAATTGACCTCCAACATGATTGGCACTACTTTTATTGATCTCACATTATTTCTGTATTTTCCAGAAGCTGTTAAAACTTCTTTGGGACTGGCGGTAGTATTGAGTAGCTTGGATAAAGAGGCGCCCAGAGTAAACTGCCTGTACTCAGAACTAAAAGCTAGAATATGCATATAATTAGTATATTTAGATAGAAATCTCTCTGAAGTTTCTAAAACTGTTTGAATGATGTCTGTGAGTATAACAGAACTCATATGTCAGGCAAAATCCTGAGAAAAATTCCAACCAGGAAGTGGGAAATCTGAGGTTTGTAGTTTTTCAAGTCATTGCCTATCGAATATGGGGTTATATTGCACGTCCTAAGGCTTCCACTAGATGTCAACAGTCTTTAGAACCTTTTTTCAGGCCTCTACTATGAAGGAGGAGGGAATGAGAGCTGTTTCAACCATGGGTCTGGCAGAGTGCCATGAGATCATTCAGGCGCGCTCCCGTGAGAGCGACCTGCATTCAATTGCAATTCTAAAGACAAAGGAATTCTCCGGTTGGAACATTATTGAAGATTTATGTTAAAAGCATCCTAAAGATTGATTCCATACATCGTTTGACATGTTTCTATGAACTGTAACAGAACATTTGACTTTTAGTCTGGACCTTGTGCACGCACCTCATGACTTTGGATTACTGGGCTAAACGCGCAAACAAAAAGGAGGTATTTGAACATAAATGATGGTCTTTATCGAACAAAACAAACATTATTGTGGAACTGGAATTCCTGTGAGTGCATTCTGATGAAGATCATCAAAGGTAAGTGAATATTTATAATGCTATCTCTGACTTCTGTTGACTCCACAACATGGCGGGTATCTGTATGGCTTGTTTTTGTGTCTGAGCGCTGTAGATTATTGCATGGTCTGCTCTTTCCGTAAAGTTGTTTTGAAATCTGACACAGCGGTTGCATTAAGGAGAAGTGGATCTAAAATTCCATGCAAAACACTTGTATCTTTTAGCAATGTTTATTATGAGTATTTCTGTAAATTGATGTGGCTCTCTGCAAAATCACCAGATGTTTTGGAACTACTGAACATAACGTGCCAATGTAAACTGAGATTTTTTTATATAAATATGAACTTTATTGAACAAATTTACATGTATTGTGTAACATGAAGTCCTATGAGTGTCATCTGATGAAGATCATCAAAGGTTAGTGATTCATTTTATCTCTATTTCTGCTTTTTGTGACTCCTCTCGTTGGCTGGAAAAATGGCTTGTTTTTCTGTGACTAGGTGCTGACCCAACATAATCGTGTGGTGTGCTTTCGTTGTAAAGCCTTTTTGAAATCGGACACTGTGGCTGGAATTACATCAAGTTTATCTTTAAAATGGTGTAAAATACTTGTATGTTTGAGGAATTTTAATCATGGGATTTCTGTTGTTTTGAATTTGGCGCCCTGCAATTTCACTGGTTGTTGGCGAGGTGGGATGCTAGCCCACATATCCCAGAAAGGTTAAGTCAGCCAAGCTGAAGAAGCAAAGAGCAGCATCTCCTGCTTGTTCAGAGTCAGCGGTCTGTCTACCAGAAGATAGTTGCTGACTGGAAGACCACCTGTCCATACCTGCAGTTGTCTCTAGGGGGCCACTACCGGACCAGCAAGGAAAGACATCAGGATGCATTACAGCTTTGATTTTGCTCAACAAGTAAGCAACATTGCATCCGTTATACTGACAAAGGACATAGATAGATAGATATACACTATGAAAATATATATATGGGAGGCAGGCAAATAGCTTTCACTGAGCTGTGTAAAGACAGACTGACAGGGTTGAGACAATTAATTGTAATTTATCTTAAATTGTTTTGTTGTTTACAGGTGCACTATCCTTCTGATCCTATGCAGCCAGGTCCCATCTACTTTTAACTCCTCGCAAGTATGGCTTGTTTGGTGTCTGCTGTGAAGGAATACAACAACAAGTCAACTACTTGATTGATCAAAGCATGTCTTCCAGCAAAGGCAGCAGCGCAGTCATCAACAACATGAACCATTTCAACTATGGAGTTGGCGAAACACGTGTGGACCTGAATTGTGATAACTGCAGTGGCCAAAACAAGAACAAGTTTGTGCTCTGGTATTGTGCCTAGCGGACCACGTGCAAGCTCCACCACAGTCTGGACCTTCACTTCCTGATCACAGGCCACATCAAGTTTGCCCCCGACTGGTGCGTCGGCCTCACCAAGCAGCACTTTTGACTGACCAGTAAACACTTTGTCTGAGACTGCTGGTGTTGTGAAGGACAGCACTGTGAAAGGGGTGATACAGTGCTGGTGGAAAGCTATGGCTGGCAACAACAGCTGACTCTATACTTCATGCCGTTGCCACAGATCAAGCAGTAAAAACAATTCAGGTGAAAATCATTTTCATTGTATGAGGTTATAGTTCTTATATATACTTGGGAGGTGAATTGATGTTGGGCAAGGTTGTAATGTCTTTTGATTTTTTTCTTGTTGTTTTTATTCCTTGTTTTACAGCTTCAATGCGCTGCAGCATGGTGTTGTTGTCGCCAATGCGGACATCCTTCTTCCCATAGATGGTCGGCCTGTACAAGCACATCCTGGACTGGACACAGCTAGACAAACTTATCTTTTTGGAAGATTAGGGAGATTTGCGACGAAGAGACTATGGAAATCACATGCCCTGCACCAAAGTTAAGGACAGGACAGAAACAGGCTCTCCGAATGTAGATTCCCTTGTTCATGCGTGGTTCGGATGGACCAGTCATCAGTACTATCTGTAGGTCCTCTATTCAAATGACACTCTCCAAACACACACATCATACATTACTGCTACTATTTTCTTTTTATCCTGCAGCTCAGCCACTTTACCCCTGATTGTATGCATATAACTACCTCCTCTATCAGTGATATCGTTATTGATATTGTTGTTGGACATACTGGATGTTATTTTATTTATATTGACACTAATTATTTCTGATACTGCTACTATGAAAGTAACCATTTGGCTGTACCGTTTACACCTTCTGGAGAGACCAATCCACTTACCAAGACTTAGCAAAATATGGATATATAAAATTAATATTGATATGTTTGGTCATAACATGATTTTTTGACATACCACAACAATATCATGTGACCGTATTATGAGTCCACCACATAAATATATGGTGCATTGACGTGGCAGAATCAGAATCCTTTAGGTAACATTTATAAATAAGATGTTTTATTAATTTTCAAAAGCATGCTAATGTGGAAAAGTTACTTGGGCCCAGAGAGGGGAGAGGTTGGGTTAGTCTTATCTGTGAATGTGTCTGTAACTATTCCTAAAACATGTGAAGGGATGGTGTGATTAATGGGGAACCAGTTAGGTGGCTCCACAATGTCTGTGTGCCAGTCACTTCTCTCTGCAAGCTTGTCCAGGAGGGGTTGTATTTTTTATAGGAGTATCTAGAAATTGACAATTGATATATGCCATTGGATGAGGTAATGTCTGGGTCCTAAGTGGTACCAAGAACGAGATAGGAGCTTTGTTTAGGAGACCAAACTGAACGATAATTTCTAGCCAATGATGTCTGGCTATGGGATACTCCTCTCTGGAGTAAAGTCTTTCTTTGTGTAATGTTCCTAAAGACCTGTGGTTTGTCATGTCGACTAGGGGGTGGATCTTTGCTATAAAGGATCTCATTTGCCATTATGTTGACACTCTCAGAGAATTCATTTATGGACACTGAATTGATCTGAGAGTCACAGGGCTATTGTGAAGCTCATATAATTAAAGATGGACTTCATGATAACTCTGACTTGTGTGTGGTTTACTCTCTCATGATTTGGTAATACAGGAAATGTCCACGACAGCATGCATCTATTTATGTACTGTACATGTCCACCTCACTCAGGTTTCAACTCAGGTTGCATGGCCTTAACATTATGTATGGACTACTATGTGATAAGTGCGTGTGTAACAGTCTATACAGTATGCTAATGTACTGCTGTGAAGGCATTTGGGCAGTTGTATAAAGTACTACTTAAGTATTTTTTGGAGGTATCTGTACATTACTATTTATATTTTTGGCAACTTTTAATTTTACTTCACTACATTCCAAAAGAACATTTTTTACTCCATACATTTTCACTGACACCAAAATTACTCGTTACATTTGGACAGGACAATAGTCAAATTCACACACTTATGAAGAGAACATCCCTGGTCATCCCTTCTTAACCTGATCTGGCAGACTCACCAAATAAAAATGCTAATTTTGTAAATTATGTCTGAGTGTTGGAGTGTGCCCCTGATTCAATATAAGGAATCTGAAAATTATTTATAATCTTACTTTATAATCTTATGACAATTTAACACTTTTTCCAACACTGGATGTGGCTGGGGGTTAAAGCATTTTCTTTGACATGACCCATCAAGTGTGTCTGGGTAAGCGTCATCTAATATTTATCAAATATTTCTATCTGGACACTTTCTTTTTACCTGGACTTTTTCCTTATTGTAGGCTACTAAAACTTTTTGTCTTAATCTTTACTACAGTACTCACTGTTTAGCACATGACCTCACATGTTAATCCTAAAAGAGATGGGTGGAGCTGACTTAAGAGGGTATGAACAATGCTGAATGGGTATAGACAAAGGAGAGCTCTTCAGTTGGTACCAACACATTCAAATGCCCTTTTCTCAAAAGTGAGTTTTCAAGTTTATCACCAGTCAAAGCAGAATTACTTTCCCATTGTTCCTCACCTGGATTCACAGCAACATTTGAATGTCTGTTTTTGTTACATCGAATTAAAGTAGAGAATAAGAGCTACAAAATGGTATATCATACACTGCATTTGATGAAACAATGGGAAAGGAACTCTGTTTTCAAAGTTGATCAACTTGTAAACTCACTTGAGAAAACCGTCATTCAATGTGTTGGTACTACTATCGGGGAGCCCCTCTTTGTCTACACCCATTCAGCATTATTCACACCCTCTTAAGCTTTAGCCCCACCCATCACCTTAAGGGTTGATCCGAGCATTCTGTACTAACTTGCCAACTACTTCCAGACATCTAAGAGAGAGAGAGAGAGAACAGCTCACTGAATATTACTCACCCTAGCAGAGCTGGTTAGCCTGTTACAGTATGTTATCCAGAGCGTTGGTGACTGCAACTGTGCTGTCAGATTGTCCATTCATAAATTCAGAGCGTTTTTCGTTCAGAGCACACACTGGACGCTCTGGCCAATAAGTAGGGTTGTTATGAAAGCTCTGACCTCACAACTACAGTCAAGCACCCAAGCTAACTGGCTAACATTGGCTAGCTACTTCCAGACACATAATGAGAGAACACCCCACTCTGACCATTTTACTCCCCCTAGCAGAGTTGGTTAGGCAGTTCTCATGTTACCCAGAGCATTGATGACTGTGACCGTGCTGCAGGCAACAATTGAGTTACGCTTTTTTGCCGTTTACTGACACCGGACATATTCAATGGTGTTGAGCGTTCAAAAATTGATCAGTTATTCTGCGCTCTGGCACACTAAGACAATAGTCTTTTGTTTAAGAAATGTAGCTAGATAGCTAGCTCGGTAAGCAATGAATCCCAGCGCATAACATGATGTTTAGTTAGCAAGCTAGCTAACAGTACACTAACTTGAAATGAAAAGTATTTGTCAAAATTAGAATGGAGTCTTTTGTTAAGACATGTAGCTAGCTAGCTAAACAATGGAGCATAATCACAACTCATGACGTTACTACCCTGCATGAATCTGCAGGTAGCTAACCAACCAGGTTCTATGGCTATAACTAGTCAAGCAAATCTGTCTGAGATACAAAGAATAAGATCATACACATAACGTTAGCTAGTGAACCAGCCAGCTAACGTTAGCTAGCTAACAGTACAAATTAAATTAAACCACTTTCAATAAAAAATGTAAGTGTGTAATATCTGAAAATGTAGCTAGGTGGACTATTTCACCAGTATACATCATGGTTGTATGCGTCTGATGCCATGCACGATGTAGTCCAGACTGGTGTTTTCGCCATCTCCTTAAGTTAGCTATCATACTCGAATTCCACTGATTTCAAAACTCAGTCCTCCAGAAAGTGGAAAGCATACACATGACGTTAGGTAGCGAGCCATCCAGCTATCATTAGCTTGCTAACAGTACACCTAAACTTGACATTAGGTTTATGCAGTTTTACTACACGATACATTTAACAAAAAGCAGTGTTTGACATGATTACCTACACATACTGACCAGCTCCAATAGACAGACACCTGCTATATGGCAGACCAATCCAAACTCATCTCTCGGCATGTCCAGCCCACTCATTATCTCAGCCAATCATGGATAGCGGGAAGGTTGTTCACTTTTTCTGTGGCTAAACCAACTAGGCTAGTAATTTAACAATTGTATTCGTATTTACAGATGGCATACCAGCTTGGTATTAAGGCACATGAAAGTTCATGCCTCGAGAAGGCATTTCTTCCAAAAAACTATCAAACAGCTCTCCTGTGAAGTCGTGACTTGCAACATACACCTAGTTTCCTGAATCGGGTCATATTTGTCAACATGTGCATGCACCTCTGACAACTAAGTTACACACACTATTCATGTGTAACTTGTTTGCTGGGGACTCTTAACCTCTTGGAACTCTAGGGGCGCAATTTCATTTTTGGAAGAAAAACGTTCCCGTTTTAAACAAGATATTTTGTCACAAAAAGATGCTCGACTATGCATATAATTGCTACTGTTCGAAAGAAAACACTCTGACGTGTCCAGAAATACAAATATCTTCTCTGTCCGTGCCCTTTAACGTGAGCTTCAGGCAAAACCAAGATGACTTGGCATCCAGGAAATGACAAGGATTTTTGAGGCTCTGTCTTTCATGATCTCCTTATATGGCTGTGAACGCAAGAGGAATGAGTCTGCCCTTTCTGTCGTTTCCCCAAGGTGTCTGCAGCATTGTGACGTATTTGTAGGCAGATCGTTGGAAGATTGACCATAAGAGACCACATTTACCACGTGTCCGCCCGGTGTCCTGCGCCGAAATTGGTGCGCAAAAGTCACCTGCCAGTATTTTTCCATGGGGCAGAGAGAGAGACGCAAGCTTCCAAGAACTGCATGTCAATGAAGAGATATGTGAAAAAACACCTTGAGGATTGATTCCAAACAACGTTTGCCATGTTTCGGTCGATATTATGTAGTTAATCCGGAAAAAGTTTCACGTTGTAGGTGACTGCATTTTCGGTTCGTTTCGGTAGCCAGGCGCAATGTAGAAAACGGAACGATTTCTCCTACACACAGACGCTTTCAGGAAACACTGCGCATTTGGTATGTGGCTGGGAGTCTCCTCATTGAAAACATCAGAAGCTCTTCAAAGGTAAATGATTTTATTTATTTGGTTATCTGGCTTTTGTGAAAATGTTGCGTGCTACATGCTACACAAAATGCTATGCTAGCTTTGCATACTCTTACACAAATTAGTCAATTTCTATGGTTCAAAAGCATATTTTGAAAATCTGAGATGACAGTGTTGTTAAGAAAAGGCTAAGCTTGAGAGTAGGCGCATTATTTTAATTTTATTTGCGATTTTCAGAAATCGTTAACGTTGCGTTATGCTAATGAGCCTGAGGCTTAGTCACAATCCCGGATCCGGGATGGGGAGTTTCAAGAGGTTAAGGAGTCAGAGGAAATTATCTCATCAGAATGGAAAGAGGTGTCTTTAACTTAGGTAAACGTTAAAGACAATGGATGGGGTTTTGAGAGACAACATTAGAATGCTTGATTTACCTGGGGGGGGGGGGGGTGTTTCCTGTGTGCAGCACACTGTACGAAGCTGTCTTAGTGTGGCAAACTACAGTCAGTGATGGCCCACTGATACGACACAGAGCCCTGAGGGCAGGACAGACAATAACCACAGACACAACTTTTCCTATTTAGGTCATTCCTAACCTAGCACACAATGTCTGCTGTGTGGATCGAGCAGTCAACAAGTTGAGCAGTCATTTGAAAGGTTAAGAACATTTCAGCAAGACAACTCAAAGCGCAAAATCCATTAACGCCAAGATAATTGAATTCATCGCCCTTGAAAATCAACCGTTCTCTGTCGTGGGTGATGTTGGCTTTTGCCGACTGGTCGAGCACCGGTACACACTACCAAGTGCGCTATTTTTCTGATGTTGCCCTATCGGAGTTACACAGTATTAGTGTCACTGCTGTTAGCTTCATGACATACAGTGCCTTGCGAAAGTATTCGGCCCCCTTTAACTTTGCGACCTTTTGCCACATTTCAGGCTTCAAACATAACGATATAAAACTGTATTTTTTTGTGAAGAATCAACAAGTGGGACACAATCATGAAGTGGAACCACTTTTATTGGATATTTCAAACTTTTTTAACAAATCAAAAACTGAAAAATTGGGCATGCAAAATTATTCAGCCCCCTTAAGTTAATACTTTGTAGCGCCACCTTTTGCTGCGATTACAGCTGTAAGTCGCTTGGGGTATGTCTCTATCAGTTTTGCACATCGAGAGACTGACATTTTTTCCCATTCCTCCTTGCAAAACAGCTTGAGCTCAGTGAGGTTGGATGGAGAGCATTTGTGAACAGCAGTTTTCAGTTCTTTCCACAGATTCTGAGTTGGATTCAGGTCTGGACTTTGACTTGGCCATTCTAACACCTGGATATGTTTATTTTTGAACCATTCCATTGTAGATTTTGCTTTATGTTTTGGATCATTGTCTTGTTGGAAGACAAATCTCCGTCCCAGTCTCAGGTCTTTTGCAGACTCCATCAGGTTTTCTTCCAGAATGGTCCTGTATTTGGCTCCATCCATCTTCCCATCAATTTTAACCATCTTCCCTGTCCCTGCTGAAGAAAAGCAGGCCCAAACCATGGTGCTGCCACCACCGTGTTTGTCAGTGGGGATGGTGTGTTCATTGTGATGAGCTGTGTTGCTATTACGCCAAACATAACGTTTTGCATTGTTGCCAAAAAGTTCAATTTTGGTTTCATCTGACCAGAGCACCTTCTTCCACATGTTTGGTGTGTCTCCCAGGTGGCTTGTGGCAAACTTTAAACAACACTTTTTATGGATATCTTTAAGAAATGGCTTTCTTCTTGCCACTTCCATAAAGGCCAGATGTGTGCAATATACGACTGATTGTTGTCCTATGAAAAAGAGTCTCCCACCTCAGCTGTAGATATCTGCAGTTCATCCAGAGTGATCATGGGCCTCTTGGCTGCATCTCTGATCAGTCTTCTCCTTGTATGAGCTGAAAGTTTCGAGGGACGGCCAGGTCTTGGTAGATTTGCAGTGGTCTGATACTCCTTCCATTTCAATATTATCGCTTGCATAGTGCTCCTTGGGATGTTTAAAGCTTGGGAAATCTTTTTGTATCCAAATCCGGCTTTAAACTTCTTCACAACAGTATCTCGGACCTGCCTGGCGTGCTCCTTGTTCTTCATGATGCTCTCTGCGCTTTTAACGGACCTCTGAGACTATCACAGTGCAGGTGCATTTATACGGAGACTTGATTACACACAGGTGGATTGTATTTATCATCATTAGTCATTTAGGTCAACATTGGATCATTCAAAGATCCTCACTGAACTTCTGGAGAGAGTTTGCTGCACTGAAAGTAAAGGGACTGAATAATTTTGCACGCCAAATTTTTCAGTTTTTGATTTGTTAAAAAAGTTTAAAATATCCAATAAATGTCGTTCCACTTCATGATTGTGTCCAACTTGTTGTTGATTCTTCACAAAAAAATACAGTTTTATATCTTTATGTTTGAAGCCTGAAATGTGGCAAAAGGTCGCAAAGTTCAAGGGGGCCGAATACTTTTGCAAGGCATTGTACATATGATGGAATGCCGTTTGGGTCTTTGCGTGTCAAAAAAGATGCAGTAGCACTGTCAAAGCTGTACAAAAAAGTCTGCATACAAGCAAACTCCGGCCACAAACGATGTGTTTACAACACCACGTTGGAAATAAAGCAGATTATGTTTGACCGTAACTTCTGGGGTAGCTAGCTTTAGCTTGGTACCTAGCTAGCACCAATACAACCAGCCTGAAAACAATGACCAGTAGAAACTGCAGTCATTTTCATTATTCTTAGCAATGATTTAGGAATCCTTGTGAGTAAGTATTAGCTAGGTTGCCTCTTGTTGTTCGCCTATTAAAATTGAACTTTGGTTCATGAAAATAAATAGCTTGCGAGCTACTTAACGCTGTTGCCCAAAGCTAACAATATAAAAAGCAGCCAGCTAGCCTCATCTGGCTAGTGAGGCTCGACCGGACCGGGTTATGTGTTGTGAAGCTAGCCACAATAAGGATTAGACACAATAGTGGATTTTCCGGTTTGCCTTCAAAATAAAAGTATGTCATTGACAGTGATGCAAATGAATACAAATACTAGAATTATAACGTACTTTTGTAGGCTAACCGCAAAGTCCACTATTGTGGCAAATCCTTATTGTGGCTAGCTTCACAGAGCTGCAATGAAAAAGCCATATCTCAGACTGGCCAATAAAAAGAAAAATTAAGATAGGCAAAAGAACACAGACAGAGGAAGTCTGCCTAGAAGGCCAGTATCCCGGAGTCGCCTCTTCACTTTTGACGTTGAGACTGGTGTCTGGGTCTATTTAATGAGGCTGGACTTGTGAGGCATCTGTTTCTCAAAATAGTCACTCTAATGTACTTGTCCTCTTGCTCATGCTTGTGCATCGGGGCCTCCTACTCCACTTTCTATTCTGGTTAGACACAGTTTGCGCTGTTCTGTGAAGGGAGTAATACACAGCGTTGTACGAGATCTTCAGTTTCTTGGCAATTTCTCGCATGGAACAGCTTACTTTTCTCACAACAAGAATAGACTGACAAGTTTCAGAAGAAAGGTTGTTGTTTCTGGCCATTTTGAGCCTGTACTCGAACCCACAAATGCTGATGCTCCAGCTACTCAACTGGTCTAAAGAAGGCCAGTTTTAATTGCTTTCATCACACTATGGGACTCCCAATCACGGCCGATGTGATACAGCCTGGATTTGAACCAGGCACTGTAGTGACGTCTCTTGCACAGAGATGCAGTGCCTTAGACTGCTGCGTCCATGTGTGTTAACTATTTAACTGTACTAGAACCTCTTGAAACTAGCAATCCCGGATCCGGGATCGTAATCATAGCCTCAAACGAATTAGCATAACGCAGCAGACATAAATACCCTTAGAAACGTTTCCTATTCATGAAAATCGCAAATTAACTTCTTGCGTCGCGCAATCCCGGATCCGGGAGTCTATTTATAGCCTCAAGCTCATTAGCATAACGCAACGTTAACTATTCATGAAAATCGCAAATGAAATGAAATAAATATATTTGCTCTCAAGCTTAGACTTTTGTTAACAACACTGTCATCTCAGATTTTCAAAATATGCTTTTCAACCATAGCTAAACAAGCATTTGTGTAAGAGTATTGAGCGCTAACATAGCTATAAGCCTAGAATTCAGCCAGCAACATTTTCACAAAAACAAGAAAATCATTCAAATAAAATCCTTTACCTTCAGATGTTTTCAATGAGGAGACTCTCAGTTAGATAGCAAATGTTCAGTTTTTCAAAAAAATATTATTTGTGTAGGACAAATCGCTCCGTTTTGTTCACGTTTGGCTATGAAAAAAACCTGTATCCAGTTATAGCCTAAAGCTCATTAGCATAACGTAACGTTAACGATTTCTGAAAATCGCAAATGAAATGAATGAAAATAATGTGCCTGCTCTCAAGCTTAGCCTTTTCTTAACAACACTGTCATCTCAGATTTTCAAAATATGCTTTTGAACCATAGCAAATCACTAATTTGTGTAAGAGTATGCTAAGCTAGCTTAGCATTTTGAGTAGCATTTAGCACGCAACATTTTCACAAAAACCAGATAACCAAATAAATAAAATCATTTACCTTTGAAGAGCTTCGGATGTTTTCAATGAGGAGACTCTCAGTTACATAGCAAATGTTTAGTTTTTCCTGAAAGAATCTTTGTGTAGGAGAAATCGCTCCGTTTTGAAACGAACCGAAAATTCAGTCACCAAAACGTCAAACTTTTTCCGAATTAACTCCATAATATCGACCGAAACATGGCAAACGTTGTTTGGAATCGTTGTTTTTTCACATATCTCTTCATTGATATATCGTTCGTGGAAGCCTGCTTTCTTCTCTGAATTCCATGGAAAAATACTTGCAGCTGACTTTTGCGCACCAATTTCGGCGCAGGACACCGGGCGGACACCTGGTAAATGTGGTCTCTTATGGTCAATCTTCCAATGATATGCCTACAAATACGTCACAATGCTGCAGACACCTTGGGGAAACGACAGAAAGGGCAGGCTCATTCCTCTCACATTCACAGCCATATAAGGAGACAATGGAAAACGGAGCCTCAAAAATCCTGCTGGTTTCCTGGATGCCGTTTCATCTTGGTTTTGCCTGTAGCTCCCGTTCTAGGGCACCCACAGAGATTATCTTTGCAGTTCTGGAAACGTCAGAGTGTTTTCTTTCCAAAGCTATCAATTATATGCATAGTCGAGCATCTTTTTGTGACAAAATATTGCGCTTAAAACGGGCACGTCTTTTTATCCAAAAATGAAATAGTGCCCCCATAGCATCAAGAGGTTAACAACACTGTCGTCTCAGATTTTCAAAATATGCGTTACAGCCAACGCTAGACAAGCATTTGTGTAAGTTTATCATGGCATAATGCTATGCTAGGCTTTGCTGGCAGCAGGCAACATTTTCACCAAAATAAGAAAAGCACCCAAATTAAATAATTTACCTTTGAAGAACTTCGGATGCTTTCATTCAGGAGACTCCCAGTTAGATAGTAAATGTTCCTTTTTTCCAAAAATATTATTTTCGTAGGCGAAATAGCTCATGTTTGTTCATCATCATGGCTGAGAAATCGACTGGAAAATGCTACCACTACAACGCCAAACTTTTTTCAAAATTAGCTACATAATATCAACAGAAACACGGCAAACGTTGTTTAGGATCCATCCTCAAGGTGTTTTTAACATATATGTTGATGGATAATATATCCATCGAGGCAATTGGTTTCTCATAAGAAGCGATTAGAAAAATGGCCACCTCTGTATTTTACCCCAAGATTTTCTGCGGGAGACACCATGTGACCACTTGCTAAATATGCTCCCTTACGGCTATTCTTCAATGGAAATGTGTAAAAAGACGTCACAATGCTGTAGACAACTTGGGGAATACGTGGAAAACGTAAGCTCATTCACAACCATATAAGGAGTCATTGGCATGAGGCGGTTTCAAAAAATGTGTCACTTCCTGGTTGGATTTTTATCTGGGTTTCGCCTGTAACATCAGTTCTGTGGCACTCACAGACAATATAATTTGCAGTTTTGGAAACATGTTTTCTTTCCAAAGCTGTCAATTATATGCATAGTCGAGCATCTTCTCGTGACAAAATATCTTGTTTAAAATGGGAACGTTTTCATAGAAACATTTTAATGGTGCCCCCTAATGCATAACTGGTTTTAAAAGGCTGCTAAAATGATAAATATTGCTTATATTTATCATTATTATTTTTGGGGGGCAAGGAAAATATTGGATATCGGTATCGGGACAATTTTTTTATCGGAGCATCACTAATTAAAGTGTATGCTTTAAAAATGCTTTCAAATCCCCGAGCTGACAAGGTACAAAATCTGTCGTTCTGCCCCTGAACAGGCAGTTAACCCACTGTACTAGAACCTCTTGGCCGTCATTGAAAATAAGAATTTGTTCTGACTTGCCTAGTAAAATAAAGGTAAAATAAAAATAAAAAAATAAAACATTCTGGTTGTGTTTATAACTCATGCATGCATAACTATCAGTCTCTGAAGGTCATTCAGCAGGTCTATGGGTGAAAATGTGTTAATTTACATCAATTAAGAGTGCATTTTATGACACAAATGATAATAGATTATGACAGCCTGGTGTTATCACACCACCTTATAGACACATCACATCATTATCAGATGTAGGATACAGAAAATATATCATTAGCTCCATCAGACAATGACATTGAATGTAGATATTTCATCATCATTCACCTCAAGGATTAAACATTTTCAACACAAACGCATTGAGGTAATTTTGTATCGCATTCACATGATGGTGTTGTACAATGTGTCTCCACTGGGTATGCCAATATACTATTGACCTGAGACATGTTTGAAAGCTCTGCACCTTTTCTTTGGGTTAATTTATTATCTATTCGTTTATTTTCAATTGAAATGTAACAACAAATTGTTTATTCTGAAGATATATTCTCATTTTCCCGAGGGAAATCACTGGGTGAGATTTCAAACCAAAAAAGCACAATTAGATTCTATGCACTTGTGGGCGCAGGACAGATCAAATATAAAAGACCTCAAAAGAGCAATACCAGGGAGCTTGGGAATCCACCTGAGAGGAAAATAATAAACTGCAGTGTTCTTTTGTTATTTCAAAGCGTTTCTTCTCTGTCACTATTTTGATAAGAGGGTTGTCACCTTTTCCGTCTTTATCTGTCAAATAAGGGCTGTATATTTATTCCTGCACATACTGTATTGATTTAGATTAACTCTAAAAGGATTGCAGGGAAAATACAATTACTGGAACTACTGGTATTCAATTACTAATATTCTGATGCAGTGGTTTTTATTCAAAGAAAATGGTAACCCAATATTACTTGTACTATATTCAACTTTCATAACATCATAGGAACTGCTTTAACTGAATCCAAACTTACCAAACATAAAACAACACAATCTCACACCCAATTCGTGCAAATATGTACAAAAGGAATTTCAGCAGATTTCGTGTGTTTTTGTGCGTTTTGTGCAACTTAATTCATAGAAAAATACACACATTTTGGTGCTACTTCATTCATAGGAAAATACATTTTTGGGTGGCAAACTTAGGAACAATGTTTTGAAAATTATTGGAGCAATGCATGATGTGCAATGTTGTTCTACAATGCCTTTTTTTGTGTTCCACATTTATCTATATATATATAAAAAAATTGTTTTAACAACCCAATATTGTTAATCAACCAGGTTGACACTGAAATAATTAGAATATAATATTAGCCTTATGATGTTTTTTATTTCTATTAATGCCAATACTGTTTTCCATGCTTGTTTTCGCTTTATACTTTGGGACACTGGTATACTTATTGTCAGAAAAGCCAGTTTTTCGTATAGGCAACTAGGCCTACACAATTTTCTTCATAACGCATTTAATACAAGGCTCCACTTTTTCATGTATATTACACCATTTGTTTCATAATGCATTTTATACAAGGCTATGTCAAATTTAATGAGAGTTGCAGGATTGGATAAAAAAGACCGATTTGGCTATGGGTTTCATAACCCTATAATAATGATACAAGTTATATCACCTTTAAAATGATTTATTTACATCCTATGGGGAATAATATGTTGGGAATAGTGACATAGGAAAGTCTGTAATTAATGAAATCCTAAGATATGTCCAATGTCAGCAGCAATTTCCAGTGAGAAATGCTCAGTCTGAAGCCATTCAGCTATGGGTTTCACAACCGTATCATAATGATACATCTCATCAGATGAGAACAAGATGGATCAACAGTGATTCATATTACAGTTTGCAACCTACTGCATAACACACTTACAATATGTGTCAACCCATATGATGTGGATCATTGTTAGGTTATTTGATATATAAGCTTCAGTAACAACAGAACACCATGGTTGTTATAACACTTTAAACAGGTTGTTTGTAAATGTGTAGAAAGTGTTTGTTTTGGGTCCACACTGGTAATTTTCTTCTGAATAACTGGGCAGGACATGGCAATATCCATTCAGCTTCAGGCTACTTTGATGTAAGGCTTGATCACACCTGTAGTGACTACTTCTATCGGTTACGCCCATTGTTCACTAGATAAATCAATGTAATTACACCCAACATAATGTTGAAAAACAGAATGCTTCCCACCTCTAGATCACATAACTATACATGAGATGGACAATCTCAACACTGCCGCCAATGTAGCAGAAGAAAGTCTGATCTGCAACAGAGACTCTATCCAGGGCTCATATGTGGCAAAGTGAGCTGTAATGGCCGATGCCATGAAAGCCTAGTAGACCTCTGGGAAGAGACAGTAGGCCTACAATGCTGACATATGCCTCGTTACAATATCCTAAGTATGTAATAATCATCATGAAATGGCCTTGGAAGTGCCATAAATGTAAGCCAACAAAATTCATTATTTTACATTAACTTGTTTAACTGCATTGGTATGGCTTAATTAATAATAGTCCAGACTCGTTATAGTTGCAAATACTATGCATTTGCACCAGGGGAAGGGCGAAGGGCGAAGAGGAGACAGAGACGGAAATTTCGTGGAGGAGGAGCATCAGCGTAGCCATGGATTGAAGCAGTGACAGGACTATGATACAGCTCACTTCACAACCAGAGATTACCCGACATGTATTGATGAATAAATTTCCCATCATGAAAATGTATCCCTATCCACAATCAAATATCTCGATCGACACCGATTTTTTTTAAATGTAAAAAAAAAAATGTTTTTACTCCAATCTGGCAACACTCATAAAATACGACATATCCCAAAGTATTAAGTGAAAAGAAGCATAGAAACAGCATTGGTAATAATAAAAATAATTTAAAAAAACGTAAAGCTACCAATATAAGTATTTCAGTGACAACCTGGATAACAATATTGGGTTGTTAACACATTTGTTTTATATATATATTGTTCTGTAGTTTGCCCCCCAAAAATGTATGTATTTTCAGAACAATTAAGCCACACAAAAGCAAAAAAACACACAAATCTGCTGAAATGTGAGATTGTGTTACATAAAAGTAAGGTTGCTGTAGGAAACTATGGTTTGTCCTCTGGTCTGATGAAACAAAAATTGAACTGTTTGGCTATAATGACCATCGTTATGTTTGGAGGAAAAAGGGGGAGGTAGCATCATGTTGTGGGGGTTCTTTGCTGCAGGACGGACAGGAGGGACTGGTGCACTTTACAAAATAGATGACCCCAAGCACACTTGGCATAAGGACAACAAAGTCAAGGTATTGGAGTGGCCATCACAAAGCCCTGCCATCAATCCTATAGAATATTTTTGGGCAGAACTGAAAAAGTGGGCGCGAGCAAGGAGGCCTACAAACCTGACTCAGTTATACCAGCTCTGTCAGGAGGAATGGGACAAAATTCACCAAACTTATTGTGGGAAGCTTGTGGTAGGCTACCCAAAACGTTTCACCCAAGTTAAACAATTTAAAAGACGATGCTACCAAATACTAATTGAGTGTATGTAAACTTCTGACCCACTGGGAATGTGATGAAAGAAATAAAAGCTGAAATAAAATCACTCTCTACTATTATTCTGACATTTCACATTCTTAAAATAAATTGGTGATCATAACTGACCTAAGACAGGGAATTTTTACTAGTATTAAATGTCAGGAATTGTGAAAAACTGAGTTTAAATGTATTTGGCTAAGGTGTATGTAAACTTCCGACTTCAACTGTATTAAGAGCTTGCACTCTGCACACACTCATAAGCTGATTGATTTGGTTATGTGAAAATACATACAACGCTTGAGGGATTGTCGCAGTCAAAATATGATGTTTGTACTTTTTTTCTCTTTTTGTCAGTCATCATACCATCATTGGCCTCCCCCCTATGTCCTCCTCCTAGCCAGGATAGACAGCAAGAATCCTTCCTGTATAACAGCACTATAAAATCCTTGTCATGTCACTGTTGCAGCTGCACCAGCACGGAGGGAGTTTAAGATGCTCAGGTTGTTTCTGATGTTGTTTGTGTATGCCTGCCAAATACGGACAAAAACGTCCCTAACTCCCACTCCTAGGATTCTTTCATATTAAACATTTAATAAAGTAAAACATCCATTACGCAATCTAAATGGGAGAGAGACAAGGTCTGTGACAAATGTTGCACTAAAATTGATTGTTTGTAACTAAACTAAGCATGGGGGCAGATTACCTACTTAGTTTTGTATGTTTTATCTTAATTTATGCTCCTGTGATTGAAACCTGTCTCGGGAGTGAAACAGTGACTGTTTTTCATCATGACAACATGTTCTGACAATTCAATTTCCAGAATAAAAATGCAATATACATAACTTATTAATGATTTTTATTTTGTTATATTCATATCTGCTCAACTGAGAAATGCTAAAACATTATAGAGGGGAGCGAGCACTACCTTTTAGTTCAAGGCAGACGACGTTTTAGAGCAAACATACACACAAGTAAAAGCAACCCTCCCACATGGGCCACTTTAAAATGTCCAGTACATAAAGTATTTTTAACACATTCTCTATGCTCAACAACCTCCCTGGAGAATCATAAGACACACCACTACAGGCACAAATACATGATTAGTAGCATGGGCACACAGTGGCATAAAATAACCATAGCAACATAAAAACTCTCTGTGGAGCATGTGAAGAAGCAGTGATCAATTTTATGTTACAAACAATTCTCTTTATTTCAATACTGCTGAAGACAATTATTTTCATCAACATTTTCCCAATTTAACTGCACACTTATTCACAAGACATGGGCAATTCTCCATTGTTAAACTTGTCTTGACATAGAGAAGCACACAGCCCTATACTGTCGTGCAATGCTCTGCCTTTCTTTCTTCAAACCAATGACTACATTATTCAGGAGAGGGAAAGACCCTGAGATTTAATCCATCCCCGTTTATCTTCCAATCACAGCTCACACTCGGCTCTCCTTATAGCTCTGTGGTTGAAATGGAAAAGCATCCATTGAGTGCCACAGTGTCTGCTTGTGCATGCAGCCCTGCACTCCTGCACCGCCGGGAAGTGTGCTGCAGGAAGTGTGCTGCCTAATGAGCATGTGACATTGACAGGAGCAAAAATACATGAATAAATTATTTGCCATTCCATGGCATCATTTAGAAAGGCTTGAAAGGGCTTGGCTTGCAGGGTGAGGGGCAGGGTTGGAGGGCCTGCCGGGCATACAGGACAGTGTAGCAAACTTGAGAGTTCAGGGGCAGGGGAAGAGACTCGAGGGGTGTATATTAAGATCACTCAGTTACGTTTTTAAAAATTCCTTCAAATGAATCCCCCCTGACAACAAAACATGATCTGTTCCAAGAGCCACAACATAATCAAATAGTTAGTGACACAGAAATCAAACAAAGGAAAATAACAATACCAGCCAGAAGTGATGTCAGAAATATGATTGGGAGCTTAATCGTTACAACAAAAGCGGTGAATGCACGTGCACAGTCACACATACTTTGAGCAGATTACTAAGGCAAATACAGACACTTTATCGTTCAACCCCTCGCATAGCAAAGATAGCAAACTTATCTGGGTAAAACTTTTTTTTTATCTGGATAAAACACGCTATGGATAGATACATGTAAATCATCTTGTAAACCCTGATGATGGGTTCAACCATAAGTAATATGCCTCATTAAAGAGCCAAGAAATCCGTTTCTTGGGGCATTACAAGACGAGGATGCATCAAAAAATGTTATATCACAAAGGCAACTCGCATATGATACAATAATGTGAAAATCTCAATGTCTATAAAATCACATGATAAACTGATGGAGTAAGAGATTCTGCTTTGAATATTACATCACAGGAAACCTAATCCACATGGATGCCATTATTGGTTTGACAAAACACAGCAATGCACTTCCTTTGCAATTCCACAAGGGATAAAATTCACACATGACACAAAAGAAGGTGGAAGCAACAGCATTTGAGGGATGATACACTGAGTATACCAAACATTAGGAAGACCTCCTGCTTTTGTGACGTCATGTGTTAATTTTGTCCCTTGTGGAATTGCATAGGAAGGGCATTGCTGTGTTTTGTCAAACCAATGATGACATCGATATGGATTGGAAAGAGAGATACCTCGTCAGTTGTAATATTCAGAGCAAAATCTCTTACTCCATCAGTTTATCGTGTGATAAACAGCTTAAATTCGTCAGGGAATGGAATCTACAAGGCGTCGTTCCACCGGGATACTGGCCTACAGGTACCCTTGATTCCAATGCTTAACCTGTCTCCTCCCCTTCATCTACACTGATTGAAGTGGAGTTAATAAGTGACATAAATAAGGTATCATAGCTTTCACCTGGATTCACCTGGTCAGTCTGTCATGGACAGAGTAGTTATTCCTAATGTTTTGTACATTCAGTGCATAATGTACAAACCTTGTCATCTCTATCAGCCGTTTCTGTAGTCAACATTCAGACCAGGCAACACATTAGATCAAAGTGTGTAACTATAAAAAAAATAAAGACATCTGGCAAAACAGCTAAATGCAATGAAAAAGCTAGGCTCTGCCAACATGTTTACAGTCACAATGCAAATGCATGCAAACTAACACAATCATGTGAAATTGACATCAGCATGCAGTGCCCGCATTCATGAGTCATTTAGAGCAAATTAGTATGCTACAATATAGGTTACGTTTTTCAGAAAAACAATATTGAGGATAATTGGAAGTCTAAAAATATTTCCAAGGTGTGTTTCACATTTTGTATTCACCAAATGAGTTCACACTGTAAGAATGTAAACAAGAAAATACCACATAACAAACAGACCAAATACACAAACATTCAGTAGACAATGAGATTAATTATGGCATAAGTATAACCTGAGTATTCACTTATTAATTTAAAATCTGCTATGTTGGCAAGGCTTATTTGTAAGAAAGACATTTCATACAAAAAGACAGAAAATAAAACAGAAACAGACTACAGGCAACAACAGGCAGTGACTATGGGCTCACACTGCAGTATGCACCAGACAATGGAAGCAAAACGATGAGACATCCATCTACTACAGTACAGTACATGAACCCATGTCTCTCTAAGTGAATATGACAAATGAATAACATGAATGTTTACTGGCAAGAAACACTTAATTCACAAAAGACCAGACAAAAGGAAAACTAAAATGACATAACATTTATTTGTGGGAGAAGTGCAACTATGAAATGCTCTTAAAGCACATAAAGAAAACTAACAAAACTAAACAAAAAATAAACAAAATAAATAAGTAGACACTGCCGATAACCACTAGATCCATATAGCATCAGTTGCATACAGTATATTACATAGTATAAAATTCAAGGTCACTTGACCTGTCCCTTCACAAACATCCTAACACTAGTTTAGTTCTCACCCACATCTTTAAAACGTTACTCCCTGTTTTATTATAGAACAAGACTCACCAAATATGCACCAGGACATCTGTAAAGGTTATGACACCATATCATCCTTTTACTCACTAATTAATTCCTCCCCTATAATGGAATACTGTAATGGCCTTAAAACAAAATGAAAGAATAATGCCCTAAGCATTATTTACTCAGTCTAATGTGACATGTTAAAAAATAAGAAAACACACTGCATTGATGATGGGGTTACATCGTGTGTATCTGTTGATTGCTGAATTGAGATTCATGTCACACAGTATTAAAACAGATTTTGTGTTCAAATAGTCAACTATTCTCAGGTTTTTCTTCATGAATATTCAAGGCTTTATTTATAAAGCAATTTAAACGACTGAGGAAACAAGATTACATTTTCTTGAGGAAAAGAAAAACACAGTGCAAATAGGTGCTGCTTTTAATACCTTGACTTAAACAGGTTATACAATTTAAAACTAACCAATATACAGTATTCTGCTGTCTGACAGAAAATTGTATTTATTATATATTTGAAGGTACATTCTATCCATTGGTATTTCAAACACTCATTAACTTAACAATACTTTAAATAAGGACTTGGTCAAATAAAGTGAATAAAATAATTTGAAATAACAACATAAAATGTCTCCACAATATAACCTTGAACTTTATAAATAAGATAAAAGATTTAAGCTATTATGATTGAGCATATTAATATTGCACATGGTGTTTGATGTGATCCTGTCCAGATCAGTTAGCTATATAAAGCAAATTCTTAGCAACACAATTGTCTTCCAAAGTTAAATTGAACTCATCTCATACACTACCTTTCTCTGCTTTCTATTCCATTCCCAGGGTACACAGTCAAACAATCCAGAATCATTTCACTTTAATGCACATTTATTTTGGTTGCATAATGTTAATAACAAACATTTTACAAGATACTGTGGTATATAAGAATAAGGAATTTGTTAAACTTCAAATACTATTAGACCTCAGTTCGTGCAACATCATCACTATTCCCCTTTCATTCAGGCCATCAGTAGAGTTCTTGAAGAAACTCAGAAAACAGAAAGATTTAGACTGATAAATATTTTGTGGCTCAAGTATTCTACATGTCCATTTCACTTTTAAATAGTACCAATAATCTTTAAATAATACTGTGTTGAAAAATAAATAAATTATGTAGTTAAATGCACTACCAATTGACAGTTGACAGGGGTCATCAATCATATATTAGTGTTTTTTATTTATTATATATATTTTCTAATTGGTATAGTTGTTTTGTCTTCTGTTGTAATTTACAAACTGTCTCACAGATACAAGTAATGCAGACTTACAAAATAAATCCAGGTACGCTTACATGGCAAGCAGCTGTTTTCTTGGGCCTAAAAAATACAGACATGTGCCATACCCAAAAATATCAAGAGGAACCACATTTCATTCAAACCCTATTAACATGGCTCTTTACACAAAAAAAAGTAACAGAATCATTCCATATCTGCTATTCGGTTTGTAAGCGCCTTTTCATAGTGAAAACAAGGCATCAGGGCCCCCAGCAGCGACCAGCAGTGATCAGTTATAATCCAGGCAGATCGTAAGTGTCTGTAAATGGGGGGATCCCAACAACGTTAAATTCCCAGGAGAACTGCAAAGTCACAATTTCCGATAGTTAGTTATTTCATCCAAAATACTGATTCGATATTTCCACAAAAACACTGTGGAAGGGTCAATATGAGTAATACTCAACATTGTTTCCGTGACTCAATGATTTGGTTGAAAAAAAGTACCAATTTCAGAAGCAGCAAAATACTACAATTGTCTCTTAAGGATGTCTTGTGGTATGATGTGTTATTCATACATGTTATAATGGCATCAACACATCAGGGGAAAAGTCTGTATTTGCAAGAGAGCCACTGATTCCCAAGAAATCTGGTTCTGACTGGAGCCAGCTGTCCAGTTTATCCATTGGTCATTAAGGTTTTCCACAAGGCACTTTTGTAATTGGGGGAGGGGGGTGAGTGGATACATAGCCTACATTTTACTCATTTGAGTCTGTTCCTCCAGAACTTGAAGGTAGTCAGGTGTACCTTGAAGTTTTGCTTTAAGTTCATAATACTCGTTTTTCCTTTGCTCCACTACTATCTTACTATGGTTTCCCCCTATTAGTGACTTTTTCATATTTTTGTCATGTGGTTTCTCTGGGTAACGGATCTCAAACCCACTCACCCCTATACTGTTGTAATCCAGCCTTTTACTGTCTAAAAAGTTTTGAATGAACATGTTGGATTCTCTCGGCAGGAACTCATCCAGCTCATCAATGGTGCTCAGTCTCTTATTTCGGGGGTCCAGGGGGGACAGTGAGTCCTTGTCTTGGTCAGTGCTGTTGCGCATTATTATTTTCTGTCTCTGGGAGTCAGCAAATCTAAAGCCGGACTCAGAGTCTCTAATCGAACAGGTGTGGCTCTTGCTCATATGCTCGATAGTTTGGGGGATGAACGTCTCCCCTCCCAGGTCATCTTTCTTGCTAGATTTGTTGTGTCTTCTGAGTGTGAGTTGCATGGAGCCACACTCCTGATTCCCCATGCCTTCCTGGCGTCCGTGTGGCTTTTTATTGCGCCTAAGCACAAACACCAAGAGGCAGAAAGCAACAAATACTGTGAGGATGAGCACCACCAGGATACTGAGGATCATGATGGATAGGGGAACTGGACCTCCCGGAGGGGCTTTGCCCACCCCTGCTGGGGACAAGGAGTTCACCACCGGAATAGCACTGGTCAGGATGAAAGGGGACCTAGCTATGAGTTTGGGGCATAGGATCTCATTTTTCAGCAGTCTTAACTCTATATTGGAAAACTGCACTGGGGATGCGCATTTGATCTCCTTTGCAGCCACTCCATCATTCAGCTTCTCCAGCCAAAGTTTCAGAGCCACTAAATCACAGGAGCATTCCCATGGATTGCCTTCCAGATCAATCTGAGTGAGAGACCTCAGCTGGTCTAGGACGCCACTCACAGGCAGAGTCATGAAATGGTTGTTCTTCAGATTTAGCCTAGCCAAGGAAACGCTCGCAAAGATATAGGCAGGGAGGCTCCTTAGCACATTATTGTTCAGATACAACAACTGCAGATTTGGCATGGAATCAAAGGTCTCTGCTAACACCTCTTTTATGGCATTGTATTCCAAGTACAAGTATTGGAGGTTACTGAGCCCAAGGAACATCTCAGGATGCAGCTGCTCTAGTTGGTTTCCATTGAGATAAAGCCTACGGAGGTTGGTCAGATTTGCAAAGACACCTTTTTGAACTGTGACTATTTGATTGCTGCCCAGATGTAATAAATCTAAACCCTCAAAGCCTTGGAAATCAACTGGACTGATATATTGTATATAATTACCACTCAGGTGTAGCTTCTTGGCATTTGGTGGTTTGGGAATGAGATCTGCTAGATTGTGTATACTTCTCTCTTGGCAACTCACACCAATGCCAAAGTCTGAGGGATGAGCTTTGCATGTGCAAGGCTGTGGGCAGGAGAGAGGTGGGGTTCTTGTTTGATAGGACATAATTGGAATATGTTTATTCAAACCAGGTAAACCAACAATCCCGTTACCATACATTTTAGATGGGTTTGTTGTTATGGGGGGTATCGTAGTGGGTGCAGTGTCGGTTGTTGTTTGGCCATTATCTGGCTGTGAAGGGGGCATCCTTACGTCAAAGTCACTACCTGTTCCCATGGGACACAGTTCCTGTTTGTTTGTTTCTTTCAACAGGCGTCCATACAGGTCACTAGGGGTTTCACATATAGCCTCCCCAATAAAAATGTTATAGGGCATGTTCTCCAACCAAGCTTTCAAGGGTAACAAATCACAAGTGCAATTCCATGGGTTGTCATCGAGCTGCAATTCCACTATACGTCCAATGTGTTCCAAAACTCCAAGATATGGTAGCTTCTGTATCCTGTTTCCTCTTATATCCAAATGTGTAAGGGAGGCAAAGCGAAAAATATTATCAGGAAGGATCTGGACGAGATTGTCATTTAGGATGAGAACTTTCAGCCTATGCAATTTGTTGAATGATCCTTTTTCAATATACTTGATCAAATTGTAGTCAGCCTGGAGGTATTCCAAGTTTTCGATCCCATAGAAAGTGTCAGCTCGGATCACTTTTAATTCATTGTTATTTAAGTGCAGCTGTTTCAATGAACTAAGGCCATAAAAGGCCCCTCCCTCGATGTTCTGTAATTTGTTGTTTCCCAGTTGAAGAGAGACTGCGTGTGTAAAATTGAGAAAGGAATTGGGGTAAAGGATGATCAATAGGTTATTTTGGAAATTCAAATGATAGAGGCTAGAGACCGGGGGCAGCAGCTGAGTAGGTCTGTACACAGTTATTTTCTCACAGTTCACATAGAGGACGTTCTCGATGGACATGCAAGAACAGGCGCTGCAAGTCTCCGCTGAGAGGTCAGAATCCAAGTCAGAAAACGTATTCGATACGGAAAAGGCCAAAAGAACTAGAAGCAGCATTTTGCCTTTTATAAATCCCCCAGAAAACCATTTAGTAACCTTTGAGAGGAAAAACAAACAAACAAACAATCAAAACACACATGTGTACTATACATACAAACAGTATTTCATAAATGGGTAGTTAACGGCCTACTGCTGATGTTAGTAATGCTTTGGCTACACATCAGGCTACATTAATGTACACAAATCAACCCATTTCTCTTTAGCAATACAGCTACCAAGTACTATTTTATCCTGAAAAAATATGACTTTCTCTCATATTAATATTAATAACCTAATAATAGACTAATAACAATTGCCCGATCAGCCTTATAATCATCATCTCCTTCTGCTGTTACCAAACATAAAATCACCAGAGGAATAAATCATTCTATATAGCAAGTGGGCCAATTGTGTGGGCATATACCAGGTTATTCAACAAAAAGAGGAGAAAATATATAGGCTACTGCACCCTACTGTATGGTGACAAATTATGGGCTAAAACATCCCATGAAGCCTCTGCCCCAAAAGGGATCAAACCATATTATAATCAAAAATATATGAACAATGTAAAGAATGGATATTAAATCTTTCCAACCATGTATAAAAAACGTTGTCTTTCTTACCTTAAGCGTTTGTAAATGTGGTTTCTTGATAGACAGACATTGCTCCCATTCAGACGTCAGAATCTCAGTGGGCTCAGATTTCAGCCTATGCATCTCTTCTTGACAGACTCCACTTGTTTAAAACATGATTTCTCTCGTAGGGTCCCCTGTGTTGCTGTATATCCATGAAGCATTTCAGTGCGGAATGAACTAAAGACAAGGTGCCCACCTCTGCGTTCAGACAGAAGGGACTGAAGGCAAGCAGCTGAAGTGACTGCAAAGCAACTTCAGCATGCTCTCTAGTTCATGAGAGAGGAGAAGGAAGCGAATTGTGCTGCTCCAACACCCCCAGTCCATAGAGATGCTCGATGAAGTTGGATTGAATAGTTCAGGCAAAAACAAAAACAGCAATAGGCTACCCACTCGATAAACCGAAATATATAATGCGCAGGTTTACTCACCTCCAAAAATATTACATCTCGTCTCTTTTCGAATCATGTAGTTCACAGTGCTACCTACCAGTGATGTCTGAGGTTCAGCCAGTCTTTACACCAAGGCGAAGAAAATGAGGGGAAAAAACACACTGATATTCAGCGAAAAAAGCAGAACAGCGACTGTCGCGAAAAATGTATCATTCAGTTTAGTCAGATGCGGGCAATATTCCACCATATCAAGAAACTAAGTTCAAATAAACTACTGATAAAACAGTCATCAGGGATCCGGATAAGTGGGAAGATACCTGCCTGTGTCATTGGTATGCTGCTTTACAGCTGCATTGAGCTTCCCACACGACTTGTGGGAGGAGAGAATGCAGAGATGCAGAGAGAATGGGGGAGGAGGGGAGGGGGTGAAAAGAGATGCAGGGAGAGAGATGAGTGAGGAGAGGGGGTCTCATAGACCACACTGGGAACTTCAGGCCTTGAAATGTATATTTTAAGAAGTAGATACATAGTAATTTAAAATATTTGTGTAATTGTGTTTCTTATCCTTATTATGATCATTACCCATATCGCATTGTGCTATATAGCCTAATGGTTGAATGTAATGTAAGGTAGGCCTACCTGACAATTCAAGAGGGCTTGGCACCTGGCATTCTATTTTATGATTGGAGTGTTTTTAAAATGGCACAGAACATGAGCGGCATTCTAATGGGGACTCTTATTCAAGGTGGACTGCAGTCAAAGCAAAGCCAGCATTGCTCAAGGAAGTAAAAAAAACAGTACCTCTCAAATGTGTTTTTGAGTAGTATGCATGGATTTGCCATTAGACGCTAACTGCCGTTCAGCCTCACTTTAGTTTTCAGACAACAGGTGCGCACTTCCGAACTCCCTCATGTGACACCAAAAATAGACACCACTCAATGGTAGCCTAGAATTCACCTGTTTGTTCAAAAAGACAATGTGAATAGCTCTAAATGTGTGAAACGCAAATAGCTCTCCCTACATTTCAATGGCACAGTGACAAATCACTAAAAGCTTTCTTTTTTTGTAGAAAATTAGGAGGAATAATAAAGACAGAAACAATTGGAAAATTCAGGATGACACAGTGATAGTGAAAGTATGCTATTGTAAAAATATGTAAATGTAAACTATTTAGTTTTGATATGAGGTTATGTGGTACGGGTTGTGCAAGCGAGTGAACTCAAGTCAAGGGCAGGATGTTACTGTATGGTTGGAGATTTTTCTCACACATGCAGAAATAAAAGGTAGCGCCCTCTTCTGGCTGAAAGCAATTTTCACCTACTTTATAAACTTGGTCAGAGAGGAAGAGGTGATGCAAGTTGGTTGACTCCGCCCAAAATCTGTCTGCACAGACTAAGGATAGGGGCAAGTAGAATTTGGTCAAGATAAAAGTGAATTGCTATTTTGATAGGTGAGACTTATTTGATTGAATAGAAGTTTCATAATGCTTAGGTTGTTACGAGTGTATTGATATGTTTTCTACAAAATATAATTGCATAGAATCTCGCCTCCTCTCGCCTGCCTTTCACCTTTGTGGACATGTATTTCTATTGTTAGAGCGCTAAGTCGACCATCTTGTAAATATAATAGATAATATTTTGCCTGGTGCACAGCCTGCAGACGCCTCCTGAAATGATTTAGCCAAATCATAAAAATATTTTTTGGGGGGACAGAGCCATAGTTCGTTATTTTCTGCACAAAACAATTGAGCTAAGATGTCTCAATACAAACGGATGCTCTCATCAGTGGGTGCGCTCGCTCCCCAACGGCTCCGACCCACCGGCAGGGCGAAGCCCCCGCCCCCGGCCCAAAAGGATTTTTTAAGGACAGGAAGGACCAGGCCCCACCAGACAGCCCAGGAGTCTTATTTATAACGTTCAGTAAATGTCACAAAACATTTCTGAGTGCACCATTTATGAAAAGTCTATGCACATACAAAAACATTGAGATTTATAAACTTGGCACATGCCAAGGAGAACAGTGACTGTCCTTATAAATCAGACCTGTCGTAAAACTGCACACGTGAACAATCATTAAAACTCCGTCTGGAAAACACCTCCATTCACCTTTCCAACTCATAAATATTGTCCGTTTGACTGATAGTTGGGCAGAGCATTGATGTGTTGCGTGGTTCTAGGTTGGATATTACCCACCCTACAGGAAATAATGGATAGATACATTCAACATATAAACTACCTCAGTCCAGAATCTTTTGACGGCTGAACATTTCCAGAACAGATGCATTAGTGCACCGACCTCACCCATGTTGACACAAGTCTAAAAAGCTTTGATCCATCATTTTCAACGTGTGTGTTGTGATGTATGCCCTGTGTAAGATCTTCATTTGAATAATCTTATATCTAACACAATTGGATATTGATATTATATTTTTAGATATTGCATCCCATTGTGCTGCAGTGATAAATAGGCTACACCCATGTCCTGCTCCCAACGTAACTTAGCAGGGGTTTTGCTGTTTGGGGAGGAGAGGCCCACCAGCTTGTATAGGGCGAAAACTGTTCCTTTCCCAATAGCAACATCCCTCAGTTTGTTGTCTAAATCACTTTTAGATCCCACATCAATACCCTTTGAGGAAATACACTTCAGGCAAAACTCTTAGATCAGCTCTTGGAATGGTATAATATTTCCTTCCTTCCTTGCCAGGTAATATTAGCCAGTGTATTTCCACCACAAGTGGTTGTTCCATATTGGACTTGAAGGGAGAAATGCTCCATTGTTAGATAACCTTTTATGAAGTTCCCTTGCCACTTCACAAGATAACTCCAGTAGTGGATTATTTATCTTGCAGTGTGAGTTTTTTCATAATTAATGAGAAATTATTTAGTTTGATGGGCAATTTGTTGCATTTAAACTTACAACAGAGAAAAGAGACTAAAAAGGGTACTTTTTCATAGGAGGGCAAAAGGGCAGGTGCTCCAGCACCCCTAGGGCTCTGTCTGTGCATGTGCCTGCAGTACAGTCTACACTCTTGATTGCTACAATTATACAACAACAAAAATGGAAGTGCATAAGGCTATGATATCATTATGAAGCCAAATCCAAATATTGGATTGTCTATGGAGCCTCTAGACTCTAGTAACGTCAGCAATAGGCCTACATAATGCAAGTATATTAGTAGACAACTCCAGATCGAGCCTTGTGTATATTTTACACTGTCAAGCAGTGGAAGGAAAGTAATTGCTTGTATACCAGTTGTTTTGCTTAAATCAACAGTATTTGATACCTCTTTATTTATTTAACATCACATTCTCGAAGTCTCCCATTTTGAGGCATGGAATGTACTCTGTTATTTCAGACAGGGGCGTCATGCACCTGAAATTCTGAGGAGGACAACGTACGTGAGGTTGGCTTTGGGGCTGCCATAGGGGGGCTACTCCCCCCGTCCATATTTTTCTAACAGATGAAACTGCTTTTTTTCCTGCAATCTAGAGCCATCATTATGCTTAATTAAAAGTAAAAAATATGTATATTTTTCTGCATTTCTACAGTAAGCATAACTCTTGAGCTGTCTGTATCCTCCTGGCTGGTGGTTATTTTTTTATGAAACTATATATGCTTCTCTGCAGCTCTGATAAAATCTGTGTAAAAGAGTCAAAGGAATATGAGTTTTATTCAGTACATTTAGTTATTGCTTGCTTTTCTAAAGTCTACCAACCTTGCCAGGGGACATACCAGCTAAGATACTTAGAAAAGCTCGCTGCTCTAACTTGATTCATCTTGGTAGCTAGTTATGAGGTTGGGAGATTGGGAACTTATCTGGGATAGCTGGAGCCAACTTTATTAAACTGCTAAGCGGCTAGTAGTATTACAGATAATTTAAAAACAAACAATATGTATTTTATTTTTTAATTTACAAGACAAATCTGAGGGGGGAGTGCCCTATGTGCATGAGTCATGATGCTTCTGGTTGCAGAATCATTTGTTAATATCTTTCCTCTTCAACAGGGTATGAAGTAACAACAGCAGAGCCTTGACGGAATGTGTGTAGTGCAGCTGTTGTGCTAAGGTAATTCTCTGTAGGTAGGCAGGTAGAACTAGGCTGCGTCAGAAAGTCTTGTGTTCAGTAGAGTGACAGTATTTGCTCTCGGAGTACAGGGGGTCACGTTCATTTTCTTCTACTTTTTCTCTTTCTCCAGCCTCTCTCTTTGACATGCTAAACAGATGTCTATTTATAACCCACACAGAGGGATAGGTGATGGGGACTGATATTAAATGACCATGCCCGGGAAGGGATGGAGGTTGTTATTTCAATCCTTTTACAAATGTTATCTGAAGACACCAAGCTTGATTAGATATGCATATAATTAATGATATGTATAGGAATAAACGGAATGATGCTTGCAGGTACCCTTTACATGGCTCACCTACATGACTCATGCTTATGCAAAGTTTGGCATCAAAATATGGGTGGCCTGTGACGCACAATCCAGCTATGCTTGGAAGATGTAAGTCTACACAGGAAAGCCGACCAGTGGAGGCCCAGAGATGAACCAGGGGATGCTGGTTGTGCTTGATGTGACAGATGGACTGAGGGGGCACAATGTCACATGTGACAATTTCTTCACCTCTGATGAACTCAGCCAGAGCACACTGCACAAAGCTGTTGAGATCAGTGATCATGAGGACAGGACGCCAGCCATCATCCTGGACTACAACCACAACAAAGGAGGCGTGGACAACCTGGACAAGGTGATTGGAACGTACAGCTGCAGGAGGATGACTGCCCGCTGGCCCCTGGTAATTTTGGAGTGGCAGGTAGCCTGGTGGTTAGAGCTTTGGGCCAGTAACCAAAAGATTGCAGGTTTGAATCCCTGAGCTGGCAAGATAAAAAAAAGAAATGTTGTTCTGCCCCTGAACAAGGCAGTTAACCCACTGTTCCCCGGTAGGCTGTCATTATAAAATTAGGATTTGTTCTTAACTGACTTGCCAAAAGGTTAAAAAAAATAACATCATTGATGTGTACTAATACAAAGTCTTTGTGATATGGAACAAAATCAAATCAAATTTTCTTTGTCACATGTGCAGAAAACAACAGGTGTATTTAGCATCAGTGAAATGCTTACTTACAAGCCCTTAACCGAAAATACCAACAACAACAAAAAGTAAAGGATAAGAAAAACAAATAATTAAAGAGCAGCAGTAAATAACAATAGCGGGGCTATTTACAGGGGGTACCAGTACAGAGTCAATGTGTCAATGTGCAGGGGGCACCGGTGTAGAGGTAGTTTAGGTAATTATGTAATTGTGTACATTAAGTGGCTATGATAAGATGATAACAGAGAGTAGCAGCAGTGTGGGAGTGGGGTGCCCCTTGGATCTAGACTTTGTGCTCTTATGGCTTGGGGCTAGAAGCTGTTTAGAAGCCTCTTGGACCTAGATTGGTGCTCCGGTACCGCTTGCCGTGCTGTAGCAGAGAGAACAGTCTATGACTGGGGTGGCTGGAGTCTTTGACCATTTTTAGGGCCTCCTGGTATAGAGGTCCTGGATGGCAGGAAGCTTGGCCCAAGTGATGTACACGCTGTAGTGCCTTGTGGTCGGAGGCCGAGCAGTTGACATACCAGGCAGTGATGCAACCCGACAGGATGCTCTCGATGCAATAGAGATTGCATCATCTGTGGATCTGTGCGATATGCAAAATGGAGTAGGTGTCACATCTGCTCCTGCAATACCCTCTCCTGCTCTTCCTGTGTCTCCTTGACCTGCCGCCACTCCCCCAGTACACTCTCACTCTCCCTCCATCTCTCTGTGTATGTTTGATTGTGTGGGCAGAGTCAGAGCAGATCCCCACCAGCTGCAACCTGTTCCATAATCTACAAATACTCAGCCCTGCCACATCATAATCTCTGCTCATTCTGCCCGCTCTGACTCTGGTCCCTGTCTCCAGTCAAACATCTCATCATCCTGCTACTCTGTCCTGGATTCCCAACTCTACTACTCCCTTGGATCCCCCTCTGGACCTTCTTACCATGTCGCTCCAGCTTCAGCCTCTACACCTGATTTCCAGGAACCCACCCGAGCTTCCACTGACCTGCACTCAATTTATTTTTTTATTTTTTACCTTTATTTAAATAGGCAAGTCAGTTAAGAATAAATTATTATTTTCAATTATGCCCTAGGGACAGTGGAACAGTGTGCCTGCTATGGGGCAGAACAACAGATTTGTACCTTGTCAGCTCCGGGGTTGGAACTTGTACCCTTCCGGTTACTAGTCCAACACTCTAACGACTAGGCTACCCTGCCGCCCCAAAATCTCCCCCGTGTGTTTCAATAAATACCTTGGTTACTTCATCCCTGTCTCTTCGTCTGAGTCTGCTCTTGGGTTCCACTCTTTCACTCCGCGTAGCAGTGGGTGTAGGGTTTCTGGGATAATGGTGTTGATGTGAGCCATGAACAGCCTTTCAAAGCATTTCATGGCTACAGACGTGAGTGCTACTGATCGGTGGTCATTTTGGCAGGTCACCTTTGTGTTCTTGGGCACAGGGACTATGGTGGTTTACCTGAAACATGTTGGTATTACAGACTCAGACAGGGAGAGGTTGAAAATATCAGTGAAGAAGTTGGTCAGTGCATGCTCGGAGTAGACGTCCTGGTAATCCATCTGCTCGTAATCCGTCTGACTCTTCAGCCTTGTGAATGCTGACCTGTTTAAAGTTTTTACTCACATCAGCTACAGAGAGCGTGATCACACAGTCATCTGGAACAGCTGAAGCTCTCATGCATGTTTCAGTGTTACTTGCCCTGAAGCGAGCATAGAAGTTATTTAGCTCATCTGGTAGGCTCGTGTCACTGGGAAGCTCTCGGCTGTGCTTCCCTTTGTAGTCTGTAATAGTTTGCAAGCCCTGCCACATTCGATGAGCGTTGAAGCCGGTGTGTTAAGATTTGATCTTTGTCCTGGATTTACGCTTTGCCTGTTTGATGGTACGTCGGAGGGAATAGCGGGATTTCTTATAAGCTTCTGGGTTAGAGTCCCACTCCTTGAAAGCAGCAGCTCTACCCTTGAGCTCAGTGCGATTGCTGTCTGTAATTCCTTGCTTCTGGTTGGGACATGTACGTATTTTTCATTTTGACTTGTTTTAACTTGTTAACGGTACAGGTTCCCCAAGGGGTACCACACCCCCCCCCCGCTCAACTCAAACGGTGGCGCACAGAATGCAAAAATATTCTTAGAAATATTTCACCTCCACTGCTCAAATGAAAGATAAACACCTTGTTCATCTACCCAGTGTTTCAGATTTCTAAAATGTTTTACGGCGAAAACATAGCACATATTTAGGTCTAACCACCACAAAGACACAGACGATATACAGCCATTTTGTCGAACAAAAGATGCAATCACAAATGCAAGATTAAAAGAAAAATAATTCACTAACCTTTTGAAAATCTTCATCAGATGACAATAATAGGACATGTTACACAGTACATTTATGTTTTTTTCAATAATATGCAATTTATATCCATCCATACACTGCTTCTTAATGCAACCACTGTGTCACATTTATTTCTAACGTTACATAAATCGCTCACTATGCAATAATCTGAGGCGGCGCTCAGACGTAAGCAATATTTCTCCCCTATGTTGGAGTCAACAGAAATACAAAATTACAACATAAATATTCCCTTACCTTTGATGGTCTTCGATCAGAATGTAGTGGAAGGAGTCATACTTACCCAATACATCGTTTTGTTTCAAGTCGTGTGTCTTTGTATTAGCATCTGCTAACACTTTCAGCTGAAATGTTTCCAAAATGACTTCTGGTCCCGAACAGTTGCGCATAAAAACTTCAAAATTACATATTATATGTCGACTAAACTGGTCAAACTAAGTGCAGAATCAAGCTTTAGGATGTTATAAACGTACAAAACAATTGGCGATTCAACCGGACAAAAGCAATTCTTCTCAGGCAATCTGGAACAGAGGAAGGTCTGTGTCCAATTTGCGCTCTAACGTACATGTATTTTCTTGCGACACCCACTCTTTTGCCTCCCAAAGGGTCAAAGCTCGCGGGATTTGCACAATTAAACGCTCTACTGAATGAGGACATCTAGTGGAAGACATAGAAAGTGTTTCCAGATCCATAGCTGGTTGGGAAGGGTGGGGGCGATGACGTCAAAGTTGCCCCAACTTTCATATTTCCAAAACTAGTTTGAGAGATTGGCTGCCCTGTGAGTTCTGCTATACTTACAGACAAAATTCAAACGGTTTAGAAGCTTTAGAGTGTTTTCTATCCAATAATTATTATTATATGCATATATTAGCAATTTTGGACAGATTTCTTTTCAGTTTACTATGGGCACGCAATTCATCCAAAGGGGGCAGTATTGTCCCGAGCCTTAACAGGACATTAAATCAAAGTTAGATGAACCTGTAGTGTGGTTTTCCACTTTAATTTTGAGTGTGACTCCAAATCCAGACCTCCATGTGTTGGTAAATTTGATTTCCATTGATAATGTGTGTGATTTTGTTGTCAGCACATTCAACTATGTAAAGAAAAAAGTATTTAATAAGAATATTTCATTCATTCAGATCTAGGATCTAGGATGTGTTATTTTAGTGTTCCCTTTATTTTCTGAGCAATATATATATATATATATATATATAACATATTTTGTATTTTCTTTTGTAATATTTAAGATATGTGTTGTGTATTTGATGTATTGATTTTTTATTTTTATTTTTTATTTCACCTTTATTTAACCAGGTAGGCTAGTTGAGAACAAGTTCTCATTTGCAACTGCGACCTGGCCAAGATAAAGCATAGCAGTGTGAACAGACAACACAGAGTTACACATGGAGTAAACAATGAACAAGTCAATAACACAGTAGAAAAAAAGGGGAGTCTATATACATTGTGTGCAAAAGGCATGAGGAGGTAGGCGAATAAATACAATTTTGCAGATTAACACTGGGGTGATAAATGATCAGATGGTCATGTACAGGTAGAGATATTGGTGTGCAAAAGAGCAGAAAAGTAAATAAATAAAAACAGTATGGGGATGAGGTAGGTGAAAATGGGTGGGCTATTTACCAATAGACTATGTACAGCTGCAGCGATCGGTTAGCTGCTCAGATAGCAGATGTTTGAAGTTGGTGAGGGAGATAAGTCTCCAACTTCAGGGATTTTTGCAATTCGTTCCAGTCACAGGCAGCAGAGTATTGGAACGAAAGGCGGCCAAATGAGGTGTTGGCTTTAGGGATGATCAGTGAGATACACCTGCTGGAGCGCGTGCTACGGATGGGTGTTGCCATCGTGACCAGTGAACTGAGATAAGGCGGAGCTTTACCTAGCATGGACTTGTAGATGACCTGGAGCCAGTGGGTCTGGCGGCGAATATATAGAGAGGGCCAGCCGACTAGAGCATACAAGTCGCAGTGGTGGGTGGTATAAGGTGCTTTAGTGACAAAACGGATGGCACTGTGATAAACTGTATCCAGTTTGCTGAGTAGAGTGTTGGAAGCAATTTTGTAGATGACATCGCCGAAGTCGAGGATCGGTAGGATAGTCAGTTTTACTAGGGTAAGTTTGGCGGCATGAGTGAAGGAGGCTTTGTTGCGGAATAGAAAGCCAACTCTTGATTTGATTTTCGATTGGAGATGTTTGATATGAGTCTGGAAGGAGAGTTTACAGTCTAGCCAGACACCTAGGTACTTATAGATGTCCACATATTCAAGGTAGGAACCATCCAGGGTGGTGATGCTAGTCGGGCATGCGGGTGCAGGCAGCGATCGGTTGAAAAGCATGCATTTGGTTTTACAAGCGTTTAAGAGCAGTTGGAGGCCACGGAAGGAGTGTTGTATGGCATTGAAGCTCAATTGGAGGTTAGATAGCACAGTGTCCAAGGACGGGCCGGAAGTATATAGAATGGTGTCGTCTGCGTAGAGGTGGATCAGGGAATCGCCCGCAGCAAGAGCAACATCATTGATATATACAGAGAAAAGAGTCGGCCCGAGAATTGATCCCTGTGGCACCCCCATAGAGACTGCCAGAGGACCAGACAGCATGCCCTCCGATTTGACACACTGAACTCTGTCTGCAAAGTAATTGGTGAAACAGGCAAGGCAGTCATCCGAAAAACCGAGGCTACTGAGTCTGCCGATATGGTGATTGACAGAGTCGAAAGCCTTGGCAAGGTCGATGAAGATGGCTGCACAGTACTGTCTTTTATCGATGGCGGTTATGATATCGTTTAGTACCTTTAGTGTGGCTGAGGTGCACCCGTGACCGGCTCGGAAACCAGATTGCACAGCGGAGAAGGTACGGTGGGATTCGAGATGGTCAGTGACCTGTTTGTTGACTTGGCTTTCGAAGACCTTAGATAGGCAGGGCAGGATGGATATAGGTCTGTAACAGTTTGGGTCCAGGGTGTCTCCCCCTTTGAAGAGGGGGATGACTGCGGCAGCTTTCCAATCCTTGGGGATCTCAGACGATATGAAAGAGAGGTTGAACAGGCTGGTAATAGGGGTTGCAACAATGGCGGCGGATAGTTTCAGATATAGAAGGTCCAGATTGTCAAGCCCAGCTGATTTGTACGGGTCCAGGTTTTGCAGCTCTTTCAGAACATCTGCTATCTGGATTTGGGTAAAGGAGAACCTGGAGAGGCTTGGGCGAGGAGCTGCGGGGGGGGCGGGGCTGTTGGCCGAGGTTGGAGTAGCCAGGCGGAAGACATGATGCAGTGCTCAATCCTGCTAAAAATAAATGATAAATAAAAGAAGTAATTGTAAACTTGAGTTAAAAAAAATGTAATCCTCATTAGTGGTATTAACATCAAAGACTACAAGACTACAACATCAAAGACTTCAAAGACAACATTTAGGTCCTTCATCCCCCACTCATTCAAATGTAGGAACTGCCTTCTCCAGGCTGACCTCTCTGCTGTCACTTGCTCCACACCCATCCCTGCCCAGCCATCAAGAGCTGAGAAGGTTAGTATCTTTTAAGTCAAAGGGAAAGGGGGAAACCTAGTCAGTTGTCCAACTGCATGTATTCAACTGAAATGTCTGAAATGTGTCTTCCGCATTTAACCAAACCCCTCTGAATCAGAGGTGCGGGGGGTACGGAAGCTAGTGATCCATCATGTAAGGCATTCCAGGGAGTGATTAAACTAAAATAAAGCATTATCATAGCATTTTGGTATGTTCTCTTTTGTTGTGTACTTGGAAATGTATCTATTCACCAATTCGTCCACTAGGGTACATTTGGGCAAACTCATGAGGGACACCTGGGAGACTTGACACAAAATATTATGTAGAGTTCTCATTCTTGAAAGTATCACTCTGAAACTGAGCACACCCACTACTGCCCTCTTGTTGACATCATCTAAATTACACCCATAATCCTAGGTCATTGTATTGCCTTTCTTTTGCATTTCACAGTTGATGCAAATAAAAAATAAAATACTAGTTTTTAGTTTGTTTTATCTTTCACCATATCTAACTGATTTCACATTTCCACAAACTTTAAAGTGTTTTCTTTCACATAGTATCAAGAATATGCATATCGTTGCTTCAGGTCCTGAGCTACAGGCATTTAGATTTGGGCATGTCATTTTAGGTAGAAATTGAGATTAAGGGTATGATCCTTTTAAACAGCATGATCATTAGGTGCACCTTGTGCTGGGGACAATTAAAGGCCAATATAAAATGTTCCATTTTGTACCTCAACACAATGCTACAGACGACTCAAGTTTTGAGGGAGCATTTGACATGCTGCCTGCAGGAACATTCACCAGAGCTGTTGCCAGAGAATTGAATGTTAATTTCTCTCACATAAGCAGCCTCCAACATCGTTTTAGAGCTTTTGGCAGTACGTCTAACCGGCTTCACTACCGCAGACCACGTGTAACCATGCCAGCCCAGAACCTCGACATCCGAATAACCCAAACATACTCAATGAGTGAAATGTCTGGTGAGTCTGCAGGCCTTGACATCATGCGTTTACATGTTGCGTTTATATTTTTGTTCAGTGTGTCTATATATAAATATATATACGGTGCCTTCGGAAAGTATCAGGACACCTTGGCTTTTTCAAAATGTTGTTTTGTTACAGCATTATTCTACAATTTATTAAATAAACAAAACATCCTCAATCTACAATACCCCACAATTAAAGTGAAAACAGTAAAAAAAAAAAAAAAACAGAAATACCTTATTTACATAAGCATTCAGACCCTTTGCTTTGAGACTCGAAATTGAGATCGGGTGCATCCTGTTTCCTTGAGATGTTTCTATAACTTGATTGGAGTCCACCAGTGGTAAATTCAATTGATTGGACATGATTTGGAAAGACACACACCTGTCTATATAAGGTCCTACAGTTGACAGTGCATGTCAGAGCAAAAACATAGTCATGAGTTCAAAGAAATTTTACATAGAGCTCTGAGACAGGATTGCGTCGAGGGACAGATCTGGGGAAGGGTACCAAAACATTTTTGCAGCATTGAACGTCCCCAAGTATACAATCACCTGCATCATTGTTTAATGGACAAAGTATGGAATGATCAAGACACTTCCTAGAGCTGGCTGCCTGGCCAAACTGAGCAATCGGGGGAGAAGGCCTTGGTCAGGGAGGTGACCAAGAACCCGATGGCCACTCTGACAGTGCTCTAGAGTTCCTCTGTGGAGATGGGAAAAATCTCCAGAAGGACAACCATCTCTGCAGCACTCCAACAATCAGGCCATTACGGTAGTGTGGCAAGACAGAAGCTACTCCTCAGTAAAAGGCACATGACAGCCTGCTTGGAATTTGCCAATAGGCACCTAATGACTCTCAGACCATGAGAAACAAGATTCTCTGGTCTGATGAAACCAAGATTGAACTCTTCAGCCTGAATGCCAAGCGTCACGTCTGAAGAACATGCCACCATCCCTACGGTGAAGCATGGTGGTGGCAGCATCATGCTGTGGAGATGTTTTTCAGAGGCAAGGACTGGGAGACCAGTCAGGATCGAGGCAAAGATGAGCGGAGAAAAGTACAGAGAGATCCTTGATGAAAACCTGTCCAGAGTGCGGACCTCAGGCTGGGGTGAGGTTCACCTTCTAACAGCACAACGACCAAGACACCGCAGGAGTGGCTTCAGGACAAGTCTCTGAATGTCCTTGAGTCGCCCAGCCAGTGCCCGGACTTGAAATTGGCTGTACAGATATTCTCCCCATCCTACCTGACAGAGCATGAGAGGATCTTCAGAGAAGAATGGGAGAAACTCCCCAAATACAGGTGTGCCAAACTTGTTGCGTCATACCCAAGACTTGAGGTTGTAATTGCTGCCAACGGTGCTTCAACAGAATACTGAGTGAAGGATCTAAATACTTATGTAAATGTAATATTTCCGTTTTTTATTTTATATAAATTAGCAAAAATGTTTAAAAAAAAATGTTTATGCTTTGTCATTATGGGGTATTTTGTGTAGATTGATGAGGGAAAAAATATTTGATCAAATTTAGAATAAGGCTGTAAACCTATCAAAATGTGGAAAAATTCAAGGGGTCTGAATACCGTATATAAAGCAAGCATAGAACCAAGCACATTTTAGATAATGTGAATGGAAACTTGAAAGTTGTGAGAATTTTGTAAACTTCCGTTTGTATATGCAGTTTTAGACAGTAGTCAAATATGCTATTGTGGATATTTGAGCATAATGTAGGCTTACCAACAAAACCAAAGGAGCAAATCCCATAACATTTTCATATGGAATAGCATTGGATTTCTATTGTGGTATTATATGCAGACTTACATTGCATGAGACTTTGATTTTTTTTTTACATTATTAAGGGCATGACATTGATTAATTATTTTTTACTTGGTCTGTAAAACCATTGGGCAAACAGATGACTGTGTTGTATGATGAGAAGAAACCACTTTACAAAATACAATTAATTATTGCCATACAGATAATTAGACAATGTAGGCTACCCCTCTGCCTATTGGCGTATTTGCCTAAGCCTATATGTTTTTTCTTTTGTAGGAAGCAGTAACTCTCCATTGCCATTGGTGGAAAAAGTACCCAACTGTCATACTTGAATAAAAGTAAAGATACCCTAATAGAAAATGACTCAAGTAAAAGTCACCCAGTAAAATTCTACTTGAGTAAAAGTCTAAAAGTATTTGTTTTAAAATATACTGAAGTATCAAAAGTAAATGGAATTGATAAGATAAATACTGTCAGACTTTCTGGAATGTTAACAGTAAAACACTGTAGGATGCACAGTATAATACCATACATGTGTTTTACAGCATTCATGCTGTAGATTGCACTGCATTTTGGGAATACTGTTAACTTTCATTTGGAAGCCTCCTGTAAAAATTCCTCTAACATACTGTATTTCTTTTAATAGCTTATGCCTACTGTAGATTCAAATGACCCATTTCAGATGCCAACGTCATGCTGGTGAGACACATGAAGCTGAGACTATTTTAGTAAACACATTCTTGAAGCAGGTGTGAAGTGAATTAATATTTTCAGCAGCTGCTGGGTGGGTACATTGCCTTATTTATAAGTATATTTATTTCTAGCCAACGTTGAACTACTGCATGTTTCCTCGGCTAACCTAGCTCGATAGCTGGCTAGTTGAAATTGACAAAAGCCATTTCGGTCTGCTCTAAATTGCTCATAAATATCTAGCTGTGCAACCTTCGAAAAACATCACACAGAGAATATTGTGATTATAGGCTGTATAGCAGTCTCTGAGTGCCATAGAGAATACACTGAGTGCAGATGTGTTTCCACCATTACTACAGAGAAAATGGCTTGTTTCTAGCAGTTCAAAAGATTACACATATATTTTTGGGGATTGACAGGCAACATTTCACACATAAAACATGTTGTGGGCCGTACCCGCGAGCCGCTAAAGCTGATGCCAATGACCAGTGCACCATGTTGTATCGAGGTGCCTGCCGACCGAAGGTGCAGTGCCACTGGTCAGCTGTAGCCTAACACAGTGTCAGTGGTGGAAACTAGTAAAGCAACACATTTTTTCCCCTCCCAGGGTTATACAGTATTTCAAGTAGGATAGCAGCCTACCTAGCATTGTAATTTGCTAGGGACTGAAGTGTGTGTATATAGCTGTCTTATATTTGTTCAATGCCTCAATTGATTTCATAAACAATATTGGATATATGCTGTAGGTTTGAATCAACCCAAGATGATGAAGATGGGACAAAGTGCATTCTAAGGTAGCCCAGGGGAAGCCAGCTGTTTGTTCTCAATCCCTATCTTGCCCCATTCTTCCAAGAGCTCACTGAGTTTGAATGAAGACCTCTTGTGAGGTAAGTACACACACACACACACACACACACAAGCTTGATATGTCTCTTGTACCCTGTATTTTTACCCACAGAGTAACAGCCCTGATGCTCTCTGTCTCTCATTCAATTATTTATTTTTTTATGCTTGTCCTAGCGGTGAGAAGAGCTGACAAATCAGAATTGAGGTTGGTTAACGAGCCCCATGAGGAACACCTGTTACTGTTCTGATTTATCTCTCCTGGATGCTCTCCAGCCCAAATGTACTGTTGTGTGTTTTACTGCCTCTGGACCCCCTTACCCCATACAGAGTTCCCCCCAATCAAAGATTGGGCTGCATCACAGCCTGGTATGGCAATTCCACCAGCGCAGACCACAATGCACTTCAGAGGGTGGTTAGTGCAGCCGAACGGACTATTGGGTGTATACTGCCTGCCCTCCAGGACACCTACAACACCAGGTGTCGCAGGAAAGCCAAGAAGATCATCAGGGACCTCGGCCATGGCCTGTTCTCCCCTTTTCCATTACTCAGATGCAGGTGGCACAGGAGCATTATGGCAAAAACTGGAAGACTGGCCAATAATTTCTAACCCCAGGCCATCAGCCTGCTGAATAGCCACCACTAACTTATTGTTTTATTTCACTTGGTCCCTACACCCCCTCAATGGTCATTTAGTTCCACTGCTGCTCCCCATATGGTCAATGTCCACCCTAATGGACGTTTATTTATTAATCACTGCTGCAGTTTATGTATATAGTACTATTTATATGTTTCTTAGTACCATTTTCATTGTTTTATTTCACTAGTCCTGCATGTTGGAGCTCGGAGCTCTGAATCTCAAGATCTAGGATTGTACCCAATCCCAATTTTAACTCAGTCTCCCTCTCTATCTCTCTCTCCAACACAGCCCACACGCACAGGCACACAAAATAGTTTTTACATTAGAGTGGTAATGATTCTCTTATTTGGTTATATGTTAACTTCCTGTTACTTCTATTGTCAATTCTGCTTTTAATTTGTTTTAATGTTATCAAGTTGAATAAATGTATTGTTTTTCTTACAGTTAGATGTCAGGTAGAATTTCACTGTAATATAACAGCATTATCCTGGCACCAGAGTTCCCAGTTTAATACTGTAATTTCGCTCTACAGTACTATTTTCCTTTCAGTAAAACATTACAGCATCCCTGTAAATTAACAGCAAGGATAATGTAATATGTCTTTACAGTAAGGAAAATAGTACTGTAAAAGAGAGTATCTCTGCTGTAAAGCAAAATTACAGTATTAAGCTGGCAACAGTTTTACAGTGTACTTTTAAGTATAAATAATTTCAAATTCCTTACATTAAGCAAACCAGGTGGCATCATTGTCTTGTTTTTTTAAATTCATGGATAGCCAGGGGCATACTCCAATATTCAGACATCATTTACAAATGAAGCATATGTGTTTAGTGAGTCTGCCATATCAGAGGCAGTGGAGATGACCAGGGATGTTCGGTGTATGAATTAAGTGTTGCGGTTTTCTTCCGTTGAAGGAGAGGAGGACCAAAATGCAGCGTAGTTATTTCGATTCATCTTTAATAAAACGAACAATACAAAATCAATAAACGTAAAGTGAAAAACCAAAACAGCCCTATCTAGTGCAAACAGAGACAGGAACACCCACAAAACACTCAAAGAATATGGCCGCCTAAATATGGTTCCCAATCAGAGACAACGATAAACACCTGCCTCTGATTGAGAACCACTCCAGGCAACCATAGATTTTTCTAGACAACCCCACTAACCACAATCCCATTACCTACCAAAAAACCCTAGACAAAACACACCACAATAAATAACCCATGTCACACCCTGGCCTGACCAAAATAATAAAGAAAACACAAAATACTAAGACCAGGTCGTGACATTAAGTGCATGAATTTGACTATTTTCCTGTCCTGCTAAGCATTCAAGCATTCAAAATGTAAGGAGTACTTTTGGGTGTCAAGGAAAATGAGTGAAAAGTACAATATTTTCTTAACAAATGTAGTGAAGTAAAAGTAACCAAAAACATAAATACTAAAGTACAGATACCCCCCAAAAAACTACTTAAGTAATATTTTAAAGTATTAAGTACTTTACACCACTGCCCATGCTGAACTATTCGTATCTATAACTGTCGCGTTCTGACCTTTATTTCCTTTGTTTTGTATTTATTTAGTATGGTCAGGGCGTGAGTTGGGTGGGCAGTCTATGTTTGATTTTCTATGATTTGGGATTTCTATGTTTCGGCCTAGTATGGTTCTCAATCAGAGGCAGGTGTCATTAGTTGTCTCTGATTGAGAATCATACTTAGGTAGCCTGGGTTGCACTGTTTGTTTGTGGGTGATTGTCTATGTTAGTGGCTTGTGTCAGCACAGGTCTCATTTGTAGCGGCACAGTTGTATTTGGTTGATTGTTTTTGTTACTTTTTTGTATAGTGTTCAGTGTTCTCTTTATTAAAATACACTATGAACACATACCACGCCGCATATTGGTCCTCTGATCCTTCTCGCCTCTCCTCTTCAGATAAAGAGGAGGAAGACCGTGACAGAATCACCCACCAACCAAGGACCAAGCGGCGTGGTAAAGGACAGCGACGACAGCAGCAGCAACAACAGCGGCCGGCATCACAGGACTCCTGGACATGGGAGGAGATACTGAACGGAGAGGGAACATGGGCAAAGGCTGGGGAATATTGCCGCCCCAAAGCAGAGCTGGAGGCAGCGAAAGCTGAGCGGCGGCGATATGAGGAGGCAACACGGCTGTGCGACAGGTACGAGAGGCAGCCCCCCCAAATTTTTTTTGGGGGGGGGGCAGACGAGGTGTGGTACTAAGCCAGGTAGCAGACCTGAGCTCACTCCTCGTGCTTATTTTAAGCAGCGCATTAGTGGTCAGGCACCGTGTTATGCGGTTAAGCGCACGGCGTCGCCAGTACGTGCCCATAGCCCGGTGCGCTATAGGGCAGCCCCCCGAAAGTGCCATGCGAGTGTGGGCATTGAGCCAGGGCGTATGGTGCCTGCTCAGCGTGTCTGGTCGCCGGTGCGCAGTTTTGGTCCAGGGTATCCTGCGCCGGCTCTGCGTGCTGTGTCTCCGGGGCGCTGGGAGGGTGCAGTGCGTCCTCTGCCTGCGCTCCGCTCGTGTCGGGCTAATGTGGGAGTGGAACCTAAGGGAGAGGTGCGTGTAGTAAGCACTAGATCTCCCGTGTTTACCCACAGCCCGGTTCAAAATGTGCCAGCACTCTGGAGGGTCCGGGCTAGAGTAGTTGTTCAGCCTGGGGAAGTGGTGCCAAGGTTGCGCACCAGAGCTCCAGTGCTCCCCCACAGCCCGGTCCTTCAGGTGCCTCCTCCTAACACCAAGCCTCCTGAAGGTCTCTCCAGCCTGGTGGTTCCTGTGGCAGCCCCACGCACCAGGCTGTCTCTCTGTCTCCTCCCTGCAGGTGGTCCCGCCTGCCCGGCGCCGCTGCCGGAGCCTCCCGCCTGCCCGGCGCCGCTGCCGGAGCCTCCCGCCTCCCCGGCGCCGCTGCCGGAGCCTCCCGCCCCCGGCGCCGCTGCCGGAGCCCCTCAGCCAGCCCGGCGCCGCTGCCGGAGCCCCTCAGCCAGCCCGGCGCCGCTGCCGGAGCCCCTCAGCCAGCCCGGCGCCGCTGCCGGAGCCCCTCAGCCAGCCCGGCGCCGCTGCCGGAGCCCCTCAGCCAGCCCGGCGCCGGCGCCGGAGCCCCTCAGCCCAGAGGCGCCGGAGCCCCTCAGCCCAGAGGCGCCGGAGCCCCTCTGTCCCGAGCTCCCGCCCCTCTGTCCCGAGCTCCCGCCCCTCTGTCCATTGAGAAGCGTTGCCATGGTTAGGAAGCCACGGAGGCGGACTAAGACAATGGTGAAGTGGGGTCCGCGTCCCACGCCGGAGCCGCCACCGCGGACAGACGCCCACCCAGACCCTCTCTTATAGGTTAAGGTTTTGCGGCCGGAGTCCGCACCTTTGGGGGGGGGGGGGTACTGTCACGTTCTGACCTTTGTTTTGAATTTATTTAGTATGGTCAGGGCGTGAGTTGGGTGGGCAGTCTGTTTGATTTTCTATGATTTGGGATTTCTATGTTTCGGCCTAGTATGGTTCTCAATCAGAGGCAGGTGTCATTAGTTGTCTCTGCTTGAGAATCATACTTAGGTAGCCTGGGTTGCACTGTTTGATTGTGGGTGATTGTCTATGTTAGTGGCTTGTGTCAGCACAGGTCTCATTTGTAGCGTCACGGTTGTATTTGGTTGATTGTTATTGTTACTTTTTTGTATAGTGTTCAGTGTTCTCTTTATTAAAATACACTATGAACACATACCACGCTGCATATTGGTCCTCTGATCCTTCTCGCCTCTCCTCTTCAGATGAAGAGGAGGAAGACCGTGACAATAACAAGGCTAATAACTCGCTAACTATCAAAGTTTATCAACAAATATACACAGAGGCTCTGTGCTCTGAACTGATCTGAAAAGCGCATTCACTCCGGGTGATTGAAAGACCACTCGTGGGCTACCTATGCCAAAATAATTCCAAAATATTTGTTTACGCACTGGCTCTGACTTCAAGACAATCACAGACTCAGTCTTGCATAGTTAGGCTACAAAAGCTATATTCACATGTATTTATTTTCTTTTTAATACTAGGCCTAACAGCCTTTTTGTGGAAAGAGGCAGGCTTGCTCTTGCTAATTTACTTAGTGTCAATTAGGCCAAGGTAAAATTAACCCTCTGGGAATGTTGAAAGAGAATGTATTGGTGTGATCACTTTGGCCAATAACATTTTTGCACTGATGCATTGCAAAGGGTTGCACAGGAAAGGTAGAGATAAGCACGGCTAAAAAAAGAGATCTAAACGAATTGACAATCATTAGAAAAATGGAAACCACTTGAGCAACGAGGGAAGAAATGACAATGTAAAATAAACAGCGTTTGTTATTGCTACATTTTAAATATGAGTATGAGGTTATTACAGACCTACAGTATGCTCATGGCAGGTATACTTTTTTTGCATTACACAGCGAGTAAGTCCATTCCAGTTACAAGGCAAAAGGAAAGCAGAATGGGTTTATACATTCAGAATCCTTGAAATGTTGCTTTAAATCATTTTGAATTTTGGATTTCCATATGCCAGCAAGTTTCCTTAATTGTGTAGGCAGTGTTCTGTGATCAGGCTATAACCTTATTATCTTGATGAGTGTTGGCAAATCACATATAATCAATTTAATGAGTTTGACTTCTGTGGTTATTTTACGTTCAGTATTACTCACACTCGATAATATATACTTACAGGTGCTGTCAATAAACAAAGTCTAATTGGATTCTTCTAGTTGTTCCTCCTCTGTAACATATGTTTGTGTCCTGAGAAACTTTTGCAGTATGTCCCTGTATGGGTGAGTAGAGTGTACATTGGTAATGGTCTACTGCCAACTGGTAGTATTAGGACACATCCATGACACACACCCAGTCCACACACCTAATAGGCAGAGAGAGACGACGCAGTACATCATACAGCATCAGTGTCACTTATTGCATAGGGGATAGGAAGCACTTTGGCATGTGTCAGCCACCCAAAGGTGTATCACCAGTTTGGCGTAATTGTGCTGTCGAGTTAAACTGTCACAATGGTTATTAGCAGGGACACTCAAGAGGAGACAGAGAGATGCGCACCGGCCTCACATCTGTTATCTTTTTCCCTTTCACATCATTAGTGCATGCCTCAAGAGAAAGTTGCACTGTCGACCATATACCTGACTTGAGGTCCAAATTAAAAGTGCATAACAAGCAATCAGGGGTGTAGGCACGAGTGGGCCTGGGTGGGTGTAGGAACAGATGGGCCACCCAATCAGATTGAGCAAAAAAATGTTTTATATATATACATACATATATACACACATACATATACATATATATACATACACATATATACATACACATATATACATACACACGTACATATATATACATATATATATATATATATATATACATAAACATATATATATACATATATATATATATATATATACAGTGCCTTGCGAAAGTATTCGCCCCCCTTGAACTTTGCGACCTTTTGCCACATGTCAGGCTTCAAACATAAAGATATAAAAGTGTATTTTTTGTGAAGAATCAACAACAAGTGGGACACAATCATGAAGTGGAACGACAATTATTGGATATTTCAAACTTTTTTAACAAATCAAAAACTGAAAAATTGGGCGTGCAAAATTATTCAGCCCCTTTACTTTCAGTGCAGCAAACTCTCTCCAGAAGTTCAGTGAGGATGTCTGGAATATCCAATGTTGACCTAAATGACTAATGATGATAAATACAATCCAACTGTGTGTAATCAAGTCTCCGTATTAATGCACCTGCACTGTGATAGTCTCAGAGGTCCGTTAAAAGCGCAGAGAGCATCATGAAGAACAAGGAACACACCAGGCAGGTCCGAGATACTGTTGTGAAGAAGTTTAAAGCCGGATTTGGATACAAAAAGATTTCCCAAGCTTTAAACATCCCAAGGAGCACTGTGCAAGCGATAATATTGAAAATGGAAGGAGTATCAGACCACTGCAAATCTAAAAAGACCTGGCCGTCCCTCTAAACTTTCAGCTCATACAAGGCGAAGACTGATCAGAGATGCAGCCAAGAGGCCCATGATCACTCTGGATGAACTGCAGAGATCTACAGCTGAGGTGGGAGACTCTGTCCATAGGACAACAATCAGTCGCATATTGCACAAATCTGGCCTTTATGGAAGAGTGGCAAGAAGAAAGCCATTTCTTAAAGATATCCATAAAAAGTGTTGTTTAAAGTTTGCCACAAGCCACCTGGGAGACACACAAAAAATGTGAAAGAAGGTGCTCTGGTCAGATGAAACCAAAGTTGAACTTTTTGGCAACAATGCAAAACGTTATGTTTGACGTAAAAGCAACACAATTCATCACCATGACCACACCATCCCCACTGTCAAACATGGTGGTGGCAGCATCATGGTTTGGGCCTGCTTTTCTTCAGCAGGGACAGGGAAGATGGTTAAAATTGATGGGAAGATGGATGGAGCCAAATACAGGACCATTCTGGAAGAAAACCTGATGGAGTCTGCAAAAGACCTAAGACTGGGACGGAGATTTGTCTTCCAACAAGACAATGATCCAAAACATAAAGCAAAATCTACAATGGAATGGTTCAAAAATAAACATATCCAGGTGTTAGAATGGCCAAGTCAAAGTCCAGACCTGAATCCAATCGAGAATCTTTGGAAAGAACTGAAAACTGCTGTTCACAAATGCTCTCCATCCAACCTCACTGTGCTCGAGCTGTTTTGCAAGGAGGAATGGGAAAAAATGTCAGTCTCTCGATGTGCAAAACTGATAGAGACATACCCCAAGCGACTTACAGCTGTAATCGCAGCAAAAGGTGGCACTACAAAGTATTAACTTAAGGGGGCTGAATAATTTTGCACGCCCAATTTTTCAGTTTTTGATTTGTTAAAAAAGTTTGAAATATCCAATAAATGTCTTATTTTCCACCATAATTTGCAAATAAATACATTAAAAATCCTACAATGTGATTTTCTGGATTTTTTTTCTCATTTTGTCTGTCATAGTTGAAGTGTACCTATGATGAAAATTACAGGCCTCTCTCATCTTTTTAAGTGGGAGAATTTGCACAATTGGTGCTGACTAAATACTTTTTAGCATCACTGTATATATTGTGGCAAAGAAGGGGGTCGAGTGGTAAATGGCAGATATGTGAGAGCAGAACAAATAAAAGGGCTCTGCCCGATCTCTAAAATGGCCACCCCTGTCAGAACTACAGATCACAAAATTGCCGACCACCAAAACTACAAGTCCCAGAAGCAAGGGGAACCCTCAGAAGGTGGAGCCAACCCACAGATAAAGGGTCAAGAAAAAGTGCTGGAAGGATCTATGAACAATAGAGAAAGAGACAAGAGTGGCTGGATTTACCGTGTATGAGCTGGACTGTTTTGGACTTTCCTGTTGGCGTTTGGACCTGGACCTACCGAGAACCCGATTCGTGTACCGAACCCTGCTATCCTTGACCTCGCCTACGGCCTGGGTGGACCATTACATTTACATTTAAGTCATTTAGCAGACGCTCTTATCCAGAGCGACTTACAAATTGGTGAATTCACCTTCTGACATCAGTGGAACAGCCACTTTACAATAGTGCATCTAAATCATTTAAGGGGGGGGGGGGTTGAGAAGGATTGCTTTATCCTATCCTAGGTATTCCTTGAAGAGGTGGGGTTTCAGGTGTCTCCGGAAGGTGGTGATTGACTCCGCTGTCCTGGCGTCGTGAGGGAGTTTGTTCCACCATTGGGGGGCCAGAGCAGAGCAGCGAACAGTTTTGACTGGGCTGAGCGGGAACTGTACTTCCTCAGTGGTAGGGAGGCGAGCAGGCCAGAGGTGGATGAACGCAGTGCCCTTGTTTGGGTGTAGGGCCTGATCAGAGCCTGGAGGTACTGCGGTGCCGTTCCCCTCACAGCTCCTTGGGCAAGCACCATGGTCTTGTAGCGGATGCGAGCTTCAACTGGAAGCCAGTGGAGAGAGCGGAGGAGCGGGGTGACGTGAGAGAACTTGGGAAGGTTGAACACCAGACGGGCTGCGGCGTTCTGGATGAGTTGTAGGGGTTGAATGGCACAGGCAGGGAGCCCAGCCAACAGCGAGTTGCAGTAATCCAGACGGGAGATGACAAGTGCCTGGATTAGGACCTGCGCCGCTTCCTGTGTGAGGCAGGGGCGTACTCTGCGGATGTTGTAGAGCATGAACCTACAGGAACGGGCCACCGCCTTGATGTTAGTTGAGAACGACAGGGTGTTGTCCAGGATCACGCCAAGGTTCTTAGCGCTCTGGGATGAGGAAACAATGGAGTTGTCAACCGTGATGGCGAGATCATGGAAGGGGCAGTCCTTCCCCGGGAGGAAGAGCAGCTCCGTCTTGCCGAGGTTCAGCTTGAGGTGGTGATCCGTCATCCACACTGATATGTCTGCCAGACATGCAGAGATGCGATTCGCCACCTGGTCATCAGAAGGGGGAAAGGAGAAGATTAATTGTGTGTCGTCTGCATAGCAATGATAGGAGAGACCATGTGAGGTTATGACAGAGCCAAGTGACTTGGTGTATAGCGAGAATAGGAGAGGGCCTAGAACAGAGCCCTGGGGGACACCAGTGGTGAGAGCGCGTGGCGAGGAGACAGATTCTCGCCATGCCACCTGGTAGGAGCGACCTGTCAGGTAGGACGCAATCCAAGCGTGGGCCGCACCGGAGATGCCCAACTCGGAGAGGGTGGAGAGGAGGATCTGATGGTTCACAGTGTCGAAGGCAGCCGATAGGTCTAGAAGGATGAGAGCAGAGGAGAGAGAGTTAGCTTTAGCAGTGCGGAGCGCCTCCGTGATACAGAGAAGAGCAGTCTCAGTTGAATGACTAGTCTTGAAACCTGACTGATTTGGATCAAGAAGGTCATTCTGAGAGAGATAGCGGGAGAGCTGGCCAAGGACGGCACGTTCAAGAGTTTTGGAGAGAAAAGAAAGAAGGGATACTGGTCTGTAGTTGTTGACATCGGAGGGATCGAGTGTAGGTTTTTTCAGAAGGGGTGCAACTCTCGCTCTCTTGAAGACGGAAGGGACGTAGCCAGCGGTCAGGGATGAGTTGATGAGCGAGGTGAGGTAAGGGAGAAGGTCTCCGGAAATGGTCTGGAGAAGAGAGGAGGGGATAGGGTCAAGCGGGCAGGTTGTTGGGCGGCCGGCCGTCACAAGAAGCGAGATTTCATCTGGAGAGAGAGAGGGGAGAAAGAGGTCAGAGCACAGGGTAGGGCAGTGTGAGCAGAACCAGCGGTGTCGTTTGACTTAGCAAACGAGGATCGGATGTCGTCGACCTTCTTTTCAAAATGGTTGACGAAGTCATCTGCAGAGAGGGAGGAGGGGGAGGGGGAGGAGGATTCAGGAGGGAGGAGAAGGTGGCAAAGAGCTTCCTAGGGTTAGAGGCAGATGCTTGGAATTTAGAGTGGAAGAAAGTGGCTTTAGCAGCAGAGACAGAGGAGGAAAATGTAGAGAGGAGGGAGTGAAAGGATGCCAGGTCCGCAGGGAGGCGAGTTTTCCTCCATCTCCGCTCGGCTGCCCGGAGCACTGTTCTGTGAGCTCGCAATGAGTCGTCGAGCCACGGAGCGGGAGGGGAGGACCGAGCCGGCCTGGAGGATAGGGGACATAGAGAGTCAAAGGATGCAGAAAGGGAAGAGAGGAGGGTTGAGGAGGCAGAATCAGGAGATAGGTTGGAGAAGGTATGAGCAGAGGGAAGAGATGATAGGATGGAAGAGGAGAGAGTAGCGGGGGAGAGAGAGCGAAGGTTGGGACGGCGCGATACCATCCGAGTAGGGGCAGTGTGGGAAGTGTTGGATGAGAGCGAGAGGGAAAAGGATACAAGGTAGTGGTCGGAGACTTGGAGGGGAGTTGCAATGAGGTTAGTGGAAGAACAGCATCTAGTAAAGATGAGGTCGAGCGTATTGCCTGCCTTGTGAGTAGGGGGGGAAGGTGAGAGGTTGAGGTCAAAAGAGGAGAGGAGTGGAAAGAAGGAGGCAGAGAGGAATGAGTCAAAGGTAGACGTGGGGAGGTTAAAGTCACCCAGGACTGTGAGAGGTGAGCCGTCCTCAGGAAAGGAGCTTATCAAGGCATCAAGCTCATTGATGAACTCTCCGAGGGAACCTGGAGGGCGATAAATGATAAGGATGTTAAGCTTGAAAGGGCTGGTAACTGTGACAGCATGGAATTCAAAGGAGGCGATAGACAGATGGGTGAGGGGAGAAAGAGAGAATGACCACTTGGGAGAGATGAGGATCCCAGTGCCACCACCCCGCTGACCAGAAGCTCTCGGGGTGTGCGAGAACACGTGGGCGGACGAAGAGAGAGCAGTAGGAGTAGCAGTGTTGTCTGTGGTGATCCATGTTTCCGTCAGTGCCAAGAAGTCGAGGGACTGGAGGGAGGCATAGGCTGAGATGAACTCTGCCTTGTTGGCCGCAGATCGGCAGTTCCAGAGGCTACCGGAGACCTGGAACTCCACGTGGGTCGTGCGCGCTGGGACCACCAGATTAGGGTGGCCGCGGCCACGCGGTGTGGAGCGTTTGTATGGTCTGTGCAGAGAGGAGAGAACAGGGATAGATAGACACATAGTTGACAGGCTACAGAAGAGGCTACGCTAATGCAAAGGAGATTGGAATGACAAGTGGACTACACTTATCGAATGTTCAGAACGTTAAGCTTACGTAGCAAGAATCTTATTGACTAAAATGATTGAAATGATACAGTACTGCTGGAGTAGGCTAGCTGGCAGTGGCTACGTTGTTGACACTACACTAATCAAGTCGTTCCGTCGAGTGTAATAGTTTCTACAGTGCTGCTATTCGGGGGCTAGCTGGCTAGCTAGCAGTGTTGATTACGTAACGTTACGTTAAAAGAACGACAATAGCTGGCTAGCTAACCTAGAGAATCGCTCCAGACTACACAATTGTCTTATTGTCTTAGATACAAAGACGATACAAAGACGGCCATGTAGCTAGCTAGCTACGATCAAACAAATCAAACCGTTGTACTGTAATGAAGTGAAATGAAAATGTGATACTACCTGTGGAGCGAGGCGGAATGTTGACCGGGTTGTTGAAGTTCAATTCGGAAGACGTTGGCTAGCTGTTGCTGTTGGCTAGCTAGCTAGTTAGCTAGCAGTGACTCCTACGTTAAGGACGACAAATAGCTGGCTAGCTAACCTCGGTAAATTAAGATAATCACTCTAAGTCTACACACTCTAAACTACACAATTACCTTGGATATGAAGACAGCAAAGACAACTATGTAGCTAGCTAACACTACACTAATCGAGTCGTTGAGTGTAATAGTTTCTACAGTGCTAGTGGACGTTAGCTAGCTGCTGTGCTAGTGGACGTTAGCTAGCTGCTGGGCAGATAGCAGTGTAGACTACGTTAGGACGACGAAATACGATAATTACGCAATTATCTTTGATACAAAGACGGCTATGTAGCTAGCTAAGAAGAAATTGCTAAGATTAGACAAATCAAACCGTTGTACTATAATGAAGTGTAATGAAAAGTTATACTACCTGCGGACCGAAGTGTAGATGCGACCGCTCGCTCCAACCCGGAACCAGGACGGAGAAACAAACACACAGGTACTGTCATGTTCGAAAGAACTCTCATTCTTGGGTGATTTGGTGACAGTTTACCACTTAGTTTGTGACAAACGCTCCTAACCTTGAAGAGGTTTGCCACACGTGGTGGAGGATGCGGACATGGACTAACCATACCACTGGTTAGGTAGAAGAAAAAGAAAAAATGTTCAGTTAGCACTCCAAAGGGGAGTCAGGTTTTTTTTGTGGCTTTGTTTGGTTAGGACAGTTTCTCAGGAAAATTAGTATGGAGGGAGCCATACAGGCCATGTTACAAGTGGCGGCCGCCCAACAAGAGGCAACTAGAGCTCAACAAATAGCTCATCAGGATGCAATGCGAATGTATCAGGACACGTTACAGGTCCAGCACCGCACCAACCAGCTGCTCAGAGAAGAGCAAGAGAGAAACACCCGGGAGTTAAGAGAAGGCCTAAAGGGTCTAGCGGACCAAATTGGGGCTCAAATACCAGCTGCAAATACCCAGAGGATGGCCAATCATTTTCTTCAAAGAATGACAGAGCAGGATGATGTGGAAGCATATCTTACCACCTTCGAAAGGACGGCAGAGAGGGAGAAGTGGCCAAAAGAAGAATGGGCAGGGCTTCTGGCACCACACCTGGCAGGGGACGCTCAAAAAGCGTATTTCGACCTGGAGTTGAAAGATGCACAGGATTACGATAAACTAAAGGGAGAGATCCTGACTAGACTGGGAGTGACCAATACCGTGAGGGCACACCGCTTCCACCAGTGGTCCTACCGACCGGGACAACCCCCACGAACACAGATGTTCGACTTGATTCACCTGGCACGGAAATGGTTGCGACCAGAGACCCGGTCATCCGCCAAGATCATCGAGACCATCGTACTCAACCAGTTTCAGCGAGGTCTACCCCAAGAAGTGAGACGATGGGTTGGCCAGAACGAGGTAATTTCCGCCGACCATTTCGTGGGCCTGGTTGAACGGTATTGTATGGCAGGAACAGCTGAGCAGGCACAGGAGGAAAGATTCCCGTTCCCCAGGCATGGGCAAACCAGCGGACAGGGTAAGGCTGTCCCAGCATATAGAGGGGGAAGAGAGCAGTGTGGGGCCATGAGGAAAGAATCAGAATCAGGCCGAGACACTAAGGGAAAAAACGGAAACCGGGACTGGGTGTCGAGGGGTCTCCCCCCCGAACCCCTATTATCTGTTACAATTGTAATCAACCAGGACATTTTGCAGCCTACTGCCCTATTAAAGAAGAGCCAATGCAATGTAACCTCGGTGAAAATGAAGATGATATACGGTATGCATGTCCTGTTGTAACCACTGTACTTGAAAGATCAAGAAACAAACATATGTGCAGGGTGAAGGTTGAAGGGAAAGAGGTTGAAGCACTGCTGGATTCCGGCAGTATGCTAACCCTGGTCGTTGCAAGCCTAGTGCCGAATCATAAACTGGATACAAGACAGGATATCAGTGTTGCATTCATTGGGATACCCGTCTGTACCCCACGGCCTTAGTGAGCATACAAACAGAGGACGGTCTGCTGGATTATGAGGTCGGTGTGGTCCCAAAGATGCCATATGATGTAATATTGGGTAGAGACTTTCCTAACTTTGCGAAGTTAGGCCACAAGAATGACATATTTGAGAAGCCAACAACCCTGACCAAGCAGGAAGAAGCATGGGGCCTTCAACCAAAGCCAGGAAAAGAGGTCTCCCAGGGGACAACATCACAAGTGCTAGTAGGGGAGGAGGAGGATGAAGTGGCAAACCTCGCTGATAACGAACAGCCCGGTACTAGTGGGGCTGGGGTCGGTCTGAATCCAGAGGACGACGATCTAGAACCCGCAGACCTGGCAGGTTCCTTGACTAATTTTGGGACGGCCCAAAACCAGGATCCAACCCTGCAGCAAGCCAGAACAGATGTGCAGGTCGTAGATGGTACTCCCATAAATGTTGGTATGATGCCTAATAGTTTTCCCCACTTCATCATGAAAAAGGGTTTGGTGTACAGAGTCTCGAAAATAGGGGTTGATGTGGTGGAACAGTTGTTGGTTCCTACTCGGTACCGGAGGACAGTACTGGATCTAGCTCATGGACACATTCTGGGTGGACACCTTGGTATCGATGAAACCCGAGACCGGATTGTAAGGAGGTTTTACTGGCCAGGAATTCAAGCTGAAGTGGCTCGGCATTGTGGAGAGTGCCCGGAGTGCCAGTTAACAGCTCCCCGACCAGCTGTTAGAAGCCCGTTAGTGCCACTCCCCATAATCGAAACACCATTTTAGAGGATAGCAATGGATTTAGTGGGCCCACTACCCAAATCCGCCAGAGGGCACCAATACATTCTGGTCATTCTAGATTATGCCACTCGCTACCCAGAAGCCATTCCCCTTCGGACGATGGCTTCCAAGAATATTGCATAGGAATTGGTGCTCTTGTTCACCAGGGTAGGGGTTCCAAAGGAGATCTTTACCGACCAGGGGACCCCCTTTATGTCCCGAATTATGAAGGACCTTTGTAAACTGTGTCAGGTGAAACAGTTGAGGACATCGGTTTACCATCCTTAGACGGACGGGCTGGTCGAGAGATTCAATAGGACCCTGAAGTTAATGCTCACGAAGGTCATCGATAAGGATGGGAAGAACTGGGATTGCATGTTGCCGTATCTGATGTTTGCCATTAGAGAGGTTCCTCAAGCCTCGCTGGGGTTTTCTCCCTTTGAGCTGTTATATGGGAGGCATCCCCGGGGAATCTTAGACATCGCCCGGGAAACCTGGGAGCACCAATCCACCCCGTATATTAGTGTCATAGAGCACGTCACGGCAATGCAAGACAGGATAACCACAGTCATGCCCATCGTCAGAGAGCACATGAGACAAGCACAGGAGCACCAGCGGCACACTTATAACCGGCAGGCTACCCTGAGGGAATTTCAACCGGGAGATAAGGTGTTAGTGCTGATCCCCACGGTAGAGTGTAAACTACTGGCCACATGGAAAGGACCACATGAAGTACTGGAGAGAATAGGATAAGTCAATTATCGGATCCGACAGCCAGGTCGACGGCCCCAGGAACAGTTTTATCACATAAATCTGTTAAAATCATGGAGAGAGAGAGAAACACTAATGGTCACATACCCCACACACACTCAGGAGAAAGCCGAAGTAAATATCTCACCCACTCTGTCCCCAGCACAAGTACAGGAAGTAAAGACCCTGATCCAGAAGAACAGAGATGTATTTTCAGAGGTACCTGGCCAAACTGAGGTTACGGCTCATGATATCGTTTCCCTACCAGGGAGAAAAGTGAGTATGAGGCCATATCGGGTACCCGAGGCTCGACGGGCCGCGATTAGAGCAGAGGCGGAGAAAATGTTGACAGCTGGAGTGATCGAAGAGTCACATAGTGAGTGGTCTACCCCAATTGTGATGGTCTCCAAGCCCGATGGGTCTTTGCGGTTCTGTAACGACTTTCGTAAGGTAAATGAAATCTCCAAGTTTGATGCCTACCCCATGCCCCGAGTAGATGAACTACTGGAGAAAATTGGTAATGCTCGGTACATTACGACTCTTGATCTGACAAAAGGGTACTGGCAAATTCCTCTGACCCCCAGGGCCAAAGAAAAGACAGCCTTTGCAACACCTGACGGTTTGTTTCAATAAACCGTCATGCCATTCGGCTTACACGGGACCCCAGCCACCTTTCAACGGCTCATGGACAAAGTCCTAAAACCGCACAAAGCATATGCCGCAGCTTATTTAGATGACGTGGGGATCTACAGCCCAGATTGGGAATCCCACTTACCCCGGGTACAGGCAGTGTTAGACGCCCTTAGAAAGGCAGGGCTCACGGCAAACCCTGCCAAGTGTTATGTGGGGTTAGAGGAAACAGAGTATCTGGGATACACTGTGGGAAGAGGGTTAATCAAACCCCAACATAAGAAGGTGAAGGCAATTAGAGAATGGCCGAAACCAGTAAATAAGATGCAGGTTCGAGCCTTCCTAGGGCTGACGGGTTACTACCGGAAGTTCATCCCAAGTTATGCCACAGTGGCCGCCCCACTTACCGACATGACTAGAGCCAGAGTGCCAAACATGGTCAAATGGGATGAAAGGGCCACCAAAGCATTTAGGACATTACAGGAGGCTCTCTGCTGTAATCCAGTGCTGGTGGTACCAGACTTTGAGAGAGAGTTTATGGTTCAGACGGATGCCTCAGAGGTCGGCTTGGGAGCAATGCTATCCCAAGAGGTAGAAGGGGTGGAACATCCCATCCTGTTTTTAAGCAGGAAGCTGGAACCACGGGAAACCAACTACTCAGTCATTGAGAAAGAGGCGCTGGCAGTAAAGTGGGCTCTAGAAAGCCTGAAATACTACCTGCTGGGGCGCCACTTCACTCTCATCAGTGATCATGCCCCACTCACCTGGATGCATAGGGCTAAAGAGAAGAACGCTCGGGTGATGCGGTGGTTTTTGAGTCTCCAACCGTTTCATTTTGACTTGAAACACAGAGCAGGGAAGGAAATGGGAAACGTGGATGGGTTATCCCGCATGCACGCATATTTTGCTGCGGTAGCCCGACCTAGGGGGTCGGATCTAGGGGGAGAGATGTGTGGCAAAGAAGGGGGTCGAGTGGTAAATGGCAGATATGTGAGAGCAGAACTAATAAACGGGCTCTGCCCGATCACTAAAATGGCCATCCCTGTCAGAACTACAGATCACAAAATGGCCGACCACCAAAACTACAAGTCCCAGAAGCAAGGGGAACCCTCAGAAGGTGGAGCCAACCCACAGATAAAGGGTCAAGAAAAACCAGGAAGAGGAGAAGAGAGTGCTGGAAGGATCTATGAACAATAGAGAAAGAGACAATAGAGATTGGCTGGATTTACCGTGTATGAGCTGAACTGTTTTGGACTTACCTGTTGGCGTTTGGACCTGGACCTACCGAGAACCCAATTTGTGTACCGAACCCTGCTATCCTTGACCTCGCCTACGGCCTGGGTGGACCAGGACGGAGAAACAAACACACAGGTACTGTCCTGTTCGAAAGAACTCTCATTCTTGGGTGATTTGGTGACAGTTTACCACTTAGTTTGTGACAAACGCTCCTAACCTTGAAGAGGTTTGCCACAATATATATATATATATATATATTTTATATAAATATATATATATATATATATATATAGCTCTTTATTTGTCAGTTTTCCAAACAAGACATTATTTGTATTTTTACCTAAAAATGCAAGCACCATCAGAAATAATTAATAGTAAGTTGTGCACTGGGTTCGTCAGAAATATGAAACAACAGATGAACTGGAATGACATTCATTCTAACGGGATGATTTGCCAAAAATAACGAACTGAAATCAACACCCCCAATAAATCACAAATATTACTGCATTGGGGCATGTCACTGTGCTTCTATGGCTATATACACCATGCCACTGCATATTTAATTTGTTCATTTTGCAAACAAGACAGCTCATAATCCATTGCCTTTATCACGGTCAACACACCTACCTATATTTGGAGCTTTAATTATCTTTAAAAATGCAACATTTTCTCTCAGCCTCATGTCAATATGTATAGAATAGCATGAGATGAGCTATAAAACTAAACATTTTCCTCTCTACCCCATGGGAAAATGTGTAGAATTGGAGGAAATGTATAAAACAGAAGCATTTTCTCTCAGACTCATGCCAAATTGTGTAGAATACCATGAGATTAGCTAATAAAGCTGCAGATTATTATCTTTGCCCCATGGCAAAATGGGTAGAATTGTTTAGAATAAGGTGAAGATGGAAAAACAGTAGCTTGCTAATTTTAGTTCACCAATAAACGTAACAGAAAATACTTTGAAAAAATGTAACATATTAAAATACCTTCACTTCGTTTCAGCAAGTCATCACTATCCAGGCCGTCCCATAGGGCGGCGTGCAATTGGCCCAGCGTCGTCCGGGTTTGGCTGGGGTAGGCCATCATAATTTGTTCTTACCTGACTTGCCTAGTTAAATAAAGGGGAAATAAAAGATATGTAAATAATAACATATGCAACCCACAACAACACCTATTCATACTAACAGAGCACAAAGTCTAAATTAATTATGAAGTGTGATACCACCCCAACGACATTGGCACCCCCTTGAATTTAACTAGAAAGGAGAGGGGATAGGGTGAGCGGCTAGCTGTTGGTTTGGAATTGAGTTGATATCTACTACAAGTCCTGCATTGCTACTACATCCGCTGATTGCATGGCTAATCATTTGGGAACCAAATTGAACATGCAGGTACCAGGCTATCAAATGAAATCCAATCATGTTTGCAATCATTAACCACAATTGTTATTGGAGAGCAGCAACCAAATGTAATCCCTATGAACGTCGTAATGATCACAGTAGAGAACAAAATGTCAGCCATGATGGCATTTCTATAATATAACCGTGGTGGTATTCACAGGGATCTAAGCAATCAGAGAGCAATGTGGGGTTAGGGCACACTTGGAGGCTCTTTGTTCCATGGAATGCAAAAACAATTCTTAAACAGATATTACAGTAGTCGAACATTAAACATGATGTTCATCCTCAGGGGCATTGCCTACAAGGTATTTTTTCTATAAACACTGGCAACAACAGCTAGTAAATAAAGTGAGTTCATCCTTGACCTGATTGATCAATTATCATCTATGTAAATAGTTAGCCTATTGCTCTTACCCCCAATAGTAACTTATATTCTATCTACTGTTCTATACTGAAACATTTCATTCACGTGAATGATTTTATCCCAGTCAATAGAAAACTAAATCCTCAATCTTTGCAACGTCATTCAATTAAATGTGATATGACGTTCTTTCAATAGTCTGAAAATAAATGTGTATGTGAGAGGTTTAGAGTGAGATATACTGTACTCCCAAGCTCTTCATTAACTTAGACCTTCACACCCCTGTCGTGTCTTTGGCTATGCCAGATTAAGTGATATGACATGCTATTCTATAAAATAATTTCTCCGTAATTAATATTACCTGATTGAGCTAATCATGTAAATGTAATTAACTAGAGAGTCGGGGCACCACTAAAGAATATTTATAGAACTGTTATCTTTCGAATAAACTCTTAAAGACCGAGTAATAATTTACATCAATAGCAGTCAATATTAATCGTCACCTTAATTGAGTCTCATCTGAAAGTTGTACATTCTTGGTTATCTTCACAAACCCTGGCTAACAAGTTGAATCAGCAATACAAAATGGGTTTAATTATTTATTTACTAAATACCTAACTAATCACACAGAATTACACATACACATAATTAATCATAACTTGATTACAAATTACGTCATGAAGAAAAACGTGCCTAGCAGGCGGAACAGATATGATTGCTTGTTACACAAGAGAAAAGGGGCTGGGTTTGAGTGAAAGAGCTTGAAGACTGAGGAACAAAGGGCGGAGCTGTGCTATCGTAAATACAGTATCTTATGCATTCTAAATTACCGCCCATTTGGAAAAGGAAAATGCAATAAATATTTACTCTGAGCTGCTCTTCGGTAGGTTGGTGGTAGACTGAAGGTCGTGTTGCCAAACCGAGTCCTTTGAAGAATGTCTCTGGCGGTCAATACGTTGTAGTAACTTCGTTGTGTGATAGACGGGATACTCTGTCTGTTCCTTCCAAACCCTCGTTTGCAACGGCTGTTGCTAACTCAACGGCTAGGAAGTATCACTTCTGTAGTGAATAAGAGTTCATACCATTCGCAACCAAAGCTCACATGTTGCATTCGTTCTGTAGTTATTATCTGAACCATTCTGACATCGAACCGTCGTCCTCACATCCTCGGAACAGGAGGTTATATTGTCATCAAGGCTTTATATACGAAGGGAGAAAAGGGGTGTGTTTCATAGTTTACAACGTATGTCTCTTCACGTGGGCGGGCCACTGAGTCGGGCCTAATTCACTCATGAAAACCCAATTCTCACATTTTAGAAGCTAAAATCATCCCATCACGAATAATTTCATATTCAAACATTTCAATTGAACAACAATTCCATGTGAATCCGATAACTCTGATGTGTAGACTTTACACTGTAGAGTTCGTCATCTTATAATTGATGAGAATGTCTCAGATGACAACTGAACTAACATCATATTCATTAAGTACCACTGCATATGTTCAATTGGTCGGATTACCAGAATATAGTTCATTTCCCCCCAACTTCTGATGTTCCCAGAATCTCTATGTTTACCAAGGGGTTTGCAAATGTAACATCAGTAGGGTAGAGAGAGGAAAAAGGGGGGTAGAGGTATTTATGACTGTGATAAACCTACCCCCAGGCCAACGTCATGACACCCCACTTGAGTAATTCATGCTAACAAGTACTGACAAAGCAGGCTAATCCTACTGCTACATGTCAGTTTCGTGACTTTTGAGATTTACTGTTGTAGAAACATTTCTATTATTTTTTGTTTTCGATCATCCAGGAACATAACATACAAAACAAATGGTTGCTCACAATGTAAAGAACTTTGTGATTTCTGTCTGTAAATGTGACCCACCATCTCTTTTCAGTCTTATGTCCAAAATTTGAAATTGTGTTTTTATATTGGATAAAAGTACAGACTCAGAGCTTCAAAATAGCATATCATACACTGTCGTTGGAGGAAATATAGTGATGCTGATGTAAAAATGGACCAATTTATAATCCCATTTCAGGGGATTGTTTGTTACCAGTCTGGGGGATGCTTTCACATCTCTGGGAGGAAGGACGTCAACATTGCATAACAGTTTAAACTGTCACGTCTACTCTCACTACAACCCTTTGGCACTCCACATCGCAGGTCTACTAACCACCGGTCCTGGCAACCCATCATTATGCACACCTTGCAACCATCATTACGCACACCTGCACCTCATCATTAGGCATCTTCCCTGATTACTCACCCTTTATCTAGCACTCGTCAGGCAGTATTGTTTATGTGTTCATGTTCAGACGCTACTCTTGTTCGTGTAGTCACTATGTTTGGTCGTATTAAACACACCGTCTGCACCTGCTTCCTGACTCCCTGCATCTTCATTACAGAAACCTGATTCCATCCAAGTGAAAGCTCCTTGGCGCAACAACACCAGGCTCCAGATAATTGAAGCTGTAAAGGAGGAAAGCAGACAAAAATAGACAAGACATTAAAACTTTGCATAGCAGAAATAACACTAATTAACCCACAAATTCAAGAAATAATCTCAAATCCAGTTGACATTGAGCATTTCGGAGGGCGGTGTCTTTCCAGAGTGGTTACGCTCCACACAAGAGCTATTTTGTCTATCACCTCATTCATTGGGAGCCTGTGATATGCCACTTTGTCAAGCGGTAGCCGTGCTCTGCCGTTCACATGCCATTTTTCACAAACTACTGGGAAAGCCAAGACCGGCGATTATCTCGTTTTCCTACACAAATCTGCATTTAGTTTTTTTGCCCCTAATTTGTGGAACAATATGCAGAGTTCACTGCAGTTAGATGTGCTGGTGCCACTCAGGCAGTTTAAAATTACAAATATGTAGTTGAATGTGATTGCTTTTATTAAATATGTATATTTTGGTTTATTGTGTGCTTAATAATATTGTAATGTATACAGGGCTCTCTTGTAAGATTTATTTTTAATCTCTATGTGACTCCCTTTTAAATTAAGGTTCAATTAAAATCTTTTGAAAAATAACATTATGAGTTGGGATTAGGATTCATTGTTTAGCTATCTAGCTACATGTCTAAACAAAAGACTCCACTATGCAAGTAACTATTTCAAAAGAATGCTTATGATGTCACTGCAACAACTGCCCATAGACATAGCTGGTAAATTCACTCCGGCTATCTACTCCAATTTCAGAGTGCAGAATTACCTGACAAATTTGTGAACGCTCAACACCCGTGGAATATGGTGTCAGTAAACGTTGGCAAAAAAGCATAATTAAATTGTTGCCAGCAGAACAGTTGCCTAACCCGAACCCTAACCAGCACAGTTGCCTAACACTAACTAGCTCAGCTGTCAACATTTTTGACCTCAAATGAAACTGGTATATTTTTCTTATTATGCCAGTTCCTTTCAGCCAATTTGTATCTTTTAATATTTGTCAATACATGTTCCCTACTTTCTCCCTTTTCCACTTACCTCCGACATTTTTGTGGTAATTCTGCAATCAGTTGGTTATAAGTTTGGATTGAGCAGACATGTCCATAGCTTCATATGTGACATAACTCCACAGTGTCACGTTCTGACCATAGTTCTTTTGTATTTTCTTTGTTTTATTGAGGTCAGGGCGTGAGTTGGGTGGGCAGTCTATGTTTTCTGTTTCTATGTGGGGTTTCTTGTTTGGCCTGATATGGTTCTCAATCAGAGGCAGGTGTTAGTCATTGTCTCTGATTGGGAACCATATTTAGGTAGCCTGTTTTCTGTTGGGGTTTGTGGTTGGTTGTTTTCAGTCTTTGTGTGTCTGCACCAGATAGAACTGTTTCGGTTGTCACTTTTGTTGTTTTGTAATTTGAAGTGTTCAGTTGTTTGATTATTATTAAATTAAGATGAACACTAACCACCCTGCGCTTTGGTCCTCTCCTTCCACCGATGACAACCGTTACACACAGCTTAAATTCATAATATCATTAATACATTTTTAAAAATCCACGAAGAATGTTTTTTTTATTAATCTGTATATTTGAGTTTAAGCATATTTTTTATTTATTTTTTTCCCATATCTTTTCTGGAGGAGAAAAATGAAATTGTAACCAGCTTTGTGTGGCTTGTTTAACCTCTTGATGCTATGGGGGCGCTATTTCATTTTTGGATAAAAAGACGTGCCCGTTTTACGCGCAATATTTTGTCACAAAAAGATGCTCGACTATGCATATAATTGATAGCTTTGAAAGAAAACACTGACGTTTCCAGAACTGCAAAGATAGTGTCTGTGAGTGCCCCAGAACAGATGCTACAGGCAAAACCAAGATGAAACTTCAACCAGGAAATGAGCAGGATTTTTGAGGCTCTGTTTTTCATTGTCTCCTTATATGGCTGTGAATGCGAGAGGAATGAGCCTGCCCGATCTATCGTTTCCCCAAGGTGTCTGCAGCATTGTGACGTATTTGTAGGCATATCATTGGAAGATTGACCATAAGAGACTACATTTGCCAGGTGTCCGCCCGGTGTCCTCCGTCGAAATTGGTGCGTCATCTTCAACTGTACGTCTTTTTCCAAGCGATTCACCGGAGAAAGGAGACTACCACGAACGATATATCAATGAAGAGATATGTGAAAAACACATTGAGGATTCATTCTAAACAGCGTTTGCCGTGTTTCAGTCGATATTATGGAGTTAATTTGGAAACAGTTCGCCGTTTTGATGACTGAATTTTTGTTTTTTTTTGGTACCCAAACGTGATGTACAAAACGGAGCAATTTCTCCTTACACAAAGAATCTTTCAGGAAAAACTGAACATTTGCTATGTAACTGAGAGTCTCGTCATTGAAAACATCCAAAGTTCTTCAAAGGTAAATGATTTTATTTGAATCCTTTTCTGTTTTTTGTGCAAATGTTGCCTGCAAAATGCTACGCTAGCTATCAATACTCTTACACAAATGCTTGTTTTGCTATGGTTCAAAAGCATATTTTGAAAATCTGAGATGACAGTGTTGTTAAGAAAAGGCAAAGCTTGAGAGCTAGCACTTTCATTTCATTTGCGATTTTCATAAATAGTTAACGTTACGTTATGCTAATGAGCTTGAGGCTATAACTGGATACAGGTTTTTTTCATAGCCAAACGTGAACAAAACGGAGCGATTTGTCCTACACAAATAATATTTTTTTGAAAAACTGAACATTTGCTATCTAACTGAGAGTCTCCTCATTGAAAACATCTGAAGTTCTTCAAAGTTAAATGATTTTATTTGAATGCTTTTCTGGTTTTTGTGAAAATGTTGCTGGCTGAATTCTAGGCTTATAGCTGTGCTAGCTATCAATACTCTTACACAAATGCTTGTTTAGCTATGGTTGAAAAGCACATTTTGAAAATCTGAGATGTCAGTGTTGTTAACAAAAGTCTAAGCTTGAGAGCAAATATATTTATTTCATTTCATTTGTGATTTTCATGAATAGTTAACGTTGCGTTATGCTAATGAGCATGAGGCTATAAATAGAATCCCGGATCCGGGATTGCTCAACGCAAGAATTTAAGGAAGGGTGATACTTTAAATTAAATGTCATTTTCATTTTGTCTAAAATGAGAAGTTGTAATCTGTATAAAGGCATTTTTTAAAAACAAAGGATGAGCCTTTCTTAATAATCTACTGGAGAGCCATTTTGGGTTTAAGTATAACTTGGAGGGTGTACAATTCAAAATCCTATTTGTAATATTAAACATTCATGAACATACAAGTGTCTTATCATTTAAAAGCTTAACTGCGCTGTCCGAGGACAGCGCCCCACATCAACATATTTTTCAACCAGCCCAGGCTTCAGAAAATCGCGATTAAATAAATCACTTACCTTTGAAGATCTTCCTTGGTTTGCAACCCAACGGTTCCAGCTACAACATGATTGGTCGTTTTGTTCGATAAAATCCTTCTTTATATCCCAAAAAGTCCATTTAGTTGGCGCAATTGATTTCAGTAATCCGAAAGGAGTCCAAAAAGCTACCTGAAACTTCGTCCAAACAAAAACCGGAAAGTTGTATGTTCAATAGGAAAGGGAAATTCGTAAGCGCACCGAAAGACTGATTTGGATTTTACTTTTTCAAAACAGAGGCCTGAAATCTTGAATAAAGACTTGACATCTAGTGGAAGCCATAGGAATTGCAATCTGGGTGACGGAGGTACATAGAAACAATACGTTTCCATAATAAGAGCCTGGTAGCTGAAAAATCTATTTCTGGTCGGATTTTCTTTTCACCTGCCATATCAGTTCTGTTATAGTCTCAGACATTATTTTAACCTCTAGTGACTCCCCATCCCGCATGAGGGAGCGTAATCATCGCCTGACTGACCTAATTTAGTATTAGCATAACGCAATGGAAATAAATATTCCTAGGAAATATTCCTATTCATGAAAATCACAAATGAAATATATTGAGACACAGCTTAGCCTTTGGTTAATCACCCTATCATCTCAGATTTTCAAAATATGCTTTACAGCCAAAGCTAGACAAGCATTTGTGTAAGTTTATCGATAGCCTAGCATAGCATTTTGTCCAACTAGCAGCAGGTAACTTGGTCACAGAAATCAGAAAAGCAATCAATTAAATTGTTTACCTTTGATGAGCTTTTCACTCACGAGACTCCCAGTTAGATAGCAAATGTTCCTTTTTTCCAAAAATATTATTTTTGAGGGCGAAATAGCTCCGTTTGTTCTTCACATTTGGCTGAGAAATCACCCGGTAATTAGTCATGAAAACGGCGAAAAATATTCCAAATTAGCTCAATAATATCGACAGAAACGTGGCAAACGTTGTTTATAATCAATCCTCCAAAGGTGTTTTTCAAATATCTATTCGATAATATATCCATCGGGACAATTAGTTTTTCAGTAGGACCGATTGGAGTAATGGCTACCTCTGTATTTTACGCGAGAATCTCTCTGGGAGCATCAGGTGACCACTTGCGCAATGTAGCCTCTTACGGGTATTCTTCAACATAAATGCGTAAAACTACGTCACAATGCTGTAGACACCTTCGGGGATACGGAGAAAGAGTAATCTGGTTGATAGGCCATTCACTGCTCAATAGGGACTCATTGGAACGCACTGCTTTCAAAACAGGAGGCACTTTCGGATTGGATTTTTCTCAGGCTTTCTCCTGTAACATCAGTTCTGTTATACTCACATACAATATTTTTACAGTTTTGGAAACTTTAGAGTGTTTTCTATCCTAAGCTGTCAATTATATGCATATTCTAGCATCTTGTCCTGACAAAATATCCCGTTTACTACGGGAATGTTTTTTTTCCAAAAATGAAAATACTGCCCCCTCGTCACAATAGGTTTTAATAGTTCTACAAACTTCAGAGTTTTTTTCTATCCAATGCTACCAATTATGCATGTCCTGGATTCTGGGCCTGAGTAACAGGCAGTTTACTTTGGGCACGTCAGTCAAGTGGAAATTCAGGAAACTCGACCCTAGCCATGCTCATCTGGGAGGCAGGGTTTGGTGGGCACCACTTAGAGAATTTGCCTTTGTAGTCCGTTATAGTCTGTAGTCCTTGCCACATTCTTTGCGAGTCTGAATTGTCAAACACCAATTAAAGTTTGAGTCTGTATTGTCTTTTTGCGTCCCTAATGGATCAGGAAAAACTCAGCTCATCTTGGCGGATACATTTAACATGAAGGCTAGACAGGGTAAAGGGGTAATTTATAACCAAAGTTGTCCCCTAAAGAAGCAGGACACATATATATGAAGAAGACTCGTACACTAAGTGCTGAATTTGTCATCCCAATGTTCTGCTAACCTTATTGAAGCTTCTTGTTGTGAAGCAGGGGCCATGTGAGTGTGGTAGCATTGTAGCGTGGTATGCGAGATTCAGAGATGAGATGAGGAGTTATCAGTAAACAGGACAGAGAACAAGGCAGCATGTTCTGCTGCAGCCTCTATTCTATTTCATGCTCTAAGGGGGAGACATGCACTGTTATGATGCCAAAGTGGAGCCCAATTTTCCAAATAATTAAGACACTACAAAAGGTGCAGATGCCTACCACAAACCATTTTAGCCTAATTGTTTTATTCAATATGGTTGTTGTCCCCATTGGGGCTGACTACAGTACTGCATATGCAATAGCTTCTCAAAGATAATACTGTGAGTGAGTAATGTGCATCCCAAATGGTAACCTATTCCTGCTCTGGTCAAAAGTAGTGAACTATATAGGGAATAGGATACCATTTGGGACAACCCCTAAGACTGCATAGAAACGTTCAAGGTGCATGGCACTAGCAGGGAATTAGCCATGTTGTATGTCCTCAGGATCTGCATTTATTAACACAGCTGGCTGGCTGTTATCACCTTGTCCTGGCTTACTCTCTGCTTCGCTATCTGTGTCCGATATGGGACCCAATTTTGACCAGTGCAGAATGGGAATTTCGATTGCAGACTGAGTAGTTACTTTCCACTTCAGACTGAAGTGATAAAGTGAGGAAGCAAGGGTCCCTGGTTAGCTCTGAGATGGACGGTGTCTAAACATGTGGTGAACCCAAGACCAGTCATGTTATTTTAACACCATACCACATATTTATAGCCCCTCAGTACCTCAGTTTTCTTTTCTTGCTGACACCACTGTTGTTCTCTCTCAACACAAAGTATGTAAAATGTGCCCTACGGCGCTCGGCTTTTCTGGATGAATAGCAGTATTGAGTGAAAGGGATGTTGGGTAATATAACACGGCTGGTTATGTTCCTTTACTACAGGGGTGGGCAACCCTTTGGTCTAAATTCAGGACTCTTATTGGCATTATTTGAATCAGATGTGTTACTGCTGGACAGGAATAAATACCTGCACTCTGCCCTTATTAAAAAGCGCTATAGGACTACTATAAAATAGTATTATACAAATATCACAAAAGAACGTATAGCATTATTGTGGTAAATTCGAACATACTATAGTAAACAAATTGGAATAACTACAGCAACATTATAGTGATCTAATAGATTACTATAGAAAAATATTATAGAAAACCTTTAAAAAAATATAGTATAGTATTCTTATGGTAAATTCAGACATACTATATAATAACTATAGTAATCTTAAAGGAATACTATAACATCTTCTTATAGTGATACTATACCAATAACTAACATTATACACTACTACACCAATGGTATATCTTATGGTAATATGATAGCAATTTTATTGTGATACTACAGCAATAACTATAGTAGACTTTTGAAAAATGTTTGTTCAGTGTACATTAAGAAGTTGACAGATACGAGGACATCATATTTGCAAAAATATCAATTTTAATACATTTTACTGAGTTAACAAATCAAAAGGTTAGCCCTTAGCCTCCAAGTTACTCCCTTTGAGTAAAAGAAAACAACGTTTTAAACCTAAATCTTTCGACTCATTGTTAAGCGTCGATCAAATTATTTTAAAGACATCATTCACCTCCATCTCGTTTTGCCTAATTAAAAAGGCTGCGGAGAAAAAGAAGGGTTTTAACAAATTTGCTTTGGGTACAGAATAGCCTGCCTAACTCCAAATTAATCAACAGTCTTGGCACAAACTAATAGACCTGAGATCAGGTTAAACACACAGGTTCACACTCTTGTAATAAGTAAATAATAAAATAAAATAATAAAAAACTACAAACCTCTTTTTGGCCATTTACAGTCGTAGTAGTTCTGCTGTATTTTGAAGTAAAAGTCTTATCTTTCATAATTCTACATGTTATTGTACAATATTTAGCGTAAACAAATACTAAGCAACCTAAGGCAAATGGTTGGGACACTTTGGTTGGGTCCAGCTGTTTCTTTGCCTCCTGGTCCCAGAATGCATTCAAATTTGTTCCTGTCAATGAAGAGACGGCCCTCACTTCTCTGGGAAACAGAGCTGTCATGAGCTCAGAAATTCAGTTTGATGATTCTTTGCTCAGCCGAGTGATAATGTTTGTCTGGATTTTAACACCATTTGCCAGTTCCACCTGTAAAACATCATAAAACAATAACTTTAATAAAATACATTTAAAAAATAAGCCAGTTACACATGATTTTTGGACTTTAGAAGCTATGGTCAAAATGTGGTCTTTGTAGTTATCAACAATGTATTCAAACGTTCGTTTGTGATGGACATAAACTTATTTTTTAAAATGATATCCGAAATCAATACAGTATTTTAATATTCGGAATTGCTCTGTGTTCAATATGGGTGTGCCAAGTATTCGGACGAAACCATTGATGTTACCGATATTAGAACTTTATTAACATCATTATCCGTGATTGTGAAAAGTTTCTGAAAACAGATTTTCTTGAGTCAACTACAAATTCAACAAAACATTGTTTTTGACATTGTCACGTCGTCGCCATTGATGATTGATATTATCCTATCCCCCAACACCAGTGTTAACTATACAACTCTTATGTCCTTGTCACGCCCAGGCCTTAGTTATCTTTGTTTTCTTTATTATTTTGGTTAGGTCAGTGTGTGACATGGGGGATTTATGTGTTTTGCCTGGTCTAGGGTTTTTTGTATGTTTACGGGGCTGTTTCCTTTCTTGGTTTGTAGGTCTATGGTTGCCTAGATTGGTTCTCAAATAGAGGCAGCTGTCTATCGTTGTCTCTGATTGGGAACCATATTTAGGCAGCCATATTCTATGGGTGATCTGTCTTTGTGTCATTGCACGAGATAGGACTGTTTCGGTTTTCACGTTTGTTGGTTTGTATTTTGTAGTGTTCTAGTTTATCGTTGATATTAAAGATGTTGAACACTAACCACACTGCATTTTGGTCCTGCTCTGTCTTCCTAGCTTTGTTGATTTGAGTTTTGGACTTAGTCAAGGATATGCTTTGTTCATAAAATATTATCTTGTAATGAAAACTGTTGTATTGCTTTGTTTAATGTTTTCATCAACAATACGTTTAATCTCACTAGAACATTTTCCTATGCATTAGCCTTCACCAGAGTCAGTTTTTAGGTTGTTCGGATCAGTATTTAGTTTAGCTCAACAGCAAATTCTTCTCCCTCTCCCATAGAAACCCCATTTAATGTCAAAGTTTATCATAAATACCGTCGAAAGACACCACCGGTGCCTCCAATCACTGCAATAGCCCTTGTAGTTAAAATTGTGATAAGATTACTTTGCTAAAATTTTTACCTAGCCTGATATTTCCCAATGATATCGGTAATTATTTTCAAAAAAAATCCAGAAAGTAATTTTTGATTAATCCGCGCCGAGCCGCGACTTGGGTCAGAGTCAGAACTTACAAATCTTTGAACCAAGAGGAAGAGTATCAACCAGATGACACAAACTGAAAAAATGTTAGCTCTAGCAGGTTGATTTTTGTAACATGTTTTAAAGCAATTCAATGACGAGACAACATTTGGTCCATAAAATGAGGATAAATACATATAGTTTTTCATACATTTTAGATTAAATCGTAAATGTCACATTTTGAAATAATATTGCTGAAGTCTAAATACTGATGCAACTTACCTAAAAACTCTCTCTGGTAAAGGCTAATGCCTAGGCAAATGTTTTGAGGTTAAAAGTATTTTTCGATGAACCACCCCTTTAAGTAAATGTATTTGAGTTATAAAACAATTCTCATAGTCCTTTCTGCCATGACTCAAGTTGTTTGCTTGCTAACTCCGTTAGTTAGTTAGTTTTAGTAATTAACAAGAAATAGTTTTGTGAATATGTTTTCCATAATCCTATTTGGCACTCTATAAGTTAAAACACTTCTAAGACAAATGATCATTGTACTCAATATACGTTAAATTTAGCAAAACTGCACATGCATAAAGTATTTTTCTGCTTGCTGTGTTGTTAAAATGTCAATACACCTGCTTTTGTACTCAAATTGTGAATAGTGGTGAACACCTGATTTACAGCTCAAGGTTTGTCACCCAACCATGCTGTCTGGTAGGGCTATGTCTTGGAGTGCTGCTTTTCGGGTTGGTGGCAGGGTGTGGACCCACCAGCCATGATGTCTGGGAACACACGGTATGACAGACTGTTAAAGAGATGTAATACAGATTCATTCAACCACCTCCTTACAAATTCTAATCATCCCTCCTACTCTCTATCTATACTCCTCATATTCTGGTCATCAATCTATAACTCACACACCGTTAGAAACTGTTTCCTCTCTCACCACTATGAGTTTTGGAGATGGGTGTGGATCCACCAGCCATGATGTCTGGGAACACACAATATGACAGACAGTTAGAGAAAGTGAATAAAGATGAATTCAACCACCTCATAACTTCCAATCATTTTTCTTACTCTCAATCTCTACTCCTCATATTCTGATCATCATGCTTAAACCAAACACACACAACATTAGAAACTGTGTTTCCTCTCTCACCATTGTGAGTTTTGAAGGATGGGTGTGGATCCACCAGCCATGATGTCTGGGAACACACAATATGACAGACAATTAGAGAAAGTGAATATAGATTCATTCAACCACCTCCTTCCAACTTCTAATCATATTTCTTATTCTCAATCTCTACTCCTCATATTCTGGTCATCATGTTTAAACCAAACACACAGACACCCTTTGAAGTTGTGTGTCTCATTCTCTCCCTCTTGGTTTCTCACCTCCTGGAGCAAACCTGGCAACTCTGAAAATATAGAACATAATGTGCTATCATTACACTTGCATGCAATATACATTCAACTAATAGATTAGTAGACACTATACAACTGCACCTACTCACAGATACAACTAAACCTGTACTTGCATGCAGGGTGAGAATATTCAGTGGGAGCATCCACAAACAGGAAAGCTTAACTTAAAGCTTAACATGTTCTCTTTTGAGCACCCTTATTTGAAAGTTTGCAGTGGTTAGCTGCAGTTGCATTTCCTGTTTTGACACTAAGGTGATGTCCTCCTCACTCTCTGTGTCCCTTTGAGGTCTGGCCTGGAAGCACAAAGATTCTTTGTACAACTTACACATTTAGACATGAATAGGAGACAAAATCCACTATTTTACACTATTTTAGTCTCAATGATTGGAGGTGTTTCAGACATAATAATTAACCGCATAAACAATTTTTTTTAATGTATTTGGTTGTGTTGAGGAGAAATGAGATTTTATGCTAATATTGGTGATTAGTACATTACGTAGGTGAGATTAAATTCATCTTTTAATGCATCAACTTAAATTGCAAAACAAAAGCTACAAAGTGTTAGAAACTTACTTGACATGATACACTGGCCATTAGTTCTGTCTGATGGTTTTATTTTTCAGACTCTGCCCTCTTCTTGCTATAGCATACACTCTGGTAGAGTGACATAGCTACAGTCAGGAAATTATAGTTTTTGCTCAAATATACAGTGCCTTGCGAAAGTATTCGGCCCCCTTCAACTTTGCGACCTTTTGCCACATTTCAGGCTTCAAACATAAAGATATAAATTATTTACAACAACGGCCTGGCAATCAGCATGTGTTAGCTAGCTTTCATTCTTACCAGCAGCGAGTTAGCTAATTAGCCAGCAGTTAGCATGCTACCTACACATACTAGTAAATTTAAGGGATATAACTAGCTCCTTAGCTAGCTATAATTAGTTGTTATAGCCAATGTCTTGGATGTATTACTTTTTTTTATACATTAACCATATCTTGTTAGCTAGCTACATTGTAGTATGTCATTAGCTGGGTAGCTAGCTAGTTAGCTTACCATACAGAGCCATAACATATGCGGGATATCTCTTCCCCGTGTGCTGCCAATAAACAATTTATTATTTCAAATTGTCGCACATCCCATCAAACTCTTCAATATTTTCCACTGGAACAATTTCTGCTGTGCCTTCTTCAAAAAATCCACTAGTGAATAGATTTTTGCAATGTTTCTTTTATAGCTAGCTACGGAGTCCGTTTCATTAGCAGTTGACATGATGCAAGCAGTTTTCAACAATTAGCTAATTTGCTTACCCTTGTAAGAAACTCCTCCAGTCCAAGTGATAAGGGACCATATGAAAACTTCCCTTTTCCTCGACAGACCAGGTCCAGCAGGTATATTAAGGTATTGTTGTTGTTATACTGCCTTAGCCAGTTGCGAGCTCTAGAAAACTAGATTCATTTTTTAATGTAGCTACAACCATATTACTGTTGGGGTGTTCAATTGCTTATGCTACGCGGTTATTGGTATGTATACACTAGCTGTATATCTGCTAGCTAGATACAGTAGCTAGTTAACCTGCTAGCTAGATGGGACATTGTCAGTGTTTGTATTCAGCATCTAGTTTCTAGCTAGCTACTTACAAACCTTAACTTCTTGGTGACAGGGGGCAGTATTTTCACGTCTGGATGAAATGCATGCCCCAATTCAACTGCCTGCTACTCATCCCCAGAAGATAAGATATGCATATTATTAGTGGATAGAAAACACTCTGAAGTTTCTAAAACTGTTTGAATCATGTCTGTGAGAAAAACAGAACTTATTTAGCAGCCGAAACCCCGAGGACAAACCATTCAGTTTTTTGTTGTTGTAGAGGTCACTCTTTTCAACGGGTTTTCATTGGGAATAAATACTTCTAAGGGACGTTCTTGCAGTTCCTATCGCTTCTACTGGATGTCAACAGTCTTTAGAAATTGGTTGAGGTTATTTATTTGTGTAATGAAGAAGCACGGCCATCTTGAACGAGGGTCACTTGAAGTGTACTGTTAGATAGAGGTGCATGACCAGAAAGCATGCTTCAGTTTGTTTTCTTCCTGTATTGAACACAGGTCATCCCGTCTTCAATTTATTGATTATTTACAAAAGTAGTTTGAAATGTTTGCAAAGTTTACAGGTAACGTTTGAGATATTTTGTAGTCACGTTGAGCAAGTTGGAACCGGTGTTTTTCTGGATCAAACGTGCCAAATAAATGGACATTTTGGATAAATATTGACAGAATTAATCGAACAAAAGGACGATTTGTGATGTTTATGGGACATATTGGCGTGCCAACAAAAGAAGCTCGTCAAAGGTAAGGCATGAATTATATTTTTTGTTCTGTATTTTGTGTTGCGCCTGCAGGGTTGAAATATGCTTTCTCTATGTTTACTATGGTGCTATCCTCAGATAATAGCATCGTTTGCTTTCGCCGAAAAGCCTTTTTGAAATCTGACATGTTGGCTGGATTCACAACAAGTGTAGCTTTAATTTGCTATCTTGCATGTGTGATTTAATGAAAGTTCGATTTTTATAGTAATTTACTTGAAGTTGGCGCTCTGCATTTTCACAGAGAGGTAATCAAACATGTCTCTGATTATTTAGAGCTTAATGAGGATTTAGTCATGTCAGGTACCCACACACAAACGCACGGACACACACACACACATTCAGGTTTTTAGCCTCACCCTTGTGAAGTCAGTGGCATGTAGTCTAGCTAATATTTTAAATATATATTGTTCTGTGTTGGTTTTCTATGTTAATTTTTTAGGACTCTCTAACACTCCCCAATCAATCTGGCTCTGATAATTTAGACCATGATGATGCCCCTGAGATGGTTAGTGTCAGGTCCACAAACACACGCACACACACAGATATTCAGTTTCTTAGCCTCACCTTTTTGAAGTCAATGTTATGTATTCTATCAAATATTTTAGTTACATAATGTTCTGTTTGTTTTATACATGTATTCCTAATTTAGAACCCACTGACACACCCCAATCACCCTGGCTCTGATGATTTAGACTATGATTATGCCCCTGAGATGGTAAGTGTCAGGTACACAAACACACACAGACACACACAAACATGTTTGTTTTTCTATCCTTGTGGGGACTTAAGACCTAAACCTGACCCCAAAAAACATGTTCCCTCGCCCAAAACATACCCTTAACTTAAACCTAACCTTAACCCCAATAACCTAAATGTTAAGGCGACAATTCACCTGGCCCTAATGTCTAACCCTACGCTTAACCCGCAATGCCTAAACCTAATAGTAACCCCAATTCTAACCCTATGCCCAAATGTACGTTTTTCCTTAAGCTAAACCCCTGAGCCAAAAATAGCAAATCCTCCATGGGGACTTGCTAAATGTCCCCATGAGGTCCAATTTGTCCGTTTTTTTTGTACATGTGGGGACATCACACACACACACACACACACACACACACAGACAGACAGACAGACAGACAGACAGACAGACAGACAGACAGACAGACAGACAGACAGACAGACAGACATTCAGTTTCTTAGCCACACCCTTGTGAAGTCAGTGTTATACATTCTATACAATAATTTAGTTAGATAATGTTCTGTGTTGGTTTTCTCCAGGTATTCCTACTTTAGGACCCCATGGCACACCACAGTCAACCTGGCTCTGATGATTTAGACCGTGATGATGCCCCTGAGATGGTTAGTGTCAGGTGCAAAAACACACAACTCTCACGCCATAGCAATCTGTTCTACCTTTGCAGATGTATTATACATTTCCTTCTGGCTTAAACAAATGTCTAAATATACCTTGCATCTAACTCTTTTCAGAACAAAGAAAGGATTTACCCTGGGGCATCAGTAACAAAGGGGCAATGGCTTTTGGCAATAATGCTCTTTGTTCTGTGTCATCATGACTGGAACTGTCCCGATAGACCCACTTGCCTTGCTGAATTTGCTTGTCCCCAACTTGGTTCCAAAATCTAAATATCTCTTCAAAAAGGTTTTGGGTAATACAGCCCTGACAGCTGTCTCTCATTTATTTTGTGATGAATGCCAAAATTGCATAGGAAAGCAACACGAAGACGAAAATTGCTCACATTGTGAGCATCAGCATCACATCAGAGAAACAAAACGGTTATTTTTGTCAATACCTCTTCAAAGGGGGAGGCACCCTGGACCCAAACTGTTACAGACCTATATCCATCTTGCCCTGCCTATCTAAGGTCTTCGAAAGCCAAGTTAACAAACAGAACACTGACCATCTCGAATCCCACCATACCTTCTCCGCTGTGCAATCCGGTTTCCGAGCCGGTCACGGGTGCACCTCAGCCACGCTCAAGGTACTAAACGATATCTTAACCGCCATCGATAAAAGACAGTACTGTGCAACCGTCTTCATCAACCTCGCCAAGGCTTTTGACTCTGTCAATCACCATATTCTTATCGGCAGACTCAATAGCCTCAGTTTTTCTAATGACTGCCTTGCCTGGTTCACCAACTACTTTGTAGACAGAGTTGTGTGTCAAATCGGAGGGCATGTTGTCCGGTCCTCTGGCAGTTTCTATGGGGGTACCACAGGGTTCAATTCTCGGGCCGACTCTTTTCTCTGTATATATCAATGATGTTGCTCTTGCTGCGGGCGATTCCCTTATCCACCTCTACGCAGACGACACCATTCTGTATACTTCCGGCCCTTCCTTGGACACTGTGCTATCGAACCTCCAAACGAGCTTCAATGCCATACAACACTCCTGCCGTGGCCTCCAACTGCTCTTAAACACTAGTAAAAACCAAATGTATGCTTTTCAACCATTCGCTGCTTGCACCTGCATGCCCGACTAGCATCACCACCCTGGATGGTTCTGACCTAGAAGATGTGGACATCTATAAGTACCTACCTTTAACCTTTAAGTCTTTACTGAAGACTCATCTCTTCAGTGGGTCATATGATTGAGTGTAGTCTGGCCCAGGAGTGGGAAGGTGAACAGAAAGGTTCTGGAGCAACGAACCGCCCTTGCTGTCTCTGCCTGGCCGGTTCCCCTCTTTACACTGGGATTCTCTGCCTCTAACCCTATTACAGTCACTGGCTTACTGGGGCTCTCTCATACTGTCCCTGGGAGGGGTGCGTCACCTGAGTGGGTTGAGTAACTGATGTGATCATCCTTTCTGGGTTGGCACCCATCCCCCCCCCCCCATTGGCTTGTGCCGTGGCGGAGTTCTTTGTGGGCTATACTCAGCCTTGTCTCAGGATGGTAAGTTGGTGGTTGAAGATATCCCTCTAGTGGTGTGGGGGCTGTGCTTTGGCAAAGTGGGTGGGGTTATATCCTTCCTGTTTGGTCCTGTCTGGGGGTGTCCTCGGATGGGGCCACAGTGTCTCCTGACCCCTCCTGTCTCAGCCTCCAGTATTTATGCTGCAGTAGTTTATGTGTCAGGGGGCTACGGTCAGTTTGTTATTATCTGGAGTACTTCTCCTGTCCTATTCGGTGTCCTGTGTGAATTTAAGTATGCTCTCTCTAATTCTCTCTTTCTTTCTCTCTCTCGGAGGACCTGAGCCCTAGGACCATGCCTCAGGACTACCTGACATGATGACTCTTGCTGTCCCCAGTCCACCTGGCCGTGCTGCTGCTCCAGTATCAACTGTTCTGCCTTATTATTATTCGACCATGCTGGTCATTTATGAACATTTGAACATCTTGGCCATGTTCTGTTATAATCTCCACCCGGCACAGCCAGAAGAGGACTGGCCACCCCACATAGCCTGGTTCCTTTCTAGGTTTCTTCCTAGGTTTTGGCCTTTCTAGGGAGTTTTTCCTAGCCACCATGCTTCTACACCTGCATTGCTTGCTGTTTGGGGTTTTAGGCTGGGTTTCTGTACAGCACTTTGAGATATCAGCTGATGTACGAAGGGCTATATAAATACATTTGATTTGATTTGACCTAGGTGTCTGGCAAGACTGCAAACTCTCCTTCCAGACTCATATCAAACATCTCCAATCCAAAACAAAATCTAGAGTTGGCTTTCCTTCACTCACGCCGCCAAACTTACCCTAGTAAAACTGACTATCCCACCGATCCTCGGCTTCGGCGATGTCATCTACAAAATAGCTTCCAATACTCTCAGCAAACTAGATGCAGTTTATCACAGTGCCATACTAAAGCGCCTTATACCACCCACCACTGCGACCTGTATGCTCTAGTCGGCTGGCTACATGTTCTCCGCCAGACCCACTGGCTCCAGGTCATCTACAAGTCTATGCTAGGTAAAGCTCCGCCTTATCTCAGTTCACTGGTCACGATGGCAACACCCACCCGTAGCACGCGCTCCAGCAGGTGTATCTCACTGATCATCCCTAAAGCCAACACCTCATTTGGCCGCCTTTCGTTCCATTTCTCTGCTGCCTGTGACTTGAACGAATTGCAAAAATCGCTGAAGTTGGAGACTTTTATCTCCCTCACCAACTTCAAACATCTGCTATCTGTGCAGCTAACCGATCACTGCAGCTGTACATAGTCTATCGGTAAATAGCCCACCCAATTTTACCTACCTCTTCCCCATACTGTTTATATTCATGTTATTTTATGCTCTTTTGCACACCAGTATCTCTACCTGCACATGACCATCTGACCATTTATCACTCCAGTGTTAATCTGCTAAATTGTAATTATTCACTCCTATGGCCTATTTATTGCCTAACTCCTCATGCCTTTTGCACACAATGTATATAGATGCTTTTTTTGTCTACTGTTATTGACTTGTTTATTGTTTACTCCGTGTGTAACTCTGTGTTGTTGTCTGTTCACACTGCTATGCTTTATCTTGGCCAGGTCGCAGTTGCAAATGAGAACATGTTCTCAACGAGCCTACTTGGTTAAATAAAGGTGAAATAAAATAAATAAATAAAACATGTGTTGGCAGAGCAAATTAATCTATTCATATCGAGATCAAAATTAATCAAGTTGAAGAAAAATGCAGAGAAATCTATTCAGGTGTCGTGACCAGGTGACACTGGGAAATTAACTGCATAGTAATGGAGTGAAGTGAGCTCTTGGTCCCTCCAAATGGCTGTGCCACCAGGTAAACCAGGGGCCTGATTTATTTGGCTATTCATTTGGCACAGCTAAGCAGGGAAGGAGGAAAAATATATTGGTGACGCATGGGCTCACATTTCAGTTTACACAATGCCAGAGTAAACACATGGATAATCAGTCCATGAATGCAGGCTACAAGCCATAGCCATATAACTTCTTTTCTTGGCCTAGATTTAATCATATCAAGCGTTAAATGGCGATAGCGACACCTGCATAGCTGATGTTTTGGTGGTGCCGGAGGTGCAACTGCGTTGGAGCTATCAAATCAGTAAACAGCTCTTGTGATCATTGTCACGAAGCTACACCATCCTAGAAGTTCTGAACGAGAAAGTGTAGGCTATGTAGAAATAATGATACTCAAATTAAAAATCATTAAATGAAATAATGAGGATTTCTACTAGCCTAATCAATGTGTAGATTACATCTCAAATCCCAGTGTTTGAACAAGTGAACAATGGCAATGTCCGCTTTAGGTATAATGGTATAATTCCATCTCCGACATGATGCAATAAGGACAAATAATTCTGAGCCACTGGTCCTAGTAATGTGGTTAGATAGTAGTTAGGTAATGTTATTCGTGTATCTTTTGGTTAGTAACACTAGGTGAAGCGTATTACATTCATGTCAACCACCCATGTCTGATGTGCGGTTCACATAATATGTAAATTAAGCTCAGTCAGCCCTTCCCACAGTGCTAAGACACATGCCTACATAATTCTTCAAGGATGTCCGTGCTAAAATCCATGTTAAAATCGTATTGTGCGCATTGTCTTTTTCCACCAACACCAACAACATCCCAAAAAATGATGGCTTATCTCATAGTCATCAACATGACAGATACAGTTACAACCATAGCTTGTGCTGTATGGACTTCAACTCATTCAGATGCATTCAACTTTCCAGCGTGATACTTGTTCAAAGCAGACAAAGGTTATTGCTGCCTCGAGGGTATCTTGTGACCCTGAGCTGGCATACAAGAGTGCCTCCATTCAATGGGAAGAAATGGACTGTGTAATCAGTGTTAAATGTCTACTACGGCCGTAATGGTCTGGCTGTGAACCTGCTGGAACCCTGACGTTGATGTGCTGCATATTCATGCAGACATGCCTCCCACCATATGGACACATTAGCTCAGGCCGTGCCAATGCCCTCTAATCCTCAACTCTATGCCTGATCTTTCAGGTTCACTGGAGCCCAGCTGGCATCAACAAGACACCAAAATGAATCTATATGTTAAGAAACTGCATGGCCCTGGGTAATTCATTAATTTCTAAGCAACTTGAAGCTGTCAGCGAGTGCATTTAGTGTCATCACGTTTCCTAAATTGTCCAGTTTCCTTTAAGGATTAAAGTAGGGCCAACTGCTATAAGTATTTAAAACTGATTCTAATTCAATATGGTGCATAGGCTATTTTTGCTACTTTACACACTATCACAAAACCTTACACCAAACCAGAAAACTCTTCAAACTCATAAAAAAATTGTGTTTTTGCATCAATACAGAGTACAAAACGTAATTTGAATAAGCACACAAAGCACCAACTACACACTGTTAGTACAAATCAAAAACACTTGTGTTCAGGGTGTCGTGTCTTTGGCATCATTAAAATGAAGACTGTTATTTTATCAAATCAATTATCTGTAAATGTTATTACGTGATTGAACTAATCATCTAAATGTAATTAACTACGAAGTCGGGTTACCAAGGAAAATCTTCAGATTACAAAGTTATCATTTTCCTAATATAACTCTTCAAGAATTATAATATCAGATCAATTATTCTTTACCTCACGTTAGTCTCATTCCAAACGTTGTAAATTGTTGGTTATCTGCACGAACCCAGCCTTTACTATGAATCATCCATACATAATTTATTTACTAACTAACGAAACAATCACTGAAATGCATAAACAAACAACACAGTGGATATTGTTACAAGGAAATGATAGGGGAGGTTCCCTAGTGGGCTAAACCGATATGACAGCATGGTGGACAATGGGAAGTGGGTGTGGCCTTAAAAAGGCTGGGAAAACAAACGGAGTCAATACACAGTTGATAATTATATTAATTGAAATGCTAATCCTGTGCGCATGAACGCTGACTCATTCAGGAATAATTGCAATCAATATATTTACACCCAGTCTGTCGTCCTGATCTCTGTTGGAATCGTCCGTCCTTCTGTTGGAGAGTCAGTTCATCATCGTCTCTCTCTCTCTGCCTCCCTGAAGATCAAGTATTTCGTGGTTAGAATGGGTACTTCAGAGTACCATTCAGAAATGTTCTCATAGAACAGATATTTTGGCGGTTGTCGGTCTTCGCATCCTAGGTTAACATTTTCTAGCTGCAACTAGTAATTAGTATCTAATATTTGCTCTTATTCTGTCGGAATCGATAGTCTCAGAGTTGAACCATTTCCAACCATGTAGCCAATAATCCACATGGTATGGTTAGGATTTCAACAACCATTGTAACCTTAGAGGACAGTGAGGTTTTTGTGGTCTAAACTCAACCTGTGCCCCTCGGTGTCCATCAAGGTACGCATGGTCGGAAGAGAATTTCCTCAGGAGTTTTTATTTTATTTGTAACAGTAGACAAGTGCGGTTCCATGATGCCAGATCATGTCTATGTTCACGGGGCGGGCCAATTAAATTAAAGGTTTAACATCACCTTACATAGTTTCATCTTTACTTTATTTTATACAATAATTAGATGCAAACCCCATAATTGAGAAATGTACATATTCAGAGATATAGTCATGTGTGTTTCCTGTCATCTCTGAGGTAACAAAATGAAACACACTCCTCATACACATCCCTTAAGTGTCCACGGACCATTCCCACAAGTTGACATTTTGTATCAAATCCCCATTTTTGTTCTCTCTGTGTCTCTTTCTGCATGGACAGGGGGAGAGAGTCTCCTCCAGGAATTTATGACCTGATATAACAGAACCTGGGTGTAGAAGAGAGAGAGAGGAGGAAGGCATTAGCTATACCCAAAAAGGGCCAGGTCATGACAAGGGCATAGCAGTTTGCAAGAAAGTTTTGTCATACATGTAGTAAACACACATACACGCAGGTATTCAAATGTGCGTAGCCTAGCAAGCCAGTATAGCTAGCCCGATATCTTGCTATCAATTAAAAAATTAAAAGAAACTGAAAATTTGTAGGTGCATATGAAGCCCCTAAATAAGATCTGGTGCAACCAATTACCTTCAGAAGTCACATACTTAGTTAAATAAAGTCCAGCTGTGTGCAATCTAAATGTCACATGATCTGACACATGACCTCAGTATATATTTAACAGTTCTGAAAGGCCCCAGTGTCTGCAACACCACTCAGCAAGGGGAACCACCAAGCAAACAGCACTATGAAGACAAAGGAGCTCTCCAAACAGATCAGGGACAAAGTTGTGGAGAATTACAGATGAAGGTTGGGTTATAAAAAAATATCTGAAACTTTGAACATCCCATGGAGCACAACAAACCTGCCAAGAGAGGGCCGCCCACCAAAACTCACAGACCAGGAAAGGAGGGTATTAATCAGAGTCAACAAAGAGACCAAAGATAACCCTGAAGGAGCTGCAAAGCTCCACAGCGGAGATTGGAGTATCTGTCCATCGGACCACTTCAACTTCTTCGATATAGGGGGCGCTCTTTTAATTTTTGGATGAAAAACGTTCCCATTTTAAAAAAAGATATTTTGTCACGAAAAGATGCTCCACTATGCTTATAATTGACAGCTTTGGGAAGAAAACACTGACGTTTCCAAAACTGCAAAGATATTGTCTGTGAGTGCCACAGAACTGATGTTACAGGCGAAACCCAGATAAAAATCCAATCAGGAAGTGCCGCATTTTTTGTAACCGCCTCATTCCAATGACTCCTTATATGGCTGTGAAGGAGCTAGGAGTCAGCTTACGTTTTCCACGTTTTCCCGGCGGTGTCTACAGCATTGTGACGTATTTGGAGGCATATCATTGGAAGATTGACCATAAGAGACTACATCTACCAGGTGGTGGTGTCCTCCGTTGCAATTATTGTGTAATCTCCAGCTGCAGTATTTTTCCGTTTGCTTCTGATGAGAAGCCAACTGCCACCACTGATAGATTATCGAATAGATATGTGAAAAACACCTTGAGGATTGATTCTAAGCAACGTTTGCCATGTTTCTGTTGATATTATGGAGCTAATTTGGAAAAAAGTTTGGCGTTGTAAGTGACTGCATTTTCCGGTATTTTTCTTAGCCAAACGTGATGAACAAAACGGAGCTATTTCATCTACAGAAATAATCTTTTTGGAAAAACTGAACATTTGCTATCTAACTAAGAGTCTCGTCATTGAAAACATCCGAAGTTCTTCAAAGGTAAATTATTTTATTTGAATTGCTTTTCTTGTTTTTGTGAAAATGTTGCCTGCTGAATGCTAGGCTTAATGCTATGCTAGGCTATCAATACTCTTACACAAATGCTTGTGTAGCTTTGGTTGAAAAGCATATTTTGAAAACCTGAGATGACAGTGTTATTAACAAAAGGCTAAGCTTGTGTTTCAATATATTTATTTCATTTCATTTGCGATTTTCATGAATAGGAAACGTTGCGTTATGGTAATGAGCTTGAGGCTATGATTACGCTCCCGGATACGGGATTGCTCGTCGCTAGAGGTTAAGCCGTACAACTCCACAGAGCTGGGCTTTACGGAAGAGTGGCCAGAAAAAAAGCCATTATGTAATGGTTATGATAGACAGATTTTCTCTGCGATTATCTCCAAGGAAGGGTCTCGCATCCCCGGATTTCCTCCCAGGTCCAATTCACTTCACGCTGCTTGGTCCTTGATTGGTGGGATATTCTTCCATGGTTGCTATGGTAGACGGACCAAGGCGCAAACGTGATTCGTGTTCCACATCTTATATTGGTGAAACGTAAAAAAAACAATAAACAAACAATGACCGTGAAGTAACAGCACGCACATCAGCACTCAACAAAACAATATCCCACAAATGCAGGTGGGAACAGGGACACCGTAAGTATGATCCCCAATTAGAGACAACGAATATCAGCTGCCTCTAATTGGGAATCATACTTACATTTACATTTAAGTCATTTAGCAGACGCTCTTATCCAGAGCGACTTACAAATTCTGACATCCAGTGGAACAGCCACTTTACAATAGTGCATCTAAATCATTAAGGGGGGGGGGGGGGTGGTGAGAAGGATTACTTATCCTATCCTATCCTAAGAGCACCAACATAGAAATGCATCGACTAGAACACCCCAGAGAACCAAAGGCTCTCTATGGTCAGGGCATGACACATTGTTAAAGAAAAAAATAATAAGTAAACACGTTTGGTGTTCGCAAAAGGCATATGGAAGAAGCTAAAATGTAGCTTTTTGTCCATCAAGGAAAATGCTATGTCTGGCGCAAACCCAACACCTCTCATCACCCTGAGAATACCATCCCCACAGTGAAGCATAGTGGTGGCATCATGCAGCGGGGATGTTTTTCTTCGGCAGGGACTGGGAAACTGGTCAGAATTTAAGGAATGATGGATGGCGCTAAATACAGGGACATTTTTGAGGGAAACGTTTCAGTTTTCCAGAGATTTGAGACTTGGACAGAGGATCACCTTCCAGCAGGACAATGACCCTAAGTATACTGCTAAAGCAACACTTGAGTGGCTTAAGGGGAAACATACATGTCTTGGAATGGCCTAGTCAAAGCTCAGACCTCAATCCAATTGAGAATCTGTGGTATGACTTAAAGATTGCTGTACACCAGCGTAACCCATCCAACTTGAAGGAGCTGGAGCAGTTTTGCCTTGAAGAATGGGCAAAAATCCCAGTGGTTAAATGTGCCAAGCTTATAGAGACATACCCCAAGAGACTTGCAGCTGTTGTTGCTGCAAAAGGTGGCTCTACAAAGTATTGAATTTGGGGGGCTGAATAGTTATGCTTGCTCAAGTTTTCCGTTTTTTTTGTCTTATTTCACAATAAAAAATATTTTGCATCTTCAAAGTGGTAGGCATGTTGTTATAAATCAAATGATACAAACCCCCCAAAAATAATTCAAGGTTGTAAGGTAACAAAATAGGAAAAATGCCAAGGCGGTGAATACTTTTGCAAGCCACTGTAAACCATCATCCAGTTATCTGAATAGTAAGGATGGCTATAAGATCAGTGAAATGGTGGAGAATGTATGACAAACTACCAGAGCACGAGGATGGTGTGTCTCACAAGAACTGTTACTGGAAATGGAAAAATCTGCAGCATACCGTAAGAACAGCTGCAGGTATAGACAGTCAGCTGCAGAAACAAATCCAGTCAAAAATGTATAAAAACCGAGCACTTCCAGAAAGCATTTTTGGATTTGACACTGTACTTAGCATCTAGGAATCTGCCATTCTGGGGGAAGTCACTCAATCTTGATGATGTGCATAATGGACATTACCTAGGCTTCCTTGAACTGTTGTCAATTTTTGACCCGCTATTATGTGAGCGCTTTTTGTCCCTGACTTTTTGTCGGGACAAAAAGAAAGGAGCACGACTGACTCATTGCCTCAGCCTTGAGAGCCAAAATGAGTTCATAGGAATATGTGTTCAAAGGGTTTTGAAAACAATACTTTATGAAAGAGAAGATGCAATTTATTACACGGTTATATGTGATGCAACTCCAGACATTTCCCATTCTGAGTAAAATGTATTATTGGTGAGACATGTACACAAAGATAAAGTTCAGGGAACAGGTGAATGTGAAATAATTGAGTGTTTTCTTGAATTTTAAGGCTTTTTCTCAAAAGACAGGCAGTGAATATTCTGAAATGATTTTGAGTGCATTGGAAGGGCGTGCTGGGGTCAAGGCTATGATAATGGTGCAAATATGTCAGGGAAAGTGAAGAGCATTCAAGCACACATACTGCAAAAAAATCTACCTGCCACATACTCACCGTGTGTCTCCCATACTCTTAATCTTGTGGGTGTACATGCAGCTCAGTCGTGCCAAGAAGTATCAACCTTTTTTTGGCTGTGTGAAACGTCTTTACAATCTTATCAGTGCCAGCCCAGAGTGATGGGCCATTCTCAAGGAAAAGACTCGCTGCTGTCTTATCCGCCTTTCAGACATGCAATGGTGTGCGAGTATTGCTGCGGTCCGACCAGTGGTAACTCATTTACTGTATTTCATCAATGCCTTAGAAATGCTTCTTGCTACCTTTTTTTCTACCTGCTGCCTGGCCAACGAAATCAAATCTGAGGCAAAAGGTCTGAAAAGCTACTTCATGTCTTTCAAAGCAATCTTCCTGCTCACTTTCTGGGTAGAATTGTTGCAGTGTACTGAGAACAGAAGCCTAATTCTTCAGTCAGGAAATATTTCTCTGGACACTGAAGCAGCTCACATTAAGGCATTACAGGAAGAAACACAGGCTCTGCATAATCAATGGGACACTCTTCTGGCAGAAGCCTCCATGGTGTAACTCCTAAATTTCACAGTGAACAGAGGAGCCGCCAGAATAAAAAAAATGTTTTCCTGATGAGACTAAAGATGACAAAGCAAATGAACAGCTTAGTATATTCAGAGCATTTCGCGTTCAGAGCACACACTGGACGCTCTGGCCAATAAGTAGGGTTGTTCTGAAAGCTCTGACCTCACAACTAGAGTCAAACACCCAGGATAACTGGTTAACATTAGCTAGCTACTTCCAGACACATAATGAGAGAACACCCCACTCTGACCATGTTACTCGCCCTCGCAGAGCTGGTCATGTTATCCAGAGCGTTGGTGACTGTAACTGGCAACAAGTGAATTAAGCTTTGTTGCTGACGTTTACTGACACCAGACATATTCAATGGGTGCTGAGCGTTAAATAATCCATCAGTTATTCTGCACTCTAGCACACTAAGATGAGAGTCTTTTGTTAAGAAATGGAGCTAGATAGCTAGTTTCGTAAACAGTGAATCCCAATGCATGCATTAACATTATTTTGCGAGCCAGCCAGCTAACGTTAGTTAGCTAACAGTACACTTTAACTTGAATTGAAAATACTTTTGTCAAAATTAGAGTTGAGTCCTCTGTTAAGACATGTAGCTACAGTTACACACTTTGGGGCGGCAGGGTAGCCTAGTAGAGCGTTGGACTAGTAACCGGAAGGTTGCAAGTAGAGCTGTAGTGATGAACAGCATTCTCACATAGATTTTCCTCTTGTCCAGATGGGTTAGGGCAGTGTGCAGTGTGGTTGATATTGCATCGTCTGTGGACCTATTTACGTGTGTAGTTTCCTGTTTTTATATATTGGGACATTGCTTTTCAACAGTAAATGTAAAACAATAGCTGGAGGAGGTCTTTAATAAGTGTGCATGGAGTTATTTCTGTTCAATGTCACATCAATGTCCTGGGACACTAGGTCTGATATCAGGGAAGCATAGGAGTGTTCGGCGACACTACCAGAATACATGTCATATAATGCAAATGTAACTTTGAAAAACGTTTGATGCGAATTACTGCTCTTTCCTTGTACTGCCTGCTGTTCAAGTTCAGTGCTCGTTGAGAGGCATCAAATCGTTTAGCCATTTGTGATCCGTTTCAGAAATCTGGGCATATGACTAACGTCACGACTTCACAGGACCAGCTTTCAATAACAGTGCTGTCCTGAATACAGCTGCTGGTACCGACACAGCTCTGTCTTTTGTGGCAAAAGCAGTCTGGACTGGTTGAATCCGAGTGGGAAGGATTATTTTGAGTGTTTCAGTCTGCTGTGAATCATAATAATCCATACACAGTAAAGAATCTACAGTTAAAATGCCGACATAGTTACATGTTGTCTCAACTGTATCAAAAAGTTGTTTTCATGCTAGCTATTTGTAGCTATATAGCTATCTAGACAGTTGCATACAGGTAACATTATAGTCAGCTAGCTAGCTGAGCTGGCCAGTTGCATTCAGCTGTTAATGTTGATTGCTGATGTGCTTAGCCTTGCATGATATGATGATGATGTTTGTCATGTTTAAAAAAAATAGCCACTGTTGTGTGAATGCTAATCGATTAGCAAGCTAATCAAACCTCCTGTTAAACCTGCAATATGTAACTTTTTGTATTTTTTGTAATGTTCAAAAGCTCCAATAACTCACTAGGGGTTATCCAATGTCATGCAACAGTAACAATAGTGTGCCCCTAGCCTGCCAGAGAACCGCTGTATTCACTGGTATTCATTTTCTGACCAAGCTGCAACTACTCCTCCATCTAAGCCAGAGGAACAGAGACACTTGGAGAGCAGACAGGCAAAAGGGGAAAGCGATAGAGCCTGGGCCAAGACAAGAGTAAGCCTTGGATTTGCGTTTACACAGCGGAGAGAACCAAGGGAGTTGAAGGGATTCACAACTGACCCAGAATTAGAATGTGTTATGAAAAGGTAAGACATAGCTAGCTAGATAATATATCTTGATAGATAAGTGAAATGTTGCTATTTAGTTTTTTCAGCTATGTGTTCAATAGTTCGTATTAGCTAACTAGCTAATGTTAGCAAGTAGCTTGTGAGTAGACTGGGACATCGGTTTGTTTAATTTGAAAATAAGATGTCGCTTCACTAGTTAGTCTTATGTGTATAACATTACTTGACCTTGTGTCACATTTCTGATGTCTGGTCTGAAAACCATGCTGATATTGGCTAGCTAGCTGACAACATTTCAAACAAGTGTACTGGCACGGAATAGCCACAATGCCCAGCTCAGATACACAAGATGAGACAAAATGTGACAGTTTGAGCTTAAAGGTCTCGTTTAAGAACATCTCATGATGTTGGCTGGAGTATTCAAGATGTCAACTTTTGCCAAAGTCTTGCGACGAGACAGATCCATTTATCCATTCAAAGAACAGTGCCCTAACATTGTGTTCAGCTTAGCAGCTAGCTATTTTGCTGTACATAGCTAGCCTGGCTTGCTGACATTTCTGACAAGTCAAAATCTGTACCCTGTTTCTGGTGCATTTATTTAATGACACTCATTTGCTACAACTTTGTTTCATTGTGTCATCAAGGAAAAGTAAAGGGGCAATGTTATCAGGGAAAGTTTCTCAACTGCACATCTCTTGGTCTTGATCTGAATGCCCTGTCTTTAGTCAGCTAGTGTACAACACATTCTAAAACTAGCTAATTCTCTCTGATCTAGGTCAGGATTGATCAACTCCAGTCCTCGAAGGCTTGATCGTGAAACATTTTTGCCCCAGCCCCATGTAACACATGACTCCAATAATCAAATAATCATGGTATTAAGTTTAAAATGCAATTAGTTTAATCAGGTGTGATAGTTAATTATATATACAAAATACTCACCAAATATTATTCTTTCAGCTAAAGGTGACTTTACAATAACAACTCCCGAAGTTGAAGTGCCTACATAAAACTGCAAAGGACAACACCAACATCCCACAACTTCAGAGAGCAGTGTTGACAAGAATGGGCTCTCAATTGGGGCTACTTTAAAAAAAAAATATATATATATATATATATATATATATATATAAATAGGCAGGTCAGCCTACCAGGGAAGAGTGGGTTAACTGCCTTGTTCAAGGGCAGAACAACAGATTTGTAACTTGTCAGCTCGAAGATTCGATACAGTAACCTACCTGCCTATTGGTTAGAGAATGAATGAATGATCCTGAGATGACATGACCCAAGACCAAAGACTCCCTGAAGTGCCAGCACTAACAACGGCTGAGCACAACAACTTCTAGGAGACGTTGCCACACAACACAAGGTGTAGTAAGCAAACCTTTGAGCTGGGAATGACCAGAGCTTTCCCTGTTGTCAGACTTGATGTTTCCAAGGAAGTGTGGAAACCTACTTAGAATTTTTGCCTACAACCAAACATATAAATCATATAAGGTAAGTTTGTGTGGGCAACAATAAACTTGTGTGAGTTTTATCTAGCAAATAGTCATCATTATTGTACTTTTGGAATGGTTTTAGAATTATTTACTAAACTTTTCTCGTCCAAAATAACAAAAGCACAGTGTAAGGGAAACATAATTTCAGTATTATATCAAAATATCACCCAGACCAAGGAACAGTACAAGTACAGTGTAGTTGTGGAAAGTGTTATGTAAACATACTTAGTAATAGATACAGTGGGGCAAAAAAAGTATTTTGTCAGCCACCAATTGTGCAAGTTCTCCCACTTAAAAAAATGAGAGAGGCCTGTAATTTTCATCATAGGTACACTTCAACTATGACAGATAAAATGAAGAAAAAACCCCCCCAGAAAATCACATTGTAGGATTTTTAATGAATTTATTTGCAAATTACGGTGGAAAATAAGTATTTGGTCACCTACAAACAAGCAAGATTTCTGGCTCTCACAGAACTGTAACTCTCCTCTGTCCTCCACTCGTTACATGTATTAATGGCACCTGTTTGAATGTGTTATCAGTATACAAGACACCTGTCCACAACCTCAAACAGTCACACTCCAAACTCCACTATGGCCAAGACCAAAGAGCTGTCAAAGGACACCAGAAACAAAATTGTAGACCTGCTGGGAAGACTGAATCTGCAATAGGTAAGGAGCTTGGTTTGAAGGAATCAACTGTGGGAGCAATTATTAGGAAATGGAAGACATACAAGACCACTGATAATCTCCCTCGATCTGGGGCTCCACGCAAGATCTCACCCCTGGGGTCAAAATGATCACAAGAACGGTGAGCAAAAATCCCAGAACCACACGGTTGGACCTAGCGAATGACCTGCAGAGAGCTGGGACCAAAATAACAAAGCCTACCATCAGTAACACACTACGCTGCCAGGGACTCAAATCCTGCAGTGCAAGACGTGTACCCCTGCTTAAGCCAGTACATGTCCAGGCCCGTCTGAAGTTTGCTAGAGAGCATTTGGATGATCCAGAAGAAGATTGGGAGAATGTCATATGGTCAGATGAAACCAAAATATATATATATATATATATATATATATATTTGTTTTTTAACTCAACTCATCGTGTTTCGAAAACAAAGAATGCTGAGTTGCATCCAAAGAACACCATACCTACTGTGAAGCATGGGGGCTGAAACATCATGCTTTGGGGCTGTTTTTCTGCTAAGGGGCCAGGATGACTGATCCGTGTAAAGGAAAGAATGAATGGGGCCATGTATCATGAGATTTTGAGTGAAAACCTCCTTCCATCAGCACGGGCATTGAAGATGAAACGTGGCTGGGTCTTTCAGCATGACAATGAACCCAAACACACCGCCTGGGCAATGAAGGAGTGGCTTCGTAAGAAGCATTTCAAGGTCCTGGAGTGGCCTCTCCAGATCTCAACCCCATAGAAAATCTTTGGAGGGAGTTGAAAGTCTGTGTTGCCCAGCAACAGCCCCAAAACATCACTGCTCTAGAGAATGTCTGCATGGAGGAATGGGCCAAAATACCAGCAAATACCAGCAGTGTGTGAAAACCAACCAGGAGCAGGATAAGTTCCTCCGCTGGTTCATCTCCACCCAGGTTAGCATCTTGAGCAAGTTCCTCATCTGGCCAGAGTATGCTCACAACACACTCACCGTTCGAGTGTCAGTTCAGGTTCACCCCCACCATGTTTCCTGAACAAGAGGCAGAGGCAGGAGTGCCATCAGCCGAAGCATTAATTTGATCAGAGTGCGATCCACCTTGCTCCACTCCTCTGCCCAACACCAGTTCCAGGCAAACCGGCACCGAAGGCTTCTTCGGCTCATCTGACCGGGTCAACGGGTGCGACTATCCATCCATAATCTTCACATAAGGGTGGCCTCACGGGAAGCTTACTCCACGCTACATAGGGCCATTCAATATCCTGAGTCGCACCCGGGATGGGGGGGGTTAGTAATGTCATGGCTCCACTGGCAAAACCCCGAGGACAAATTATTCCGAATTTCTTTTTCAGGTCACAAGCGTCCCCCCTATCCCAGCGAGGTTAAGTTACCAATAAACTTCTTCTAAACAAGTCAAACAACGTTCCTAATCGATCCTCAGGTAACGTATTATGTAAATAAACTATCAAATTTAAGACAGAGATCACCGGAGATAAAAGACGAAGTTCGCGTACTCACCGGAACGCGCTGCAAACACTGCAGCCAAAATGGGAGCCACTTAGAAAAACTTCAAATTCTAGCTATTTTTTCAAAAAACAAGCCTGAAACTCTTTCTAAAGACGGTTGAGATCTAGTGGAAGCCCTAGGAACTGCAATCTGATAGGACGTCCTTTTATATTTCCATTCCAAGCCATTGTAATCAGTGGTGAGCTGAAAAAAATTTATTCTGGATGGATTGTCCTTGGGTTTTCGCCTGTTATATCAGTTCTGTTATACTCACAGACATTATGTTAACAGTTTTGGAAACTTCAGAGTGTTTTCCATCCAATACTATTATATGCATATCCTAGCTTCTGGGCCTGAGTAGCAGGCAGTTTACTTTGGGCACCTCATTCATCCAAACTTCTGAACACTAGTCTGAAGAAGTTTAATTGTTTAATTGTTTACCATGTGCGTTCCTTTCCTGAATTAGCTTTTGAGACTTTTTCAAGTGTACTGTGATACTGCGGCCACCGTATCTCAGTGAAGTATTATGCTTATCCACCGATTCCTCGTTCGGTCTCTTCTCTGCACCTGGGTCAAACCTCACCATGTCACAGAAATAGATCAATATAGGAAATACCGTTAGGCCGGTAACCGTAAGGTTGCTGGATCAAATCCAGAGCTGACAAGGTAAAAAATATGTCTGTTAAACCCACTCTTCCCCAGCTGCCGATGCCGTGGATGACAATTAAGGCTGCCTCTCGCACCTCTGATTCAGGGTTAAATGTGGAAGACTCATTTCAGTTGAATGCATTCAGTTGTACAACTGACTATGTATCCCCCTTTCCCTTTCTTGGCCAGCCTCTCTTCTTGCAGTCTGGACAGCCCTTTCAAGGTCTTCAAAACAGGTGGCAGAATAATCAGAATTAGTTAGGTAACATAGATAATTAAGATGTCTTAGCTGCATAATATGATTGAACGGTTGAACTCTTGTTATTAAAATGTATCTCTTCGGATTCTGGTGTTGGCAGTTGCACTTCCTCCCTCAGCTTGGCCTCAGTCACCTGGGGCCCAGGGAGGGGAGAAGTTAAGCTTGTCTATCACATGTCCCTGGTGCTATACAGAGTATCAGAAAAAAGACAGGAGGGAACATTGTCTTCATATGTGAATGTCTCTTTACCTATTTTAAACCATGTCAAGAGATGACCTGATTAATGGGGAACCAATTACTTGTCTCCACAATGTCTGTGTGCTAGTCACTCCCTCCTTTGGCCTTGGGGGAGATAAGGTCGGAGAAAAGATGTGTGGGGTAGTGTCTGGAACTAATGTATGTCATCTTTGATGTTGCACCTATCCTGGAATAGTGTGTGACCTAGAGGCTCACTCCCCTCAGTGAACTTGTCCAGGCGCGTAGTCAAGAAGTGGTTTTACTTGAGATGGGAGTGTCTGGAGTTGACAATTGATTTATGCCATGGAATGAGTGTTTTTGTGCAATGACGTACCAGGAATGAGATTGGATCCTCGTCTTAGGGGCCAAAGTCGGAACAATAAGAACAGTTTTCATTGCAAATGCTATCTGGCTGCGGGATACTCCTTTTTCATATATCAAGTTTCACCTTGTGACCCATTCCATACACCTGTTTGTTATGTAGACTAAGATGGCAAATCTTTAATATAAAATATATTCGTATTCGGAGCTGCTCACCACAACGCTTGGGAGTGTTGAGCTGACCAGAGTCATTATTATAGAAGCAATTACTCTATGCGTTCCTGATTAATACATTATATACAGTCAACAATTAGGATACAGTAATATCCTAATTGTTGATTGACCTTGTCTCTCCTCAATATTGATTAGAATTTCCACGACAATTTCTGCAACATCTGTTGACCGCCCCTGAAGATCAGGGTAAACTGTGCACAGGAGATCGGAAATTGGGATCCCAGGGAATACCACACTCATTATTGAGCAGCTGGTCCCGCCTAATGATCTGAGAGGAAGAGTGCACGGGTGGATGCCAGATCCTGAATATAGATTGTCCAAGCTCACCTCTCTCAGTACTATCAATAAGTGATGAAAAAATAAAAACAATAACAAGAGTGTCACACGGGACTAGGTGGGTGAAGGAATCAGACACAGAGATTTCCACTGGGGAAAAGTGCTCTTAACTTCGGCACACAAAATGATAAGCCCAACAATACAGAGCGCGGACAACAGAGTGACAACCCAAAAAACACAGGGTGCCAAGTTAAGAAAATAAATCCACCTCTACCTAAAACGCACACACGTAAAATAAAGACAATCCCGCCCAAAACAAGGGCGGGTCTACCTACTAAAAATAGGGAAGCTAATTAAACCAAACAACAGAAACACAGGTGAAACTAATAAGACAAAACAAACAGACAAATGAAAAAGGGATCGGTGGCGGCCACCGAGCACCGTCCGAACAGGCAGGGGAGCCAACTTCGGCAGAAGTCATGACAAAAAGCTCATGGGTATGCTCAGAGCGAGGTCTTCCTTAAGATGGCCACAGCTGGGGTAACTAGCAGGACTGAGTTGAGTTGTTAAGAGTGTTCTTTAAATGAGGTATCCTTGGACATGATTGTTAATTAACCAGTTGTGGGCTACCAAAAGTCCAGATCCGTGGTACTGGGTTGATCACAGTAGGACTGGTGAGGTTAATGTATTGAGCGAGGAATTAGAGTGCAGGTGACGCCTTGCCAGGGCATCTGGCTTGGTGAAGTTAAAATTAAAACTTGTAATGTTTTGAAAAAACAAAGTAACAGGTATGCCCTGGGTTACTATTGGAATATATTATTGTGAGTGTTTTGTTATTCCTGGCACCGGAGGTGGAGGTTAGAATATACGCAAGATTAGGCAAGATTGGATTTTTGAGGATCGTGTTACGCAATTACATAGACACAGGTTCTCAGTAGGTAGTTTTGCACATTTGGATAGACATAGGAGAATCTGTACCACAGTAATCGCAGCAGGTGATATTCCAGTGGTAAAACAACACCCCATTTTGAGACCACTAATTAGGCAATCATTTTGATAGTGTTATGGGTTACCCTGTTCATATAGACAGAGTTTTAAATTTAAAAACAGCGCTCCTCCCTATTCTGCTCCTCACAATCTTTACCCAGTGCTGCCGATGCATGTAGCTACAGCTGTCGACCTCCCTCTCTGGCCTCCGCCTGATCCAAACAACCCAGTGGACGCCCTAGCTCTGCACTCTGCTGTGTCTCCTCCCCCAACTCCACAGCTCACTCCTGTGCCTCCCCTCCCGTATTATTCTCCCCTAGCAGCAGCGGTGGACAAACTGCTCTCTGGACTGGTTATTCTGGGTGCAACGTTAACTCCAAAACCAACCAGAAATGGTGCAGCTGGAGGAGCCAGAGCAGCAGGTAGGAAGAGCAACATCCCCTTCTCACAACAACCATCCCCTGCCACCGCGGTGGAGGATGATGATGACTGCAGTCATACGTCCTCTCAGAATGGAGCAGCAGCTCCCCTACTCTCTTCCCCTCTGCTCAAGAGCCGCCAATGATCCACCATATGATCCAGCACCAGATACATATCAACAGTATCCTCTGATGTCATGTCCGAACCCTCAGCCACGACCAGCTGCAGGCCACTCTGATTTGGCTGCCTGGCAACCAATCATGTACATCCAGAGGATATGGAGACACAATGAAATTAAAGACATTGTTGAGGATCTGCCTGACCCCATCAACGGTTAAGTTTGCAGCAGAAATTAGGGTTCTGGTAGGACAGTACCAGTCATCTGCAGCTGAGATAGCCCATGTCTGTAAGAAGAAACTGGAGCTTAGGTGGGCTGATGTAGAAGGGGACTTTTATTACAACCAGCTCTGGGCTAAGAATGGCCTATATCAGGACAAACTGGTGGCTGTGTTGGGAAGAATAGGAGCACTGTTTCCTCCTCAGAGAATGCACCATGGCGAAGGATGAGCACTTGGAAGCGTATCGAAGGAGACTGGAAACCTGTTTCAGGCTGCACAGCGGCATCAGACCTAATGAACTTGCATATGGAGATCTATTGGACGCCCTGGTGAGGGGCCTGACACCAGACCTGGAGAAAGCAGTGAGAACCACCTGTATCAGTAACCCCTGGTCACTGTGGTACAACATTACAAACATGCTGAGCGACGACAATGTGCTCAGAGGGATGTAGAAAAAGTGAAGACTCAGAAAGTTGCCCAGCTGACATTCTACCAGGGGCAGGTGCCTGCTGGAGTGGGAGGTCGTGCAAGTGGAAAAGAAAAACTTGGAATTTGCTTCACCTGTGGCAAGCCAGGCCATTTCGCAGCACAATGCAATCAAGCCCAGCAGCTGAGGGGAAGAGGCAGGGGCGGACCAAGAGGCAGAGGAGCCCCAAGGGGGGCCTTTCAAGGAGGAGATCCACCCGGAGGACAAGGACTGTGGTATCCCCTTGCTCAACAGCCATGGCAGCCGCCACCCAACCTATGGCCAGGGCCACCCCCATAGGGGGGCCCAATGCCACTGTGAGGACCACAAGGGGGGCCCACAGTACAGAGGCCAATCTGGGCAATGGGAGATGGGTCCACTTGCACAGATGACCCTGTACAATCCAGGACAAGAACAGGAGGAAGAATACTGACATGCTGAAGAGACAGGGACAAATAAGGTAGAATTGTCAGAGCAACCAGAGCATTTGTTTTTAAAGAGTCACACCCTTCCCAGAGTAGAGCCCACCATGGAGGCTTGCGTCAATGGTGAGTCAATAATATTTATTGTTGATACTGGGGCTCCCATGTCTGTCATTAACTGCAAGCTGATGACAAAACCTCCCATGTCTAGTGAAACAGTCAAAACTGTAGTGGCTTCAGGCCTCCCATTCAGAGAGCATATAACTATGCCTCTGCCTGTCTCCTTTTGTGAGGATAAGTGTCAACATCAATTTCTCTACTCTGACCACTGTCTGGCAATCTGATGGGCAGGGACGTCCTGTGTAAACATAACGTGGCCAAACCGGTTTAACCTCTTACATCTATGGGGGCGCTATTTCATTTTTGGATGAAAAACGTTCCCGTTTTAAACAAGATATTTTGTCACAAAAAGATGCTTAACTATGCATATAATTGATAGCATTCGAAAGAAAACACTCTGACGTGTCCAGAAATACCAAGATATTCTCTGTGCGTGCCCTAGAACGTGAGCTTCAGGCAAAACCAAGATGAGATGGCATCCAGGAAATGACAAGGATTTTTGAGGCTCTGTTTTCCATTGTCTCCTTATATGGCTGTGAATGCGAGAGGAATGAGCCTGCCCTTTCTGCCGTTTCCCCAAGGTGTCTGCAGCATTGTGACGTATTTGTAGGCAGATCATTGGAAGATTGACCATAAGAGACCACATTTACCAGGTGTCCGCCCGGTGTCCTGCGCCGAAATTGGTGCGCAAAAGTCACCTGCCAGTATTTTTCCATGCGATACAGAGAGGAAAGCAAGCTTCCACGAACTGCATATCAATGAAGAGATATGTGAAAAAACACCTTGAGGATTGATTCCAAACAACGTTTGCCATGTTTCGGTCGATATTATGTAGTTAATCCGGAAAAAGTTTTACGTTGTAGGTGACTGAATTTTCGGTTCGTTTCGGTAGCCAGACGCAATGTAGAAAACGGAACAATTTCTCCTACACACAGACGCTTTCAGGAAAAACTGCGCATTTGGTATGTAACTGAGAGTCTCCTCATTGATAACATCAGAAGCTCTTCAAAGGTAAATGATTTTATTTATTTGGTTATCTGGTTTTTGTGAAAATGTTGCGTGCTAAATGCTACTCAAAATGCTATGCTAGCTTTGCATACTCTTACACAAATTAGTCAATTTCTATGGTTCAAAAGCATATTTTGAAAATCTGAGATGACAGTGTTGTTAAGAAAAGGCTAAGCTTGAGAGCAGACGCATTATTTTCATTTTATTTGCGATTTTCAGAAATCGTTAACGTTGCGTTATGCTAATGAGCCTGAGGCTTTAGTCACAAACCCGGATCCGGGATGGGGAGTTTCAAGAAGTTAACCGTTATTCCTGAAGAGGGGGTGCAATTGATGTTAAAATGTCTGAGTTTTGTGACTGGTATTACGAATGGGATGTTGATAATGATGCCCAATATGTCACGCCCTGGTCTATATTTATTATGTTTATCTTCTATTTATTGGGTCAGGCCAGGGTGTGACATGGGTTTATTTGTGGTGTGTTTCGTCTTGGGGTTGTGTGGGGTGTATAGCATAGTCTATGGCTGCCTGAGGCAGTTCTCAATCAGTCAGGTGATTATCGTTGTCTCTGATTGGGAACCATATTTAGGCAGCCATATTCTTTGAGTGTTTTCGTGGGTGATTGTTCCTGTCTCTGTGTCTTCACCAGATAGGACTGTTTAGGTTTTCACGTTTCCGTTTTGTTGTTTATGTATTGTTCGTGTTTTTTCGTTCTTCAATAAATATGTCTCAAAAGTACCACGCTGCATTTTGGTCCGATCCTCCTTCAACAGAAGAAAGCCTTTACAGAATCACCCACCACAACAGGACCAAGCGGCGTGGTAACAAGCAGGTGCAGCGAAAGGAGGAATGGACATGGGAGGAAGAATTGTTCGGAGAAGGACCCTGGGATCAGCCTGGAGAATATCGCCGCCCCAATGAAGAACTGGAGGCGGAGAGAGCTGAGAGGCGCTGGTATGAGGAGGCAGCGCGGTGACGCGGATGGAAGCCCGAGAATCAGCCCCCAAAATATCTTGGGGGGGGGCTCAGGGAGAGTGTGGCAGAGTCAGGAGTCAGACCTGAGCCCACTCTCCCTGTTTATCGTGAGGAGCCAAGGAGGAGACCAGAACCAGAACCGTTGTTGGAGGTGAGCGAAGCAGAGACTGTGAGGAGTTACTGGGGAAATTGGAGGAGAGAGAAATGAGGGAGTTGCTGTGTTGGTGCTTTTTGCATGGAATTCGCCCGCCGGAACGTGTCAGGGATTTGATGGCACCTGGGTCAGCGCTCCATACTCTTCCTGAGGTGCGTGTTAGTCGGCTGGTGACGTTGGTGCCAGCCTCATGCACCAGGCCTCCTGTGCACATCCCTAGCCTTGCACGTCCTGCGCCAACACTGCTCTCAAGATCTCCAGTACGCCTTCACGGTCTAGCCCATCCTGTGCCACCTCCACACACCAGTCCTCCGGTGGCAGCTCCCCGCACCAGGCTTCCTGTGCGTGTCCTCGGCCCAGTACCACCAGTGCCAGCACCACGCATCAGGCCTACAGTGCGCCTCGCCTCTCCAGCGCTACCGGAGCCTTCCTCCTCTCCTGCGCTGTCTGAGCCTCTCGCCTCTCCAGCGCTGCCGGAGTCTCCCGCCTGTTCAGCGCAGCCAGAGTCTTCCGCCTGTTCAGCGCTGCCGGAGACTTTCTCCTCTACAGCGATACCAGAGTCTCCCGCCTGTTTAGCGCAGCCAGAGCCTTCCTCCTCTCCTGCGCTGCTGGCGCCTCCTGCCTGTTTAGCGCAGCCAGAGCCTTCCTCCTCTACAGCGCTGCTGGAGTCTCCCGCCTGTTTAGCGCAGCCCTAGCTGTCAGTCTACATGGAGCAGCCAGACTTTACACAATATTGCTTGTTTTCTCAATGAATAAAACCCATTGGGGCCCTGAGGGCAGTTTCATGTCTGAAGCAGCCTTACATTGCACCTCCCATTTTTCACCATTAACAAGAGATCTCCATTATGTGAAACAATGGCTCTGTGCTACATTACAGGATGAATCAGTACTATGTGAAGGTTTATACTGTAGCAGTGATCTCTGTGCTTTAGGGGTTAATCTAACCCTTCCACAGAAATAGCTCTACCTGTTTGAGGATAGTGTACCACATGTGTCCCTGGCGAATCAGGGTAGAATGGGCGCATACTGGTATGTGGATGAAATGCTTGGTTGATGATATTGACTTGGAGATGCGCCCTGATGGGTCAACTTATTCACCAAGCACACAAGTTGTTACCCACCCAGTTTTCTACCAATATTATGTTGTTGAGTGAAGACTCACCGCTCCTGAGAGGGGTCCCTGAATGCCTATGGGCAAGGGACAAGTATGATTTTGGGAGAATGAAGGGAACTAAGTAAATGGTAGTCACTCCGAAAGATACCAGGTGCCCATTTAGAGCACAGTATCCACTCAGTAGGGAGGGAATAGCAGGTATTACCCATGTTCATGCATCTATGTTAGCTAATGGTGCTTTAATTCCCTGTCCAGAATCACCCTGTAACACCCCTAACTTGCCTGTTGGAAAACCTTCAGGTGACTGGAGATTTGCCCAGGACTTAAGGCCTTTGAACGATGCAGTTTTTTCCCGTGCCTCTATGGTTCCTCATGTTACTACTCTGTTGGGGGCGGTACCACCCACAGCAAAGTGGTTTTCTATTATTGATTTGGCTAATGCGTTTTTCAGTATTCCTGTGGCACTAGAATCTCAGTTCTGGTACACCTTCACAATTCTCAATAAGAGATGTACATGGACAGTGGGGTACGTGGAATCCCCCCATATCATTTTTCAGCGGCTTTAGCACAACATCTGGAGGATTTTATACCCCCTGAGGACAGCACTCTGATTCAGTGTGTGGATGATTTGTTGTTGTGCACCAGCTCAATGGAAGCTTGTGAAACTGATACTCGTGCTCTGTTGTTGATATTTCTCGTTGAGAATGGCCACAAAGTTTCAAAGAAGAAGTTATAGTTGGTTTCACAAACAGTCAACTATCTAGGTCATGACATTCCTCCCTATGGCAGGCAGCTGTGTACAGAGAGGATACAAGCTATTCTCTCCGTCCCACAGCCGGTTACTAAATAACACATGATGTCATTGACTGGTATGGCGTGATTACCTGACCATGCTGAGGTGGTGCACCCGCTTTCTGATCTTATTTTTGGCTATGAATGACAAAATTAAGTGGACACCGGAGGGACTGACTGCTCTGACCAGACTAAAACAACTCATGACTACTTCTCCCTGTTTGGGACTCCCTGACCATTCTAGACCTTTGAACCTCTTTGTTTGTGAGGAAAAATGGGATCATGGAGGAAAGCAGCGACCTGTTGGGTATTATTCCAAACAGCTGGAGTGTGTGGCAAGAGATCTGGTTTGTTGTTTAAGAGATGTGGCTGCTGCTACTGAAGCTTTTGACTTGTGCAGACTTTTTTGCCATGTGTGAACTCACTGTACACGTGCCTCATGCTGTACATGTTCTTATTTCACAGGTAGAGACGGCCCATCTAACACCATCTTGGCTGCTCCATTATCAGAATGTTCTTCTGACAATGTCTCATGTGACCGTGAAGAGGTGCACTGTGTTACTGCTACTTTGTTGCCTACCGAGGACAATGGAGAGCCGCACGTCTGTGTTTCTCTGGTGGAGCTTGTATCTAAACTAAGGTCATATTTAACTGATGTCCCTTTGCAAAATGCTGATTTGGAACTGTTTGTAGATGGCTCAGCGCTCTAAAGAAGGAGAACCATTGGTTGCATATGTGGTCAGTACTGCCTCAACCACACTGGAAAGTGCTAAATTACCCTCCCACCTTTCTGCTCAAGCAGCAGAACTGTTTGCACTCACCAGAGCTTGCATATTAGCTCAAGGCAGTCTGCTACTATCTATACAGATAGCAGATATGCCTTTGGTGTGGTATATGATTTTGGTACTCTGTGGAATCAGCGGGGCTTCTTGGCCTCTGGTAAGACAATCTCTCATGCAAAACTTGTTGATAACGTACTAAAGGCTATTTTGCTCCCTGCTGAAGTTCTGAAGAGCCTCGCTCATACTAATTCTTCTGACCCAATCTCCAAAAGTAATGATATGGCTGACTTGGCAGCTAAGGCAGCGGCTATCTCCATGGAGGCCCCTGTGTTACAGATGGTTTCAATTCCCGCTCATAACATTTTCTCTCTTACTGATATAACTGACTCACAATCCTCTGTAGGTCCTGTTGAGTTGAGGAAGTGGAAAAAACAATGTACATATGACCAGGTGCAGAAACTCTGGCTGGGCCTGGCTGGGCTACCAGTCCTACCACATTCTTGTTTCCCCTACTTAACTAAGTTGTCACATGGTGATGATCATGTGTCAAAGATGGGAGTGCTTGATTTTGTAAATACATTTTGTATGACCAACAACATGCTTTAAAAAAATAAAGTAATATCCTGATTGGTGATGGACTTCTCTCTTCTCATTATTGATTAGAATTTCTGCAACAATCTACACACGTTATTAGGATTGTAACTTTCTCTACATGGTATGTTATGTACATCCAATAAGGATTTTCATGTGCAACACTTCTACAATCCATCTTCTTAGCCATAGCTCTCAAGAATCAAGAGGCCATCCCAGTAATGTAATTAGCAAAGGACTTGCCAAAGCCAAGGTTATTTTTCATAAATGCAGTGCAATGATAGTCAAAATGCATTATATTACATTGCTTTTTTTACACAAGTGTGATAACTAATGTACTAAAGCTATCGTCATATTGCTATCTAATACAAGGCTGGTAAATTCACGGTAGCTATTATCAACCATGTAGTTACCGCGGAAGGACCACCAGAGGGCAGGCTGGGCTCAAGGACAGTAGCCCAACAAGGCACGGGAGACAAGGTAACCAGAGGCAATTAAGCAAAGCTGATGGTACTAATGACATATTCTCCTTCCCCTATAAGAGAGAGTATGGAACCAGCAGAGAGAAGGGGGAAAACTATCTCTAGAAGATGGCCACCGAGACAAAGGAGCTATCCATGAAGAACCACTAAGACAGTGACAATCCCGTGACTTTTGTTGTAGTTTAAAGATAATTGTATTGTGTGCCTGTTTCATCTGGAGAAGAAGATGTATGTTTTTCCTTGGGAGATTTTCATTGATTATATGTGAGTGTTTGTGTTGACCAAATGCCCTCAATAGAGAACTGTGTTCAATCAAGAAAACCTACTCCTGACTTGTTTATTCCACCTTCCCGCTTTAGAGTGACGCCCAATTACTTGGTCCGCTCACATTACCTAAATTAGGTACTAACCTTCACATTGCTAACTTTCTAGCTGACAACTTGAATACTATAACATAACATTTTTAGTAACTGTTCTGAAGACATTGTTGCTCTTCAATCTTGTCCATAACTGTTATCGCCTCAGTGTCCACCGTCTCAAATTTCCTATTGTTTGTTCCTAGTTACCTTAGCCACAAAGTCAAAATTCGCTACACTGGGTTTCCACTAGATAACACAATAACAAAGTTTCAGAGCGGACATGTAGCCTACGTAATCCCAGCGGCAACAAACAACGAGAGCTTGTGTTTCTGAGATTGTTTTAAAATCAAGAAAAATACTGAATTCTTGCAAGAAAGGGCTCAAAAAACATCTGTACACATGTAGTTACGCAGTGCAGGTTTAAGTGATTAGGAGACATGCTAAGTTGGCTTGCTAGCTAGTCGCGATGAAATGAAACTAAATAGTTAGCAATTGGATTATAGATTTCAAGGTTGTTTTTTGCATATTCAACTAGCTGGCCAGAAAGAAGAATACAATTTGCATCTAGCCAGCTGCTAATTATGAAGCTAAATATTTGCTAAATCTAGCTAGTTATCTTCATTGCCATTGATTGGCTGGAAGCAGGTTGAGTGTAGCAGTCAAGCAGTCAATTACAGCTGTAACAGTCAATGTTATGTGTGTAAGATAGCACAAGACTGGTTACTCGCAACAATGACTGTCTCATCATTTAACAGTCAACAGGCAATAACAAGCTATAGGGGATTAATTAATTAATGTTTTGACCTATTGTTCTGAAATTAGTCTCTCACCATGAACCTACCATAGGTAAAATGAGATAGTCAAGGATGAACAAGCAATACTTCACGTATTTCTACTTTGTACTTCCTAGATAGCAAACATGTTCCTCCCGCTTGCTATTTCCTGCTGACCCTATGCCCAAGGCTATGTGGCGTTTGTCGCTTAAGACATGATTTGCATCTCTGGCGGGTAGCTCCCATTCAGAGGACCGCTCTAAGCCCATGGTAGGCCACTTTTTCATCTCTGGCTTTTAACCTCCACTCAAAGAACAGTTATACACCCTAGGCAAGCCATCTAGCCATGAGTTAATTTGAACAACAATAGCCAGGAATTTCTCAAATTTCAAATTTGGCCTGCCACCTTCCAGCTAACCACAGCCAGCCAGAGTCTGCAAGCTGTTTTTGTTGTGATTTAAAAATCTTAGCCTACATTCTTTTGTGATTCAAATTGTTTTTGATTTATTTGCCAACTTAAAATCAAAACAACCACACACAAGAATACAATGCATAACAAATAATTGAGGATGACACAAAAGTGATACATCTAATAATTTACAGTTTATAGCCATTAATAGCCTACATTTTGTCCTTTGTTCTATATACTAGGCTATATTTGAGGCAATACCAACAATTCCTAGCCACTTTTCCAGTTCCTTTGTTAAAGAAATGACACTCCCTAAACCGCTTCACACAGTGTTGATTACTCTCATTAAAAAATATATACATTTACAAAATAACACTTTCAATATTTGGAAGACCCTCAGTCCAGTACACAATATTGTGTTGCTGATGCCAGGTGCCATAGCAGTCAATTTCTGCTGTAAAGCAGAGGGTCACCAAGCATGTGGTGCAGGTGATGGGGTACTTAATTTTGCAAAGAACACAGTGACGCCTCCATGCTGTGCCCTTTTGGCCCTGAGGCACATCCATGCCTGCAGAAATACATTTGGGCAGATAAACACCATTTGTGGCAGGAGCTGGATGAACCAGCTTCAGTGGGGGATGGACTCCTTGGCACTGGGGACTCCCATTCAGAGTCAGTGTCACTGTGAAAGAAAATGTTCAGTTAGAATAGTTTCACATTTGAGCCCTGTATCAACAGGTATAATACACAGATATATATAAATAGAGTACAGGGAACATAGGGTGAATATATTATTATAGACCTGCGAGATCTACTGTCTCTATTATATTACAACAGACCAGCTGTATCCATTGTCTCCATTTCACTTTGGCCATTGTTGTGGGCCTGCCCTCCCCTCAACAGCCTCAAAGAGGCTATTTCATTTCACAAATAATATTTTATATTATTAATTTCAAACAACGGCATTGGCATGAGAAAAACTTACCAGTACAAAACGATGTCCTCTCCGTTCAAAAGATATTCCTCCATTTGGGAAATGCAAAATTAATCGTCCTCCAACAATCTCTGTCTTATTTTCCTGATCAATTTCTTTTAAAATTGTGTGTACATCTGTATATCTAGACTTAGATGTATTTTTCCTTGACTTAGTCACCAGACTGATTGATATATAAACAGCTGAATCTGCGCTTTACCAAAACAACGCTGTGCGTAACATGCATTGCTCCTTCTGGTATGAAACTTCAATGACCCTCTTTACGCCGGAATTTACTACATGGGTTGGTCTTCCAACACATAAACATTACATATTGCCATTTACCTCAGCTAATTGGCTATCTACCCAGCTAGATTTCAAGACGATCAGTGGTCATTGGGTTGAAATACTGTCAATCAATGAAACAGCGGTCATATCATTGGTGCACAATGATGTCATTACTTGTTGTCTTCAAATCGGTTTCTTTCAGTCAATACGTCCCGCGAAATGACCCATCCGGTTTGATTGTGTTACAAACAGTTGACCAGTTGATTGCAATGAAACCAAACATGACTGGAAAAGTCACGTTTTGTGTGTGTATTTACATCGAATGTGTCGTCGAAAATGGAATGAGACGGAATTCACGACATAAGCGGTTCACAAAATGTTTCGTGTTAGGCTATAAAAATTGATTTTATCAAACAAAAGACCATTCATTGTGTAACAATGAGCATTGGGATTGCATACAGAGGAAGACCGTCAAAGGTAAACAATTTATTTTATTGCAGTTTGATTTTGTTACGCCTGTGCTGGTTGAAGTAGTTGTTTTTTTATGGGGCTCTATCCTCAGATAAACGCATCATATTCTTTCGCAGTAAATCCTTTTTTAAATCTGACAACGCAGTTGGATTAGCTAGGTTCTAGGCTTTCTCTGCAGGTATTCATGACCATCATAAAACTGCCAACTTCACCCCTCTTCCCCTCTGTGGGAGAGAGAGGGCACTGTAGAGTGGACCCAATGTAACCTGATCCGTCAAATCTGAACAGGAGAGTCATGACACTAGCTAGCTAACTAACATTAGGATATGTGTTTTTATCTTGCTACATAAATATATACATATATATACTAGCCTATTAGCTTTGTTGTAACTGACCTGTGACTATTGCCCTTGCCAGTTTGATTGTATCGATATTCCCAGCCTTAGTTACATTCGTCCGTTTTTGCCCAGAATATTGAGTCATTGAAACTGAAAAAGGGCATCTCGAATGGAGGCTGCAAACAATGTACTAGGATAGCTGTGATTTACAACCTCATAGCTATATTTTTGGGACAACCAACATATGTGCTGGTGAATTAAATTCATCATGCATTGAACTGCATCCATCTATTCTGCCAACAATGCCTTCGTGTACGTTATGGAACATTGAGTCAAATATAACCTACTTTTAAAACCTCTTGGGTAGTTTTGTAGCATAAATTGTAAGTTTGATATTTTTTACTAATATTATGATTGTCTGTTTGTTTCCTATCTGCAAAGTAGAGCTGTCAGTTCCACAATAAACTTTAGGTCACCGGTTGTGTGCTAAACATGAAATGTTTTTTTGCTATGGGAAATAATAGTTGTAAATTCAATTGGGAAATGCTTAACCTCTTACATCTATGGGGGCGCTATTTCATTTTTGGATGAAAAACGTTCCCGTTTTAAACAAGATATTTTGTCACAAAAAGATGCTCGACTATGCATATAATTGATAGCATTCGAAAGAAAACACTCTGACGTGTCCAGAAATACCAAGATATTCTCTGTGCGTGCCCTAGAACGTGAGCTTCAGGCAAAACCAAGATGAGATGGCATCCAGGAAATGACAAGGATTTTTGAGGCTCTGTTTTCCATTGACTCCTTATATGGCTGTGAATGCGAGAGGAATGAGCCTGCCCTTTCTGTCGTTTCCCCAAGGTGTCTGCAGCATTGTGACGTATTTGTAGGCAGATCATTGGAAGATTGACCATAAGAGACCACATTTACCAGGTGTCCGCCCGGTGTCCTGCGCCGAAATTGGTGCGCAAAAGTCACCTGCCAGTATTTTTCCATGCGATACAGAGAGGAAAGCAAGCTTCCACGAACTGCATATCAATGAAGAGATATGTGAAAAAACACCTTGAGGATTGATTCCAAACAACGTTTGCCATGTTTCGGTCGATATTATGTAGTTAATCCGGAAAAAGTTTTACGTTGTAGGTGACTGAATTTTCGGTTCGTTTCGGTAGCCAGACGCAATGTAGAAAACGGAACGATTTCTCCTACACACAGACGCTTTCAGGAAAAACTGCGCATTTGGTATGTAACTGAGAGTCTCCTCATTGATAACATCAGAAGCTCTTCAAAGGTAAATGATTTTATTTATTTGGTTATCTGGTTTTTGTGAAAATGTTGCGTGCTAAATGCTACTCAAAATGCTATGCTAGCTTTGCATACTCTTACACAAATTAGTCAATTTCTATGGTTCAAAAGCATATTTTGAAAATCTGAGATGACAGTGTTGTTAAGAAAAGGCTAAGCTTGAGAGCAGACGCATTATTTTCATTTTATTTGCGATTTTCAGAAATCGTTAACGTTGCGTTATGCTAATGAGCCTGAGGCTTTAGTCACAAACCCGGATCCGGGATGGGGAGTTTCAAGAAGTTAATTGTGTTTTTGAATTCTTATGATTGGGACCTACTGGCTTATTATGGCCGAGTTTATGGACTGCTTAAAAGGCTAGGTGGGACGCTAGCGCACCATCTCAACAACTTCTGGTGAAATTGCAGAGCGCCAAATTCAAAATACAAAAATCGTAATATTAAACATTCATGAAAATACAAGTGTCATACAGCATTTAAAAGGATAACTTCTTGTTAATCCAGCCGCTTTGTCAGATTGCAAAAAGGCTTTACGGCGAAAGCATACCATGCGATTATCTGAAGACAGCGCCCCGCTTCTAAATCATTAAAAACATTTTCCAAACCAGCAGAGGTGTCACAAAAGTCAGAAATTGCAATAAAATAAACCACTTACCTTTGAAGATCTTTCTGTCTCCTCTGTTTGCAATCCCAAGGGTCCCAACTACACAACAAATGGTTGTTTTGTTCGATAAAGTCCTTCTTTATATCACAAAAAAGTCAGTTTAGCGGGCGCGTTTGATTCAGTAATCCACCCGTTCCAGTCGTTCAACATGCAGACAAAGCAATCTCAAAGGTTACCAATAAAGTTCATCCAAACATGTCAGACAACGTTTCTAATCAATACTCAGGTATCCGAATACTTAAATAAACTATACAATTTAAGACGGAGAATAGTATGTTCAATACTGGAGATAAATAACGAAGTGCGCGCCCTCATCCACGAACGCCACAAGACTACAGTTCAAATGAGAGCCACCCTGAAAAACTACAAATTCTAGCTCATTTTTCAAAATACAAGCCTGAAACCCTTTCTAAAGACTGTTGACATCTAGTGGATACCATAGGAACTGCAATATGGGAGGTATTCCTTTGATTTTCCCATACACAGGCATTTTAAATGGTGGTCACTTCAACAAACAAAACAAATCCAGATGGATTATCCTACGGTTTTCACCTGCCATATCAGTTCTCTTATACTCACATACATTATTCTAGCAGTTTTAAAAACTTCAGAGTGTTTTCTATGCAATACCACACATTATATGCATATCCCAGCTTCAGGTCCTGAGTAACAGGAAGTTTACTTTGGGCACGTCAGTCATCCGAACTACCGAATACTGCCCCCTAGCCCTAAGAAGTTTTAAACTTTAACATCATGCTGTGTGTGACTGCTGTCTTTCCATTGGCCCTATGCAATGGGGTAGTGGTGCCTGGAGAAGTGGGTATACTCTAATTTTGCCCAAACGGCCCACCCAGTGTAGGAAAGGCACCCTGTGTGAAAAATCCTACATTTTCCAATAGATCATGTTTTATCCAGAGGACAGATAGATTCTGTAATCTGGCTGCAATTTAAAAAAAATCTCTTTAAGTTTCACTTACTTTGCTAGCAAATGCAGCTAGCTAGCTCAGCCTACTGAAACATCCTGCTCAAACAGAGGGATGCTAGGTTAGCTATCTGACTATGACTATCCAACAGATGTCAGTTCATGCTGCAAGAGCTATGACAGGTCGGAATTTGTCATAGTCACTGTGTAAGTCTATGGAAGGGGGTAAGAATCATCAGTCGCCTAGGTTTTGTGGCAGGGTCTACAGTCAATCACGGACTACAGGAATAAATCCAGCCCAGTCACGGACCAGGATGTCTTGCTCCCAGGCAGACTAAATAACATTTTTGCCCGCTTTGAGGACAATACAGTGCCACTGACACGGCCTGCAACGGAAACATGCGGTCTCTCCTTCACTGCAAAAAACATTTAAACGTGTTAACCCTCGCAAGGCTGCAGGCCCAGACGGCATCCCCAGCCGCGCCCTCAGAGCATGCGCAGACCAGCTGGCTGGTGTGTTTACGGACATATTCAATCAATCCCTATACCAGTCTGCTGTTCCCACATGCTTCAAGAGGGCCACCATTGTTCCTGTTCCCAAGAAAGCTACGGTAACTGAGCTAAACGACTACCGCCCCGTAGCACTCACTTCCGTCATCATGAAGTGCTTTGAGAGACTAGTCAAGGACCATATCACCTCCACCCTACCTGACACCCTAGACCCACTCCAATTTGCTTACCGCCCAAATAGGTCCACAGACGATGCAATCTCAACCACACTGCACACTGCCCTAACCCATCTGGACAAGAGGAATACCTATGTGAGAATGCTGTTCATCGACTACAGCTCAGCATTCAACACCATAGTACCCTCCAAGCTCGTCATCAAGCTCGAGACCCTGGGTCTCGACCCCGCCCTGTGCAACTGGGTACTGGACTTCCTGACGGGCCGCCCCCAGGTGGTGAGGGTAGGTAACAACATCTCCTCCCCGCTGATCCTCAACACTGGGGCCCCACAAGGGTGCGTTCTGAGCCCTCTCCTGTACTCTCTGTTCACCCACGACTGCGTGGCCACGCACGCCTCCAACTCAATCATCAAGTTTGCGGACGACACAACAGTGGTAGGCTTGATTACCAACAACGATGAGACGGCCTACAGGGAGGAGGTGAGGGCCCTCGGAGTGTGGTGTCAGGAAAATAACCTCACACTCAACGTCAACAAAACTAAGGAGGTGATTGTGGACTTCAGGAAACAGCAGAGGGAACACCCCCCTATCCACATCAATGGAACAGTAGTGGAGAGAGTAGCAAGTTTTAAGTTCCTCGGCATACACATCACAGACAAACTGAATTGGTCCACTCACACAGACAGCATCGTGAAGAAGGCGCAGCAGCGCCTCTTCAACCTCAGGAGGCTGAAGAAATTTGGCTTGTCACCAAAAGCACTCACAAACTTCTACAGATGCACAATCGAGAGCATCCTGGCGGGCTGTATCACCGCCTGGTACGGCAACTGCTCCGCCCTCAACCGTAAGGCTCTCCAGAGGGTAGTGAGGTCTGCACAACGCATCACCGGGGGCAAACTACCTTCCCTCCAGGACACCTACACCACCCGATGTTACAGGAAGGCCATAAAGATCATCAAGGACATCAACCACCCGAGCCACTACCTGTTCACCCCGCTATCATCCAGAAGGCGAGGTCAGTACAGGTGCATCAAAGCTGGGACCGAGAGACTGAAAAACAGCTTCTATCTCAAGGCCATCAGACTGTTAAACAGCCACCACTAACATTGAGTGGCTGCTGCCAACACACTGACACTGACTCAACTCCAGCCACTTTAATAATGGGAATTGATGTGAAATGATGTAAATATATCACTATCCACTTTAAACAATGCTACCTTATATAATGTTACTTACCCTACATTATTCATCTCATATGCTATCGTATATACTGTACTCTATATCATCGACTGCATCCTTATGTAATACATGTATCACTAGCCACTAACTATGCCACTTTGTTTACATACTCATCTCATATGTATATACTGTTCTCGATACCATCTACTGTATCTTGCCTATGCTGCTCTGTACCATCACTCATTCATATATCCTTATGTACATATTCTTTATCCCCTTACAGTGTGTATAAGACAGTAGTTTAGGAATTGTTAGTTAGAATACTTGTTGGTTATTACTACATTGTCGGAACTAGAAGCACAAGCATTTCGCTACACTCGCATTAACATCTGCTAACCATGTGTATGTGACAAATACAATTTGATTTGATTTGATTAGATTTTTTGTATGGAAGCAAATGTACCCAGAGGAGGACAGAAGCTAGTTTTCCTCCAGCGAAACCAAGGCGCTCCCCTACATAGTGCTGTGGAGGCTATTATAGACCTTCTTTGCCAAATAGTTTTTCATCAATTATTTGGTGACGTGATTATATTTAGTATAGTTTTATCTAAAAAGGATAACTTCTTTAATCTTTTAAAAATACACTGAGTAGGATGGTACTCCTCTGAGGAGCCTCCACTGATGTCTATGCCCCTAATGCAAACAGCATGATGACAATTGAGCATCACAAATAGCCTACTAACCAATGCTTTGGACTAAACTCTTTCAATAGCTAATTTGCATACTCTTTAATGTCTTAGTTAGCATTTACTGGTAGATATCATACATTGAAACATCTTTCCTAACCTACCGGCTACCGATGGCATTCTTTTGTGAGCTTCTCCATGCCAAAACCAATTGAGAGCTGCACACTCTTGCTGCCTGTATATGATATTCCGCTGAAACTAGGCTGTGTGCAGCACCTATGTGAATATACACTGCTCAAAAAAATAAAGGGAACACTTAAACAACAAAATGTAACTCCAAGTCGATCACACTTCTGTAAAATCAAACTTTCCACGTAGGAAGCAACACTGATTGACAATACATTTCAAATGCTGTTGTGCAAATGGAATAGACAACAGGTGGAAATTATAGGCAATTAGCAAGACACCCCCAATAAAGGAGTGGTTCTGCAGGGGGTGACCACAGACCACTTCTCAGTTCCTATGCTTGCTGGCTGATGTTTTGGTCACTTTTGAATGCTGGCGAAGCTTTCACTCTAGTGGTAGCATGAGACGGAGTCTACAACCCACACAAGTGGCTCAGGTAGTGCAGCTCATCCAGGATGGCACATCAATGCGAGCTGTGGCAAGAAGGTTTGCTGTCAGCGTAGTGTCCAGAGCATGGAGGCGCTACCAGGAGACAGGCCAGTACATCAGGAGACGTGGAGGAAGCCATAGGAGGGCAACAACCCAGCAACAGGACCGCTACCTCCGCCTTTGTGCAAGGAGGAGCAAGAGGAGCACTGCGAGAGCCCTGCAAATTGACCTCCAGCAGGCCACAAATGTGCATGTGTCTGCTCAAACGGTTAGAAACAGACTCCATGAGGTTGGTATGAGGGCCCGACATCCACAGGTGGGGACGTTTGGCATTTGCCAGAGAACACCAATATTGGCAAATTCGCCACTGGTGCCCTGTACTCTTCACAGATGAAATCAGGTTCACACTGAGCACGTGACAACCGTGACAGAGTCTGGAGACGCCGTGGAGAACGTTCTGCTGCCTGCAACATCTTCCAGTATGACCGGTTTGGCAGTGGTCACTCATGGTGTGGGGTGGCATTTCATGTGCTTTGCAATTGTGTAGGTTACTTTGCGCATTATTTCTCCCATTACGAAAAAAGATTGCAGTCAGAGTGTAGTATAACTGCAGTATGTTGAAAAAGAAACACTTTTTTACTGCAGTAATTTTGTAGTGCAACTGCAGTTATAGTATGCTGCAATTACTGCACTTTTATTGCAGTTTGAAAACTGCAATCTTTTTTGCAAGGGTCTATTGTTTGATAAGTCGTGTGCCTCCTATACATTACTTTGATACGCATCAGTAGGGATTGAGAAGTGAGTATAAGCAATGCTTACTGAAAAAATGTGGGTATACTGCTTAAACCAGCATATAACCTCAACTGCACCAATGGCCCTTTGTGTTTTACAAAAAAGGCACTGTCCTGCATTAATGTGCATGTATTGCGGTTGATGTCCTCTGAATCATGAACGTGCCACACACTGAAGGCCTATAGGTTTCCCACTGCGCAAACATGTCTATAATAGATATATAGAGGTTGTTAAGAAATTCATGTTTCAATAAAGGGGTGTATATATTTGGCCTGGCAAAGTGGTTTTATGCGCTGACTGACTGGAAGCTGATAATTTTGAGTTTTTTACTCATAAGACTTTCATGAGAAAGTCCTCACTGACACACACACACATACATGCTACACACACATCACATGCTGCTACCAGACTTGCCACCTAATCCCACCTTCCCCAAAACACGTGTAAATATTGGACGACAAATGGTGCCTTCCTGTATTACACTTATGCTACATTTTTTATTCTATTCTACTGAGCCATTTACTTTATGTTCGTATTCTTATATTTATTTATTTGTTGTTGCATTGTCAAAAAGGAACAAGCAAGTAAGGATTTCGTTGGACGGTGTATACCATGTGTATCAGTGAAGGCTGCTGAAGGGAGGAAGGCTCATAGTAATTGCTGGAATGGCATCAAACACATGGAAACTATGCATTTGATGTATTTCGTACCATTCCACTAATTCCGCTCTATTATGTATATCCAGTACATATGACTAATAACTTGAAGCTTAAAGCTACAGTCTGAATTTGGTTTATGTGTCTTTCTGACTATTGAATGCAGATCAAGATGGAGCACTTATATATCAATAGGTGGTGAAGGCATCAATTTGTCTAAAGATTCAAAAATCATGGTTTGCTGTCAAGTACAGGCACAAGTAGAGAAAACATTTATTGGAGTTACACAAGAGTGGAGGGAGATAATGTGTGCATTGTGTGTTTAGTGTTTATGTGTACTCAAAGGTGGTTTAAAGTACACTGTCTTCCTGAAACAATACACAATGGGCAATAGTCATAGTGGTCTAATTTCAAAGCAATCTCCTATGTAGGCTTTTATAGAAACGTGTCTTATGAAGGACATTCAACCAACAGCATTTGTTTTTATTCCTTTTGCTCTATTCATTGGATAACTAAGCTGAGAGTACTGGTGGGTGGGTTATTATTTTGTATTAGCTTTCATGTCTCTCCCTCTTTCATTGTATTTATTGCAGCTGTGATACGAACTGTTGCCCTGTGGTGCCATACCTTCATGGATTTGAAAAAGAAAGTATGGGGAAACCTTCTCCTTGAAACCCAGGAGTTACGTCTTTGCATACTTAGTTTCCTAAGTACAGTCATAAGGATTATTATACTCATCACTCTCTATTTCCAAGCTGGGGGGAGGGTGTATGGCCCGAGTTAGCATTCTATGTTCTATTGTTCAGTCCCATGCTATTTTAGAGGCTACAGTAACAGGTGAAGAAAATACATTCCATCCACTTTTCCACCCAAGAGGTGTTGTCACGGTTTTCTATAGGTGAAAGAGAGTCAGACCAAAATGCGGCGTGGCTATTACAATCCATGTTTAATGAAACAGAAGTAAACACGAATCAAATACAAAACAAACAAACGTAACACGAAAACCGAAACAGCCTAATACTGGTGCAAACTAGCACATGACAGACATAAGGACAAAGGACAATCACCCACCAAAACCTAACACCAAACAGGCTGCCTAAATATGGTTCCCAATCAGAGACAATGACTAACACCTGCCTCTGATTGAGAACCATATCAGGCCAAACACAGAAACAGACAAACTAGACGCACAACATAGAATGCCCACTCAGATCACACCCTGACCAAACAAAACATATAAACATACAAAGCAAACTATGGTCAGGGTGTGACAGGTGTCCCCAGAATTCTGCCTGTGTTTGATTGAAACCCAGCGTGTTTGATTGAATAGCTTCCGTAATTTTCCCAAAAAGGTGTTGCACTTTATTTCACAGGCACTAATTTAATGCATTTTCAATACTCCACTCTCTGGTAAGATATATATGGAGAAAACAAATCTGTGATGCAGTACTCAGTACTGATGCAGTACTCAGTCAGTGGTTTTCAGACTGAGATGTAAGAATACGTAGAACAAAGGCCAAGAGCCCTAGATTGTTAACCACATCAAACTGACACCAATGAGAAATGTATATTGCCATTCATTTTAATACATGACTATAAATCTATATGACTACGCCACAGTAATGAGCTTAGAAGGCATGAAATAAACAACCCAAATGTCACATTCTTATAAATGTCTATGTAAACAATATAACTTCATAAAAATGATAACCCTCTACTCTCTGCATTCACTTTCTCTAAAACTTCAATATCACTTACGATTCCTTTTCATTTGGCAGTGAACTGGTAATAGTTTGAAGCTGTCTAAGGAAATAAAGGAAGAATGTACTACAAACATTTTTACCATCTGTTTTGTGAGGCAAATTCACATATGCAGCTTTTACTCTGGCTTTATTTTTTACTAACGTGTTAGTTCTAGTAGCTATGTTGACTACGACCTTAATATAGTGAAAGCGATGTAGGCTGTGTGTAACAATTAGCGGTTATGGTATGAAAGTTTGATTTGGAAAGTTGTTTTTGCCTGGTCAGACAGCTGTTGCCTGGTCACAGACAGCAGCACTGAAGTCCACAAGAAAAGGGAAAAGGTGAGAGGAGGAGAGAGCGTAGATGCGATACGGAATTATAGATATATCGAGCAAAGTGATCATGCGGTTTATGGTTGCTTTGTAAATTCACTCTGGCTATCTACTCTGATTTCAGAGCACTCTAGTCTGAGTGTGCCATAGCGCAGAATAATCGATTAATCCATGAACGTGCAACACCCGTTGAAAATGACCAGTCAGTAAACATGAGCAAAAAATTTTTTTTACATTGTTGCCAGCAGCACAGTTAAAGCCACCAATGCTCTAGAAAACATGAAAACAGCCTAACCAGCTCTGATAGCGCGAGTAAGATGATCAGAGTGTGGTGTTCTCTCGTTTTTGTCTGGAAGTAGCTAGCTAGCCAACTTTAGCCATTTGGCTTGGGACTGCCGTTGTGATGTCAGATTGCCCGGATCAGCCCAACTCCTCGGCCAGAGCGTCCAGGGTGCGCCCTGAACGCTCTGACAGCGAAACACTCTGAATTTGCAAATGGACAATCAGACAACGCTCTGACTTTAGGAACACACCCTATAAGCTATGTGGCTGCTAGTCCTGTTTGTGTGATCAGGGGCGTATTCATTCCACCGATTCTGCTGAAAAATGTTTCTTAAATGGAAGCAAATGGAAAGAAACGGGGATAACACATACCTGAATTACTCCAATAGAAACTCTTGTTTGCAACTGTTATGGCTAATGATTACAACCTAGGTCAGCCAGATGCATGCAAGAGTGTGCAAGGCGGTATGGAATGTGTCACTCTCTGTCACCTTGGGTACTGAAATTTCTCTTGACCTGTGCATCTACGTTATAAACATTTATTTGTAGGCGAGGTTGTACCAACCTCATGATGAGTAGAGGGAAAAAATTGAGTATCATGTAGTAGCCTAAACCTATCGATGTTACATTGAGATGGGTGAATGGAATCTGAGCGATGGTCGTCCAAAATGCTATAATAGAAGTAAGGCCATGTTCATAAAAAATACAAATAATCGTCCTCCTTCATCTTAAATGGCAACGACCACCATTGCTGGTAAGGTAGATCTGATCCAATGCTTCATTGTTGTGAAATTCAAATTGATATCATGTACAGTGCCTTGCGAAAGTATTCGGCCCCCTTGAACTTTGCAACCTTTTGCTTCATTTCAGATTTCAAACATAAAGATATAAAACTGTATTTTTTTGTGAAGAATCAACAACAAGTGGGACACAATCATGAGGTGGAACGACATTTATTGGATATTTCAAACTTTTTTAACAAATCAAAAACCAAAAAATTGGGCGTGCAAAATTATTCAGCCCCCTTAAGTTAATACTTTGTAGCGCCACATTTTGCTGCGATTACAGCTGTAAGTCGCTTGGGGTATGTCTCTATCAGTTTTGCACATCGAGAGACTGACATTACGTCCCATTCCTCCTTGTAAAACAGCTCGAGCTCAGTGAGGTTGGATGGAGAGCATTTGTGAACAGCAGTTTTCAGTTCTTTCCACAGATTCTTGATGGGATTCAGGTCTGGACTTTGACTTGGCCATTCTAACACCTGGATATGTTTATTTTTTAACCATTCCATTGTAGATTTTGCTTTATGTTTTGGATCGTTGTCTTGTTGGAAGACAAATCTCCGTCCCAGTCTCAGGTCTTTTGCAGACTCCATCAGGTTTTCTTCCAGAATGGTCCTCTATTTGGCTCCATCCATCTTCCCATCAATTTTAACCATCTTCCCTGTCCCTGCTGAAGAAAAGCAGGCCCAAACCATGATGCTGCCACCACCATGTTTGACAGTGGGTATGGTGTGTTCAGGGTGATGAGCTGTGTTGCTTTTACGCCAAACATAACGTTTTGCATTGTTGCCAAAAAGTTCAATTTTGGTTTCATCTGTTTCATCATCACCTTCTTCCACATGTTTGGTGTGTATTCCAGGTGGCTTGTGGCAAACTTTAAACAACACTTTTTATGGATATCTTTAAGAAACGGCTTTCTTTTTGCCACTCTTCCATAAAGGCCAGATTTGTGCAATATACGACTAATTGTTGTCCTATGGACAGAGTCTCCCACCTCAGCTGTAGATCTCTGCAGTTCATCCAGAGTGATCATGGGCCTCTTGGCTGCATCTCTGATCAGTCTTCTCCTTGAATGAGCTGAAAGTTTAGAGGGACGGCCAGGTCTTGGTAGATTTGCAGTGGTCTGTTACTCCTTCCATTTCAATATTATCACTTGCACAGTGCTCCTTGGGAAGTTTAAAGCTTGGGAAATCTTTTTGTATCCAAATCCGGCTTTAAACTTCTTCACAACAGTATCTCGGACCTGGCTGGTGTGTTCCTTGTTCTTCATGATGCTCTCTGCGCTTTTAACGGACCTCTGAGACTATCACAGTGCAGGTGCATTTATATGGAGACTTGATTACACACAGGTGGATTGTATTTATCATCATTAGTCATTTAGGTCAACATTGGATCATTCAGAGATCCTCACTGAACTTCTGGAGAGAGTTTGCTGCACTGAAAGTAAAGGGGCTGAATAATTTTGCACGCCCAATGTTTCAGTTTTTGCTTTGTTAAAAAAGTTTGAAATATCCAATAAATGTCGTTCCACTTCATGATTGTGTCCCACTTGTTGTTGATTCGTCACAAAAAAATACAGTTTTATATCTTTATGTTTGAAGCCTGAAATGTGGCAAAAGGTCGCAAAGTTCAAGGGGGCCGAATACTTTCGCAAGGCACTGTACATCCTAAAGATATGGATGAGAAAATGATACTTCATTAAGAAAGTTTGAATCCACGGCACTCACCCAAGCACAAATGGAAGTGCATCATTATAGAATACCCAATTTGTCTTTCTATACATCATTACACAAACAACTATTTTTTATTTTTTATTTTAACCAGTTCACATGATTATCATTATAACTGACTGCAATAGCATCGAATAGTCCCCGCAATATGCAACTGTTCAGGGAAGTCAGGAACCAATACACGCAGTCAGTCAGGAAAGCAAAGGCCAGCTTTTTCAAGCAGACATTTGTCACCTGTAGCTCTAACTCCAAAAAGTTTTGGAACACCGTAAAGTCCATGAAGAACAAGAGCACCTCCTCCCAGCTGCCCACTGCACTGAGGCTAGGTAACACGGTCACCACCGATAAATCCATGATAATCGAAAACTTCAACAAGCATTTGCCTTCCTCCTGGTTACTCCAACCTCGGCCAACAGCTCGGCCCCCCCACCCGCAGCTACTCGCCCAAGCCTCCCCAGCTTCTCCTTTACCCAAATCCAGATAGCAGATGTTCTGAAAGAGCTGCAAAACCTGGACCCATACAAATCAGCTGGGCTTGACAATCTGGACCCTGTATTTCTGAAACTATCCCTAACTGTCACAACCCCTATTACCAGCCTGTTCAAACTCTCTTTCGTATTGTCTGAGATCCCCAAGGATTGGAAAGCTGCCGTGGTCAACCCCCTCTTCAAAGGGGGAGACACCTTGGACCCAAACTGTTACAGACCTATATCCATCCTGTCCTGCCTATCTAAGGTCTTTGAAAGTTAACAAACAGATCACTGACCATCTCGAAACCCACCGTACCTTCTCCGCTGTGCAATCCGGTTTCCGAGCCGGTCACGGGTGCACCTCAGCCAAGCTCAAGGTACTAAACGATATCTTAACCGCCATCGATAAAAGACAGTCCTGTGCAGCCGTCTTCATCGACTTGGCCAAGGCTTTCGACTCTGTCAGTCACCATATTCTTATCTGCAGACTCAGGAGCCTCGGTTTTTCTAATGACTACCTTGCCTGGTTCACCAACTACTTTGCAGATAGAGTTCAGTGTGTCAAATCGGAGGGCATGTTGTCCGGTCCTCTGGCAGTCTATGGGGGAACCACAGGGTTCAATTCTCGGGCCGACTAAATGCATGCTTTTCAACCGTTCGCTGCCTGCACCCGCACACCCGACTCGCATCACCACCCTGGATGGTTAGAATGACCTAGAATATGTGGACATCTTTAAGTACCTAGTTGTCTGGCTAGACTGTAGACTCTCCTTCCAGACTCACATCGAACACCTCCAATCCAAAATCAAATCTAGATTCGGCTTTCTATTTCGCAACAAAGCCTCCTTCACTCACGCCGCCAAACTTACCCTAGTAAAACTGACTATCCCACCGATCCTCGACTTCGGCGGTGTCATCTACAAAATAGCTTCCAATACTCTCCTCAGCAAACTAGATGCAGTTTATCACAGTACCATACATTTTGTTACTAAAGCACCTTATACCACCCACCAGTGCGAGCTGTATGCTCTAGTCGGCTGGCCCTCGCTACATATTCGTCGCCAGACCCACTGGCTCCAGGTCATCTACAAGTCCATGCTAGGTAAAGCTCCACCTTATCTCAGTTCACTGGTCACGATGGCAACACCCACCCGTAGCACGCGCTCCAGCAGGTGTTTCTCACTGATCATCCCTAAAGCGAACACCTCATTTGGCTGCCTTTCCTTCCAGTTCTCTGCTGCCTGTGACTGGAACGAATTGCAAAAATCGCTGAGGTTGGAGACTTTTATTTCCCTCAACAACTTTAAACATCTGCTATCTGAGCAGCTAACCGATCGCTGCAGCTGTACATAGTCCATCTGTAAATAGCCCACCCAATTTACCTACCTCATCCCCATACTGTTTTTATTTATTTACTTTTCTGCTCTTTTGCACACCAATATCTCTACTTGCACATGATCATCTGTTAATTTATCACTCCAGTGTTAATTCTGCTAAATTGTAATTATTCGCTCCTATGGGCTATTTATTGCCTACCTCCTCATGCCTTTGGCACACAATGTATATAGATTATTTTTTTCCTACTGTGTTATTGACTTGTTTATTGTTTACTCCATGTGTAACTCTGTGTTGTTTTCTGTTCACATTGCTATGCCTTGGCCAGGTCGCAGTTGTAAATGAGAACTTGTTCTCAACTAGCCTACCTGGTTAAATAAAGGTGAAATAAAAAATAAAAAAATAAATCTTTACAGCATCATGGATACACTATTGTTAGGCAGGGCAAACCCGATTTGGTCATTTCTGGTATATCATCAAAATAAATCAATCGCAGCATGTTTTGGGTCTCATTTAGCTGTTTTTACCTGATTTAAATACAAAGCCATTAGAAATTAATGTTGAAAATTCAGTTAACATTTGTAAAACAGCTACATTTCAGTTGTTACGTTCTGACCTTTATTTCCTTTGTTTTGTCTTTATTTAGTATGGTTAGGGTGTGAGTTGGGGTGGGCAGTCTATGTTTTCTGTTTCTATGTTTAGGTTTCTGTTTCGGCCTAGTATGGTTCTCAATCAGAGGCAGGTGTCGTTAGTTGTCTCTGATTGAGAATCATACTGAGGTAGCCTGGGTTTCACTGTTGGTTTGTGGGTGTTTGTTTCCGTGTGTGTGTTTGTCGCCACACGGTACTGTTTCGGTTTGGTTGTTTTTGTATTCCATAGTGTTCGGTGACTTTCTTATTAAAATCGTCATGAACACTTACCACGCCGCATCTTGGTCCGCTCCTTACTCCTCTTCAGACGAAGAGGACGAAATCAGCCGTTACATCAGTGTTGGATTTTGCTACGGGGGTCACCAAAACAAAGAGAAGCGCAACACTGTTTTGTCAATAACTCATATCAATATCATGTTGAAATCAGTAGAGCGAGAGAGGGTAAATCTGGTTGCACGTCCCATTAAAACTAGCATAGCTCAAAAACCACACGGAGTCAGGAAAAAGCTGCATTTTGATTGAAGTTAGTTGCCAACACAGTAAGCGTAGTGCAACAATTGTTTGTTAATCACTCCTATCATTATACGTTGAAATCAATAGAATGGGGGCAAAACATTCGGATTGAATGCGCTGTTTAAACATACATTTTACAGCGGAAATTTGGAATAACCTACAGTATATAACGCTGGTTAAATGAGCATTTCTAAAAAAGATTCTATAGTACATTTGGAAGCTATTCAGACTCCTTTACTTTTCCACAGTTTGTTACGTGACAGCTTTATGCTAAAATGGATTAAATAAAAACAAATCCTCATCAATCTACACACAATACCCTATAAGGACAAAGTGAAAACAGGTTTTTAGAAATGTTTGCAAAACAATTCAGCTGCTTTGCTATGCGACTCGAACAGGTGCATCCTGTTTCCATTGATAATTCTTGAGATGTTTCTACAACTTGATTGGATTCCACCTGTGGTAAATTCATTTGATTGGAAATTATTTGGAAAGAGTCACCTGTCTATATCAGGTCCCATAGTTGACAGTGCATGTCAGAGCAAAAACCAAGCCATGAGGTCAAAGAAACTGTCCGTAGAGCTCAGATACAGGATTGTGTCAAAGCACAGATCTTACGAAAGGTACCAAAACAATGTCTGCAGCATTTAAGGTCCCCAAGAACACAATGTCCTCCATCATTCATAAATGGAAGAAGTTAGGAACCATCAAGACTCTTCCTAGTGCTGCCCACCTGGCCAAACTGAGCAATCGGGTGAGAAGGGCCTTGTAGGGAGGTGACCAAAAACCTGATGGTCACTCAAACAGAGCTCCAAAGTTCCTCTGTGGAGATGGGAGACATTTCCAGAAGGACAACCATCTCTGCAGCACTCTACCAATCAGGCCTTTATGATAGAGTGGCTAGATGGAAGCAAATCCTCAGTAAAAGGCACATGACAGCCCACTTGGAGTTTGCCAAAGTGCACTTTAAGGACTCTCAGAACATGAGAAAACATATTCTCTGTTCGGATGAAACCAAAATTTACCTATTTGGCCTGAATGCAAAGTATCACGGGAACCTGGCACCAGCAGCATCATGCTGTGGGGATGTTTTTCAGCAGCAAGGACTGGGAGACAAGTCAGGATTGAGGGAAAGATGAATGTAGCAATGTACAGAGAAATCCTTGATGAAAACCTGCTCTTGCGCGCTCAGGACCTCAGACTGGGGTGAAGGTTTACCTTCCAACGACCCTAAGCACACAGCCAACACAATGCAGGAGAGGCTTCGGGACAAGTCGCAATGTCCTTGAGTGGCCCAGCCAGAGCCCGGACTTGAACCCGATTGAACAACTCTGGAGAGACCTGACAATAGCTGTGTAGCCACGCTCCCCATCCAACCTGAAAGAGCTTGAGAGGATCTGCAGAGAAGAATGGGAGAAACTTCCCAAAAACAGGTGTGCCAAGTTTGTAGCGTCATAACCAAGATTACTCAAGGATGTAATCGGTGCCAAAGGTGCTTCTACAATTTACTGAGTAAAGTTTTTGAATACTTGTGTGATATTTCATTTTTTTTATACAATGGCAAACATTTCTACAAACTTTTGCTTTGTCATTTTGCGGTATTGTGTAAACAGGCGCACTTTTATTCCATTCATCAATAGGCACAAAAAAATGATATAATTGCCCAAAGAACACGGAACAGAAATTATGAAAGTATCGCGCGTGATCATACACCGTTAACACTGAACAATTACACACAAAGACATGATGAGGAACAGAGAACTAAATACATGTAGATTGATTGGGGAATGACAACCAAGTGTGCATGGAACAAGACAAAACAAATGAACATATGAAAAATGGAGAGCAGAACAAGGAGAGCAGACGACTTCGACGGAAGTCGTGATAATTTGGCTGCAATTTTGACATTCAAATCCATGTATTGGTGTGTTGCCAACAACTTTTATAGAGAGACCACTCCAAATGATTTCTGTCATTTGAGATTGATCTTGTGTCCTCATGTTGACTATAACATTTTATACTTACATCCCCAATATGAGGTAAAAATGTGTTAATTAATGTAGGGACAAACATTTGTGCATGCTTTTTGTCATAAAGTTAAATTACGAAAATCGCTATTTAGCAAGTTATCTGACAAGGTAACATTAGCCAGCTTGCTATTGTTAGGAGAATGAATTTGTAATTTGTGTTGTTTAATGTTTTAGGGACTCCTGAGAAACCCAGGCTGTCGTCTTGTGAAACAGTGGATGTAAAGAATCAAGCCAGCTAAAGCATTTACTGCAAATTGATTGTACAATTGTGTAAGCTTGCCTTGCAATGCAGCTGAAGTAACATACAGTGGGGAAAAAAAGTATTTAGTAAGCCACCAATTGTGCAAGTTCTCCCACTTAAAAAGATGACAGAGGCCTGTAATTTTCATCATAGGTACACTTCAACTATGACAGACAAAATGAGAAAAAAATCCAGAAAATCACATTGTAGGATTTTTAATGAATTTATTTGCAAATTATGGTGGAAAATAAGTATTTGGTCAATAACAAAAGTTTATCTCAATACTTTGTTATATACCCTTTGTTGGCAATGACAGAGGTCAAACATTTTCTGTAAGTCTTCACAAGGTTTTCACACACTGTTGCTGGTATTTTGGCCCATTCCTCCATGCAGATCTGATCTAGAACAGTGATATTTGGGGCTGTTGCTAGGCAACACAGACTTTCAACTCCCTCCAAAGATGGGGTTGAGATCCGGAGACTGTCTCGGCCACTCCTTCGTTGGCCCGAAGGTTATCTTAAGTTCGGGTGAGGTGGCCATGACGGGACTGGCTTGCTCTCTCACTTCAAAACATACCTGCAGACGAGAGTGCATGATTAAGACTAGTTTTTTTTATTCTAACACGGTCAGTCATCTTAAATCATGAGGTGAAATGCAAAAATGCAAAATCATTACATCTCTGTCTGTATTTCAATGTAAAGCATCTCTTATTAATATTACTTCCCTTTGACTCGACCAAGTAACATCTCACCTATGATCATGCTGTGTCAACCAGTTCAGATGCGGGAGGGGTTCTCCAAAACAGCTGATATAACCAAGAGGATTTAGGGAGAAGGGGGAGAGGGAAGAAGAGAGACTGTTATTGTGTGTGTGTGTGGTCTCACCTGGTGTCCACACTAAGTGGCGAGTACTTTATGCTGAAAAACATATGCATGAAGAAAAACAATAAAAGATAATGTCAATAAAAGATACTGTATGACGCAAACACCTATCGGAGTGTACCTGCAATATTTAAATATAGAGGGCTATGTGTCTCACCACTTGGTTATTGCAAGGCTAACCCCCAGTGAAATGGTCCAGTGAAATGGCTGCGTTCATGTAGTGTAAATTTGAAAAATAGCAGCTGACATCTTAAGAATATTTTAATTAATGCATGTGAGACAAGTTCCATGTACAACAAGGCAGGCAGAGATGGAGAATAATAACACAAAACAGTTTAATTTCCTCTGGTTATGGACACTTTTGCCAGCAATAAAGCTTCCACGGCCTGTTCCTCGGACAGTGAACATCTGGCAATATCTACATGTTCAACCCCTTGGTCTGCTCTCTCTCTGAAAGTAAAGAAAACAGCTTAGTTTTTTTATAGATATGAGAACAATAACTGAGATATGACCTTTCAATCTAAAGCAGAAGATGACATTTTTAGGATATGCCAACACAACCCAGTGCTGCTTACCTGAGATGCCATCTTCGAAGGAGTCCGCTTTGACTTCCTATTTGGGCGGGAAAAAGTTGCATTCAGAAAATGTATTTTCAATTGAAAATAAAAAAGGTGTTGCTCTCGACAAAAAGACACAAATGTACCTCCATAGCAGATAACAATTTGCATGTGAATAACCACACTTTCATACAAACGTGCCACTGTATGCAGAATTCTTGACGCACAACCGAAGATGCTGCCATATCTGCCAGCACGCCCACAAGAGAGCCACTCAGGAGCAGAATAATTATGCTTGGAAGAGGAAAAGGAATGAGATGGGAACAGCAATTTGTTACAAGTTGGGGAGGAGGGCTAATAGATGAACAATAGACTATTTAACCTTTACAAAAAAATAGTCTTATAGCCAAGCTAGGTGTGAACCCCCCCCCCCCTCCTAACACAGACCAGATTTGCCCTAACGACCAAGGGGTAGCTTGCTTCCAATGTAATAAAGTAATGACTTATCAAATAAGTTACCTTACACGTTATGTTGGCTGACAATTTGTTAGCTACGCTGTCCTTACGAACCACATATCATACCATTACAGCAGTATGTACCGGTATGTTAGCTAGCTACCTAACGTTAGTAGTTAAACATCAAACCTTCCAGTATATTAACTATAGGCTACCCAACATTTATTGACTTGATTATTCTCGTAATTCTTAGCTTAGCTAAATGGTAAAGTCGTTGTGCTTTCGTACATTCGCTCTGGCTATCTATAGGCTGGACAAGAGAACGAGTCAAAATTCACCCAGGGCTGAAAAACGGCTTAAGAACATTGGCTAAACTGGAACACTAGCACCAGCTCTTAGCAAATTAATGGAATTGAACGATCGCAGAGTCTGTTTTGACTGGAGTCATGCTTAGAATTCCATTAAAAATCTATCCCTTTTTATTTTACCACTACAATCTGTTCGTAGGACGAAACTGGAAAAAAACAAGTTGTGTAGAATGTAAACATCCGCACCTCGACGGTGTCACCTGTGCTTATGTCTGCGTAATGAAAAAGTAGAGAAAAAATAAAAACTTGGCTATTTCTGGTCTAGCGATCGATGAGAAACGAGCACGCTGCCCAGACTTGAAAATAATTACAAAGAAGAGATTCTCCTGATTAAAATGGTGCCTGTGTAGCATTTTTGTTTCTGCCCCTACCTGGGCTCAAACCAGGGACCCTCTGCACACATAGACAAAAGCCACCCTTGAAGCATTGTTACCAATCACTCCACAAAAGCCACGGCCCTTGCAGAGCAAGGGGAACAACTACTTCCAGGTATCAGAGTTTGTGACTTCACCGATTTAAATGCTATTTGCATGCACTCCGCTAACTAGCTAACCATTTCACACATTACACCCGACTTGAAATAAATCTAAATATACACATTGTGATATACTTGGCGAAATAGACAGACATGCCTATATTCCCTCCCATAGGAAACAGTGGGAAGACCACAGAGATCCAAAGGTATTGTTGTTGTTTACAGTCTGTTGTTTACATTTTTAAACTCTCTTCTCTTATATAGGGGGCAGTATTTTGACGTCCGGATGAAAAGCGTGTTACTCAGGCTAGGATATGCATATAATTGGTAGATTTGGATAGAAAATGTATGTGAGTATAACAGGACTGATATGGCAGGCGAAACCCCAAGGACAGACCACCCCCCCCAAAAGAAAATTCAGCCTACCACTATTTTCTCCCAGATTGCAGTTCCTAGGGCTTCCACTATCCACTAGATGTCAAGTCTTTAGAAACAGTTTCAGGCTGGTTTTTGGAAAATTCAGCCAGAAATAGTCGTTTTTCTAGGTGGCTCCCATTTTGGCTGTAGTGTTTCCAAGCGTGTGGAAGAGAGCATGTTCTTTGGTATTTTTCTCCGGTAAAGACAATAATGATTCTCCGTCTTAAATTTGATAGTTTATTTACGTATTAGGGTACGTAAGGTTTGATTATTAGTAACGTTTGGGATTCATTTTGTATGCATTTTGATGGAGGGAAACTGGGTGGATTATTGAATGAAGCGCGCCAGCTAAACTGACTTTTATGGATATAAAGAAGGACATTATCGAACAAAAGGACCATTTGTGATGCCAACAGAAAAAGGTAAGGCATTTTTTATATCGCTACTTCTGACTCGTGTTGCACCTGCCTGGTTGAAATATGTTTTTCATGTGTTTGTATGCGGGGCGCTGTCCTCAGATAATCGTATGGTGTGCTTTTGCCATAAAGCCTTTTTGAAATGTGACACAGCGGCTGAATTAACACGAAGTTAAGCTTTATTTTGATGTATTACATTTGTCATTTGATGAAAGTTAAATATTTATAATACTGTAGTTTGAATTTCGAGCTCTGCAATTTCACTGGATGTTTGCCAGGTGGGACGCTACCTTCCCACCTGACGCTACTTGCCCATAAGAAATTAACTATAAAACAATGTGAGCAGGTCTCACTGTCAACAATAGCAAAGCAGGCATTGTGATGTTGAACAATAAGCTGGGAATAGAACGTTCGGAAGGCAAGTTGGTGCCACGGTGCTCAATAGAACTAATAGGAGCTGGCGATTGCTTCTAAACGACGGCCTTACCACCTCTGTTAGGGCAAGTAAAATGGTCAGAGTGGTCTCATTTGTGTCTGGAAGTAGCTAGCCAATGTTAGCTTGGGTGCTTGACTGCCGTTGTAAGGCCACAACACTCAAATCAACCCTACTACTCTGCCTGAACATCCAGTGTGCGCTCCGAGAGTGAAACCGTTTGAATTTACAAACTGAGTATGTATGACGCAACTTTAAAGAAGTAACCACTGTAGTGTCCACATCTTGGAAAGTAGCGTAATAAATATTATTACATATACTCTTGCAAAAATGATTAAATACCTTAATTTAGGATGATAGTAAATTAAGCAATCTCACCGATTCTTCCAATAATCACATTTCTCACTAGTTTACCATTTAGAGATTTAAAAACTGCTCCTATGCACAATTTAACCAGGCGCTCTAGGCTACAGAATCTTTGCAGCAGGCTAAACTTTTGACATACCTATTATTGTTATGTAATGCTTTCATTAATCATTATAACATTTATTTAATGAACATGTCGGTCCATTTTATGACTGCAATAATGCACTCGTGGGCCCTGAAATGTATGTTGATTCATTTTATAAAGCCGATAATGCATTGGAGACTGTGGAATATCACTAATATTGGCATTACTAAGGGGTGTTGTTTAGAAAGAGAAACGAGCCACAACCTGTAGCTAAGCCAATATCCATGATAAACCACAGGGCTTTATGTACATGAATCTGTTTACACAACCCCATCCTCTCCTCTCTGTATCTAGCACATGCAAACCCCACATGCATTAAATTAAATGATAGCATCCTTTCACTGTACCAAGAACTGTAAACAATATTCTTGACCTTAGCTCCCAAAGCATTATGCACACTGGCACTAGACACCTCTACAGAATCCCATCCCCCATCAACTCAGACAGCCTTAATGTAATGTTCTTTATTTATTGCCTCTCCACATTTAAGAGGGGAACGCTGTAAATTACATGCACTGAGTGGGAACGGGAGACATTTCATAATGAGGCATGATTGTACAGTGCAGGTATCTTATATAGAGACATAGGCAAACAGATGGCATTGATTATTTTATCTTTGGAGACCTGACCGTGAAGCCAAGATGTTTTAAACAAAACATTCCATCTCACTTTTCATTTACTTATTGAATAACATTGATTAAAATCCACATTATGTGATTTTGTAGATTTAGACCTTGAGCCATGCCGTAAAAAATTACAAAAGAAACAATTTTCAAGACAAGAACATGTGAATAGTGTACTTCCATTTTTAGTGGAATTATTTCATTTAGAAAGCAACAGTTTTTGGGGCCTTTTCATATGCTCAAATAATGCCAATAAAGCACTTACAATAGTCAGTTATCTGGTTAATGGATTTTATGATCAACTGTTAAAAAATAAGTATAACAATGTAAATGTTGATGACAAAGCATACATTTAGAAGGTGTTTGCAACTACTATATCACCGAAGAGAAGCCATATCGATGGGGGATAAAATTTTGCTTGGTCAATAACATTCATGTACATCAAGTGCAATTCTCAAATGAGGGCTTGCAGTTTTTATATTGCCTGGCTGGCTCCCCCTAAGTAGGAGAGCAGCACGAAGGCTGCCTTAAGTACAATAGCAGCACTTGGAACCACTTCAGAGGAAGTGCCAGCCAATCAACTAGAACTGTTCAGATACAGTGATCCTGACAGTGCAGTTAGGGCACCTAAAGGAGCACAGCCTCAGCTATTTTTTGCCTCGCAAATCTAATGTGGTATACTGCCAGTTGTTGCATGACAACACTGAATCCTCCCAATCCTATCCGAAGGAAAAACTTTTTGACTAGCACGTCCTATCAGGTTTTGGTGGGCACACATTTGTTGTGCAATTGTTTTGTAATTCAACATATTTGTGGAGGCCTATTTAGACACCCAGCATATGAAGCATTTGATAGCTGTCTAGTTTACATGATTCATTCATTATGAACAACATTTATTTGAACTATAACAATTATCTCCCAAATTGTCCCCAAATACTTCCCTTGACTAAGCATTTTAACTATTAAAGCCCCTGCCCTCCAGTCATTAAGCACAAGTGGTGAATTAGAGCAAATCAAATTGCCATCCAGTATGCATGATCACCCCCCCTGTGCAATGACTGCTTGGTGTAATAATTTCCACACAATGAAATTGTAATGCAAAACAGAATCCAAACGTTTCATGGGTCATCACGAGTGAAGGCAAGGACTCTGTCATAATCAAGCATCTTGGTTTAGAACGGCTTGGATGGCAGATGGGGGACCTACCCGAGGAGCAGAGCAACAGTTAGAGTTACAGAGAGGATCCTTTTTTTATCATTTGAGGTAAGTAGTTCCCACTGAGACCCAGGGTATCAGGAACCTCACATTTTATTTGGCCTCACACAGATGCACAGTATAACGGGAAGAGACTGTTGACAAGTCACTCTCAAAGTGGCGCAGGTATTGAGCTGAATGCTCATTGGGCCTATACATTTTGTTGGCTCTGCTTCAGAGGGTTTTGAATTAGAACAATTAATACATCTGGCCTGTTGCTTAGAGATCCCAAATCGTTTTCTCTCCTTGCACATTGCAATGTTTGAGAGCATTAGTGTCTGGACCAGTGTCTCTTTTTAGTTTAGTTTGGCCTTGTTACTTCACAAAAGGTCATAGGAGATGCTGTTACCTACCCTTCATAGTCTCATGCTTAATTTTAAAACAGTTGAAAGCAGATATGTTTGGAGTTAAATAAACTGACTCAGACATCAGTGTCAGAAACACTATGTATAGTAAATAATGACAGTGCGGTAGGCAACATTTGGACGTGACAGCAATATGATTTAAAGTATGCTTTTGAACGTTGGTTGCATTTCTATCCATGAAGTATAAGGCGAAAACAATTTGCGATTTGTTTGGGTCATGTTTTGTCTTGTACTATATCAAAGAATCAAATAATGTTAATTTACATTGATTTGTGATTAGTCTGTATTTCAGCTGCTATAGTGATTGATAGAAGCCCTCTTGGTCTGATATTTAACCTGCTTCTCAAACTGATGGGAGATAACCATTTTGCAATCACAGTCTTTGAGTGTACTTTGAGTGTTGTATTATTATAATCTGCTGTGCATGAGCGAGAAAGTAAACACGTTTTTCTTTATTTTTTTATGATGCAGTTCTCTCCAGATGGTGAAGGGCTCATTTTGACAGAATGGGAGAGGAGAGGAGTGGAGTATCATGTCACCAGCATTTCACAATAACTATGGTTGAGAGTAACTACCAAACGTCACGCGATCCTGTTAATTTAATGCAAAGCTGCTGTGACAGTATTGAAATGCCATGCTCGTGACTGTAATTTGTGTGACTGACAGAGGCACACCCACACACATTCTCCACAGTAACCCTCAAATAAGATTATCTTCTATAATTTAATCTCAATATCTCCTCCAAGATTATATTGAGTCTGTATTTAAATGTGATGCTCCTTTCTTTCCATCTCACAATGTGTTTAACCACTCTGACTGCTCAACCCCAGTGGTGTTGAGCTCAACAACAGACACTGAGCATGCTAAGAATCACCACTGTTGATCTCAAGACACACTCTCTGTCAAGGAATGTGCATCATAAAGTACATTAGATGAAGTAAAACAAATATCTTCAATATATTATACTATCGTGTTTGATACAGATTATAATGTCTCAATGTTAGGTGTTTAAGCAAAAACACTTACTGTATTTGTTTCATGTTCATGAGATATTAATCCAAAAGTAATCATATTTTGATATTTATGTTAGATAATGGAAAGGTTTGAGACAGCATTATCAGTATGTGAATTATCTAGATGGTTCAACCTTGTAACAAACATTTCATGAGATTATGTTGTAATGAATACTTGCATTGCTGCAGTTCCTAAGATACGGGTATGGGCTTGCATTTCACAGCAAATCACCCCTGACCCCACCATGTTCGCAGCATCTGTGAATGCTAAAGCTAAAGAATATATATATTTAATTATGGATTTTTGGATTCATTAATAAATCTGTGCCACAAAACGATTAACAGATTGCATTTCACCCCCAAAGCAGTTGAACGTCAAACAAAACATTTACATAACCACATAATGCTTGATAATTGCTCTGCTGGAAAAAATAAACAATCTGCTTCCCAGAATGGCAATTATTATTCCCACTTAGTGACTTTCAGTGCTTTGGGAGTTGGGACCAAAATGAGAATCTTGACAGGAATATTTGCAACAAGTGACAGAAGGGCACCACTGTTGAAATAATCTGAACCCTACTGAATGTGTTCCTTCATGTATATTAAGAAGGGTGAGGGTAGAAATATTATTATTTTTCCTAATAAACTGATAATGATGCTGAGTTTGTTTTTAAGTGCACAAGTTGTTTGTTCCACTAGCGCCATATGGGTCTCAATGCCGGTAGCTACACTTGTAGAAATTGCTCACTTGCTAATTGGATGTAGAGATACAAACATACCCACTGTTTTCTGCTACTGTAGACTGAGGCTGCTCACCTGCTTGACTCTGCCTTTTATGACATCTCATGGCAACAGACATAACATTGTTATATAATTGTGTAATGAGGCATGATGGCACTGAGGACATTTATAGAACATCACTCTGGTCACTTAGCATCACGTTTCACTGGGAAAATCCTGCATCAAGAAGCTGACTTAATAGTGTCATCATGACTCATTAGTCATGTGTTGAATGAATATTAAGTTAAATATTAAGTTAAATTACCAATACTACCATTTGCTATCTACATACATTTACATAGAATATTATGACAAATGTTCAGTCAAGTACATGACAGCATGATGTAGCCGTCAATCCCATGACACAGTACATCTCTCAACATTTATAGTGAAGTCGGATGTTTACATACACCTTTGCCAAACACATTTAAACTCAGTTTTTCACAATTCCTGACATTTAATCCTTGTAAAAATTCCCTGTCTTAGGTCAGTTAGGATCACCACTTTATTTTAAGAATGTGAAATGTCAGAATTATAAAAGAAAGAATGATTTATTTCAGCTTTTATTTCATTCATCACATTCCCAGTGGGTCAGAAGTTTACATACACTCAATTAGTATTTGGTAGCATTGCCTTGAAATTGTTTAACTTGGGTCAACCATTTTGGGTAGCCTTCCACAAGCTGCCCGCAATAAGTTGCGTGAATTTTGGCCCATTCCCACTGACAGATCTGGTGTAGCTGAGTAAGGTTTGTAGGCCTCCTTGCTCCCTCACATGTTTTCAGTTCTGCCCACACATTTTCTGTAGGATTGAGGTCAGGGCTTTGTGATGGCCACTCCAATACCCTGACTTTGTTGTCCTTAAACCATTTTGCCACAACTTTGGAATTATGCTTGTGATCATTGTCCAATTGGATGAGCCATTTGCGACCAAGCCTTAACTTCCTGACTGATGTCTTGAGATGTTGCTTCAATATATCCACATCATTTTCCTTCCTCATGATGCCATCTATTTTGTGAAGTGCACCAGTCCCTTTTGCAGCAAAGCACCACCACAACATGATGCTTACACCCCTGTGCTTCACGGTTGGGATGGTGTTCTTCGGCTTGCAAGCGTCCCCCTTTTTCCTCCAAACATAACAATGATCATTATGGCCAAACAGTTAGATTTGTGTTTCATCAGACCAGAGGACATTTCTCCAAGAAGTATGATATTTGTCCCCATGTGCAGTTGCAAACCGTAGTCTGGATATTTTATGCAATTTTTTTAGCAGTGGCTTCTTCCTTGCTGAGCGGCCTTTCAGGTTATGTCGTAATAGGACGCGTTTTACTGTTGATATAGATACTTTCGTACCTGTTTCCTCCAGCATCTTCACAAGGTCCTTTGCTGTTGTTCTGGGATTGATTTGCACTTTTCGCACCAAAGTACGTTCATCTTTAGGAGACAGTAAGTGTCTCCTTCCTAAGCGGTATGACGGCTGCGTGGTCCCATGGAGTTTTTTCTTGCATACAATTATTTGTACAGTTGAACGTGGTACCTTTAGGTGTTTGGAAATTGCTCCCAAGGATGAACCAGACTTGTAGAGGTCTACATTTTTTCAGAGGTCTTGGCTGATTTATTTTGATTTTCCCATGATGTCAAGCAGAGGCACTGACTTTGAAGGTAGGCCTTGAAATACATCCACAGGTACACCTCCAATTGACTCAAATTGTGTCAATTAGCCTATCAGAAGCGTCTAAAGCCATGACATAATTTTCTGAAATTTTCCAAGCTGTTTAAAGGCACAGTCAATTTAGTGTATGCAAACTTCTGACCCACTGGAATTGTGAAACAGTGAATTATAAGTGAAATAATCTGTTTGCAAGCAACTGTTGGACAAATGACTTGTGTCATGCACAAAGTCCTAACCACCTTGCCAAAACTATAGTTTGTTAACAAGAAATTTGTGGAGTGGTTGAAAAACAAGTTTTAATGACTCCAACCTAAGTATATGTAAACTTCCGACTTCAACTATAGATGCTCTGTTGTTCTTATCAACCCAACAACTGAACAAGTTTTTGTTCTAACTGAAATCCCCAAAATAACAGAAATATTTCAGTATCTGGATGTTTCCTCTGAAATTAGCTGCCATTCATTACTTTCTCAATGTCTGTGACCTCTAGAGAGAGTGGGGAGAGACACTCCAGAAGACACCACTGAGCTATTAAAAAGTACCAAAATAGAGTCCTTGGACATGAGAATAAAATAGTGTGATTGCAGGGGAGAGAATTTAGTGTTCTCACTGTTCTTATGTCGTCTTACAACTCATAATGTGCCTTCTCAAAATATATAATTGACATTTTCTTCTTAGCTTTACAATTCCGGGAAATACATATTGATGTCATCTTCCAACCACAAAGGCTAGGGTGAATTGGATGAAATGTGTTTGTTTGTCTATATACTGCGTAAGAGAATGCATGGTTCTACACGGCCTTGAAATTTTACAGTACAAAGATGAATAAATAAAGCTTGAGATCCTGGATTCATGTTCGCTAGCATGTTCTGGCACAGCCTTCGATTCACAAACTTAAATGTTACATTCAGGGGTGGCAGGGTAGCCTAGTGGTTAGAGCGTTGGACTAGTAACGGGAAGATTGCAAGTTTAAACCCATGAGCAGATAAGGTATAAAACTGTCCTTCTGCCCCTGAACAGGCAGTTAACCCACTGTTCCTAGGCCGTCATTGAAAATAAGAATTTGTTCTTAACTGACTTGCCTAGTTAAATAAAGGTCAAATAAAAAAAATTAAAAAAATTAAGGAGACAATTGTGGCATCAAACTTTTCCAGCCTTGTAAGCATTCGCACTGTCCGTCCATGAGTGTCACACCCTGACCATAGTTTGCTTTGTATGTTTCTACGTTTTGTTTGGTCAGGGTGTGATCTGAGTGGGCATTCTATGTTGTGTGTCTAGTGTGTCTGTTTCTGTGTTTGGCCTAATATGGTTCTCAATCAGAGGCAGGTGTTAGTCATTGCCTCTGATTGGGAACCATATTTAGGTAGCCTGTTTGGTGTTGGGTTTTGTGGGTGATTGTCTCCTGTGTCAGTGTTTGTGCCACATGGGACTGTTTCGGGTTTACACGGTTGTTGTTTTTGTAGTTTATTCATGTATAGTTTTCGTATTAAAAACAAACATGACTTTCAACCTGCATTTTGGTCCTCCTCTCCTTCGACGGAAGAATCCCGTTACAATGAGACCCGTTTTATTGACAGAATTTAAATTGCATGGCTCATGGTGATATATGTGCTGTAGAGAAACCTGACCCTGTCAGACCACGTTTTCTCTTCTCAATTATATATGCACTTGTCTGAAAGAATAAAGGAGTCAATCTATTTTAACTGAACAACACTCAATAGCAGGGGGTCATTTTCACTGTGCACATAATATGGTTCTTAGCTCTTACGTTGTTCACATTTGTTTGAAAAGTATATTGCGTGAAAAGTACTGTAATGTAGACTCGGTTATTATCACAGAAACTGATATGTGTGGTTGTAGTCAGTGTGTAGTACGAGACCAAGACCAGTCTTAACTCCAGTCTCGAGACCACATATTGAGACCACATATTGAGTGTCTCGGTCTTGTCTCAGTGTCTGATACATTTGTACTCAGTCTCGGACAGTGAGAATTTGAATGACTGTTATACAGTTAGCCAGAGTGAATATGTGAAATCAAGAGATATGCTATCAACTCTGATTTCAGAACACTCTCGTCTGAGTGTCCCAGAGTGAAGAACAACTGATGAATTTACTCGTATGCAATACCTGCTGCACATGACCTTTGTCAGTAAACATAGGCAAAATAAGTAATAGTTAGTCAAGAACGCTCTAGATATAATGTAAACAGCCTAACCAGCTCTGCTACAGCAAGTAAAATGGTCAGAGTGAGTGGTTCTCTCATTTGTGTCTCTCATTTGTGTCTGGAAGTAGCTAGCAAGCAAGCTTGCCAACTTTAGCTTGGGTGCTTGGTTTGGACAAGCATGCATTGACAGGCAAGCTGCAGAAGGAAGTTTAGGCTTCAATTCACCATTTTTTAATGTTGATGGCCAACTAGCTGAACAAGTTTGAAACGGTTTATCTAATGTTCCTTTGTTCAATTTTAGCTCATCTTGCTCTGGCTAACATTAGTTGTTGATCTTGTTGCTGTTGATGTGCATATCTGAGGGAGAGAGAGCCTACCCTTTCATGGTATTTTGATCAGGAGGACTCCTGTGGTGTTTACATATTTTCAGAAATCCATTCAGGTGTATTTTGTGGCTTTTGGCAAATGCGTCCGATTTATCTAAAGCCGCACTGTTGCCACTACCAGTAAACACCCAGTCCAGTGAATGATGGAAGGCCCATGTGGAAATTGTTTTGTTTGAATAAAGGTCTACTATAGCTCTGATTGGCTATTGCGCAACGGTCTGTGTGGACTCCTGGAAAAGACAGATGTTTTGATACTGTTTTATTTACTGTAGTGTCTGTTATTTGTCCAAACACATGGCCGCTTTCCCACTCTATTTTGCTATAGAATTTTTCCAAGTTCCTTAGTATACGTATTTCCCAAACATCCTGAGAATTTATGAAAACGTGAAAATGACCATATCTAAGTGGTCGCTTGTCACATGTTTTCATCCTGAGGGTATATATGAACAGATGTGAAATAAGATTTCATGTTGCTAAAACGCTGTCAGTTCCACTTTAAATGGAACAATGTTTCACACACAAGTTATTTTCAAAGAGATCGCTAACAACAGCAAGCATGCTGAAATAAAAAAAACACATTTCCACTCACCAGATGATGATCATTTGAAACTCAACTTATTGTTGAAAGTTATTCTTGAAGAGGGAGAAGCTAAAAAATTAGCAACATCATCTTCTTTGATAATTCCTGCTGCAGCCGTTGCAAACTAGCCGACAACAAAAGCTTGACTGTGTCAAAACTACTGCTCGCTTTTGCACAGTGACCTGTTGTCCATCAAGAAGGCAGAAGTTTCCATACGTTTTTGTATCAACGGTCCCACTCATTAAGTCCAAATTTTGCCCTAATACAGTTGAATGGCAGATGTCTTTATCTAGCTTCTGATGGCCAAGCCAATTGCTGATGTAGCTGGCTAGGTTCATCTCCCAAGAGACCAGCAAAGAAAAATCCTGATTGGATAGATTAAATCAGAACATCATTGAAATAATAAAAAAATTATAATTATTTTAATTATTTAATAAATCCTTCGCCCTTTTCTGATGGCGCCGAATGCCCATTGTTACCCACTGTGTTTGAGTTATTAATAATTTTTAGAGTGGCTCTATTTTCCATCAGCATGCATTTCTTTCACTTTTCTGAATGTGTAAATAATTCACATGTTCTGAAATATGAACACAGAAATATTATATATTTTGAACTCTTATGGCGGTGACTTAATTACAATCATAGTCTTCAATTGGACTTGCATTTTTCTGGTCTTGAATCAGTCTCACTTTAGGTAGTCTCGAACACAACACTGGTTGTCGTACACTCTCAGAAAAAAGGGTTCCAAAGGCTCTCCCCATAGGAGAAATATTTTTGGTTCCAGGTAGAACCATTTTAAGTTCCATGTAGAACCCTCTGTGGAAAGGGTTCTTTGTGGAACCCAAAAGAGTTCAACCATGGATCCAAAAAGGGTTCTTCAAAGGGTTATCCTATGGGTACAGCTGAATAACAATTTTTGGTTCTAGATAGCACACTTTATCTAAGAGTGTGGCATTAATACCCCTTCATTGTGAGTGTTCACTAGTGAGTGACAGTAATGTTTGTTTATTTGATGACTTTTACCTTTACAAAACAACTTCTTTGGCAGTCATTTTGATATCTCTGTGTTGCATGATTCAACTTATTCCAAAAAATGGATTGGCATCATTAAAATATCACTCCATTCTCTTACAATTGAACTAATCACCATAAATCTTTGTGGAAGATCCTGGGGCATGTTATGACATCATTAACTTGTTGTTCAATTTATGCAAGCACTCATGTTTCTAGGGGCCATACAAAGGCTTCCCTGAGCAAGCCCCCCTTCACCGCTCTATATTTTTCTCCGTTACTCTGAATGCTTGAGGAATTGTCAGAATATACTAGCTTTGAAACAAAATTGTTGCGCAGGACAGGGCTGGAAGAGGTTTCCACTGCTGCATGTGAGTGGATGAATTCTCATTATTTAAGTGAGCCACTGAAGTACACAGAAAATATTACAGAATTTTAAGATTTAAAAAATGCATGTTTTACGGGGGAAACTGGTTTGACACAGGTTTTCCTTATTGCCTCTTAAAATGCTAATGGTATGGTATGTTCTTTAACATTTTATTTCAATAATGTATGCATTAAATTAAGACTTCTTATCTTACCCATTTAGCTGACTCATTCCATGTTAAATCTGATTTATTTTATTGATTAAAAGCAATCAAACTGAGGGGGGAATATACACGACTGTGATTATGATCGATTATGATGAGCTAATGCAAAGCTATTTCGTGGCTATGTGTGGCGCTATGTTTGTGACTATCATACAATGCATTCTGTTTGTCACGTAAGCATCTGTCAGACCAAAGATGTTATAACGGATAGTTCACTCGACTGATTTATGGTGCTTTCAAGACAACTGTGATCTTCAGGTCGGAAAGTCGGGGCTCTAGAAAGAGGCCCGATTTCCCGAGTTGGATGACCGTTCAACACAAATTATTATCCCAGTTGTCTTGAACGCATCATCAGATTGTAACTCTGGTACCTCAGGTTTGCAGGTCAGACCCCCTTTCCAGGGGATTGTTTTATTTAGTGTATAACCTTCTCTTGTTTGCCCCCCATTTATTGATAATCCCCCATTATTAGTAGTATTTCATGCATCATATCACCTCACAATACCTCCCCCCTTTTCTAACCCCCACATACTTGAAAATCCCCCACAAATGAAATGAACCCTTCCACAAACCCCCCTAAAATGGTTTCATCCCTGTTTAGCTTTTGTGCTATGGTCAGGTTAGGCAGTATGCTTGTATCTGATGTGATGATCTGTGAGGTGAAAACTATTTATTTGCTTTGAGATTTGTCAAAAATGGTAAATGACTTGTCAAGTCATGTTATACTATAACAAATACATCAACAATTTTTAATATGCTGAAAAGTGGCAACTAAGGTAATATTTTTCAGGCAATGAGCGCAGCCATCTTTGACTTTGTTTAATTGCGTTTTATAGTGGATGCCATTCTGGGATTAGGGAGTTTTGGCTTGTCAAATGTAATCAAACATGGCTGCCATCATAAATAATTTAGCTGCTGTTAGCTTGGCTGACGAGCATTTCTTTTCATAACAGCATTACATTAGCCTCTTGTGCTCACCAGAGATGTGATACATTGTAAACTAAGTCTGGCTGTTGGTTCACTAACTGATGTTTCGTTTTTTGTCTGTGCAACCTGTTTTTCAGACTGGTTTATGGAATGAGTTTGGGTGTGGATGTGTTCCGTGTGATTCTTGGATGATGAAGTTTGCATTTATCTTTTACAACAAAAGGTGAAATTGAGGGATAAAGTTTGAGCTTTATTTTCCATTAGTACAAAAAAATATTTCGATGCTGTTCAGACAACAATGGTGTTTAGACGCGTTTGTTGCGTCATACGTTCTGTTGCTACTGTTCCAATCACGTATTTGAGATAATACGCTGCAGGGACCGCTCAACAATGATCACAAATACTTGATTGGCCGTGTCAAAGGGTTAAAACCTACCCAAACCAAAAATCGTGAATAGATGGCAGCATTCAAGCAAAACTGAATGCGCTATCCACGTGTTTAACCACGGCAAGGTGACTGGAAATACGGTTGATTACAAACAGTGCAGTTATGCCCTCCGTTAAGCAATAAACAGGCAAAACGTCAGTACAAAGACAAAGTGGAGTCGCAATTCAATGGCTCAGAGACGAGACTTATGTGGCAGGGACTCCAGACAATCGAAGATTGTCGCCAGTTTTGAAGATAGCACAGTGGCACCAACACGGACCACTCCCGAGGACTGTGGATTCTCGTTCCCAGTGGCTGACGTGAGTAAGACATTAAGAGTGTTAACCTTCGCAAGGCTGCCGGCCCACATGACATCCCTAGCTGCGTCCTCAGAGCATGCGCAGACGAGCTGCCTCCAGTGTTTACGGACATATTAAATCTCTCCCTGTCCCAGTCGCTATCCCCAATTGCTTCAATATGTCCACCATTGTTCCTGTACCCAAGAAAGAAATTTAACTAAATTAAATTACTATCGCCCCATAGCACACACTTCTGTCATCATGAAGTGCAATGAGATGCCAGTTAAATGTCATATCACCTCCACCTTACCTGACACCCTAGACCCACTTAAATGTGCATACTGTGTCAATGAAATGTCCTTAATTACCAAATGATGAGAGCAATTCACACACCAGTCAGAGTTATGCTTAATCTTCACCTTTAATAATAATTAAGCTTTTGCAATAGCATTTTGACTTTCAACAGTTCAGTATCTCTAATGAAAAGTTGAGAGTGCCAACATCATGGCAAATGGGATCCTTTATAAGATCCCAACCCCCTAGACGACATGACAAACCACAGGTCTTAGGAACGTACACAAAGAAAGACTTTACTTCAGAGAGGAGTATCCCATAGCCAGACAGTTGGCTATAAATTATCGTTCAGTTTGGTTTCCTAAACAAAGCTCTTATCTCGTCCTTGGTACAAAATGGTACCAAGACATTACCCCCACCCTATGATATATATCAAATTGTCATTTAGATACAACCAATTCTAAATACAACCAAGCTCATGGAGAGGAGAGTGAGGCTATAGGTCAAGATAGGAGCAACAAAAGAGGGAGCATGGAATGATTCCAGACACTGCCATCCTCCTCTCCCCGATGGGAAAAGTAGGGAGTGACTGGCACACAGACACAGTGGAGCAAAAGATATGTTTACACATGATGACACCTTGACCTCTCCCCTCTCTGCGGCACAAGCAACTTAGTCCTGAGAGAGAACAGATAACTGCCAATGGCCACCACTATAGTACAACAAAATACATTCTTATGAGAAATAACTCATAAGCATATCATGAAAATAAAACATCCTATCTATGTTACCCAACTAATTCTGATTATTCCCCAACAACTGCCCCAATAGATCCACAGAACATGCAATCGCACTGCACACTGCTCTATCCCATCTGGACAAGAGGAATATCTATATAAGAATGCTGTTCATTGACTCTGGCTCAGGCTTCAACACCATAGTACCCTCCAGCTCTTTATTAAGCTCGGGACCCCGCCCTGTGCAATTGTGTCCTGGACTTCCTGACGGGCCGGCAATACACGGATCCTCAACACAGGGGCTCCAAAAGGGTGTGTGCTCAGCCCCCACCTATACTCCCTGTTGACTTCATGGCCACGCACTCCTCCAACTCAATCATCAAGTTTGCAGATGACACAAGAGTAGTAGGCCTGATTACCAACAATGACAAGACAGCCAACAGGGAGGAAGTGTGGGCCCTTGTGCCTGGAAAATAACCTCTCCCTCAACTTCAACAAAACGAAGGAGATGATCGTGGACATCCAGAGACAGCAGAGGGAGCAAACCCCCATCCACATCGACGGGGCCACAGTGGAGAAGGTGAAAAGCTTCAAGTTCCTCTGCGTATAAATCACTGACAACATGACATGTTTCACCCGCACAGACAATGTGGTGATGAAGGCACAATAGCGTCTCTTCAACTTCAGGAAGCTGAAAAAATTCAGCTCTGTGCCTAAGACCCTCACAAACTTTTACAGATTCACCATTGAGCGCATCCTGTTGGGCTGTATCACCACCTGGTACAGCAGCTGCACTGCCCACAACTTCAAGGCACACCAGAAGGTGGTGACGTCTGCCTAACGCATCACCGGGGGCACACAGCCTGCCCTCCTGGACATCTACAGCACCCGATGTTACAGGAAGGCCAAAAAGAACATCAAGGACATCAACCACACAAGCCACGGCCTGTTCATCCGACTATCATCCAGAAGGCAAGGTCGTTACAGTGGTATTAAAGCTCAGTAAACAGATTTTATCTCTGGGCCATCAGATTTTTAAATAGCCATCACTAGCCAGCCTCCACTCAGAACCCTGCCCTGAACTTAGTCACTGTCCCTAGCCAGCTACCAACCGGTTACTCAACCCTGCACCTTAGAGGCTGCTGCCCTTTGTACATAGACATGGAATCACTGGTCACTTTAATAATATTTACACACTGTTTTACGAATTTCATATGTATATACTCTTTTTTAGTCAGTGCCATCCTATTCAACATTTGTTGAAAACTCAGCAAAAAAAATAAATTTCCTCTCACTGTCAACTGCGTTTCTTTTCAGCAAACTTAACATGTGTAAATATTTTTTGAACATAACAATATTCAAAAATTGAGACATTAAAACTTCTTGTGGCTTGGGGGCAGTATTTCGACGTCTGGATGAGAAGCATGCCCAAAGTAAACAGCTTGTTACTCAGGCCCAGAAGCTAGGATATGCATATAATTGGTAGATTTGGATAGAAAAAAGTTTCCAAAACTGTGAAAATAATGTCTGTGAGTATAACAGAATTGATTTGTCAGGCGAAAACCTGAGAAAAATCCTTCCAGGAAGTGGGATTGTTTTGATGTGGGTATTTTCAATTGAATGCCTATAGAGTATCTAATGGGTTAGGACCTAGATTGCAGTTCCTATGGCTTCCACTAGATGTCAACAGTCTTTTTGACATTGTTTCAGGCTTGTTTTCTGAAAAATTAAGAAGAATGGGAACTTTCTGTCAGTGGACTGTAGAATCACGCAGTACTGGTTTGCGCACGTGACCGAGTGCAACCCCCTCGTTTTTCCTTTCTATTGAATACGCTATTGTCCTGTTGAAATATTATAGATTATTTAGACAATTGACATCCTGAGGATTAATTATAAACATAATTTGACGTGTTTCGATGAACTTTACTGGTACTATCTGCATGCTTTGACCGGCTTTGTGCCAGTGGATTACTGAACAAAACACGCCAACAAAATTGAGGTTTTGGGAAATAAAGAGGGACATTATCGAACAAAACAAACATTTATTATGTAGCTGGGACTCTTGTGACTGCAACCATATGAAGATATTCAAAGCTAAGTGAATAATTTTATCACTGTTTCTGACTTTTGTAATTTCTTTACTTGGTGGTAAAATGTTTGCATGCTTTTGTAAGCGGTGCGCTGTCCTCAGATAATCGCATGGTATGCTTTCGCCGCAAAGCCTTTTTGAAATCTGATAAAGGGGCTGGATTAACCTCTCTGGGATAGGGGGTACGCTTGCGTCCCATTTTGCCAATAGCCAGGGAAAATGTAGAGCACAAAATTCAAAAGTAAAACGTTCATTAAATCACACAAATTAAAGCTACACTCGTTGTGAATCCAGCCAACATGTCAGATTTCAAAAAGGCTTTTTGGCGAAAGAATAAGATGCTATTATCTGATGATAGCATAACAGTAAACAAAGATAGAAAGCATATATCAACCCTGCAGGCACTACACAAAATGCAGAAATAAAATATAAATCATGCCTTACCTTTGACGAGCATCTTTTGTTGGCACTCCAATATGTCCCATAAACATCACAAATGGTCCTTTTGTTCGATTAATTCCATCGATATATATACAAAATGTCAATTGATTTGGCGCGTTTGATCCACAAAAACACAGCTTCCAACGTGTGCATTGCCACTACAAAATATCTCAAAAGTTACCTGTAAACTTTGCCAAAACATTTCAAACTACTTTTGTAATACAACATTAGGTATTTTTAAACGTTTATAATCGAGCAAATTGACTACGGGACAATCTGTGTTCAATACAGGAAGACAACACACTTACGCTACTTTTCAAGTCATGCTCCTCTCTCAAAAAGTAGACTTCAAATGACACTCATTCAAGATGGCCGTACTTCTTCATTACACAAAGGAATAACCTCAACCAATTTCTAAAGACTGGTGGCATCCAGTGGAAGCGGTAGGAACTGAAAACAAGTCCCTTAGAAATCTAGTTTCCCAATGAAAAACCATTGAATAGACAGTGACCTAAAAAGAAAAATCTGAATGATTTGTCCTTGGGGTTTTGCCTGCTACATAGGTTCTGTTGTACTCACAGACATGATTCAAACAGTTTTAGAAACGTTTTCTATCCAAGTCTACAAATAATATGCATACCTTATATTCTGGGGATGAGTAGCAGGAAGTTGAAATTTGGCATGCTATTTATCCAAAAGTGAAAATGCTGCCCCTACCCCAAAGAAGTTAATCTTTAAGCCGATGTACAACACATGAATGTTTATTATGACTATTTTTGTATTTTGAATTTGGCGCTCTGATATTTCACCGGATGTTGTCGAGGTGGATCACTAGCGGAACGCCTGCGCCAGAAAGATTAACTGAACAAGCTTCACAGACATGTGACTAACAGAAATTGAATAATGTGTCCCTGAACAAAGGGGGGGGGGGGTCAGTATCTGGTGCATTAAGATGCATTAAGTACTGCCGTGCATCTCCTCCTCATGGACTGCACCAGATTTGCCAATTCTTGCTGTGAGATATTACCCACTCTTCACCAAGGCACCTGCAAGTTCCCAGACATTTCTGAGGTGAATACCCCAGCCCTCACTCTCCCATCCAACAGGTCCCAGATGTGCTCAATGGGATTGAGACCCGGTCTCTTCGCTGGTCATGGCAGAACACTGACATTCCTGCCTTGCAGGAAATCACGCACAGAACGAGCAGTATGGCTGGTGGCATTATCATGCTGGAGGGTCAGATCAGGATGAGCCTGCAGGGAGGGTACCACATGAGGGAGAAGGATTCCTTCCCTGTCACGCACAGCATTGAGATTGCCTGCAATGACAACAAGCTCAGTCCTGACAGTCCAATGACACACCACCCCAGACCATGACTGACCCTCCACCTCCAAATCGACCCCGCTCCAGAGTACAGGCCTCGGTGTAACACTCATTCCTTCGAAGATGAACGCGAATCCAACCATCACCCCTGGTGAGACAAAACTGTGACTCGTCAGTGGATAGCACTTTTTGCCAGTCCTGTCTGTTCCAGCGATGGTGGGTTTGTGCCCAATGGCAACGTTGTTTCCAGTAATGTCTGGTGAGGACCTGTCTTACAACAGGGCTACAAGCCCTCAGTCCAGCCTCTCTCAGCCTATTGCTGACAGTCTGAGCACTGATGGAGGGATTGTGCGTTCCTGCTGTAACTCGGGCAGTTGTTGTTACCATCTTTTACCTGTCCAGCAGGTGTGATGTTCAGATGTACTGATCATGTGCAGGTGTTGTTACATGTGGTGTGCCACTGCGAGAACGATCAGCATTCCATCCTGTCTCCCTGTGGCGCTGTCTTAGGCGTCACACAGTACAGACATTGCAATTTATTGCCCTGGCCACATCTACAGTCCTCATGCTTCCTTACAGCATGCCTAAGTCACGTTCACACAGATGAGCAGGGACCCTGAGAATCTTTCTTTTGGTGTTTTTCAGAGTCAGTAGAAAGGCATCTTTAGTGTCCTATGTTTTAATAACTGTGACCTTAATTGCCTACCGTCTGTAAGCTGTTAGTGTCTTAATGACCGTTCCACATGTACAGGTTCATTAACTTTTTATTGAACAAACGTGTTGAAATCCTTTTGAAGTTATTTTGATTTTTATGAGTTATCTTCGTAAGACAGGGTCCTGAAAAAGGGACATTTCTTTTATTGCCATATATACTGAAAAACAATATAGACTGCTCAAAAAAATTAAGGGAACACTAAAATAACACATCCTAGAACTGAATGAATGAAATATTCTTATTAAATTATTTTTTCTTTACATAGTTGAAATCAAATTTATCAACCAATTGAGGTCTGGATTTGGAGTCACACTCAAAATTAAAGTGGAAAACCACACTACAGGCTGATCCAACTTTGATGTAATGTCCTTAAAACAAGTCAAAATGAGGCTCAGTAGTGTGTGTGGCCTCCACGTGCCTGTATGACCTCCCTACAACGCCTGGGCATGCTCCTGATGAGGTGGCGGATGGTCTCCTGAGGGATCTCCTCCTCTGGGGAACGGGCGGGCCAGTCCATAGCATCAATGCCTTCCTCTTGCAGGAACTGCTGACACACTCCAGCCACATACGGTCTGGCATTGTCTTGCATTAGAAGGAACCCAGGGCTAACCGCACCAGCATATGGTCTCACAAGGGGTCTGAGGATCTCATCTCGGTACCTAATGGCAGTCAGGCTACCTCTGGCGAGCACCTGGCGGGCCCCCCAAAGAAATGCCACCCCACACCATGACTGACCCACCCCGCCAAACCGGTCATGCTGGAAGATGTTGCAGGCAGCAGAATGTTCTCCATGGCGTCTCCAGACTCTGCCACATCTGTCACATGTGCTCAGTGTGAACCTGCTTTCATCCGTGAAGAGCACAGGGCGCCAGTGGCGAATTTGCCAATCTTGGTGTTCTCTGGCAAATGCCAAACGTCCTGCACGGTGTTGGGCTGTAAGGACAACCCCCACCTGTGGATGTTAGGCCCTCAGACACATACACATTTGTGGCCTGCTGAAGGTCATTTTGCAGGGCTCTGGCAGTGCTCCTCCTGCTCCTCCTTGCACAAAGGCGGAGGTAGCGGTCCTGCTGCTGGGTTGTTGCCCTCCTACGGCCTCCTCCACATCTCCTGATGTACTGGCCTGTCTCCTGGTAGCGCCTCCATGCACTGGACACTACACTGGCAGACACAGCAAACCTTGTTGCCAAAGCTCGCATTGATGTTCCATCCTGGATGTGCTGCACTACATGAGCCACTTGTGTGGGTTGTCGACTCCGTCTCATGCTACCACTAGAGTGAAAGCACCGCCAGCATTCAAAAGATGACCAAAACATCAGCCAGGAAGCATAGGAACTGAGAAGTGGCCTGTGGTCACCACCTGCAGAACCATTCCTTTGTTGGGGGTGTCTTGCTAATTGACCATAATTTCCACTTGTTGTCTATTCCATTTGCACAACAGCATGTGACATTTATTGTCAATCAGTGTTGCTTTCTAGGTGGACAGTTTGAATTCACAGAAGTGTGATTGACTTGGAGTTACATTGTGTTGTTTAAACCTCTCGGATCTACCCATAGCGGATCCGGGAGAATTGTCATAAGCTGACACTAAGTAGCATAACGCAACGGACAAAAATCCGACTAGAAAATATTCATATTCATGATATCACAAGTGAAATATATTCAAACACAGGTTAGCCTTTTGTTAATCACCCTGTCATCTCAGATTTTGAAAATATGCTTTACAGCCAAAGCAAGACAAGCATTTGTGTAAGTTTATCGATAGCCTAGCATAGCATTATCCCTAGCTAGCAGCAGGCAATACCGTCACGAAAATCAGAAAAGCAATCAAATTAAATTGTTTACCTTTGATGAGCTTCGGATGCTTTCACTCACGAGACTCATAGTTAGATAGCAAATGTTCCTATTCCCAGATTTTTTTTTGTTTTTGTAGCCATTTATTCTTCACGTTTGGCTGAGAAAACGGTCACGACAACTCCGAAAAATATTCCAAATTAGCTCCATAATATCGACAGAAACATGGCAAACGTTGTTTATCCTGTTGAAACTCTAGGGGCGCAATTTCATTTTTGGATGAAAAACTTTCCCGTTTTAAACAAGATATTTTGTCACAAAAAGATGCTCGACTATGCATATAATTGGTAGCTTTGGAAAGAAAACACTGACGTTTCCAGAACTGCAAAGATATGTTCTGTGCGTGCCCTAGAACTTGAGCTTCAGGCAAAACCAAGATGAGACGGCATCCAGGAAATGAGCAGGATTTTTGAGGCTCTGTTTTCCATTGTCTCCTTATATGGCTGTGAATGCGAGAAGAGTAAGTCTGCCCTTTCTGTCGTTTCCCCAAGGTGTCTGCAGCATTGTGACGTATTTGTAGGCATATCATTGGAAGATTGACCATAAGAGACCACATTTACCAGGTGTCCGCCCGGTGTCCTGCGCCGAAATTGGTGCGCAAAAGTCAGCTGCAAGTATTTTTCCACAGAATTCAGAGAAGAATGCAGGCTTCCACGAACGATATATCAATAAAGAGATATGTGAAAAAACACCTTGAGGATTGATTCCAAACAACGTTTGCCATGTTTCGGTCGATATTATGGAGTTAATTCGGAAAAAGTTTGACGTTGTAGGTGACTGAATTTTCGTTTAGTTTCGGTAGCCAAATGTGATGTACAAAATGGAACGATTTCTCCTACACACAGACGCTTTCAGGAAAAACTGCGCATTTGGTATGTAACTGAGAGTCTCCTCATTGAAAACATCCGAAGCTCTTCAAAGGTAAATTATTTTATTTATTTGGTTATCTGGTTTTTGTGAAAACGTTGCGTGCTAAATGCTACTCAAAATGCTAAGCTAGCTTAGCATACTCTTACACAAATTAGTCAATTGCTATGGTTCAAAAGCATATTTTGAAAATCTGAGATGACAGTGTTGTTAAGAAAAGGCTAAGCTTGAGAGCAGGCGCATTATTTTCATTTTATTTGCGATTTTCAGAAATCGTTAACGTTGCGTTATGCTAATGAGCCTGAGGCTTTAGTCACGATCCCGGATCCGAGATGGGGAGTTTCAAGAGGTTATAATCAATCCTCAAGGTGTTTTTAAATATCTATTTGATAATATATCAACCGGGACAGAGCTTTTTTCAGTAAGACGGGGTGGAAAAATGGCTACCTCTGCCTTTTGTGTGAGAAATACACAGCCATCAGGTGCACACTGACGCAATGTTGTTGTACACGCTCATTTTTCAAAATAACAGCCTGAAACTATGTCTTGTGATACTAGACACATTAAGGAAGCCATAGAAAAGGGAATCTCGTTGATATCCCATTCACTGCTCAATAGGGAAGCATAGGAAGGGACTCTTATTTAGAAACCGCTGCGTTCCTGCGTTCCTCAAATTTTTTGGCCTGCAATATCAGTTCTGTTAAACTCACAGACAACATCTAAACAGTTTTGGAAACTTTAGATTGTTTTCTATCCTAAGCTGTCAATTGTATGCATATTCTTTTTTCTGGTCCTAAAAATAGCCCGTTTACTTTGGGAACGTTATTTTTCCAAAAATAAAAAAATGACCCCTAGATTCAATAAATTAAGTGTTCCCTTTATTTTTTTGAGCAGTGTGTAAGTGAAATAGAAGATCCCAGAAATGTTCCATATGCACAAAAAGCTTATGGCTCAAAAATGTTGTGCACCAATTTGTTTAAAGCCCTGTTAACCTGTCTGGCCCACCCGGGATGCAACCGCACCCCCTGCCAACAATAAATGCAAATGCGCTACGCCAAATGCAAATAGCACTCGTTATAACTCAAACGTTCATTAAAATTCACATGCAGGGTAGTCAATTCAAGCTACACTCATTGTGAATCAAGCCAATGAGTCAGATTTGTAAAATGCTTTTCGGCGAAAGCATGAGTAGCTATTATCTGATAGCAGGCAACACGCCGAAATACCAGAAGGGACGTAAACAAAGGAATTAGCGTAACCGGCGCTACACAAAACGCAGAAATAAAACATTCATTACCTTTGACGAGATTCTTTGTTGGCACTCCTATATGTCCCATAAACATCACAATTGGGTCTTTTTTTTTCGATTAAATCGGTCCTTGTGTACCCAAAATGTCAATTTATGAACACCGTCAGATCCAGTAAAAACACATTTTTTAAACGCAACGTTATTCTTTTAAATTAAAAAAGTTGCCTATAAACTTTGACAAAACACTTCAAACTACTTCTGTAATCCAACTTTAGGTATTACTCAAATTAAATCAAATGTATTTATATGGCCCTTCGTACATCAGCTGATATCTCAAAGTGCTGTACAGAGAGAGAGAGAGAGAGAGAGAGAGAGAGAGAGAAAGAGAGAATTAGAGAGAGCACACTTAAATTCACACAGGACACCGAATAGGACAGGAGAAGTACTCCAGGTATAACAAACTGACCCTAGCCCCCTGACACATAAACTACTGCAGCATAAATTTTGCAGGCTGAGACAGGAGGGGTCAGGAGACACTGTGGCCCCATCAGATGACACCCCCGGACAGGGCCAAACAGGAAGGATATTATCCCACCCACTTTGCCAAAGCACAGCCCCCACACCACTCGAGGGATATCTTCAACCACCAACTTACCATCCTGAGACAAGGCCGAGTATAGCCCACAAAGATCTCCGCCACGGCACAACCCAAGGGGAGGCACCAACCCAGACAGGAAGATCACATCAGTGACTCAACCCACGCACCACTCCTAGGGACGGTATGAAAGAGCCCCAGTAAGCCAGTGACTCAGCCCCTGATCTGTTTCACCTGCCTTTGTGATTGTCTTTGACCCTTGCCTGTCCTGACTCTGAGCCCGCCTGCCTGACCACTCTTCCCTGAGCCTGCATGCCATCCAGAACCGTTGCTCTACCTATGGTTTCCTGACCTCTGCCTGCTTTTACCGGTCTATTGCCTCCCCCTGTTGGATTATTAAACCATTGTTAATTCGACATTGTCTGCATCTGGTTCTTACCTTCATAGCTGATAAATCCATAGATCAGGGCCTAATGAATTTATTTAAATTGACTGATTTCCTTTTTTGAACTGTAACTCCTTAAAATCGGACATTTTTGCATGTTGTGTTTATATTTTTGCTCAGTGTATATACTATCTTACATATTCTACCGATATACTAAATATTCTATCCACATGCTGTCCATAATATGTAAACATCTCATCACAAAATATATATATATATATATATATATATATATATATATATATATATATATATATATACAGTACCAATCAAAAGTTTGGACACACCTACTCATTCAAGGGTTTTTCTTTATTGTTGCTATTTTCTACATTGTAGAATATTGAAGACATCAAAACTATACAATAACATACGGAATCATGTAGGTACCAAACACGTGTTAAACATATCAAAATATGTTTAATATTTGAGATGTAACCCTTTGCCTTAATGACAGCTTTGCACACTCTTGGCATTCTCTCAACCAGCTTCATGATGTAATCACCTGGAATGCATTAAAATTAACAGGTGTGCCTTCTTAAAACTACATTTGTGGAATTTATTTCCTTCTTATTGCATTTGAGCCAATCAGTTGTGTTGTGACAAGGTAGAGATGGCATACAGTAAAAGACCAAGTCCATATTATGGCAAGAACAGCTCAAATAAGCAAAGAGAAATGACAGTCCATCATTACTTCAAGACATGAAAGTCAGTCAATACGGAAAATGTCAAGAACTTTGAAAGTTTCTTTAAGTGCAAGTCGCAAGAACCATTAAGGGCTATGATTAAACTGACTCTCCTGAGGACCGCCACAGGAAAGGAAGACCCAGAGTTACCAATGCTGCAGAGGATAAGTTAATTAGAGTTAACTGCACCTCAGATTGCAGCTCAAACCGCCCAATGCTGCATTGCAGCCCAATGCTTCACAGAGTTCAAGTAACAGACACATCAACATCAACTGTTCAGGGGACATTGTGTGATTCAGGCTTTAATGGTCGAATTGCTGAAAAGAAACCAGTACTAAAGGACACCAATAAGAAGAAACTTGCTTGGGTTAATAAGAAACACGAGCAACCGGTCCTTTGGTCTGATGAGTCCAAATTTGTGATGTTTTTGTTCCAACCGCTGTGTCTTTGTGAGATACAGAGTAGGTGAATGGATGATCTCCGCATGTGTGGTTCCCACGGTGAAACATGTAGGAGGAAGTGTGATGGTGCATTGCTGGTGACACTGTCTGTGATTTATTTTATTTTGATTCAAGGCACACTTAACCACCATGTCTACCACAGCATTCTGCAGCAGTACACCATCCCATCTGGTTTGCTCTTAGTGGGACTATCATTTGTTTTTCAACAGGACAATGACCCAAAACACACCTTCAGGCTGTGTAAGGACTATTTGACCAAGAAGGACAGCTGAATCAGATGACCTGGCCTCCACAATCACCCGACCTAATCCCAATTGAGAAGGTTTGGGATTAGTTGGACCACCAACAAGTGCTTAGCATATGTGGGAACTCCTTCAAGACTGTTGGAAAAGCATTTCTCATGAAGCTGGTTTAGAGAATGCCAAGAGTGTGCAAAGCCATCATCAAGGCAAAGGGTAGCTACTTTGAAGAAATCAAAATCTAAAATAAATGTTGATTCGTTTAACACTTTTTTGGTTACGACATCATTCCATATGTGTTATTTCATAGTTTTGAAGTCTTCGCTATTATTCTACAATGTAGACAATAGTAAAAGTAAAGCAAAACCCTGCATTGAGTACCTATCTCATCTGCCTGTAAAGATATTACCTGTAACACATTATGAACAAAAATATGTTCTATTCTATGATGCTTTCGTAATCAAAAGGAGTAGACTCCATCATAAGAAACCCAGATGATGCAGTACGTTCATCTTATACCCTCTACTCAGACAATTCATAAGCAACATCCTGACTCGTCTTAAAAATTCTCTGTGATTTTAATGATGCTAGCAATGGGTTCCATTTTTGAAATGCGTTTCATTAAACATAATTTTCCCCCAAAACTCTGAAGGTAATAATGTCCTTGGCAGTAAAATAGTTGAATACTTCTGCCACCCCTCATTTCCTGTAGTCCACTATCAGCTCCTTAGTTTTACTGATGTTGAGGGAGTTGCTGCTCTGGCATCTGGCACTGCCAGGTCACTGACCCTCTCCCTGTAGGCTGACTCATCGTTGCCTGTGATCAGGCCTATTACCATGGTGTACCATCGTGTCGTCAGCAAACTTGACCATGGTGTTGGAGTCGTGTGTGGCCAAGCAGTCATGGTTGAACCAGGAGTACATGAGGGGAGTAAGCACACACTCCTGTGTTGAGGGTCAGCGTGGCGGAGGTGATGTTGACTACCCTCACTACCTTGGGTTGGCCAGTCAGGAAGTCCAAGATCCAGTTTCAGAGGGAGGTGTTCAGACCCAGTGTCCCAAGCTTATTGGATTAGCACTGGTTCAGTGGGAAAGGTAGTGTTCATTTTAATACATTGTGTCTCTTTCACCAATGTGTCCATTTTTTTATCCTGTCCCTAATGCCATTAGTGTAGTATTAGTGGAGTGGGTCGAGAGAAAAGCTGATCTACCGGCACAAAATACTGTGTGGTTTCCTCAGCTCTTAAACGCCATGGGGATAATATGAATGAGATTTACATACTCCTGCTTTCAGTTTTAATGTGCCCATATATTCTTGTGAACAAGGATTTAGCGAGCAGGGAACTTGAGCAAACAGTATTCATCAGCAACCTGCAGTGTTCAGGGATTACAATACCACCACAAAGGGTGCTGTGGTATTACCCTTACATATGCCTTGGTTGCTAATATCATAGGTCAATGCAACCCTTGGACAGACATCAAAATGAACAGCCTATCCACACATCAAAATTGTTGCATGTGCCGGCAACAGACACTGTCCGGATAGGCTCCACTCTTCTGTGTGATGTCACTCTCTGTGCAGCTGTTCATGGGGCCTCTAGAATGGGGTCTCAGGCATCCTCTCTGATCACTGTCCCAACCATTGAGCATGGATGTTTTATTCCTGCCATATAGATTCACTTCTTATCATTTTTTGTTTCTTTCATACTTGTTTACCCTGCTGCCATTCCAGTCTGTTTGCAAATACTGTTTGCACACAAATAGTGGTCACACTATAATGTTTCAATTCCCTGCTATCCTTACTCCCAGCTATCCGCAGGCACTTTTCGATTTCAGAAGTAATCCATGCAAGATGATTACAAATCTTGCATGAACATGTGAGAAATCCAAGAGATAGATGATTAGAGATAGGAGAGCATGTGATGCATAGTCCTAACCATTTCAAGTGTCCTATACACACGAACTAAACCTCTAACTACTAGAAAAATGCTAATTAGAGCCAAATGCTCCACACTTTGTGAATATATAAATGTGACTATCAAAGTAATTACTTTCACACAAATTCTAATTAAACACAATCACAGACACTAATATGAAACAATCCTTTATTGCACAGCTAAAAATAGCTATGCTATCCATGTTTGAAGTCCACTGACATAACAAACAGTAATCCACTAATTGCTGCTGAATAGATGGCGTTTGTGCTCGATATGTCAACATGAGTTTGATGTCTCAGTTGGTAACGTACCATTTATGAATTATAGAAGAGCACAAGGAGGCTAATTGTTATGACTCAGTTGATGAGCATGTGATTTTTTTATTACTTATTAAAACATTTCAGATTTTTGTGTTTTGAAATAGAGGTATTGGTTAAATGTATTTTCCATCTGTCATCTCCGTCTTCCAGGAAAACATTGATCTCCTGGATGCTGAATGCCTGAAAGCTGTGGTATATCAGACAATATACCATGGGTATTATGCAAAATTACTTGTTTACTTTTCTAATCAAATCAAATTTTATTTGTCACATACACATGGTTAGCAGATGTTAATGTGAGTGTAGCGAAATGCTTGTGCTTCTAGTTCCGACCATGTCTAAGAATTTCACAACTACCTTATACATACAAGTGTAAAGGAATGAATAAGAATATGTACATAGAAATGTATGACTGAGCGATGGCCGAACAGCATAGGCAAGATGCAGTAGATGGTATAGAATACAGTGTATACATATGAGATAAGAAATGAAAACATTATATAAAGTGGCATTGTTTAATGTGGCTAGTTATATACACTGCTCAAAAAATAAAGGGAACACTTAAACAACACAGTGTAACTCCAAGTCAATCACACTTCTGTGAAATCAAACTGTCAAATTAGGAAGCAACACTGATTGACAGTAAATTTCACATGCTGTTGTGCAAATGGAATAGACAACAGGTGTAAATTATATGCAATTAGCAAGACACACCCAATAAAGGAGTGGTTCTGCAGGTGGTGACCACAGACCACTTCTCAGTTCCTATGCTTCCTGGCTGATGTTTTGGTCACTTTTGAATGCCGGCGGTGCTTTCACTCTAGTGGGAGCATGAGACGGAGTCTACAACCCACACAAGTGGCTCAGGTAGTGCAGTTCATCCAGGATGACACATTAATGCGAGCTGTGGCAAGAAGGTTTGCTGTGTCTGTCAGCGTAGTGTCCAGAGCATGGATGCGCTACCAGGAGAGGAGGAGGCCATAGGAGGGCAACAACCCAGCAGCAGGACCGCTACCTCTGCCTTTTTGCAAGGAGGAGCAGGAGGAGCACTGCCAGAGCCCTGCAAAATGACCTCCAGCAGGCCACAAATGGGCATCTGTCTGCTCAAATGGTCAGAAACAGATTCCATGAGGGCCCGACGTCCACAGGTGGGGGTTGGGCTTACAGCCCAACACCGTGCAGGACGATTGGCATTTGCCAGAGAACACCAAGATTGGCAAATTCGCCACTGGTGCCCTGTGCTCTTCACAGATGAAAGCAGGTTCACACTGAGCACATGTGACAGACGTGACAGTCTAGAGACGCCGTGGAGAACTTTCTGCTGCCTGCAACATCCTCCAGCATGACCGGTTTGGAGGTGGGGTGGGTCATGGTGTGGGGTGGCATTTCTTTGGGGGGCCGCATAACCCTCCATGTGCTCGCCAGAGGTAGCCTGGCTGCCATTAGGTACCGAGATGAGATCATCTCCCCCTTGTGAGACCATATGCTGGTTCGGTTGGCCCTGGGTTCCTCCTAATGCAAGACAATGCTAGACCTCATGTGGCTGGAGTGTGTCAGCAGTTCCTGCAAGAGGAAGGCATTCATGCTATGGACTGGCTCGCCCGGTCCCCAGACCTGAATCCAATTGAGAACATCTTGGACATCATGTCTCACTCCATCCACCAATGCCACATTGCACCACAGACTGTCCAGGAGTTGGCGGATGCTTTAGTCCAGGTTTGGGAGGAGTGTGACTGCGTCATCTGTGGTCCTATTGGGGCGGTAAGCAGATTGGAGTGGATCTAGTGTGTCAGTTAGGGTGGAGGTGATATGGTCCTTGACTAGTCTCTCAAAGCACTTCATGATTACGGAAGTGAGTACGACAGGGCGAAAGTCATTTAGCTCAGATACCATCGCTTTCTTGGGAACAGGAACAATGGTGGCCCTTTTGAAGCACGTGGGAAAAGCAGACTGGGATAAGGATTTATTGAATATGTCCATAAACACACCAGCCAGCTGGTCTGCACATGCTCTGGGTACGTGGCTGGGGATAACATCTGGACCTGCAGCCTTGCGAGGGTTAACACGTTTAAATGTTTTACTCACCTTGGCTGCAGTGAAGGAGAGCCCGCAGGTTTTGGTAGCGGGCCGTGTCAGGGGCACTGTGTTGTCCTCAAAGCGAGCAAAGAAGTTTAATTTGTCTGGGAGCAAGTGATCGTGGTCCACGACGGGGCTGGTCCGTGATTGACTGTAGACCCCGCCACATACAGTTTAAGTCGGAAGTTTATATACACTTATGTTGGAGTCATTAAAGCCTGTTTTTCAACCACTCCACAAATGTATTGTAAACAAACTATAGTTTTGGCAAGTCGGTTAGGACATCTACTTTTTTCAAGACACAATCATTTTTCCAAAAATTGTTTACAGACAGATTATTTCACTTATAATTCCCTGTTTCACAATTCCAGTGGGTCAGAAGTTTGCATACACTAAACTGACTGTGCCTGAAACAGCTTGGAAAATTCCAGAAAATGATGACATGGCTTTAGAAGCTTCTGATAGGCTAATTGACATAATTTGAGTCAATTGGAAGTGTACCTGTGGATGTATTTGAAGGCCTACCTTCAAACTCAGTGCCTCTTTGCTTGACATCATCGGAAAATCAAAAGAAATCAAAGTAGACCTCAGAAAAAAAGGTGCACTTCACAATATAGATGGCATCATGATAAAGGAGAATTACCTGGATATACTGCTGTAACGTCTCAAGACTTCAGTCAGGAAGTTAAAGATTGGTCACAACTAGGTCTTCCAAATGGACAATGACCCCAAGCATACTTCCAAGTTGTGGCAAAATGGCTTAAGGACAACAATGCCAAGGTATTGGAGTGGCCATAACAAAGCTCTGACCTCAATCCCATAGAATATTTGAGGGCAGAACTGAAAAAGCGTGTGCAAGCAAGGAGGCCTACAAACCTGACTCAGTTACACCAGCTCCGTCAGGAGGAATGGGCCAAAACTCACCCAATTTACTGTGGGAAGCTTGTGGAAGGCTTCTCGACACGTTTGACCCAAGTCAAACAATTTAAAGGAAATGCTACCACATACTAATTGAGTGTGTGACAAACTGGGGTTGTGATGAAATAAATCTTTCTCTCTGCTATTATTCTGCCATTTCACATTCTTAAAATAAAGTGGTGATCCTAAGTGACCTAATACAGGGAATTATTTACATGGATTAAATGTCAGTTTAAATGTGTTTGGCTAAGGTGTACATTTTTGACTTCAACTGTAGCTCACGCGTCTGAGCCGTTGAATTGCGACAGTACTTTGTCTCTATACTGACACGTAGCTTGATTGATTGCCTTGCGGAGGGAATAGCTACACTGTTTCTATTCGGTCATGTTTCCGGTCACCTTGCCCTGATTAAAAGCAGTGGTTCGCGAGTTCAGTTTTGCGTGAATGCTGCCATCAATCCAAGGTTTCTGGTTGGGGAATGTTTTAATAGACGCTGTGGGTACAACATCACCGATGCACTTGCTAATAAACTCGCTCACCAAATCAGCGTATTCATCAATGTTATTGTCTGACGCTATGCGGAACATATCCCAATCCATCTGATCGAAGCAATCTTGAAGTGTGGAATCCGATTGGTCGGGACCAGCGTTGAACACACCTGAGCACGCGCATTCGCGTCTATAGACTGGGAGCAACAAAATGGAGTCGTGGTCAGATTTTCCGAAAGGAGGGCTGGGGAGGGCTTTATATGCATCGCAGAAGTTAGAATAACAATGATCCAGGGATTTGCCAGCCCGGGTTGTGCTTTCAATATTGTCACTCGGAATGATGCTGGAGGTACGAAGCAGGTACGGGGAGTAAACATTTAATAAACAACTGACATAGAAGAGACAGCAACAGCGTCAGAAACATATTCAAAAGACAAAAACAATACAATGCAGCAGTGGGGAACAGAGCAAGGGAACAGACAAATATAGGGGAGGAAAAGAACATTTGACAAGTGAGTCCAATAACGCTGATGCGAGTGATGACGGAGGGCAGGTGTGAGTGATGGATGGCAGGAGCGTGTGATGCAGGGTAATCTGGCGCCCTCAAGCGCCAGAGGAAGGGGAGAGCGGGAGCAGACGTGACAGTACCCCTCCCTCTTGGGACCCCACCCGGCGTTCCACTTGGGCGAACTGGCTGAGACATGGGCGCTGGGCAAGCCGGTGAGGGTGTGAAAACCCAACAAACCGGCAGGAGCCTGAGAGCCTGGCGAGCCGGCCGAGGCATGAGAGCCTGACGATCCGGCAGCAGGGAGCCCAATGATCCAGTGGAGTGTGACGTGGGATGGGAAGCCTCTGAGTCAGGAAAACCTCCCTAGCCAGCCAGGGCGTGAAAGACCGACAGGCTGGCTTTATGCACCCCCGGTCCCGACGTCATCAACAAAACAAAAGACAAAAACGTCTGGACTAGCTGGGCGAACAAGAACTGACAATCCAGCTGAGGCCCGACGTGGGATGGACGCCCTCCAAGCCAACCGGGGCAAGGAACACTCTCGAGCCAGCAAGGGCGTGAAAGCCCGATTAAATGGCTATGCTTCCTCGGTTCCATCGGTGGCGACCCAGAGCCGCTGCCACCATTCCAACCGGAACGCCAATACTCCCCAATGCTTTATATGTTGGCTGCTGCATTCTGTCACATGGAATGACGCTGGAGGGACAAAGCAGGTACGGGGAGTAAACATTTAATAAACAACTGACATAGACGAGACAGGAACAGCGTCAGAAAGAAATTCAAAAGACAAAAACAATGCATTGCAGCAGAAGGGAACAGAGCAAGGGAACAGACAAATATAGGGGAGGAAAATAACGTGACAAGTGAGTCCAATAACGCTGATGCGAGTGACGAGGGAGGGCAGGTGTGAGTGATGGATGGCAGGAGCATGTGATGCAGGGTAATCTGGCGCCCTCAAGCGCCAGGGGAAGGGAATAGTGGGAGCAGACGTGACAGATATGCTGCTAAAATTTAGGGAGTCTTGTTTTCAGATTAGGCATGTTAAAAGCCCCAGCTACATTAAATGCAGTCTCAGGATATGTGGTTTCCAGTTTACATAGGGCCGTCGATGTGTCTGATTGGGGCGGGATATCTCGACTGTGATTATGATCGATTAGAATTCTCTTGGTAGATAATGCGGTCGGCATTTGATAATGTAAGGAATTCTAGGTCAGGTGAACAAAGGGACTTGAGTTTCTGTATGTTGTTGTGATCAACGTCTCGTTAATCACAAGGCATACACCCCCTTCTTCTTCTTACCAGAGAGATATTTGTTTCTGTCGGCTCAATACGTGAAGAAACCAGGTGGCTGTACCGACTCTGACGTATCCCGAGTGAGCTATGTTTCTGTGAAACAAAGAAGGTTACAATCTCTGATGTCTCTCTGGAAGGCAACCCTTGCTAAGATTCAGTCTACCTTGTTATCAAGAGACTGGACATTGGCAAGTAGTATGATGGGGAGCGGTGCGCGATGTGACCATCTACGGAGCCTGATCAGAAGATCGCTCCGTCTGACCCGCCGTTGATTATGTTGGTATCAGTTTATAATAGTAATAAGGCACCTCGGGGTTTGTGTTATATGGCCAATATACCACAGGGCTATTTCTAGGCACTCCTCGTTAGGTCGTGCGTAAGAACAGCCCTGAGCAGTGGGCCATATACCAACCCCCCCGGCATTATTGCTTAAATATGCTATACTATCTCCAAGACCAGAGACGTTGATATTATTTTCCATATTACAGCAAAAATACCTTCCTTATCCCCTTTCTCTGCTCAGCACCGATCATAAATGCAAATGTAATCACGCCATAAACTGTCAGCATGAGTAATAAGGTTTAAAAATGATTTCCTCCCAAACTTTATTTATTTTCTGCATTGCAGAGTGGCTCAAATCCTTGATCTCTGCAAAGTCACAGCCCTCTTCCATCACTCATTGTCACCTGTCAGAGGGCCCAGCTACTGAACACTCCTCTGTCACAGAGATCTGCTCTGCTCCTGTCCCAAATACTGAGCACTACTCTGTCATAATGCTATGGCTCTCTGATATATAACACACCTCTCGGAAGGCTGTGGCCCTGTAATACACAACACATATCATATGGAAACGTCCCTGTCCATGGTGCTGAACAGCTTTATCATAATGCTGCACTTTTGTCCATGGTACTGGACTAAGGTGCAACTCTCAGCGGAATTTTCACCTGTCTGTGTCCCTGACTCCCTCCATTATATGACTGTGTCCCTATCCATCATGGACACCTACTTCATATGTTCATGCCCCTGGTACTGAACACCTCTTAGGTTCTGCCTCTGTTCTTGGTCCTGAATACTTTATCAAGATAATGCACACCTGTCCATGTTGCTGAACACCTCTGTTAGAGGGATGTGCCCTTGTCCATGGTGCCAAACACCTCTGTCAGCCTCTATTACTGCATGGAGCTCAATGGTATAGAGCTCTTTCTATGTCAACCTCACTAAGCATCTCTTTAGAACCTGCCACTGCTGTAATACACATACAGTAGATAAACATGTATGACTCTAACTGCCATATATAACCTTTATTTAACTAGGCAAGTCAGTTAAGAACAAATTCTTATTTACAATGACGGCCTACCAGGGAACAGTGGGTTAACTGCATTGTTCAGGGGCAGAACAACATATTTTTACCTCAGCTCGGGGATTCGTTCCAGCAACCTTTCGGTTACTGGCCCAACGCTCTAACCACTAGGCTACCTGCCGTCCCATAGCTTCCAACACCACTCTTGCTAATTTTATAAACCACTCTCTCATATGCTAGTCACTCCAGAAGCACAGTGTCATCCTTAATTATCACACTGACGCCTCACTACAGCAGTATCGCAAATGACAATTAGAAACAATAAGATGGAAGTCAGGTCAAAAGTTACATCAAAAACTTCAAAGGTTTGTACAGCATCACTGTAAAGAAAAGTCCTCTCCCCTTAAATTATAAAATAAATAACCTGTAAGTTCCAGGGGGAAGAAAACAAACTATTAAAACCAAAAAGGATGCCACTATCCGTTTCCTCTAATTTGGTGAATGCAAATAGAATACATTGAAATTAACTTTCACAGTATAGGACTGTGCTGACAGTTTCAGTGCAATAAGCGGAATCATTGGCCTTTAGAATCTGCACTACCAACTGAGCTGAAGCAGTCTGCACGTTCCAGCCCTATGACCACAGTTCCCGATGCATGACTGCTGATACTCAGGGGATAAAATATGACTACATAGTGGAGGGGCAATGATTACAGAGCACTGTGATATCTCTGTAACCCGTCCATGCGAGCACGCTAATCAGGATAGCTACAAACAAAACGAATTAGTAAACCAATATATCACCACCTTAACCAACAATGGCTGGATCTGTTCACGAAGGTTTAGAAGGAGAAACCAAACGTCTGTCTGGACTGCATAGCACAAGTCATGCAGTGTGCAATTAGGAGGAAAAGTATCTCAGTAGAGATGGCTACAGTCAATCACTCTAGCACAGCATAGCCTACACTGTCAAGGCTCAGGAGAAGACCCAGATGCAAAGTTTATTACAAAAACAGCTGGGCAGGCAAACGACAGGTCAAGGGAAGGCGGAGGTCAGTAATCCAGAGCAGAGTCTGAAAGATACAGAACGGAAGTCAGGGTCAGGGCAAGCAGAGGTCAGTAATCTAAGATGATACAGTCTTATACTCAGCTGGCCCCTCCATGGATTTTGTGTTAAACACTACAGCAAAGCTTTCTTAGTGTCCAACAAGATTTCGTTACCCTTAACCTTGTTCTGAACACCTCCAAAACAACGGTCATGTGGTTTGATAAGAAGAATGCCCCTCTCCCCACAGGTGTGATTACTACCTCTGAGGGTTTAGTGCTTGAGGTAGTCACCTCATACAAGTACTTGGGAGTATGGCTAGACGGTACACTGTCCTTCTCTCAACACATATCAAAGCTGCAGGCTAAAGTTAAATCTAGAGTTGGTAATCGCTCTTCTTTCATCCCGGCTGCCAAACTAACCCTGATTCAGATGACCATGCTTGATTACGGAGACATAATTTATAGATCTGCAGGTAAGGGTGCTCTTGAGCGGCTCTTGATGTTCTTTACCATTTGGCCATCAGATTTGCCACCAATGCTCCATATAGGGCATATCACTGCACTCTATACTCCTGTAAACTGGTCATCTCTGTATACCCGTCGCTAGACCAACTGGTTGATGCTTATTTATAAAACTCTCTTAGGCCTCACTCCCCCCTATTTGAGATATCTACTGCAGCTTCATCCTTATTCAACAACCGTTCTGCCAGTCACATTCTTTTAAAGGTTCCGAATGCACACACATCCCTGGGTTGCTCGTCTTTTCAGTTCACTCGAGCTAGCGACTGGAACGAGCTGCAACAAACTGGACAGTTTTATCTCAATCTCTTCATTCAAAGACTCAATCATGGACACTTACTGACAGTTGTGGCTGCTTTGTGTGGTGTATTGCTATCTCTACCTTCTTGCCCTTTGTGCTGTTGTCTGTGCCTAATAATGTTTGTACCATGTTTTGTGCTGCTACCATGCTGTGTTGTCATGTGTTGCGGCTGTGTTGTTGTTTTAGATCTCTCTTTATGTAGTGTTGTGTTTTGTCCTATATACAGTGGGGCAAAAACGTATTTAGTCAGCCACCAATTGTGCAAGTTCTCCCACTTAAAAAGATGAGAGAGGCCTGTAATTTTCATCATAGGTAGACTTCAACTATGACAGACAAAATGAGAAAGAAAATCCAGAAAATCACATTGTAGGATTCTTTATGAATGTATTTGCAGATTATGGTGGAAAATAAGTATTGCAATGTCACGGGATACTAGGAGTGGTGTGTTGGAATCAGGTGCAGAGAGCAGGGTTCAGTATATCATGATTTATTCTCCGGCCAAAAAAACGGTCACGCCAACATACAGGGAGCATAGAACAGACCAGCCCAAACACAGGACCAAACAGTCCGGAGAATACACACATGAAAACCACATCCAACATAGTAACAAAAAACAATCCCGCACAAAACAAGGGCGGGACAAACTACTACATAGGGAAGCTAATTAAACTAAAATACACACAGGTGAAACTAATAAGACAAAACCAACAGACAAACTAAAAAGGATCGGTAGCTAGTAGGACGGTGACGACGGCCGCCGAGCACCGCCCGAACAGGCAGGGGAGCCAACTTCGGCGGAAGTCGTGACACGCAAGATGTAAACTGTGTGTCCCATGTTATAGAAAATCCCAGAAATCTTCCACAAAAACCTTATTTCTCGCAAATGATGTGGACAAATTCGTTTACAGCCCTGTTATTGAGCATTTATCCTTTGCAAGTTAATCCATCCACCTGACAGGTGTGGCATATCAAGAAGCTGTGACAAAATGTGGAAAAAGTCAAGGGGTTTGAATACCTTTCGCACTGTTTATATATATACATATATATACTCTTTTTTTTGGTTACTACATGATTCCATATGTGTTATTTCATAGTTGTATTATTCTACAATATAAAAAATAAAGAAAAACGCTGGAATGAGTAGGTGTGTCCAAACTTTTGACTGGTACTGTATGTCATCTGACTGTAAAGGTATTACCTGTAAAACATGATGAACAAAAATGTATTCTATGTTATGATGCTTTCATAATCAAAAGGAGAAGACAGATCATGCAGTATGTTCATCTTATTCCCCCTACTCAGACAATTCATAAGCAACATCCTGACTCTTGTCTTAAAACTTCTCTATGATTTTAATGATGCTAGCAATGGGTTCCATTGTTAGAAATGTGTTCCATTAAACATTGTTTTCCCCAAAATGACTCCCAACTCTGAAGGTAAATAATGTCAGTGGCGGTAGTTGAAAACTTGTTTTCACTGATGTTTTTAGAAATAATAATAATCCGAACATATTAATAATGATGTTTTTAGAAATAAATATTTTGGGTCCGCGTTGTAAACAATTTCGTGAGTGAGCCCCAAATTGATCTGAATAGCACTTCCGAAAGACCAATTTCTTAAAGCCCTTTTGGAACTACCCATCCCGGATCCGGGAGAATTGTCATCAACTGACACGAAGTAGCATAACGCAACGGACAAAAAAATCTTACTAGAAAATATTCATATTCATGAAATCACAAGTGAAATATATTCAAACACAGCGTAGCATTTTGTTAATCACCCTGTCATCTCAGATTTTGAAAACATGCTTTACAGCCAAAGCAAGACAAGCATTTGTGTGTTTATCGATAGCCTGGCATAGCATTATGCCTAGCTAGCAGCAGGCAATCTGGTGACACAAATCAGAAAAGCAATCAAATTTAATTGTTTACCTTTGATGAGTTTCGGATGTTTTCACTCACGAGACTCCGACTTAGATAGAAAATGTTCCTTTTGTAGCCAAAAACTTCTCCGTTAGTTCTTCACGTTTGGCTGAGAAAACGACAACTCCGAAAAAATATTCCAAATTAGCTCCATAAAGTCGACAGAAACATGGCAAACGTTGTTTATAATCAATTCAAGGTGTTTTTCAACTATCTTTTCGATAATATATCAACCGGGACAGAGCTTTTTTCAGTAAGACCGGGTGGAAAAATGGCTTCCTCTGTCTTTTGCGCGAGAAATACACAAAGAGCCATCGGGTGGACACTGACGCAATGTTGTTGTACACGCTCATTTTTCAAAATAAAAGCCTGAAACTATGTCTTGCGATACTAGACACATTAAGGAAGCCATAGAAAAAGGAATCTCGTTGATATCCCATTCACTGCTCAATAGGGAAGCATATCTTATTTAGAAACCGCTGCGTTCCTGATTGGATTTTTCTCATTCTTTTGTCAGCAATATCAGTTCTGTTATAGTCACAGACAATATCTTTACAGTTTTGGAAACTTTAGAGTGTTTTCTATCCTAAGCTGTCAATTATATGCATATTCTATTTTCTGGTCCTGAAAAATAGCCTGTTTACATTGGGAATGTTATTTTTCCCAAAATAAAAAAATTATCCCTAGATTCAACAGGTGTGCTCGTGAGAACTTTTAAAAGCCCGATGCTTACTAATGAATTCTTAGAGATCTTCAATTTATTATGAACATGCCTTGTGTTATGCTTAAAAACAATTATCAAGCTTGGACTAAAATATGTATACGTATCGGAGCACAGCACATCAGCGACTAACATGATGAAGGCTTCAATCAAGCAAATCACCCTTCCAAAACCCTCAATCTGGCCCTCCCCACCCCCCATCTTCAACTCCCCTGAAACGACTGAGGATTAACATTTGTGAAAAGTCTGACCTGTCTAAGGTTTCTCGGGGACAAATAGTAGTCTAAGGGATGACACAGGCCACTAACTTTGATTTCAGAATGGTTTCCACAGCACAAACAGCCTCACACTCCTTAAACAGAATGACACTTGCCCTGGAATACCTCATATTAAACATAATTGGGTGGGTTCATATGAAGCACAGCCTTTATTGTATTTCATTTTCAATATAAATGCAAAAATGTGTCAGTATGATGGTTTCTATTTACAAATTATAATATAATATTTTACCAAGTTGCTTGTGTAACAGTTTTGCTCCATCGCTTTCCTTTCCCCAGCCTGGACTCGAACCAGAGACACTCTGAACACACCGACAACTGTCACCCACGAAGCATCGTTACCTGTCACGCCACAAAATCAGCAGCCCTTGTGGACCAAGGGAAACATCTGTTTAAAGGTCTAAGTGTGGGATAAGTCACTGATTGAACACTACTAGAATGCTCTGCTAACTTGTTAACCATTTCACATCGGCTACACTCAGCCCCCTTTGACCTCCTCCTTCTCCGCAGTAACCCCAGCAGTTGGGCAGAGCCCTGAGTGATCCAGGTCAACAGCACCATGTTGCGTCCTTGCCCCAACCTGGGCTCGAATCACGGACCATCTGAACACATCGACAATTGTCACCCACGAAGCATAGTTACCTGTCACTCCACAAAAGCCTTGGCCCTTGCGGAGCAAGGAAATGTCTACTTCAAGATCTCAAAGCGGGCGATGCCACTAATTGAACACTATAGGGTGCAATTCATGATAACATTGCATTTTCATGCCCCATCATGCCCCATTTTTTCTTTGTCACCAACAGATTAACCCCTTAAATTAAGTTGCTTGTATTACTGTGCAATATCAGTTTAATTACTCTCAGAACAACATTGCAATTTAGTATTGGTTTATAATTGCATAATAATGGGGTTGAACATTTGAGACATGGTTTCTCTTGAATATTGGCTAGGCTTATACAAGGGCTATAGCCAACAGCACCCCTCGCTGAGCCAATAAAAGCAACTAGCTTATATTCCCCTCCGGTATTGTCAGTGTTTTAATTATTTATTGTACACTGTATAATATTACAATAAAAGCATACTGCAAACATTTCAAGGCTGCAACAGAATTAAAGAAACAATCAGGCATGCAATCACATTATATTGTTTTTGGAATGTGTAGGTGTTTGCTTGTACTGCAAATCGTACATACCCAAACTGCTAAGGATTGAGAAGGACTGTTGCTCTAAGAGGCTATGCTAGATTTATTTATCAACTGCCCTCTTTTCTGTCCCAAAAATAACACAAACACGGAGACAAACTCAGAGTGAGACTGTTGAGTGTGCCAGCATGACTCCCAACTCTTTGAATTAATAACATTTAATATGGGACAGAGTGGTGTGGTTGGGGCTGGCTAGGGCAGAGACTCTGAGGAAACAATATTTGAAGTCTAATTTCCATGTACAGTAGATGGCCAGGCAATTAACATTGTATCGGAAATGTTTCTGCCCAGAGATTGAGTATAACAAAATGGAATTTCAGAAAGAGAATGGCCAAAACAGCAGCACTATTCAGCATGGATGATAATGATCAAACACAAGCTCTACTGTACAAACTTCATGCTTCATCTTTACATGCGTCATCTTTACAATGTTCCAAAACTCTGTATCCAACAATTTTTCACATTTGAGTTTTTTTCATATTACATTTAAACCTTATCGTGTATGTGTGTAAAATATTAGTGTTCTCAGATTTTTTCCCCATACATTATAGATGTGCATTAAAACGGGTTTCGTAGCAAAATGCTATACAGTGCCTTCAGCAAGTATTCATACCCTAGACTTATTCTTAATTTTTTTTGTTACAGCCTGAATTCACAATGAAAAAAACATTTTTTTATCACCCTGTAAGGAATGATGCTGGAGATGAGAAGCAAGTAAAGGGAGATGACATTTAATTTGGAACGGACATGCTACAGGACAGGAACAGAATCAGAACTGGGTAACACAAAGACAGACGGCAATCAATGCTGAAGCAGGGAACAGAGCGGGGAATCAGACAGATATAGGGGAGGTAATGTCAGAGGTGATTGAGACCAGGTGAGTCTAATAAATGCTGAAGCACGTGACGGGGGCGGCAGGTGTGCATAATGATGGTGGCAGGAGTGCACAATGCTGGGGAGCCTGGCGCCTTCGAGTGCCAGGTAGTGCGAGTATTGGGTATGTCTGTATCAGCTTTGCACATCTGGATTTGGAGATTTTCTCCCATTCTTCTGTGCAGATTTCCTCAAGCTAAGTTAGATGGGGAGCAGCGTTGAAGAGCAATCTTCAAGTCTTTCCATAGATTTACAATGGGATTAACATCTTGGTTTTGGATGGGCCACTCAAGGACTTTCACATTCTTGTCCTGAAACCATTCCAATGTTGCTTTGGTTGTATGCTTGGGGTCATTGTCCTGTTGGAATGTAAATCTTTACCCCAGTCTAAGGCAGTTTTTACTCTGAAGCAGGATCTCATCAAGGTCTTGCCTGTATTTGGCTCCATTCATTGTTCCCTCTGTCCTTACCAGTCTCCCAGTCCGTGTTGCTGAAAAGCATCCCCATAACATGATACTGCCACCACCATGCTTCACAGTAGGGATGGTGTTAGACGGGTGATGAACTGTGCCTGGTTATCTCCAGACATAGCACTTTGCATTCTTGCATTCTTGCAATAGAGTACAATTTGTGTCTCATCAGACCACAGAATCTTTTGCCTTGTGTTCTCAGGGACTCTCTCGTGACTTTTTGCAAACTCCAGGCATGCTACCATGTGCCTTTTTCTCAAGAGTGTCTTCCGTCTGGCCACTCTCCAATAAAGCCCAGATTGGTGAAGTGGTGTAGAGACTGTTGTCCTTCTGGCAGGTTCTTCTATCTCAGCCAACGACCTCTGTAGTTTTATCAGAGTGGTTATTGGCTTCTTGGTCACTTCCCTGACAGAGGTCCTACTTGCCCAATTGCTCAGTTTGGACAGCCAGCTCTAGGCAAAGTCTGGGTAGTTCCATATCCCAATGATGGAGACCACTGTGAAAAATTATACCCTTCTCCAGATATATGCATCATCACAATTCTATCTCGGAGATCTACGGACAGTTCCTTAGACTTAATGGTATAGTTCCATGTTCTACAATGCACTATTAAACTGTGGGACCTTATATAGATAGGTGTGTTTCTTTCTGATTCATGTCAAAACAATTGAATTGGCCACCGATGGACTCCAATCAAGTTGCAGTGACATCTCAGAGGTGGTCGAAGTTAACTGGATGCACCTGAGCTCAATTTGGAATGTCATAGCAATGGGGTGTGAATAAATTGACAAAAATGTCTAAACTTATTTTCACTCATTATGGAGTAGAAATGTTTTATATTTAATCCATTTTGAATTCAGGCTGTAACAAAACAAAATGTGAATTAAGTCAAGGGGTTTGAATACATTCTGAAAGCACTAAATACTTTCTCATTCTCATTCTCATATTGCTTGTAATGATAAAAATAATTTAATATTTAAAAAAATGTATTGATGTCACAAGTGTATCATTTGCACAGTTCTTTGTCACATTTGACTGTGTAAAACCTAGGGGATGACCATCTGCTGGAGGCTTCAAGAAGCACTCAAACAGACTTGATCTAGCTGATCTAGCTATAGTTGTTGTCTATATTTATTTGTAATTCACTTCTTGTTGTTTATTTTGCTTAACAAGAGCTTTGAATTTCTGTATGTAATGAAAAGCGTTAAAAGTTGAATAGATTATTATTATTATTATAGCTATGTATACCATTGGGATTCTCATAAAACCTGTTCAAGACCCAATGCTGTGTTTCTGTTCACCACGTCTGCTCATGAAGCATGTCCCTCTGACTCAAAGCCAAACTTAACACTTACACACCGTATGTACTGGTTGTTTGGATTTAATTGACCAGTTAGCTCGCAAGAGAAAGAGACCCTCGGACACCTGCTAATGTATCTATTCTGAACAAAAATAAAATACAACATGCAACTATTTCAAAGATTTGACTGAGTTGCAGTTCATATAAGGAAATCAGTCAATGGAAGTAATTTCATTAGGCCCTGATCTATGGGTTTCACATTACTGGGAATAAAGACATGCATCTGTTGGTCACAGATACCTTAAGAAAAAGTAGAGGTGTGGTTCAGAAAACCAGTCAGTATCTGGTGTGACCACCATTTGCCTCATGCAGTACAACACATCTCCTTCGCATAAAGTTTATCAGGCTGTTGCTTGTGGAATGTTGTCCCACTCCTCCTCAATGGCTGTGCGAAGTTCCTCTATATTGGAGGGAACTGGAACACACTGTCGTACACGTTGATCCAGAGCATCCCAAACATGCTCAATGAGTGACATTTCTGGTGAGTTTGCAAGCCATGAAAGAACTGGGACATTTTTAGCTTCCAGGAATTGTTTACAGATCCTTCTGACATGGGGCCCTGCGTTATCATGCTGAACAATGTGATGGCGGCGGAAGAATAGCACAACAACGGGCCTCAAGATCTTGTCATTGTATCTCTGTGCATTCAAATTGCCATTGATAAAATGCAATTGTGTTTGTTGTCCGTAACTTATGCCTGCCCATACCATAACCCCATCCCCACCATGGAGCACTCCACTCACAACATTGACATCAGCAAACTGCTCGCCCACACAATGCCATACACGTGGTCTGCGGTTTTGAGGCCGGTTGGATGTACTGCCAAATTCTCTAAAACAACGTTGGAGATGGATTATGGGAGAAATGAACATGAAATACAACACAATGCCACAACATGCTCACTGCAGGAATGCCCACCAGAGCTATTGCCAGATAATGACAAAACTGCAAATTTTAGTGGCCTTTTATTGTCCCCAGCACAAGTTGCACCTTTGTAACGTTCATGCTGTTTATTCAGACTTGATATGCCACACCTGTCAGGTGGATGGATTATCTTGGCCAAGGGATGTAAACAAATTGTGCCAAAAAATTGAGAAAAAATATTTTTGTGCGTATGAAACATTTGTGGGATCTTTTATTTCAGCTCATGAAACATGGGACCAACACTTCACATGTTGCGTTTATATTTTTGCTCTGTGTAATAGTGACACATATGCAACATTGAAGTCTATTCAGGTAGCCTTCGTTTCTGACATTCTGTCTCTCAAATACAGTTAATTCCTCCAATAGCTCAACTCTCACCTGTGAAGTTATGTAATATATTTATCTTACAATGTCTCTTGAAATGTCTCCCCAAGGAACACAGTTGTACTGTACAGTTTATGATTCTTCAGCTGAGAACACTAAAAAGTCTAGAAACTGCTTAGCCACCAAAGGGTAAGTGGGGGAGAGCATTCATCAAGTCAAACTCGTCACCTTGGATGGTGCCATTTACCTTGAAGATCGCAAAACCCTAATGGTTATCTCATGTCATGGAAAAGGGGTGTCGTGCCAGTCCAGTATGCAGAATAAATGTCAGTGTCACAAAAACACGTCAGCAATTTGCTGTATAAAGTACCTCAATATGGAAGACGTGACTTAAAACTGCCTCTTTGAATTTCCTTATTCTGCATGAGAAGTCAGAGTGAACATGTGTCTAGTGTTATTAGATTTACCCCAATGACAGTGATCCAAAAGGAGGGCGGAGTTGCCTGGTGGGCTGACATTTTCGCAGAGATGAGAATATCCCGACCCATCGGCAGAGAAATCAAATCAAATGTTATTTGTCACATGCTTCATAAACAACAGGTGTAGACTAACAGAGTTAAAGATAAACATGAAAAAGATACAAGAAAAATATAAATACTGTAGTGACATGAGGAATAAATACACAGTGAATAAGGGTTAATCAACAATGGGTTATACGTTCTCTGGAAAATAGTGCACAACGTGGAAGGTGTGTTCCATGACGCTTTAGCGGGGGAAAACTACCTGCCCTGCAGGACACCTACAGCACCCGATGTCATAAGAAGGCCACAAAGATAACCAAGGACAACAACCACCCGAGCCACTGCCTTTTCACCCCGCTACCATCCAAAAGGTAAAGTCAGTACAGGCGCATCAAAGCTGGGACCGAGAGACTGAAAAACAGCTTCTATCTCAAGGCCATCAGACTGTTAAACAGCCATCACTAGGACAGAGAGGCTGCTGCCTACATACAGGCTTGAAATCATGGGCCACTTTAATAAATGGAAAACTAGTCAGTTTAATAATGCCACTTTAAAATGTTTACATATCTTGCATTACTCATCTCATATTTATATAATGTATTCAATACTATCTATTGCATCTTAGCCTACACCACTCTGACATTGCTCATCCATATATTAATATATATATATTATTTTTCCATTCCTTTACTTATATTTATGTGTATTCGGTATGTGTTGTGGAATTGTTGGATATTACTTGTTAGATATTGCTGCACTGTCGTAACTAGAAGCATAAGCATTTCGCTACAGTGTGTGAAAGGTTTGTGATGCTGTAAGGACAGCAACGGTAATACTAGTGCACTCATGTAGGAAAGTGCACTTTTTGTAAAACACAAAGGGCCAGGGTGGGACTCCCACCCTTTAGAAGTCAAAATGTAATTTCATTACACTGTCAAAATGTGATTATTTGCTTCCACTGTCACTCCAAAATGTTGCCCTAATATTGCTGAACGATAGATGCCTTCTACCTAGCTTCTGATGGCCTAGTGAATGACTGATTTAGCTAGCTAGATTTATCTCCCCAAAGAAACAAAAATATAAATCCTTAGCTCTTCTCTGAAGGCGTAGAAGGACCTTGTGGTTCCCCACTGTATTTGGGTTAGTAACCATTTGTAGAGTGTCTCTATTTGCCCTCAGCATGCATTTTGTCACCATTCTGAATGTCTAAAACATCCATATGTTCTTCTGAAATATGAACACTGGACATTTTGAACTGTTATTAGGGTGTCAATTTTACAAAACTACAATCATGGTCTTGAAATGGATTTGCATTCTTCTGGTCTCGGTCTTGACTCGGTCTTGGACCCATTGGCCCCCTCTCGGTCTTGATTTAAACTTGATTTACCCCGGTCTTGCTCTTAAATCGGTCTCGCGTTAGCTGGTCTCGAAAGCAACACAAAGTTATAGGGAAATAATGCACGCTCTATAAGCCCTTCAAGCCAATCAGAAATGAGTATTAAACAATGCCATGGTATAACGAGTAATAATAACAGTACTATAAATAGGGAGTACCAGTACAGAGTTGATTTGCAAGGTTATTAGTTAATTGAGGTTGCAGCTATCTATACAGTGCATTCGGAAAGTTTTCAGACCGCTTCCCATTTTCCACATTTTGTTAAGTAACAGCCTTATTTAAAAATTGATTAAATATTTGTTTTCCCTCATCAATCTAGACACAATACCCCATAATGACAAAGCAAAAACAGCATTCTGTTTTCATTGTTCGGGATAAGTCTCTGAATGTCCTTGAGTGGCCCAGCCAGAGTCCGGACATGAACCCGATCAAACATCTCTGGAAAGACCTGAAAATAGCTGTGCTGCGACACTTCACATCCAACCTGACAGAGCTTGAAAGGATCTGCAGAGAAGAATGAAAGAAACTTCCCAAATTCAGGTATGCCAAGCTTGTAGCGTCATACCCAAGAAGATATGAGGCTGTAATCACTGCCAAATGTGCTTCAACAAAGTACTAAGTACCTCTGAATACTTATGTAAATGTGATATTTCCATTTTTTATTTCTCTTAACCTGTTTTGCTTTGTCATTATGGGTTATTGTGTGTAGATTGATGTAAAAAACAACTATTTAATCAATTTTAGAATAAGTCTGTAACGTAACAAAATGTGGAAAGAGTCAAGGGGTCTGAATACTTTCCAAATGCACTGTATATAGGTAGAGTTAAAGTGACTAGGCAAAATGATACAGTGCCTTCCTATCGGACCTTATCGTCATGGCAGGTAATATTCACATTTTTGGTGACTTCAATATTCACATTGAAAGTCCACAGACCTACACCAAAACGCTTTCAGAGCCATCATAGACTGAGTGGGTTTTGTACAACATGTCTCTCTAACCTACACATTGTCAAAGTCATACCCTGGATCTAGTTTTGGCCCTTGAAATAAATATTGTGATTCTAACAATCCTGGACAATCGAACCACCATTTTATTATGCTTACAATCGCAACAAATAATCTGTTTAGACCCAATCCATGGATTATCAAGAGCTGTGCAATAAATTCTCGGACAACCCAAAGAATCCCAGATGCCCTTCCAGACTCCCTTCACCTACCCAAGTACTTTGTAGTACATAAATCAGTTTACCACCTAACTGAGGATCTAATTTTAACCTTGCATAATATCTTAGATGCAGTCACACTCATAAAAACAAAAAACTTTTGTCACAAGAAATTAGGTCCCTGGTATAAAGAAATTAACCGAGCCCTGAGGCAAGATTCCAGAAAATTGCAACGGAACTGGCGCTCCGCCAACTGGAAGTTTTCAGACGAGCCTGGAAAGACAGTGCCGTGCAATATCGAAGAGACCTCATTACTGCACAATAAGCCTACTTTTCCAACCTAATTGACGAGAATAAAAGCAATCCTAAATGGGTTTTTTTATACTCTCGTAACGCTAAGTAAAAAGCAGCATTCCCCAAGAGAGGATGGTCTTGACTTCATTAGTGATGAGTTCATTAACTTCTTTGATGAAAAAATCACGATCATGAGAAAGCATGTTATGTACTCCTCTTTGAATCTGCGTATTTCTACAAATCTCTGTTGTCCTGAGTCTGCACAAAACTGATAGGACCTAAGAAAAATGGAGACACTCAAGTTTTTTAATCCAGTACTTCTCGAAACATTCACAATAATAGTCATAGCCTCTAAACCTTCCAGCTGCCGGCTAAACTACTAAAATAACTATGTTGAATATAATAAACAGCTCCCTGTCCTCAGAATGTGACCAAACTCATTTAATGTGGTAGTAATAAAGCCTTTCGTGAAAAAGCAGAACCTTGAACCGGATCTCCCATTCCTCTTAGAATATTTGTGTATATAAAGTTTTTGTGTCTTAAATGCAATGAAAATATCTCTGTATGCAAATAATTAAATCTCAGACGTAATTATTAATCTAAGCATTGAAATTTCATTTTTATTGATGGCCGTTTTATTGATGGAGAGCCATATAGACACGCAATTCAAAAACAGAAATACTCATGAATCATACAAGTGTTATACATTGGTTTAAAGATGAACTTCTTGTTAATCCAGCCACAGTGTCAGATTTCAAAAAGGCTTTATAGCAAAAGCAAACCATGCTATTATCTGAGGACAGCACCCCATCAAACAAACACATGAAAATCACATTTCCACCCGCCAGGCGCGAAACAACAGTCAGAAATAAAAATATAATTCATGCCTTACCTTTGAATATCTTCTTATGATGGCACTCCAATATGTCCCATAAACATCACAAATGGTCCTTTTGTTAGATAAATTCTGTCGTTATATCTCCAAAATGTCCATTTATTTGGAGCGTTTGACCCAGAAAAACACCAGTTCCAACTCGCGTAACATGACTACAAAGTATCTAAACTTGATCCAAACATTTGAAACAACTTTCCTAATCCAACGTTAGGCATTTTTAATCATAAATAATCGATACAATTTAAGACGGATAAACTGTGTTCAATACCGAACGAAAACAAAGTGGAGCGAGCTTTCAGGTCGCTCGCCCCAACCACAACAGTACACTAGACTCGACCCTCATTCTGAACTTACTTCTTCATTTCTCAAAGGAAAACCACTCATTGGTAAATTTGCAATTACTGACTTGTTGTGTAATGTTTATGTCAAATGACCGATGAGCACGGATACATTTAATCTATAATTTATCTTAATTTGACAGGGATTGAAAAGGATTGGCCAGTAGATTGTTGATTCATGATGATGACTGCTTGTCTAGCTAGCTTGCTAAGATTTAGAAAGTATGATGTTGACATGATCACTCCAATTAACGCTATGGTGGATATAATGTGATTTGACGTCATTTTATCTGTGGCCATTGACCTTGAGCCTTCTTGGATGGGCAATTCTAATGTAAATCAATGGCAGTACCCAAGGGGGCTTGAACTGTCTAGCTTTCCCTGAGAACACTGAACCAATCACAGCACAACTAGAGAAGATTACCAAGGCCTACGCTCTGTATTTTCACTGGCTGCCCCTCCACCACAGAAAGAACTGAGCTAGGCTGAAGCACCTGCATTTTGGAGCTGCCTTACTCAAGAAAGAGACTGTTTGTATGCAGCTTTATTAACACAATGATTATAAATTGTTTTACATTGTTTGCGAACTGATATGTGACACGAATGAATGCCAAAATAACATGCAAAACAAGCCACTTGTATTCATAAAAAAAATGCTAAACAGGTGGGGCTCAAAACAGGTGCCTTGAATGACAGTTCGTCACTGGCCACATGTACAGCCCAGCCATGTGTAAAGCTCTAGAGTATGCCATCAATGCATGTGTCAGATTGGATGCATAATTATTCTCTATCCAATGCCTTATGGAATGTCAATACCTCCAAAGATTCACATATCCATCCATTAATTATGAATGCTAAGTATATTTTTCCTGACGAGTCAAATGACCATGAGTGTCCTCATGGGTGGATTTTATTAATATTCTTCATATTTCATAATTGAAAATAAATACAAAATTTAACTAGGCAAGTCAGTTCAGACCAAATTCTTATTTACAATGCCTGTCTTCAACGGCCAAACCCAGATGATGCAGGGCCAAATGTGCGCCGCGCTATGGCCGATTGTGATACAACCTGGATTTGAACCAATGTGTCTGGAGTGACCCCTCTAGCACTGAGATGCAGTGCCTTAGACTGCTGTGCCACTCAGGAGCACAAATAAACATGGATTCTACAAGTTGTCGAAGGTGTTCCACAGGGATGCTCGTCCGTGTTGACTCGAATGCTTCACACAGTTGTATCAAGTTGGCTGGATGTATTTTGGGTGGTGGACCATTATTGATACACACGGGACACTGTTGAGCGCGAAAACCCCACAGCTGCAACATCGAGAGCATCCTGACCCGTTTCATCACTGCCTGGTACGGCAACTGCTCGGCCTCTGACCGCAAGGCACTTCAGAGGATAGTGCGTACGGCCCAGTACATCACTGGGGCAAAGCTGCCTGCCATCCAGGGCCTCTACACCAGGCGGTGTCAGAGGAAGGCCTTTAAAATTGTCAAAGACCCCAGCCACTCCAGTCATAGACTGTTCTCTCTACTACCGCATGGCAAGCAGTACCGGAGTGCCAAGTCTAGGACAAAAAGGCTTCTCAACAGTTTTTACCCCCAAGCCAAAACTCCTGAACAGGTAACCAAATGGTCACCCGGACTGTTTGCATTGTGGACCCCCCAACCCCTCTTTTACGCTGCTGCTACTGTCTGTTTATCTTATATGCATAGTCACTTTAACTATACATTCATGTACATACTACCTCAACTGGCCTGACCAACCAATTCCTCCCACACATTGGTTAACCGGGCTATCTGCATTGTGTCCCACCACCCGCCAACCCCTCTTCTTATGCTACTGCTACTCTCTGTTCATCATATATTCATAGTCACTTTAACCATACTTACATGTACATACTACCTCAATAATCCTGACTAACCAGTGTCTGTATATAGCCTTGCTACTGTTATTTTCAAATGTCTTTTTACTGTTGTTTTATTTCTTTACTTACTTATACACACACACACACACACACCTTTTTTCTCTCACTATTGGTTAGAGCCTGTAAGTAAGCATTTCACTGTAAGGCCTGTTGTATTCGGTGCACGTGACAAATAAACTTTGATTTGATATGAGCAATGCTGTTCTTGGCACAAACCGGTGCACCTGGCACCTACTACCATACCCTGTTCAAAGGCACTTAAATATGTTTTCTTGCCTATTCACCCTCTGAATGGTACACACACATAGAGTATATACAGTCACTAAAGGAAGTCTACACATCCTTTGCTGCCCTAAAGTTAAATTTAAAAATGATTATATTTGATTTTTCTCTACCAATCAACACAACATTCTGCACATTTGTTTAAAGTGAACTATAAATGATAGAACATTTTCCAAACTAAAAACTAAATAAAAATAGTGTCTTCACACCCCAGAGTTGATATTTGGCACCTTTGGCAGCCATTACAACTGTGAATCACTTTGAATAAGATTCTACCAACCGTGCACAACTATTGGGGCAACATACATAACTCTTATTTTTGTCAAAATTGCTCAAGCACAGTACTTTTGGATTGGATATCATTAAAGAACAGCAATATTTAAACCTGTGTTTCTCCATGTGAGCTTCCACTATAAAAGTATAGACCCGAGCTTCAAAATGGTATATCATGCACTATAGTTGGATTGGACAAACATGCGAAAGTTACACTATGTTGCTTTGCAAGTTGATAAACTTGTTATCCCACTAAGGAGACAAGTAGGTGAAAAATGCCCTTGAATGGCTTTGCTGAGATTTTCACACTTGCTCGAGAGCTCTTATTTGCTTATGCCCATTCAGCATCATTCACTCACTCTTAAGCCCCCCACCCACACATGTAAACGCATGTGAGTCAGCATGGCATTGTCCTCCATGAAGTAGTGTCTCTACTTAAACTTTCTCACAGTGAGCGTTGTCGATAGAACCAGCTAAATTCAGGGCATCAATGTTTTTGAGAGCTGTTGTAACACTTTTGCAGTTGTCAATAGCTATTTCCTTCTAAAAATCTGCAATAGCAAATATTATCTATATAATGACCAGCGAAGCCCCCATTCTGAAGCCTGTGATATGACAGATCAATCAGGACTCATCTTTCATGATTTCTAACCACTCCATTTTCTCAGCGAATCATGGCTAGCCAGGAAGAAAAGAAAGAAGCATGTTTAAATATCCACTGTGTTTGCAGCAAGGCAAGTTATAATGCGAGACAACATTGACTGCCCTTTGGCAGTTCTCCCACCAAGGTTTCACTTTGGGGTAATCAAGACATCGTCATTTTTTAAATTATTATTAATGATGAAGATTTTATGTAATTTCCTATAATATTTTACCTCGAACATGTGGAGCAGGTTGTGTATATCAGTAGGGAAAAATTACATTTTAAGGCAGCAGAAAAGTACAGTGTAAGGGGTGTGTAGACTTTCACTAGGCACTGTATATGCCCTTTACGAAGAAAAATATTTCATGTGATCATACGCCTGTGGTCTTCTGATATCCTTTTCTTCGCCTGCACCGGGCACGTGTGAGGCAGGCGGTCATTGTGAGAAATGTTCTCACTCTGCATAGGGGAGCACAGTCATAGCACCCCCTTTGGCCAAACTGTGGGTGACAGTATGACTCCAATTAAGCTTATTGCTCCCACTCATTGTTCAAAGCACTGTAGTGTTTGCCAAAATGTTTTCATCTGTCCCCGACTTCATGCATCCTCTCTTGGGTAAAGAGAGATGCCAGGGGTCCCTGGAGCACCCGCCCACAGTTCTCCTCCACAGCAATTTTACCAGCACGTCTACAGCCGTGGGTGGGAAGGCATCTCACTGATGCTTCATCATAAATGCTGTCCTCAAAATAGAGGCTTCTGTGTTTGCTTTTGTAGAATTATGCTACAATGTCAGATTTCCTTCAATATGAAGGAGCACTGTTGATTGTATGTGTGGTTGAGCTCATCAGGAGCCAGTGAGTTTCTCAGTCAATGAAAATGATATTGGCATTATGATAACTCTTGATTAAAGCTTAGACCAGCTGCACGTAATTGGCACATTTGTTTCACACCATCAACATGATGAGGTTTCCACGGAACAAAGGGAAAAAGAAAACTACATCAATCATCTTGTGTTTACATGCAAATCTACACACATCCTCATTTACATACTGTTTGCCTGACATAACAGCCTTCAGCAGAGGGTTAAACTGCATAGGAGGCAATTGAAACTCATTAAGACAAATTAAATGCTTAAGCCGAAAAGAGAGGAAGCACCTCTTTGAAAGACATCATCCCATGCCAACAGAAGTAATGAGTAATGAAATAGGATTGAATGGAATTAATTCAGGGGTGTATAGAGTAGTGCAGATTTCCGTTAGATAAATCTCTGGATCGTTTTTGTGACTTTCAGTGAGTTGTCAACAGAGAGAGTGTTTCCTCTGACTCATCAATAAGGAACATGGTAGGCCTGTCTCTTTTTCTCCATGTTTTAGTGCTGAAAAATAGCTATTGATTTGCCTTGACTTCCCTTTCTGGATGGAACTAAAGTAAATAACATTATACAATCATTACCATGCCCCACGTTGTTTACTATTGACTGAATCAACATGCAAGACCTTTTTGCTTAGGCCACTGTTGTTGATATGTGTTCTCTTTCGTTTAAAACCCGACTTCCTTTAGTCTCTTTCTAAGAATAAATCATTTTGATCCATGAATAAATCACTTCATTATGAGTATTTTGTTTTATGGAAATGTATTATTACCTTTTTCAAAAGTGTGTTTGATCCCTATAGAACATAAACCCCATAATAGTAAACGTTTACCATCACCAACACCTACTTTTGTGAGCAAAGGTTCTGAGTTAGTTGATTTGGATATGTTTACTAGTGCGTTATATTCCCCTGTTGGGTGTGACTACGAGCTCTGCTTTTGTTGAAATTAGTTCAACACATTAAATATGAAAGGTATAGTATAATAAAGTCCATAACATACAAACAAAAACCTGTGACATTGAAATGCAAGAGTTTTACTGATTTATTATGGAATAAACAAACATTGCATGTTGTTCAATCATCATGCAAATAATGCTAATTGTAATAGGTATAATCAAATCAAATTAACTCCATTGAATAACACAATCTCTGGTACGCCCTGATCTGTTTCACCTGTCCTTGTGAATGTCTCCACCCCCTCCAGGTGTCACTGATTTTCCCCAGTGTGTTTATCCCTGTGTTTACCCGTCTCTCTGTTTCAGTTCATCTTGTACGTTTTTTCAAGTCAACCAGCGATTTTCCCGTTCTCCTGCTTTTTGCTATTCTCCTTTTTCTAGTCCTCCCGGTTTTGCCCACTGCCTGTTTCTGGACTCTGTATCCGCCTGCCTGACCATTTGTAGTATTCCAAACAAATGTTTTATAAATTGCCTTTGCATCTATTAAAAATTGAATTAATAGCCCAGGCATTAATTTGCTTCAATTACTGAACACAACCGGCACTTATCAGAGACATGCTTCTATTTGAGCCAGGCGTCTATTTCCTTCAAACCTGTTATGGCTAGGGGTTCCTCGACAACATCCGCTGAAATGGCAGTGTGAATAAAAAAATTTTTTTTTTTGAAATATATAACGTTCCTACAATCACAAGTGCAATACAGCAAATTAAAGCTTAACTTCTTGTTAATCTATCCATTGTGTCAGAAAGCACACCGTACAATTATGTTAGGTCAGCACCTAGTCACAAAAAACATAGCCGTTTTCCAGCCAAAGAGAGGAGTCACAAAAAGCAGAAAGAGGAAATAAATCACTAAACTTTGATGATCTTCAGCAGATGGCACTCATAGGACTTCACGTTACATAATACATGTATGTTTTGTTCGATAAAGTTCATATTTATATCCAAACATCTCAGTTTACATTGGTGCGTTATGTTCAGTAATGTTTTGCCTCGAAAACATCAGGCGAATTTGCAGAGAACCACATCAATTTACAGAAATACTCATCATAAACTTTGATGAAAGATACAAGTGTTATGCATAGTATTAAAGATGAACTTCTCCTTAATGCAAATCTGTGTCAGAATTTTAAAAAGCTGTACGGCAAAAGCACACCATTCAATAATCTTTGTACAGTGCTCAGGCACCAAAACAAGCCATACAGGTAAATGTTTGTTTTGTTCGATAAAGTTAATCTTTGTCCAAATACCTCCTTTTTTTCGAGCGTTTAGTCCAGTAAACCAAATGCACAAGGCGCGGGCACAAAGTCCAGACGAAAAGCCAAAAAAGTTCCATTACAGTTCGTAGAAACATGTCAAACGATGTATATAATCAATCTTTATGATGTTTTTATCATAAGTCTTCAATAATGTTTCAACCGGACACTTCCTTTGTCTTTAGAAATGATTGGGAACGGAGCTCGTGCTCACGGCCGCGCGCGATCAACAACTCATAGCTTTCAACTGAGCCATCTACTGTGACTGGTCTTCTTCACTCCCCTTTCACAATAGAAACCTGAAACATCTTTCGAAAGACTGTTGACATCTAGTGGAAGCCAATCTGACCCCATTTACACTCTATATTGGCAATCACTTGAAAAACTACAAACCTCAGATTTCCCACTTCCTGGTTGGATTTTTCTCAGGTTTTCGCCTGAGTTCTGTTATACTCACAGACATCATTCAAACAGTTTTAGAAACTTCAGAGTGTTTTCTATCCAAATCTACTAATAAAATGCATATCTTAGCTTCTCGGCCTGAGTAGCAGGCAGTTTACTCTGGGCACGCTTTTCATCCGAACGTGATAAATACTGCCCCCTAGCCCGAAGACGTTTCAATACATACAGCTTTTGCTCAAAAACTACCACCCAGCTTATTGTGACCAGTGTGACCAATAAAAAAATAACAAATCCATCATAGATCAGACGTGCAAAGACTAGGCTCCCTACAGTGCCTTGCGAAAGTATTCGGCCCCCTTGAACTTTGCGACCTTTTGCCACATTTCAGGCTTCAAACATAAAGATATAAAACTGTATTTTTTGGTGAAGAATCAACAACAAGTGGGACACAATCATGAAGTGGAACAACATTTATTGGATATTTCAAACTTTTTTAACAAATCAAAAACTGAAAAATTGGGTGTGCAAAAATATTCAGCCCCCTTAAGTTAATACTTTGTAGCGCCACCTTTTGCTACGATTACAGCTGTAAGTCGCTTGGGGTATGTCTCTATCAGTTTTGCACATCGAGAGACTGACATTTTTTCCCATTCCTCCTTGCAAAACAGCTCGAGCTCAGTGAGGTTGGATGGAGAGCATTTGTGAACAGCAGTTTTCAGTTCTTTCCACAGATTCTCGATTGGATTCAGGTCTGGACTTTGACTTGGCCATTCTAACACCTGGATATGTTTATTTTTGAACCATTCCATTGTAGATTTTGCTTTATGTTTTGGATCATTGTCTTGTTGGAAGACAAATCTCCGTCCCAGTCTCAGGTCTTTTGCAGACTCCATCAGGTTTTCTTCCAGAATGGTCCTGTATTTGGCTCCATCCATCTTCCCATCAATTTTAACCATCTTCCCTGTCCCTGCTGAAGAAAAGCAGACCCAAACCATGATGCTGCCACCACCACGTTTGACAGTGGGGATGGTGTGTTCAGGGTGATGTGCTGTGTTGCTTTTACGCCAAACATAATGTTTTGCATTGTTGCCAAAAAGTTCAATTTTGGTTTCATCTGACCAGAGCACCTTCTTCCACATGTTTGGTGTGTCTCCCAGGTGGCTTGTGGCAAACTTTAAACAACACTTTTTATGGATATCTTTAAGAAATGGCTTTCTTCTTGCCACTCTTCCCTAAAGGCCAGATTTGTGCAATATACGACTGATTGTTGTCCTATGGACAGAGTCTCCCACCTCAGCTGTTGATCTCTGCAGTTCATCCAGAGTGATCATGGGCCTCTTGGCTGTATCACTGATCAGTCTTCTCCTTGTATGAGCTGAAAGTTTAGAGGGACGGCCAGGTCTTGGTAGATTTGCAGTGGTCTGATACTCCTTCCATTTCAATATTATCGCTTGCACAGTGTTCCTTGGGATGTTTAAAGCTTGGGAAATCTTTTTGTATCCAAATCCAGCTTTAAACTTCTTCACAACAGTATATCGGACCTGCCTGGTGTGTTCCTTGTTCTTCATGATGCTCTCTGCACTTTTAAAGGACCTCTGAGACTATCACAGTGCAGGTGCATTTATACGGAGACTTGATTACACACAGGTGGATTGTATTTATCATCATTAGTCATTTAGGTCAACATTGGATCATTCAGAGATCCTCACTGAACTTCTGGAGAGAGTTTGCTGCACTGAAAGTAAAGGGGCTGAATAATTTTGCATACCCAATTTTTCAGTTTTTGATTTGTTAAAAAAGTTTGAAATATCCAATAAATGTCGTTCCACTTCATGATTGTGTCCCACTTGTTGTTGATTCTTCACAAAAAATACAGTTTTATATCTTTATGTTTGAAGCCTGAAATGTGGCAAAAGGTCGCAAAGTTCAAGGGGGGCGAATACTTTCGCAAGGCACTGTATCATACACCCCTTATCTTGCATTTCAGAAACATTCTATCACTCATTGCCCCTTCTTGTACCTTGTATCCCCCATAGTTGCAGAAAGATCACACCACCAGATTTCAGTTATCAACGTTGTGTAATGTTGTGAGACTGTGAGATTTTGTTGGTAGTTGAACCAAGCATGTCAAACCATACTGCTGTCTCATCCATGACAATGAAATTGCTATTCTGTATCTTCTTTTGTGCAATCTTTATGATACTCGCTGAAGTCCATTCGATGCCCGGCTAATTGAGCATTTAATTGAAGTTTGATAATATTTTTGGAAACGTTCTGCAATACTGAGGCAGTTTTGCAGATGTAAAATATTGCTCTTTATCAACTGGTTGGCAGAGGGTAGCTTTACCCTCATTGTACTTTACATATCAAACATTAAATCCCACTGTGGAATTGCATTTATGAGCAATAATTACACTACACTACACTACTGACTCACTCCGTTGACTCGGTTCCACATGAATTAGGACATAGGCACGGAAAAAATATATACCAACAAATTGCTTACAAGCAGGGAGGAAAGTACATATCATAGCTTGTTTACCTGCTCTCTGAAAGCACTGCTAAAAAGCGGTCCAGATTTCCACACCTGTGATCTTCAAACTGGAGTTATGCCTTATGACAAATATCCCCATTAAGGAATTATTTACCAGCGTTGTCATGGTTTAGAGAGTAGGGAAAGGGATTGAAGGCATATCCTTAATTTGTTATTCCCCTCCAAACAGTAGCAGCCCAGATAAGGCTGTAAGTGGACTGGCCCAATGCTGTCAGAGAACCCATTCCTCTTCCCTCCCTGGCTAGCCAGATACAGATGCCCAGCTTTTGGGAAAGAGAGGCTACTTGGCTGATTTGAAACGCTCCACATCAACCTGATACGACATTGCTTTTATCAGTTTTCTATCTTAATTACTCGTTGCTCGTTGAACGCAGGTACGCCATGTTCTGTTTTTGAGCCTAGCTGTTCAAGGAGCAAAATGCCCAGTCTCACCTTGAAGATTGCTAAAAACATAATGTGGTGACATTCGCACTTCCTGTTAATTTAGACGGGGGGATGTGAGGCAAGGAGACTTGATGAGGACTGTTGCTAATTTAAGGCTCAGCGGGTCTTTTCAGAAGTCCCAGAGTCCAGGCAGCGTCAGGACAGTACCCAGCAGGACACAGAGAGGAAACAGCTCACAGAGAGCAATAAAGCCCTTACTAGCTGTAGAGGTGTCACTATCCCCTGCACTCTCAGGAAAATAATCACTTCTGCTAAGTGCCACAAGAAGAACACAAAAAATATAGAATTTCTCCTCAGGGTCTGTAATGACACAATAGGATAATTAGGTCTGGAATCAGAGTCAACAAACCTGAAAAATATTGCTGCAACATTGGTAATAGTCACAACGACGCATAATTATGAATAACACTGGTCTAATGCTAGATGTGCATCATACCCTGTGCTTATTTTTCCGTTTACCATCAATTGTGTCCTTTGTGACTGCATGTTATTAGCAATCCAATAAAAATAGGGGCCGATAACGTTCTGCTTAGCTGAATTTTGGTGAGGTTGATCTGTATTGCGGTTGGACGGAGTGCTAGTGTTAAGACAATGGCTCTTTAATGGGAAGCCATGACTCATTAGGGTACTGTAAATGCAATACATATGCTTTGTTATTACACGAGTGCTTCCTGCACTTTCCCTGGCTCCCTAGACTGATAATGTAAAGCCTATTGGTACCCAGCAAGTGAAAAACGTGACCCCATATCCCCTTGCGGGATTTCTATAATCTTAATTTCTTTCTGCTACCTGTTTTCCTGAGACTAGTCCAGACTCGCATGTGGATGACTTCACAGAGTTTCACAGCCTAGAGACTCAAACTTCTTGAAATGGATGGTTAGTCTTGGCATTTGTCCTTTCCAAATCAAATCAAATTTATTTATAAAGCCCTTCGTACATCAGCTGATATCTCAAAGTGCTGTACACAAACCCAGCCTAAAACCAGTCCTCTTCTGGCTGTGCTGGGTGGAGATCAAATCAAATTTTATTTGTCACATACACATGGTTAGCAGATGTTAATGCGAGTGTAGCGAAATGCTTGTGCTTCTAGTTGCCGTACCAGGCGGTGATACAGCCCGCCAGGATGCTCTCGATTGTGCATCTGTAGAAGTATGTCAGTGCTTTTGGTGACAAGCCGAATTTCTTCAGCCTCCTGAGGTTGAAGAGGCGCTGCTGCGCCTTCTTCACGATGCTGACTGTGTGAGTGGACCAATTCAGTTTGTCTGTGATGTGTATGCCGAGGAACTTAAAACTTACTTCCCTCTCCACTACTGTTCCATCGATGTGGATAGGGGGTGTTCCCTCTGCTGTTTCCTGAAGTCCACAATCATCTCCTTTGTTTTGTTGACGTTGAGTGTGAGGTTATTTTCCTGACACCACACTCCGAGGGCCCTCACTCCTCCCTGTAGGCCGTCTCGTCGTTGTTGGTAATCAAGCCTACCACTGTTGTGTCGTCCGCAAACTTGATGATTGAGTTGGAGGCGTGCGTGGCTGCGCAGTCGTGGGTGTACAGGGAGTACAGGAGAGGGCTCAGAACGCACCCTTGTGGGGCCCCAGTGTTGAGGATCAGCGGGGTGGAGATGTTGTTGCCTACCCTCACCACCTGGGGGCGGCCCGTCAGGAAGTCCAGTACCCAGTTGCACAGGGCGGGTCGAGACCCAGCGTCTCGAGCTTGATGACGAGCTTGGAGGGTACTATGGTGTTAAATGCCGAGCTGTAGTCGATGAACAGCATTCTCACATAGGTATTCCTCTTGTCCAGATGGGTTAGGGCAGTGTGCAGTGTGGTTGAGATTGCATCGTCTGTGGACCTATTTGGGCGGTAAGCAAATTGGAGTGGGTCTAGGGTGTCAGGTAGGGTGGAGGTGATATGGTCCTTGACTAGTCTCTCAAAGACTAGTGAAGGACCACACTAGAACATGGCCAATATGTTCAAATGTTCATAAATGACCAGCATGGTCAAATAATAATAATCACAGGCAGAACAGTTGAAACTGGAGCAGCAGCTTTGGGAGAAGATGTACATATATGGAGGAACATAAATACTATAACACAACAGAGAGATACACTTATAGAGTGCATTTGCCATTCTGGTAAAATACATTGTCTATTGTATAGGAGAGGAGACCAGAGGAGGCCATAGATATATAGAATAGCTGAACACTAAAAACAGACCACATGAAGGGAAGGTGACACATAGGCACCAGGACAGCTGGACATACCAAGGCCAGAGGGGTATACAAAGGAGGGGGTCAGTCAAATGACCAACTGATGGATAATAGACATAGCTCACATATTTGTAGGACATGGAGATGCAGAGGGAATGACAGAGGAGACACAGTCTGCTGATCTGAGATAAAGACACATACAAAGGAACACATTGAGCTAAGTGCAGACCCAAAGCATAGGCCTGTAAAATAGAGGAATGTATAGTATTTTTAGTATAGCTGGACACGCTAAAAACTGAGGAGACACATAGTCTGCTGATCCTAGATAACACACAAACAGAAGAATGCATCTAGCTAAGTGCAGGAACAAAGCAAGGGTCTTGTCACCATTATAATCTGACGGAAAGCAGACATGGGCGTTATTGGGCTGAACAAGCAGGATGCACGGATTGGGATGTAACTTCATTTGCATGTGGGATGGACTCAGATGTTGTATGTGTATAAATCAGAGCGAAAGGTGTGTATTAAAAGTCTATAATTGAATTCAAAGTTCCTGCAAGTGTCTTATTTTTAAATGATTACCCACGACACAGCACGGCCAGGTGGACTGGGGACAGGAAGGAGTCATCATGCCAGATGGTCCTAGGGCTCCGGTCCTCCAAGAGAGAGAAAGAAAGAGAACATTAGAGAGAGCATACTTAAATTCACACAGGATACCGGATAGGACAGGAGTACTCCAGATAAAACAAACTGATCCTAGCCCCTTGACACAAACTACTGCAGCATAAATACTGGAGGCTGAGATAGGAGGGGTCAGGCGACACTGTGGCCCCATCCGAGGACACCCCCAGACAGGACCAAACAGGAAGGATATAACCCCACCCACTTTGCCAAAGCACAGCCCCCACACCACTAGAGGGATATCTTCAACCACCAACTTACCCTCCGGAGACAAGGCTGAGTATAGCCCACAAAGATCTCCACCATGGCATAACCCAAGGAGGGGCGCCAACCCAGACAGGAAGATCACATCAGTGACTCAACCCACTCAATTCACACACCCCTCCTAGGGACGGTATGAAAGAGCCCTAGTATGCCAGTGACTCAGCCCCTGTAATAGGGTTAGAGGCAGAGAATCCCAGTGGAAAGAGGGCAACCGGCCAGGCAGAGAGGGTTGTTCATTGCTCCAGAGCCTTTCTGTTCACCTTCACACTCCTGGGCCAGACTACACTCAATAACATGACCCACTGAAGAGATGAGTCTTCAGTAAAGACTTAAAGGTTGAGACCGAGTTTGCGTCTCTCACATGGGTAGGCAGACCATTCCATAAAAATTGAGCTCTATAGGAGAAAGCCCTGCCTCCAGCTGTTTGCTTAGAAATTCTAGGGACAATTAGGAGGCCTGCGTCTTGTGACCATAGCATACGTGTAGGTATGTACGGCAGGACCAAATCAGAGAGATAGGTAGGAGCAAGCCCATGTAATGCTTTGTAGGTTTAGCAGTAAAACATTGAAATCAGCTCTTGCCTTGACAGGAAGCCAGTGTAGGGAGGCTAGCACTGGAGTAATATGATACATTTTTTGGTTCTAGTCAGGATTCGAGCAGCCGTATTTAGAACTAACTGAAGTTTCTTTAGTGCTTTATCCGGGTAGCCGGAAAGTAAAGCATTGAGGTAGTCTAACCTAGAAGTGACAAAAGCATGGATTAATTTTTCTGCATCATTTTTGGACAGAAAGTTTCAGATTTTTGCAATGTTACGTAGATGGAAAAGCGCTGTCCTTGAAACAGTCTTGATATGTTTTCAAAAGAGAGATCAGGGTCCAGAGTAATGCCGAGGTCCTTCACAGTTTTATTTGAGACAACTGTACAACCATTAAGATTAATTGTCAGATTCAACAGAATATCTTTTTGTTTCTTGGGACCTAGAACAAGCATCTCTGTTTTGTCTGAGTTTAAAAGTAGAACGTTTCATCATGTTTCATTGAAATGTACAGCTGTGTGTCATCCGCATAGCAGTGAAAGTTAACATTTTGTTTTCGAATGACATTCCAAAGAGGTCAAATATATAGTGAAAACACTAGTGGTCCTAAAACGGAACCTTGAGGAACACCGACATTTACAGTTGATGTGTCAGAGGACAAACCATTCACAGAGACAAACTGATATCTTTCTGACAGATAAGATCTAAACCAGGCCAGAACTTGTCCGTGTAGACCAATTTGGGTTTCTAATCTCTCCAAAAGAATGTGGTGATCAATGGTATCAAAAGCACCACTAAGGTCTAGGAGCACGAGGACAGATGCAGAGTCTCGGTCTGATGCCATTAAAAGGTAATTTACCACCTTCACAAGTGCAGTCTCAGTGCTATGATGGGGTCTAAAACCAAACTGAAGCATTTCGTATACATTGTTTGTCTTCAGGAAGGCAGTGAGTTGCTGCGCAACAGCCTTTTCTAAAATTTTTGAGAGGAATGGAAGATGCAATATAGGCCGATAGTTTATGTTTTCTGGGTCAAGGTTTGGCTTTTTCAAGAGAGGCTTTATTACTGCCACTTTTAGTGAGTTTGGTACACATCCGTGGGATAGAGAGCCGTTTATTATGTTCAACATAGGAGGGCCAAGCACAGGAAGCAGCTCTTTCAGTAGTTTAGTTGGATTAGGGTCCAGTGTGAAGCTTGAAGGTTTAGATACCATGATTATTTTCATCATTGTGTCAAGTGATATAGTACTACAACACTTGAGTGTCTCTCTTGATCCTAGGTCCTGGCAGAGTTGTGCAGACTCAGGACAACTTAGCTTTGAAGGAGTACGCAGATTTAAAGATGAGTCCGTAACTTGCTTTCTAATAATCATGAAGTTCATGAATTTATTACTGCTGAAGTGAAAGCCATCCTCTCTTGGGGACTGCTGCTTTTTAGTTAGCTTTGCGACAGTATCAAAAAGGAATTTCGGATTGTTCTTGTTTTCCGCAAATAATTTGGAAAAATAGGATGACCGAGCAGCAGTAAGGGCTCTTCGATACTGAAGGGTACTGTCTTTCCAAGCTAGTCGCACGACTTCCAGTTTGGTGTGGCACCATTTCCGTTCCAATGTTCTGAAAGCTTCAGAGCTCGGGTATTTTCTGTATTCCAGGGAGCTAGTTTCTTATGAGAAATGTTTTTAGTTTTTAGGGTTGCAACTGCATCTAGGGTATTGCGCAAGGTTAAATTGAGTTCCTCAGTTAAGTGGTTAACTGATTTTTGAACTCTGGCGTCCTTGGGTAGACAGAGGTAGTCTGGAAGGACATCAAGGAATCTTTGTGTTGTCTGTGAATTTATAGCACGACTTTTGATGTTCCTTGGTTGGGGTCTGAGCAGATTTTTTGTTGCAATTGCAAACGTAATAAAATGGTGGTCCGATAGTCCAGGATTATGAGGAAAAACATTAACATCCACAACATTTATTCCATGGGACAAAACTAGGTCCAGAGTATGACTGTGACAGTGAGTAGGTCCAGAGACATGTTGGACAAAACCCACTGAGTCGATGATGGCTCCGAAAGCCTGTTGAAGTGGGTCTTTGGCCTTTACATGTGAATATTAAAGTCACCAAAGATTAGAATATTATCTGCTATGACTACAAGGTCTGATAGGAATTCATGTAACTCAATGAGGAACGCTGTATATGGCCCCGGAGGCCTGTAAACTGTAGCTACAAAAAGTGATTGAGTAGACTGCATAGATTTCATGACTAGACGAAAACGTAATTTTTTTTTGTAAATTGAAATTTGCTATCGTAAATGTTAGCAACACCTCCGCCTTTGCAGGATGCACAGGGGATATGGTCACTAGTGTAGCCAGGAGGTGAGGCCTCATTTAACACAGTAAATTCATCAGGCTTAAGCCATGTTTCAGTCAGGCCAATCACATCAAGATTATGAATAGTGATTAGTTAATTGACTATAATTGCCTTTGAAGTAAGGGATCTAACATTAAGTAGCCCTATTTTGAGATGTGAGGTATCATGATCTCTTTCAATCATGACAGGAATGGAGGTGGTCATTATCCTAGTGAGATTGCTAAGGCGAACACCGCCATGTTTAGTTTTGCCCAACCTAGGTTGAGGCACAGACACGGTCTCAATGGGGAAAGCTGAGCGGACTACACTGACTCTGCTAGTGGCAGACGCCACTATGCTGGCAGGCTGGGCTAACAGCCAGATTTGATTAACATTATATGTTCTCCTCTCAAGTTTAGGGTAGTTCTAGGCTTCTATTGTTTTATGGTAACTATTGGAATCTCTTAGAATCCTGGAACCTGAATACAGTACAATTGTTTCTGAGATATAGCACCCAGGGGACTGTGATTTGTGCAGCCCGTGGGATGTTGCTGAGTGAGGATCCATCTTGGTGAGTAAGACCAGTGATAGAGCTCATCAAATCAATCAAATAACATTTTATTGGTCACGTACACATGGTTAGCAGATATTATTAGGGAAATACCGTATTCTTCTAGATCCGACAGTGCAGCAGTATCTAACAAGTAATATCTATCAATTTACACAACAAATCCTGATACCCACAACAAATTCCACAACAAAACCTTATACACACAATCTAGTAAAGGAATGGGAAGAGAATATATGAGTATAAAATATATGGATGAGCTCTGACAGGGCGGCTAAGATGCAATAGAAAGTAAAGAATAGATAGTGAGGTTGTTTGCCCCCGGTGATGCATTGGGCAGACCGCAACACCCTCTGGATATCCCTGCAGTTGTGGGTGGTGCAGTTGCCGTACCTGGTGGTGATACAGCCCAACTGAATGCTCTCAATTGTGTGAGGGTTTTCGGTGACAGGCCACGTTTTTTTAGCCTCCTGAGATTGAAGATGCGTCTGTATGCGTGGACCATTTCATATTGTCGGGATATGTACAATGAGAAACTTAAAACTTTCCACCTTCTCCACTGCTGTCCCGTCGGTGTGCTTAGGGGGGTGCTCCCTTTGCTGTTTCCTGAAATCCATGATCATCTCTTTAGTTTTGCTGACATTGAGTGAGAGGTTATTTTCCTGACACCACACTATGCGGGCCCTCACCTCCTCCCTGTAGGCTGTCTTGTCGTTGTTTGTAATCAAGCCTACCACTATAGTGTCATTTGCAAACTTGATAATTGTGTTGGAAGCATGCAAGGCCACGCAGTTCTGGGTGAACAGGGAGTACAGGAGAGGGCTGAGAACGCACCCTTGTGGGGCCCCAGTTTTGAGGATCCGCGGAGGGGAGATGTGGTTTTCTACATTCACCACCTGGGGACGGTCCGTCAGCAAGTCCAGGACCCAGTTACCAGGGAAAATTGGAGGGGGTCTAAGGTGCCAGGTAGGGTGGAGGTGATATGACTAGTCTCTCAAAGCACTTCATGATGACAGAAGTGAGTGCTACAAGGCGATAGTCATTGAGTTCAGTTACCTTAGCTTTATTGGGAACAGAAACCATGGCTATCTTGAAGCATGTGGGGACTGCAGACTGGGATAGGGATTGATTGAATATGTCCGTAAACACACTATCCAGCTGGTCTGCGCATGCTCTGAGGATGAGGCTAGAGATGCGGTCTGGGTTGGCAGCCTTGCGAGGGTCACCACGTTTAAATGTTTTACTCACGTCGGCCACGGAGAAGGAGAACCCACAGTCTTTGGTAGCGGGCCATGTCGGAGGCACTGTATTGGCCCTCAAAGCGGGCCAAGAAGTTGTGTAATTTGTCTGGGAGCAAGACGTCGATGTCCGCAACGTTGCTGGTTTTCTTTTTGTAATCCGTGATTGTCTGTAGACCCTGCCACGTACGTCTCCACTTTGTGTCGACATTGACGCTTGTTTGATTGCCTTACGGAGGGAGTAACGACACTGCTTGTATTCTGCCATGTTTCCAGTTGCCTTGCCATGATGAAATGTGGTGGTACGTGCTCTCAGTTTTGCGTGAATGCTGCCACCAATCCACAGTTTCTGGTTAGCTAAGGTTTTAATAGTCACAGTGGGTACAACATCTCCTGTACTCTTCCTTATCAACTCACTCACCAAGTCAGCGTATACGTCAATGTTATTGTCTGAGGCTATGCGGAACATATCCCAGTCCACGTGACCAAAGAAATCTTGAAGCGTGGAATCCGATTGGATAGACTTAAGCACGTGCGCTACCTGTTTAAGTTTCTGCCTATTGGAGAGGTGCAACAAGATGGAGTCATAGTCAGATTTGCCAAAAGTTGACAAGCACCGATAGAGATGGCAGCATCACTTCAAGTCCTTAGGAAACTGTGCAGTATTTTTCTTTTTTTATGTATTATTTCTTACATTGTTAGCCCAGAAAACCTTAAGTGTTATTGCATAAAGCCGGGAAGAACAGAGAGAAGTCATCATACCAGCACAACCAGTACTCCGACCAGGAATACGACTTTCCCAAAGTTTATCCCTTGTCTGCACCTCCCAGGGCAGACAAGACATTGTTATAACACGTATTCATTGGCTATTATTCTTCACATCTATATTACTGTCTGATTTTTCAATTTCGATCATGATGGATCTAAAAACATGCTGCACTATTTTCAGTCAACACATGCATTCCATTGGCTGTGTCTGGTATGTGCTGACAGATAGTGTGAATTACATTTTCAACAACATATAGAGGCAGCAAAACCTCAGATGAGATTGATGGAGGCCTTCCTTTTTGCTGATGCATTCATTACTCGATTTTTTGACCTCATCAAAAAAAAAATAATATTCACTTGCTGAAAACATGCTCTGTGATGTCATGGTTTTAAGGTTGTAAATACTTCTACATAAAAGTGTGAATGGTGTCATCATGAATTATTAGTATAATAGCTTATCTCTGTCTGACTACTAGTCTGTCTGTAACTTCACTAACTTCATATACGTGCCAAAAGTTAACAGACACTTTCTCCTCTGATTAGCCTCCTATTACATTTACATTTAAGTCATTTAGCAGACGCTCTTATCCAGAGCGACTTACAAATTGGTGAATTCACCTTCTGACATCCAGTGGAACAGCCACTTTACAATAGTGCATCTAAATCATTAAGGGGGGTGAGAAGGATTACTTATCCTATCCTAGGTATTCCTTGAAGAGGTGGGGTTTCAGGTGTCTCCGGAAGGTGGTGATTGACTCCGCTGTCCTGGCGTCGTGAGGGAGTTTGTTCCACCATTGGGGGCCAGAGCAGCGAACAGTTTTGACTGGGCTGAGCGGGAACTGTACTTCCTCAGTGGTAGGGAGGCGAGCAGGCCAGAGGTGGATGAACGCAGTGCCCTTGCTTGGGTGTAGGGCCTGATCAGAGCCTGGAGGTACTGCGGTGCCGTTCCCCTCACAGCTCCGTAGGCAAGCACCATGGTCTTGTAGCGGATGCGAGCTTCAACTGGAAGCCAGTGGAGAGAGCGGAGGAGCGGGGTGACGTGAGAGAACTTGGGAAGGTTGAACACCAGACGGGCTGCGGCGTTCTGGATGAGTTGTAGGGGTTTAATGGCACAGGCAGGGAGCCCAGCCAACAGCGAGTTGCAGTAATCCAGACGGGAGATGACAAGTGCCTGGATTAGGACCTGCGCCGCTTCCTGTGTGAGGCAGGGTCGTACTCTGCGGATGTTGTAGAGCATGAACCTACAGGAACGGGCCACCGCCATGATGTTGGTTGAGAACGACAGGGTGTTGTCCAGGATCACGCCAAGGTTCTTAGCGCTCTGGGAGGAGGACACAATGGAGTTGTCAACCGTGATGGCGAGATCATGGAACGGGCAGTCCTTCCCCGGGAGGAAGAGCAGCTCCGTCTTGCCGAGGTTCAGCTTGAGGTGGTGATCCGTCATCCACACTGATATGTCTGCCAGACATGCAGAGATGCGATTCGCCACCTGGTCATCAGAAGGGGGAAAGGAGAAGATTAATTGTGTGTCATCTGCATAGCAATGATAGGAGAGACCATGTGAGGTTATGACAGAGCCAAGTGACTTGGTGTATAGCGAGAATAGGAGAGGGCCTAGAACAGAGCCCTGGGGGACACCAGTGGTGAGAGCGCGTGGCGCTATTTTACCTGGAGGGCAGTACGGAACACTTGTTCTAAGATAACTCAAGGTCCTCCCATATCTCTGTAGTGTTCATTAAACTTGACACAAGCTCCACAAGCATCTGATGATCATTGCAAAGAGAGTTGACAATGCCACTACTTGTATGCCAAGTTATTTAAGTACATTTTTTATTATGGGCCATGTAGGTATTTAGACCCCCTCTGACATAATTAATTCATATTATGCCCGAGGAGATGGCATAAGATGCCTCTGGTTGTGAGATTGCCATCACGATGAGCGATAAGGAAGGTAGACAAATAACCTTTACCGTATCAACACTGAGATAAAAAAATCAACTTATTTGTGACGAGATAGACATTATTCATAATATGAGCTTTAATTATTTCACAGACTTGTTGCTCTATGTAAAAACTAAATGATGCAGTGTTCCATATTCAACAGAAGGAATATGCTTTAATATCTCCTGTCTCACATTAGAGGTTAAAATTAAATGATGTATAAAACCTGGAACATATAATTTTGAAAGTATCTACATTGACTTCAAAATTCTGCAGTGAGTTAGCAGAAAGGTTTGCAGCCATGTGACTTTTATACTGTGTTAAAAGTTAGTGACAAGAAGTGCAATTGGGTAAGGAAAACAAAACAACTTACTGTGGAATGACATGAAAGGGCAAACTGAGCATTTTATGAAGACATTGCCTACCAGAGTTGAATGTATACTACAGTATACTTGTGACTTATTAAATTTCCATTTAAATAAATAAATAGTCAAATTAAAGAGGGTGTACATTATTGAAATACAATGTGATCACAATGTCACGCAGGACTCGCTTTCTAAAAGGATGCATTTGAAGTCTTTTCCTTTGTAGTTTTCAAACCCAATCAATGCACAGAACCCTCCGGGGAGAGGAAGACTTTCAGAAGATGCTCACACAAGCAAATACCATCTGGAGGTGTTTATAGCCAATCTGCAAACCTAACAGGGACCAAGCTGAATTTTGTCAACACTCGTTGATTTGACATGACCTTTGATAATGTCACAGTGCGCTCTATGTGGGCTGGTTGGATTGGCTACCTGTCACTTTCTGGGGACCACTGAACATTTTGGAGAAAGACTGTTTTACTTAATAATTAAATTCAAGGGAAATCCACTTTGTCAGTAATGATAATGACTTTATATTAAGAATTTGATAGGTTGGCCTTTGGTTGAATGCCTATATTCATAAAAAATAGCACCAGCCATTATTCTTATATCCCACAAAAGATTGGTGACGGAGGCCATAATCTACATGGGGGCCTGAGTGTGTGTCATTGTGACAGAAGCCTCACCCCATCCTGCTCTAATTCACCATATCAATATGATTAATGAATGGCAGCCATTAATGCCCTGAGTGATCATCACATATCATCTGAGAAGAGACCCATTAAGTTAGGGTTTTCTCTACCATTAGGATGATAACATCCCAAATACATTCAAAGACTATTTTTGTTGACCTAAAATGTTTTTAATGAAATATCCTTGGAATGTTCTCCTCAACATCAGTAACAACCAGCACAGAACATTCTCCAAATGTTCTCATTAGGTTTTCAGGTAATGTACAGTAATAACACAATGTACAAGAAATGTTTTTAGAACATACTGCCACAAGAAAATGTGAGAGCAATAGAAATGTTTCTGAGAAAACATTACGGGAATGTTCTGATAATGTTGAGGGAGATGTCATTAAATGCACCCATACCGTAACAACAAGCAGGGAATATTCCCACAAAGCACTCTAAAGTTATTTGACATGATTGTTCCAATAACATTCCCTAAACATTCTTCAGCAATTATGTCTGGATTAAATTGGTTCGGAGAAAACATTACTGGAATGTTCAGTTAACATCAACGGAGATGCATCCGAGAAACCCACCAAAATGTCGGATCTTAATTTGACCAGTTTCTTACAACAGGAAAATAATTCTGCTGCAACAGAACATGTGAATTCCTATGTGGATTATAATTCATCTTTGTATGGGTTGATACATTTTTCGGCAAATCAAATCTGACATTTTAAATTGGAAACTACAAACTTCAAAAGCATTTTTAATTTTTATCAATGCATTTACACTGGAAATGGCATTGTGCAGTGAAACATTTGAAGCCATTCACTTTCAATGGAAGGAAAGAAAGAGAAGTGGCATGGTGGAGGTAGATGAACAGGGCGGGACTAAAGTTGGGGAAAGCGGAACTTTATTCCACTCATACACGATATTACGATGTGAGTGTCCAATCGAAGCTCACCATAGCTTCCAACCCCTACTGGATTGGCTGTCAAAGGCTGTTGATATTTAATGCTACCTGGCCTGCTAGCTTGTTAGCACCCACATAAGGGCAAAGCTAGAATGGCTAGGCGAGTACAGCTTGAATAGTGTAAACGGACGATAACAACCAATTATGTGAATTGATAACAAAAGACAGCCCATCAAACCTGGAAATTTTCAGAACATTCCCAAACATTAAGTTCTAGTTAGGGTTTGAGCTAACATTAGGATGATAACTTCCCACAAACAGTCAAAAGATGCTTTTGATCACAAAATAGTTATTTCTAAGAAAGTTTTTGAAATGAAATATCCTTGGAAAGTTCTCATAAAATTCACAACAATCTTGTTCAGAACATCTGTAAAAACTACCACAGAACATTCCCCCAAGGTTATCATTAGTTTGCCAGGGAATGTACGAGCGCAATGTTCCAGTAATGTTCTTAGAAAATAATGCCATAACAAAATGTGGGAGCAATAGAAGTGGTTCTGAGGAAACATTACAGAAATGTTGTGATATGTTATTCAAAACACCCATAGGAACGAGAAGGGAATATTCCTAATAATTTTCCCTGAACATACTTCAGCAATGAAATGTTGGAGCAATAGAAGTTTTTAAAAAAAATACAGTTTTTAATGTTGATGGAGATATTACTACTAACACCTATAACAACAAACATTCCTGTGAGACTCTTATAAAGTTATTCTGTAAGGTTATGACATGATCAAGAATTGTTCTAAAACATACCTCAACAATAATGGAAGTAGTTCCGAAAACAATTCTGCAAAATGAAGTTGCAAAACTTTTAAGGAAATGGCATTTCAATCATCTTACATCATATTTTACTAGGTTACTGTACAAACATAGCTCTAGTTTAAAAAAAAGGTTTATCAAGTAGATTTGAACCTGTGATCTGTCACCTTCAAGCCCTGTAGGCCACTTACTCTGCTGTGCCACCGGGATCCTTATGTTTGTAGTGGATTTCCCTTTGTACTGAAATCCTTAAATGATGATCCAAACTATGGCTCACCGCAATCTGACAGGCAGTAATTTAACATGATTTCTGAAATCAAATTTGTAGGAAACTAGATACCTTTTCTAACCCATCTGGATTACAACCAAATTACGATAAATGTGCTGTATTTTTTGTGATCCATTATGTAATATAACTTTTGCATTACCGTGTAGTTTACAAATAAAACGGTCTGATGTGAAGTGGATATATTTGGTATTCATATCCCGAAAGAAAGATGTGATCTCACGACAACACATTTTAATAGAAAGTTAGCAACAATACAGTAGATAAGATCTTGATATCATGGATAGAAACATACCGATTTGTGGAAAAATCACCCTGATTTAGTCATTTCTGTCACAGTCGTCCTCCTCTTCATCTGAAGAGGAGAGGCGAGAAGGATCGGAGGACCAAAATGTGGCTTGAAATGGGTTCATGTTGAATGTTTTAATTAAAGAAAGAACTGAACACAAGAAAAACTATACAAAAAAAGAAAATAACAACCATGAAGCTAATGCGAGCTGCGCTGAAACAAGCCATCAACATAGACAATCATCCACAAACAAACAGTGCAACCCAGGCTACCTAAGTATGATTCTCAATCAGAGACAACTAATGACACCTGCCTCTGATTGAGAACCATACTAGGCCGAAACATAGAAACCCCAAAACATAGAAAATCAAACAGACTACCCACCCAACTCACGCCCTGACCATACTAAATAAATACAAAACAAAGGACATAAAGGTCAGAACGTGACAGTACCCCCCCCCCCCCCCCCCAAAGGTGCGGACTCCGACCGCAAAACCGGGCTAGGTCCGGTCTACCCAGTACCACCTCTACGCACCAGCCCTCCGGTGGCAGCTCCCCGCACCAGGCTTCCTGTGTGTGTCCTCGGCCCAGTACCACCAGTGCCAGCACCACGCATCAGGCCTACAGTGCGCTTCGCCTCTCCAGCGCTGCCAGAGCCTTCCTCCTCTCCTGCGCTGCCGGAGTCTCCCGCCTGTTCAGCGCTGCCAGAGCCTTCCTCCTCTTCAGTGCTGCAGGAGTCTCCCGCCTGGCCAGAGCTGCCAGTCTGCATTGAGCAGCCAGAGCTGCCAGTCTGCATTGAGCAGCCAGAGCTGCCAGTCTGCATTGAACAGCCAGAGCTGCCAGTCTGCAAGGAGCTGCCTGTCTGCAAGGAGCTGCAAGTCTGCAGGGAGCTGCCAGTCTGCAGGGAGCTGCCAGTCTGCACGGAGCAGCCAGAGCTGCCAGTCTGCATGGAGCTGCCAGTCTGCAAGAAGCTGCCAGTCTGCAAGAAGCCCCCAGAGCTGCCAGTCTGCATGGAGCAGCCAGAGCCGTCAGTCAGCATGGGGCAGCCAGAGCCGCCAGTCTGCATGGAGCAGCGAGAGCCGTCAGTCAGCATGGAGCAGCCAGAGCCGTCAGTCTGCCAGGATCCGCCAGTCAGCCAGACTATTCCAGATCCCCCATTCATCCATACTCTTCCAGATCCACCAGTCAGCCAGGATCTTCCAGATCCGCCAGTCAGCCAGGATCCGCCAGTCAGCCAGACTCTTCCAGATCCGCCAGTCAGCCAGACTCTTCCAGATCCGCTAGTCAGCCAGACTCTTCCAGATCCGCTAGTCAGCCAGGATCTGACAGAGCCTTCCTCCTCTCCTGTGCTGCCGGAGTCTCCCGCCTGTCCGGCGCTGCTGCCGGAGTCTCCCGCCTGTCCGGTGCTGCCGGAGTCTGAAGAGCCCCTCTGTCCCGAGCTGCCCCTCTGTCCAGTGGGGTTATATAGTAGCGTCGCCGTAGTTAGGAGGCCAAGGAAGCGGACAAGGTGGCGGACAAAGACTATGGTGAAGTGGGGGCCACGTCCAGTACCAGAGCCGCCACCGCAGACCGATGCCCACCCCAGACCCTCCCCAATAGGTTCAGGTTTTGCGGCCGGAGTCCGCACCTTGGAGGGGGGGGTACTCTCACACCCTGACCATAGATTGCTTTGTATGTTTATATGTTTTGTTTGGTCAGGGTGTGATCTGAGTGGGCATTCTATGTTGTGTGTCTAGTTTGTCTGTTTCTGTGTTTGGACTGATATGGTTCTCAATCAGAGGCAGGTGTTAGTCATTGTCTCTGATTGGGAACCATATTTAGGTAGCCTGTTTGGTGTTGTTTTTTTTTGGGTGATTGTTCCTGTTCCTGTCCTTATGTCTGTCATGTGCTAGTTTGCACCAGTATTCGGTTTTCTTGTTACGTTTGTTTGTTTTGTATTTGATTCGTGTTTACTTTTGTTTCATTAAACATGGATCGTAATAGCCACGCCGCATTTTGTTCTGACTCTCTTTCACCTATAGAAAACCGTGACAACAGGCCTATTTATATAATGAATATGAATTAGGGGGACGGAAATTATTCAATTTTAAAGCATTAGACCTACAGTATAGCTGAAGGCCTCAGTCATAGAAAAGTTATACTTAAATCCAAACTGGTTCTCAAGCAGATTCGTAAGAATGTCTCACCCCATGTTCAAGAATCGTCTTTTTCTCTATATTCAGATTACAACCTTTTGGTTATTTGAAAATGAATGAATATCGCAATTTTTTTAAACAAGCCATACAAAGTTGGTTGCAATTTCAGTTTAATCCACCAGAAAGACAGAACAAATAATGCAACAAATATTATGGTTAAACTCAAATACAACAATTGATAAAGAAATATATATATACAAAAATAAAATGTGTAAATGATTTGATAAATAGGAGTGGTGGAGTTATGTCACAAATGCAGCTAACAAAAATATATGGAAAAGTCTCCTCTACCCCAAATTACAACCAACTAATTGCAGCATTACCACAAAAATGGAAGAGGCAAGTGGAAGGGGGAAAAAGTAAAACTTGTATGTCGGCCCTGCATTATAGACCAAAACTGATTTAAAGAAAATTATGATAAATAAAGTATACCAGTTTAATTTAAAAATGTAAGGGTTTTCCTCCTCCTCTTCATCTGAGGAGGAGAAGTGAGAAGGATCAGAGGACAAATGTCTATGGTTTTTAACATGAAAAACTAAACATGAACACCAATACAAAACAACAAACGTGAACAAAACCTAAACAGTACGTGGTGAACAAACAGACACGGAAAAGATCACCCACAAAACAACAGTGAAACCCAGGCTACCTAAGTATGATTCTCAATCAGAGACAACTAATGACACCTGCCTCTGAGTGAGAACCATACTAGGTCGAACACAGAAAAACCAAACATAGAATGCCTACCCACCCAACTCACGTCCTGACCAACTAAAACAAACAAATAACACAAGAACTAGGGTCAGAACGTGAGAAGAAAGTTTGTAGGGAAAATAAGTCAATGTCTTTGAAATAACTTTAAAGTACATAAAGAAGATTGGTAGAGTAAGAAATAATAGAATATACTTATGTAGATTTGAAAGACAAAGACAACAACCTGGAAGTCAGAGTAAAAGTCACAGTTTATTATTTCCGTTAATCCCATCCCAGGGGTGCAGTGGATTAATTCCAGCGAAAATACTCAAGTTTACAGGTTTGATCCCCGCTTTTGACTATCAACGAAATATTGTAAATTTATGTTGTACAGTAAACTGTCATGTGATTCCAAATAATTGCCATATACTATATGCATTACACACTTATTATAAAACAAATTTGTCCCACCCAGCTACCCTCAACCCCTCCCATCTGTCTCTGAAAACCATGCAGTTTTGTTTTCTAATTGCCATATTCTTTTTGATGCTTCACAAAAGTTCTGAACCTTTCAATTCTCATGTCTTTTGTGAAGTCCCGACAATATTTCCACCAAACCTTTCCCATTACCCAATGAAACGTTCTGGGAACATTTAAAGAACAGATGAATGTTTTATACACACATTGTATAATATTCAGCATAACTGGACAGTTTTTGTCTTATGAGAACATTTGCATCAAACTAAGGAATGTTCTGGGAACTTTCACAACCAATTACTTATCTGGTGAGGCTATAACGAAGCAGTGGTTCTTCAGAGTGTCCAGTTGCTGAGAACCAGGCTGGGATTCTGACCAACTGTTCTGACTGACTGATCATCATACCACAGGAGTGGATCATCTCCCAGCGTGATTTACTTCACTCAAGCAGGACAGCAGCACCAGATTCAGCATAGGGAAAATTGCCTGCTCCTCTCAGTTAGGTTGTGTTATCTCCTTTGGCCTAAATGTAAAGTGTATGCTTAGGTGTTGCTTTATAAAATTGCCTGTGATTTCTCATCAATGTTGGAACAAGGCATGTGTAAAGAATATATTTTGTGCTTGTTCTTAACACTTGTCTGGCATGACTTAATACCCCATTTGGGTTTCCAGCATTCATAGGTTTAAATCTACTTAATTATACATTTAATAATTAATGCCTCTTTCTTTCCTGTCTAACACAAAATACCAAATCAATATGGGTACTGATTAATGCAGTTGTGGTGATGTACTTATAAAAGCTTTCAAGGCCCAGTGAAGGGTGAAATCACCTCAGGAGCTGAGATCTTACAATGGGGCATACTGGCCCCCTGCCAGTGGCTAGCTAACAACCAAGTGGAGAAGCAGTTGCTTGTATCACACAGCATAGCTCCTGCCCATAGAAATGGGCTTCTACAACCTGCATTTAACAATTTGCTGTGGCTGATAAAGATCTTTGGGTTAGTTGACAAGGCTTTATTCTTATAAAAAGTCGGTAGTGATGTTGTTGGCAATTCATAGTGGTTGAAATTAATGCTAACTGAAATGTTAATTTCATGCCCAGGTAATTCAATATAGTACATATGCTGTATCGGCTCCCGAAGAGTTGTGCCCTTGTTAGACCCTGATCGGCAGCATGCTACTAACAGAAAACAACTAGACATGCATACATGTAAAACCACTGAAAAACAAGCACATCTCACAGAGTGATTTACCCAATATACTAATAGTAGAGTCACTGCATCTTCTGGTTGATTTTCTATGTTCACTTTTATCTGTCAATGTGAGAAGAGGAAGATGCATCTAATCTCAGAGTTTGTTATCGTGCACATTCAGTAATACCATTGTACTAACAGCATGGCAGTTGCTTTGTATGTAGAATGCAATATTATGTTACTGCAGCTTTTCCCAAACTCGGTCCTGGAGACCCCAAAGTGTCCCCAGGACTGATTTGAGAAAATATCATGACTCAGGATGAGACCCAGATGCAGACACATGAGGCAGGTTCAGAGGTTTATTGAATATACAGGGGCAGGCAAAAGGCAGGTCGAAGGCAGTCAGAGGTTCTTAATCCAAGGCAAAGTCAATCAGGGACAGAACGGCAGGCTGGCTCAGGGTCAGGATAGGCAGAAAAATCAAAACTGTGAAGACTAGAAAACAAAACTTCAGAGCAGGAGAAACAGGAAACATGCTGGTAAGACCTGACAAAACAAGATGAACTGGTAACAAACAAACAGAAAACGCAGGTATAATTACACAGGGGATAATGGGAAAAAATAGGAGACACTTGGTGGGGGGTGGAGACAAGGTGAAACCAATCACGGTGTGACAGAAACGCTGTGTTACTGTCATATCAATTCAGTCAGTGACAGACTCTTTTGCATAACAGAAGTCCATATCTTCCCACTATCAGTTGTGGCTGACACCTCTGTGTTGAGTTCTGTCCGACTGGCCTGAGATACAGTGCTAGACCCCCAGAATGCCTTGGCACAGTGACTGACCTTGTGTTGTCTCTCTTCTCACATGCTGTGGTTCAGCCAGCCTCCTGGCCACTACACAACACTGTCACCCCAATCAGATGTGTAATTTGTTTGCATCAATACAAATAATGTTAGCTCCGCTTTCAACTATAATCATCTCATCTTGTCTTTTATTTCATTTTCTCTTCTACAATTCTTCAAGCTAGAACAACAGAGGCTTCACCTCAAAAAGTAATACTTTCCTTTGCTGCACAATCAGAGCAATAATACTCTTCCTCCCTGAGCCCACAGCCATTGCTGCTCATCAATTTGTACCGGGCATCATATATTCACTGTAGCAATACTTCACTAACGATGTGTTTGCTGATGGTAAGATAACAGCCTAATATATGACCTGAATGCGGAATCCTCAACATTATGAAAAAAAGATGTGGTTGCACGAGATGTCAAGCATACATTACTGCAATGCTTTGAGGACACGAGGGAATAATAAGAGGATGGCTCATAAAATAGCAACGGAGGGATCGCTAATTATAATATGGCAATGTAAAAGATGAATGAAATAGGTGGGAACTCTGATTCATAGCAATAAAAGATTACGGTCTCCAGCAGCAGTAACAATAAAACACCAGGGATGGACCTCACTGGATGTTTGAAACCCGGTGTTAATTGTATACGTATAGTATAGGCTTTATTAACCCAGTGTCACTAGTCCATCTGATAGTTTCTATTGTCTGTAAGGGCAGGTTGTTGTCACACCTGTCTACTACTTCAGTGATTGGGAAATCTCTCAACACACATGCTCTGGTTTACTGATTGGTCTAACCAAAAATTGGGACGACTTGACTTCTTTTCTTTTGGAAAGTACTTTTAAATATGTAGGTCTTCCTGGTTCACCGTCAGTGCAGGAACCTCTGCCCAGCTTATTGGTCGCTTATCAATACTGTCTTTATTCATTTACATGATGTCTAGTGTCACCAAGAATATTCAGATCTGGGATACATGGAGAGGTGAAGACAGTGTCATGTGATGTTGGTTTGGACTCTACCATGTGCTACATGGTAGAGGGAGTATAAAGAATGAGATACCATCTGTTGAGCCTCTTTGAGGGCCTGCACTGTGACTATAGATATAATGGATATATGCAGAAAAATTAATGCTTTTGTCACTTCTAGGTTAGACTACTGCAATGCTCTACTTTCCGGCTACCCGGATAAAGCACTAAATAAACTTCAGTTAGTGCTAAATAAGGCTGCTAGAATCCTGACTAGAACACCAAAATTTGATCATATTACTCCAGTGCTAGCCTCCCTCCACTGGCTTCCTGTCAAAGCAAGGGCTGATTTCAAGGTTTTACTGCTAACCTACAAAGCATTACATGGAATTGCTCCTACCTATCTCTCTGATTCGGTCTTGCCGTACATACCTACACGTAAGCTACGGAACCACCCTTGCTTTCTCTGCCTGGCCGGTTCCCCTCTTTCCACTAGGATTCTCTGCCTCTAACCCTATTACAGGGGAGAGTCCCTGGCTTACTGGGGCTCTCTCATACCGTCCCTGGGAGGGGTGCGTCACCTGAGTGGGTTGGCGCCCCCCCCCTGGGTTGTGCCGTGGCGGAGATCTTTGTGGGCTATACTCAGCCTTGTCTCAGGATAGTAAGTTGGTGGTTGAAGATATCCCTCTAGTGGTGTGGGGGCTGTGCTTTGGCAAAGTGGGTGGGGTTATATCCTTCCTGTTTGGCCCTGTCCGGGGGTGTCCTCGGATGGGGCCACAGTGTCTCCTGACCCCTCCTGTCTCAGCCTCCAGTATTTATGCTGCAGTAATTTATGTGTCGGGGGCTAGGGTCAGTTTGTTATATCTGGAGTACTTCTCCTGTCCTATTCGGTGTCCTGTGTGAATTTAAGTGTGCTCTCTCTAATTCTTTCTTTCTCTCTCTCGGAGGACCTGAGCCCTTGGACCATGCCTCAGGACTCCCTGACATGATGACTCCTTGCTGTCCCCAGTCCACCTGGCCGTGCTGCTGCTCCAGTTTCAACTGTTCTGCCTTATTATTATTGGACCATGCTGGTCATTTATGAACATTTGAACATATTGGCCATGTTCTGTTATAATCTCCACCAGGCACAACCAGAAGAGGACTGGCCACCCCACATAGCCTGGTTCCTCTCTAGGTTTCTTCCTAGGTTTTGGCCTTTCTAGGGAGTTTTTCCTAGCCACCGTGCTTCTGCACCTGCATTGCTTGCTGTTTGGGCTTTTAGGCTGGGTTTCTGTACAGCACTTTGAGATATCAGCTGATGTACGAAGGGCTATATAAATAAATTTGATTTGATATTCGTACATACAAATTTCAGGTGAACGAGCTTTGTTGATTTAATTCAGTTTCATGCTATGACTCGAAAATAAAAAAGCATCATGATCACTTAATTTGCATAAAGCTCTTCATCCTCCACCAATTAAAGAGCAGAACAATGAGCTTGGGAGAAAGGGAACTTTTGGAGCCAAACTCCCATGTGTGCCTCTTGGCTCTAGAAGCATCAACTGAAAAGAGGATTTAGCCCAGTGTCGGACCACAAACACAACACCGCTGTCACTCAAGCTCAACTTTGGCTTTGTGTTGTACTTGCTGTCATTTTCAAAATGATCACTTAGGAACCTTATAATCAGCTTAATCACAACACTTTAAAATATACAGCGCTGACTTTAATTTGAGGAAAAAAATCACAATACATCACAAACAATAGACTTGATAATCAGTTTCTATTGAAAACCAGCAAATCTTTGTGTTTGTGTGAATTGAGTATGCTGTGCAGTGGGGAGGTGAGTGTGTGGTGTGTCAGTCAGATGCCGAGGGAAGAGGGAGACCATTAGACAGTGCAGCTGGGTGGACTGAAGGACATGGAGGCCTGATCTGCAACGCCTGTTTCTGGAACATAATCAGTGCGTTAAGCATCTGCCAATGGCCCGGCAACACCTCCGCTCACGTTGTCAGCCTGTGATGTATGCAAAGGCCAGACATAACACTGTAGTACAAAAATTACTCCCCCCTCAGCGCTACTACAGATTAAATATAGTCGGCCAGCTTAGGAAGGCCTGTTCAAATGTCCTCAAATTGCCATTAGAGAAGTGTCTTTCTGTCATTAAAAGATGCTATCGCAAAAATTCACTCCCATGAAAATGATTCCTGTGTGGTATCGCCAAACACCTGTCCACCAAACCTCACCATCGCTTACAGATATCAGGGTCTGGCTGCTTGCACCATAGCACATTGGACAACAGACAACACAAGCATTTTGAATATTAATGCATGGAGCACTGCTGCCAAATTCTAAATATGAGTTGATAATGTATTAATGATCCAGAATCAACAAATCAGTCAATTTAACTTCTTAATGCTGGGGGCAGTATTGAGTAGCTTGGATGAATAAGGTGCCCAGAGTAAACTGCCTGCTACTCAGACCCAGTTGCTAATATATGCATAGTATTAGTATATTTGGATATAAAACACTCTGAAGTTTCTAAAACTGTTTGAATGATGTCTGTGAGTATAATAGAACTCATATGGCAGGCAAAAACCTGAGAGAAAAGTGGGAAATCTGAGGTTGGTCGTTTTTCAACTCATTCCCTATTGAAGAAAGAGTGGGATATTGGTCATGTTGCGCTTCCACTAGATGTCAACAGTCTTTAGAACCTTGTTTTATGCTTCTACTGTGAGGTGGGGGCGAATGAGTCAGGGCTCTGGCAGAGTGCCATGAACTTGTGACGCTCGTTCACGTGAGAGCGACCTCTGTTCCATTGCATTTCTACAGACAACGGAATTCTCCGGTTGGAACATTATTGAAGATTCATGTTAAAAACATCCTAAAGATTGATTCTATACTTCGTTTGACATGTTTCTATGGACTGTAACGGAACTTTTCGTCTGCTCTTAGTGAACGCACATCATGAACTTTAAATTGTGAACTGAATGCGCTAACAAAAGGAGGTATTTGGACATAATCGAACAAAACAAACATTTATTGTGGAACTGGATTGGCTAAAAGAAATCCAGAGTGCATTCTGATGAAGATTATCAAAGGTAAGTGAATATTTATAATGTTATTTCTGACTTCTGTTGACTCCAACATGGCGGATATCTCTGGGGTGTTTTGGTCTCTGAGCGCCGTACTCAGATTATTGCAAGGTTTGCTTTTTCAGTAATCTGACACAGCGGTTGCATTAAGGAGAGAAGTGTATCTAAAGTTCCATGTATAACATATATAACACTTGTATTTTCATGAGTATTTCTGTAAATTTATGTGGCTCTCTACAAAATCACAGGATGTTTTTGGAACTACTGAACATAACGTGCCAATGTATACTGAGATTTTTTTTATATAAATATGAATATCATCAAACAAAACATACATATATTGTGTAACATGAAGTCCTATGAGTGTCATCTGATGAAGATCATCAAAGGTTAGAGATTAATTCTATCTCTATTTCTGATTTTTGTGTTTCCTCTTTGGCTGGAAAATGTTTTTCTGTGACTTGGCTCTGACCTTACATAATCGTTTGTGGTGCTTTCGCCGTAAAGCCTATTTGAAATCGGACACTGTGGTGGGATTAACAAGAAGTCTAAAATACATGTATGTTTGAGGAATTTTAATTATGAGATTTCTGTTGTTTGAATGTGGCGCCCTGCACTTTCACTGGCTGCTGTCATATCAATCCCGTTAGCGGGATCTCAGCCCAAATAGGTTTTAATCAAGCAGCCTAATAATCTGTATGTATTGGCCTTGCATGACAGTACCTATGTTTCATCATTTATAATGTGTGTCAAACTGTTGGACAGAACCTGACAATGAATCAGTAATAAGAAAGAACAGGAGTATGTCTAGCCAGGGCTTCATACAATCCCTCTAGTACTGTTATGTGTCATTTTGAGTAAAATCTGCTTTAGTCATGAACAAAAAATATTGTAGTAATTGGTCACAATCATGGTGAAGCAGATTGACTCTAGATATGTGCTGTATGGTGGTAGATTCATACTATTAGATAAAAGCCCTCTCAATGCAATGGTTTATTCATTCCTAATTCCCGACTAAAGAAAAGACAGCATGTTTCTATCAATAATACAATTTATATTAGTACCACTTCTCCAAACAGCATGTGCTTATAAGCATGCGGGTATCTAAATTTGCTAGAATGTCTTCTTATCTTTGCTATTGTAACATGTACAATACTATTTTTCATGCATGTACATATAGAGTGGGGGAATGAGAGCGATTTGGTGGTTCATGAAAATATCAAATGTATAAACTCTTCTCGGGGTAATTTCAAAGCACCATAAATTCCCTCCCTCTCAGACCCAGTGGAATCATTTGAAAAATATGACTCAAAGATTTGAATAATCACTCTACCAGCTGTCACATTTCATATAGCAGTGGTTTTTCCTTTGCCTTTCTCTGAGGCTGTACTGAACCATAACCATTAAGGTGTTTGCACCTTAAGTAGCAATGTTAATAGATACCCACAAACACAACTTGGAGAGGAATAATTATTAAAGATGTGGGGCTATGGACACTATGGTAAGGTCTATGCGCATGATAAAGGCTTTTTTTCTTCCAATCAATCACTTCGTCCAGTGTGTGCAAATTTGCATTGAACATTCAATTAGTTTGATAATTATTCCAAATAATAGATTAGTTAATATAGTAAGCATTGCATTTTCATTCCACCTTTGCATACTTTATTTATCTTAATACACCCACTTAAAATGCCTTCTGTATTTTTTGCACAATAAGTAATTCGGAAGTAAAAAGACAGCATGCTGTGTTTTTCAATACTCCCCACTTCATTACACAGCAATCCAATTTTGAAGTGCGTACCATTGATCATTGTACCCCTATTAAAATAATTCCACATATTTATTGTTCAGTGTTGAAGAATTGGTCTGAGCTGTATTAGTATTGATTTGCATAGAGACATTGAAATGTGATCATGTAGCAAAGACAGGGTTGTAGCCTACAGACCTGACTGACCCAAAGACTGCCTGTGTTTCTGTACCTTTTGGACTCTGACTGCCCTTGACCTGTCATTTTGCCTGCCCCCTGATCTAATAATCAACTTTTGTTTCCTCAACACTGTCTGCATCTGGGTCTTTCCTGAAGCGTGATATTTATGTCGCATTCAGCTTTGCTTTTTGCCATTGAACCTCTCTGATTCTGTCGGTTTGATTGGATTTCACCATCTGTCTGGAGAGAGGGATAGTAGAATGTCTGCCGTTGTCCAGCCAGACGGGGCAAAAGGTCACTATGGCTGATGATCCATTAATCCACACTGGCAGATAACCTCTGTGTGTCCTCAGGGCCGGGGCTGCATGGGACTGGGAGCATGCTATTCCTCCACTATTGGCAAGTCCAACTTCCACACAGAAACCATCAGGGTTTGCCGAGAGGATTCTATGTCTAGATTAGTAGATACAAGTCTTAACTGTTGCCACTCCCAGCACCGTTGTTCTCCATTCCTCTGAAGAGGGACAGGTAAAAAATAACTATGGGCAATATGACAAGTCCCAACATTAGTTTGTGTTGACAGTGCCATATGTTTGGAAGACAGGGTGCTGCCTTTCCCAATGAATCTGTGGAGCAGTGGGAAAACAGTGCCAAAGAGGTGGCATGACAGTTTTGTACTTCGAGGAAGTTCCACCCTGTTTGCTGTCATTCACAGCGCCTCGCCCTGTTGCTCTCAGACACCAGAGAATAGACAAGAATATCTGGGACACTCATATTCCCTAGGAACATTGAACATCTCTAAACAGAGCCAAATCACTCCCTATCTCTGTCTGTACAATTGGATCTATGATCAAAAAAGCTTTAGTGATGCACATAAAAAATGATGCAAACAAATAATAACAGCTTTTGGCATTGAATGAGGCTATAGCTAACACATTCTGAATATACTCTTTTTATTCATAAACAAAACTAACTGAATATACTCTGAATAGCACTTTGAATACATGATGTTGCACCAATCTTTAACCCTAAAAGCAACAACATATTTATAATCCTTAAAACGCCATCTGGGGCTTTGACCCCAAATTGGTAACGATTGCAATTTGCAAAGTGTCATTGTCTGTCAAGCATTAACACTTTTTATTTTATAAACCTTTCGTGACACAAGTTAATGGTTCAAATATCCCAAAATAAGCATTTAAAAAGTTGAAGTCAGACGTTTACATATACTTAGGTTGGAGTCATTAAAACTTGTTTATAAACCACTCCACAAATGTATTGTTAACAAACTATAGTTTTGGCAAGTCGATTAGGACATCTACTTTGTGCATGGCACCAGTAATTTTTACAACAATTGTTTACAGACACATTATTTCACTTATAAATCGCTGGATCACAATTCCAGTGGGTCAGAAGTTTGCATACACAAAGTTGACTGTGCCTTTAAACAGCTTGGAAAATTCCAGAAAATGATGTAATGGTTTTATAAGCTTCTGATTGGCTAATTGACATAATTTGAGTCAATTGGAGGTGTATCTGTGGGTGTATTTCAAGGCCTACCTTCAAACTCAGTGCCTCGTTGCTGTATATCATGAGGAAATCAAAAGATATCAGCCACGATCTCAGAAACAATTTGTAGACCGCCACAAGTCTGGTTCAACCTTGGGAGCAATTTCCAAATGCCTGAAGGTACCAGGTTTTCATCTGTAAAAACAATAGTACGCAAGTATAAACACCATGGGACCATGCAGCCGTCACACTGCTCAGGAAGGAGACGTGTTCTGTCTCTACTTCTCTGCCACTTTATCTGCCTCTTGGTGCGAAAAAAGTGACAATCAATCACAGAACAACAGCAAACGACCTTGTGAAGATGCTGGAGGAAACAGGTACAAAATCTATATCCACAGTAAAATGAGTCCTGTATCGACATAAACTGCAAGGCCGCTCAGCAAGGAATAAGTCACTGCTCCAAAACTGCTAGACTACGGTTTGCAACTGCACATGGGGACAAAGATCGTACTTTTCGGAGAAATGTCCTGTGGTCTGATGAAACAAAAATAGAACTGTTTGGCCTTAATGGCCATTGTTATGTTTGGAGGAAAAAGGGGGAGGCTTGCAAGCTGAAGAATACCATCCCAACGGTGAAGCACAGGGGGAAAGAATTATGTTGTGGGGGTGCTTACTGCATTAGGAACTGGTGCACTTCACAAAAAGTACGTGGATATATTGAAGCAACATCTCAAGACATCAGTCAGGAAGTTAAAGCTTGGTCGCAAATGGGTCTTCCAAATGAACAATGGGATATGGGATATATATATATATATATATATATATATATAACAATGACCGCAAGCATACTTCCAAAGTTGTGGCAAAATGGCTTAAGGACAACAATGTCAAGGTATTGGAGTGGCCATCACAAAGCCCTGACCTCAATCCTGTAGAACATTTGTGGGCAGGACTGTTAAAGCGTATGCGAACAAGGAGGCCATCAGATCTGACTCACTTACACCAGCTCTGTCAGGACGAAAGTGTCATGTCTTGTTATGTCTGTTCCTGTCCTTTCTCTTCACTCTGTCTCTCTCTGCTGGTCTTTTTAGGTTACCTTCTCTGTCTCTCATTCTTCAGCTGTTCTACATCTCCCCTAACTAGCTCATTCACTCTTTCTCACCTGTTCTCTCTTCCCCCTCTGATTAGGTCTCTATTTCTCTCTCTGTTCCTGCTACTTTCAGTGTCTGATTCTTGTTTGTGTTTTTGATGCCAGAAGCAAGCTGTCGTCTCGTTTGCTTCCACCTTGTCCTATCCTGTCGGAGTCTGCCTGGCAGGTGCATCCTGCACTATACTACGTTCTTTTTGTTCCATTGTCAACGTTGGAAGAGGATTTATGCCATTCCTGTTTTTTCATTAAAGAACTCTGTTTTCTGTTAAAACCGCTTTTGGGTCTTCACTCAAGTACATAACAGAAGAATCAGACCAAGAATGGACCCAGCGGCTCCGGACCCTTTTCACTCCGCCGTCGAGATCCAGGGAGCGATGCTAGGCAGACACGAGGAGGAATTGTCTGCTGCTCGACATGCCGTTGAGACCCTGGCCGTCCAAGTCTCCGACCTCACAAGACAGGTTCACCAACTCCACCTCGATCCACCGCCCACTTCCAGGGTTTCCGAGTCTCCGGAGCCCAGGATCAACAACCCGCCCTGTTACTCTGGGGAGCCCACTGAGTGCCGCTCATTCCTCACTCAGTGTGATGTGGTGTTCTCTCTCCAGCCCAGCACTTACTCCAGGAGCGCAGCCCGCATCGCCTACGTCATTTCTCTCCTTACCGGACGGGCGCGTGAGTGGGGCACGGCAATCTGGGAGGCGAGGGCTGAGTGTATTAACCAGTTTCAGGACTTTAAGGAGGAGATGATACGGGTCTTTGACCGTTCTGTTTTTGGGGAGGAGGCTTCCAGGGCCCTGTCTTCCCTATGTCAGGGGAATCGATCCATAACGGATTATTCTATTGAGTTTCGCACTCTCGCTGCCTCTAGTGACTGGAACGAGCCGGCTTTGCTCGCTCGTTTTCTGGAGGGTCTCCTCGTCGAGGTTAAGGATGAGATCCTCTCCCGGGAGGTTCCTTCCAGTCTGGACTCCTTAATAGCCCTCGCTATTCGCATAGAGCGACGGTTTGATCTTCGTCGCCGAGCTCGTGGAAAGGAGCTCGCGTTCTCCGTTGCTCCCCTCTCCACATCACTGCCACCTGCCGCATCACTGCCACCCTCCTCCGCCGGCTCGGATGCTGAGCCTATGCAGCTGGGGGTATCCGCATCTCGGCCAAGGAAAAGGAACGGAGAATCACCAATCGCCTCTGTCTCTACTGCGGCTCCGCTGGTCATTTTGTCACCTCATGTCCAGTAAAAGCCAGAGCTCATCAGTAAGGGGAGGGCTACTGGTGAGCGCAACTACTCAGGCCTCTCCTTCTGGATCACGCACTACCTTTCCGGTCCATCTCCGCTGGCCCGGTTCATCTGCTTCCTGCAGTGCCTTGATAGACTCTGGGGCGGAGGGCTGTTTTATGGACGAGACCTGGGCTCGGGAACATGACATTCCTCTCAGACAGTTAGGGGAGCCCACGGCCTTGTTCGCTTTAGATGGTAGTTCTCTCCCCAAGATTCAGCGTGAGACGCTGCCTTTAACCCTCACTGTCTCTGGTAATCATAGCGAAACCATTTCTTTTTTAATTTTTCGTTCACCTTTTACACCTGTTGTTTTGGGTCATCCCTGGCTAGTGCGCCATAACCCTTCTATTAATTGGTCTAGTAATACTATCCTATCCTGGAATGTTTCTTGTCATGTGACCTGTTTAATGTCTGCTATCCCTCCTGTTTCCTCTGTCTCTTCTTCACAGGAGGAGCCTGGCGATTTGACAGGGGTGCCGGAGGAGTATCACGATCTGCGCACGGTGTTCAGTCGTTCCAAGGCCACTTCTCTCCCTCCACACCGGTCGTATGACTGTAGTATTGATCTCCTTCCGGGAACTACTCCCCCGGGGTAGATTATACTCTCTGTCGGCTCCCGAACGTAAGGCTCTCGAGGATTATTTGTCGGTTTCGCTCGACGCCGGTACCATAGTCTCCTCCTCCTCTCCCGCCGGAGCGGGGTTTTTTTTTGTTCAGAAGAAGGACGGGTCCCTGCGCCCATGCGTGGATTATCGAGGGCTGAATGACATAACTGTTAAGAATCGTTATCCGCTTCCTCTTATGTCTTCAGCCTTCGAGATCCTGCAGGGAGCCAGGTTTTTCACCAAATTGGACCTTCGTAACGCCTACCATCTCGTGCGCATCAGGGAGGGGGACGAGTGGAAGACGGCGTTTAACACTCCGTTAGGGCACTTTGAATACCGGGTTCTTCCTTTCGGCCTCGTTAACGCTCCAGCTGTCTTTCAGGCACTAGTTAACGACGTCCTGAGAGACATGCTGAACATTTTTGTTTTCGTTTACATGGACGATATCCTGATTTTTTCACCGTCTCTCTCGATTCATGTTCAGCACGTGCGACGCGTCCTCCAGCGCCTTTTGGAGAACTGTCTTTATGTGAAGGCTGAGAAGTGCACTTTTCATGCCGCCTCTGTCCCTTTTCTCGGTTCCGTTATTTCCGCTGAGGGCATTAAGATGGATCCCGCTAAGGTCCAGGCTGTCATTGATTGGCCCGTTCCTAAGTCACGCGTCGAGCTGCAGCGCTTTCTGGGCTTCGCTAATTTCTATCGTCGTTTCATCCGTAATTTCGGTCAGGTGGCAGCTCCCCTCACAGCCCTTACTTCTGTTAAGACGTGCTTTAAGTGGTCCGTTTCCGCCCAGGGAGCTTTTGATCTTCTTAAGAATCGTTTTACATCCGCACCTATTCTTGTTACACCTGACATCTCTAGTCAGTTTGTTGTTGAGGTTGACGCGTCAGAGGTGGGCGTGGGAGCCATTCTTTCTCAGCGCTCTCTCTGACGGCAAGGTCCATCCTTGCGCGTTTTTCTCTCATCGCTTATCGCCGTCAGAACGTAACTATGATGTTGGTAATCGCGAACTGCTCGCCATCCGCTTAGCCCTAGGCGAATGGCGACAGTGGTTGGAGGGGGCGACCGTTCCTTTTGTCGTTTGGACTGACCATAGGAACCTTGAGTACATCCGTTCAGCCAAACGACTTAATGCGCGTCAGGCTCGTTGGGCTCTGTTTTTCGCTCGTTTCGAGTTTGTTATTTCTTATCGTCCGGGCTCAAAAACACCAAGCCTGATGCTTTATCTCGTCTCTTCAGTTCTTCTGAGGTCTCCACCGACCCCGAGGGATTCTCCCTGAAGGGCGTGTTGTCGGGTTGACTGTCTGGGAATTGAGAGGCAGGTAAAGCAAGCACTCGCTCACACTCCGTCGCCGCGAGCTTGTCCTAGGAACCTTCTGTTCGTTCCCGTTCCTAATCGTCCGGCCGTTCTTCAGTGGGCCCACTCTGCCAAGTTAGCCGGCCACCCCGGCGTTCGGGGTACGCTCGCTTCCATTCGCCAGCGTTTCTGGTGGCCCACTCGGGAACGTGACGCGCGTCGATTTGTCGCCGCTTGTTCGGTCTGCGCGCAGACTAAATCTGGGAACTCTCCTCCTGCCGGCCGTCTCAGACCGCTTCCCATTCCCTCTCGACCGTGGTCTCACATCGCTTTAGATTTCATCACCGGACTGCCTTCATCAGCGGGGAAGACAGTTATTCTTACGGTTGTCGATAGATTCTCTAAGGCGGCTCATTTCATTCCTCTCGCTAAGCTCCCTTCTGCTAAGGAGACGGCTCAGATCATTATCGAGAATGTTTTCCGAATTCATGGCCTTCCGTCTGACGTCGTTTCCGACAGAGGTCCGCAGTTCACGTCTCAATTTTGGAGGGAGTTTTGCCGTTTGATTGGGGCTTCCGTCAGTCTCTCGTCCGGCTTTCATCCCCAGTCTAACGGTCAAGCCGAACGGGCCAATCAGACTGTTGGTCGCATTTTACGCAGTCTTTCTTTTCGTAACCCTGCGTCTTGGTCAGAACAGCTCCCCTGGGCAGAGTACGCCCACAACTCGCTTCCCTCGTCTGCTACCGGTCTATCTCCTTTTCAGAGTAGCCTCGGGTACCAGCCTCCGCTGTTCTCATCTCAGCTCGCCGAGTTCTGCGTCCCCTCCGCTCAGGCTTTTGTCCAGCGTTGCGAGCGCACCTGGAAGGGGGTCAGGTCGGCACTTTGCCGTAATAGGGCGCAGACTGTGAGGGCCGCTAATAAGCGTAGGACCAAGAGTCCTAGATATTGTTGCGGTCAGAGAGTATGGCTCTCCACTCAGAACCTTCCCCTTAAGACAGCTTCTCGCAAGTTGGCCCCGCGGTTCATTGGTCCGTTCCGTATTTCCCAGGTCATTAATCCTGTCGCAGTGCGACTTCTTCTCCGCGCTATCTTCGTCGCGTTCACCCGGTCTTCCATGTCTCCTGTGTTAAGCCCGTTCTTCGCGCCCCCGCTCCCCCCCCCCATCCTTGTCGAGGGCGCACCCATCTACAGGGTTCGTAAGATTTTGGACATGCGCCCTCGGGGCCGTGGTCATCAGTACCTAGTGGATTGGGAGGGGTACGGTCCTGAGGAGAGGAGTTGGGTTCCCTCTCGGGACGTGCTGGACCGTTCGCTGATCGATGATTTCCTCCGTTGCCGCCAGGTTTCCTCCTCGAGTGCGCCAGGAGGCGCTCGGTGAGTGGGGGGGGTACTGTCATGTCTTGTTATGTCTGTTCCTGTCCTTTCTCTTCACTCTGTCTCTCTCTGCTGGTCTTTTTAGGTTACCTTCTCTGTCTCTCATTCTTCAGCTGTCCTACATCTCCCCTAACTAGCTCATTCACTCTTTCTCACCTGTTCTCTCTTCCCCCTCTGATTAGGTCTCTATTTCTCTCTCTGTTCCTGCTACTTTCAGTGTCTGATTCTTGTTTGTGTTTTTGATGCCAGAAGCAAGCTGTCGTCTCGTTTGCTTCCACCTTGTCCTATCCTGTCGGAGTCTGCCTGGCAGGTGCATCCTGCACTATACTACGTTCTTTTTGTTCCATTGTCAACGTTGGAAGAGGATTTATGCCATTCCTGTTTTTTCATTAAAGAACTCTGTTTTCTGTTAAAACCGCTTTTGGGTCTTCACTCAAGTACATAACAGAAAGAGCCAAAATTCACCCAACTTATTGTGGGAAGCTTGTGGAAGACTGCCCAAAAGTTTGACACAAGTTGAACCATTTAAAGGCAAGCTGAAATAAATCACTCTCTACTATTATTCTGACATTTCACATTCTTAAAATAATGTGGTGATCCTAACTGACCTAAGATATGGAATTAAATGTCAGGAATTGTGAAATGCTGAGTTTAAATGTATTTGGCAAAGGTGGATGTAAACTTCGGACTTCAAGTAATATATATATATATACACTACCGTTCAAAAGTTTGGGGTCACTTAGAAATGTCCATTATTGAAATAACATCAAATTGATCAGAAATACAGTGTAGACATGCTAACTTTGTGAATGACTACTGTAGCTGGAATTGGCTGATATTTAATGGAATGTCTACATAGGTGTAGAGGCCCATTATCAGCAACCATCACTCCTGTTTTCCAATGGCACATTGTGTTAGCTAATCCAAGTTTATAATTTTAAAATGCTAATTGATAATTAGAAAACCCTTTAGTAATTATGTTAGCACAGCTGAAAACTGTTGTACTGATTAAAGAAGTAATAAAACTTGCCTTCTTTAGACTAGTTGACTATTTATGGTTTCGATTACAGGCTCAAAATGATGTCTATTCTTGTTCTGAGAAATGAAGGCTATTTCATGTGAGAAATTGGCAAGAAACTGAAGATCTCGTATAACACTGTGTACTACTCCCTTCACAGAACAGAATAGAAAGAGGAGTGGGAGGCCCCGGTGCACAACTGAGCAAGAGGACAAGCACAGTCATTGCCAAAATTTTGGAGAATGACACAAATATTAATTTTCAAAGTCTGCTTCTTTAGTTTGTATGATGGCAATTTGCATATACTCCAGAATGTTATGAAGAATGATCAGATTATTTGCAATTAATTGCAATGTCCCTCTTTGCGATGTAAATGAACTGAATCCCCAAAAACATTTCCACTGAATTTCAGCCCTGCTACAAAAGGACCAGCTGACATCATGTCAGTGATTATCTCGTTAACACAGGTGTGAGTGTTGACGAGGACAAGGCTGGAGATCACTCTGTCATGCTATTTAAGTTTGAACAACATACTGGAAACTTCAAAAGGAGGGTGGTGCTTGGAATCATTGTTCTTCCTCTGTCAACCATGCTTACCTGCAAGGAAACACGTGCCTTCATCATTGCTTTGTACAAAAAGGGTTTCACAGGCAAGGATATTGCTGCCAGTAAGAATGCACCAAAATCAACCATTTATCTGATCATCAAGAACTTCAAGGAGAGTGGTTCAATTGTTGTGAAGAAGGCTTCAGAGTGACCAAGACTGTCCAGCAAGCGCCAGGACCGTCTCCTAAAGTTGATTCAGCTGCGGGATCGGGGCACCACCAGTACAGAGCTTGCTCAGGAATGGCAGCAGGCAGGTATGTGTGCATCTGCACGCACAGTGAGGCGAAGACTTTTGGAGGATGGCCTGGTGTCAAGAAGGGCAGCAAAGAAGACACTTCTCTCCAGGAAAAACACGAGGGACAGACTGTTATTCTGCAAAGGTACAGGGATTGGACTGCTGAGGACTGGGGTAAAGTCATTTTCTCTGATGAATCCCCTTTCCGATTGTTTGGGGCACCCGGAAAAAAAATCTTGCCCGAAGAAGACACGGTGAGCTCTACCATTAGTCCTGTGTCATGCCAACAGTAAAGCATCCTGAGACCATTCATGTGTGGGGTTGCTTCTCAGCTAAGGGAGTGGGCTCACTCATAATTTTGCCTAAGAACACAGCCATGAATAAAGAATGGTACCAGCAACCATCCAGGAACATTTTGGTGACAAACACTGCCTTTTCCAGCATGACGGAGCACCTTGCCATAAGTGGCTCGGGGAACAAAACATCGATATTTTGGGTCCATGGCCAGGAAATTCCCCAGACCTTATTTTATTTTTTATTTAACTAGGCAATTCAGTAAAGAACTAATTCTTATTTTCAATGACAGCCTATGAACAATGGATTAACCTCTTGAAACTAGGGGACACTTTTTTTGTCAAAAATAACGTTCCCAAAGTAAACGGCCTATTTTTAGGACCAGAAAATAGAATATGCATATAATTGACAGATTAGGATAGAAAACACTCTCAGTGTAACAGAACTGATATTGCAGGCGAAAGCCTGAGAAAAATCCAATCAGAAAGTGACTCTTATTTAGAAACCGCTGCGTTCCTATGCGTCCCTATTGAGCAGTGAAAGGGATATCAGAGGTTCCTTTTTCTATGACCGCAATTTCCAGTCGATTTCTCAGCCAAACGTGAAGAACAAACGGAGCTATTTCGGCTACAAAAATAATCTTTATGGAACAAAAGGAACATTTGCTATCTTACTGGGAGTCTCGTGAGTGAAAACATCCGTAGCTCAAAGGTAAATGATTTAACTTGATTGCTTTTCTGATTTTCGTGACCAAGTTGCCTGTTGCTCGCTGGGCTTAATGCTATGCTAGGCTCGATAAACTTACACAAATGCTTGTCTTGCTTTGGCTGTAAAGCATAATTTCAAAATCTGAGATGACAGGGTGATTAACAAAAGGCTAAGCTGTGTTTCACTATATTTCACTTGTGATTTCATGAATATGAATATTTTCTAGTAAGATTTTTTTGTCTGTTGCGTTATGCTAATTAGTGTCAGTTGATGACAATTCTCCCGGAACCGGGATGGGTAGTTTCAAGAGTTAACTGCCTTGTTCAGGGGTATAATGACAGATTTTTACCTTGTCAGCTCGGTTACAAGTCCAACGCTCTATCCACTAGGCTATGCTACTTGCCACCCATTGAGAACTTGTGGTCAATCCTCAAGAGGCGGGTGGACAAACAAAAACCCACAAATTCTGACAAACTCCAAGCATTGATTATGCAAGAATGGGCTGCCATCAGTCAGGATGTGGCCCAGAAGTTAATTGACAGCATGCCAGGGAAGATTGCAGAGGTCTTGAAAAAGAAGGGTCAACACTGCAAATATTGAATCTTTGCATCAACTTCATGGAATTGTCAATAAAAGCCTTTGACGCTTATGAAATGCTTGTAATTATACTTCATTATTCCATAGTAACATCTGACAAAAATATCTAAAGACACTGAAGCATTAAACTATGGAAATTAATATTTGTGTCATTCTCAAAACTTTTGGCCACAACTGTATATTAGAGTGTCTACACCAGTCTCAACGTCAAAAGTGAAGACGCGACTCTGGTTCTTCTGCTCATCTTAATCTTTTATTTTTATTGCCCAGTCTGAGATATGGTTTTGTCTTTGTAACTCTGCCTAGAAGGCCAGCATCCCGGAGTCGCCTCTTCACTGTTGACATTGAGACTGGTGTTTTGTGTGTACTATTTATTGAAGCTGACAGACCTTATAACCATGTATTGCTAATGTTGACGGTATAGCCTACTGTTGTGATTTTGTTTCCAATTCATGCAATCTATTAAATACAACTGTCTTGGAAATAGAATTGTCTGATATGGTCCATTCTTTTCAAGATTGGGGGTAAAATATCCTGGACAGTCCATATTTGAAATTTGTAACTACGGTAAATCAAGGAAATCATGATTGAGTTATATAACATATGAATAATATATATATATTTATCAAATGAAAACGTTGTCAATAAAAATCTGAAATGGCAGAATGGCCTACTATTTTTACATTCATCAGCCTTGGTTTCCGATGCTCCTGATAACTCAATATTTAATTGGGGGCAGGAATAGAGAATCTAGACCAGCTGTCTGGAACCATAATTACTTGATACAGTTACAGAAGAGCTCAACTGATTTCTTATTATATCCTATCAATGATTTTCATTACAATCAAGCTTAGTTTAGCTCACAGGTGCATGTAATCTTCTGTCATGACACGACAATCATTAATATAATGACTGCAATTTATTGAACAATTACCTTCTATGTTTAATTACTACTCGATTAAATGAATCATGTAACAACTCATTCAGAATTTTGAGCACCACAGGAAAATGTGTTCCCCGAATTAACTCAAGAATACAGATGAAGTCTGAAGTTTACATACCGTAGCTAAATACATTTAAACTCAGTTTTTCACAATTCCTGACATTTAATCCTAGTAACAAATTCCCTATTTTAGCTGAGTTAAGATCACCACATTATTTTAAGAATATGAAATGTCAGAATAATAGTAGAGAGAATGATTTATTTCACATTCTATGTATTTTATCACATTCCCAGTGGGTCAGAAGTTTAAATAAACTCACATTAGTATTTGGAAGCATTGCCTTGAAATTGTTTAACTCAGGTTAAACGTTTTGGGTAGCCTTCCACAAGGTTCCCACAATAAGTTGGGTGAATTCCTACTGACAGAGCTGGTGTAACTGAGTCAGGTTTGTAGGCCTCCTTGCTCACAAACACTTTTTCAGTCTTGCCCACATATTCTCTATAGGATTGAGGTCAAGGTTTTGTGATGGCCACTCCAATACCTTGACTTTGTTGTCCTTAAGCCATTTTGCCACAACTTTGGATGTATGCTTGGGGTCAAATGGGAAGACCCATTTGTGACCAAGCTTTAACTTCCTGACTGATGTCTGCAGAGGTTGCTTCCATATATCCAAATAATTTCACTTCTCATGAAGCCATCTATTTTGTGAAGTGCACCAGACCCTCCTGCAGCAAAGCAATGGTGTTTATTCTTGTGTACTATTGTTTGTACAGGTGAATGTGGTACCTTCAGGCGTTTGGAAATTGCTCCCAAGGATGAACCAGACTTGTGGAGGTCTACAATCTTTTTTTTCTGAGGTCTTGGCTGATTTCTTTTGATTTTCCCATGATCTCCAGCAAAGAGGCACTGAGTTAGACGGTAGGCCTTAAAATACGTTCACAGGTACACCTCCAATTGACTCATATGTTGTCAATTAGCCTATCAGAAGCTTCTAAAGCCATGACATTATTTTCTGGAATTTTCCAAGCTTTTTAAATGCACAGTCAACGTGTTGTACTGTATGTAAACCTCTGACCCATTGGAATTGTGATCTAATGAATTTTAAGTTAAATAATCCGTCTGAAAACAATTGTTGGAAAAAGTACACAAAGTATATGTCCTAACCGACTTGCCAAAACTATAGTTTGTTAACAAGTAATTGGTGGAGTGGCTGAAAAACAAGTTTTAATGACTCCAACTTAAGTGTATGTAAACTTCTGACTTCAACTGTACATAGGGCAGCAGCCTCTAAGGTGCAGAGTAACCGGGTGGTAGCTATTTTAATGTTATTCCATGTCTGTAATCTGAACCCCCTCACCCAAAAAAATGTTGGTCACAAAAAACAAATTTGTATTTCTCCAGCCCCATCCATCTGCTTTTTACAAAAACTGTAGTGGGGGCCACATTGTTATTGTTTCAATTCAAGGATTGCTGTTTTAAACACCTTTTAATAGAGTAATATAGTACTCTAGTGAGTGAGTTACTCTGTGCCACTCAATATCAAGCAAAATGTCTGAAGTAGAGAACAAAATTCTTAATATTGCGAAATAAAATAATGATATTGAGATCAAAACAGAACAACCAGTTACAAATTAATTGTAACTGGTTGGCCAAAAATATTTGTCAGTTAATTGTTTTCATGATAATGAGATTAAATAAAACCCCTCCCTCTTGCAATTTTCCCTATCTTTTGTTAAGTTACCAAGGCCTTCACTTTTGCTGTATTTTTCCCAGTTGCAAGTGTCACGCCTTGGTCTTAGTATTTTGTGTTTTCGTTTATTAGTTGGTCAGGCCAGGGTGTGACATGGGTTTATGTTGTTGTATTTCATAGTGGGGTTTTGTAGTATTTGGGATTGCGGCTGAGTAGGGGTGTTGTATAGGTTTGGCTGCCTGAGGCGGTTCTCAATCAGAGTCAGGTGATTCTCGTTGTCTCTGATTGGGAACCGTATTTAGGTAGCCAGGGTTTCACTTTGTATTTCGTGGGTGATTGTTCCTGTCTCTGTGTTAGTGTTCACCAGACAGGCTGTATAGGTTTTTCATGTTCCGTTAGTTGTTTTTGTATTTATAAGTTATTTCATGTATCGTCATTTGTTTCATTAAAGACATGAGTAACCAACATGCTGCATTTCGGTCCGACTTTCTTGCGACAAACGAAGAACGCCGTTACAGCAAGTGTTGTCACATTTATTCCAGCAACATAGCACCCTGCATCCCGCTGCTGGCTTGCCTCTGAAGCTAAGCAGGGTTGATCCTGGTCAGTCTCTGAGTGGCAGACCGGATGTAGTGGTAGAAAAGAAACATGTGTGGAATGAATTCACAAGGGATAAAAAACATGGAGAATTTTGACGTGTGAAAAAATAAAAAACAAATTCCTATACATGTGACGTGTCCGAAAATCGAATGTTTTTTTTAAACCTGAATTTGTAATGTTTTATTTTTAAAGGCTTTACGAGAGTAACAGCTAGCTCCAGAATATCAAACAGCCATTGAGTTTTTCATAAGAAGGTGTCCCCACTACATTGCTGGTGATACATCTATGATGCCCTGATTCGCACTAATGGCTTTACTATAGGCATAGGAACATCTCCACGTTAAATATTCCACTCTTTGGACACCCAGGGTATTTCTCTTTGGACACCCAGGGTATTCCACTCAAGCACAAATGTCTTGCCACACCACTTATTTCCTACACACAGTGAGACAAAGGCAATTTCCAATCCCCTGGCCCTTTAGGGGCACAAGACAAGACCCAGATGCAGACACGGGAGGCAGATGGTTTGAGTCTGATATTTATTAATCAATCCAAAAGGGAATAGGGAAGAGAATGGTCATGGACAGGCAAAAGGTCAAAACCAGTTCAGAGTCCAGGAGGTACAGAGTGGCAGGCAGCCTCGAGGTCAGGGCAGGCAGGAGTGTACGGAGTCCAAAAACCAGGCAAGGGTCAAAACTGGGAGGGCTAGCAAAAAGAGAATAGAACCAGGAGTATGGGAAAACACACTGGTTGACTTGAAAGACATACAAGATGAACTGGCACAGAGAGACAGGAAACACAAGGATAAATACACCAGGGAAAATAAGTGACACCTGGAGGGGGTGGAGACAATCACAAGGACAGGTGAAACAGATCAGGGCGTGACAGGCCCTTACAGCTAGAGCCACAAAGTATGAGGCCTGCTATTCACTGATTCCATTTAATGACCTCACACAATCTTTTGTAATCCCTTGATTTATGATGGTTTTATGTTTATACGGGAAGTTATAGCAATTCTGCTTGAGAGGTCTGAACTCCTGAACCTGCCTTAGGTTACATTGAACAATTCTAAAGCATTGTCCACTGACAGCCTTTCAACACAATTGGTTTCATGCCGATGGGGCCACCAAGGGAGTGTCAACAAAAGGCCAATGCCAAGAGTGTTCCAGATCCAGGTTAAATAGAAAAGGCAACTGAAACCATTCAGTTCAAAATGCTTGCTGTAAAATTTTCTTAAAATATCTTTAAATCTAATCTTCCATAGAGATCCCTCTACTGGGGAGATGTGTATTTGGAACAAAAATCCTTCCACGGATAGACCATCATTATCTTTGAGTTTTATAGTCCAAGTTCAGGGTAAAAGAAGACATAGAAGTTATACTACATGAAACAGTGACAGTCAAATCTAAAAAGTACATTTTCCATTGAATTATAATGAAACTACAGGGTAGTTGTGACACTTTTATGGTGCATGGACGAAATCAATCTGCCTCAATTTCTACCCTCTGACTTTCACTCTCTTGAAGAAGCAGGTATGAAAAGTTTCCACACAGTACTTGGCTTGGTGACAACAAACAGGGTAGCAAGACTGCCTGAGAAGTCTCCCCTCCCTAAGAGATAGCGCATCTTGTACTCTGAGGACTTATGTGAATCTTTAATGTGGTGACAGCCCTCACAGGGACAGGGAACATGCTATTGCATTTACAATATTACAAATATTATTATTTTTTATTTTTTATTACAGAGATGGATTACCTGATAAAGTAATCTACACCCTCCTATACCCTCCCATGTCTGATACATGTAATCTGTTCTGTGGTTAACTGCATGCAAGTGAAGGCATGCCTTCAGGTCATGTGATAATCCCATGCGTTTAGCTGCTTCTGCTAATTGCGTTAGAAGCAAGACATTATGGTTGGGATTCAGAGAATGAAACGGTTTTAATTTGAATTGCCAGCTCATTGAATCATCATACTGAACCCTAGCACAGTCAGTGGGTGATACATCATCCTGGGTTACCTTACCTGCTCTGTGGATGGGGAGTGAAGATGCAGCACTTACAGGTCAGTCATCTATTCACGGCTCTTTTCATTATCATGAAGGGCTCTGGTCTAAGCCCTTGAATACAGTAAGAAGAAGAATTAAAAGCTAACATGTGGGGCTTAATGATTATCAGTGCTGAACTCAATTGCAGCCCCATTGGTCAATTACATTAGCCCAGCCTCATCTTATTCCATCAAACTCAGACATAGCAACAACAACAAAAAATGTGTTGATCTGTGCTGAGCAAAACATTTCATTAATTAGAAACATTGATTGATCAGAGGCTGGTGGTGACTTGTACTGATTGTGTACTGTAAGTGCACACTATTGATCAGTACTGGAACCTCCAACACTTCACCCTGAACCTTCTCTCTGTCCTTACATTGTCCAGCCCCTCTCGCCCTCTCTCTCTTGCCAGAATTCAATCAAAGTGTTCATAGGATTGCAATGCATTTCCTGTCACATTGATTATGTTGCATTGGTGGTGTCAACTGTGTTATGGCAGACTGTTGTGTACTGAAAAACTCTCTTGCATATACTTCAAAACCTTGTGAATAATTTCACCTATCTAAACCTCCAAGGACAGTTTGCTCAAGGGCCTCCAAGACTCACCCTGAGTGGTGAGAAACCATTTACAGGGAGCAAATTACTTTGTTTCAATTATCAAATTACTTTCAACCCATTAACACTAATTATATTAGTTGAATGATTGGCAGGCTTTGGAGATTTTCAATGAGTCAATGAGCAGCCATGATCATAATAATCATTGTACCATTATGTGTAATATGGGATCCCAATCCGGCCATGTACCTCTGAAAGTCTTCTCTGAGATACATGGAAGCCCAACGATATAATTTGGGAAACCATGTTAGTGGTATACTGTATGTACAGTTTATCTTAAGCATACAAAATAGGAATATCAAATCAAATGTATTTATAAAGCCCTTCTGACATCAGCTGATATCTCAAAGTGCTGTACAGAAACCCAGCCTAAAACCCCAAGCAGCAAGCAATGCAGGTGTAGAAGCACGATGGCTATGAAAAACTCCCTAGGAAGGCCAGAACCTAGGAAAAAAACCTAGAGAGGAACCAGGCTCCGAGGGGTGGCCAGTCCTTTTCTGGCTGTGCCGGGTGGAGATTATAGCAGAACATGGCCAAGAAGTTCAAATGTTCATAGATGACCAGCGGGGTCAAATAATAATAATCACAGTAGATGTCGAGGGTGCAACAGGTCAGCACCTCAGGAGTAAATGTCAGTTGGCTTTTCATAGCCGATCATTCAGAGTATCTCTACCGCTCCTGCTGTCTCTAGAGTTGAAAATAGCAGGTCTGAGACAGGTAGCACGTCCGGTGAACAGGACAGCAAGCAGTCATCAGGCCAGGTAGTCCTGAGGCATGGTCCTAGAGCTCAGGTCCTCTGAGAGAGACAGAGAGAAAGAGAGAAAGAGAGAAAGAAAGAAACAGAAAGAAAGAGAGAATTAGAGAGAGCATACTTAAATTCACACAGGACACCGGATAAGACAGGATAAAAACTACAGATTTAACAGATACAGATATGACTGACCTTAGCCCCCTGACACAAACTACTGCAGCATAAATGTAGGAGGCTGAGACAGGAGGGGTGGGGAGACACTGTGGCCCCATCCGACGGTACCCCAGGACAGGGCCAAACAGGCAGGATATAACCCTACCCACTTATATCTCAGCCTTAGCCATGTATGTCCACATCAGAGAGGCACACATACATACACACACACACACACACACACACACACACACACACACACACACACACACACACACACACACACACACACACACACACACACACACACACACACACACACACACACACACCACAACTGCTGCTACCATACCCCTGTTATTATTCCTAGATACTGCACAATTTTAAACACTTGCCCACCAATCCCCCTACCCCAAAACATGTTTAAATATTGGTCTAGGAATTGTGTCATGCCTCCCAGGTGGCGCAGCAGTCTTAGACACTGCATCGCAGTGCCAGAGGCATTACTACAGACCCGGGTTCATTCCTGGGCTGTGCCACAACTGGTCGTGGCCCGGGAGTCCCATTGGATGGCACACAATTGGCCCAGCGTCGTCCGGGTTAGGGGAGGGTTTGGCCGGGGGGACTTTACTTGGCTCATCATGTCCTAGTGACTCCTTGTGGAGTGCCGGGTGCTTCCACTGACATATTGGTGTGGCTGGCTTCTGGGTTAATCTGGCAGGCGTTAAGGAGCGTGGTTAGGAGGGTCATGTTTCGGAGGATAGATGCCTCCACCTTTGTCTCTCCCGAGCCCATGGTGGAGTTGTAGTGATGAGATTGAAGAGATTGGGAGATATTTATTTTATTGTGCCTTCCTGTACTATAAGTATCCTAAAATGTTTATTATATTCCATTGTGCAATTTACTTTGTTTGTATTTTAATATTCTATTATTTCTTATTGTATTTGCACGTAAGCATTTCGTTGGACTGTGTATACCACGTGTATCCTGTACATACGACTAATAAACCTTGAAACTGAAACTTGAAACACCCAATAGTCATTTCTATGCTGATAGGTATGCTGTGAGTAGAATGTAATTTCAGTAACAGTTCCTGTTTTTTTATTGTCGTTTTCAATGGGTACTCACTGTTGTATAATCATATCAAAAGATTTAAAAAAAAAGTTTTTTTGACTGTTCCGGCATGCTTCCATTCATCCAGTCATCAATGTCAGCCTTTGAACTAAAAGTACCATACGGCTAGAACATAATGGTGAACAGTACGCTTTGTCGTTTATCTACTGTGTCCCTTCATCCTTTATCTTATTGTCCTACACCTCTATCGGAACAGTACAGCTCACTAGATTTAACAATGAACATCAAAAGCATTTGTTGCTTGACCCAAACGGTTGCTTCTGCATAATAGAGCTATTAAAGCAGTACACTTGCAGTATCATCAGAATTCAGGAAAAGCAAACAATGTCACTGCAACTGAGTAATGGCAGAGATAATGACACGGCTCAGGATACATTTCACAGGAGAATGCCTTTCGCATTTGCTTTCAGTTATATTCCTATTAAAGATCTATCTACACTACATTGTTTTTTATTGGATGAAACACATCATGGATCTCACCGTGCCTGTTTCAGTTTCTGGTTAGCGTGTAGAGTAGGTCTTCATGTTCTTGGCTGGGATGTGCTTTACATAAAACAATGACATAGAATTATGCATTCATTCTTGGCATGTCACTCAACTTGACAAGAATCATTGTCCGGCAATTCAGTACAGGTATGTGGTTGTGTGTAGCCGAGTGCTGGCTACATTACAAATGTCATATTACTTATATAATTATGTGCTGCAAGTTGTTAAAGCCATGACTTTATGGCAATTCAACTACAGATGAGGTCCAAGACCAGGGGTACATTTGCAAAGTATTTCCATAAAATGTCCATATCAATCTATACATGAATTTCATGGGTCACACTTTATTTGAAATTATCTGATAATAAGCAACTGCTTGCTAAGGTTACAGTTAGAGTTAGGTTTAGTATAAGGGTAAGGGTTGGTAAATAGTTTGTTGAAATGCTACTGAAGAACATATGGACTAGCCAAATAAAGTGTTACCACTTTATGTAAAAAAAAACATCTATAAAGCCACCACACACTCCTTGTCCTCTCCTTGTTCGGGCGGCGTTCGACATCGCACTGGCCTTCTAGCCATCGCCGATCCACTTTTCATTTTCCATTTGTTTTGTCTTTGTTTTACACACCTGGTTTCAATTCCCCAATTACATGTTCATTATTTAACCCTCTTTTTCCCCCATGGTTTTTGTGCGTGTTTGTTTATTGTAAGTTCGGTCAGTTGTTTGTGGGCCTGGTGTTACTTCATGTATTTTGATATTTTGAGTAAAGTTCCTTGTGTTACTCATCTCTGCTGTCCTGCGCCTGACTCCTCTGCACCAGCTACACCCAGATCCTTACATCATGTAATAATATCGCTTTCCTCTTTTCACTTACCAATGCTATGGTTTGAAAGTCCAAAGAGTTACTTCTATTTCCTATCAAAGCACTAGCATATGTAACAGATTTAAAAATAAGAATGCAATCTACAGAGTCATCAGACTCACATGGACTCCATCACCTCCTTGATTACGTGACCTATATATGTCAGTCCCTTTTGGTTCCTTCCCCTGGCGTCATTGTTACTGTTTCAGTTTCCTGTCTGTGCATTGTTTGTGTTTCTTGTTTTTTTTTCATTTGTTTATTAAATTATGCACTCCCTGAACTTCCCGACTCCCAGCGCAAACGTTACATAGAGAAAACAAGTACATACTGTACATTGAACTGACACACTACCTGAGCGAATTGGATGAGTGAACCAGTAAGATCTTCAGAATATATACATTACAGATTAAATAGCCCTGTGCCTCTAGATATTGCATATACTTACTTAGAATTCAGACGTCAGCATTCTCACTGGATGTACCATCCACAACCATACTCAAATCAGCAACATCAAAGGGCCCCGTCTCAAATCAGGTAATAATCCTGAAATACCCTATAAATGGGAGGTTTGCTGGGCATTTGACAGTAGCCTGTTACTGGCACCAAACATATGGGCAGACTAATTGGATGGGTACTTGCAGCTTGGTTGCCTCTGTTCCTTTGCTCCCTTTGTTGGGGTGTAGTGGGAATACACTGTATTTTGTTGGCTTGACGTGCACATACAGTAGTGTGAATTGCTTTTACTGGCATGCAGCACGGTTGAAATGCATACACCGTCTTGTGAGGGGCCGAGTCTAATTCTGTGGCTGATCCCAGGTGACTTCTTATTAGATAACTGATGCCTTTCTTGGCATTCAGCATTTCAGAAAAGTGTCAACCTATAGGGGAATTACTGTGTGAATAATGTATGTCTTCAGCTTTGGTAGCTTGATCATCAGTGGTAAAATAGGTAAATTACGCATTACTACAGGCTGGTATCAGCTTATAATTCAATGTTTTGTGAGAATAAGCCTCTGCCTACGATAAACTCACCATGGGGTTCATGTTTTTAACTTTCGATTAGTTGGTAAGTCAACTTCTTGATGTTGCCAAGCCCTAGTCCATTTAATGAGAATTCCTATATTGTCAAATTGAACAGTGCATGGCCTCCAGCCTGCCTTTGCTGATTTAAAAGCCCAAGTAGTACAACTTAATGCATGTTCTCTTATCACATCATTCATATTTGGCAACTATTTGACTAAATCTCCTGGGTCTTGCATTCTGCATTAAACTTAGTTGTCACAAGGGAACTATGATCATTTTCGCCTTGCTCTACCAGATCCTCAGTTACTATTCCTGCTTCAGTCACAGTCCCTTTTTTAATATTTCCATTGAGTCCAGAATAGTTTATATTCTCTTTGATTTGTAAACTTGTATAAAACTTAAATCCCAATGAATCACACTTTGTTGTTTGATGACACTTTGTTGATCGTGACAAATAATGTCTCTCGATACACCGCACTCTATACACTATGTTTAGCAATTGAAAAAAAACGATGCAAATCTTAGTAAGGAAGTGATATATTTAATTGACTTGGGGAAATATTGGGATTTGGATCACTGCTTCGGAAATGTACTGCTGCTGTTACAGTGAGCCAAGTTTCTGAGCAATATCACTTGTAGGTAAATCTTGAAAAATGGCTGAGGGAGCAACACACCAATGAAATCAGCCACGTGTATTGTTGGAGAAAATGCTTAAGTTATTTTACAGGATAAGCCTGCTTTCACCTGCCTTGGACAATTAGAGTCAACAACTTTACACTTGTTTTTCATCTAAGGACGTATCCAGGAGCAAGTAATAGTTATTAAACCATTGATTTTATGCACTCTCTACCCCCCTTGTGTTCATTACACCAATACATGTGATGAAGGGTTTGGTTATGTTTTACCTTTATTTAACTAGGCAGGTCAGTTAAGAACAAATACTTACTTTCAATGACAGCCTAGGAACAGTGGGTTAACTGCCTTGGTCAAGGGCAGAACAACAGATTGTTACCTGTCAGCTCAGGGACTCAATCTTGCAAACTTTCAGTTACTAGTCCAACACTCTATCCACTAGGCTACATGCCATTACCATCCTGGTCATCAAGTTCTTTAGATTTAATTAAGAACAACATTTTTTCAGTCGACATATCTTCAGGGCAAAGATATATGAGATTTGGATACATACTGTAGTTAGTTGCACAATTGAAATGCGTCATCTGCATTTAACCCAACCAGGGGGCTGGGTCCTAGCAGGGGTATGGCTTAATCTACATCCACAGTGCCCGGGGAGGAGTTGTTGTTCTGGGTTAACTGCCTAGCTCAATGGCAGAAAGTCGGATTTTTCCACCTTGCCAGCTCAGGGATTGAAACCAGCAAGCTTTCCATTACTGGCCCAACGCTCTGAACTGCAAGGCTACCTGCCATCCCTGGACACAATGAAATCAAGAAAGGGGAGAGAGAATCCTTAAATGGAAAGAATGGAATTACCTTCCATCAAACCAGATCCAAAAGGCTTATTAAATCAATAGGTCAATATAAATTGAATTGTAATTATTCAGTCTGAGGGAATAAAAAAAGAGTGTGGAACAGTTTGACAATGAGAAAGCTTACTCTTTATGAGTGGTGAGAAGGGTCATGTATAATAACAGTGATTGGGCCCATCAGGCCTGTATAATAGAGTGAGGCATGTGCATACAAAAAGGAATACTTAGCCAATGCCTAGTTCTCAGCAATAAGACTTTATATACAAGTCCTATATGTTCAACTTCCGGTGATGTACAGTGGTTTCTCCTTTAAAAGTTGCGTCATACTGCAGCACACCTTGCGGGGTGCTGCAGCATTCTATGTCACATTATTTAATTCAAATGATCAAATCAAATTCAGCCATTTTTTACCTTAATGTAAGTTAGTGCTAGTTTGATCACCAGAGGGCATCTTTGAGAAGCATTTGATAGTCTCCCATATTGGCATTACTAGAGAATTGAAAACATTTTTTGTAATAACATAGTACATGGGATTAATTTGATTAATATTATGGTGTTTCTATTCCCGAGAAAAACAAACCCTCAGGGTTTTCATTAGAATGGAATGGAAAATATTGCACTATACAACGTGGTGGTCGGGAGAAGGCTACAGCATAAAAGGCTTGGAGGATTTTAACTAGCCTCTCAAAGCACTTCATGATGACAGTCATTTAGTTACCTTTGCTTTCTTGGGTACAGGAACAATAGTGGACGTCTTGAAGCAAGTGGGGACAGCTGTCCGGTCCGGCAGCCTTGCAAGGGTTAACACACTTACATCGGCCACGGAGAACAAGAGCCCACAGTCCTTCAAGTTCTTGATTGATAGCAAATATCTGACATTTATTATACAATGCATAGTGAAAGACAGCAGAATTACTCAATCATTAATTTATAACGGTGGATAGCCGCTCTTGAGATCAGTGTTGCGGGGTGGAATCACTACACATCTTAACTTCATGCAGGAGAGAGGCAGCCATGATTGTTTTATTTTGGATAATTGTATGGAGTAGAGATTGATTCATTTATATTGTTTTAATTATAACAGATAAACATATGTTGCTGGTTATTACAGTATAATAAACTGTATTATAAGATGAAAGTATTACGTAAAAAAATGTCCTCTAGAGATTTTTGTACTTTACCTGTTGAAAAGTGATATCCCAAGTACAGTAAGTACACACACTAAAAAAGGTTCAAAGAAATTTGTTTTTGTCAACTGCAAACTTCAAGGAGTTGGGCCGGAGTTGATTTAGGCCGTCATTGTAACTAAGAATTTGTTCTTAACTGACTTGCCTATTTCAATAAAGGTTAAATAAAAAAAATAAAAAAATAATTGATGGAAGTCGTGATGTTATCAACCTCCCCCTTGCGTGAGGAACAATACAAAAGCAAAAGAGAACAAAAGAAAGGCCCACCCCCCACTTGTGCTATGTCATGACTTACCTAGACCACCTAATGAGATGTGCATCAGCTGTTAATTTAGATGAAAAGGAGACTGTGACTAAGTATCAAACCATAATGTATGTAGAGCAGAAGTAGTAACAACCTGTTATAGGGGAAGTGATAAAAACATTAGGAAATGAAAAGAAAGAGTACACAATTGTTGTTTAATGAATGTATCCATATTAACAGTCACACTGGTATTCTTCAGTACAGTATGAATGACCATGGCCCTAAGACTGATTGGATTGTACCAGTAGGTGCCCCTCTGCAAGTCCCCCCTTAGCCTTGTAAGTAACAATTTGTCTGCATCCTTTTATCAAAAGTCAATAGAAAAAAGCATTTAAAACCTTTTTAATTCATTTATTTGTATCTGGGGGCATGACCCCTGGCCCCCGTAGAAAAATGTCACCCCCCAATGTCAGAGTCGCTCCCACACCCCTGGTGCTCACTGCAAAATGTCATGGCATTGTATTAGACATAATGATAGAGCTAGTCTTTTGCTCACTCCATTCAACATTTCAAACTATAGCTGTCTTGTCCTGTTTTTGAACACACTGAATACACTATGGTGAACTCAAAAATGATAATGTTAGCAATGATAGTCATCTTTTGGCATATTTACCTCAATATTGTGGTTTTAAATTACACAGCATAACATGCAGTTAAAAACATCTTACAAACAAAAGTATACTACATCTCGAGGCTTAGTGCTTCTTCGAGTAGCGTAAACTAAAGGATTTCTTTAAGCCGGGCAAGTTCAGCTTCTTATTGCAGTGTGACATGCACAGCAGTCTAATGATAAATCTCACTTTAAAAACCCTTCAGTATGATTGTTAACCCTAATTAATGCAGGATAATAATTCTACCTTGGAAAGAGTCAGTTTCATGTACAGTGTTATGTACTATCTACAGTGGATTCAGAAAGTATTCAGACCCATTGACTTTTTTCACATTTTGTTACGTTACAGCCTTATTCTAAAATTGATTAAATGTATTCCCCCTCATCAATCTACACAAAATACCCCATAATGACAAAGTGGAAAAAGGGTTTTCGAAATTTTAGCAAATATTTTAAAAAGTACTAAACAGATATACCTTATTTATATTTATTCAGACCCTTTGACCCTTTGCAAAAAACAAACAACACGGTCAACGGAATTGTCAGTAGAGCTCAAATGCAGGATTGTATCGAGGCACAAATCCGTGGAAGGGTACCAAAAATTGTCTGCAGCATTGAAGTTCCTCCAAAACACAGTGGAGTTTGGAACCACCAAGACTATTCCAAGAGATGGCTGCTCGGCAAAACTGAGCCATCGGTGGAGATGGACCTTGGTCAGGGAGGTGACCAAGAACCCGATGGTCACTCTGACAGAGCTCGAGAGTTCCTCTTTGGAGATTTGAGAACCTCCCAGAAGGAAAACTATCTCTGCAGCACTCCACCAATCAGGCCTTTTTGGTAGAGTGGCCAGATGGAAGGTACTCCTCAGTAAAAGGCATATGACAGCCCACTTGGAGTTTGCCAAGAGGCACTCAAAGGACTCTCAGACCATGAGAAACACGATTGTCTGCTCTAATGAAACAAAGATGGAACTCTTTGGCCTGACCGAGGGAAAGATCAATGGAGAAAAGTACACAGAGATCATTAATTAAAACCTGCTCCAGAACACTCAGGACCACATGCTGGGGTGAAGGTTCACCTTCCAACAGGACAACAACCCTAAACACACAGCCAAGACAATGCATCAGTGGCTTCGGGACAAAGCCTCAATGTCCTTGAGTGGTCGAGCTTGAGCCCGGACTTAAACTCAATTAAATATCTCTGGAGAGACCTGAAAATAGCTGTGCAGCATCGCTGGTAGACACTGGTAGACACTCCCCAAAATAACAGGTGTCATGCTTGTAGCGTCATACCCAAGAAGACTCGAAGATGTTATCGCTGCCAAAAGGTACTTCAACAAAGTACTGAGTAAACAGTCTGAATACTGTAAAACTGATATTTTAGTTTTTCTTTGTAATACATTTGCAATAATGTCTTAACCTGTTTATGCTTTGTCAATATGGGGTATTGTGTGTGGATTGATGAGGGGAAGAAACGATTTCATATATTTTAGAATAAAGCTGTAACGTAAAAAAATGTGGAAAGAGTCAAGGGGTCTGAATACTTTCCGAATGCACTGTATATATCATTCCTATCTGCATCACATATAGGACACAGATTCAAATCTCCATAGATGTCCTTCCCACGAAATACAATTCATTTCCATTTTATTTTCAATATCTGGTAGTTTCCAAGACAACGTGTGAAGTTATTTAGAGATGAGTGAGGATAAATGCTATCTGTTTGGCCCTCCCTGCTGATATTTCTTTGTGCAGTGTGTCCCCAATGAGAAGCCTGTTGTGTACCTCACTGAGCAGCGACATGAGAAACAACTTGTTTACTCTGCGGAGCACGATGTTAGGGAGTGTACACGGCTAATGATACAAACGGTGAAGAGACGTGAACGTACATTTTCATGTTTAGACATGTGGGATAGACGCTCAGGACCTGAAGTAAGGATATGCATATTCTTGATACCATTTGAAAGGAAACACTATGAAGTTTGTGCAAATGTGAAATTAATATAACACATTAGATATGGTAAAATATAATAAAAAGAAAAAAACTACAGATTTTTTTGTACCATATTTGAAATGCAAGCGAAAGGCCGTAATGTATTTTTCGAGCCCAGGTGCAATTTAGATTTTGGCCACTAGATGCCAGCAGTCTATGTGCAAAGCTTTAGACTGATCCAATGCACCATTGCATATCTGTTCAAAATGATGTATCAAGACTGCCCAAATGTGCCTAATTGGAATATAAATAACTTTTTAAGTTCACAACTGTGCACTATCCTCAAACAATAGCATGGTATTCTACTGTAAATTGGACATTGCAGTTAGATTAGCAGCAATTCAAGCTTTCTGCCAATATCAGATGTGTCTATGTCCTGGGAAATGTTCTTGTTACTTACAACCTCATGCCAATCGCATTAGCGCACATTAGCTCAACCATCCTGTGGCTGGGACACCAATCTGTAGAGGTGAAATGTTGCTGGTACTGTTGCTGGTACTGTAGTAAAAGGGGGTTGTGTGTGTGATTGTATGTATTCCTTTAGTTTTTTTTCCTTGCAGCTGTGGTAGTTGACAGTTCAGCTTTTTTGCTTTTTCATGCATCACACTTCTGCAAACTTTCTTGCAAAAATACACATTACATTTAAGTGTGCGTGTGTGCATGCACTTGTAAGTATACAGTGTGGTATTTGTACTTTACATTTTCTCATGTCCATGAACTCTTCATCTTAACTTCTTGAAACTCCCCATCCCGGATCCGGGTTTGTGACTAAAGCCTCAGGCTCATTAGCATAACGCAACGTTAACGATTTCTGAAAATCGCAAATAAAATGAAAATAATGCGTCTGCTCTCAAGCTTAGCCTTTTCTTAACAACACTGTCATCTCAGATTTTCAAAATATGCTTTTGAACCATAGAAATTGACTAATTTGTGTAAGAGTATGCAAAGCTAGCATAGCATTTTGAGTAGCATTTAGCACGCAACATTTTCACAAAAACCAGATAACCAAATAAATAAAATCATTTACCTTTGAAGAGCTTCTGATGTTTTCAATGAGGAGACTCTCAGTTACATACCAAATGAACAGTTTTTCCTGAAAGCGTCTGTGTGTAGGAGAAATCGTTCCGTTTTCTACATTGCGTCTGGCTACCGAAACGAACCGAAAATTCAGTCACCTACAACGTAAAACTTTTTCCGGATTAACTACATAATATCGACCGAAACATGGCAAACGTTGTTTGGAATCAATCCTCAAGGTGTTTTTTCACATATCTCTTCATTGATATGCAGTTCGTGGAAGCTTGCTTTACTCTCTGTATTGTTTGGAAAAATACTGGCAGGTGACTTTTGCGCACCAATTTCGGCGCAGGACACCGGGCGGACACCTGGTAAATGTGGTCTCTTATGGTCAATCTTCCAATGATCTGCCTACAAATACGTCACAATGCTGCAGACACCTTGGGGAAACGACAGAAAGGGCAGGCTCATTCCTCTCGCATTCACAGCCATATAAGGAGACAATGGAAAACAGAGCCTCAAAAATCCTGCTCATTTCCTGGATGCCGTCTCATCTTGGTTTTGCCTGAAGCTCACGTTCTAGGGCACGCACATAAAATATCTTGGTAGTTCTGGACACGTCAGAGTGTTTTCTTTCGAATGCTATCAATTATATGCATAGTCGAGCATCTTTTTGTGACAAAATATCTTGTTTAAAACGGGAACGTTTTTCATCCAAAAATGAAATAGCGCCCCCAGAGCATCAACAGGTTAATTCAAGTAATCATATGAAACTGTCTTAGCTGATAAATTAGCATTGGTCTATTGTGTTATTAATCTTTCTTTTTTATCCTAAGTGCTGCTAGAATTATTTAATACTGAGAGGCAGGCTTCACAGTACTACTCTGACCATCTTGCAAAATAAGATTGTTGTGTCACTTTGTTAAGGCCGGATAGATCTATATGAAATGTGAATGCATTTTGCTGGTCTTTTGTCACATGGACAGATGAAGCATTTGGCATCACTTTTGACCCAACAATGTAATTTTGTAATAAAAAATATGTAATTTCAAGCAGTCTTGCCCACTGGTGACCAGTCCAGATAACTAAAAAGCTCATTTATACCTGGTTTTAACACTTGCCTTTGTCCTGATCTTGTCCACATTCTGTTTGTGCCCACATATTAGCAATTACATCTACACATTATTAAAATGTTTCTCCTATCTGTCCACTGTATCCAAATTGTGACCAGATTTCCTGTATGCAAATTATTTTATAGATATTCTGTCCGAATAATAAATATTTTAAGAGATATAAGTATGCATAAGTCAATGATGCTACCTGTCAATGGTAAAGGAAAAATTAAGATATAAAACCTGTTGGGGCTAGGGGGGCACAAAGAGTTCCCTAAAGGGAACACCCCCTCCCATTCAACTGAAAAAAAATATTCTTTGGAAATATTTACCTTTCACACAATAACAAGTCCAATACAGCAAATTAAAGATAAACATCTTGTTAATCTACCCATCATGTCCAATTTGTTAAATGTTTTACAGCGAAAACAAAACATATATTTATGTTAGATGACCACCAAATTCAAAAACACGCACAGCGATTTTTCACAGTCACAAAAGCATAAATATAGATAAAATGAATCACTAACCTTTGATTATCTCCATCAGATGACACTAATAGGACATCATGTTATACATGTATTGTGTGTTTTGTTCGATAATATGCATATATAAAAATAAAAAATCTGAATTTACATTGGCGCGTTACGTGCAGTAATGTTTTGATTCCAAACATCCAATGATTTTGCAGAAATACTCACAATAAACATTGATAAAAGATGCAAGTGTTATTCACAGAATTAAAGATAAATGTATCCTCTATGCAACCGCTGTGTCAGATTTTTAAAAAAACTTTACGGAGAAAGAATAATCTGAGAAAGGCGTTCAGAACCCAAAGAAATAGCCGCCATTTTGGCGTCAACAGAAGCTGCAAAAAACACTATAAATATTCACTTACCTTTGAATATCTTCATCAGAAGGCAGTTCCAGGAATCCCAGTTCGACAATAAATGACTGATATGTTCCATAAAGTTCCAAAAAGCCCATCATTTAGCGACTTGTTGTTTGCTTGTTCAGCCCAGCATTCAATCCTCAAAAAGCATGAGCAATTCCTCCAGACAAAACTCAAAAAGTTCCCATACAGGTCTTAGAAACAAGTCAAATGATGTATGCAATCCATAATTAGGATTTTTTTAAACATTAATCAGCAATAAGGTTCCAACTGGAGAATTTCATTGTCTGAAGAAAAGCATAGGAACGGGAGGACAGTCTCTCGTGACCGTGCGTAATGAGACCGAGGCTTTCTGCCAGACCACCCACTCAAAGAGCTATTATGAGCCCCACCTTTATAGTAGAATCATACAATCAGAATCTAAAGACAGTGACATCTTGCGGAAGCCCTAGGAAGTGCATGCTCATCCATATCTAAGGTGGACATCCAATGGGACTGTTTTCTAAATTGAGTTCTCACTTCCTGTGATTTCTTCTCAGGTTTTTGTCTGCCAGTTCTGTTATACTCACAGACATAATTCAAACAGTTTTGGAAACTTCAGAGTGTTTTCCATCCACCAGTAATAATACTATGCATATATTCCCATCTGGGAAAGAGTAGGAGGTGATTTACTCTGGGCATGCCTTTCATCCAAAGGTGAAAATGCTGCCCCATAGCTTCAACAGGTCACTGTCCACATCAAATCAAATTTTATTGTAATGAAATGCTTCCTTACAGGCCCTTCCCAACAACGCAGAGAGAAATAGTAAAAGTAATAATAAATACACAATGAGTAACGAAAACTTTGCTATATACACAGGTACCAGTACCGAGTCAATGTGCATGGGTAATTGAGGTAGAGATGTACATATAACTCGGAATAAATTAGAAATAAAGTGATAGATAATAAACAGTTGTAGCAGCGTATGTGATGAGCTATTTGGTTAACTATTTAACTAACTATTTAGCAGTCTTATGGCTTGGGGGTGGAAGCTATGACTTGTTCCAGGCATCGGTACTGCTTGCTGTGCAGTAGCAGAGAGAACAGTCTATGTATGACTTGGGTGGCTCGAGTCTTTGGCAAATGTTCTTTCCTCTGACATCGCCTGGTATAGAGGTCCTGGATGGCAAGGATCTTGGCCACAGTGATGTACTGGGCTGGATGCACAACCCTCTGTAGAGTCTTGCAGTTGGATGCCAAACAGTTGCCATACCAAGCAGGGATGCAGCCAGTCAATGATGCTCTCAATGGTGCAGCTGTAGAACTTTTTGAGGATCTGAGGGCAAATGTCAAATCTTTTCAGCCTCCTGAGGGGGAGGAGGCTTTGTCGTGCCCTCTTCATGACTATGTTTGAGTGTGTGGACCTTGATAATTCTATAGAGATGTGGACACAGAGGAACTTGAAGCTCTCAATCTGCTCCACTACAGCCCCATTGATGTGAATGGGGGTGTGCTCGGCTCTCAAGTTTCTGTAGTCCACAATCATCTCCGTCTAGACTTGTAAGATATCTAGACAAAACGGGTCCCTGACTACCTCTGGAGGTGGGCAGGGAGATCTGATCACAATGTGTCTTTTGATTCTCTGCACCATCTAACAATGTGGGCAAAATCAGAATGTGGGAAAGATCTGGACAAAGGACACATTTTAAAACCAGGTATTAACTGGGCTCTAAACATCGTTGTCTGTCCTACCCCACACTCTACCTTCATCCACAGGGGATCATCAACCAGATGTGCTGCATTCAAAGTCTATTGCATGTGGATAATTACTCTTATAAAGTTAAGTGATGTCAGACATACTAAAATTACATAAGTGGCTATGTGGTTATCTAATTGACTAAGATGGTTGTTAGTACTTGCTCTGGACTGTATAGACTGGGAATCCTATTGAATAAAACAAGGTTGATTTCAGCAAGTCAGTGTCCAGGAAGCAAATTCATTGCCATTCTGATCCAGCCCTTTCAGAATGATTTATAATCATTACAGCACAATATATATTTTTATATATTTTGTAACACATTTTATAACATAGAAATGTTACAATACTTTTTTCTTACATATTCAGATTGATACAGCAGGATTCAATGCATCTGAGGGCATATATGATTGGATAATGGGATTGAACCTGCCTTTTCCAAGGGAAGGAATGCAGGGCAGTTTAACAACGTTCACTCTCTCTCTGCCTCTCTCTATGTCAGGGTTGTATTTGGCACTTTTCCCTACACAGAAGATTTAGGTTGGGGGTGTCCTACTAACAATCCCAACCTAATAACACAATTGTTCACATTGAGACAGCAAAGTCAGGGAGAAGCATCACTGGGCGGTATTGATGTCATAATAGCTTGAAATATATTGACTTAGATATACTTCTCCTTATTGCAACCGCTGTGTCAGATTTCAAAAAAGCTTTACGGAAAGAGCACACCATGGAATAATCTGAGTACAGCGCTCAGAGACCAAAACAAGCAATACAGATACAAAACAAGCAATACATATGTTATGGAGTCAACAAAAGTCAGAAGTAGCAAAATAAATATTCACTTAGCTTTGATGATCTTCATCAGAATGCACTCCCAGGAATCCCAGTTCCACAATAAATGTTAGTTTTGTTCGATAAAGTCCATCATTTATGTCCAAATACCTACTTTTTGTTTGCGCATTTAGTAGAGTAATCCAAATTCGCAGGCACTAGGTCCAGACAAAGTCAAAAAAGTTATATTACAGTTAATTACAGTTATATACATGTCAAACGATGTATATAATCAATCTTTAGGATGTTTTTATCATATATCTTCAATAATGGTTCAACCGGAGAATTCCTTTGTCTTTAGGTATGAAAGGGAACGGAGCTAACTCTCACGGGTGCGCACCTGACTGAGCACATGGCCTTCTGGCAGACCCATGACTCAATCAGCTCTCATTCTCTCCCACTTCACGATAGAAGCCTGAAAAAAGGTTCTAAAGACTGTTGACATCTAGTGGAAAACTTAGGAAGTGCAACATGACCCCACTGACACTGTATATTGGATAGGCTAAGACTTGAAAACCTACAAACCTCAGATTTCCCACTTCCTTGTTGGATTTTTTTTCTCAAGTTTTTGCCTGCCATATGAGTTCTGTTATACTCACAGACATCATTCAAACAGTTTTAGAAAATTCAGTGTGTTTTCTATCCAAATCGACTAATAATATGCATATCCTAGCATGAGGAGCAGGCAGTTTTCTCTGGGCACGCTTTTTCATCCGGACGTGACAATACTGCCCCCTACCCCAAAGATGTTAAGTTTGCTGAAAATAAACGCAGTTGACAGTGAGAGGATGTTTATTTTTTGATGAGTTGTGAGGATCACAGTGTGATAAATATTACGTCTACCTGTAACGACGTTCTTCTTTTGTCGAAAGAGAGTCGGACCGAAATGCAGCGTGTAGGTTACTCATGTTTAATAGTGAAACAAACAAACGAACTATACATGAATAACTAAATAAATACAAAACAACAAACGGAACGTGAAACCTATTACAGCCTGACTGGTGAAACTAACACAGAGACAGGAACAATCACCCACGAACTACAAAGCGAAAACCAGGCTACCTAAATACGGTTCCCAATCAGAGACAACGAGAATCACCTGACTCTGATTGAGAACCGCCTCAGGCAGCCAAACCTATTAAACACACACACCCCTAATCAACTACAATCCCAAATACTACAAACCCCGATACGAAAACACAATACATAATAAACCCATGTCACACCCTGGTCTGGCTAACTAATAAACTAAAACACAAAATACTAAGACCAAGGCGTGACAGAACCCCCTCCCTAAGGTGCGGACTCCCGAACGCACCTCAAAACCATAGGGAGGGTCCGGGTGGGCGTCTGTCCATGGTGGCGGTTCCGGCTCCGGACGTGGACCCCACTTCATAAATGTCATTATTCCTCCCCTTCGCGTCCTGGGATAATCCACCCTTACCGCCGACCATGGCCGAATAGTCCTCACCCAGAACCCTACATAACAGAGGAGCAGCTCGTGACTGAGGGGCAGCTCGGGACTCAGGCAGCTCGGGACTGAGGGGCAGCTCGGGACTGAGGGGCAGCTCGGGACTGAGGGGCAGCTCGGGACTGAGAGGCAACCCAGTACTGAGATGAAGCCCAGCCAGGCAGTTGAATCCGGCAGATCCTGGCTGACTAGCAGATCCTGGCTGACTAGCAGATCTGGCAGATCCTGACTGGCTGGCGGATCCTGGCTGACTGGCTGATCCTGGCTGACTGGCGGATCCTGGCTGACTAGCAGATCTGGCAGATCCTGGCTGATTGGCGGATCTGGAAGAGTCTGGTTGACTGGCAGATCTGGAAGAGTCTGGTTGACTAGCAGATCTGGAAGAGTCTGGTTGACTGGCAGATCTGTAAGAGTCTGTTTGACTAGCAGATCTGGAAGAGTCTGGTTGACTGGCAGATCTGGAAGAGTCTGATTGACTGGCAGATCTGGAAGAGTCTGGTTGACTGGCAGATCTGGAAAAGTCTGGTTGACTGGCAGATCTGGAAGAGTCTGGCAGACTGGCAGATCTGGAAGAGTCTGGCTGACTGGCAGATCTGGAAGAGTCTGGCTGACTGGCAACTCCATGCAGACTGGCAACTCCTTGCAGACTGGCAGCTCTGGCTAGTCCATGCAGACTAGCAGCTCAGGCTGCTCCGAACAGGCAGGAGGCTCCGGCAGCGCTGGAGAGGAGAAAGGCTCCGACAGGGCAGGAGAGGGAGAAAGCGCTGGCTGCGCTGAACAGGCGAGGCGCACTGAAGGCCTGATGCGTGGTGCTGGCACTGGTGGTATTTGGCCGAGGACACGCACAGGAAGCCTAGTGCGGGGAGCTGCTACTGGAGGGCTGGGGTGTGGAGGTGGTACTGGATAGACCGGACCGTGCAGGCACACTGGAGCTCTTGAGCACCGAGCCTGCCCAACCTTACCTGGTTGTATACTCTCGGTTGCCCTGCCAGTGCTGTGAGGAGAAATAGCCCGCACTGGGCTATGTAGGCGAACCGGAGACACCGAGCGCAAGGCTGGTGCCATGTAAGCCGGCCCAAGGAGACGCACTGGAGACCGGATGCGTAGAGCCGGCTTCATAGCATTTGGCTCGACGCTCAATCTAGCCCGGCCGATACGCGGAGCTGAAATATACCGCACCGGGCTATGCACCCGCACTGGGGACACCGTGCGCACCACTGCATAACACGGTGCCTGCCCGGTCTCTCTAGACCCCCGGTAAGCACAGGGAGTTTGTCGCAAAAAAGTCGGACCGAAATGCAGCGTGTAGGTTACTCATATTTATTAGTGAAGACAAACAAACAAACTATACATGAATAACTAATAAATACAAAACAACAAACGGAACGTGAAACCTATTACAGCCTGACTGGTGAAACTAACACAGAGACAGGAACAATCACCCACGAAATATAAAGCGAAACCCAGGCTACCTAAATACGGTTCCCAATCAGAGACAACGAGAATCACCTGACTTTGATTGAGAACCGCCTCAGGCAGCCAACCTATGCAACACACACCCCTAATCAGCTACAATACCAATAACTAAAGAACCCCACTAAGAATTACAACAAACAATAAACCCATGTCACACCCTGGCCTGACTAATTAACTAAATCACAAAATATTAAGACCAAGGCGTGACACTACCAAACAATGTGTAACTCTCACCTGTAGTGAATTATGTTTTATTTAATGCTTCACTGCAGAATTTTCAGAAGGAAGGTTTCTTGTAAATACCTATTTCTCAGTTCAATTGTTGAATGATGTTCAAACAAAAAGTTCTACATTATTAAAGATTGATTTTTCTAAACACATGATAGATCACATTTAATGAATGTCATTGGAGGGAATGCTTTTCAACGTACATTTCCCTCTACATCAATCATCTCTTTTATTTTTCAACTACAAAGCATTATGATATGAATATGTATTTATGTTGCTTTGTTGCTTTTCTTGAGGCTGACTTACAAAATAATGGCTGTGATTCTTCAAGGTGGGTAATGGTTTGCCGGTAATGAGGTGAAAGGGGATTCTCTTTCTTCACTTTGGTGGGGGAGTATACATCACATACATGTACGTGTAGAAAGAGGAATTAAGATGTTTTTGGAATATGATTATAGAACAATGGAGGCGAATCAGTGGTAAAAAGCACACTCTCGACGTTGGCAAGTCATCAGGTACTCCACAACTCAATCATGCTGAGGAGTAAGCAAGCTACACAGCAGCTAAATTCTGACCATTTCAGATCGTTGGTGATGTGTAAGCCGAGGAACTTTAAGCTTTTCACCTTCTCTACTGAGTTCCAGTCGATGTGCTGTTTCTTACCTTCACCACCTGAGAGCGGCCCGTCAGGAAGTCCAGGACCAAGTTGCACAGGGCAGGATTCAGACCCAGGGCCCCGAGCTTAATGATGAGCTTGGATTGTACTATGGTGTTGAAGGCTGAGCTATAGTCAATGAACAGCATTCTTACATAGGTATTCCTCTTGTCCAGATGTTATAGGGGAGTGTGCAGTGCAATAGCGATTGCATCGTCTGGGCTCTATTGGGGTGGTATGCAAATTGAGTGGGTGTAGGGAGTCAGGTAAGGTAAGGTAGAGGTGATATGATCCTTAACTAGCCTCTCAAAGCACTTCATGATGACAGAAGGAAGTGCTATGGGTGTTAGTCATTTAGTTCAGTTACCTTTGCTTTCTTGGGTACAGAAACAATGGTGGACATCTTGAAGCAAGTGGGGACAGCAGATTGGGATAGGGAGAGATTGAATATGTCCGTAAACACAGCCAGCTTAGTCTGTGCGTGCTCTGAGGGCAGGGCTGGGCCGGCAGCCTTGTGAGGGTTAAGACATTTAAATGTCTTACTCACATAATGAGAGAACACAGTCCTTGGGAGCGGGCCGCGTCGGTGGCTCTGTTTTATCCTCAAAGTGGGCAAAGAAGATTTTTAGCTTGTCCGGGTGCAAGACGTTGGTATCCGCGACGTGGCTTGTTTTTCCTTTGTAATCTGTGATTGTCTGTAGACCCTGCCACATACTTCTCGTGTTTGAGCCATTGAATTGCGACTCCACTTTGTTTCTGTACTGACGTTTTGCCTGTTTGATTGCCTTATGGAGGGAACAACTACACTGTTTGACCATATTCCCAGTCCCCTTGCCATGGTTAAATGCGGTGGTGACCGCTTTCAGTTTTGCGTGAATGCTGCTATCTCTCCACAATTTTTGATTTGGGTAGGTTTTAATAGTCGCAGTGGGAACAAAATCTGCTATACACTTCCTGGTAAACTCAGGCACCGTGTCATTGTATAGGTCGATGTTATTCTCAGAGACGACACGGAACATATCCCAGTCTGCATGATCAAAACAATCTTAATTTATGGATTCCGATTGGTCAGACCAGCGTTGAATAGACCTTAGCACGGTTAATTCCTGTTTGATATTCTGCCTATATGAAGCGATGAACAAAATGTAATCATGATTTGATTTCCCGAAGGGAGGGCGGGGGAAGGACTTGGAGTAGCAGTGTTTTAACTTCATATGGTATAGGGGATGCTTGCGTCCCACTTGGCCAAAAGCCAGGGAAAATGCAGCGCTGCAAATTCAAATAAAATTATATAAAAATCAAAATTTCATTAAATAACACGTAAGATACTAAATTATCGCTACACTCGTTGTGAATCCAGCCAACATGTCAGATTTTAAAAAGGCTTTTCGGCGAAAGCATAAGAAGCTATTATCTGATGATAGCACAACAGTAAACAAGGAGAGTAGCATATTTCAACCCTGCAGGCGCTACACAAAACGCAGAAATAAAATATAAACATGCCTTACAAATCACACTCCTTTTCTTCTTGATACTACCCATCCCGGATCGTAATCATTGCCTCAAACCAATTAGCATAACACAGCGGACATAAATATCCCTAGAACATTTTCCTATTCATGAAAATCACAAATGAAATATATTGAGACACAGCTTAGCATTTTGTTAATCACACTGTCATCTCAGATTTTCAAAATATGCTTTACAGCCAACGCTAGACAAGCATTTGTGTAAGTTTATCATAGCCTAGCATAGCATTATGCCCTGCTGCCAGCAGGCAACATTTTCACGAAAATAAGAAAAGCAATGAAATTAAATAATTTACCTTTGAAGAACTTTGGATGTTTTCACTCACGAGACTGCCAGTTAGATAGCAAAAGTTCCTTTTTTCCAAAAAGAAAATGTTTGTAGGCGAAATAGCTCCGTATGTTCTTCACGTTTGGCTGAGAAATCGCCCAGAAAATGCAGTCACTACAATGCCAAACTTTTTTCCAAATTAGCTCCATAATATCGACAGAAACATGGCAAAGTTGTTTAGAATCAATCCTCAATTCTCAAAGTTTTTCATATATCTATTCGATAAAATATCCACTGTGACAATTGGTTTCTGATAAGAAGCGATTGGAAAAATGTCTACTTCTGTACCTTACGCAAGATTTTCTGCGGGAGTCATCATGTGACCACTTACCCAATGTGGTCCCTTACGGCTATTCTTCAACATAAATGCGTAAAAAGAAGTCACAATGCTGTAGACACCTTGGGGAATACAGAGAAAGCGTAAGCTCATTCGTAAAAAGAAGTCACAATGCTGTAGACACCTTGGGGAATACAGAGAAAGCGTAAGCTCATTCGTAGCCATATAAGGAGTGCTTTCAACATATGGGGCACATATGGGGCACTTCCCGATTGGATTTTTATCCGGGTTTTTCCTGTAACATCAGTTCTGTTGCACTCACAGACAATATCTTTGCAGTTTTGGAAACGTCAGAGTGTTTTCTATCCAAAGCTGTCAATTATGTGCATAGTCGAGCATCTTGTCGTGACAAAATATCCCGTTTAAAACGGGAATGTTTTTTTATCCAAAAATGAAAATACTGCCCCCTAGTTACAAAAGGTTAATTCCATCCATATATATCCAAAATGTACATTTATTTATTGCGTTTGATCCTGAAAAAACAGCTTCCAAATTGCCCAACGTAACTACAAAATATCTCAAAATTTGCCTGTAAACTTTGACAAAACATTTCAAAATACTTTTGTAATACAAATGTAAGTATTTTTAAACATTAATAATCAATCAAACTGTGTTCAATACAGGAAGACAACAAACCAATGCTACTTTTCAAGTCTTGCGCAACTTTCAACAGTGTTACCCATTTCCTAGATGGCCGTACTTCTTCATTGCACAAAGGAATAACCTCAAACAAATTCCAAAGACTGGTGACATCCAGTGGAAGTGGTAGGAACTGAAAAAAAGCGCCTAAGAAATATCGTTTCCCAGTGAGAAAACACTGAACAGACAGAGACCTCAAAAACAATCTGAACGGTTAGTCCTCGGGGTTTTGCCTGCTACATAAGTTATTTTATACTCACAGACATGATTCAAACAGTTTTAGAAACTTCAGTGTTTTCTATCCAAATCTACTAACAATATGGATATCTTATATTCTTAGCATGAGTAGCAGGAAGTTGAAATTGGGCACGTTATTTATCCAAAAGTGAAAATGCTGCCCCCTATACCTTAAGAAATTAATAGGGACAGTCCCCTTTTTTAAATTTTAGCCTAAATGATATACCCAAATCTAACTCCCTGTAGCTCAGGCCCTGATGGAAGGATATGCATATTCTTGGTACCATTTGAATGGAAACACTTTGACGATAGTGGAAAAGTAAATTGAATGTAGGAGAAAATAACGCAATGGATCTGGTAGAAAAAATACCACCATCTTTCAACCACCATCTTTGAAATGCAAGAGAAAGGTCCAAGTTCTAGCCATCACTCTGGTAATTCTAATAGTGTTCACAAGATGGCAGCAGTGTATGTGTAAAGTTTCAGATGGATAACTTGAAGTATGAGTGAACTACAAGACTAAGTGTGCAGTCCCCAGGTACAAGTCATGAAGGATGTATTAGCATTCATATTACATTTTTCGGCATGAATATCATCAAATCTGTATACTTGGACTTTGATTTACTTTCCAAGTATTAGTAGCCATATTGTAAGTTCAAAATTTGCAAAACAACCAGTTTTCATAAATTCATAACTCTGACTATCTTTATAATTGGTGTCCAAAATGACAAGGCTTGATGTCATAGAAGGTTAGTAGCTACATTTTATGACATTTACATGGTTCCCGGATACTCCTATAAAGCCCAGCTCATTGGCAATCTAGCTGGCTTTGTTTGACCCCGATTGGTGCTTATTTGACAAAGATACAGTCCACGTCATCGGCGTGCATGTCATCGCCGTGCAATGAAGGCGTCACTCTCTGACTAAATATGTTGTCCTATAGGATATACAACACCCATAATGATAAAGTGAAGACTTGTTACCTTCTAGGATGTGATTTGACTCTTTGAGACTACGTTTAGGGTGAGATCTTCACAGATTCCTTTCTTTGCAAATTGAACGAGTGGAAATACAAAATCGATCGTGCATGCTATATGGAACAGGATTTTATCTAACAAAAAGACACTTCATGTTATCTTTGGGACCCTCTGGATGACAAATTAGAGCAAGATTTCAGAATGTATGAACACATTTCACCTTCAGAGATGAATTCATAAAACCTATTGCGAAAAGGTTTTTTGTTGTTAGGAGCTCTCCTCAAACAATAGCATGACATTTTTTCTAAGTAATAGCTACTGTAAACTGGACAGTGCAGTTAAATTAACAAGAATGTAAGCTTTCAGCCGATATAAGACACTTGCAGTTGAAGTCGGGAGTTTACATACACCTTAGCCAACTACATTTAAACTCAGTTATTCACAATTCCTGACATTTCATCATAGTAAAAATCCCCTGTTTTAGGTCAATAAGGATGACCACTTTTTAATTTAAGAATGTGAAATGTCAGAATAATAGGAGAGAGAATGATATATTTCAGCTTTTATTTCTTTCATCACATTCCCAGTGGGCCAAAAGTTTACATACACTCAATTAGTATTTGGAAGCATTTCCTTTAACTTGGGCCAAACATATTCGGTAGCCTTCCCCAAGCTTCCCACAATAAGTTGAGTGAATTTTGGCCCATTCCTCCTGACAGAGCTGGTGTAACTGAGTCAGGTTCATAGGCCTCCTTACACGCACACACTTTTACAGCTCTGACCACACATTTCCTATAGGATTGAGGTCAGGGCTTTGTGATGGCCACTACAATACCTTGACTATTTCGTCCTTAGGCAATTTTGTCACAACTTTGGAAGTATGCTTTGGGTCATTGTTCATTTGGAAGACCCATTTGTGACCAAGCTTTAACTTCCTGACTGATGTCTTGAGATGCTAATCTTAAAGGTTAGGGTGCATTATTTCTACTTTTTGATAAAAAGCATGCAAACTTTCAACGTCCTGCTACTCATGCCAGGAATATAGTATATGCATATGATTAGTATGTGTGGATGGAAAACACTCTGACGTTTCTAAAACTGGTTCAATCATGTCTGTGACTATAACAGAACTTGTGTAGCAGGCAAAACCCCACAGAAAAACTGTTCAGAAAAAAAGAAAAGAAAAATCCCTCTGGCAGTTCTCTGTATTGTATTTGTCAAGGGAAATTAGATAGCGCCCAGTTTACAGTTCCTACAACTTCCACAGGATGTCACCAGTCTTTGGAATTGGGTTGAAGTACATCTTTGGTGAAATGAAGAAGAGGCACTTCCTGGCAGAGGTTACACCGTGGATAGTTATGAAAGAGAGAAAATCGTGCAAGTATTGTTGACTTGCTGCTATTGAATACAGATCGCCCCGTAAACAATTTGATTGATTATTAACGTTTACAAATACCTAAAGTTGGATTACAAAAGTTGTTTGAAATATTTTGGCAAGTTTATAGGCAACTTTTGTAATTTTTTGTAATGACGTTGCGTTTTTGGAAAGCTGTTTTTTTCTGGATCAGACGGGCTTTATAAATGGACATTTTGGGTATACATGGACGGAATTAATCGTAAAAAAGGACCAATTGTGATTTTTTGGGATATATTGAAGTGCCAAAAAAGAAGCTCGTGAAAGGTAATGCATGTTTTATATTTTATTTCAGCGTTTTGTGTAGCGCCGGCTACGCTAATTCTTTTGTTTACATCTCGTTCAGGTGGTTCGGGGGGGGGGTGCATGCTATCAGATAATAGCTTCTCATGCTTTTGCCGAAAAGCATTTTTAAAATCTGACATGTTGGTTGGCTTCACAATGAGTGTAACTTTAATTTAATACCCTGCATGTGTGATTTAATGAAAGTTTGAGTTTTATCGAGTACTATTGGAATTTGGCGCTATGCATTTCCCCAGGCTATTGGCCACAAGAGACGCTAGCATCTCCATATCCCTAAGAGGATATCCACATGATTTTCTTTCCTCATGAAGCCATCTATTTTGTGAAGTACACCATTCCCTCCTGCAGCAAAGCACCCCAAAAAATGATGCTGTCACCCCCGTGTTTCACAGTTGGGATGGTGTTCTTCGGCTTGCAAACCGCCCCCATTTTCAACCAAACATAACAATGATCATTTTGGCCAAACAGTTCTATTTTTGTTTCGTCAGACCAGAGGACATTTCTCCAAAAAGTACGACCTTTGTCCCCATGTGCAGTTGCAAACCGTAGTCTGTCTTTTTTATGGCGGATTTGTAGCAGTGGCTTCTTTCTTGCTGAGCAGCCTTTCAGATTATGTCGATATAGGATGCGGTTACTGTGGATATAGCCATAAGAGGTTTTAACAAGAAATTTGTGGAGTGGTTGAAAAATGAATTTTAATGATTCCAACCTAAGTGTATGTAAACTTCCAACTTCAACTGTAGTTGAGAGCAGTATCAACTCTTTCACAGTTCTCCATGGCTTAGGTTATATCTTTATATCAAATGCTTCTCCTGTGAAATAGTGACATGCTACATATGCCTAGCCTCTTGAAATGGGTCACACTAATGTGCAATGTGTAATACTAGTGACTTTATTCCTCACAGTGAACAAAGCTGCCTTTATTCCTCACAGTGAACAAAGCTGCCAATACTACAATACTCAGTTCATAATTGAAAAATATAATTATGAGATTTCAGAGAAGACACACAAGTACATGGATCCTCTGAGGGGAAAAAGACAAATCATGTGAATGTTGTTTATATATGTGTGTGTTACAGCATCAATCTTTCCTATTATTAGGGTCCCTGTCACAGCTGGCTGAGGGCGGAGTGGGGGAGGGGGGGATCTAATGCTTCACATGAATAGGGGGAAGTGTCTCCTGTCTCCTGTCTCATTCCTCAGGTGCATGTGTTCTCTGTCGATTTCGCCATGCAACACAAAAGGGATGATGAAAACGGGCTGGGTTTTCCCCCACTGCTGGCCTCCTAAGCAGCTCTCCCATCACTGCTTTTTAATTACGATGCAACAGGGGGAAAATGGTACATCAACTCGCCTCTGGAAATTCAATTTACATTTCTTTCATTAATTTATGTATTTTTTTGTGACGCACTTGTCTTTATGGCCTATATTGTTGCTTTTGTTGCTGTGTTATGAAATGAGCTCTGGGAATGCATATTTAAAATCCAGAAGACAACTACTTTTGTCACATTGAGATTTGAATACATTGTGTCATTACTGTTCAAGAAGAAATGTCAAACTCCTACTGAAAATATGCATTAATAACACCAATGAATCATACCACTTATCTGCGGGTCCACCAAGCCCATGTAATTTTATGTAGGTTGACATAACATTAGCTGAACAATACATCAAAATCTATATATCCCAGGCATCATACTTGGTGGAGCAGAGATACGTGTTCTATTCAATGTATATCTTCCCCTGATTGACTTTGCTCTAAAAGCACATTGATTTCCATTCTGGTGCCCGTATTTAAATATAAAATATACATAAATATAAATGCAACATTCAACAAGTTAAAACTTCTTATGGCTTAGATCCAGTTAAGAGCGGGTGAGGTGGCGATGATGGGACTGGCTTCCTCTCTCATCAAAACATACCTGCAGACGAGAGACACATGGATAGAGAGAGAGCAAGATTGATCTTTGTTTTTTTGTTGTAACATGGTCAGTCATCATAATCATCAGGAGGAGAAATGCATGGATCATTAACTCTGGGACTGCTACATCTCTATCTGTATTTCAATGTAAAGCATCTCTTTAATAATACTTCCTGTTGACCTGACCAAGTGACCTCTCACCTATGATCATGCTGTACCTTCTGTGTCAGCCAGTTCAGATGCAGGAGGGGGTCACCAACACAGCTGATATAACCTAGAGGATTTAGTGAGAAGGGGGAGAGGCATGAAGTGAAGGAGAGAGACTGCTGTTGAGAAAATGAGGTAGTTAACTTGTTGTAACTCCCATCCTGTGAACGTGATCATTGCATTGTCATCATCTGACACTAATTAGCATAACGCAACGGAAATAAATATTACTAGAAAATATTCCTATTCATGAAAATCACAAGTGAAACATATTGAAACACAGCTTAGCCTTTTGACAGCTCACCCAGCTTAGCCTTTTGACAGCTAAGCCTGTCATCTCAGATCTTCAAAATATCCTTTACAGCCAAAGCAAGACAAGCATTTGTGTAAGTTTATCGATAGCCTCACATAGCATTAAGTCCAGCTAGCAGCAGGCAACTTGGTCATGAAAATCAGAAAAGCCATCAAATTAAATCGTTTACCTTTGAGCTTCGGATGTTTTCACTCACGAGACTCCCAGTTAGATTGCAAATGTTCCTTTTTTCCAAAAATATTATTTTTGTAGGCGAAATAGCTCTGTTTGTTCTTCACGTTTGTCTGAGAAACTGACGGGAAATTGAGGTCACGACAACGTCGAAATAAGTTCCAAATTAGCTCCATAATATCGACAGAAACATGGCAAACGCTGTTTATAATCAATCCTCAAGGTGTTTTTCAAATATCTATTCGATAATATATCCACCGGGACAATTGGTTTTTCAGTAGGAGCGAGAGGAAAAATGGCTACCTCTGTTTTTTTATTCAAGAATCGCTCTGAGAGCCATCAGGTGACCACTTGCTCAATGTAGCCGCTTACGGGTATTCTTCAACATAAAGGCTTGAAACTACGTCACAATGCTGTAGACACCTTGGGGAGTACGTAGAAAAAGTAATCTGGTTGATAGCCCATTCACTGCTCAATAGGGACGCATCGGAACGCAGAGCATTCAAAACATGAGTCACTTCCAGATTGGATATTTCTCTGGCTTTCGCCTGCAATATCAGTTATGTTATTCTCACAGACAATATTTTTACAGTTTTGGAAACTTTAGAGTGTTTTCTATCCTAAGTTGTCAATTATCTGCATATTCTAGCATCTTGTCCTGACAAAATATCCCGTTTGCTACGGGAACGTTATTTTTCAAAAGATGAAAACACTGCCCCCTAGTCTTAAAAGAATAAGCGGGATAATTGTCATCAGCAACCGCTGAATAGCTTTGCGCCTCAGTCAAATAAAAATATACATATTCATGAAATCACAAGTGTAATATTGCAAAACACAGTTTAGCCTTTTGTTAATCCACCTGTCATCTCAGATTTTGAAATTATGCTTTACAGCGAAAGCAATCCAAGCGTTTGTGTAAGTTTATTGATTGCATGACAAAACATTAAGTACAATTAGCTTCAGGTAGCTTGGTCACAAAAGTCAGAAAAGCAATCAAATTAATTGTTTACCTTTGATAATCTTTGGATGTTTTCACTCATGAGACTCACAGTTACACAACAAATGTTCCTTTTGTTCCATAAAGATTATTTTTATATCCAAAATACCTCCGTTTGTTTGGCGCATTATGTTCAGAAATCCACAGGAAAGAGCGGCCACGACAACGCAGACAAATTCCAAATAATAAACGTAATGTCCACAGAAACATGTCAAATGTTTTTATAATCATACCTCAGGTTGTTTCTAAAATATATAATCGATAATATATCAACCGCAAATGTCTTTCACAGTAGGAGAGGAAAAGCAATACCTATCCAAACTCATGTGACCAATTGACGCGGTGTTATTGTTCTGGCTCATTTTTCAAAATAAAATCCTGAAACTATGTCTGAAGACTGTTGACACATTGAGGAAGGGATAGGAAAAGGAATCTGGTTGATATCCCTTTAAATGGAGCAATGGGAGGCTATGGAACATGGAGTTAGATTTTTCTCAGGGTTTCGCCTGCAATATCAGTTCTGTTATACTCACAGACAATATTTTGACAGTTTTGGAAACCTTAGAGTTTTTTCTATCCTAATCTGTCAATTATATGCATATTATAGCATGTGGTCCTGAGAAATAGGCTGTTTACTTTGGGAATGTTATTTTTCCAAAAATAAAAATACTGCCACCTAGCATCAAGAGGTTGACAAATATATTGACATATGAACACAAGCCTGACCTCTCCCCTCGCTGGGCCCCTAGTGACTAAGCCCTAGCAGAGAAGGGATAACTGCAAACTGCCTACCAGTATTATCCAAATGAAAACATCCTAATGACAAATATCTCACATAAGCATTATTATGTAGAAATAACATCTTATTTATCAATGTTACCTAACTAATTCTGCTACCACAATCCCAATATTACACTTTATATACAGGGGGGCAAAAAAAGTATTTAGTCAGCCACCAATTGTGCAAGTTCTCCCACTTAAAAAGATGAGAGGCCTATAATTTTCATCATAGGTACACTTTAACATTGACAGACAAAATGAGAAGAAAAAAAATCCAGAAAATCACATTGTAGGATTTTTAATGAATTTATTTGCAAATTATGGTGGAAAATAAGTATTTGGTCACTTACAAACAAGCAAGATTTCTGGCTCTCATAGACCTGTAACTACTTATTTAAGAGGCTACTCTGTCCTCCACTCGTTACCTGTATTAATGGCACCTGTTTGAACTTGTTATCGGTATAAAAGACACCTGTCAACAACCTCAAACAGTCTCAATCCAAACTCCACTATGGCCAAGACCAAAGAGCTGTCAAAGGACACCAGAAACACAATTGTAGACCTGCACCAGGCTGGGAAAACTGAATCTGAAATAGGTAAGCAGCTTGGTTTGAAGAAATCAACTGTGGGAGCAATTATTAGGAAATGGAAGGCATACAAGACCACTGATAATCTCCCTCGATCTGGGGCTCCACGCAAGATCTAACCGTGTGGGGTCAAAATTTTCACAAGAACGGTAGGCAAAAATCCCAGAACCACACGGGGGGACCTAGAGAATGACCTGCAGAGAGCTGGGACCAAAGTAACAAAGCCTACCATCAGTAACACACTACGCCACCAGGGACTCAAATCCTGCAGTGCCAGACGTGTCCCCCTGCTTAAGCCAGTACATGTCCAGGCCCGTCTGAAGTTTGCTAGAGAGCATTTGGATGATCCAGAAGAAGTTTGGGAGAATGTCATATGGTCAGATGAAACCAAAATATAACTTTTCGTGTTTGGAGGACAAAGATTGCTGAGTTGCATCCAAAGAACACCATACCTACTGTGAAGCATGGGGGTGGAAACATCATGCTTTGGGGCTGTTTTTCTGCAAAGGGACCAGGACGACTGATCCGTGTAAAGGAAATAATTAATGGGGCCATGTATCGTGAGATTTTGAGTGAAAACCTCCTTCCATCAGCAAGGGCAGTGAAGTTGAAACGTGGCTGGGTCTTTCAGCATGACAATTGTCACAAACACACCGCCCGGGCAACGAAGGAGTGGCTTTGTAAGAAACATTTCAAGGTCCTGGAGTGGCCTAGCCAGTCTCCAGATCTCAACCCCATAGAAAATCTTTGGAGGGAGTTGAAAGTCCATGTTGCCCAGCAACAGCCCCAAAACATCACTGCTTTAGAGGAGATCTGCCTGTAAGGAATGGGCCAAAATACCAGCAACAGTGTGTGAAAACCTTGTGAAGACTTACAGAAAACGTTTGACCTCTGTCATTGCCAACAAAGGGTATATAACAAAGTATTGAGATAAACTTTTGTTATGGACCAAATACTTATTTTCCACCAAATAAATTCATTAGAATCATACAATGTGATTTTTCTGGATTTTGTTTTCTCATTTTGTCTGTCATAGTTGAAGTGTACCTATGATGAAAATTACAGGCCTCTCTCATCTTTTTAAGTGGGAGAACTTGCACAATTCGTGGCTGACTAAATACTTTTTTTGCCCCACTGTTACAAGACTGAAAAGAAAAACCCCTTGTGACATAGAAACAATGTGTATATCTTCCTGTTGATCACACCCACCATAATTTGCTCAGATAGCCACGGCCTAATTCCTGTTTTATAGATGCCAGCACATTGCGTTCACAAACTACTGAATTATTAATATTTGATTTACACAAGCAGTGTAAAGCTTTGGATCTCACTCCCAAGGTTTATTCAAAAAGTTGCTTTCATCCTCATCTCATAGAAGGTGACTTGCTGAAGATAGCATAATTTTAACCTGTCTGGCCCACCCGGGATGCAACCGCACCCCCTGCCAACAATAAATGCAAATGCGCTACGCCAAATGCTAATAGCACTCGTTAAAACTCAAACGTTCATTAAAATTCACATGCAGGGTAGTCAATTCAAGCTACACTCGTTGTGAATCAAGCCAACGAGTCAGATTTGTAAAATGCTTTTCGGCGAAAGCATGAGTAGCTATCATCTGATAGCAGGCAACACACCGAAATACCAGAAGGGGACGTAAACAAAGGAATTAGCATAGCCGGCGCTACACAAAACGCAGAAATAAAATATAAAACATTCATTACCTTTGACGAGATTCTTTGTTGGCACTCCTATATGTCCCATAAACATCACAATTGGGTCTTTTTTTCGTTTAAATCGGTCCTTGTGTACCCAAATGTCTATTTATGAAGACCGTCCGATCCTGGAAAAACATATTTTTAAACGCAACGTTATTTTTTTAAATTAAAAAAGTTGCCTATAAACTTTGACAAAACACTTCAAACTACTTCTGTAATCCAAGTTTAGGTATTACTAAACGTTAATAAACGATCAAATTGATCACGGAGCGATCTATATTCAATAGGCACAAGTTTGGGAAATGTAGTCAACTTTTCCGGTTCCATTGTTTACAGCTGTGGACTTGACAACCGGATGTGGCTATTACTCAGATGACCAACGATTTAGTTGAATCGAAATCACAACACTGGCGACATCGTGTGGAAGCTATAGGAACTGTATTCTCAGCCTTAAGTATTTTTCCTTCCAATAGACAAAACATGGACTGGCGGATTGATTTCTTCTCCGTCGATTTAGTGACCAGGTGTTCTCGCGATTTTGACCACGAAACTCGTTCTGTTATAGTCACAGACACCATTGAACCCGTTCTAGAAACTTCAGAGTGTTTTCTATGCACACATACTAATCATATGCATATACTATATTCCTGGCATGAGTAGCAGGACGTTGAAATGTTGCGCGATTTTTAACAGAATGTTGAAAAAAGTAGAACGATCTCTAAGAGGTTTTGAGTTAATCTTTGGATATGATTTTGTGGTGTTTGAAATTAATTAAGTCCACAGCTCTGTCTTCCACCCTAGTCAAAAATTTCTGCATGATTTTTAATTTTTCCAATAGGATTCTGACAATTCTATAGGATTTTGTGTCACCTCTATCAGAGTCCTATTGGCTACGTTTTTGGACTTAATCTGACACACAGTCTACAAAGGCCTTTAGTCAAACACCATGTAACCATGTTTGAAGGTGCAGTCAAGTCTCTACCACACTGGGTCTAAATGTGACTTCACAGGCGAAAGAAAATGTGATTTTTGGCAGAATTGCCTTCTCGAACATGTGAACTTTCATGTGCATTAATATCAAACTTGAAAGTCATCTGTAAATATGAATAAAATTGTTAAATTATGAGACCAGCTGGTTTAGCCACAGAAAAAGTAAGCAACCTTCCCGCTATGGCTGAGATAATGAGTGGGCTGGACATGCTGAAGATGAGTTTGGATAGGTCGGTGTTGCATCTTGTGTCTATAAAATTAGCTGCTCATAATGGGTAAATAATCGTTTCTACTGTTGTTTTTTTAAAGATATTATGTTAGCCATGGAGAGCTGCACATATGTTGCTACTGCTCTCAACAACACTGCGTCATTAATTTTGCAGGCACTATCGACAAAGGTCAGTGGGAAAAAGTTGTGATAGACTACTTTCTGGATGATGATCGCGTCATTCAATGCTGACTTTCATTTCACAACACGTTTTGAAATCAGTGGAACACAACAGGCCAAACAATCTGTGCAAACTAAACGGAAACATAACAGGATGTCTTATAAAAGGGGTTGCTGTCGACCGTGAAGCTTTCATCCATGTATACAGGTAATAATCTAGCTACAGATTCAGATATTATACATTTCTAATTTGGTAAGAAAGTTGTATTCATTGCAAGATAAAGCTTGCTGTTAGCTAGCCAGCTGGAGTTAGATGGCTGACTTGCAAACAAACAATGAACCTAACGTTATTTGGTTAACTTCAGCTTGCTATGACAATTGCTTTTGTATTGCTATTAATGTAACTCTATGGATTGGGATTATAGTTTATTTTTTATCTAGCTCGCGAACGTTAACGTGACATGTCTTAACAAAATATCCCAAATTAAAGCTTGCTGTATGTAAGCTAGCTAACATTAGCTGATGTTAGGTGGCTGGCTTGCTTGCTAACATTAACTTATGTGTTTGAAGTGCGTGTAACGTTAGTGATGTTCTCTCAGAATGCCATTTTGCATTGCTAGTAATAGCCTAATACTAGTTACTAAAGCTTGCTGTGATGTTAGATGGCTGGCTTGCTACAGTAGCTAACATTACCTGTATGAAGTGTGTCTAGTGATCTTATCTCAGAATAACATTTCACATCTATTATATAATAATGCAAAAATATTTGTCTTTCAGCATTAATAAGTAGAACAAGCTGTGGCCTGACTCTAATCCACCAGTCATACAGTCATCAAAAATAGTGCTGGCCCAAGCAGTCATCAATTTCATGCACCATTTCTTCACCAATTACGGATTTGGGAAAACAGGTGTTGACCTAAATTGTGATAACTGCAGTGGCCAAAACAAGAAAAAGTTTGTGCTCTGGTATTGTGCCTGGTGGACCATGCACAAGCTCCACCACAATCTGGACCTTCACTTCCTGATCACAGGCCACACCAATTTTGCCCCTGTTTTGTGCTTTAGCCTCATCAAGCATCGCTTCATAAAGACCAGAGTGAACACTTTGTCTGAGATTGCTGCTGTTGTGAAGGACAGCACTGTGACAGGGGTCAACATCACACAGCTGGTTGGACTAGAGGATGGTACGGTGCTGGTGTAAAGCTATGGCTGGCAACAACACCTCTGTAACTCTATACTTCAGGCCGCTGCCACAGATCAAGCAGTACCAGCACTTCAGGTAAAAAATAATTTTGTTTGTATGAGGGTATTCTTATCTAAACTTGGAAAGTGAATTGATATTGTGCAGGGTTGTAATGTAATGTTTTGTTATTCCCCGTTTTACAGATTCGATGCTCTGGAGCCTGGTGTTGTTATGATTTATAATTTTACAATTAAGTACTTTTTCCACCACTGGATGTGGCTGAGGGTTATAGCATTTATTTCACATGGCCCATCAATTTAGACAAGTGTATTTGTGTAAGCGTCATCTAAAATTTATGCTTTCTGTTTACCTGGAATTTTTCCTTATTGTAGGCTACGACCAATTTTAGTTTTTAGCACATGACCTCATGTGAATGCTTAAAGATATGGGTGGGTTTGGCTTAAGAGGATGTGAACAATGCTGAATGGGTGTATACAAAGGAAAGCTCTCTAGTAGGTACCAAAACATTTAAAGGCCCTTTTCTCAGAAGTGAGTTTATCAGGTGTATCAACTTTCAAAGCAGATTTACTTTCCCATTGTTCCTCAAAAATGCCAAGTATGATATACCATTTTGAAGCTCTGAGTCTCTACTTTTATCCAATGTAAAAAACTGAACTTATAATGTCGCTACATAAAACCGAATCCAGGTGTTAAGTCACAAATACATTTCAACCCTTGTACTTTGCAGACTCTGCCGGTTTAGAAACCACTTCAAAATTGCAATTCCTCTTATGACCAATCAGTTCTCAAATGTGAGAATTGATTGAACTGATTTAATCTTTCTCCCCTAAAAGGCCATGTTGCAAGTTACATTTGCCAACAAAAATAGAATATACACCACTTGCAATTGTCATCTCGCCATCTCCCTTCCGGCGCCGACAGAGATGGCCGCCTCGCTTCGCGTTCCTAGGAAACTATGCAGTTTTTTTTTTTACGTGTTATTTCTTACATTAGTACCCCAGGTCATCTTAGGTTTCATTACATACAGAACTACTGAATATAAGATCAGCGTCAACTCACCATCAGTACGAACAAGAATATGTTTTTCGCGACGCGGATCCTGTGTTCTCCCTTACAAACAGGACAACGGAATGGATTGCATGCAGCGACCCAAAAAACGACTCCGAAAAAGAGGGAAACGAGGCGGTCTTCTGGTCAGACTCCGGAGACGGGCACACCGTGCACCACTCTCTAGCATTCTTCTTGCCAATGTCCAGTCTCTTGACAACAAGGTTGATGAAATCCGAGCAAGGGTAGCATTCCAGAGGGACATCAGAGACTGTAACGTTCTGTGCTTCACGGAAACATGGCTCACTGGAGAGACGCTATCCGAAGCGGTGCAGCCAACGGGTTTCTCCACGCATCGCGCCGACAGAAACAAACACCTTTCTGGTAAGAAGAGGGGCGGGGCGTATGCCTTATGGCTAACGAGACATGGTGTGATGAAAGAAACATACAGGAACTCAAATCCTTCTGTTCACCTGATTTAGAATTCCTCACAATCAAATGTAGACCGCATTATCTACCTAGAGAATTCTCTTTGATTATAATCACAGCCGTATATCCCCCCCCCCAAGCAGACACATCGATGGCTCTGAACGAACATTATTTAACTCTCTGCAAACTGGGAACCATTTATCCGGAGGCTGCATTCGTTGTCGCTGGGGATTTTAACAAGGCTAATCTAAAAACAAGACTCCCTAAATTTTATCAGCATATCGATTGCGCAACCAGGGGTGGAAAAACCTTGGATCATTGTTACTCTAACTTCCGCGACGCATATAAAGCCCTGCCCCGCCCCCCTTTCGGAAAAGCTGACCACGACTCCATTTTGCTGATCCCTGCCTACAGACAGAAACTAAAACTAGAGGCTCCCACGCTGAGGTCTGTCCAACGCTGATCCGACCAAGCTGACTCCACACTCCAAGACTGCTTCCATCACGTGGACTTGGACATGTTTCGTATTGCGTCAGATAACAACATTGACGAATACGCTGATTTGGTGTGCGTGTTCATTAGAACGTGCGTTGAAGATGTCGTTCCCATAGCAACGATTAAAACATTCCCTAACCAGAAACCATGGATTGATGGCAGCATTCGCGTGAAACTGAAAGCGCGAACCACTGCTTTTAATCAGGGCAAGGTGTCTGGTAACATGACCGAATACAAACAGTGCAGCTATTCCCTCCGCAAGGCTATCAAACAAGCTAAGCGTCAGTACAGAGACAAAGTAGAATCTCAATTCAACGGCTCAGACACAAGAGGCATGTGGCAGGGTCTACAGTCAATCACGGACTACAGGAAGAAATCCAGCCCAGTCACGGACCAGGATGTCTTGCTCCCAGGCAGACTAAATAACTTTTTTGCCCGCTTTGAGGACAATTCAGTGCCACTGACACGGCCTGCAACGGAAACATGCGGTCTCTGCTTCACTGCAGCCGAGGTGAGTAAAACATTTAAACGTGTTAACCCTCGCAAGGCTGCAGGCCCAGACGGCATCCCCAGCCGCACCCTCAGAGCATGCGCAGACCAGCTGGCTGGTGTGTTTACGGACATATTCAATCAATCCCTATACCAGTCTGCTGTTCCCACATGCTTCAAGAGGGCCACCATTGTTCCTGTTCCCAAGAAAGCTAAGGTAACTGAGCTAAACGACTACCGCCCCGTAGCACTCACTTCCGTAATTATGAAGTGCTTTGAGAGACTAGTCAAGGACCATATCACTTCCACCCTACCTGACACCCTAGACCCACTCCAATTTGCTTACCGCCCAAATAGGTCCACAGACGATGCAATCTCAACCACACTGCACACTGCCCTAACCCATCTGGACAAGAGGAATACCTATGTGAGAATGCTGTTCATCGACTACAGCTCGGCATTCAACACCATAGTACCCTCCAAGCTCGTCATCAAGCTTGAGACCCTGGGTCTAGACCCCGCCCTGTGCAACTGGACTTCCTGACGGGCCGCCCCCAGGTGGTGAGGGTAGGTAACAACATCTCCTCCCCGCTGATCCTCAACACTGGGGCCCCACAAGGGTGCGTTCTGAGCCCTCTCCTGTACTCCCTGTTCACTCACGACTGCGTGGCCACGCACACCTCCAATTCAATCATCAAGTTTGCGGACGACACAACAGTGGTAGGCTTGATTACCAACAACGACGAGACGGCCTACAGGGAGGAGGTGAGGGCCCTCGGAGTGTGGTGTCAGGAAAATAACCTCACACTCAACGTCAACAAAACTAAGGAGATGATTGTGGACTTCAGGAAACAGCAGAGGGAACACCCCCTTATCCACATCGATGGAACAGTAGTGGAGAGGGTAGCAAGTTTTAAGTTCCTCGGCATACACATCACAGACAAACTGAATTGGTCCACTCACACAGACAGCATCGTGAAGAAGGCGCAGCAGCGCCTCTTCAACCTCAGGAGGCTGAAGAAATTGGGCTTGTCACCAAATGCACTCACAAACTTCTACAGATGCACAATCGATAGCATCCTGGCGGGCTGTATCACCGCCTGGTATGGCAACTGCTCCGCCCTCAACCGTAAGGCTCTCCAGAGGGTAGTGAGGTCTGCACAACGCATCACCGGGGGCAAACTACCTGCCCTCCAGGACACCTACACCACCCGATGTTACAGGAAGGCCATAAAGATCATCAAGGACATCAACCACCCGAGCCACTGCCTGTTCACCCCGCTATCATCCAGAAGGCGAGGTCAGTACAGGTGCATCAAAGCTGGGACCGAGAGACTGAAAAACAGCTTCTATCTCTAGGCCATCTGGCTGTTAAACTGCCACCACTAACATTGAGTGGCTGCGGCCAACACACTGACACAACTCCAGCTACTTTAATAATGGGAAATGATGTAAATATATCACTAGCCACTTTAAACAATGCTACCTTATATAATGTTACTTACCCAACATTATTCATCTCATATGCATACATATATACTGTACTCTATATCATCGACTGCATCCTTATGTAATACATGTATCACTAGCCACTTTAACTATGCCACTTTGTTTACATACTCATCTCATATGTATATACTGTACTCGATACCATCTACTGTATCTTGCCTATGCTGCTCTGTACCATCACTCATTCATATATCCTTATGTAAATATTCTTTATCACCTTACACTGTGTATAAGACAGTAGTTTAGGAATTGTTAGTTAGATTACTTGTTGGTTATTACTGCATTGTCGGAACTAGAAGCACAAGCATTTCGCTACACTCGCATTAACATCTGCTAACCATGTGTATGTGACAAATAAAATTAGATTTTTTTTTATTTTGAAGCCACTGTATGCTGTGTCATGGGCCTGGAGGGTGACGTACATCTTCTTCAAGTAGCCTGACGGAACAAAGGGCAATGATTTAAGGGCCAGCAAAAAAGACAAAGCAAAAAAAATGGCAGATTTTTAATGGAATAGGTGTGCAGAGGCCCATTATCAGCAACCATCACTCCTGTGTTCCAATGGCACGTTGTGTTAGCTAATCAAAGTTTATCATTTTAAAAGGCTAATTGATCATGAGAAAACCCTTTTGCAATTATGTTAGCACAGCTGAAAACTGTTGTACCAATTAAAGAAGCAATAAAACTGGCCTTCTTTAGACTAGTTGAGTATCTGGAGATTCAGCATTTGTGGTATTGGTTACAGGCTCAAAATGGCCACAATCAAATAACTTTCTTCTGAAACCTGTCAGTCTATTCTTATTCTGTTTAATGAAGGCTAATCCATGTGAGAAATTGCTAAGAAACTGAAGATCTCGTACAACGCTGTGTACTACTCCCTTCACAGTCCTGCGCAAACTGGCTCTAACCAGAATAGAAAGAGGAGTGGGAGGTCCCAGTGCACAACTGAGCAAGAAGACAAGTACATTAGAGTACAATGTCTAGTTTGAGAAACAGCTTGGCACACCTGTATTTGAGGAGTTTCTTCCATTCTTCTCTGCAGATCCTCTTGAGCTCTATCAACTTGGATGGGGAGTGTTGCTGCACAGCTATTTTTAGGTCTCTCCAGAGATATTCGATCACGTTCAAGTCCAGGCATTCAGACATTCAGAGACTTGTCCTGAAGCCACTTTTGCATTGTCTTGGCTGTGTGTTTAGGGTCGTTGTCCTGTTTGGAAGGTGAACCTTCGCCCTAGTCTGAGGTTCTGAGTGCTCTGGAGCAGGTTTTCATCAAGGATCTCTCTGTACTTTGCTCCGTTCGTCTTTCCCTTTATCCTGACTAGTCTCCCAGTCTCTGCAGCTGAAAAACATTATGCTGCCACCACCATACTTCACTGTAGGGATGGTATTGGCCAGGTGATGAGCGGTGCCTGCTTTCCTCCAGACATGACACATGGCTTTCAGGCCAAGAGTTCAATCTTGGTTTCATCTGACCAGAGAATCTTCTTTCTCATGGTCTGAGAGTCCTTTAAGTGCCTTCTGTCACAGTGACCATAGTTGTTGAATCTTGTTATGTTCATACAAATATTTACACATGTTAAGTGTGCTGAAAATAAACGCAGTTGACAGTGAGAGGACGTTTCATTTTTTGCTGAGTTTAGTTTGCACACGAGTTTAGTTTGCCCATTTGGAATAAGTAATCATTAATGTATTTATCTCTGTCGGAACTAAGCCTTTTTGGAAAGGGTTTGGTTCGGCCATTCAGCAGCCCAGTTGTCCAACAGAGGTCACAATGTCCTTCTTCTTAGTTGTCCGGTCTCCATGGGTGTTCATTACTCAGGACAGCTACTTAGCTGTACCAGTAATTGTCTGACAGGGGAGTTCTCCTCTCTCCACCTTAAGTAGATAGTCAGTTCCAAACCACTCTACACACTCAGCTGCAGACTGGCTGTGTCCTGGTCTGGTAGGGGAGTTCATTTTCTTCACCTCGTTGAGGTCCAAAGTCCCAACCATTTCATGTGTGGCAACCGCTCCACACCTTTTCTGGTCTAAAGGTTGATTTCTGTTCCAAGTCTTTATGCACTCTTGGTCAAAAGTGGTGTTCCTTTGAGCACACCTCCTGCACTGCTCACACCTAAATCCAGTCCACACCTGTGACTGAAAACTGGGGGAGATATGCCAATTGAAAAGCTCTCAAAAACATAGCTAGCTATTCGATGTAAAATACTGTGTAAAATAGCAAAAAGGCTATAAAGTAACATTGACCTGTTATGGCTGCAATCCCGATACCGGGATCGATATGACAACTACCAGTGAAAATAGAGCGCGCCAAATTCAAACCACAGAAATCTCATAATTACAATTCCTAAAACATACATACATGTTTTATCATTTTAAAGCTTTTCTCGTTGTTAATCTCACCAAAGTGTCCGATTTCAAATAGGCTTTTCAGCGAAAGCACTACAAACAATTATGTTAGGTCTCCACCAAACCATACTATGCACAGCCATTTTCCAGCAAAATATAGCATTCACAAAAAGCTGAAATAAATAAAATGAATCACTAACCTTGAATTATATTCATCAGATGACACTCATAGGACTTCATGTTACACAATACATGCATGTTTTGTTTGATAAAGTTCATATCTATATCAAACAAATCTGAGTTTACATTGGCGCGTTAGATTCACTAGTTCCAAAAACATCAAGTGATTTTGCACAGCCACATCATTCAACAGAAATACTCAACATAAATGTAGATGATAATACAAGTTATACACATGGAATTATAGATATACCTCTCCTTAATGCAACCACTGTGTCAGATTTAAAAAAAACTTTACGGAAAAAGAAACGCATGCAATAATCTGAGACGTCGCTCAAAAGTAAAAACAAGACAGATTAGGATAGAAAACACTCTAAAGCTTCCAAAACGGTCAAAATATTGTCTGTGAGTATAACAGAACTGATATTGCAGGCAAAACCCTGAGAAAAATCAAACCAGGAAGTGGATTCTATTTTAAAAACTCCATGTTCCATAGCTTCCCTTTGCTCCATTTAAAGGGATATCAACAAGATTCATTTTCCTATCGCTTCCCCAAGGTGTCAACAGTCTTCAGACATAGTTTCATGCTTTTATTTTGAAAAATGAGCCAGAAAGATAACATTGCGTCAGGTGTTCACATAAGTTTTGCTCGCGCAACAGAGTTTGGACAGCTATTGTTTTTCCCTTTCCTAATGATAAAGACATTTGCGATTGATATATTATCGATTATATATTTTAAAAACCAACCTAAGGATTGATTATAAAAAAACGTTTGACATGTTTCTGTGGACATTACGGATATTATTTGCAATTTATCTGTGTTGTCGTGACTGCTCTTTCCTATGGATTTCTTGAACATAACGCGCCAAACAAACAGAGGTATTTTGGATATAAAAGTAATCTTTATGGAACAAAAGGAACATTTGTTGTATAACTGGGAGTCTCGTGAGTGAAAACATCAGAAGATTCATCAAAGGTAAATGATTCATTTGATTGCTTTTCTGATTTTTGTGACCAAGCTACCTGATGCTAAGTGTACTTAATGTTTTTTCATGCGATCGATAAACTTACACAAATGCTTAGATTGTTTTCGCTGTAAAGCATAATTTCAAAATCTTAGACGACAGGTGGATTAACAAAAGGCTAAGATGTGTTTGGCAATATTGCACTTGTGATTTCATGAACATGAATATTTTTAGTAATATTATTTGACTGTGGAGCTATGCTGTTCAGCAGTTGCTGATGACAATTATCCCGCTTAAGGCATGAGTAGCGTCAAGAAGTTAAGGGTTGATCCAGCAGTTCTGTACTAACTTGCCAGCTACTTCCAGACATCTAAGAGAGAGAAATCAGCCTGCTAAACATTTCTCCCCCATTGCTCTATCTGTGGTTTCGCGTTCAGAGTACACACTCGACGCTCTGGCAAATAAGTAGGGTCATTCTGAATGCTCTGACCTGAAAACCACAGTCAAGCACCAAACTAACTGGCTAACATTGTCTAGCTTACTTCCAGACACGATGAGAGAACACCACACTCAGACACGATGAGAGAACACCACACTCTTTATTTTTGGATGCAATGTTCAGATATTCACAGAAGTATCCACAGCATAACACAATCATCCAAACCTGAGAAATGTAGGCTACATTTGTCCTAATGCTAATTGAGGAAAGATTTATGTAACACAAGCAGTCATATTTGTATAACTCTCAGGTGACAAACTACAAAATTCATTAGCTAATAGAAATGACTATTTCTAATTAATCACATCACGGGTGAGCTCACCATTGATCTAAATAATTGAGTAAAACACACTCTAGAAATCGAAAGGAATCCTATGATGGGTAGTTTCTGCGCGCTGCCATATTTTTTTTTCTCTCACAGAAACCAAAGATAATAACAGAAGACAAGATGAGTTTGGTCTGTTCATTGTATGCATGTTGAAGAGGGTGTGTCATCTACCATTGTTCACATCCCACCTTTCATTTCCAGAAGTTCTCAAAAAAACGAGTGAACCCTTACTCAACAAATTTTGTTATAACATCTTTGGTCTGACAGACAATTACATGAAACCCAGAATGCATTGTATGTCAACATAAATGGCTCCACGCACAGCTGGAATTAGATTAGCTCATCATAGTCAGTACAACCTTCAAAAGTATTTTACGTGGCACGTGTCGGCAGTCAATCACGTAACCTCTCACTCCGAGGCATTCAGTGTTGTTGTTTATGTATGTAGCTAGTGAGCTAAGCTGTAGCATTAGCAATGTCTTACAAATGCGGAAATTCTTGATATTATTTAATATTATGACAAGGAGTTTGAGTATGAAAGTCAGGAATCAGATTCTGACAATGAGGAACTGCCCCCCCCCCAACATTGTAGACATTGAGAACCCTGAATCTGAGGACTCCTTGTCCACTGACGAAGTCCCAGGTCCCTTTGAAGATGCTGGTGGTGATGGAGGCACACCGACAGCGAATGAAGTACAAGAGTTCTGTGGTAGTTGGAAGGCCGCCAGCCATTTCACCCCTCCTGGCCCTGCAGTTTGCTTTGATGAGTCCCAGTCTGGAGTGCAACACCCCTTGCCATTCCCATCTGAGGCGGAGTGCTTCAAGTTGTTTCTGACAGGGAGACATAGTAGAGGAGACCAATCACTATGGCTTGGAAGAGAAAAGAGAGCCAGGAGTGAGATGGAAACTTGTTAAATGGGTGACAACCACAATTAGTGAAATGTATACCTTCCTGGTGAAAGTCCTTCCCATGTGGATAGTAAAGAAGAACTCACTAAGAGAATGCTGGAGCACAGATCCTATGTTTGCAACTCCCTTCTTTGCCACCCTCTTTTCCCAAGACCTCTTCCTAGTTATGCTGGGATGCCTGCAATTCGTCAACAATGATACTGCCACCCTAAATGACCCGTTATACAAAATAAGACATGTTCTTACCAGCCTGACATAAGCATTTGGTCGGGTCTTTGTGCCATAGTACCTGATGTTAGCGAAAGGTAGGCTGGCGTTCCATCAATATATTCCCTCCAAAAGGCACAGGTTTGGGGTCAAGTACTATGTCATGTGCAATGTGAAGACAAGATTTGTAGAGGACATTACAGTTTACACAGGGTCCACCACTGACATCTAACATTATGAGGGGCTTGGGGTGTCCGGGTCCGTGGTGATGACCATGCTGTTTCCTCATCTCAGCAAGGGACACACTTTGTATGTGGACAATTGTTACAGCAGTTCCACATTCTTCCAGCATCTGCTCTCCAACAGCACAGGGGCCTGTGGCACTGTCAGGTCGAACAGGAAGGGGATGCCAGCATTCAGGAAGATGCAGAGAGGGGAGGTGGAGTTCAAGGTGAACGGTCAACTGTTGGCAGTAAAGGGGCATGACAAACGAGACGTCCATGTCCTCTTCACTGTCCCTACAGCAACCATGTCGGCCACAGGGAAGGTGGACCAAGTGGTATAAGAAGATATTTTTCCATCTGATCGCCGCTGCAATTAGTGACCACATTGTTCACCGCCAACTAACAGGTGAGATGATTACTGGTATTTTTGTAATTGGATGTACAGTTCACATGCAAATTATGTGAACTGTCAGAAAATATTATAACATAGTAAGGCACTTACTTTAATAGAAACGCAAAAAAAAGCTGAAGAGGGTGTGCACGATGTTCAATGGGTGTAGACAAAGAACAGCTCTCCAGTAGATACCAAAACATTCAAAGGCCATTTTCTCAAAAGTGAGGTTACAACTTTCAAAGCATAATTACTTACCCATTGTTCCTCAAATGCAGTGTATGATATTCCATTTTATAGCTCTGTGTCTCTGCTTTCATCCAATGTGAAAAACCCCATTTCAAATTTTGCTACATAAGACCGAATCAAGGTGTCTAGATGCTTTTTATAGTGGAGATGGTAACGGTGCTAACTTGTGGAATAGACTGGCTGGAATGTGGTGTACAGTCTTCCTCGGTTAAAACATTTTTCCCCCTGCTTATAAAATGTTTGGGGGCGGCATGTCCCATCGGGGGCAGGGGGCCTGTCGCTCTGTCTCCTGGCTCGTACACCCTTGGTGAGGACCCACTCCCCTTCCTCCCATGGGTGAAGCATTGTTTGCTATTCATGTGTCTATTGTAACTTTGTGAGCTGTGCAGGCAAAGATATGTGATGCAGGGAGTGAGTGGGTACACTGCTAGTATGAGAACTCCAAATAACTGAACACCTGGGGCAGAGAGAAAAAAAACACCAGATCTGACTGAATCTTACTGCAGTGTTTCACATCCAATCAAAATGCAATACTGACCCCTAGTGGCTCAGGCTAGACTAACAGTACAATGTGGCTTTTCCAGGAGTAAGTGAAGGGTTAAAACATACAAGCCGTGGAAGTCTAATTGTATTGATCCAACTCATACAGTAGTTATTCAAGTATGTTTCAGGTGTCATTAGAAAGCTGCTTTTCTGTTGACACACCTTTTAAAAGAAATGCCATATTCCTGTCACCCAATGAGTAGTAGCTGTTCTGGGTTTTCTGAATATTATTTGCGACAGCTTTTCATGCGAATATTATTATATTTTTTTCCTAATGTTTCCATCAAATTGACTTATTGTGGATAAATGTATGTGCGTGATGACATAGTGCACATAAAAATAAATGGGTAACCATTACATTTCCAACACTACTGTTGGTTTGTCACAAAAGCTGTTGAGTTTTGTGGCAAATGTGCCCACTCTGGTCTTGGTATGTGTGCTCCAGCCAACAGCTTGCAGATTATGAGACTTATGTATAATCAATATTATTTTTATTTGTCAAATGGCAGCCAAGCATCGATCATCATGTCACCAGAATAAGACACTTGACAGTTAAAGGAGTATCAAGCATTAATCTCAACAAATGCACTGTCACCACCCTGTGAAGTTCATCATCATTTATTTCATCTGTTGTTATGAACTTGAGTGAAGACCCAAAAGCGGTTTTAACAGAAAACAGAGTTCTTTAATGAAAATACAGGAATGGCATAAATCCTCTTCCAACGTTGTCAGCGGAACAAAAGAACGTTAGTATAGTGCAGGATTCTCCTGCCAGGCAGACTCCGACAGGACAGGACAAGGTGGAAGCAAACGAGACGACAGCTTGCTTCTGGCATCAAAAAACACAAATAAGAATCAGACACTGAAAGTAGCAGGAACAGAGAAAGAAATAGAGACCTAATCAGAGGGGGAAGAGAGAACAGGTGGGGAAAGAGAGAATGAGCTAGTTAGGGAAAATGTAGAACAGCTGAGGAATGAGAGACAGAGAAGGTAACCTAAAAAGACCAGCAGAGAGAGAGAATGAAGAGAAAGGACAGGAACAGACATAACAAGACATGACAGTGCCCCCCCCCCCACTCACCGAGCGCCTCCTGGCGCACTCGAGGAGGAAACCTGGCGGCAACGGAGGAAATCATCGATCAGCGAACGGTCCAGCACGTCCCGAGAGGGAACCCAACTCCTCTCCTCAGGACCGTACCCCTCCCAATCCACTAGGTACTGATGACCACGGCCCCGAGGGCGCATGTCCAAAATCTTACGAACCCTGTAGATGGGTGCGCCCTCGACAAGGATGGGGGGAGGGACGAGCGGGGGCGCGAAGAACGGGCTTAACACAGGAGACATGGAAGACCGGGTGAACGCGACGAAGATAGCGCGGGAGAAGAAGTCGCACTGCGACAGGATTAATGACCTGGGAAATACGGAACGGACCAATGAACCGCGGGGCCAACTTGCGAGAAGCTGTCTTAAGGGGAAGGTTCTGAGTGGAGAGCCATACTCTCTGACCGCAACAATATCTAGGACTCTTGGTCCTACGCTTATTAGCGGCCCTCACAGTCTGCGCCCTATTACGGCAAAGTGCCGACCTGACCCCCTTCCAGGTGCGCTCGCAACGCTGGACAAAAGCCTGAGCGGAGGGGACGCAGGACTCGGCGAGCTGAGATGAGAACAGCGGAGGCTGGTACCCGAGGCTACACTGAAAAGGGGATAGACCGGTAGCAGACGAGGGAAGCGAGTTGTGGGCGTACTCTGCCCAGGGAGCTGTTCTGACCAAGACGCAGGGTTACGAAAAGAAAGACTGCGTAAAAATGCGACCAACAGTCTGATTGGCCCGTTCGGCTTGACCGTTAGACTGGGGATGAAAGCCGGACGAGAGACTGACGGAAGCCCCAATCAAACGGCAAAACTCCCTCCAAAATTGAGACGTGAACTGCGGACCTCTGTCGGAAACGACGTCAGACGGAAGGCCATGAATTCGGAAAACATTCTCGATAATGATCTGAGCCGTCTCCTTAGCAGAAGGGAGCTTATCGAGAGGAATGAAATGAGCCGCCTTAGAGAATCTATCGACAACCGTAAGAATAACTGTCCTCCCCGCTGATGAAGGCAGTCCGGTGACAAAATCTAAAGCGATGTGAGACCACGGTCGAGAGGGAATGGGAAGCGGTCTGAGACGGCCGGCAGGAGGAGAGTTCCCAGATTTAGTCTGCGCGCAGACCGAACAAGCGGCGACAAATCGACGCGCGTCACGTTCCCGAGTGGGCCACCAGAAACGCTGGCGAATGGAAGCGAGCGTACCCCGAACGCCGGGGTGGCCGGCTAACTTGGCAGAGTGGGCCCACTGAAGAACGGCCGGACGAGTAGGAACGGGAACGAACAGAAGGTTCCTAGGACAAGCTCGCGGCGACGGAGTGTGAGCGAGTGCTTGCTTTACCTGCCTCTCAATTCCCCAGACAGTCAACCCGACAACACGCCCCTCAGGGAGAATCCCATCGGGGTCGGTGGAGACCTCAGAAGAACTGAAGAGACGAGATAAAGCATCAGGTTTGGTGTTTTTTGAGCCCGGACGATAAGAAATAACAAACTCGAAACGAGCGAAAAACAGAGCCCAACGAGCCTGACGCGCATTAAGTCGTTTGGCTGAACGGATGTACTCAAGGTTCCTATGGTCAGTCCAAACGACAAAAGGAACGGTCGCCCCCTCCAACCACTGTCGCCATTCGCCTAGGGCTAAGCGGATGGCGAGCAGTTCGCGATTACCAACATCATAGTTACGTTCTGACGGCGATAAGCGATGAGAGAAAAACGCGCAAGGATGGACCTTGCCGTCAGAGAGAGAGCGCTGAGAAAGAATGGCTCCCACGCCCACCTCTGACGCGTCAACCTCAACAACAAACTGTCTAGAGATGTCAGGTGTAACAAGAATAGGTGCGGATGTAAAACGATTCTTAAGAAGATCAAAAGCTCCCTGGGCGGAAACGGACCACTTAAAGCACGTCTTAACAGAAGTAAGGGCTGTGAGAGGAGCTGCCACCTGACCGAAATTACGGATGAAACGACGGTAGAAATTAGCGAAGCCCAGAAAGCGCTGCAGCTCGACGCGTGACTTAGGAACGGGCCAATCAATGACAGCCTGGACCTTAGCGGGATCCATCTTAATGCCCTCAGCGGAAATAACGGAACCGAGAAAAGGGACAGAGGCGGCATGAAAAGTGCACTTCTCAGCCTTCACATAAAGACAGTTCTCCAAAAGGCGCTGGAGGACGCGTCGCACGTGCTGAACATGAATCGAGAGAGACGGTGAAAAAATCAGGATATCGTCCATGTAAACGAAAACAAAAATGTTCAGCATGTCTCTCAGGACGTCGTTAACTAGTGCCTGAAAGACAGCTGGAGCGTTAACGAGGCCGAAAGGAAGAACCCGGTATTCAAAGTGCCCTAACGGAGTGTTAAACGCCGTCTTCCACTCGTCCCCCTCCCTGATGCGCACGAGATGGTAGGCGTTACGAAGGTCCAATTTGGTGAAAAACCTGGCTCCCTGCAGGATCTCGAAGGCTGAAGACATAAGAGGAAGCGGATAACGATTCTTAACAGTTATGTCATTCAGCCCTCGATAATCCACGCATGGGCGCAGGGACCCGTCCTTCTTCTGAACAAAAAAAAACCCAGCTCCGGCGGGGGAGGAGGAGGAGACTATGGTACCGGCGTCGAGCGAAACCGACAAATAATCCTCGAGAGCCTTACGTTCGGGAGCCGACAGAGAGTATAATCTACCCCGGGGGGAGTAGTTCCCGGAAGGAGATCAATACTACAGTCATACGACCGGTGTGGAGGGAGAGAAGTGGCCTTGGAACGACTGAACACCGTGCGCAGATCGTGATACTCCTCCGGCACCCCTGTCAAATCGCCAGGCTCCTCCTGTGAAGAAGAGACAGAGGAAACAGGAGGGATAGCAGACATTAAACAGGTTACATGACAAGAAACATTCCAGGATAGGATAGTATTACTAGACCAATTAATAGAAGGGTTATGGCGCACTAGCCAGGGATGACCCAAAACAACAGGTGTAAAAGGTGAACGAAAAATTAAAAAAGAAATGGTTTCGCTATGATTACCAGAGACAGTGAGGGTTAAAGGCAGCGTCTCACGCTGAATCTTGGGGAGAGAACTACCATCTAAAGCGAACAAGGCCCTGGGCTCCCCTAACTGTCTGAGAGGAATGTCATGTTCCCGAGCCCAGGTCTCGTCCATAAAACAGCCCTCCGCCCCAGAGTCTATCAAGGCACTGCAGGAAGCAGATGAACCGGGCCAGCGGAGATGGACCGGAAAGGTAGTGCGTGATCCAGAAGGAGAGGCCTGAGTAGTTGCGCTCACCAGTAGCCCTCCTCTTACTGATGAGCTCTGGCCTTTTACTGGACATGAGGTGACAAAATGACCAGCGGAGCCGCAGTAGAGACAGAGGCGATTGGTGATTCTCCGTTCCCTCTCCTTGGCCGAGATGCGAATACCCCCAGCTGCATAGGCTCAGCATCCGAGCCGGCGGAGGAGGGTGGCAGTGATGCGGCAGGTGGCAGTGATGTGGAGAGGGGAGCAACGGAGAACGTGAGCTCCTTTCCACGAGCTCGGCGACGAAGATCAAACCGTCGCTCTATGCGAATAGCGAGAGCTATTAAGGAGTCCAGACTGGAAGGAACCTCCCGGGAGAGGATCTCATCCTTAACCTCGACGTGGAGACCCTCCAGAAAACGAGCGAGCAAAGCCGGCTCGTTCCAGTCACTAGAGGCAGCGAGAGTGCGAAACTCAATAGAATAATCCGTTATGGATCTATTCCCCTGACATAGGGAAGACAGGGCCCGGGAAGCCTCCTCGCCAAAAACAGAACGGTCAAAAACCCGTATCATCTCCTCCTTAAAGTCCTGATACTGGTTAATACACTCAGCCCTCGCCTCCCAGACTGCCGTGCCCCACTCACGCGCCCGTCCGGTAAGGAGAGAAATGACGTAGGCGATGCGGGCTGCGCTCCTGGAGTAAGTGTTGGGCTGGAGAGAGAACACCACATCACACTGAGTGAGGAATGAGCGGCACTCAGTGGGCTCCCCAGAGTAACACGGCGGGTTGTTGATCCTGGGCTCCGGCGACTCGGAAACCCTGGAAGTGGGCGGCGGATCGAGGTGGAGTTGGTGAACCCGTCTTGTGAGGTCGGAGACTTGGACGGCCAGGGTCTCAACGGCATGTTGAGCAGCAGACAATTCCTCCTCGTGTCTGCCTAGCATCGCTCCCTGGATCTCGACGGCGGAGTGAAAAGGGTCCGGAGCCGCTGGGTCCATTCTTGGTCTGATTCTTCTGTTATGAACTTGAGTGAAGACCCAAAAGCGGTTTTAACAGAAAACAGAGTTCTTTAATGAAAATACAGGAATGGCATAAATCCTCTTCCAACGTTGTCAGCGGAACAAAAGAACGTTAGTATAGTGCAGGATTCTCCTGCCAGGCAGACTCCGACAGGACAGGACAAGGTGGAAGCAAACGAGACGACAGCTTGCTTCTGGCATCAAAAAACACAAATAAGAATCAGACACTGAAAGTAGCAGGAACAGAGAAAGAAATAGAGACCTAATCAGAGGGGGAAGAGAGAACAGGTGGGGAAAGAGAGAATGAGCTAGTTAGGGGAAATGTAGAACAGCTGAGGAATGAGAGACAGAGAAGGTAACCTAAAAAGACCAGCAGAGAGAGAGAATGAAGAGAAAGGACAGGAACAGACATAACAAGACATGACATCTGTAGCCTAATAAACTACATGGTTTCCTGAGTCGTAGTGGGAGGACCACACAACATATCATCATTTGACTCCAAGTTTACTTCAATATGATGGTTATTATCAGGGGCGCAACTTTCATTGGAGACGGGGGGACATTTGCCCGCACATTCTGAAATTGCATCCCTCCCAGTTTTATCATTGGAATGTAATACAAAATGAGGCAACGGTGTGCTTTAGGACCATGCGGGAGCCTCCGAGCAGTCAGGTAGGCTGCTTGGACTGTTTAAAAAAAGAATAAATATAAAAAAAAGAATAATAATTATGTCCCCCCACTTTTAAAATCAAAGTTGTGCCCCTGGTTATTAGATCAATATTTGCCCATACAAGTGTTTCCACTGGCATTTCTCTCATAATTCATTTTACCGACACTAAAATATCCCACCATGTCGAACAAACAAATTGTCTGTCGGCATTGTCTGTCTGTCGACTGAGTACACCCTGGCCTGACACCTGGATGTGCCTGGCCCAGTCCCACTTGGCCCCACTCTACCTGCATGTTGCTGCCTACACTGGTTCTTTCTCCTGCTCCAGTCACTGACCCATCCCCCACAGACACACGTATGCACGCACACGCACACACATAACACAGGAACTTGCATTACATTGCTTACCATGACATCTTTATGAAAAGCCATCTTTCCATCTGACGCTGTTCAAGAGTAGTGCGTTATACAGGGAAAGGTTATAGGGAATAGGGTTCCTTTTGGGATGCATTCTGCCTGTTGTATTTGTATTTTTTAGGAATCCCCATTAGCTGCTGCCAACAATTTTAAAACGTTTACATTTCATTTTTTCTTAAAGTTACATATCTTAATTGCTGAGAAGCAAAACATTTTGGGACTATGTCAACAATGGACTAATTAAACAAATACCAAAATATACATTTGGGATGGAATTTCCCTTTAAGTGTGTGCCCTCAGGCCACTACTCTACCTCCACATATCTACAACACAAAATCCATGCGTCATGTGTGTGTGTATGCATGTCTCTTCACAGTCCCTGCTGTTCCATAAGATGCATTTTTATCATCTGATTTTACTGCTGCATGTGTTACTTGATGTGGAATAGAGTTTCATGTCATCATGGCTCTATGTAGCCATGAGCCTCACCCTGCCTATTGTGAACCATTTCTCCATCCCATTCCCTCAGTTAAGCAAACAAAGATGAGAGGCTGTGACTATAACGTATGTAGTAAATTACATTTGCTGTCAATTACTTTATTTTATAAATACCCTTTATTTTGTATGTGTCCCTTTACAAGGTTTAATAAAACCTTAATTCAGCCAAGAAATACATCTCATTGTTGAAACATTCAACAGACTGAACAGTCATGTAGCAATGGGATTAATTAGTTGCATTGCAGTTGTGTATGGTGTTGTTGCCATTCAGCCTCATTTAGCGTTGGTATGGAATAATGGATAATTGACAAATTACCTCAGGCTTAGGAAATATTTGGAGAAAGAAGTCACACTTACAGTTTGCACAAATATTTATTTGATTTGCTGTAATACAAAGATACAGACTGTATAAGTGTCACGAATATTACCGAAGGTGACTCCGCTTCTTGTTCGGGTGGCGCTCGGCGGTCGTCGTCGCCGGTCTACTAGCTATCACCGATCCGTTGTTCTGTGTTCCTTTGGTTTTGTCTAATTGGTATCACCTGTTTCTTGTTTGGTTGTTAGGGTAGGGTTATATATAGTTTGTTCAGCCCGCTTCTGTTTCGTGCGGGCTTGTTCGTCTGTTCTATGTTTGAGTGTATTTTGTTTGTATTTTGGGTTTCACGCTGTCCGTTTATATTTCTGATCATTTGTTTTCCTACTTTTGTTCATGTTATTTTTCCGGGACATTAAAACCTCTTGATACTCCCCATCCCGGATCCGGGATCGTGAATAAAGCCTCAGGCTCATTAGCATAACGCAACGTTAACGATTTCTGAAAATCGCAAATAAAAAGAAAATAATGCGCCTGCTCTCAAGCTTAGCCTTTTCTTAACAACACTGTCATCTCAGATTTTCAAAATATGCTTTTGAACCATAGCAAATCAATAATTTGTGTAAGAGTATTACAAGCTAGCTTAGCATTTTGCGTAGCATTTAGCACGCAAAATTTTCACAAAAACCAGATAACCAAATAAATAAAATAATTTACCTTTGAAGAGCTTCGGATGTTTTCAATGGGAGACTCTCAGTTACATAGCAAATGTTCAGTTTTTCCTGAAAGAATCTTTGTGTAGGAGAAATCGCTCCGTTTTGTACATCACATTTGGCTACCGAAACGAACCGAAAATTCAGTCACCAAAACGTCAAACTTTTTCCGAATTAACTCCATAATATCGACCGAAACATGGCAAACATTGTTTAGAATCAATCCTCAAGGTGTTTTTCACATATCTCTTCATTGATATGCAGTTCGTGGAAGCCTGCTTTCCCCTCAGAATCGCATGGAAAAATACCAGCAGCTGAAAATGACGCACCAATTTCGACGGAGGACACCGGGCGGACACCTCTTATGGTCAATCTTCCAATCATATGCCTACAAATACGTCACAATGCTGCAGACACCTTGGGGAAACGACAGAAAGGGCAGGCTCATTCCTCTCGCATTCACAGCCATATAAGGAGACAATGGAAAACGGAGCCTCAAAAATCCTGCTGATTTCCTGGTTGCCGTTTCATCTTGGTTCCCATCTTGGCTCCCGTTCTAGGGCACCCACAGACAATATCTTTGCAGTTCTGGAAAATTCAGAGTGTTTTCTTTCCAAAGCTATCAATTATATGCATAGTCGAGCATCTTTTTGTGACAAAATATCTTGTTTAAAACGGGAACGTTTTTCATCCAAAAATTAAATTGCGCCCCCAGAGTTTCAAGAGGTTAAAGCGTGTTTTTTCCCACATCTTTTGCTCTCTGCGCCTGACTCCACACCTCCTCACTCATTTGCCGTAACAATAAGAGCATACATTCAATCTAACAATGTCTTTATTGTATTTTAATTGAAAATGAAAGCATAGTCTTCATTCACCATTACAATAAGGAAAGGGCAATACCAGTATTAATGGCATGCAGACTCATGACAATATCCATGACTATGGAGAAAGTACTCACACTTCAAGATCCTATAGACAATGGCTTTTCATGAAGTAACATGGTAAGTAATGAAAAGTTTATGGGTGTGTGCGGAGTGGGTCAGTGACTTGAGGGGGAGAAAGAACCAGTGGAGGCAGCAACAGGCTGGTAGAGGGGGCAAGGTGAGATTGGGCCAGCCATGTCCAGGTGTCAGGCCAAGTTGTCCTCAGTCGCGGTCCAAGAGCCTCTGGCCCTCCGGAAGGGAGACAGAGAAAGAGAAACGATGAGGGTTAGTGTGAGCATGGCTAAGACCATGGTACACCAAATACACTGGGGGTTGAGAATAATCAATAGTGATGCTGTGGACACTGGAAATCTAACTAAATGCTACCTGAGTAGACTCAGAAAAGTAACATAAGTATGCCTACAGTATCACAGCGAAGTCAAAGAGGTGACAACCAGCTTTGTTAACCTGTTGTGCCTAGGGGGCAGTATTTTCATTTTTGGAAAAAATGAACATTGGCTATCTAACTGGGAGTCTCGTGAGTGAAAACATCCGAATCTCATCAAAGGTAAACGATTTAATTTGATTGCTTTTCTGAATTTCGCGACCAAGTTACCTGCTGCTAGCTGGATATAATGCTATGCTAGGCTATTGATAAACGTACACAAATGTTTGTCTTGCTTTGGCTGTAAAGCATATTTTGAAAATCTGAGATGACAGGTTGATTAACAAAAGGCTAAGCTGTGTCAGTCGATGATTACGCCCCCGGATCCGGGATGGGGTGTCACTAGAGGTTAATAAAGAGATATGCAGAAAGATAATCTGTGGATCCTTGTCTGTGGATCCTTTCATGATTTTTATGTCAGCCAGGCCCATCTTTTCAAAGAAACACCATTATTTCAATCTCTAGTTTTGTAAAATTAGTAGTTTTTTTATGGCCTTAAAATAATCCAGAATAATTCAATAAACATCAGTAAACATCGCAACACAACAGGCAGAAAACGTAATGTTCTATTTTCAACCTGGCCCATCTTTTCAACGATGACACAATTGTGTTAATGTAGATCTCTATTTGAACAAAATAAGTAGTTTTGATGACATGAAAATCCTAATAATTCAGGTAAAGATCCCCACAGTCAGACAGACACATGAGTGAGAACAATTTGTTTCCATGGCTGATCTGGCTTCTACTTAGAAATAATATGAGTAAATGAATAGATGACATTCAAAATCAAATCAAATTGTTTTTGTCACATAGACATAGTTAGCAGATGTTATTGTGAGTGTAGCAAAATGCTTGTGTTTTTAGTTCCAACAGGTTATCTAACAATTCCACAACAACTACCTAAAACACACAAATCTAAGTAAAGGAATGGAATATAAAGAATATATACAAATTAATATATGTTTGAGCAATGACAGAGCGGCATAGGCAAGATGCAATAGATGGTATAAAATACAGTATATACATATGAGATGAGTAATGCAAGATATATAAACATTATTAAAGTGAATAGTGATCCATTTATTAAAGTGGCCAATGATTTCAAGTCTGTATGTAGGCAGCAGCATCTCTGTGTTAGTGATGGCTGTTTAACAGTCTGATAGCCTTGAGATAGAAGCTGTTTTTCAGTCTCTCGGTCCTAGCTTTGATACACCTGTACAGACCTCGCCTTCTGGAAGGTAGTGGGGTGAACAGGCAGTGGCTCGGGTGGTTGTTGTCCTTGATGATCTTTTGGCCTTCATGTACATCGGGTGCTGTAGGTGTCCTGGAGGGCAGATAGTTTGCCCCCGGTGATGCGTTGTGCAAACCGCACCACCCTCTGGAGAGCCTTGCAGTTGTGGGCAGTGCAGTTGCCGTACCAGGCAGTAAAGCCTGACAGGATGCTCTCAGTTGTGCTCTCAGAGGGTTTTAGGTGACAAGCCACATTTCTTCAGCCTTTTAAAGTTGGAGACGCTGTTGTGCTTTTTCACCACACTGTCTATGTGGGTGGACAATTTCAGTTTGTCCGTGATGTGTACAACAAGGAACTTCCCACCCTTTCCACTGCTGTCCCGTTAATGTGGGTTTCTCCCTCTGCTGTTTCCTGAAGTCCATGATCATCTTCGATGTTTTGTTGAAGTTGAGTGAGAGGTTGTTTTGCTGACACCACATTCTCCCCTACTCCCTGTAGCCTGTCTCGTCGTTGTTGGTAATCAAGCCTACTACTGTTGTATTGTTTGCACACTTGATGATTGAGTTGGGTAAACAGAGTACAAGAGAGGGCTGAGCACGCCCCCTTGTGGGGCCACCGTGTATAAACTCACTCACCGAATCAGCGTATAAATCGAGATTATTCTCTTAGGTTACCCGGAACATGTCCCAGTCCACGTGATCAAAACAATCTTGAAACGTGGATTCTGATTGGTCAGACCAGCGTTGAATAGTTCTTAGCATGGGTACATCTAGTTTGAGTTTTTGCCAAAAGGAAGGGAGGAGCGAAATGGAGTGGTGTTCAGATTTGCCAAAAGGAGGGCGGGGATGGCCTTGATGCATTGCGGAAGTTAGAGTAGCAGTGATCCAGAGTTTTGCCAGCACTGGTAATATGCTGACATTGTGGACTTGTTTAACTTATTATGGTATAGGGGACGCTTGCGTCCCACTTGGAAAAAATCTGGGAAAATGCAGCGCGGCAAATTCAAATAATGATATAAAATTAAACATTCATTAAATCACACATGTAAGATACTCAATTAACAACACTCATCTCAGATTTTCAAAATATGCTTTTCAACCATAGCTACACAAGCATTTGTGTAAGAGTATTGATAGCTAGCATAGCATTAAGCCTAGCATTCAGCAGGCAACATTTTCACAAAAACAAGAAAAGCATTCAAATAAAATCATTTACCTTTGAAGAACTTCGGATGTTTTCAATGAGGAGACTCTCAGTTAGATAGCAAATGTTCAGTTTTTCCAAAAAGATTATTTGTGTAGGAGAAATCGCTCCGTTTTGTTCATCACGTTTGGCTAAGAAAAAAAAGAAAATTCTGTCATTACAACGCCAAACTTTTTTCCAAATTTACTCCATAATATCGACAGAAACATGGCAAACGTTGTTTAGAATCAATCCTCAAGGTGTTTTTCACATATCTCTTCATTGATATATCGTTCGTGGAAGTCTGCTTTCTTCTCTGAATTAAATGGAAAAATACATGCAGCTGAGGTTTACGCACCAATTTCGACGCAGGACACCGGGCGGACACCTGGTAAATGTGGTCTCTTATGGTCAATCTTCCAATGATATGCCTACAAATACGTCACAATGCTGCAGACACCTTGGGGAAACGGCAGAAATTGTGGGCTTTCTCCATGCGCATTCACAGCCATATAAGGAGACATTGGAAAACTTCATGCTCGTCGCATGAAGTTAAATAAAATCACTGGAGTTACAAAATGTCCTCTTTAGTCAAAAAGCATTAGGTTCGACTCCAAGCTTGTGCTCCTCTCTCTTGGGCATCTGTGTCTCGGGCTTCTGTCTCTTCGTTAGAGCATTGGGCCAGTAACCGAAAAGTTGCTGGATCGAATCCCAGAGCTGACAAATTAAAAATCTGTTGTTCTACCCCTGAGCAAGGCAGTTATCCCACTGTTCCCTGGGTGCCGTAGGTGTTGATTAAGGCAGCCACCTGCACCTCTCTGTTTCAGACGGGTTGGGTTAAATGCAAAAGACACACTTCAGTTGAATGCATTCAGTTGGAGAACTGACTAGGTATCCCCTTTCCCTTCTGTCTCTTGGGCTCGTGCTTAAGCATCTGTCTCTCTCCATTAGAGAGACGGAAGTGTTAAAACTCATCATTGGACTTGTAACATTAATTGAGGGGAACAGGCAGCTCGTGCTCTTTCACATGGCACACACAGCTCTTTCTGTTCATCTGTGACTCTTCTTCTCTGGAGACAGATGTGTCAATTTTGACAAGTAAGAAGAAGAAGAAGAAAGAAGAAAGTTACCTAGCATTATGGGATAGCGGTGAAGTGAAAAAACATGGCTGTACCCATGAAGTAAACCTGTTGACAGCTTAATAGATTTTATAGTTACTAATGTATAGGCAGGTCTTCGAATGCCAACTTTTTCTCCCTTTCATACTGAACTTGGACCACAGTCTGTTGGTCCCAATGTGCCCTATCGTCTTCCCCACTGTGTTGGACCCATATATACTGAGATATGATGTCTAGTCAAGTAATTGAGAATTTGATTAAGGTATGTCTGACAGAAACAATTACATTTACATTACATTTAAGTCATTTAGCAGACGCTCTTATCCAGAGCGACTTACAAATTGGTGAATTCACCTTCTGACATCCAGTGGAACAGCCACTTTACAATAGTGCATCTAAATCATTAAGGGGGGTGGTGAGAAGGATTACTTATCCTATCCTAGGTATTCCTTGAAGAGGTGGGGTTTCAGGTGTCTCCGGAAGGTGGTGATTGACTCCGCTGTCCTGGCGTCGTGAGGGAGTTTGTTCCACCATTGGGGGCCAGAGCAGCGAACAGTTTTGACTGGGCTGAGCGGGAACTGTACTTCCTCAATGGTAGGGAGGCGAGCAGGCCAGAGGTGGATGAACGCAGTGCCCTTGCTTGGGTGTAGGGCCTGATCAGAGCCTGGAGGTACTGCGGTGCCGTTCACCCTCACAGCTCCGTAGGCAAGCACCATGGTCTTGTAGCGGATGCGAGCTTCAACTGGAAGCCAGTGGAGAGAGCGGAGGAGCGGGGTGACGTGAGAGAACTTGGGAAGGTTGAACACCAGACGGGCTGCGGCGTTCTGGATGAGTTGTAGGGGTTTAATGGCACAGGCAGGGAGCCCAGCCAACAGCGAGTTGCAGTAATCCAGACGGGAGATGACAAGTGCCTGGATTAGGACCTGCGCCGCTTCCTGTGTGAGGCAGGGTCGTACTCTGCGGATGTTGTAGAGCATGAACCTACAGGAACGGGCCACCGCCATGATGTTGGTTGAGAACGACAGGGTGTTGTCCAGGATCACGCCAAGGTTCTTAGCGCTCTGGGAGGAGGACACAATGGAGTTGTCAACCGTGATGGCGAGATCATGGAACGGGCAGTCCTTCCCCGGGAGGAAGAGCAGCTCCGTCTTGCCGAGGTTCAGCTTGAGGTGGTGATCCGTCATCCACACTGATATGTCTGCCAGACATGCAGAGATGCGATTCGCCACCTGGTCATCAGAAGGGGAAAGGAGAAGATTAATTGTGTGTCGTCTGCATAGCAATGATAGGAGAGACCATGTGAGGTTATGACAGAGCCAAGTGACTTGGTGTATAGCGAGAATAGGAGAGGGCCTAGAACAGAGCCCTGGGGGACACCAGTGGTGAGAGCGCGTGGCGAGGAGACAGATTGTCGCCACGCCACCTGGTAGGAGCGACCTGTCAGGTAGGACGCAATCCAAGCGTGGGCCGCGCCGGAGATGCCCAACTCGGAGAGGGTGGAGAGGAGGATCTGATGGTTCACAGTATCGAAGGCAGCCGATAGGTCTAGAAGGATGAGAGCAGAGGAGAGAGAGTTAGCTTTAGCAGTGCGGAGCGCCTCCGTGATGCAGAGAAGAGCAGTCTCAGTTGAATGACTAGTCTTGAAACCTGACTGATTTGGATCAAGAAGGTCATTCTGAGAGAGATAGCGGGAGAGCTGGCCAAGGACGGCACGTTCAAGAGTTTTGGAGAGAAAAGAAAGAAGGGATACTGGTCTGTAGTTGTTGACATCGGAGGGATCGAGTGTAGGTTTCTTCAGAAGGGGTGCAACTCTCGCTCTCTTGAAGACGGAAGGGACGTAGCCAGCGGTCAGGGATGAGTTGATGAGCGAGGTGAGGTAAGGGAGAAGGTCCCCGGAAATGGTCTGGAGGAGAGAGGAGGGGATAGGGTCGAGCGGGCAGGTTGTTGGGCGGCCGGCCGTCACAAGAAGCGAGATTTCATCTGGAGAGAGAGGGGAGAAAGAGGTCAGAGCACAGGGTAGGGCAGTGTGAGCAGAACCAGCGGTGTCGTTTGACTTAGCAAACGAGGATCGGATGTCGTCGACCTTCTTTTCAAAATGGTTGACGAAGTCATCTGCAGAGAGGGAGGAGGGGGGGGAGGGGGGAGGATTCAGGAGGGAGGAGAAGGTGGCAAAGAGCTTCCTAGGGTTAGAGGCAGATGCTTGGAATTTAGAGTGGTAGAAAGTGGCTTTAGCAGCAGAGACAGAGGAGGAAAATGTAGAGAGGAGGGAGTGAAAGGATGCCAGGTCCGCAGGGAGGCGAGTTTTCCTCCATTTCCGCTCGGCTGCCCGGAGCTCTGTTCTGTGAGCTCGCAATGAGTCATCGAGCCACGGAGCGGGAGGGGAGGACCGAGCCGGCCTGGAGGATAGGGGACATAGAGAGTCAAAGGATGCAGAAAGGGAAGAGAGGAGGGTTGAGGAGGCAGAGTCAGGAGAAAGGTTGGAGAAGGTATGAGCAGAGGGAAGAGATGAAAGGATGGAAGAGGAAAGAGTAGCGGGGGAGAGAGAGCGAAGGTTGGGACGGCGCGATACCATCCGAGTAGGGGCAGTGTGGGAAGTGTTGGATGAGAGCGAGAGGGAAAAGGATACAAGGTAGTGGTCGGAGACTTGGAGGGGAGTTGCAGTGAGGTTAGTGGAAGAACAGCATCTAGTAAAGATGAGGTCGAGCGTATTGCCTGCCTTGTGAGTAGGGGGGAAGGTGAGAGGGTGAGGTCAAAAGAGGAGAGGAGTGGAAAGAAGGAGGCAGAGAGGAATGAGTCAAAGGTAGACGTGGGGAGGTTAAAGTCGCCCAGGACTGTGAGAGGTGAGCCGTCCTCAGGAAAGGAGCTTATCAAGGCATCAAGCTCATTGATGAACTCTCCGAGGGAACCTGGAGGGCGATAAATGATAAGAATGTTAAGCTTGAAAGGGCTGGTAACTGTGACAGCATGGAATTCAAAGGAGGCGATAGATAGATGGGTAAGGGGAGAGAGAGAGAATGACCACTTGGGAGAGATGAGGATCCCGGTGCCACCACCCCGCTGACCAGAAGCTCTCGGGGTGTGCGAGAACACGTGGGCGGACGAAGAGAGAGCAGTAGGAGTAGCAGTGTTATCTGTGGTGATCCATGTTTCCGTCAGTGCCAGGAAGTCGAGGGACTGGAGGGAGGCATAGGCTGAGATGAACTCTGCCTTGTTGGCCGCAGATCGGCAGTTCCAGAGGCTACCGGAGACCAGGAACTCCACGTGGGTCGTGCGCGCTGGGACCACCAGATTAGGGTGGCCGCGGCCACGCGGTGTGGAGCGTTTGTATGGTCTGTGCAGAGAGGAGAGAACAGGGATAGATAGACACATAGTTAACAGGGTACAGAAGAGGCTACGCTAATGCAAAGGAGATTGGAATGACAAGTGGACTACACGTCTCGAATGTTCAGAAAGTTAAGCTTACGTAGCAAGAATCTTATTGACTAAAATGATTGAAATGAAACAGTACTGCTGGAGTAGGCTAGCTGGTAGTGGCTGCGATGTTGACACTACACTAATCAAGTCGTTCCGTCGAGTGTAATAGTTTCTACAGTGCTGCTATTCGGGGGCTAGCTGGCTAGCTAGCAAGGTTGATTGCGTTCCGTTACTTTAAAAGAACGACAATAGCTGGCTGGCTAACCTAGAAAATCGCTCTAGGCTACACAATTGTCTTAGATACAAAGACGGCTATGTAGCTAGCTAGCTACGATCAAACAAAACAAACCGTTGTACTGTAATAGTTACTACAGTGCTACTATTCGGGGGCTAGCTGGCTAGCTACGTTAGAAGAACGACAATAGCTGGCCAGCTAACCTAGAAAATCGCTCTAGGCTACACAATTGTCTTAGATACAAAGACGGCTATGTAGCTGGCTAGCTACGATCAAACAAATCAAACCGTTGTACTGTAATGAAGTGAAATGAAAATGTGATACTACCTGTGGAACGACGCGGAATGTTGACCGGGTAGTTGGAGTTCAATTCGGTAGAGGTTGGCTAGCTGTTGGCTAGCTAGCTAGCAGCATTACCTACGTTAAGGACGACAAATAGCTGGCTAGCTAACCTCGGTAAATTAAGATAATCACTCTAAGTCTACACACTCTAAACTGCACAATTATCTTGGATACGAAGACAACTATGTAGCTAGCTGACACTACACTACACTAATCGAGTCGTTCAGTTGAGTGAATAGTTTCTACAGTGCTAGTGGAAAACTACCTACAGTAGTAGCCCATAATACTTTATAGGCCGGTTTTTGTCTTAAAAAAGTACTTCCAGTGAGAACATACCAATTGTTTGCGAAAATTCTCCAGTGTTGAGATCCGCTTACACAGCAGCTTCAGGTCAGCCACAGAGTCTAACGGGGATGGCAGAATGTTGAGGTCCTCAGCTGTGGTCGATGGCCTTGTGGCATTAACTTCATATGGCTGCTGGGGCAGTATTGAGTGGCTTGGATGAAAAGGTGCCCATTGTAAACGGCCAGCTCCTCAGTCTCAGTTGCTAATATATGCATATTATTATTAGTATTGGATAGAAAACACTCTGAACAGAACTGATATTGCAGGTGAAACCCTGAGGAAAATCTAAACAGGAAGTGGCTTCTATTTTGAAAACTCCATGTTCCATAGCCTCACTTTCATGGATTTAAAGGGATATGAACCAGATTTATTTTCCTATAGCTTCCTCAAGGTGTCAGTCTTCAGACATAGTTTCGGGCTTTTATTTTGAAAAATGAGCCAGAATGATAACATCACGTCAAGTGGTCACATGAGTTTTGCTTGCGCAACAGAATTCGGACAGCCATTTCCTTCCCTCTCCTACTGTGAAAGACATTTGCGGTTGATATATTATCGATTATATACTTTAAAAACGACTTGAGGATTGATTATAAAAAATGTTTGACATGTTTCTGTGGACATAATGGAAACTATTTGGAATTTTCGTCTGTGTTGTTGTGACCATTCTTTCCTGTGGATTTCTGAATATAGAGACAAACAAACGTAGATATTTTGGATATAAAAATCATCTTTATGGAGAAAACGGAACATTTGTTGTGTAACTGGGAGTCTCATGAGTGAAAACATCTGAGGAACATCAAAGGTAAATGATTCATTTGATTGCTTTTCTGATTTTCGTGACCGAGCTACCTAATGGATGGAATTAATCGAACAAAAGGACCAATTGTGATGTTTATGGGACATATTGGAGTGCCAACAGAAGAAGCTCGTCAAAGGTAATGCATGTTTTATATTTTATTTCTGTGTTTTGTGTAGTGCCTGCAGGGTTGAAATATGCTACCCTCTTTGTTTACTATTGTGCTATCATCAGATAATAGCTTCTTAAGCTTTCGCCGAAAATACTTTTTAAAATCTGAAGAAAACAAAACCATAATAAAATAAAAAATTGAGGTCCCAGGCTCTGGAAAGCTATGGGGCCTATGTAATTCCAGCTCCCAGATTGCAATTCCTATGGCTTTCACTAGATGTCAACATGCTTTATTTAAAGGTTTCAGGCTTGTTTCTTGAAAACTTGGAGTTTTGGTGAAGAGACAATATCAGTCTTTTCGTGCGCGAGGAAGAGGCCACGCGCTTACTAATTTACTTTCCTATGGAACATACTACTTTCCGTATAAAACATTATAGTTTTTTTACATTTTAGGGTAGAAACGTTCGACTTGTTTTGGACAAAGTTTACCGGTAGCTTTTTGAACTTCTTAGTCTGCATGTTGAACGAGTGGATTACTGAAATCAATGGCGCCAATATAATGGACTTTTTGGGATATAAACAAAGATTTTATCTAACAAAACGACCATTCATGTTGGAGCTGGGACCCTTGGGATTGCAAACAGGGGAAGATCTTCAAAAGTAAGTGATTTTTTTTTCATCGCTATTTGTGAGTTTATAAAGCCTGTGCTGGTTGAAAAATATGTTGATGTTTGGCGCCGTCCTCATACAATCGCATGGTATGCTTTCGCTGTCAAGCCTATTGTAAATAGGACAATGCAGTTAGATTAACAAGAATTTATGCTTTTAAATGACATAAGATGGTATGTTCATGAATGGGGTGGCAGGGTAGCCTAGTAGTTAGGGTGTTGGGCTAGTAACCGGAAGGTTGCAAGTTCAAATCCCCGAGCTGACAAGGTACAAATCTGTCGTTCTGCCCCTGAACAGGCAGTTAACCCACTGTTCCGAGCCCGTCATTGAAAATAAGAATTTGTTCTTAACTGACTTGCCTGGTTAAATAAATAGAAAATGTATAATATTACGATAATTTACTTGAATTGCGCACCCTCCAATTTCACAGGATGGTGTCCTGCTTGTGGGACGTCTACTCCTAAGTTAACAAACTATAACTAAGTTGGTTAGGACATCTACTTTGTGCATGACACAAGTCATTTCTCCCAAAAAATTTTACAGACCGATTATTTCACTGTATCACAATTCCAGTGGGTCAGAAGTTTACATACACTAAGTTGACTGTGCCTTTATAAAGCTTGGTAAATTCTAGAAAATTATGTCATGGCTTTAGAAGCTTCTTTTAGGCTAATTGACCTAATTTGAGTCAATTGGAGGTGTACCTGTGGATGTATTTAAAGGCCTACCTTCAAATTCAGTGGCTCTTTGCTTGACATCATGGGAAAATCAAAAGAAATCAGCCAAAACCACAGAAAAACAATTGTAGACTTCCTCAAGTCTGGTTCATCCTTGGGAGCAATTTACAAATAACTGAAGGTACCATGTTCATCTGTACAAACAATAGTACACAAGTATTAACTCCATGGGACCACGCAGCCATCATACCGTTAAGAAAGGAGATGCGTTCTGTCTCCTAGAGTTGAACGTACTTTGGCGCGAAAACAGCATATCAATCCCAGAACAACAGCAAAGGACCTTTTGAAAATTCTGGAGGAAAGAGGTACAAAATAATCTATATCCACATTAAAGCGAGTCCTATATCGACATTATCTTAAAGGTTACTCAGCAAGGAAGAAGCCACAGCTCCAAAACCGCCATAAAAAAAGCCAGACTACAGTTTGAAACTGCACATGGGGACAAAGAAATGTCCTCTGGTCTGATGAAACAAAAATAGAACTCTTTGGCCATAATGACCATCGTTATGTTTGGTGAAAAAAGGGGAGGCTTGCAAGCCCGAAGAATACCATCCCAACCATGAAGCACGGGGTGGCAGCATCATGTTGTGGGGGTGCCTACTGCAGGAGTGACTGGTGTACTTCACAAAATAGATTGCATCATGAGGCAGGAAAATTATGTGGATATTTTCAAGCAACGTCTCAAGACATCAGTCAGGAAGCTTGGTCACAAATAGGTCTTCCAAATGGACAATGACCCCAAGCATACATCCAAAGTTCTTGGCCACAGTTCCATCAACTTGTTTGTAGAATGCCGAAACGCGCGACCACTTGAGTGCAGACACGACTCTCTTTTCTAACTGTACTTAAGTAAATTCACTGCAGTAACGTCGTTGGGTAACTTGGTAATTGTTATATGTGATAACATGTAACATTAACTTTTAATTATGTAATCAATGTCGTTTGTGTCAAACAGTACCAAACCCCAACCTTTTGGCTACCTTGGAATAGGTTTCAAATCCATTTATATTTGAAACCTCCTGACAACATTTAGAAACTTTGGCCAAGAGTTCCCTTTCGTACGTGTCAAACAGTACCAAAGCTCAACCTATTGGCAAAGTTGGAATATGTTTCAAATACATTCATTTTGGAAGGTTGGGAAAACATTGTTACAACATTTGTTTTTGCAAAACCAATATACAACCTTTCCCAACCTAAATCCAACGTCGGTTTAGGTTCCAGGCACGTTTTGTGCTACCTGGGATACCCTGTTTCCATCGTAACCTTTTTAATGCGTCAAGTAATTCATCCGCATGAAATGGTTAAATGGAAACCTGGTATATGTGTCAGTCTTTGCGAAGCTTGATAAAACAAATGGTGCAGTAAGGACAAAGCGCACGCAGGCCTACAATAAATAACATGTTGCTATTTATACCATCTGGGTATAATGGATTAATAAAACTGCTGATTTTAGAAGTCATGTTAAACTATAGAGGAGATGGATTGACTATCAAGGGAATAGTTTGATTCTACGAAACTGTCATAGTTTCTCGTCCAGCACAACATAACATGGAAGCCTTCATAACAGTGCTGAAGAACTGAACGCAGCATACAATTGAAAACCTGTTTTCTCACTGCCTAAATTCCCCCGTTATTCATCTAGATATACAATGTTATGGTACATCTATTCATAATTGTGACCAATCCGTAACAAATCATTGCAGTCAGAGTGTAAGGCCAGCATTTTCCACAGGATGGCAATGTAACTTCACTTATGTTTCTCTCTTTTATTGCATAGCAGATTATGCTCTTTGTTGGCACTGCACTCTACTCTAGGTTTAGACAGTGATGGAAAAAGTACCCAATAGTCATACTTAAAGTAAAGATACTTGTTATTTTCTATTAAGGTGACAGTGATGGTCACCCAGTTAAATGTAACTTCAGTAAAATTATTTGGTTTTAAATATACATAAGAATCAAGAGCAAATATAATTGCTAAAATATACCAAAGTAAAAGTATAAATAATTTCACTTTCCTCATATTAAGAAAACCAGACGGCACAATTGTCTTAAAAAATAATAATAAACGGACAGCCAGGGGCACACTTCAATACTCATAATTTACAAAGGATTTGTGTTTAGTGAGTCTGCCAGATCAGAAGCAGTAGGGTTGACCAGGGATGTTCTCTTGAGAACTGTATGAAATTGGACCATTTTCCCTTCCTCCTAAGCATTCAAAATGTAGTGACTAATTTTGGCTGTCAGGGAAAATGTATGGAGTAAAAAGTACATTATTTTCTTTAGGAATACAGTGGAGTAAAATTTGTCAAAAACAGAAATAGTCAAGTAAAGTACAGTTAGCCAAAAATGACTTATTTTAAAGTACTACTTAAGTACACCTGGGTTTAGGGCACTCCTAGCTGTGCACCTGCCACAGCAACTGTATATTTCTATCACATTGTGTTGTGTGCAGGAGTAACAATAATCTGTCAAACAAGTCATGTGCGTGAAATTGACTCAGCATTGACTTTGTATTTGTGTGGTCTCCTGTAGGAAGCTGACAGCCACCAAAAGGACAAGTTGTTAATTCATGGTCGAGAGAACAGAACTAGTTAGCCATGTGGGCAGGCTCAGGGCTGGTGCTCTGGGCGACAGTGAGGCTGGGGGATTTGACTTTGAATGGGGAGGAGGCCCTCTCTCGCAGCCTGGCACTGCCATAAAGAGACCTGTTATGGGCGACAGAGGCGGGTTGGGTAGGGAGGGTCGAAGGAGTAACTGTCCCAGGCAGAGACAGAGTAGGGATTGTGAGGGTGGCCCGGGCCAGCTGGGGAGGGACAGAAGGCGCTCAGTGCAGGGCAGGAAGTGGGACTTGTGTGAGGAGGGAAGGACACACACACACACACATGCAACACAACACTGAGGAGCGATGGTGTGGTGCTTTGCAGACTCCGCTGCAAGGTCCCCCACTCCTGGGCATAGATGCTGACAAACGAGATGTCCCTCCTGCGACTCTTAGCTACAGGGCCAAGCCCCCTCCTGTCATGCTATCTGCACACTCTAAAGGCCGAACAGGCTTTGGCATCTATACAGCAGAGGTATTTTGCATTTATGATGCCCATTTACTAATTCATTTTTCGTTTTATCATCAAGGACATGGAGATACCCTTACCCAGGGCAGCTAACTGTAAATACATTAGGGCAATGGAAGTGCACTGAGATTTAGATTATCTGAAAAAAATTGATTTCAAAGTTTAACAAACCATACATATCTATGCACAAGGACTACTTTAATAATTTATAAAAACACATTTACAGGAAGAACTGTGCATTTTTATATGACCACATTTTCCAAAAACTCAGTTAAATATCTGCTCCGACTTAAGATTCATGTCCGCAGAAAGAATGGGGTGTCCGTTATGACATGACACTTTGAGTTGGAAAAAATCTATTTTGGTTAATGAACTACAGTAAGTGAAGTGGATATACACCCAGTAACCGAATTGCGGTAGCATAATTTCTGATCTGTACTACACAGAAATGCATAATTATGGATATGAATGTCATTCTCTTCATGGTGCTGTATCCTAAATAGGCTCACAAAGGTAGCAACATGCAATATCCTCCTTTGCATATTTGGGTATTATTCTACACACGGCTATTATTTTAATGTGCTCCGCCACCAAAAAAGACCACATTTGATTGGTCAGGATCTGAACCAATCATAGATGTCTATGTTTCACAAGTTTGGATATTAAAGTACAGCACAGTAGAGCTGAGAACAGTACAGCACAGAATGGAAAAGTAGAGTTCAATTGTGTATCGTCAAGCAGAGTATAGTACAGTACAGTGCAGTAAAGTTTCCTAAGAGCTGGAAGCAAGCAAAGCTCTGTTGATGCGATTTTAGTGGATTCTAACACCAGAATCATCCAGATGTTGTTTTGTAATTTTGCAATTTCAATAACTTGATTTCAATAAAAACCTTGAACCCACCAGTCCCTGACTTATTCTAAAGATGTGTATTTTACACTCTAGCAGTACTTTCAGACACATATCATAAAATACAAAAACTTTCTGAGCATTTCATACTCAAAGTGCCTGGTCAAAATGATCATATGCGTATTTAAGGGTAGAATAGCAGGGCCTTGATGAGTACCAATAGCCACAAGTCTAATAAATCTATTTAACTAGAAAAGACTGACCTCAGTGAACCCCCTTCATGTCGATGTAATTTGGATGTGTGTAACATTGGAATACCAAATGTAAATGTTTGAAAGAACATTTCATCACTTTCACTTAATTGCATCACTTCCCATAAACAAGTCTTGCAGTTGAAATAGGTGCCGGGAACTGTGCACATTTTTGGCTCGCGTGGAATCTTTGCTGCTGCTTTGGCCCACATTATGTCTCTCACATAGCCCATGTGCCAGACTAATGATGAAGGTTCTCCTTCTCATGGGTGTTGTTCATGCACTGTTGAACAATATGTGTGCTTTGATACCAGCCAAGTCAAGCATGTTGTAGAACACAGCAACAGGCCAGCATCGAGTTCCTCTTTTCAACTTCTACAGTCTTGCCATCTGAACCAAAACATTATCCTACATTCACTCACCTGCTGCCCGATATGGATCCTGAAGGCCTGAAGTAGACTAATAAGGCCGCAACCTAGTCTCAGAGCATTTCGTATTATTATGTATGTAAATCTGAGACAATCCATTTAGTATGATATGTTACATTTCATATTGTATGTATTAATTTGTGGATGTCCATCATTTGGTATGATATGTTATGAATTACAACTTAAGTAACCATCTGTATTATGTAACCATCCCAAACATAACATATCATACTAATTTGAGTGTCCTGGATTTATATTTACTATGTTACATCAAGTCTAATACCAGGATGGACTGCTTGGATGTGGTGCACTAATACAGGGTACACTGTTATGAGAGTATAATTATAATAGATGCATACAATAGTGGCCTGCCCAGTTCTTCATTCACAAGTGATTACATAATTATCAATATTCTCTTCCCCTCACTCAACAACTAACCCATTCTCCCCTTTTCTCCCCCATCATATTATACTTCATTTATTGAATATGTTACATGTGTGAAATTAGTTTCAGTATAGTTTAGGTTCAGTTTAGAGGAAATTATTGCAGTGATTAGCAACTGGGCATGGCATGTTCAACTATCGGAGACGGACGGAACAGGCCAGGGAAACCATGCAAAAAAAAATACAAGCCCTGGTTATAACTCCAGTTCCGTTTGTGATTTTAAGTTTCAAACAATGACAGTGTGTTATAAAGACTTAATTAGGAAAAGTCAAGGAAGAGGAGGACATCGACTTTAAAAATGGCAGAGTAAGAGGCTTTGGTGGAAATTCTCAGTAGGTCGGACCTATATGATAGCAGCAGCCTGGACACTCAGGTAAAGAACGTTTTTGAGAAGGATTGGATTATGTAAGTAAATTATTTATATAACTTTCTATAGTTTACTATATGATCTTACCATTTGTATATAGGTGTGGGCTGCATCTTTGTGCTTTGCATTTACAGTATAGTGATGTCCTGTCCTGTGTAGCCTATATCCTGTGTATCATTCCAAAGTAGTTATACTGTATATTGTATATGCACTAACAGTGAAAAGTTTTAGAACACCTGCTCATTCAAGTTTTTTTTAAATGTTTACTATTTTCTATATCGTAGAATAATACGGAACAACATGTGATGAGAAGAGAATCGTCCAAACCATTTGGGTATCTCACTCCACCTCCATATGCCATGTCTTAAAATTTGCAGACAGATGGATTAAAAGTAAGTTTACCTTGTAATACTTCTGACAGCCAACTTTCTAGCTCCGCCCATAAATTCTGGACTGTAAAGCATTCAGAGAAAGCATGGATTATTGAGCTATTATTAGTTTTACACTTAAGACATGACTCTGCTGTTGTGCTGTAGAATTTGTGATTTACTTCCGTTAAATGTAATTTTTTTAGGTATGCTCCATCTTGTGCCAACATCTGTTCTTTTTAAGTCTTGCTTCCAATACTTTATATTTTTTTGCTACAACTGTCAGTTAGATATGCTCTCTCTCTCCAAGGTTTTGTATATCTTCCCTATCATATGGACAAATTTCTGACTCAAATAAGATTCCTTCAAGGTTGCTCTGATGTCCAAAAGATTTCAAATCAACATTTTGTGATATGTAACTTTTAAGTTACATGTATTTGATATGTATTTGATATGTACATGTATTTGTATTTGAATCTCCATTGGTCAATCCAAAATGACTTTTTCATTCTGTCATTTACAGTTTCTATGCCATTAGTTTTCCATTTGGAGCAATTTATCTGTGAATTATGAAAAGCTATCCAAGGATTTTTTCATAAGTTTGTGATATTGGTTCTTGTAGAATGTGTTATATTTTCTTCCATATTGTTATAGTGTATCTTAACTATGAAGTTGTTAATAGTTTAATCCTTTTAACATTGACAAGTAAAATTCTGGAGATGTGCATCTTCAAAATGTACTCATTGTTCCTCTTTAGTGCACGTAAAATCCTTAGGTAGCGGGTTGATACAATTCCAAGTCTGGAAGGTTGAAACCACCCTCAGACTTAGGAAGATGTAAAATGTTCCTTTTATTCCAGGATTTTGATTTGCACATGTAAAGTCTGTTATGACCAAGTATACATTTTTAAAGAAAGTCTTCGGTGGGATAATTGGCATTACATAAAATAAATACAAAAACTTTGGCAGCCATGCTATTCTAAACAGGTTTATTCTACCTGTAATATTTATGGGAAGATTATTCCCTTTAATTCGATCTGCTTTCATATTGTTGATTCATGGAATAACATTTCTTGTTTGTTGTTAGTTATTTAGCATCCTAAATCTTTTCTATTTTTCTGTGATCCACTTGAAAGACTTCTGTAGATCATGCGTCTTTATTTTTCCTATTGCAATTATTTGGTTTTTTTCCAAGTTGTTTTTTTAACCTGAGATTTGAGAATTCTGAAAATATTTTGAGTAAAGGGGGCATTGAGCTTTTGTATTGGTCAGTTACCTGCTACATTTGGGTCGTGTCTAATTTTTTCTGCAAGTGGTTCAATTGCCAGTGCAAACAGGAGGGGGGAGAGAGGAAATCCCTGTCTTGTGCTCCTTTCAGAAGCAATGGCATTAGAGAATGTATTATTTGTGTATATTCTTGCTTTGTGACATTCATACAATACTTTTATAAAATGTATTAACCTCTTACACTTATGGTGGCGCTATTTCATTTTTGGAAGAAAAACGTTCCCGTTTTAAACAAGATATTTTGTCACAAAAAGATGCTCGACTATGCATATAATTGCTACTGTTCGAAAGAAAACACTCTGACGTGTCCAGAAATACAAATATCTTCTCTCTGCGTGCCCTTTAACGTGAGCTTCAGGCAAAACCAAGATGACTTGGCATCCAGGAAATGACAAGGATTTTTGAGGCTCTGTCTTTCATGATCTCCTTATATGGCTGTGAACGCAAGAGGAATGAGTCTGCCCTTTCTGTCGTTTCCCCAAGGTGTCTGCAGCATTGTGACGTATTTGTAGGCAGATCGTTGGAAGATTGACCATAAGAGACCACATTTACCACGTGTCCGCCCGGTGTCCTGCGCCGAAATTGGTGCGCAAAAGTCACCTTCCAGTATTTTTCCATGGGGCACAGAGAGAGAAGCAAGCTTCCACGAACTGCATGTCAATGAAGAGATATGTGAAAAAACACCTTGAGGATTGATTCCAAACAACGTTTGCCATGTTTCGGTCGATATTATGTAGTTAATCCGGAAAAAGTTTCACGTTGTAGGTGACTGCATTTTCGGTTCGTTTCGGTAGCCAGGCGCAATGTAGAAAACGGAACGATTTCTCCTACACACAGACGCTTTCAGGAAACACTGCGCATTTGGTATGTGGCTGGGAGTCTCCTCATTGAAAACATCAGAAGCTCTTCAAAGGTAAATGATTTTATTTATTTGGTTATCTGGCTTTTGTGAAAATGTTGCGTGCTACATGCTACACAAAATGCTATGCTAGCTTTGCATACTCTTACACAAATTAGTCAATTTCTATGGTTCAAAAGCATATTTTGAAAATCTGAGATGACAGTGTTGTTAAGAAAAGGCTAAGCTTGAGAGCAAACGCATTATTTTAATTTTATTTGCGATTTTCAGAAATCGTTAACGTTGCGTTATGCTAATGAGCCTGAGGCTTAGTCACAATCCCGGATCCGGGATGGGGAGTTTCAAGAGGTTAATTCAGCTGGGAAGTTGAAAGCTTCCAAAGTTTTGAAAAGAAAAGCCAGTTTGAAAACTGAAACATGTTCTTGTAACAGCCATTGGTGGAAGAAGGTGAGGACCAAGGTGCGGTGTGGTACGTGTTCGGCATTTTATTAAATATAACTGAACACTAAATACAAAGTAACAAAAGTCACAATCGAAACAGCTTCGTCAGGTGCAACACCCCTACCCCCCCACCAAACGTGCGGACTCCAGCTGCATACTCCCATAGGGGAGGGCCTGGGTGGGCATCTGTCCGCGGTGATGGCTCTGGCACGGGACTTGGACCCCACTTAGGTGGCGCCTTTGGAGCGCACAATAATTTTGACGGAGGACACCAAGCAGTCCCCCGGACTGGGGACACTTGCAGCGGGCCCCACCCGCCTGTCTGGCAGCGCCGGAGTGAAGGGTGACTCGGGCAGCTCCGGACTGGAGGGAGACTCTGGAGGAAGGAGACGGAGAGACAGCCTGGTCCTTGGAGGAGGCACAGGATAGTCTGGGCCGTGGAGGCGCACTGGAGGTCTCGAACTAAGGGCCTGCACAACCCGTCCTGGTTGGATGGTGATTTTAGCCCGGCACGTGCAGGGCTCAGGTACAGGACGCACTGGGCTGTGCAGACACACGGGAGACACAGTGCGCAGCGCCGACGCAAGATATCCTGGCCCGAGAAGACGCACTGGAGGTCTGGAGAGCAGGGTTGGCATCATCCGTCCTCGCTGGATCCTCAGCCTACCCCGGCAGATGCGGGGAGCTGGGATGTAGCACACCGGGCTAAGAACACATACTGGAGACACTGTGTGCTCCACCGCATAACACGGTGCCTGACCAGTACGACGCCTGCCATGGTGAGCACGTCTCGGAGAGCTGTAAAGCCGAGCTGGCACAGGACGTGCAGGGCTAGGGAGGTGCACAGGAGGCCTGGTGCGTCGGTCTGAAACAGCCTTTACCAGACGGCTAGCACGCACCTCAGGACGAGTATGGAGAGCTGACTCCGGTGACATCAAATCCCGGACACGCTCCGTCAGGCGGATGTCGTGCCTCATGCACCAACACAGCAACTCCCTCATTACTCTCTCCTCCAATCTCTTCATTAACCTCTAGCGTCGAGCAATCCCATATCCGGGAGCGTAATCATAGCCTCAAGCTCATTAGCATAACGCAACGTTAACTATTCATGAAAATCGCTAATTAAATGAAAGAAATATATTCAGTCACAAGCTTAGCCTTTTGTTAACAACACTGTCATCTCAGATTTTTTAAATATGCTTTTCAACCATCGCTACACAAGCATTTGTGTAAGAGGTATTGATAGTTAGCATAGCATTAGCCTAGCATTCAGCAGGCAACATTTTCACAAAAACAAGAAAAGCATTCAAATAAAATCATTTACCTTTGAAGAACTTCGGATGTTTTCAATGAGGAGACTCTCAGTTAGATAGCAAATGTTCAGTTTTTCCTATTTGTGTAGGAGAAATCGCTCCGTTTTGTTCATCACGTTTGGCTAAGAAAAAAAAACAGAAAATTCAGTCATTACAACGCCAAACTTTTTTCCAAATTAACTCCGTAATATCGACAGAAACATGGGAAACGTTGTTTAGAATCAATCCTCAAGGTGTTTTTCACATATCTATTCGATGATAAATCATTCGTGGCAGTTGCCTTTCTCCTCTGAACCAAATGGAATAGTGCACGCAGCTGGAGATTGCACAATAATTTTGACGGAGGACACCAAGCGGACACCTGGTAAATGTAGTCTCTTATGGTCAATCTTCCAATGATATGCCTACAAATATGTCACAATGCTGCAGACACCTTGGGGAAATGACAGAAAGTGTAGGCTCATTCCTGGCGCATTCACAGCCATATAAGGAGACATTGGAACACAGCGCATTCAAAATCTGGGGCACTTTCTGCATGAAATTTCATCTTGGTTTCGATTGTAGCATTAGTTCTGTGGCACTCACAGACAATATCTTTGCAGTTTTGGAAACGTCAGAGTGTTTTCTTTCCAAAGCTGTCAGTTATATGCATAGTGGAGCATCTTTTCGTGACAAAATATCTTGTTTAAAACGGGAACGTTTTTTTATCCAAAAATTAAAAGAGCGCCCCCTATATCGAATAAGTTAACTCCTTCACTGTCTCTGCTTCGCTCCCTTCACTCACCTCCAATTCTGCCCTGACCGGCTCTGGTTCCATCCTTGGCTGAGGTCTGACTCCTGACTCTGCCACACTCCCCGTGTGCGATCCCCCCCCCCCCCCCCCAATACATTTTGGGGCTGCCTCTCGGCATTCCTTGCCAGCCGTGCCAACTCCTTGTCGTGTTTCCGCTCAGCCTTAGCTGTTTCCAGTTCCTCCTGTGGATGGCGATACTCCCCAGCCTGTGCCCAGGGTCCCTTGCCTTCCTGTATCTCCTGCCATGTCCATTTCTCCAGATAGCGCTGCTGCTCCTCACCACGCTACTTGGTCCTTTGCTGGTGGTGGGTAGTCCTGTATGGTGAAACACAGACACAGAAAATAACTACCCACAAACACCAGGTGGGAACAGGCTACCTAGAGGTATGGTTCTCAATCTGATACAACGATTGACAGCTGCCTCTGATTGGGAACCATACCATTAGAGACATAAAAAAGGAACTAAGGCCAGGATGTGACAGTTCTTGTATTTGTCAGTGTTTTTTTATAAACCTTGTTTGATTGATATGTATCAAGTCTGGTAAGACTTTGCCATTCTATTGGTGATAAGGTTAGATTTTTATTGTCACAATTTATTAAACCTATGAGTCTATAATCAGCAGGGGACTCCAGATTTTCCTGGTTTAAATATAACTGAAATAACTTTTTGTCACATGGAACTAGGAGTTAACTGAATTGAGTGACATATGTGTTGTCATTTGTGTATATAAGGGGCTACTTTGTCCCAAAATGTTGTATTGAATTCTATGGGAAAGCAATCCATTTCTGGTGCCTTTCTCGGTGCGAATCTTGGCATTTTAAGTGTAGACTCTTACCTGTGTATGGGATGCAGACTGCTCTTGCCACAGAAGACAGAGCTGCCACAGAAGACAGATACCAGCAGCTGTATTCAGGACATTGTTATTGAATGCTGTAGCTATACTTTGCATGTTGTCCATGATGAAAATATGAGTAAATCCAATGGATCTTTCAAATATCCACAGTTGCAGAGAGCAGGATGTACTGTACGATTTTACAGAGAAGCCTTGAGTGACAGAATGTCCCAGCCCCCTCATTATTGCAACCAATAATGGCTAGGCAATATTCTGTATTTTCTCCATGTCTAAACAGCTTTGTGATTTCTCTTTTTGTTTATATTTACAGATGCCATTTATTATTGCACATGAAAATTCCCATTCAAAAAGTTATTTCTGCCCCCAAAAATATGCTTTTTAAATTCAATTGCCTCTGCTTTGAAGTAGGGATTTCCGTCATATGCCCTGCTTTCACATATGCTCATCATGGAATTAGAGATGAGTGTCACGAACTTCAAAATGAGCAGACCAAGGCGCAGCGTGCATTGAGTTCCACATCTTTTTAACCTGTCTGGCCCACCCGGAACGCAACCGCACCCCCTGCCAACAATAAATGCAAATGCGCTACGCCAAATGCTAATAGCACCCGTTAAAACTCAAATGTTCATTAAAATTCACATGCAGGGTAGTCAATTCAAGCTACACTCGTTGTGAATCTAGCCAACGAGTCAGATTTGTAAAATGCTTTTCGGCGAAAGCATGAGTAGCTATTATCTGATAGCAGGCAACACGCCGAAATACCTGAAGGGGACGTAAACAAAGGAATTAGCGTAGCCGGCGCTACACAAAACGCAGAAATAAAATATAAAACATTCATTACCTTTGACGAGATTCTTTGTTGGCACTCCTATATGTCCTATAAACATCCCAATTGGGTCTTTTTTTCGATTAAATCGGTCCTTGTGTACCCAAAATGTCAATTTATGAAGACCGTCAGATCCAGTAAAAAGACATTTTTTAAACGCGACGTTATTTTTTTAAATTAAAAAAGTTGCCTATAAACTTTGACAAAACACTTCAAACTACTTCTGTAATCCAACTTTAGGTATTACTAAATGTTAATAAACGATCAAATTGATCACGGAGCGATCTGTATTCAATCGGCACAAGTTTGTGAAACGTAGTCAACTTTTCCGGTTCCATTGTTTACAGCTGTGGACTTGACAACCGGATGTGGCTATTACTCAGATGACCAACGATTTAGTTGAATCGAAATCACAACACTGGCGACATCGTGTGGAAGCTATAGGAACTGTATACTCAGCATTAAGTATTTTTCCTTCCAATAGACAATACATGGACTGGCGGATTGATTTTTTTCTCCGTCGATTTAGTGACCAGATTTTCTGGCGATTTTGACCACGGAACTCGTTCTGTTATAGTCACAGACACCATTGAACCAGTTCTAGAAACTTCAGAGTGTTTTCTATGCACACATACTAATCATATGCATATACTATATTCCTGGCATGAGAAGCAGGAAGTTGAAATGTTGCGCGATTTTTAACAATGTTGAAAAAAGTAGCCCGATCTCTAAGAGGTTTAATACAATGTGAAACTAGAAACAAAACAACAAAACTTACAAAGAACGTGAAGACGTTGTTCCCAACCACACTAACAACATCACAAAAAGCAGGTGGGAGATAGGGCTTCCTAAATATGATCCCCAATTAGAGGCAATGATTACCAGATGCCTCTAATTGGGAACCATATAAAACCATCAGCATAGAAATACACATTCTAGATCACCCCCCCCTAGTCACACCCTGACCTAAACCACTATAGAGAATCCAAGTGCTCTCTATGGTCAGGGCATGACAATGAGATAATCTGGTGACACTCATAAAAGTAAGTTGTTTTCCATTTGATAAAAAACGCCTTTAGTAGGCTACCCTTACCCTACTATATTGAAAACTGGTGTAATGCGTCTCATGTCTTTCTTATCCTGACAATTTATGTAGTTTTTGTACTTTTTACCCCTTTTTCGTGATATTGAATTGGTAGAATTTACAGTCTTGTCCCATCACTACAACTCCTGTATAGACCCAAGAGAGGCAAAAGCTAAGAGCCATGCATACTCTGAAACACAACCTGACACACCGCTCGCTTAACCCGCAACACACTAATGTGTGGGAGTAAACACTGTACAACTGGTGACCGAATTCAACGTGCATGCGCCTGGCCTGCCACGAGGAGTTGCAAGAGTGTGTAGCAATGCCTTAGACCACTGTAGGGCCTATAGGGCTACCGCCAGCACTTAGATTTACCATTGTGTTAGGTTTGTTAAAACCTGTTAAGACTACCCCCCTACTTTGTGCAATTTCCGCCTGAAGACATACCCAAATCTAACAGCCTGTAGCTCAGGCACAGAACCAAGTATATGCATATTCTTGGTACCATTTGAAAGAAAACACTCTGAAGTTTGTGTAAATGTGAATTGAATGTAGGAGAAAAACACACAATAGATCTGGTTTAGATAAAACTATGGGAAAAAACATTCGTTTTTTCTATTTATTTTTGTATCATCATCTTTCAAATGAACAAGATAAAACAAAAATTCAGATACGACGATGGGGACAATTTTAGTGCAAAAATTAAGAGGGCAACAGTACCTGTGCAAAATTTCAAAATGATAACTTCCAAAATGAGTGTGCTACATAACATTTATTGTGACGTCACCCAGGTGTCCCACACAAGTTACCCAAATGTACCCAAGTGGCCAAATTGGTGAAGTACACATTGTGAAACCAATAACTATATACAAAATACCAAAATGGTATTCTAACACACCCCCACCAAAAAAATTAAAAAAATTGAAAAAAAAAAAAAAAAATTGGGGAAAAAAAAAAATTGGAAAAAAATTTCTAAATTTTTTTTTTTGAAAAACTAAATATATACATACATTTACAAATAAACATGGGTAACTATTTACACACTTTTACACACCCTCAGTCCTCTATCAAATCTATTTACATAGCTCCAGCCTAAAACCCCAAACAGCATGCAATGCAGGTGTAGAAGCACGGTGGCTAAGAAAAACAACCTAGAAAGGCAAAAACCTAGGAAGAAACAAGGCAATGAGGGGTGGAGATCACAGTGTTTTTGTAGTGTGCAACAGGACAGCACCTCAGGAGAAAAAATGTACAGTTTAGGGTTCCATAGCAGCAGGCAGAACAGTTGAAACTGGAACAGCGGCAAGGCCAGGTGGACTGGGGACAGCAAGGAGTCATCATGTCAGGTAGTCCTGAAGCATTGTCCCAGGGGTTCAAGTCCACCGAGAGAAAGAAGGAGAGAAAGAGAGCAGACTTAAATTCACACAAGACACCAGGTAAGACAGGAAAAATACTATATAAATAAATAAATATAACATAATGACCCTAGCTCAGCTAGAATGCAGACTGGTGTACTTAGCTAGACCGCAGACTGGTGTTCTCAGCTAGACCGCAGACTGGTGTTCTCAGCTAGACCGCAGACTGGTGTTCTCAGCTAGACCGCAGACTGGTGTTCTCAGCTAGACCGCAGACCCACTTTGCCATATAACCCCACCAACATTGCCAAAACTCTAGACAATGTTCTGCTGCTGATGCCAGATGCCATAGCAGTCTCTCTCTGATGTAAAGCAGAGGGTCACTGAGCATGTGCTGCATGTGATGGGAGACTTCATCTTGCAAACACAGCAACGCCTCCATGCTGTGCCCTTTTGGCCCTTAGGCACATCCATGCCTGCACAAATATATTTGGGCAGATGAACACTTGTGGCAGGAGCAGAAGGGACAGGGCTTGCTGCAGTGGTGCTGTAGCCAGCAAGCTCCTTGATGAGCTGCTCTCTGAAGTCTTTCTGTGAGAGGTAGGGCTTTCCACAGCTCGTTGCCATTTCCTTGTGTAGGATGAATGCATTAACTACGGCGATGTCGATGAAATGATAGAAGAAGGTCTTGTACCATTTCATTGTCTTGTGGAGAACATTGTAGTAGCCAATTAGCGCGTCATCAACCTTTGGGTCACTGATGTGAAGCGCCTGTGAAATCATCAGAAACTTCTTGCAGGACATAACAGTCATGGGGAAAGGCAATTTGTACAGAGCTGATGTTTTCCAGTAGTCCTTCAGGCTTTTCAGCTTCACCAGCCCCATGTAGATGACCAGAGAAAGGTAGCAGAAAAACTCTGACATGGATATGGGCTTCCATGCTACCTTTTTGCCCGCTTGTTTCTTCTTCCCATTCTTATTAGTGTTGGACACGAGCGAACCTACAACAGATGTGGTAAAATACAGTTGGAAAAGCTGAAGGGGGGTGTAATTGGAGGTCGGTTTCACCTGAGGCCCTGGCTTCCTTATCGGCCTAAAAGTTGGTTGTGGTGGCTCCACATCATCTTCTAGGACGGTGTGCCAACGCCCTTCTGTCCCTCTGTTAGTGGGTGGCACACTTCCCCTTCACACCTCTAGATGACCCGGGAGGTGTGGAGCCAGAGACAGCAGGGGTACAGGATGAACCAGCTTCAGAGGGGGGTGGACACCTTGGCACTGGGGGCTCCCAGTCGGAGTCAGTGCCACTGTGAAAGATAATGTTCAGTTAGAATAGTTTCACATATGAGCCCTGTATCAACAGCTATAATAAACACACATATAGAGTACAGGGAGTAGCCCTGTATCAACAGCTATAATAAACATACATATAGAGTACAGGGAACATAAAGTGCTGTTCCATATCACTTTGGCAATTGACGTGGGCCTGCCTCAAAATAGGCTATTTGGGTAGACCATGCGTTCCCAAAGAAACAGGCCCTCACTCACAATGGCTAGCTAACGTGTACTTTAGCCATTGTATTACATCGCTATATATTCCTAATAAAAAATGTAAAAACAGCTATAATAAACATGTATAAAAAGTGCTGTTCCACATCAATTGCAAAAGTGAAATGGGCCTGCCTCAAAATAGGCTATTTGGGTAGACCATGCGTTCCCAAAGAAACAGGCCCTCACTCACAATGGCTAGCTAACGTATACTTTAGCCATTTTATTACATCGCTATATATTCCTAATAAAATGTAAAAACAGCTATAATAAACATGTATAAAAAGTGCTGTTCCACATCAATTGCAAAAGTGAAATGGGCCTGCCTCAAAATAGGCTATTTGGGTAGACCATGCCTTCCCAAAGAAACAGGCCCTCACTCACAATGGCTAGCTAACGTGTACTTTAGCCATTTTATTACATCGCTATATATTCCTAATAAAATGTAAAAACAGCTATAATAAATATGTATAAAAAGTGCTGTTCCACATCAATTGCAAAAGTGAAATGGGCCTGCCTCAAAATAGGCTATTAGGCTACCATGCGTTCTCAAAGAAATAGGCCCTCACTCACAATGGCTAGCTAACGTGTACTTTAGCCATTTTTGCAAATAAAATGTAAAAACAATCACTAATAATATTTTATATAAAAGTCAAACAACGGCATTAGCATGAGAGCAACTTACCAGTCCAAAACGATGTCCTCTCCGTTCAAAAAAAAGTCCTCAGTTTCAGAATCGAAGCTATGGGAGCTGATGGAGTCTTCAATCTCTGCCAAATCTGTCTCACTATCCCGGTCAATCTCTTCCAAAATCATTTCTACATTCGTGTATCTAGTCTTAGAGGTAACTTTCTTTGACTTATTTGCCATTTTATTCGCGAAATAAACAGTTGAAGTAGAAAATTACTGAAAAACGTCTGTGCGTAATTAGAATCACTCCTTCACGGTTCAATTGGCAATGGCGAAAGAACGATCTTTACGCCTGCATCCAGTGTATAGGTTTGTCTTACAACAATGAATCATGGGATATTTCCAGTTACATCTGCTCATTGGCTATCTACCCAGCTAGATTTCAAGAAGATCAGTGGTCATTGGGTTAAAATAGAGTCAATCAACGAGACAGTGGTCATATAATTGCTGCGCAATGGGCTCCTCGCGTGTTGTCTTCCAATCGGTATTACCATATCAATAGGTCCCGCAAAATGGCCCATCAGGGTTCATTGTCTTCCCTAACAAAGAGTTGATTGCAAGTAAACCAAACATGACTGGATAGAGAGGGAAAAGACGAGTCTCTTTACGTTGGACGTTACTTTGAAAATTGTATGACAGGAAATTCAACGCGATAAGCGGTCACAAAATGTTTCGTGTTAGGCTATAAAAAATGGATTTAACCGAACAAACGACCATTCATTGTGTAACAATGAGCCTTGGGATTGCAACCAGAGCAAGATTTTCAAAGGTAAGCGATTTATTTCAATACAATCTGTGACTTTGTTATGCAAGTGCTGGTTGAATAAGTAGTTTGATATGGGGGTCTATGCTCAGATAATCGCATCTTATTCTTTTGCAATACATTATTTTTTAAATATGACAACGCAGGTGGATTAGCAAGATTCTAGGCTTTTGAAGCATGTGAGACACTTGTATTTTCATGAATGTTTAATATGACTATTTGTGGCGAACACCGTATGTTGTTGAATTCAATCCCGTATCCGGGATCGGTAGTTAAGAGAGGTTAAAAACTTCTTAGGGCTGAAAAAAACGTTAACGGGATCGATATGACAACAGCCAGTGAAGGTGCATGGCGGCAAATTCAAAACAACAGAAATCTCACAATTAAAATTCCTTAAACATACATGTATCTTATACTATTTAAAGGTAATATTGTTGTTAATCCGACACAGTGTCCGATTTCAAATAGGTTTTACAGCGAAATTGTACAAACGATTATGTTAGGTCAGAGTCAAGTCACAAAAACACACACAGCCATTTTTCCAGACAAAGAGTGGAGTCACAAAAAGCAAAAATGGAGATAGAATTAATCACTAACCTTTGATGATCTTCATCAGATGACACTCATAGGACTTCATGTTACACAATACATGTTTTGTTCAGTAAAGTTCATATACAAAAAATCTCAGTATACACTTGGCGCGTTAGGTTCAGTCGTTCCAAAAACATCCGGTTAATTTGCAGAAAGCCACATCTATTTACAGAAATATTCATCATAAATGTTGATGAAAATACAAGTGGTATACATGGAATTAAAGATATACTTCTCCTTAATGCAACCGCTGTGTCAGATTTCAAAAAATCTTTACGGAAAAAGCAAACCATGCTATAATCTGAGAACGGTGCTCAGAGAACAAATACAAATAACCGCCATGTTGGAGTCAACAGAGGTCAGAAATAACATTATAATATTCACTTTTCTTTGATGATCTTCATAAGAAAGCACTCCCAGGAATCCCAGTTCCACAATCAATGTTTGATTTGTTCGTTAATGTCCATCATTTATGTCCAAATAGCTACTTTTGTTAGCGCGTTTGGTAAACAAATCAAAACTCATGAAGAGTGTTCACTAGTTGAAAATGAAATGTCAAATGATGTATGGAATCAATCTTTAGGTTGTTTTTAACAAATTTCAATAATATTCCAACCGGAGAATTCCTTTGTTCTTTAGGAAAGCAAAGGAATGGGAGATACCTCATGTTAAATGCGCGTGACCAGAGCGTGACTGCTGCCAGACCTCTGACTCATTCAGCTCTCATTCGGCCCCACTTCACATTAGAAGCATCAAACAAGTTTCTAAAGACGGTTGACATCTAGTGCAGATGACCAATATCCCACTGTATTTTCGATAGGGGCAGAGTTGAAATTCGACCAACCTCAGATGTCCCACTTCCTGGTTGGATTTTTTTCTCAGGTTTTTGCCTGCTATATGAGTTCTGTTTTACTCACAGACATCTTTCAAACAGTTTTATAAATGTGAGTGTTTTCTATCAAATATACTAATGATATGCATATATTAGCACCTGGGACTCCAGCACCTCAGCAGGCAGTTCACTCTGGGCACCTCTGGACACCTTATTCATCCAAGCTACTCAATACTGTCCACCAACCATAAGAGGTTCAAATAGAGCCCTGTATAAAATAAATAATACAAAAACGGAGCAATATTGTATGCAATTTCATGGAGGGTAAAATGTGTTTTCTCAAAAGATAAGTGGTAGGAGTAGCCTAGTGGTTAGAGCGTTGGACTAGTAACCAGAAGGTTGCAAGTTCAAACCCCCGAGCTGACAAGGTACAAAGTTGTCATTCTGCCCCTGAACAAGCAGTTAACCCACTGTTCCCAGGCCGTCATTGAAAATAAGAATTTGTTCTTAACTGACTTTTCTGTAATCTTCTGTATGTAAGAGAATTCACCCCCGTAGTGGACAAAAATGAATGGCAAATTATTGGCATAGGACAAACCATGTACACATTGGCCAATACCACCCAAAGCGGCGTTGATTCATGCAAAGTTTACTTCAATTGCCATATGGCTATTGCCAGTTGTAACACTTCAAAAATCCAACAGGTGGCGATTGCGCTCCACCATGGTTTTTCATAATGATATTGGACTACAAGTCAACATCCAAAAGCCAAATTTTGAAAAAATGAATTTTTTGAAAAAAACGTATCACCCCTTAAAAAAGTGCTTTCTGGACCGTTTTTCGAAATTCTTTCGCTTTTTTTGACAATTACACATGTATAAGAACTGTATGAAAATACTTTTGTCCAATTTTATTATCATAATTTTTTTAAATTTTTTACTTGCGCATTATTGCATATGTTTTGTCCATCTGCAATATGATTTCATAGGAAGTCAGAAGTCAAAAGTCAAAAATTATTAAATTTCATAAAAAAATTCACACACCCCTAAAAAAGTGCTTTCTGGACCGTTTTTCGAAATTTTTTGCATTTTGTGTCAGTTACACACGTATAAGAACTGTATCAACATACTTTAGTCATATTTTATTATCATAATTTTTTTTTTTTTTTTTACTTGCACATATTGCATGTGTTTTCTCCATCTGCAATATGATTTCATAGGAAGTCAGAAGTCAAAAGTCAAAAATTATTAAATTTCATAAAAAACTTCACACACCCCTAAAAAAGTGCTTTCTGGACCGTTTTTCGAAATTTTTTCGAATTTTGTGTCAGTTACACACGTATAAGAACTGTATCAACATACTTTAGTCATATTTTATTATCATAATTTTTTTTTTTTTTTACTTGCGCATTACTGCATGTGTTTTGTCCATCTGCAATATGATTTCATAGGAAGTCAGAAGTCAAAAGTCAAAAATTATTAAATTTCATAAAAAACTTCACACACCCCTAAAAAAGTGCTTTCTGGACCGTTTTTCGAAAAATTTTCGAATTTTGTGTCAGTTACACAAGTATAAGAACTGTATCAACATACTTTAGTCATATTTTATTATCATAATGTTTTTTTTTTTGCTTGTGCATAAGGCATATGTTTTGTGGGGGCCAAATGTCATAAGAAATTTGACATGCTCAAAAATCCTTCAGAAATGCAAAATTGACTGGCCTGATGAACTCGGGATGGCCGGGCAGTGATTGTTGTTCCTTTCAATCACTCGTGGTGTTGATTTCATCATGTCCATTTGTTTATGTTTTCTCACTTTTGCAAAGTCACTGTGCATTTGCCATATGGTTAACTGGGCATTCACCATCACCAATTTGTCATGCCATAAAAATCATGCAGGAATGCCAAATTGACTGGCCCGATGAACTCGGGATGGCTTGGCAGTGATTCTGGTACCTCTCCATCACTCGTTAGGGTTGATTCCAGAATGTCCATTTGGTGATTTTTCTCACTCTTTCAAAGTCACTGTGCATTTGCCATATGGTTAACTGGGCAGTCACCATCACCAATTTGTCATGACATAAAAATCATGCAGGAATGCCAAATTGACTGGCCCGATGAACTCGGGATGGCTGGGCAGTGATTCTGGAACCTCTCCATCGCTCGTTTGGCTTGATTTCAGAATGTCGCTTTTGGTGATGGTACCTCACTGTTAAAACATATTGCAAATGTTTTCTCACTTTTGCAAAGTCACTGAAAATTTGTGCAGGAATGCCAAATTGACTGGCCCGATGAACTCGGGATGGCTTGGCAGTGATTCTGGTACCTCTCCATCACTCGTTAGGGTTGATTCCAGAATGTCCATTTGGTGATTTTCTCACTCTTTCAAAGTCACTGTGCATTTGCCATATGGTTAACTGGGCAGTCACCATTACCAATTTGTCATGCTATAAAAATCATGCAGGAATGCCAAATTGACTGGCCCGATGACCTCGGGATGGCTGGGCAGTGATACTGGTACCTCTCCATCGTTCGTTAGGGTTGATTTCAGAATGTCGCTTTTGGTGATGGTACCTCACCGCTTAAACATATTGCTAATGGACAAGAGTCACCTGCAAGTCACCGTCCATCAGTCAATTTGATATCATTCAAAGCTAACTATTGGAGGCACTGTCAGTCTCTACGCACCCCAATGATACGTCCCTCCATCCATGTTGTGTATCTGTGTGATTTAGTTTTCCTTTGAATTTTTATGGGAAAAATGACTGATTTACAGTTCATGGGGGTTGCCTAATCATATATATGAAGTTTTGGAAAGATCTGATTTTTTTAACCCCTCCAAACAGCCCATGAGACACCAATTATGGCACTTCCGGTTGGCACAGGAAGCTGTAACTCAACATACATCCTCATTGGGGTATTCCATTAGAGAATCCTGAGTTTTAAGTCTTTACCATTAAAACTGACTGATTTACACAGGGTTGAATGCACTATGTCTATCAAACTGCAGGCAGGTTATGGGTATACACTTTTAGGGCGATTTGAACCACTTCCGGTTGGTCCAGGAAGCTTAGAATCGACACAGGTAGACCTTATAGTGGCCTGATGGACTGGTACCAAAGACAGGTTCATACAGCATTCATAACCCATATAGACTCCAGGTTGTATTTAGTGGAGCAGCCAATGTATTCCTATGGGGAGAGAAGTCAATGAACACAGTTTTTATGTAAACACATTCTTTTGACTGTGAAGGGTTAATGTCACACGGTCAAGGATAGGCTTGGACAGATCAGGAGGACCTTAGGAACAGTCCTGTGGTTGAATTGTCTTTCTAAACCTAACGGTTCCGCCGCTGTCACCCAAAATCAAATGACGTACTGGTGCAGGCTTCATATTGGGCCTATTTTTCTCATGGTCGCTGCGCTCAGACCGAGCGAGCTACGGTCAAGCGGGCGCCTCGTTGGACTCGGCACAGTCTGGACTCTATGGTGATGCCATTGTTTGTGTTGATTTCAGAATGTCCATTTGGTCATGTTTTCTCACTTTTGCAAAGTCACTGTGCATTTGCCATATGGTTAACTGGGCAGTCACAATCACCAATTTGTCATGCCATAAAAATCATGCAGGAATGCCAAATTGACTGGCCCGATGACATAGGGATGGCTGGGCAGTGATTTTGGTACCTCTCCATCGCTCGTTTGGGTTGATTTCAGAATGTCGCTTTTGGTGATGGTACCTCACCGCTTAAACATATTGCAAATGTTCCTTACTTTTGCAAAGTCACTAAAAATTCTTGCAGGAATGCCAAATTGACTGGCCCGATGACCTCGGGATGGCTGGGCAGTGATACTGGTACCTCTCCATCGCTCGTTTGGGTTGATTTCAGAATGTCGCTTTTGGTGATGGTACCTCACTGTTAAAACATATTGCAAATGTTGTCTCACTTTTGCAAAGTCACTGTGCATTTGCCATATGGTTAACTGGGCAGTCACCATTACCAATTTGTCATGCTATAAAAATCATGCAGGAATGCCAAATTGACTGGCCCGATGAAGTCGGGATGGCTTGGCAGTGATTCTGGTACCTCTCCATCGCTCGTTAGGGTTGATTCCAGAATGTCCATTTGGTGATTTTTCTCACTCTTTCAAAGTCACTGTGCATTTGCCATATGGTTAACTGGGCATTCACCATCACCAATTTGTCATGCCATAAAAATCATGCAGGAATGCCAAATTGACTGGCCCGATGACATAGGGATGTCTGGGCAGTGATACTGGTACCTCTCCATCGCTCGTTTGGGTTGATTTCAGAATGTCGCTTTTGGTGATGGTACCTCACCGCTTAAACATATTGCAAATGTTCCTTACTTTTGCAAAGTCACTGAAAATTCGTGCAGGAATGCCAAATTGACTGGCCCGATGAACTCGGGATGGCTGGGCAGTGATTCTGGTACCTCTCCATCACTCGTTAGGGTTGATTCCAGAATGTCCATTTGGTGATTTTTCTCACTCTTTCAAAGTCACTGTGCATTTGCCATATGGTTAACTGGGCAGTCACCATCACCAATTTGTCATGCTATAAAAATCATGCAGGAATGCCAAATTGACTGGCCCGATGACCTCGGGATGGCTGGGCAGTGATTTTGGTACCTCTCCATCGCTCGTTTGAGTTGATTTCAGAATGTCACTTTTGGTGATGGTAGCTCACTGTTAAAACATATTGCAAATGTTCCTTACTTTTGCAAAGTCACTGAAAATTTGTGCAGGAATGCCAAATTGACTGGCCCGATGAACTCGGGATGGCTCGGCAGTGATTCTGGTACCTCTCCATCGCTCGTTTTAGTTGATTTCAGAATGTCGCTTTTGGTGATGGTACCTCACTGTTAAAACATATTGCAAATGTTCCTTACTTTTGCAAAGTCACTGAAAATTTGTGCAGGAATGCCAAATTGACTGGCCCGATGAACTCGGGATGGCTCGGCAGTGATTCTGGTACCTCTCCATCGCTCATTAGGGTTGATTTCAGAATGTCCATTTGGTAATGTTTTCTCACTCTTTCAAAGTCACTGTGCATTTGCCATATGGTTAACTGGGCATTCACCATCACCAATTTGTCATGCCATAAAAATCATGCAGGAATGCCAAATTGACTGGCCCGATGACATAGGGATGGCTGGGCAGTGATACTGGTACCTCTCCATCGCTCGTTTGGGTTGATTTCAGAATGTCGCTTTTGGTGATGGTACCTCACCGCTTAAACATATTGCAAATGTTCCTTACTTTTGCAAAGTCACTGAAAATTCGTGCAGGAATGCCAAATTGACTGGCCCGATGAACTCGGGATGGCTGGGCAGTGATTCTGGTACCTCTCCATCACTCGTTAGGGTTGATTCCAGAATGTCCATTTGGTGATTTTTCTCACTCTTTCAAAGTCACTGTGCATTTGCCATATGGTTAACTGGGCAGTCACCATCACCAATTTGTCATGCTATAAAAATCATGCAGGAATGCCAAATTGACTGGCCCGATGACCTCGGGATGGCTGGGCAGTGATTTTGGTACCTCTCCATCGCTCGTTTGAGTTGATTTCAGAATGTCACTTTTGGTGATGGTACCTCACTGTTAAAACATATTGCAAATGTTCCTTACTTTTGCAAAGTCACTGAAAATTTGTGCAGGAATGCCAAATTGACTGGCCCGATGAACTCGGGATGGCTGGGGAGTGATACTGGTACCTCTCCATCGCTCGTTTGGGTTGATTTCAGAATGTCGCTTTTGGTGATGGTACCTCACCGCTTAAACATATTGCTAATGGACAAGAGTCACCTGCAAGTCACCGTCCATCAGTCAATTTGATATCATTCTGACACCAAACTGATACAAACTGACACCAAACCCACTTTTCCCAACTCATTTAGGAGCCAAGTATAACATACTTCAGAGCTGGCCCAAAATTCACAAGGCCTTCGGTACAAAACATTAAAAAACCATAAAACACATAGTTACTTTCTAGCTGCGGGGCCAGTTCGGACATTATGTATAGTCCTATGTGAGGCGACCCCGAATCCCGAGTTTCGGCTCGATAGGTCATTTGGTGTCCGAGTAAAAGCCTAATTGGTGCTGAAAATCCACTTTTTTCCATGCCTTGCTACGGGGTCCTTGAATGAGCTATCGGACCGAGATGTTGGGTTCTGTCTCTATGGGCCGAGACGGTCACAATGCACCTAGTCTTGTGTCTCTGGGACATTTCTAAATGTCGCCATTTTCGTAATGGTCAAAATGAATTGAAGTCATTGCAAATGTTCGACGCTGTTTCTCGGTCCGAGAACCTCCTAGAGCGCCGTAACTCACCACGCACTATCTACCTGAGGTCTAGAACAGGATTCTAAAGTTTCGGAACTCTAGGTCTGACGGTTCTTTTTAGCTCGAACAAAGCTAACTATTGGAGGCACTGTCAGTCTCTACACACCCCAATACGTCCCTCCATCCAAGTTGTGTATCTGTGTGATTTATTTTTCCTTTGAATTTTTATGGGAAAAATGACTGATTTACAGTTCATGGGGGTTGTCTAATCACACATATGAAGTTTTGGACAGATCTGATTTTTTTAACCCTTCCAAACAGCTCCTGAGACACCAATTATGGCACTTCCGGTTGGCACAGGAAGCTATAAATACACACATGTCTTGACTGACATAGAAACCTAGGGAATCCTGAGTTTTAAGTCTTTAAGTTGAGAATTGACTGATCTACACAGGGTTGAATAATGCAGAGGCCTTGTCACCTTTCGAGGTGATGTACATCCAAATACCTTTTGGGTCAATTTAACCACTTCCGGTTGCTCCAGGAAGCTTAGAATCGACACAGGTAGACCTCATAGTGGTCTGATGGAATGTCATAGAAGACAGGTTCATACAGCATTCATAACCCATATAGACTCCAGGTTGTATTTAGGGGAGCAGGCAATGTATTCCTATGGGGAGAGAAGTCAATGCACACAGTTTTTTTGTAAACACCTTCTTTTAACTGTGAAAGGTTAATGCCACACAGTCAAGGTTAGGCTTGCACAGATCGGGAGGACCTTAGGAACAGTCCTGTGTTTGAATTGTCCTTCTAAACCTAACGGTTCGACGCTGTCACCCAAAATCCAATGACATTGTGGTGCAGGCATCATTGTGGGCCTATTTTTCTCATGGTCGCTGCGCTCAGACCGAGCGAGCTACGGTCAAGCGGGGCACCTCGTTGGACTCGGCACGGCCTTGGGATTATGTTTATGCCATTGCCTGCTCTCTGTGTCTTTAAACACCACGCTTTGTCACTCCATCCTTGCTGTGTGTGTGTATGAGAGCTTTTCTTTGACATCTGTTGGGAAAAATGACTGATTTACAGTTCATGGGGGTTGTCTAATCACACAGATGAAGTTTTGGACAGATCTGATTTTTTTAACCCTTCCAAACAGCTCCTGAGACACCAATTATGGCACTTCCGGTTGGCACAGGAAGCTATAAATACACACATGTCTTGACTGACATAGAAACCTAGGGAATCCTGAGTTTTAAGTCTTTAAGTTGAGAATTGACTGATCTACACAGGGTTGAATAATGCAGAGGCCTTGTCACCTTTCGAGGTGATGTACATCCAAATACCTTTTGGGTCAATTTAACCACTTCCGGTTGCTCCAGGAAGCTTAGAATCGACACAGGTAGACCTCATAGTGGTCTGATGGAATGTCATAGAAGACAGGTTCATACAGCATTCATAACCCATATAGACTCCAGGTTGTATTTAGGGGAGTAGGCAATGTATTCCTATGGGGAGAGAAGTCAATGCACACTGTTTTTTTGTAAACACCTTCTTTTAACTGTGAAAGGTTAATGCCACACAGTCAAGGTTAGGCTTGCACAGATCGGGAGGACCTTAGGAACAGTCCTGTGTTTGAATTGTCCTTCTAAACCTAACGGTTCGACGCTGTCACCCAAAATCCAATGACATTGTGGTGCAGGCATCATTGTGGGCCTATTTTTCTCATGGTCGCTGCGCTCAGACCGAGCGAGCTACGGTCAAGCGGGGCACCTCGTTGGACTCGGCACGGCCTTGGGATTATGTTTATGCCATTGCCTGCTCTCTGTGTCTTTAAACACCACGCTTTGTCACTCCATCCTTGCTGTGTGTGTGTATGAGAGCTTTTCTTTGACATCTGTTGGGAAAAATGACTGATTTACAGTTCATGGGGGTTGTCTAATCACACAGATGAAGTTTTGGACAGATCTGATTTTTTAACCCTTCCAAACAGCTCCTGAGACACCAATTATGGCACTTCCGGTTGGCACAGGAAGCTATAAATACACACATGTCTTGACTGACATAGAAACCTAGGGAATCCTGAGTTTTAAGTCTTTAAGTTGAGAATTGACTGATCTACACAGGGTTGAATAATGCAGAGGCCTTGTCACCTTTCGAGGTGATGTACATCCAAATACCTTTTGGGTCAATTTAACCACTTCCGGTTGCTCCAGGAAGCTTAGAATCGACACAGGTAGACCTCATAGTGGTCTGATGGAATGTCATAGAAGACAGGTTCATACAGCATTCATAACCCATATAGACTCCAGGTTGTATTTAGGGGAGTAGGCAATGTATTCCTATGGGGAGAGAAGTCAATGCACACTGTTTTTTTGTAAACACCTTCTTTTAACTGTGAAAGGTTAATGCCACACAGTCAAGGTTAGGCTTGCACAGATCGGGAGGACCTTAGGAACAGTCCTGTGTTTGAATTGTCCTTCTAAACCTAACGGTTCCGCCGCTGTCACCCAAAATCCAATGACATTGTGGTGCAGGCATCATTGTGGGCCTATTTTTCTCATGGTCGCTGCGCTCAGACCGAGCGAGCTACGGTCAAGCGGGGCACCTCGTTGGACTCGGCACGACCTTGGGATTATGTTTATGCCATTGCCTGCTCTCTGTGTCTTTAAACACCACGCTTTGTCACTCCATCCTTGCTGTGTGTGTGTGTGAGAGCTTTTCTTTGACATCTGTTGGGAAAAATGACTGATTTACAGTTCATGGGGGTTGTCTAATCACACAGATGAAGTTTTGGACAGATCTGATTTTTTTAACCCTTCCAAACAGCCCCTGAGACACCAATTATGGCACTTCCGGTTGGCACAGGAAGCTATAAATAAACTCATATCCTCATTGGGGTATGCCTTTACAGAATCCTGAGTTTTAAGTCTTTACATTAAGAACTGAGTTATTTACGGAGGGTTTAGTGAGTGTGTGTTATTTCAGAAAATCATAGAAAATCACAGAAATGTCGCAGAGCTCCGCAGCACATTTTAAAAATACTCGTATGAACACCCTGCAACTGGATCTGTAACCGTTGAAAAAAAAACACCTATATCTGAACATCACGATCTGGTCATCGTACGATTTCTCTTAAATGACGATAGATAAATAGCTGATTTTTTTTTATTGACACCGGAGGCTCCTTGACTTTGACGTGAAGTGAAAAAATCTTTTCTCTATTTTCATTTTGGACCTTTAATCCCAGAAATATGGCCATAACTCAAAAACCGTTGAGGCCTAGACGCCATCTTGTTCGGGGCCATCTTCCCATAATGCCAAACCTACGCTCACCAAGTTTCGGCTTCGAAATATTTTCAGTTTTCGAGATATGGCACGTCGTGATTCGGGATGTTTTGTCCAATAGCAATATGATTGCTTATGCCCTCTTGTGGGATATTCCGGCATAGCGCAAAAATGGGCCAAAATTTGTTTATTTTATTAAACGAAAACCGAATGTCCGACAAAGTTCATTTGATGACTTCCCGGTAGGTCTGGCCCTGCCGCTCGGCCCGACGCCGTCCCCGAATTTTTAAAATGTTTTCGGACGTCTAGTAAGGGACCGTACAGTTCCAATAGGGACTTTCTCACTAACCATACGGTGATTGTCAAAATGTTCCCTTAAGGTATGGACCGATCCTTGATATCCTTCGTTTGTGTTTATGGACAGTCCTTTTCAGTTCAAAACACATGTTTTCAAAGGGTTTCAACTCTGGGGGCTGAAATGACCATTGCAAAATGTTGATTTTGTGGTGAATTAACCATTTCTTTGTGGATTTTGATATGTGCTGGGGGTTATTGTCATACAATATAGATCAGTATTCCTGTTATTTATCCAGTTGCGACGAGCAAACCCGTATCCGGGAGCGTAATCATAGCCTCAAATGCATTAGCATAACGCAACGGACATAAATTAACTTCTTGTCCCCTCACTGCAACTCCCACATGCCATATATGGTCCCTTACAGCCATTCTTCAAGGGAAATGCCTAAAAAGACGTCACAATGCTGTAGACACCTTGGGGAAAACGTGGAAAACGTAAGCTCATTCGTAGCTCATTCACAGCCATATAAGGAGTCATTGGCATGAGGCGGTTTCAAAAAATGCGGCACTTCCTGGTTGGATTTTTATCTGGGTTTCGCCTGTAACATCAGTTCTGTGGCACTCACAGACAATATCTTTGCAGTTTTGGAAACGTCAGTGTCTTCTTTCCAAAGCTGTCAATTATATGCATAGTCGAGCATGTTTTCGTGACAAAATATCTTGTGTAAAACGGGAACGTTTTTCATCCAAAAATTAAAATAGCGCCCCTAAATCCAACTGGTTATTTTATACAGTCTTTTTTGCTCATATTTATCAATGGTGCTAATTATTCTGCACCTGACTGTACCTGTGTACAGAGGCATCTCTAGCATTTTGGGGGCCCTAATCAAGATTTGGTTGACCTGCAATTCTACAAATTTATATTTGCAGTTTTAAAACTGATTTCATGCTATTGTAAAATTGTTTAAAAAAATTGCAGTTCAAGAAAGAAGTGATAACTGGCTGACTTTTTGTCATCTCTAAGGTACGTTAAATCAATGTATCAAGCAGATGATACGTATTATTTGCTATTTTGAAACGTAGAAATGTTTTAAATTACATAGTGGGGATGTAAAAGAACGTTCATTTGGCTGTAATGATTGACGCATTAGCTCATCACTTTGATATAGCAACGGGTTTTCTCTCCATTACAAAGTTGGTTAGCACGTTAACAAGTTAGCTGAGGTGAACACTGATCGGAGTCACATCCTTAGTCAGGATGGGTTTCACCTGTGCTGGCCCAGCTGGTATATAAGATCCGCTGGCCCAGTGCATCAAGTGGGAAAATAGCTGTTGGGAGAGCTACTAGTTACGTTAGTGGTTCCACTTTAGGTAGCCAACAAAGCCTGAATCTAGTGTTCTCCCCTGTTTGGTCCGTATTCTTTATAAGTCTTCTTGTGGGATATTTTCTTTTAGTTTGTCTTATCTGAGGCATATCTAGTGGACATCCAGGCTGGGTGTCTTTTAGGTCCATTTCTAGTTGCTTTGCCAACATTCAGTGGACTTCCCCATGGGTGTCTTTCAGAACCCATTTGAAACCCCTTCTGTTTTGATTGAACTACCAATTGGTAGTTAACTTCTTGTCCCCTCACTGCAACTCCCACACAGACTCAGGAGAGACCTTCCGAAACACAACCCAGGAAAGCTACACTGCTGCTTGACACAATGTACGTTTAACCTGGAAGTCAGCTGCACCAATGTGTCGGAGGAAACACCATACACCTGGTGACCATGTTAGAGTGCACTGCACCTGGCCGCCCACCACAGGAGTCGCTATTGAGTGATGGGACAAGAGCATCCCTGCCGGCCAAACCCTCCCCTAACACGGACGATGCTGGGCCAATTGTTGTGCCACCCCATGAGTTTACTGGTCGCGTCTGGCTGCGACAGAGCCTGGACTAGAACCCAGGATCTCAGGTGGCACAACTAAGACTGTGATGCAGTGCCTTAGATCTCTGTGCCACTCGGAGGCCGGTATGAACATTTATTGACAGGTTCTTGTGTTGCATGCATATGAGTTAGTCCTGTGGATGTATGGAGTTGACACTAGAGGATTTAAATGTATTCTCATTTTCTCATTTAGTCTGTGTATCTATGATGAAAATTACAGGCCTCTCTCATCTTTTTAAGTGGGAGAACTTGCACAATTGGTGGCTGACTAAATACTTTTTTGCCCCACTGTATCATCAATTTCAAACGCCATCAAGCAGGTACAATTTACTTATAAAGCATTTGTATTTCCTTAGTCCTCCCTCATCCTTTCAACAATGGGCTTTCATGTTAGCTTGGAAGACTTGGCGGAGTCATCAGCATTATATCATGTACTCCCTGTGTCAGCAGTGATATAAATTGTGCGGCTAAAGAATTATGTTGTTGCCAGCAAAACTGCAAAGCACATCATCAGTGTTTGATCATCCCAAAACCCCTTGTGATGTGCTGTGAAGCATGCAAAGAATTTTAAGAGGTTTACCAAAAAAAAAGAAAAGTTGTTGGACAGTTAGAAGAGAATCGATGACTAGGGCAACAATCTGATTTATGCCATGTCGACTATGATGGACATTTGCCAACAGACTGAAATGGCTGCTTTGGAACTCACTAGATGTAGAGGTCAGGGTATGGGTATTTATTTGGACATGCAGGAAGGGACAAGTTTATAGACTACAAAGATTATTTTAACGAGTCAGCAGATCAATTATTAAGGTATTTTTAAATCACTGACTCACTGGAGCCTTACCATTATAGTATTGTGGTTCCATCGCTTGATTCATCTGTATATGCCAGCATTTTATAAATGAAATGGCAAATTACATGTGAATCCCTTTATCAGATAGTAATTGATTGAATTTATATAGCAGTTTTCTACCAACTGAAGTACTCAAAGCACTTTACATAGTAGGTGGAACCTCACCTTATCCACCACAAATGTGAATCACGGCAACCATTATTTGTGCCAGAACACTCAGGGCAATGCCCCCTTTACTGCACTGGGATCTCCTTAGACCAGAGGGAAGAGAGACTGGCCCTCCAACACCACTTCCAGCAGCATCTGGTCTCCCATCCCAGGACCGACCCTGCTTAGCTTCAGAGGCAAACCAGCAGTGGGAGGCACGGTGATATGCTGCTTGATTTAATGGTCTGTTTAATGTTGATTTATAAGAAAAACAAGAAAAGGGGTCATAAATGATATTGTTTGATGTAATATAGTGTCTCATTAATACAGTATACGATGTAGAGCACGTCAAACTATTAAAGTCTAGCACGTTTGGATTTCTGGTACAGTTTAAACTCTACATAAACTCAGACCAATGGGTTTCCTCAGTCTGTCTTTTTATCTTGCAATTACAACATATTATTGTGTCGCCTGGATTATTGTAATGTTACACATTTATTCCCGTTAACACAAAGCACAGTAAATCAAATTTGATCAGTCCGATTCATTTCTTACTTAAGGTTTAGAATGGACAGTGTGAGCCCTCCCTTTAAAATGCTCTTCTTAAAGCATTATTGTGATTGAATGGAGAGAGAAGTGCTGGTAAGCAGTAGCAGACCTAGACTCTCTGCTCAGCTCTGTCATGTTCTCTCATATCCCACCACCATGGAGCCTACATGACAGGGACATATATTTAGCACAGAACAAGATCATGGATTGCCCTGTGCCCTCCACCACCTTTATATCACTCTGAAGCGGGTGAGGTGTCATCCCGTAAAGGCACTGAGGTATTTTCTAGCACCGAGTACATCAGATTGCTTTACAAGCGCGCTCTCTGGCAGCTGCATATATAAACCTCTGTCATTCAGGGTGGGATATGTATTCAGGTCTGTGTGCTTTGGCCACTTACACAACTTTTATGCTGTGATTATTTTTTGGTGGAGTGTGCAACCCCACAAATGCAGTCAATCATTCTAACAAACACACATCTCTTACTCAATCAAATATTTATTCACAACATAACCCATCATAATGCCTTTCAGTATAACTAAAGTATGGCTGCCTCTCCCATCCACCCCCACATCCCCCTCCCCACTTTCCCCTCCCCCTTCCTCTCCTTCCCCCTCCTCCTTCCTCTCCTTCCCCCTCCTCCTTCTCCACTTTAGGAAGGCATCAAATCCAAAGTGCTGCCTGCTCCTCCTTGGCTTGCTCTGGGTCGCTGGAGCCAATTTGAACTCCTTTCCTCATTCTTCTCTTGTTCTTTTCTCTTCCTCCATGTGCAGTTTAAATGTTTCCCTTCCTGACCTCATTCCTTTTATAGAGCCCTAATCACTGGCTGCTATCTTTATACTGGGATGCCTTACTGTACAGTAATACAGCTTGCTATGGGATATGGGTTCTTGGCTTATATCTTTACGCTGGGATGCCTTAAAGTACAGTAATACAGCTTGCTGTGGGATATGGGTTCTGGACCTGAAAATGGGCTATTTGAGCTATCTTTGCCATCTCTCTGCTCTTTTATTTAATTTGCCAAGCCTAATTTAACCAATAAGGTGTGTCTTGTGTAATCAACACTAATTAGATTTAGATCTAATTAATTTAACGAGGTCATATTGTTTAGTGTCATGAACTCACAATTGTGGCTATGCTGTTGAGGGTTAATTAACTACTAACTATTTTGCACCATGGAGAGATTGAATGGGAATCAAGTTTGACTGTATGTGCATGACCTTCATGATTCTAAAGCTTCTCTGACTAGCACTCATGAAATTAGAGGGGGCGATAATTTATATTCAATCAAAGAAATCCTCTAACAAGTAGAACTGTAATTTGCCACTCTTGCTCAGCTTAACCTTTTACAGCATAGGGCTAAATATGGATCACACAGGGTGTTTCTTGGTAGTCTTAACCTGTTATGGCTGTGATCCACGTACAGGGATCAACATCAGGGGAAATGTCAGAGTGACAACTAAAAATACAACTTCGTAACATTAACCTTTTGCGACTAGGGGGCAGTATTTTCATTTTTGGATAAAAAATGTTCCCGTTTTAAACGGGATATTTTGTCACGACAAGATGCTCGACTATGCATATAATTGACAGCTTTGGATAGAAAACAGTGACGTTTTCCACCATAATTTGCAAATAAATTCATAAAAAATCCTTCAATGTGATTTTCTGGATCTTTTTTTCTGATTTTGTCTGTCATAGTTGAAGTGTACTTATGACGAAAATTACAGGCCTCTCATCTTTTTAAGTGGGAGAACTTGCACAATTGGTGGTTGACTAAATACTTTTTTTGCCCCACTGTATCTGTCCTGCTGAGTGTGCTGTCCTTTGGTCTGATATGCGTGTTTGGAAACATGGAAGTGCAAGACCAAGTCAAGCTTCAGCGCTTGATTAAGACGGCGAGAAGAATAATTGGGATCAAGAATCAACCATCAACCTGTACACAAAACTCATCCTCCCTTCACTTAAAATGCAGTCACAACATCATCCGGACAAGGGGAAAGAGATTTCTTAAAAAAAAAAAAAAAGATATAGAGACTCTTTAATTCCAACAGTATAATAGATAGTCTGTTGGTCCTTCAAGTACACAGCATATTGCACTTTCACTTTAAATGTGTAGCTATAGCACTTTGAATTACTTATATTGTGTAGTTTTTATTTTTAATGTACCGTCTTTTAAGCACATGACCAAATTATTTTTCTCCTGGTAGGATAATAAAGTTGATCTGAATCTCTGATGGTGAAGGTTAATGGGGTGGCACTGCTCGAGGAGGCTACAGTGGAGAGTGTCATTTAAAAGGAGCACAAGTGTGGACACTGTCTTACTTTGTTAACCATGGAGCCACTGAGACTCATCATGGCCCCTGGAGGGAAGACTTGCAATTCTGTGCCTGAGTGATAATGACAGTCCAGTCAAATCTAGTTAATAACGAAACCACAACAATCTCTATTTATCCGAGTCCACGACCCCTCCAGACAGCTGGTGTTTGATAGTGTTGTTATTTCATAACATAAGGAACTCATGACATCCATTCTCAGTGCATTTTTTGTGTTGCTCTCAATGGTGGTGGCTGACATTCACGCTCAAAATAATTAATTTGCCCCTATTTCTCACTTGAACCAGGTAGTGTGCAATGCCTCTCAAAATATGAGATCCCAAATACGAATAAGCCATGGGGAATAAAATAAAGTAGTGACAGCAAAAAGATTCCAAAAACTATTTATTCCAATTAACCTGTGCGTGTGTATAACTAGATTTTTTGGGGGGACTCAACCTCCTTGTAGAGAAACGCCAAATGCCATTCTCCTCTCTCCACATGTCGCCGAAACAGTCTATGACTATGTCATATAGAACAAGCTTTCAGTTTTTGTTGTCCTAGGCTACCTGGTTAAAATGTTGTTTTCGCTAACCTAACTTCCTTTCATGGGCAACGATGAGCCAGCTAGTTAAAACCTCTTCAATAAGAATCAGACCATTTTTAAAAAAATCTTTCAACTAAAATGACATACCCAAATCTGGAAATTATATAATTGTTTTATTTTTTATTTATTTCACCTTTATTTAACCAGGTAGGCTAGTTGAGAACAAGTTCTCATTTGCAACTGCGACCTGGCCAAGATAAAGCATAGCAGTGTGAACAGACAACACAGAGTTACACATGGAGTAAACAATTAACAAGTCAATAACACAGTAGAAAAAAAGGGGAGTCGATATACAATGTGTGCAAAAGGCATGAGGAGGTAGGCGAATAATTACAATATTGCAGATTAACACTGGAGTGATAAATGATCAGATGATCATGTACAGGTAGAGATATTGGTGTGCAAAAGAGCAGAAAAGTAAATAAATAAAAACTGTGGGGATGAGGTAGGTGAAAATGGGTGGGCTATTTACCAATAGATTATGTACAGCTGCAGCGATCAGTTAGCTGCTCAGATAGCTGATGTTTGAAGTTGGTGAGGGAGATAAAAGTCTCCAACTTCAGCGATTTTTGCAATTCGTTCCAGTCACAGGCAGCAGAGTACTGGAACGAAAGGCGGCCGAATGAGGTGTTGGCTTTAGGGATGATCAGTGAGATACACCTGCTGGAGCGCGTGCTACGGATGGGTGTTGCCATCGTGACCAGTGAACTGAGATAAGGCGGAGCTTTACCTAGCATGGCCTTGTAGATGACCTGGAGCCAGTGAGTTTTGCGACGAATATGTAGCGAGGGCCAGCCGACTAGAGCATACAAGTCGCAGTGGTGGGTAGTATAAGGTGCTTTAGTGACAAAACGGATGGCACTGTGATAAACTGCATCCAGTTTGCTGAGAAGAGTGTTGGAAGCAATTTTGTAGATGACATCGCCGAAGTCGAGGATCGGTTGGATAGTCAGTTTTACTAGGGTAAGCTTGGCAGTGTGAGTGAAGGAGGCTTTGTTACGGAATAGAAAGCCGACTCTTGATTTGATTTTCGATTGGAGATGTTTGATATGGGTCTGGAAGGAGAGTTTGCAGTCTAGCCAGACACCTAGGTACTTATAGGTGTCCACATATTCAAGGTCGGAACCATCCAGTGTGGTGATGCTAGTCGGGCATGCGGGTGCAGGCAGCGATCGGTTGAAAAGCATGCATTTGGTTTTACTAGCGTTTAAGAGCAGTTGAAGGCCACGGAAGGAGTGTTGTATGGCATTGAAGCTCGTTTGGAGGTTAGATAGCACAGTGTCCAATGACGGGCCGAAAGTATATAGAATAGTGTCGTCTGCGTAGAGGTGGATCAGGGAATCGCCCGCAGCAATAGCAACATCATTGATATATACAGAGAAAAGAGTCGGCCCGAGAATTGAACCCTGTGGCACCCCCATAGAGACTGCCAGAGGACCGGACAGCATGCCCTCCGATTTGACACACTGAACTCTGTCTGCAAAGTAATTGGTGAACCAGGCAAGGCAGTCATCCGAAAAACCGAGGCTACTGAGTCTGCCGATAAGAATATGGTGATTGACAGAGTCGAAAGCCTTGGCAAGGTCGATAAAGACGTCTGCACAGTACTGTCATATATCGATGGCGGTTATGATGTCGTTTAGTACCTTGAGTGTGGCTGAGGTGCACCCGTGACCGGCTCGGAAACCAGATTGCATAGCGGAGAAGGTACGGTGGGATTCGAGATGGTCAGTGACCTGTTTGTTGACTTGGCTTTCGAAGACCTTAGATAGGCAGGCCAGAATGGATATAGGTCTGTAACAGTTTGGGTCCAGAGTGTCTCCCCCTTTGAAGAGGGGGATGACTGCGGCAGCTTTCCAATCCTTGGGGATTTCAGACGATATGAAAGAGAGGTTGAACAGGCTGGTAATGGGGGTTGCGACAATGGCGGCGGATAGTTTCAGAAATAGAGGGTCCAGATTGTCAAGCCCTGCTGATTTATGCAGGTCCAGGTTTTGCAGCTCTTTCAGAACATCTGCTATCTGGATTTGGGTAAAGGAGAACCTGGAGAGGCTTGGGCGAGGAGCTGCGGGGGGGCCGGAGCTGTTGGCCGAGGTAGGAGTAGCCAGGCGGAAGGCATGGCCAGCCGTTGAGAAATGCTTGTTGAAGTTTTCGATAATCATGGATTTGTCGGTGGTGACCGTGTTCCCTAGCCTCAGTGCAGTGGGCAGCTGGGAGGAGGTGCTCTTGTTCTCCATGGACTTCACAGTGTCCCAGAACTTTTTGGAGTTGGAGCTACAGGATGCAAACTTCTGCCTGAAGAAGCTGGCCTTAGCTTTTTGTGCTGGTCGAGGGCAGTCAAGTCTGGAGTGAACCAAGGGCTGTATCTGTTCTTAGTTCTGCATTTTTTGAACGGAGCATGCTTTTCTAAAATGATGAGGAAGTTACTCTTAAAGAATGACCAGGCATCCTCAACTGACGGGATGAGGTCAATGTCCTTCCAGGATACCCGGGCCAGGTCGATTAGAAAGGCCTGCTCACAGAAGTGTTTTAGGGAGCGCTTGTGATGAGGGGTGGTCGTTTGACTGCGGCACTGTAGCGGATACAGGCAATGAGGCAGTGGTCGCTGAGATCCTGATTGAAGACAGCGGAGGTGTATTTGGAGGGCCAGTTGGTCAGGATGATGTCTATGAGGGTGCCCTTGCTTACAGAGTTAGGGTTGTACCTGGTGGGTTCCTTGATGATTTGTGTGAGATTGAGGGCATCTAGCTTAGATTGTAGGACTGCCGTGGTGTTAAGCATATCCCAGTTTAGGTCACCTAACAGAACAAACTCTGAAGCTAGATGGGGGGCAATCAATTCACAAATGGTGTCCAGGGCACAGATGGGAGCTGAGGGGGGTCGGTAGCAGGCGGCAACAGTGAGAGACTTATTTCTGGAGAGAGTAATTTTCAGAATTAGTAGTTCGAACTGTTTTGGTATGGACCTGGAAAGTATGACATTACTTTGCAGGCTATCTCTGCAGTAGACTGCAACTCCTCCCCCTTTGGCAGTTCTATCTTGACGGAAGATGTTATAGTTGGGTATGGAAATCTCTGAATTTTTGGTGGCCTTCCTGAGCCAGGATTCAGACACGGCAAGGACATCAGGGTTAGCAGAGTGTGCTAAAGCAGTGAGTAAAACAAACTTAGGGAGGAGGCTTCTGATGTTGACATGCATGAAACCAAGGCTTTTTCGATCACAGAAGTCAACAAATGAGGGTGCCTGGGACATGCAGGGCCTGGGTTTACCTCCACATCACCCGCGGACCAGAGAAGGAGTAGTATGAGGGTACGGCTAAAGGCTATCAAAACTGGTCGCCTAGAGCGTTGGGGACAGAGAATAAGAGGAGCAGATTTCTGGGCATGGTAGAATATATTCAGGGCATAATGCGCAGACAGGGGTATGGAGGGGTGCGGGTACGGCGGAGGTAAGCCCAGGCACTGGGTGATGATGAGAGAGGTTTTATCTCTGGACATGCTGGATGTAATGGGTGAGGTCACCGCATATGTGGGAGGTGGGACAAAGGAGGTATCAGGGGTATGAGGAGTGGGACTAGGGGCTCCATTGTGAACTAAAACAATGATAACTAACCTGAGCAACAGTATACAAGGCATATTGACATTTGAGAGAGACATACAGCGAGGCATACAGTAATCACAGGTGTTGAACTGGGAAAGCTAGCTAAAACAGTGGATGAGACAACAGCTAATCAGCTAGCATAACAACAGCAGGTAAAATGGCATTGACTAGGCAACGGGGCCGACAGATAAAACAAACAAGCAGAATGGAGTACCGTGATTAATGGACAGTCCAGCGTGCATCAGCTATGCAGCCAAGTGATCAGAGTCCAGGGGGCAGCGGTGGATGGGGCAGGGGGGCTGGACTGGCGAGTGTTATCCAGGTTAAAAAACTAACAATGACTAAATAGCTTGTAGCTAGTTAGCTGGTTAGCTTCTGGAGGTTCTTGAGTGTATTCTAAAAATTAAAAATAATAGCGATTCCGTATCACATTGGGTGAGGCAGGTTTCCGGACGGTTAGCAGGCCTGTGCTAACAAGCTAACAGATTAGCAGGCCGGGGTAAACAAGGTAGTAGTTAGCGGACCTGGGCTAAACAAGCTAGCAGTTAGCATGCCGAATTAGCAAGCAAGGAGATAGCAAGGGCTAGAGAGTTAGCCTTTGGAGAACGTTGCGATGGGGTGAGTCTGTTTATTCCTCTTCATGCAGTGACATCGATAGACCGGTTGTGGGTCCGGGTATTGTAGACCAGGAGTAAGCTAGGAGCACAGGAGCTCTGGCCGGGCTAGCTTCAAGCTACGTGGGTGGAAACGCTAGCCAGGAGTAATCAACCAGGGTTGCGGTTTAGCTCAATAGCTAGTTTTGAAGATCCAGCTGAAAAATGTTCCGTTTGCGGTGGGAATCCGGGGATAAAAAAATAAATAGGTCCGTTTTGCTCTGGTTAGCGTCGCGTTGTTCGAACTGGCGAGAGCTTTCCGAGCTAAAGGTTAGCTGATGACCGGTTAGCTGAAGACCGCTAGCATAGCTGGTGGTTAGCTGGCTAGCTTCAGTTGAGGGGTTCCGGTTCCGAAGTAAATATAAATACTTTAGGAAAAGTAGCTACATTGGGCGAGGCGGGAGAGTATTTGGAAGCTTAGGTTTAGCAAAATGTTTTTAAAGATATGCGAAGAAAAATATCTGAAACGAAAAAGAGACGATATTTACAGAGAAGACGATACGACAGGACGACTTACTGCTACGCCATCTTGGAACAATGCTAACAATGCTAATAGCCTAACTAATATTCCCAATTAAATTAGAGATGCGCATGGTCATAAGGTGTATGGCGAATCCAAGAATATAAACTCATCATGGCCAGAAAAGGTGAGGAATTTATTCTGCAATGGTTATGTATTATGTATCATGTTTAAAAATGTAATATTGTCTACGCAATAAATTTCACATTACAGTACTTAGATGTAACCTACAAATGTTAATGGTAACGGTGAACCATCTGTTCTACCTTTAAGCTGTGCAACGGATCACATAGAGCAACTAGGCTACTTCAAATAACTTATTTACTACTGTGAAGTGGGTCCAATTAAATGAGAGATGGGAAGAATGACAGTCTATTCTAACTTGTTGTAGGCCTACAGGCTATTTCGCACATAACCTACAAAATCATCACAGTCAGGAAAGGTGAGGAATTCATTCTGCAATTTTCATGGAATTGAAAAAAAAGAAAAAAAGAAATTATGTATATTTCAAAGATAAATAGATTTTCGCTCTTAACACTAATGGCAAATTATTGCATATTTTTATTATACTTAGCTCAACCTGTTTTTTTGTTATGAATTAGAGTCATCATATATTCCCAAATTGCACTAGGCTACTACTAGGTTACGTTTGCCTTCTTGAAATGCAAGAGTTCAACCACTAGAAACTGTGCATATGCATGGTCTAAAGTTTGTGTGAGGATAAGCACATTCTCGCTTCAAGTTCAGTTTTTATAAATGACAACATTTGTGAAAACCTGGGGCACGCATGTTTTGGGGCATATTTTGTGTGTACACAACATTTATAAGTGAGGCCCAAGGTCCTTTCAAGTGAGACACACTTTCTCTGGACAGTGTGGGAAAGGAAGCTGGGGCTTTGAGTGCAGGCCCTTTTACAATCCCTTCTCCCTGCTTCTCCAGGCCTGTGAATGACAGGCCACCTCCACTATCTTTTCTTATTCAATGACTGGCTTTTGTGCTCTGACCAGAGTACCTTGCCTATGAAACTGCTCAGCTTGCACTTCTGCTATTCACTTCAGCTTCACACACATGTGCAGTCTGCCAGATATGGACACAGAACATTTGGATGTCCTTTAGACTGCCAGTACCATCATTACCTACTCTTTAAGATCAACCCTCTACTCTGTGAGAATAAAGATGAGTTTGGCTTGCTTTTCTCTGGTTGCCTCTGAGTTTATCTCTGAACATCCCCATACAGTCCTATGCCACCACCAAACTAGAGTATAAAGCTAAATGATCAGAAGAAATGTCTTCTTTAGAGTACTTTAGAGAGATGCAGGCCTTACAAATTCAGATTGAAGACGACTACAAAATACTAAAAAGCTGCCGTCAATTAAATAACTCATTAGGCATTCTCAAAGTTGATGAGAGACAAATTACCTCAAAATAAAAAATAATGTTTCATATGTTTGTTGCTTTTGCAAATTCCCCATGGCTTATTCGTACTTGGGATTTAATATTTTGAGAGGCTTCGGTTCATTCGCAAATGTGACCGACCGGCTCAAATCATTCAAAATTTGAAGTAGTTTTTTTATATTGGATAAAAGAAGAGACTCAGAGCAAAAAAAATGTATATAATACAGTACAGCTTAGGAACAATGGGAAAGTAATTTTGCTTTGAAAGTTTATATACCTGTAAACTCACTTTTGAGAAAATGGCCTTTGAATATTTTGGTAGTACTACTGGAGAGTGCTTATTTGTCTACACCCATTCAGCATAGTTCACACCCTCTTAAGCTTTAGCCCCACCCATCTCTTTATGGGTTGATCCGAGCATTCTGTACTAACAACAGCAGTCAAGCACCCAAGTTAACTTGCTAGCTACTTCCAGACATAAATAAGAGAACAGCTCACTGAACACTACTCACCCTAGCAGAGCTGGTTAGGCTGATATGTTATCCAGAGCTTTGGTGACTGCAATTGTGCTGTCAGATTGTCCATTTGTAAATTCAGAGCATTTCAATCTCAGCGCGTTCAGAGCTCACACGTTCTGATCTCACAACGGCAGCCAAGCACCCAAGCTAACTGGCTAACATTATCTGGCTTGTTAACTACTTCCATAAACATAATGAGAGAACACACCACCCTGACCATTTTACTTGCTCTAGCAGAGCTGGTTAGGCTGTTTTCATGTTATCCAGAGCGTTGGTGACTGTAACTGTGCTGCTGGCAACAATTTGATTATGTTTTTCAGCTAGGTGTGAACCCACCCTCCCCAACTTGCAACAAATCATTTGTATCTGTCTTTCCACATCTACCTACAGTGGTTCCTCCTTTAAAGGTTGTGAGCTTACATGGCGGGGCTTAGAGGTACCCAGCGTCATGGCTTCATTGCTCCAGACCACCACAAGAGGGAGTTAGAGCACTCATTATGCATTTGAGTCCCAAAGTTTTTATAAGACCAATCATATTGCCACGGTTTTCATATGGTGAAGGAGAGTCGGACCAAACTGCACCGTGTCTATTGTGATCCATGTTTAATAAAACAAACGTAACACGAATCAATACAAAACAAATAAACAAAAATGAAAACCGAAACAGCCTGAACTGGTGTCAACTAACACAGCACAAGGACATCAAGACACTAAGGACAATCACCCACGGCAAACTCAAAGAATATGGCTGCCTAAATATGGTTCCCAATCAGAGACAACGATAAGCACCTGCCTCTGATTGAGAACCACTCCAGACAGCCATAGACTTTGCTAGATAACCCCACTAGCTACAATCCCAAATACATACACACCAAAACCCCAAGACAAAACACACCACAATACAAAAACTCCATGCCACACCCTGGCCTGACCCAATACATGAAGAAAAACACAAAATACTTAGACCAGGGCGTGACACATATCGAGCGGTTCCAATGACGAATTTGACATGGCCACCCATCCCTGGTGACTTCAGCAAATTTCCAAAACCAGGTGTATCAAAAATTCATTTAGGAAGCAGGGAACAGGTTTCGAACCCTCAACATTCTAGCCCAAAGTCCAGCATGCTATCGACTGTGCCCAAATGTATTAATTGGGGTTGGGGCCGATTGTGGCTAAAAACACTTTGTCAATTGGAATCTTTAATGTGGAAAGGTGAAAAAGTATTATTATTAGTTTTCACAAGCATATCAGGATGGCTATCAGCTGAACAATAGACTATTCAACCTTTACAAAATAATTGTATAATAGCCGAACTAGGTGTGAACCCCCCCTTCCCAACTTGTGCAAGGTGTGGAAACCCCCCCTCCTCCCCAACTTGCAACAAATCATTTTCAGGACTATCTAGAAAAAGCAGCAGAGATGCACAATAGGTTTCTAAGAAGAGGCTATTCTCCACAATGTGTGGCTGAAGCTCTTAATATGGCATTGGGGGAACACGCGATGAACTGCTACAAAAATGACCTGCTAAAGTTAAAGAATCCTGGCATGTTTTATGCCAACTGCCAGCCACAAAAGAAAATCAGCCACAATGTCTAGACGTTATTTCCTAAAGGTCTAAGTGATCAAATGCCTATGTATGTTGTGTTGTAACTTTGAACATGAATTATGTCCCTATTACAGATTACTCTGACTTGTTTTTACACTGTACCCAATGATTTTTGAAAACTTCCTTGGTAAGTTGATGTCCTCATTGTGGTTTTACAGACGTGTTTAATATGTTTTATGTACACACTTTATTTGAATATTTATGAAATGCATGTTGTTAAATTTGGTAGCACTTATTTGTTTTTCCGTCGCCTCCAACCCCTTTCCATGCATGGAACGGATTGTGGGTGTGGCTAGGTCTACTGAAGGGTGCTAATAAAAAAAACTCACAAAACCTCTGACGAAGGCCGTGAGGCCGATACGTAAAGCTTATTAAAGATCAGTAATACGATCAAGAACAGTGTGCGGGTTCCTTCCTCTTTTTCCTCATCTTTTCCTCATTTTGAATTTACAAACAACAAGAGGGCTTAATTGGAGTCTATTTCTTCGGAGCCTAGACCTATATAAAATAACTTAACTGTCTGAGGTAGGCTATGAGGCTTAAACAGCCTAATAGAAGAGGGATTTATAAAATTAGGCCTACTTACAATTGCAACTGTAAAAAATGTAGCATCCTACATAAACAATCATTTAATGAAAAAAAGTCTGCACGTTCGAACTAAAACAATGTAACTAAATAAAAAGCGCACATTTGTAATTCCCAAACGTTAAAAGTAATTGGAAAGGTAGATACAAATTATATATGACATTGTGGTTACAATAAAGAATGTAGCCCATCATGCAAATGATTCCTATTAGCAGGACAAAATACTTTTTATAGCCCGGCTACTGTTGTGAAAATCCCTCAACTTGCAATGTATTCAATGTTTAAGTATTCTAAAGTGTTACATTTCTATCTCAAAACAGCATTTTTTCATCATCATCTTTATGCTTTCGTTAATATTCTTGATTCTCTGTAGCAATTTTGAGCAAATTGCTCAAGGGCCGCGGTTGATTTGTTTGTGAAGAAGATGTTATTGAACGTCTCGCCAGCTTTGATCCATGACTGGGCCTGCAGGACTTAAAGTTTTTGTTCGTCAAACAAATCAGTGGGTCAAAACACAGAACAGTACAAAACAAGCGAACACACAAACATTTAATGTTCTGAGAATTAAAAAAAATATATATATAAAACATTTCGTACCAAGCCGTAATGCCCGCAGATTACAGATTGCCTTTGCCGATCGCTTGTCATCTTCATTTATCAGTGTGTCAATGGCTTGAACAATCAGTGACTCACTAACATGTTAAAAATGAACAAGATGGCGTGACAATCCATGCCAGGCACACGTGTGAGCTCAGGAACTCCACTTCCGACAGGCAGAGTCAACATACAGTACAGTACGTGGCGGGTTCATCAGGTTTTTGGTTCACCCTGACATTTCTATTCCTCTTCTAACAACAGAACTTGACCAACTGCTCACCAGGAACAGCCAGGGCCGCCCGGACCGTTACACTGTTTTGCTATTCCAAGGATGTGCAACCGAAGAGAGATACCACGGGTGGGCACAGAATACATAGACTTCCCGCTGTGGCCGTCTAGTTCAGCACCGTTTCGCACTGCTCTGAGACAAACACGGAGAAACTAAAATGTTCAAATATTCCATGATATTCTTAAGATATGTGTTGACTCAATATAAGCAAGTGATGTCTGCTAAATATTCAAGTTAGATTTATCCAGAAATAAACAACTCTCAATAACATGCTTTATTTAGAAATTAGTGAGAATGTCTCACCCCATTTTCAAGAATTGCCTATTTTTCCCTCACGCAAGGTTAAAATGAAAACAAAATTTCCAAAATGTTGTTACTTTTTTTTAAAAGCGATTATTATCATTAATTAATTTAGAATTTTATAAAATCCCCTTAGATATTCTCACAGATCCTAACGGAAAATGCCCCTTCGATAGTAATCTAGAGTCCTCCAATCCTCTAAAAGTAATTATTGGCGAGTCACATCATTGAAAAAAATAGATATACTGTTAAAAATTGTGGAGATCTTATTTATTTAAAGGGCATATTGAAGTTAGAAGCAAAAGCCTACAACTATTTTAGCACTGTTTTGTGCTGCTCTGAAACAAGCATGACACAGGGATTATTTAGCTAAATATCCCAGTACTGTACTGCAGGATATCACATTGTACAGCACCATATTTTCCGTTCCATTCTAGCAGTAACCCAGAGGGTTTCATTTAATCTCCATTCGGGTATTGTTTAGACAAGATTTAGAAAATTAGGGTGCAGAAATGTTAAGCTCTTACCTTTATTTAACTAGGCAGGTCAGTTATGAACAAATTCTTATTTACAAGGACAGCTCCTTCCTCGTAAATAGCCCACTGCCGACTGTCATTTTCTGTTCAAGCAAGTACTTTAGACACACCTACTCATTCCAGGATTTTTCTATATTTTTACTATTTTCTCTGTTGTAGAATAATTGTGAAGACATCACAACGATTAAATAACACATATGGAATCAGTTAAGAACAAATTCCTATTTACAAGGACAGCCTCCTCCTTCCTCCCCAATGGGGATTTGAACCCCAGTCTCCCACATGTTTCACATTCTGTAGTACAGACATGGCCTGCTCTGCCTTATGTAAGGAATTAGGTTTTTTCCCATGTTAACTATAGTATTTATTGTAGAATGCACAGTACCTAATAAACAAATAAACACATTTCATTAATAAAATAATGATAAACTATTTCAAAATGCAGATGGTGATGTTATGGATCCATAACAAATTAATATGGGAATAAATATTTTTCTTTATTTTTTATTTTATTAACCCTTTAGTTACGTAACTAGGCAAATTCTTATTTACAATGACGGCCTACCAAAAGTCAAAAGGCCTCCTGCGGGGACGGGGGCCTGGGATTTATAAATATAAGACAAAACACACATCACAACAAGAGAGACAACACAACACTACATAAAGAGAGACATAATACAACAACATACGAAGGCATGCAACACATGACAACACAGCATGGTAGCAACACAACATAACAACAACATGGTATTAGCACATAATTAGCAAATAATTGTAGCAGCACAAAACATGGTACAAACATTTGTGGGCACAGTCAACAGCACAAAGGTCAAGAAGGTAGAGACGACAATACATCACACAAAGCAGTCACAACTGTCAGAGTCTTTGAATGAAGAGATTGAGATAAACCTGTCCAGTTTGAGTGTTTGTTGCAGCTCGTTCCAGTCACTAGCTGAGTTGAACTGAAAAGAGGAGCGACCCAGGGATCTGTGTGCTTTGGGGACCTTTAACAGAATTTTATTGGCAGAACGGGTGTTGTATGTGGAGGATGAGGGCTGCAGTAGATATTTCAGACAGGGGGGGAGTTACGCCTAAGAGGGTTTTATAAATAAGCATCAACCAGTGCGTCTTGCGATGGGTACACGGAGATGACCAGTTTAGAGAGGAGTATAGAGTGCATTGATATGTCTATAAGGAGCATTGGTGGCAAATCTGATGGCCGAATGGTAAAGAACATCTAGACACTTGAGAGCACGCTTACCTTATAAATTATGTATTCGTAATCTAGCATTGGTATGATGGTCATCTGAATAAGCATTAGTTTGGCAGCTGGGGTGAAAGAGGAGTGATTACGATAGAGGAAATCAAGTCAAGATTTAACTTTAGCCTGTAGCTTTGATATGTGCTGAGAGAATGACAGTGCACCATCTAGCCATACTCCCGGGTAATTTTTTGAGGTTACTACCTCAAGCTCTAAACCCTCAGAGGAAGTAATAACACCTGTGGGAAGAGGGGAATTATTTTTACCAAACCACATGACCTTTGGTTTGGTGGTGTTCAGAGCAAGGTTAAGGGTAGAGAAAGCTTGTTGGACTCTAAGAAAACTTTGTTGAAGATCATTTAACACAAAATCCGGGGAGGGGCCAGCTGAGTATAAAACTGTATCATCTGCATATAAATGGACAATAGAGCTTCCTACTGCCTACTGCCTACTGCCTGAGCAACATTTCTGATTTACAGAAATATTGAAACAGATTTGTCAGATGAAGGCAAACATTTTAGAATCCTCCAACCCGTTAGCCTGCTCCCGACTGTCACGTTGTACAGCGCCATATTTTCCACTCCATGCTAACGGAAACCCCGAGGGTTTCGTTTTTGTTTTTCTCTGAACACCATAATATTAATCAAATTAATTGAGCCAAATTTCTTAAAATCAATCCCGTATTCTATTTTATTGCAAAAAAAGGTTTTAATTCTCTGGTAATGCCAAACGGAATACTATCAAATGCTTCTAAAAGATATCCTCTGGTGGCCAAACTAGCAGTAACAGGAAAAATGGCTGAAAATGAAATGACGTGCCACAGAATGCTGCGGCAGCATATAAGGTGTGTCACAGTATGACACAACTTTTAAAGGAGGAACCATTGTATCTGTTTGTAATAATGTATAGTGAACTCACAGAGTAGGCCTACAACTGAATCATTCAAGTCATAATGAAATTAAATGAGTCAGAAGTAGCAATTTGCTTTCAATTTAACTTCTTCAGATACCATAACAATTAGGTGGTCACACAACATGAGTGGACTTGGTGTTTGATTGCTCTATGAATGGGCAGTGCATTGTTTTACTGTTCATATGAAATTGCTTGTCTTGAATGCATAGATTTCTGAGTCACTAAGATCTCACTGATTCAACATGCTGAAATTAGAAAAACAAGATAAAGTTCATAAATAGATAATAAATAATTAAACCAGTTTGTGTAGTACTGAATAATGAGCAACACTAGGGTGTTTGCAGATCCAAGAGGGTTATGACAGTTCAGAATGAGAATTGATAAGAGATTATGATTAATATGTTGACTGTGTTATGGATGTCATAGGTAAATACATCAGAGTTTAATTTGGGAGATGGTAACTCTCTCAACCACTTCTTCTGTGGTGACCCACATCCTAATCAGTTCATTGTTACATGATTAATTTAATTGGGTAACAATTAACCATAATTAGTGGATTAAATAAATAACAGTCAACAGATTAATGAAAGTAAAGTCATGACAGATGTATGAATATGAATAAACTTTGGTACATTAGAATGAACCTGGCTAGTTGTTAGTTGACTTTACACTGACAGTTTAGTCATGTTTAGCTGTGTCAGGTTTAACCTAACTAGCTAACGCTGGGTAGTTCTGACTGTGTGAAAAACTGATAGTGAATGTTTTGAAGACAGGAATTCTTGCTAGCTAAAGAATGACTTACACAATCACAGTTTTTTAGTCTTCATCATCAGGTCAGCAAGTTCAAAGGAGTGAAATTTACCGTAAGTAAGGTTTTTGGCAACTGCCCGCACACCACCCCTGGCAAACAAGCGGGCACATTTTAATGCTTTAACTTCATCAAAGTGATTATGGGTCATGAAGGCGTGTTCTATGTGTTAAGACTTTGTTTGTTGATTGTGATCATGGTAGAAGTGTGACAGCCATGAAGAGTAACAGCCATGAACAGAGTGAGGGAGAGAGAGAGAGGCCACAAAACCAACAGGTAAGATTGTGAGAAGTGCTTTTCCAAGCCGATAGAGTTTACAGGCTGATGATCTGTCATAGTGCGAATCAATCTGAATTATCATAAATTATATCTGATAAAATGATAGAATCTTAACTTCATGCAGTAAAGTGGCATCCATGATGATACCCAAAGACAGACAGAGCAGGAGAGAGAGAGAGAGGCAACAAACCAACAGGTAAGATATTGAGAAGTGCTTCTCCAAGTTCATAGAGTTCATAGACGGATTATCTGTCATAATGTGTTTCAATCGGAATTATCATATATGATCTCTGATTAAATAAAAGTAGCTTAAGTCTAAATGGTATATTGCATGTGTTAACTTCATGCAGGAGAGAGGCAACCATGATGATATTTTATTTTGATAATTGTGTAGAGTGGAGATAAATTAATTTCAGTTTGACCTTTCATTACTACTTTTTGAATTAAAAAAAACTACAGTTTTTAACTGTGTATGTTTCTGATTTTATTACCTTATAATAACGGTTATACATTGAAAATATTACATTTCATCTCATACAGTATGTAGAGCAGCAGTTGTATCAACCTGATATAGGGAAAGTGAGAAAAATAATAGGAAATGAATCATACTGTAACGACGTTCTTCGTTTGTCGAAAGAGAGTCGGACCGAAATGCAGCGTGTTGATTACTCATGTTCTTTAATGAAACAAATAATGGAACTATACATGAAATAACGAATAAATACAAAAACAACAAACGGAACAAAACCTATTACAGCCTGACTGGTGAACACTAACACAGAGACAGGAACAATCACCCACGAAATACAAAGCGTAACCCAGGCTACCTAAATACGGTTCCCAATCAGAGACAACGAGAATCATCTGACTCTGATTGAGAACCGCCTCAGGCAGCTAAACCTATGTAACACACACCCCTAATCAGCTACAATCCCAATAACTAAAAAACCCACTAAGAATACAACAAACAAGAAACCCATGTCACACCCTGGCCTGACCAACTAAATAACTAAAACACAAAATACTAAGAACAAGGCGTGACAGAACCCCCCCCCCCCTAAGGTGCGGACTCCCGAACGCACCTCAAAACCATAGGGAGGGTCCGGGTGGGCGTCTGTCCATGGTGGCGGTTCCGGCTCGGGACTGAGGGAAAGCTCGGGACTGAGGGGCAGCTCGGGACTGAGGGGCAGCTCGGGACTGAGGGGCAGCTCGGGACTGATGGGCAGCCCAGCACTGAGAGGCAGCCCAGCACTGAGAGGCAGCCCAGTACTGAGAAGAAGCCCAGTACTGAGCTGAAGCCCAGCCAGGCAGTTGAATCCGGCAGATCCTGACTGACTGGCGGATCCTGGCTGACTGGCGGATCCTGACTGACTGGCGGATCCTGGCTGACTGGCGGATCCTGGCCAACTGGCGGATCCTGGCTGACTAGCAGATCTGGCAGATCCTGGCTGACTGGCAGATCCTGGCTGACTGGCAGATCCTGGCCAACTGGCGGATCCTGGCTGACTAGCAGATCTGGCAGATCCTGGCTGACTGGCGGATCCTGGCTGACTGGCGGATCTGGAATAGTCTGGTTGACTGGCATATCTGGAAGAGTCTGGTTGACTGGCAGATCTGGAAGAGTCTGGCTGACTGGCAGATCTGGAAGAGTCTGGCTGACTGGCAGATCTGGAAGAGTCTGGCTGAATAGCAGATCTGGAAGAGTCTGGCTGACTGGCAGATCTGGAAGAGTCTGGCTGACTGGCAGATCTGGAAGAGTCTGGCTGACTGGCAGATCTGGAAGAGTCTGGCTGACTGGCAGATCTGGAAGAGTCTGGCTGACTGGCAGATCTGGAAGAGTCTGACTGACTGGCAGATCTGGAAGAGTCTGACTGACTTGCAGATCTGGAAGAGTCTGGCTGACTGGTAGATCTGGAAGAGTCTGGCTGAGTCTGGCTGACTGGCAGATCTGGAAGAGTCTGGCTGTCTGGCAGATCTAGAAGAGTCTGGCTGACTGGCGGATCTGGAAGAGTCTGGCTGACTGGCAGATCTGGAAGAGTCTGGCTGACTGGCAGATCTGGAAGAGTCTGGCTGACTGGCAGATCCTGGCAGACTGACGGCTCTGGCTGCTTCATGCTGACTGACGGCTCTGGCTGCTCCATGCTGACTGACGGCTCTGGCTGCTCCATGCAGACTTGCAGCTCCTTGCAGACTGGCAGCTCTAGCTGCTCCATGCAGACTGGCAGCTCTGGCTGCTCCATGCAGACTGGCAGCTCCTTGCAGACTGGCATCTCTAGCTGCTCCATGCAGACTGGCAGCTCCTTGCAGACATGGAAGCTCTTTGCAGTCTGGCAGCTCTAGCTGCTCCATGCAGACTGGCAGCTATGGCTGCTCCATGCAGACTGGCAGCTCCTTGCAGACTGGCAGCTCTAGCTGCTCCATGCAGACTGGCAGCTCTGGCCGCTCCATGCAGACTGGCAGCTCCTTGCAGACTGGCAGCTCTAGCTGCACCATGCAGACTGGCAGCTCTGGCTGCTCCATGCAGACTGGCAGCTCCTTGCAGACTGGCAGCTCTAGCTGCTCCATGCAGACTAGCAGCTCAGGCTGCTCCGAACAGGCAGGAGGCTCCGACAGCGCTGGAGAGGAGAAAGGCTCCGAGAGGACAGGAGAGGCGAGGCGCACTGTAGGCCTAATGCGTGGTGCTGGCACTGGTGGTATTGGGCCGAGGACACGCACAGGAAGCCTAGTGCGGGGAGCTGCTACCGGAGGGCTGGGGTGTGGAGGTGGTACTGGATAGACCGGACCGTGCAGGCGCACTGGAGCTCTTGAGCACCGAGCCTGCCCAACCTTACCTGGTTGAATACTCTCGGTTGCCCTGCCAGTGCTGTGAGGAGAAATAGCCCGCACTGGGCTATGTAGGCGAACCGGAGACACCGAGCGCAAGGCTGGTGCCATGTAAGCCGGCCCAAGGAGACGCACTGGGTACCAGATGCGTAGAGCCGGCTTCATGGCATTTGGCTCGACGCTCAATTTAGCCCTGCCGATACGCGGAGCTGAAATATACCGCACTGGGCTATGCACCCACACTGGGGACACCGTGCGCACCACTGCATAACATGGTGCCTGCCCGGTCTCTCTAGCCCCCGATAAGCACAGGGAGTTTGCGCAGGTCTCCTACCTGACGCAGCTATACTCCCTGATAGCCCCCCCCCAATAATTTTTTGAGGCTGATTCCCGGGCTTCCATCCACGTCGCCGTGCTGCCTCCTCATACCAGCGCCTCTCCGCTTTAGCCGCTTCTAATTCCTCCTTGGGGCGGCTTTTATTCACCAGGCTGAGCCCAGGGTCCTTTTCCGTCCAGTTCCTCCTCCCATGTCCAATTCTCCAAATGGTGTAGCCTCTCCCACTGAAGCTGCTTCTGTTGCCTCTCGTGTAGCTCCTGCCTGTTAACACGCTGCTCGGTCTGTGTGTGGTGGGTGATTCTGTAACAACGTTCTTCGTTTGTCGAAAGAGAGTCGGACCGAAATGCAGCGTGTTGATTACTCATGTTCTTTAATGAAAGAAATAACGGAACTATACATGAAATAACGAATAAATACAAAAACATCAAACGGAACGAAACCTATTACAGCCTGACTGGTGAACACTAACACAGAGACAGGAACAATCACCCACGAAATACAAAGCGTAACCCAGGCTACCTAACGGTTCCCAATCAGAGACAACGAGAATCACCTGACTCTGATTGAGAACCGCCTCAGGCAGCTAAACCTATGTAACACACACCCCTAATCAGCTACAATCCCAATAACTAAAAAAACCCACTAAGAATACAACAAACAATAAACCCATGTCACACCCTGGCCTGACCAACTAATTAACTAAAACACAAAATACTAAGACCAAGGCGTGACACATACAGGAGCAGAGAGAGCATGGTTGATTAATTGAATGTATCCACATTAAGTCACACTGGTATTCAGTACAGTATAAATGGCCATGGTCCTAAAACTGATTTGATTATACTAGAGTAAGTGCCCCTTAGCCTTGTAAATTTGCACTTGTAAATTAAGATTTGTCTGTATATTTTGACAAAAGTAACTAGAAATACTATTTAAAATCATGTTTTTCAACAACAAAATCCCATTGGCCCCTGAAGCGAAATGTGGTAACCCCAATGTCAGTCACTCCTATGCCCCTGACTCTGCCAAATAATGGAACAATTGGTAGAGTAATCTTCGATGCATTGCTAGGGGGTCTTGGAAGAAAGGAGAAATACTTTTAAGGGCATGCTTGCCAAGAGAGAAATCTATGAAAGTGTCATGTGTTTAGTCCACTAGAGTGGAGACTGGGCAAGGAGTTGATCCTCCCCAATAAAAATGGAAGTTGTAACTAATTAATGCTGGGAGGAGAGCAAAGCTGTTCCAAGCCAAGCAAAGCCAAGAATCTGCAGGTGAAACTTTCCTTAGCGGTGAAGTTGTAGAACATTTTGTGAACTTGATTTTAGCCAATTTTGGGGATTTGTCTCTCCTATATTACTTGAGATTATAAATCATTCCAGGGCAAGTGTTCTGAAAATCTCATAGGATCCTGGAAGCAGACTGAATACCATGAGGTAATGGGGTAATATCCAATGAAGAATAATAATTAAAAGACTCTAAAATAGGAAACCCTTAACATGTTATAGTTAAAAGAAGAGTTTCTTTACTCTAGATTTGCCAATAAATCCTACATGAGCCGTGTGTTTCTGTTGTACTGTTGTACTTCGTACTCCTAATATTTTTTACCCTGCACTACTGCAACTATCATAATCTAGCATAAAGTTGATGTAAACAGTGCTCCATAAGACTAAATATAATTTAATTAAATTGACTCCATTGACATTCAAGCCATTTTGTACAAGTAGAAATTTAACAATTGGAATAAATGCTCCACCAACCGATGGATGACATTAGGGACAGAAGGGTAAACTAATGAACAGGCAGAATACAAAACAATTAATTTAGTTACCCTTAATAATCAAAACAAACACTGCTTATTTCCCAATGCATAAATTGCTCAGCTAAGCAAAACTGTATAGAGATTCCATCACAAACAAATTAACAAACAAGACATGTCCTCTCAGGTAGGGACTAGCTGCCGTATACTTCACATTTGGATATTAAGAAGAACATATCCTCAAGGGAAACATCTTAGAAGTATGTGTGCATAAAGGCAGCAATTGTTTTTTTTAAAGGTATGTCTCTGCATGCGGACAGATTAAGAAAAGGGTGATTTATTAGGCAATGATTGACAAATAAAACAGATTATCTTGTGTCCGTGACTTCCTTTAAGGATGGCTTTGGATGGGCTTTCTCTACTTGGCAAGACTGCCTGCAGACGCTGCAGTGCAGGCTGAGCTAAACTGTCTTTTGCCTGATGAGGCTCAGTGGGATTAACACACTGCCAGGCCCTGGCTCCTCTCAAAGCGGGGTTTATTGGGCTCTGCTGGATGGAGCTTCTTCCCAGGCCAGCCCTCCTCCCATCACCATCAGTCAACTAGCCAGGCCCAGTTGAAAACTAAAGCACCCTTTACTGGCTGCTGGTGCCTGGGATACAAGGCAGCATTACAGCTCTGACTGCCAGTAGTCTGTCTCATTAGCTCAGGGATGCACAAGGAGTTTGTCTTCATCAACAACACTGTGTAAGCCCCTCTCCAATGCTCCAGGATTAAAGCCTCGACTCATTCTTATGGTCTTATCCTCCGTGCTAGCTGGTGTGATGAAGGAGGATTCCTCTCTGCATTGATTTCTAGAGATTAATGTGATCCCACTAAATGTTTACAGTGTTGAAAATAAGTATAATTAAATTCACTGTTGTAGATTGTGTATTGTGTGCTTAATTAAATAACTCAGTTTTTTTGTTGCATGAGTCACTTGGTGGCTCTTCTTTCAGTTAAAGAATGTCTTAGAGATTAAAGTTTATATGCCCTTATCGGGAGTTGTTCTTCCATTACTACTCAAAAAGTTCACGGGTTTGACTGCAGTGGATATTTAAATGGTCATGACCTTTCCTCTCTAAAGGCCACATTGCACAAATAAGCCTTTCCCGCTCATTAGCATCACAGCAAACCAGTCAGCCAGCCAGCCAGCCAAGAGATATAGCTGCATGATGATGACACCCCAACTCTCTCATCCGTGCCACTTTTATCAGATTCCTGTGATGAATAAAGAGTCGGGGAAACAGGCCCCACTGACAGTTATTGATTTCCAGATGATCATCTGAAGTCACCTGTGGTTCCAATTCCTACAGCAGGTTCTAAGAGCGGCTTCAGTATATAAACTTAAATTACCCCAATATGAGAAAAAAGATGAGGGTCACATAACGGCAATGCAACACATGTTGACATGCAACAACCCTTAGTATTCTAGCTTCCACCAGTCAGTGTATGTAATATGAATTTGAGCTTTTTTTCTGTAGAGTACTTCTCAGGGATCTACAGTAGTTTCCAAATGCCTGTCTCCTCCCTAAATTGTTATGACAGGAATATACTTTTAAAATATGCCATGAACATGAAAATAAACAGGAGATTTCATCACAAAGACTTTCCAGATCTACAGTATTTGTTCTGAAAGGCATCATGGGCTAATACATATGATTACGTTGGTAATGATACTGTACATTGAACACAGACAGAAGGTTTTACTTGATCTCCAGAATAGGGCTATTTTGACAATTATTTGTGGATGAAAGAGAGTGACACGGCTCTACTTGTTTTCTGGTCGGTGTCCAACTGACCCCACCCCAGGTTAGAGGTGAATAAGGTAGTCTCACAAGAGTTACACACACACAGCAGGATGTGGTTATCTGTACTATAAGAGCTACACGTATGAATATACAGTGGGGCAAAAAAGTATTTAGTCAGCCACCAATTGTGCAAGTTCTCCCACTTAAAAAGATGAGAGAGGCCTTTAATTTTCATCATAGGTACACTTCAACTATGACAGACAAAATGAGGAAAAAAATCATTGTAGGATTTTTAATGAATTTATTTGCAAATTATGGTGGAAAATAAGTATTTGGTCAATAACAAAAGTTTATCTCAATAATTTGTTATATACCCTTTGTTGGCAATGACAGAGGTCAAATGTTTTCTGTAAGTCTTCATAAGTTTTTGACACACTGTTGCTGGTATTTTGGCCCATTCCTCCATGCAGATCTCCTCTAGAGCAGTGATGTTTTGGGACTGTTGCTGGGCAGCACAGGTGTGGTTCTGGGATTTTTGCTCACCATTCTTGTGATCATTTTGACCCCACGGGGTGAGATCTTGCGTGGAGCCCCAGTCTTGTATATCTTCCATTTCCTAATATTGCTCTCACAGTTGATTTCTTCAAACCAAGCTGCTTACCAATTGCAGATTCAGTCTTCCCGGCCTGGTGCAGGTCTGCAATTTTGTTTCTGGTGTCCTTTGACAGCTCTTTGGTTTTGGCCATAGTGGAGTTTGGAGTGTGACTGTTTGAGGTTGTGGACAGGTGTCTTTTACACTGATAACAAGTTCAAACAGGTGCCATTAATACAGGTAACGAGTGGAGGACAGAGGAGCCTCTTAAAGAAGAAGTTACAGGTCTGTGAGAGTCATAAATCTTGCTTGTTTGAAGGTGACCAAATTCTTATTTTCCACCATATTTTGCAAATAAATTCATTAAAAATCCTACAATGTGATTTTCTGGATTTTTTTTCTCATTTAGCCTGTCATAGTTGAAGTGTACCTATGATGTAATCTGTAATTGTCTATAATGTTTCTAGTGTCTGCATTGGCCATTAACAAGAGCATGAATCAGACAAATAGCACACCTAAATGTACCCTGCATCGATGATAACAGAGTTGCCCTCATGACATTCATTAGGCCCACCTTCATTTTACCATAGCAAATAGGGATAATAACAAGACTTAGAACCGAATTTCTATCTCCATCCAAACAAAACGAGTCCACCTGGAGGCAGGGTAGGAAGCGTGGTTACACAACCAATTAGCTCTTCACTTTTTTTCTTCATCTGTCTGTTGTGATTGATGAATTCATTTTGACCCTCCATTGTGTTCTAAAATGGTACTTCCTCTCCCCACAGGCAATGCGTGGAGTAACTTAATTTTATATTTTCCATTAAATGACCTTCTAAAACACTAACTCACACTGTCACCACTTCATCCTGTCTCCCTTTAACCCAAACATTGCATGCTTGCAACTGAGTAAATTAGGCTTCCAGTTATCAAGAGGAACTGCCATTGTTACATCCTGTTTGGCAGTTTCAGTATGTGTATATCTTTTTATTTTCTTATCCATGCTTACATTTATTTGGTCTGTCTGTTCACACCTCATGTTCTGTAGTTAGGTGAATGGTGAAACAATCCTTTTGAAATGCAAATTGTTTTTTGTTTTTTACTGAAGCTCATAAAAAATTGTTGGCAGGCAGTCTCAATACAAACTCCTCAGGGACTGGATTTCCACGGAGTCTCCTTTTGTCTTATTTAAATAAGCATGTTTAATATTCCTCTGCTACCATAGTAGCTAGTCCTTCTTTCCATGATATTTCCATATTTTCCAGTTGGGAATCATGTATGCTAAACTCAGGTTGAGAAAGTTTATCTTGCTGTGGAAGACATTGCTGGTTGGTTTGATAACATTGACCTGGTCTTTATAATCCCCCTTTGCCCTCTTACAGTTCAGCCCAGCCTGATATAGGGTAGAGCTCTAAGGTAGAACACTGTCTATGTGAGTATCGTGAGGCAAGGCCTTATCCTCACTTCAAACTTTGCCTTAAAAGCACAGAACACACTCTCTGCTATAACCACGTCTCTCCATCCCCAAATGATCATCCTGCCATCTTAATGACAAAATTTATCTCATTAACACCATTCTGTATACCTCTGGCCCTTCTTTGGACACTGTGTTAACTAACCTCCAGACGAGCTTCAATACCATACAACTCTCCTTCCTATTTACCCAAAGTCAGAGAACTCATGGATACAATTTGTCTCTGCATGCAATTTGGAGATAATTGGAGTTAGCACATGGTTAGCTTAGTGCCAATGCTGGAAGTCTGCTGGTACAGTAGCCAGGTCCTCTCAAAAGCAGGGGAATAGACCTTCTAACTACTCTGAAACTGGGTGGTTAGTTTTACAAAGCTATACATAGTACTTGATGTTATATATATTTTTTTACCTTTATTTAACTAGGTAAGTTGGATATAGGGGGCGCTATTTTAATTTTTGGATGAAAAACATTCCCGTTTTAAACAAGATATTTTGTAATGAAAAGATGCTCGGCTATGTATATAATTGACAGCTTTGGAAAGAAAACACTTTGACGTTTCCAAAACTGCAAAGATATTGTCTGTGAGTGCCACAGTACTGATGTTACAGGCGAAACCCAGATACAAATCCAATCAGGAAGCGCCGCATTTTTTTAAACCGCCTCATGCCAATGACTCCTTATATGGCTGTGAATGGGCCATGAATGAGCTTAGGCTTTCTGTCGCTTCCCCAAGGTGTCGACAGCATTGTGACGTATTTGTAGGCATATCATTGGAAGATTGACTATAAGAGACTACATCGACCAGGTGGTCGCTTGGTGTCCTCCGTTGCAATTATTGCGTAATCTCCAGCTGCAGTATTTTTCCATTCGCTTCTGAAGAGAAACCAACTGTCACCACTGATATATTATTGAATAGATATGTGAAAACACCTTGAGGATTGACTCTAAACAACGTTTGCCATGTTTCTGTCGATATTATGGAGCTAATTTGGAAAAAAGTTCAGCGTTGTAGTGACTGCATTTTCCAGTCTCTTTCTTAGCCAAACGTGATGAACAAAACGGAGCTATTTCGCCAACACAAATAATCTTTTTGGAAAAAATGAACATTTGCTATCTAACTGGGAGTCTCGTCATTGAAATCATCCGAAGTTCTTCAAAAGGTAAATTATTTTTTTTTTTTAATGCTTTCTTGTTTTTGTGAAAATGTTGCCTGCTGAATGCTAGGCTTAATGCTATGCTAGGCTACCAATACTCTTACACAAATGCTTGTGTAGCTTTGGTTGAAAAACATATTTTGAAAATCTGAGATGACAGTGTTGTTAACAAAAGGCTAAGCTTGTGTTTCAATATATTTATTTAATTTCATTAGCAATTTTCATGACTAGAAAAAGTTGCGTTATGCTAATGCGTTATAGTTTAAGTATTTTTCTGTCGATTTCTCAGCCAAGCAGGATGAACAAACGTGACGTTTTTCACCTACAAAAATATTCTTTTTGGAAAAAAGGAACATTTGCTATCTAACTGGGAGTCTCCTGAGTGAAAGCATCTGAAGTTCTTCAAAGGTAAATGATTTAATTTGGTTGCTTTTCTTATTTTTGTGAAAATGTTGCCTGCTGCCAGCACAGCCTAGCATAGCATTATGCCATGCTAAACTTACACAAATGCTTGTCTAGCGTTGGCTGTAATGCATATTTTGAAAATATGAGATGACAATGTTGTTAACAAAAGGCAAAGCTTGTTTGAATATATTTATTTCATTTAATTTGCGATTTTCATGAATAGGAAACATTGCGTTAGGCTAATGCACTTGAGGCTCTGATTACACTTCCAGATACGGGATTGCTTGTTGATAGAGGTTTTTAAGAAAAAACTCTTATTTTCAATGATAGCCTAGGATCAGTGGGTTAATTGCCTGTTCAGGGGCAGATTGATAGATTTGTACCTTGTCAGGTCAGGGGTTTGAACTTGCAACCTTCTGGTTACTAGTCCAACGCTCTAACCACTAGGCTACCCTGCCACCCCAATATAGTGATTGCAACTTTGTGTCTGTGCCATTATGGCATCAGTGAGCGCACGAGCAGCACCATTGAGACAGATACAACTTTGCAAACTCTATATAGCCATTGAGACAGACAGAACTTTGAGATCTCTATACATCCATTGAGACAGATTGAAAGGTTCTATCTCAATACATCTCTAAGCAACAACAGGGAAAGAATAACGAAATTGATAGAATTAACACATTCATAAAATATTGATTACTATGTATAACTGTGTAAGAGTAAATTAAGTTGAGTAAATGAAGGTGGCCATGGTCTAGCTTTCCCATTGAGGTTTGTCCTCTGCCAGCCTTTGCCAGCCTTATCAGTACCTGCTGTGCTACAGAGAGTACTGCTGTTCTGGGAGCTCAGCTGGCAGCGTCCACTCCCTCAAGGTCACAGATCAAATGCAGGCAGACCCTGGAGCTGGTCCAGTACCCGGCCATGCTTGGCAATGCTTGCTCGAGCCCGCATTAGACCACAACTTTGCTATACAAAACCTAACCAAACCGACCAAGTCTGACCCCTGGGTCTGACCCCTGGGTCTGATACAGCCTCTCTGTGGGGCTTTATGAGGACGAGCAGTCCAGCCAGAGAAGAACTGAAGCATATGTTTTTAGTCTCTACTGGACATGCTCACTGGACTCGCTCTTGTAATTGGTATCATGGCCTTGTGCACTGGGGAGAGCTTTTAGAGAACTCTGCCTGGGGAATGGAAATCATGTGCTCTGTTCCGTACATCCCATACTTGCGCTCTTTCTATCTGATACATATATACTTGTATCAAAAACAACAAAGTCAAAGCATGCATTATTTTGCCTTTGCCTGTTGCAGGACCAGAAGCCATGCACAGCTGTGACTGACATTTGAAAGGCTGAACAGTGAGCCACTCAGTGCACCTTTGCTTTGAAGTGAAATTCCTCTGACATTCAGCTTTTGTATTTCTGCAAGTGCTGTTTACCGATTGGGGTGAGAACTATCATAAATAAATTAGACATTTGGCTTTTGTGGCACAGGTTGATTGCAGATAGATGCTATATATGCTCTGCATTTGTGTATGAAGTAAAATGGCAAATTTAGAGTAACGGAATCCGATCATTGGGTTTGTGTGAATAGTTGCCTTTCAAAAAGTATGATGATCCCCCCCCCCCATTACTGAGTGAGAAAGTATTGCAAAAACATCCCCATGTTTTTATCATCCCAGAAAGTATTCATTTTAATAATTTGTACTTGAGTGAATTGTTTGTTGGGTGTTATAAGACTTAAGCAGACATGTACATGCTGTGAATGAATTATTGATTTGTAGACATACAGAAGTACTGTCACACCCTGATCTGTTTCACCTGTCCTTGTGCTTGTCTCCACCCTCCTCCAGGCATCGCCCATATTCCCCAGTGTACTTATACCTGTGTTCTCCGTTTGTCTGATTCCTGTTCATTTTATTTCATAAAGCCTACTAGTGTTTTGCCCATGCTAATGTCTTTCTCTACTTCCTGTTCTCTAGCTTTCCCGGTTTTTGAGCATTCTGCCTGCCCTGACCCTGCCTGCCATTCTGTACCTTGTCACATCACCCTGAATTACTGACCTCTGCCTGCCCTGACCCTGAGTCTGCCTGCCGTTCTGTACCTTTCGCACTCTGTTCTAGATTACTGACCTGTGCCTGCCCTTGACCAGTCGTTTGCCTGTCCCCCTGTCTCTGTAATACACTTTTGTTACTTCAGAACTGTCTGCATCTGGGTCTTCTCCTGAGCCATGATAGTACAAACTGGCCCCGGTTTTATTGGCCCTTTCCCCATCTCCAAGATTATTAGCCCCTCTGCGGTTTGTCTTATGTGGCCCACTACCCTCCGTCTAGGATTAAACCTATGTCTCACAGCCCTTTGTCTCCTGTTTATAGGCCCACCTCTCTTCCCGATCTCATCAACGGCCAACTGGCGTACACGGTGATGTGCCTCTTGAGGGTTCTGCAGCGGGGCAAGGGATTCCAGTACCTGGTTGACTGTGAGGGTTATGGCTCGGAGGACAGGTGTACCCTGTCACACCTTCCCTGGATTACTGACATCTGCCTGCCCTGATCCTGAGCCTGTCTGCCATTCTGTACCTTTCAGAATCTGCGCTGGAGTACTGACCTCTCTGCCTGCCTGACTCTGCCTACCTGATGTTTGCCTGCCCCCGTTTGTGTAATAAACTTTTGTTACTTCGAAACTGTCTGCATCTGGATCTTCTGACCCATGATAGTACATTGAAACAGATCCAGGTATTTTGGGGCTGTTTAATCAAACAAAACAAGTTTGTGTACAATTAAGTATTCCAACAGCTGGCGACAAGCTAAGTAAGGTCTCCTATTGTAACATTATATTCAATTTTGTACTTGGATTGTACTTGGATTGTACTGGGGTCTTCTCCACCAGAGGTTTTTCGCAATCCTTAAATGGGTTGTGTTCTAGGCACAATGTCATATTGATGGTTATTGTCCTGTCTGTCACTCTAGTGTCTCACATTAAGAGATGTCATTAATCTTAGCCAAGCCCTTAGCCCTTTGCCCTCGGTCTCTCGATTCTGTTTTTTTCCCTCCATCTCTCTCTCCTTCTCCAGGGGACAGGTCTGTGTGTATGTTGTGCGGGAAGTGAGGAGCATTGACTCGACTGAGGTTCACCATTTTATTTCTGAAAGTCCTGGTGAGGTCAGGCAGACTCGCTTTTCACTCTATTCTACTATAATAGTGAGCCAAATGGCAAGTGTCATCACTTTGCAGTGCAGAGGTCTGGACAGAACTCGTAGGCTCTTTCTAATAAGAGAGAGGATGCACAGCTACAGCACTGCTGGTTAAAGGAGAGTAAACAGCTGCGACAGAAAGGGAATTAAATTGGCTACAGGACAAAAACCTGAAGTGAGAGAGGGGATGAGTTATTTACTGCAGAGGGAAAGGAAGGCACATGGCTTATACCTGAGACTGACAACTGGCAGTTAGTTTTAAAGTGAGAGTGCTAACGGTCTGCTGTCATCAATCTCCCCACAAGCTGACAGTGAAGACAGAGCAATGGGAGGGTCAAACTGATTATATCACAGAGAATCACACTCCTCTTACCATATGGTGGCGTATAACAAGGCAGGGTGTGACTACACCTAATGTCTCACCAGGACATACACTTAGGTTGGAGCCAAAAAAACACATTTTTCAACGACTCCACAAATGGCTTGTTAACTAACTATAGATTGGCAAATCACATAGGACATCTACTTTTTGTGCATGACACAAGTAATTTTTCCAACAATTGTTTACATGTAGATTATTTCACTGTATCACAATTCCAGTGGGTCAGCAGTTTACATACACAAAGTTGACTGTGCCTTTAATAACCTCTTGAATATATAGGGGCGCTATTTCATTATTGAATAAAAAAAACGTGCCCGTTTTAAGTGCAATATTTTGTCACAAAAAGATGCTCGACTATGCATATAATTGACAGTTTTGGAAAGAAAACACTCTGACGTTTCCAAAACTGCAAAGATATTATCTGTGAGTGCCCCAGAACTGATGCTACAGGCGAAACCAAGATGAAACTTCAAACAGGAAATGAGCAAAATTTTTGAAGCTCTGTTTTCCAATGTCTCCTTATATGGCTGTGTATGCGACAGGAAAGAGCCCACAATTTCTGCCGTTTCCCCAAGGTGTCTGCAGCATTGTGACGTATTTATAGGCATATCATTGGAAGATTGACCATAAGAGACTACATTTGCCAGGTGTCCGCCCGGTGTCCTCCATCGAAATTGGTGTGTCATCATCAGCTGCAAGTTTTTTTCCATGGGATTCAGAGGAGAAAGTAGACTTCCACGAACGATATATCAATGAAGAGATGTGTGAAAAACACCTTGAGGATTGATTCTAAACAGCGTTTGCCGTGTTTCAGTCGATATTATGGAGTTAATTTTGAAAAAAGTTTGCCGTGTTGATGACTGAATTTTCGTTTTTTTTTGGTACCCAAAAGTGATGTACAAAATGGAACAATTTCTCCTACACAAACAATCTTTCATGAAAAACTGAACATTTGCTATGTAACTGAGAGTCTCCTCATTGAAAACATCCGAAGTTCTTCAAAGGTAAGTGATTTTATTTGAATGCTTTTCTGGTTTTTGTGAAAATGTTGCTGGCTGAATTCTAGGCTTATAGCTATGCTAGCTATCAATACTCTTATACAAATGCTTGTTTAGCTATGGTTGAAAAGCATATTTTGAAAATCTGAGATGACAGTGTTGTTAACAAAAGTCTAAGCTTGAGAGCAAATATATTTATTTCATTTCATTTGCGATTTTCATGAATAGTTAACGTTGCGTTATGCTAATGAGCTTGAGGCTAAAAATAGGATCCCGGAATGCTTGACGCAAGAAGTTAAACTGGAAAATTCCAGAAAATTATGTAATGGCGTTAGAAGCTTCTGTTAGGCTAATTGACATAACATGAGTCAATTGGAGGTGTACCTGTGGATGTATTTCAAAGCCTACCTTCAAACTCAGTGCATCTTTGCTTGACATCATGGGAAAACCAAAAGCAATCAGCCAAGACCTCAGAAAAAAATTGACCTCCACAAGCCTGGTTCATCCTTGGGAGCAACTTCCAAATGCCTGAAGGTACCACGTTCATCTGTACAAACAAAGTACGCATGTATAAACACAATGGGACCACGCAGCCGCCATACCGCTCATGTAGGAGACGCGTTCCGTCTCCAAGAGACAAACGTACTTTGGTGCGAAGAGTGCAAATCAATCCCGGAACAACAGCAAAGGACCTTTTGAAGATGCTGGGGGAAACAGGTACAAAAGTATCTATATCAACAGTAAAACGAGTCCTATATCGACATAACCTGAATGGCCCCTCAGCAAGGAAGAAGCCACTGTTCCAAAACAATCATAAAAAATCCAGACTACGGTTTGCAACTGCACATGGGGACAAAGATTGTACTTTTTGGATGAATGTCCTCTGGTCGGATGAAAGAAAAATAGAACTGTTTGGCAATAATGACCATCGTTATGTTTGGAGGAAAAATGAGGCTTGCAAGCTGAAAAACAACATCCCAATCATGAAGCACGGGGGTGGCATCATCATGTTGTGGGGGTGCAGGAGGGACTGCTGCACTTCACGAAATAGATGGCACCATGAGGAAAGAAAATGATGTGGATATATTGAAGCAACTTCTCAAGACATCAATCAGGAAGTTAAAGCTTGGCACAAACGGGGCTTCCAAATGGACAATGACCCCAAGCATACTTCCAAAGTTGTGGCAAAATGGCTTAACGACAACAAAGTCAAGGTATTGGAGTGGCCATCACGAAGCCCTGACCTCAATCCTATATGAGATTTGTGGGCAGTGCTGAAAAAGCGTGTGCGAGCAAGGAGGCCTACACACCTGATTCAGTTTCACCAGCTCTGTCAGGAGGAATGGCCAAAATTCACCCAACTTATTATGGGAAGCTTGTGGAAGGCCACCCAAAATGTTCAACCCAAGTTAAACAATTTAAAAGCAATGCTTCCAAATACTAATTGAGTGTATGTAAACTTCTGACCCACTGGGATTGCGATGAAAGAAATAACAGCTGAAATAGATCATTCTCTCTGCTATTATTCGGACATTTCATATTCTTAAAATAAATTGGTGATCCTAACTGACTGAAGACAGGTAATTTTTACTCTGATTAAATGTCAGGAATTGTGAAAAACTGAGTTTAAAGGATTTGGCTAAGGTGTATGTAAACTTCCCACATCAACTGTACACTGTATTCTGTACTGTTCTACTGTATTTTAGTCTATTTCGCTCTGACATTGCTCATCCAAATATTTATATTTTCTTCATTACATTTGTAGATTTGTGTGTATTGGGTATATGTTGTGACATTGTTAGATATTCCTTGTTCGACATTACTGCACTGTCGGAGCTAGAAACACAAGCAGTCTCAACGTCAACATTGAATAGGCGACTCCAGGATGCTGGCCTTCTAGGAAGAGTTGCCAATAAAAGGAAAAGATTAAGATTGGCAAAGGAACACAGACACTGGACAGGGAAACTCTGCCTGGAAGGCCAGCATCAACGTGCCATTGGAACACAGGAGTGATGGTTGCTGATAATGGGCCTCTGTATGCCAAAGGAGGTATTCCATTAAAAAAATTCAATTTCCAACAAAAATAGTCATTTAAAATATGTCTGCACAGTCATTTTAACAATGTCTACACTGTATTTCTGATCAGATTTACTGTAAAGGACAAAACAATGTGCTTTTCTTTCAAAAACAAGGGCATTTCTGAGTGACACCAAACTTTTGAACGGTAGTGTACATGGTTGGGTCAGGGGACTTAAAAAAGAGGAGTGCTGATCTAAAATAATGGATAGATTGAAAGGATTTGTTAACACTTTCTGAAGTATGTTTTCCATCATTCACACTTATTCAAGGACAACTTAGAAAACACTTAGCTGTTATCTCAGACGGGTCTACAAATAATGGTTGTTGATTTTGAGCATGGACAGTCCAATTTATCAGCAGTGTGCATGTCTTCCAATCTTTGAAATGTGATAAGTGAGTATGAACTGTCCAATGGTCTTTAGATATAAAATGTACAATGAACAAACATTTTTACGGTTTTACTTAGTTACAGTTCATATAAGGAAAAAATTCATTAGGCACCCCACCATACCCCTGTCTGCACATTATGCCCTGAATCTACTCTACCATGCCCAGAAATCTGCTCTTTTTATTATTTGTCCCCAACGCTCTAGGTGACCAGTTTTGATAGCCTTTAGCCGTACACTCATCCTACGCCTCTGTTCCTTGGGTGATGTGGAAGTAAACCCAGGCCCTGCGTATCCCCAGGCACCCTCATTTGTTGACTTCTGTAATTGAAAAAGCCTAGGTTTCATGCATGTCAACATAGGAAGCCTCCTCCTAAGTTTATTTCACTCACTGCTTTAGCACACTCCAAAAACCCTGATGTCCTTGTGTTGTGTCTGAATCCTGGCTTAGGAAGACCACCAAAAATTCTGAGATTTCCATACCCAACTACAACATTTTCCATCAAGATATAACTGCCAACGAGGGAGGAGTTGCAATCTACTGCAGAGATAGCCTGCAAAGTTCTGTCATACTTTCCAGGTCTATAACCAAACAATTCGAACTTCTAATTTAAAAAAAGTAATATCTCCAGAAATAAGTCTCTCACTGTTGCCGCCTGCTATCGACCCCTCTCCGCTCCCAGCTGTGCCCTAGACACCATTTGTGAATTGATCGCCCCCATCTAGTTTCAGAGTTTGTTCTGTTTGATATTCTTAACACCCCAGAAGTCCTACAATCTAAGCTGGATGCCCTCAATCTCACACAAATCATCAAGGAACCCACCAGGTACAACCCTAAATCAGTAAACATGGGCACCCCCATAGACATTATCCTGACCAACTTGCCCTCCAAATACACCTCCGCTGTTTTCAATCAGGATCTCAGTGATCACTGCCTCATTGCATGTATCCGCTATGGGTCCACGGTCAAACGACCACCCCTCATCACTGTTAAACGCTCCCTAAAACACTTCAGCGAGCAGGCCTTTCTAAACGACCTGGCCCGGGTATCCTGGAAGGATATTGACCTCATCCCGTCAGTCAAGGATGCCTGGTCATTCTTTAAAGGTAATTTCCTCACCATCTTAGATAAGCAGGCCTCATTATAAAAATGCAGAACTAAGATCAGATATAGCCCTTGGTTCACTCCTGATCTGACTTCCCTTGACCAGCACAAAAACATCCTGTGGCGGACTGCAGTAGCATCAAATATTCCCCGCAATATGCAACTGTTCAGGGATGTCAGGAACCAATACATGCAGTCAGTCAGGGAAGCAAACGCTAGATTTTTCAAGCAGAAATTTGCATCCCGTAGCTCTAACTCCAAAAAGGTTTGGGACACTGTAAAGTCCATGGAGAACAAGGGCCCCTCCTCCCAGCTGCCCACTGCACTGAGGCTAGGTACACAGTCACCACCGATAAATCTATGATAATCGAACATTTCAACAAGCATTTCTCAACGGCTGGCCATGCATTCCTCCTGGCTACTCCAACCCCGGCCAACAGCTCCGCTCCCCCCTGCAGCTACTCTCCCAAGCCTCCCCAGCTTCTCCTTCACCCAAATCCAGATAGCAGATGTTCTGAAAGAGATCCCTAAAGATTGGAAAGCTGCCGCGGTCATTCTCTCTTCAAAGGGGGTGACACCCTAGACCCAAACTGTTACAGACTTATATCCATCCTGCCTTGCCTATCTAAAGTCTTCGAAAGCCAAGTTAATAAACAGATCACTGACCATTTCGAATCCCACCGTACATTCTCCACTGTGCAATCCGGTTTCCGAGCCGGTCATGGGTTCACCTCAGCCACACTCAAGGTACTGAACAATATCATATTCACCATCGATAAAAGACAGTACTGTGCAGCCGTCTTCATCAAACTGGCCAAGGCATTAGACTCTGTCAATCACCGTATTCTTTTCGGCAGACTCATTAGCCTTGGTTTTTCTAATGACTGCCTTGCCTGGTTCACCAACTGCTTTGCAGACAGAGTTCAGTATGTCAAATCGGAGGGCATGTTGTCCGGACCTCTGGCAGTCTGGGGCGGCAGTGTAGCCTAGTGGTTAGAGCATTGGACTAGAAACCGAAAGGTTGCAAGTTCAAATCCCCGAGCTGACAAGGTACAAAATCTGTCATTCCGCCCCTGAACAGGCAGTTAACCCACTGTTCCTAGGCCGTTATTGAAAATAAGAATTTGTTCTTAACTGACTTGCCTAGTAAAATAAATAAATAAAAGTCTCTATGGGGGTACCACAGGGTTCAATTATCGGGCTGACTCTCTGTTTATATCAATGATGTCGCTCTTGCTGCGGGCGATTCCCTGATCCACCTCTACGCAGACGACACCATTCTGTATACCTCTGGCCCGTCCTTGGACACTGTGCTTTCTAACCTCCAAACAAGCTTCAATGCCATACAATACTCCTTCCGTTGCCTCCAACTGCTCTTAAACACTAGTAAAACCAAATGCATGCGTTTCAACCGTTCGCTGCCCGCATCCGCCCCCCACCCCGACTAGCATCACCACACTGGACGGTTCCAACTTAGAATATGTGGACAAATATAAATTCCTAAGTGTCTGGTTAGACTGTCAACTCTCCTTCCAGACTCATATTTAAATATCTCCAATCCAAAATCAAATCTAGAATTGTCTTTCTATTTCACAACAAAGCCTCCTTCACTCATACCGCCAAACTTACCCTATTAAAACTGACTATCCTACCGATCCTCGACTTTGGCGATGTCATCTACAAAATTGCCTCCAATACTCTACTCAGCAAACTGGATGCAGTCTATCACAGCGCCATCCGTTTTGTTAACAAATCACCTTATACCACCAACCACTGTGACCTGTATGCTCTAGTCGGCTGGACCTCGCTACATATTCGTCGCCAGACAGACTGGCTCCAGGTCATCTATAAGTCTATGCTAGATAAAGCTCCACCTTATCTCAGTTCACTGGTCACGATAACAACACCCAACCATAGCACACGTTCCAGCAGGTATAGCTCACTGATCATCCCCAAAGCCAACACCTCATTTGGCCGCCTTTCCTTCCATTTATTTTCCCGCCAGTGACTGGAACAAATTGCAAAAATCGCTGAAGTTGGAGACTTTTATTTCCCTCATCAACTTTAAACATCAGCTATCTGAGCAGCTAACCTATCACTGCAACTGTACATGGTCCATCTGTAAATAGGCCACCTAATCTACCTACCTCACCCCCATACTGTTTTTAGTTTATTCACTTTTCTGCTTTTCTGCTATTTTGCACACCAGTATCTTTACTTGCACACACTTGCACACACTAATTTATCACCCCAGTGTTAATCTAAATTGTAATTATTCGCTCCTATGGCCTATTTATTGCCTACCTCCTCATGCCTTTTGCACACACTGTATATAGACTTTATTATTTTTCTACTGTGTCATTGACTTGTTTATTGTGTTATTGGCTTGTTTATTGTTTACTCCATGTGTAACTCTGTGTTGTTGTCTGTGTCACACTGCTTTGTTTTATCTTGGCCAGGTCACAGTTGTAAATGAGAACTTGTTCTCAACTAGCCTACCTGGTTAAATAAAAGTGAAAAAAAAAAAATAATTAAGTACATTATCATGCCTAAAAATGAGGCGATGGTGGCAGATGAATGGCACGACAATGGGCATCAGGATCTCATCACTCATCGGTCTTCCCATGAAAACGTCTTTAGCCTCTGAACGGTTTGGCCTACAAACTAATACCATAAACTAAATCCACAAATGTTGGAAAGATGAAACTATCACACACATGATTAGACTCTCACGATGGTGTTTTCTGTTTCCACTACGACTCCCACAAGAGTCACAGGACTTGTCGGAAATCAGTACCGCCGATCTGCCAACATCTGTCTGTAGCATCCGAACAGTTTGGGCTACACACTGGTATGACCCCTCTATTGAAAGGTGAGACTGACTCTCACAAACACGTACATGTCAGTTGTTTTGCTCTAGGACACCCTTAAGCATCTTAAGACTTGTCTGAAGGTAGCCCGGTACCATTTTTTAAAATATTTATAGGTAAAAAGTATAATAACATCATTATTTCTCTCAAATATAGGATAGACACTTTAAAACAAACTTTATTCAGATTCATTTTTGTACTAGCTGTTTTTCCATGTGCTTCTATGGGCTAATAGCAGTAAGACCAAATTCAATGTTTCAACAAATGCATTTATTTTTTACCTAAAAGGGTCCTAAAATAAGAAATCAAATAGCTAACAATTGCAGATGTTAGCTTAGTAGAACCCCCTCTCCTCGGTTTAGACATTTAAGGATTAAAATATGTGTTAGAAACATATGCTATGTCTATCTAATTTTATTTGTTTTCAAGCATCCACACACAATGCTCATCATGATATGGTTGATATGAATGCAGTGACTGTAATCTTGTGGCGTGCGTGAATGAGGGAACACACTTCGTTATTTATCTCTGGTATTGAACATACTACATTCCGTCTTAAATTGTATCGTTTATTTACATATTAGGGTACCTGAGGATTGATTAGAAACGGTGTTTGACTTGTTTGGAAAAAGTTTATAAGTAACTTTTAGGATTCCTTTGTATGCATGTTGAACGAGTGGAACGGGTGGATTACTGAATCAAACACGCCAACTAAACTGACGTTTTGGGGATATAAAGAAGGACTTTATCGAACAAAACAACCATTTGTTGTGTTGATGGGACCCTTTGGTTTGCAAACAGAGGAAGATCTTCAAAGGTAAGTGATTTATTTCATTGCTATTTCTGACTTTTGTGATGCCTCTGCTGGTTTGGAAAATGTTGCTTTTGTATGCAGGGCGCTGTCCTCAGATAACCACATGTTATGCTTTCGCCCTAAAGCCTTTTTGAAATCTGATAAGGCGGCTGGATTAACAAGAAGTTAAGTTTTTAAATGATTTGTGATACTTGTATTTTCATGAATGTTTAATATTACGATTTTTGTATTTTGAATTTCGCGCTCTGTAATTTCACCAGATGATGTCGAGATGGGGCGTTAGTGTCCCACCTAGCCCAAACTCTCATGTTTTAATATGGCAGCAGCTTTATTTGACTTGCGATCAAGTGGAAGTTGGCGAGGAGTACCAAAGTGAAGTAAATATCTTTAAGAGCAGTCAGGGAAGTTGTCAACTGTATTTGCAGGTCATGGGAATTGTATAACTTCTTTTGACTGAATGACTTTGATGTCATTTTATGGTGCCAACTATAAGGAATAAGTGAATGAAAACAGTAACAACCATTTCTACCCATCTCATTATTGGTTAAAGAACCTGGCTGTCACACCCTGACCATAGTTTACTTTGTATGTTTCTATGTTTTGGTTGGCCAGGGTGTGATCTGAGTGGGCATTCTATGTTGGATGTCTTGTTTGTCTATTTCTATGTCTGGCCTGATATGGTTCTCAATCAGAGGCAGGTGTTAGTCATTGTCTCTGATTGGGAACCATATTTAGGTAGCCTGGGTTTCACTGTGTGTTTGTGGGTGATTGTTCCTGTCTGTGTTCCTGTCTGTGTTTTGCACCAGATAGGTCTGTTTTCGGTTTTCGCACGTTTGTTATTTTGTTAGTTTATCGTGTATAGTTTCTTTATTAAAATAAAATGAATAACAACCACGCTGCATTTTGGTCCGCTCCTCCTTCCCACAACGAAAGCCGTGACACTCTGCACATTCCCTGGAATTTGTGTTACCTGTTTTTATCAACAGCACATTTGTGATCCACCAGACGCTTTATTCACAGGATGTTCTCCAGTGTCCGTAGAGTCTGTCCGGCCCAGTGGAAATCTAATTAGCATAATATCAGTTTTTTACACTGCATCCGCTGATGTCCCCTTTCCGCATCTGCGGTGAAAGGTGGCAGAACTAAAGTGATGTTTGTCAGACCATGAGATATCCCGAAAAATGGTCTTCTCACGAAAACGTCTGTAGCGTCTGAGCAGTTTGGCCTACATCAAACAAATATCACAAACTATGGAACGATGAGACTCTCATTGTTATGCTTGTCATTTGAATGAGGAGACCAAGGTGCAGCGTGGTAGGCGAACATCTTACTTTTATTCAAATGAACACCAAAAAACAACTAAATACAAAACGAATGTAAAGTTCTGTAGCACTAACAGCAACTATACAAAAACAAGATCCCACAAGCTAAGGTGGGAAAAGGCTCCCTAAGACAACGACAGACAGCTGCCTCTGATTGGGAAACATACCATGCGACCACATCCTATATATGGTACCTTACAGCCATTCTTCAATGGAAATGCCTAAAAAGATGTCACAATGCTGTAACACCTTGGGGAATGCGTGGAAAACGTAAGCTCATTCGTAGCTCATTCAGAGCCATATAAGGAGTCATTGGCATGAGGCGGTTTCAAAAAATGTGGCACTTCCTGGTTGGATTTTTATCTGGGTTTTGCCTGTAGCATCAGTTCTGTGGCACTCACAGACAATATCTTTGCAGTTTTGGAAACGTCAGAGTTTTCTTTACAAAGCTGTCAATTATATGCATAGTCGAGCATCTTTTCGTGACAAATATCTTGTCTAAAACGGGAATGTTTTTCATCCAAAAATTAAAATATCCACCCCTGAATCCAAGAAGTTTAATTAAGCACTATATGTCACTGACGTAATTCTAAGGAAACATCACTCTGAGGCCGGTTCACTCGTAGACAACTGTCATAAAAAGCTCAATCACTATGTGTGTACTTCCAGCACCATGATGGTTGTGTTCCTTCACCCTGTAACTTGATGCATCATTTGCTAATGTATTTATTTTCTGTCTTGTCATTCTGACTCCTGTTCCCCCCTCATTTTTCAGTGTGACTGATGGATCATGTTTTTATTTACAGCCTTGTTGACCCTGAGCAAAGGTCACCAACTCTCATACTGACATCTGCTACACTGTGCACTCTAATAAAACCCCCCTGCACAGTGTGCACACAAACACGCACACGCATGCAAGCTCACACACACACAACACAATTTGTGTCAGTACAGGACAGGGCTTCCAAGAGGTACTGTGACTGTAATGACAGACACTTTAATCACTGAGGGAAGGGTGAGTGGGATGGAAGGACACATGTACCACCAGGGTCTCCTATACAGGTTCCAACAGAGCTGCCACCAAGAGTCAAATCAAATCAAATCAAATGTATTTGTATAGCCCTTCGTACATCAGCTGATATCTCAAAGTGCTGTACAGAAACCCATCCTTAAACCCCAAACAGCAAGCAATGCAGGTGTAGAAGCACGGTGGTTAGGAAAAACTCCCTAGAAAGGCCAAAACCTAGGAAGAAACCTAGAGAGGAACCAGGCTATGTGGGGTGGCCAGTCCTCTTCTGGCTGTGCCGGGTAGAGATTATAACAGAACATGGCCAAGATGTTCAAATGTTCATAAATGACCAGCATGGTCGAATAATAATAAGGCAGAACAGTTGAAACTGGAGCAGCAGCACGGCCAGGTGGACTGGGGACAGCAAGGAGTCATCATGTCAGGTAGTCCTGGGGCATGGTCCTAGGGCTCAGGTCCTCCGAGAGAGAGAAAGAAAGAGAATTAGAGAGAGCATATGTGGGGTGGCCAGTCCTCTTCCGGCTGTGCCGGGTGGAGAATATAACAGAACATGGGCAAGATGTTCAAATGTTCATAAATGACCAGCATGGTCGAATAATAATAAGGTAGAACAGTTGAAACTGGAGCAGCAGCACGGCCAGGTGGACTGGGGACAGCAAGGAGTCATCATGTCAGGTAGTCCTGGGGCATGGTCATAGGGCTCAGGTCCTCCGAGAGAGAGAAGGAGAGAATTAGAGAACGCACACTTAGATTCACACAGGACACCGAATTGGACAGGAGAAGTACTCCAGATATAACAAACTGACCCCAGCCCCCCGACACAAACTACTGCAGCATAAATACAGGAGGCTGAGACAGGAGGGGTCAGGAGACACTGTGGCCCCATCCGAGGACATCCCCCGGACAGGGCAAAACAGGAAGGATATAACCCCACCCACTTTGCCAAAGCACAGCCCCCACACCACTAGAGGGATATCTTCAACCACCAACTTACCATCCTGAGACAAAGCTGAGTATAGCCCGCAAAGATCTCCGCCATGGCACAACCCAAGGGGGGGGTGCCAACCCAGACAGGACGACCACATCAGTGAATCAACCCACTCAGGTGACGCACCCCCTCCAGGGACGGCATGAGAGAGCCCCAGCAAGCCAGTGACTCAGCCCCTGTAATATGGTTAGAGGCAGAGAATCCCAGTGGAAAGAGGGGAACCGGCCAGGCAGAGACAGCAAGGGTGGTTCGTTGCTCCAGAGCCTTTCCGTTCACCTTCCCACTCCTGGGCCAGACTACACTCAATCATATGACCCACTGAAGAGATGAGTCTTCAGTAAAGACTTAAAGGTTGAGACCGAGTTTGCGTCTCTGACATGGGAAGGCAGACCGTTCCATAAAAATTGAGCTCTATAGGAGAAAGCCCTGCCTCCAGCTGTTTGCTTAGAAATTCTAGGGACAATTAGGAGGCCTGCGTCTTGTGACCGTAGCGTACGTGTAGGTATGTACGGCAGGACCAAATCAGAGAGATAGGTAGGAGCAAGCCCATGTAATGCTTTGTAGGTTAGCAGTAAAACCTTGAAATCAGCCCTTGCTTTGACAGGAAGCCAGTGTAGGGAGGCTAGCACTGGAGTAATATGATCAAATTGTTTGGTTCTAGTCAGGATTCTAGCAGCCGTATTTAGCACTAACTGAAGTTCATTTAGTGCTTTATCCGGGTAGCCGGAAAGTAGAGCATTGCAGTAGTCTAACCTAGAAGTGACAAAAGCATGGATTAATTTTTCTGCATCATTTTTGGACAGAAAGTTTCTGATTTTTGCAATGTTACGTAGATGGAAAAAAGCTGTCCTTGAAATGGTCTTGATATGTTCTTCAAAAGAGAGATCAGGGTCCAGAGTAACGCCGAGGTCCTTCACAGTTTTATTTGAGACGACTGTACAACCATTAAGATTAATTGTCAGATTCAACAGAAGATCTCTTTGTTTCTTGGGACCTAGAACAAGCATCTCTGTTTTGTCCGAGTTTAAAAGTAGAAAGTTTGCAGCCATCCACTTCCTTATGTCTGAAACACATGCTTCTAGCAAGGGCAATTTTGGGGCTTCACCATGTTTCATTGAAATGTACAGCTGTGTGTCATCCTCATAGCAGTGAAAGTTAACATTATGTTTTCGAATAACATCCCCAAGAGGTAAAATATATAGTGAAAACAGTAGTGGTCCTAAAACGGAACCTTGAGGAACACCGAAATTTACAGTTGATTTCTCAGAGGACAAACCATTCACAGAGACAAACTGATATCTTTCCGACAGATAAGATCTAAACCAGGCCAGAACTTGTCCGTGTAGACGAATTTGGATTTCCAATCTCTCCAAAAGAACGTGGTGATCGATGGTATCAAAAGCAGCACTAAGGTCTAGGAGCACGAGGACAGATGCAGAGCCTTGGTCCGATGCCATTAAAATGTCATTTACCACCTTCACAAGTGCCGTCTCAGTGCTATGATGGGGTCTAAAACCAGACTGAAGCATTTCGTATACATTGTTTGTCTTCAAGAAGCCAGTGAGTTGCTGCGCAACAGCCTTTTCTAAGATTTTTGAGAGGAATGGAAGATTCGATATAGGCCGATAGGTTTTTATATTTTCCGGGTCAAGGTTTGGCTTTTTCAAGAGAGGCTTTATTACTGCCACTTTTAGTGAGTTTGGTACACATCCGGTGGATAGAGAGCCGTTTATTATGTTCAACATAGGAGGGCCAAGCACAAGAAGCAGCTCTTTCAGTAGTTTAGTTGGAATAGGGTCCAGTATGCAGCTTGAAGGTTTAGAGGCCATGATTATTTTCATCATTGTGTCAAGAAATATAGTACCACAACACTTGAGCGTCTCTCTTGATCCTAGGTCCAGGCAGAGTTGTGCAGACTCAGGACAACTGAGCTTTGAAGGAATACGCAGATTTAAAGAGGAGTCTGTAATTTGCTTTCTAATGATCATAATTCTTTACTCAAAGAAGTTCATGAATTTATCACTGCTAAAGTGAAAGTCATCCTCTCTTGGGGAATGTCTTTTTTTAGTTAGCTTTGCGACAGTATCAAAAAGGAATTTCGGATTGTTCTTATTTTCCTCAATTAAGTTAGAAAAATAGGATGATCGAGCAGCAGTAAGGGCTCTTCGGTACTGCACGGTACTGTCTTTCCAAGCTAGACGGAAGACTTCCAGTTTGGTGTGGCGCCATTTCCATTTCCAATTTTCTGGAAGCTTGCTTCAGAGCTCGGGTATTTTCTGTGTACCAGGGAGCTAGTTTCTTATGAGAAATGTTTTTAGTTTTTGGGGTGCAACTGCATCTAGGGTATTGCGTAAGGTTAAATTGAGTTCCTCAGTTAGGTGGTTAAATGATTTTTGTCCTCTGGTGTCATTGGGTAGACAGAAGGAATCTGGAAGGACATCAAGGAATCTTTGTGTTGTCTGTGAATTTATAGCACGACTTTTGATGTTCCTTGGTTGGGGTCTGAGCAGATTATTTGGTGCAATTGCAAACGTAATAAAATGGTGGTCCGATAGTCCAGGATTATGAGGAAAAACATTAAGATCCACAACATTTATTCCATGGGACAAAACTAGGTCCAGCGTATGATTGTGACAGTGAGTGGGTCCAGAGACATGTTGGGCAAAACCCACTGAGTCAATGATGGCTCCGAAAGCCTTTTGGAGTGGGTCTGTGGACTTTTCCATGTGAATATTAAAGTCACCAAAGATTAGAATATTATCTGCTATGACTACAAGGTCCGATAGGAATTCAGGGAACTCAGTGAGGAACGCTGTATATGGCCCAGGAGGCCTGTAAACAGTAGCTATAAAAAGTGATTGAGTAGGCTGCATAGATTTCATGACTAGAAGCTCAAAAGACGAAAATGTCATTTTTTATTTGTAAATTGAAATTTGCTATCGTAAATGTTAGCAACACCTCCGCCTTTGCAGGATGCACGGGGGATATGGTCACTAGTGTAGCCAGGAGGTGAGGCTTCATTTAACACAGTAAATTCATCAGGCTTAAGCCATGTTTCAGTCAGGCCAATCACATCAAGATTATGATCAGTGATTAGTTCATTGACTATAATTGCCTTTGAAGTAAGGGATCTAACATTAACTTCTTGAAACTCCCCATCCCGGATCCGGGATCGTGACTAAAGCCTCAGGCTCATTAGCATAACGCAACGTTAACGATTTCTGAAAATCGCAAATAAAATGAAAATAATGCGCCTACTCTCAAGTTTAGCCTTTTCTTAACAACACTGTCATCTCAGATTTTCAAAATATACTTTTGAACTATAGCAATTCACTAATTTGTGTAAGAGTATGCTAATCTAGCTTAGCATTTTGAGTAGCATTTAGCACGCAACATTTTCACAAAAACCAGATAACCAAATAAATAAAATCATTTACCTTTGAAGAGCTTCAGATGTTTTCAATGAGGAGACTCTCAGTTACATAGCAAATGTGCAGTTTTTCAAAAAAATATTATTTGTGTAGGACAAATCGCTCCGTTTTGTTCACGTTTGGCTATGAAAAAAACCTGTATACAGTTATAGCCTGAAGCTCATTAGCATAATGTAACGTTAACGATTTCTGAAAATCGCAAATAAAATGAAAATAATGCGCCTACTCTCAAGCTTAGCCTTTTCTTAACAACACTGTCATCTCAGATTTTCAAAATATGCTTTTGAACCATAGCAATTCACTAATTTGTGTAAGAGTATGTTAAGCTAGCTTAGCATTTTGAGTAGCATTTAGCACGCAACATTTTCACAAAAACCAGATAACCAAATAAATAAAATCATTTACCTTTGAAGAGCTTCGGATGTTTTCAATGAGGAGACTCAGTTACATACCAAATGTGCAGTTTTTCCTGAAAGCGTCTTTGTGTAGGAGAAATCGCTCCGTTTTGTACATCACATTTGGCTACCGAAACGAACCGAAAATTCAGTCACCTACAACGTCAAACTTTTTCCGAATTAACTCCATAATATCGACCGAAACATGGCAAACGTTGTTTGGAATCAATCCTCAAGGTGTTTTTTCACATATCTCTTCATTGATATATCGTTCGTGGAAGCTTGCATTCTTCTCTGAATTCTGTGGAAAAATACTTGCAGCTGACTTTTGCGCACCAATTTCGGCGCAGGACACCGGGCGGACACCTGGTAAATGTGGTCTCTTATGGTCAATCTTCCAATGATATGCCTACAAATACGTCACAATGCTGCAGACACCTTGGGGAAACGACAGAAAGGGCTGACTCACTCCTCTCGCATTCACAGCCATATAAGGAGACAATGGAAAACAGAGCCTCAAAAATCCTGCTAATTTCCTGGATGCCGTTTCATCTTGGTTTTGCCTGTAGCTCACGTTCTAGGGCACGCACATAAAATATCTTTGCAGTTCTGGAAACGTCAGTGTTTTCTTTCCAAAGCTACCAATTATATGCATAGTCGAGCATCTTTTTTGTGACAAAATATTGCGCTTAAAACGGGCACGTCTTTTTATCCAAAAATGATATAGCGCCCCCGAGTTTCAACAGGTTAAGTAGCCCTATATTGAGATGTGAGGTATCATGATCTCTTTCAATAATGACAGGAATGGAGGTGGTCTTTATCCTAGTGAGATTGCTAAGGCGAACACTGCCATGTTTAGTTTTGCCCAACCTAGGTCGAGGCACAGACACGGTCTCAATGGTGGTAGCTGAGCTGACTACACTGACTGTGCTAGTGGCAGACTCCACTATGCTGGCAGGCTGGCTAACAGCCTGCTGCCTGGCCTGCACCCTATTTCATTGTGGAGCTAGTGGAGTTAGAGCCCTGTCTATGTTGGTAGATAAGATGATAGCACCCCTCCAGCTTGGATGGAGTCCGTCACTCCTCAGCAGGTCAGGCTTGGTCCTGTTTGTGGGTGAGTCCCAGAAAGAGGGCCAATTATCTACAAATTCTAACTTTTGGGAAGGGCAGAAAACAGTTTTCAACCAGCGATTGAGTTGTGAGACTCTGCTGTAGAGCTCATCACTCCCCCTAACTGGGAGGGGGCCAGAGACAATTACTCGATGCCGACACATCTTTCTAGCTGATTTACACGCAGAAGCTGTGTTGCGCTTGGTGATCTCTGACTGTTTCATCCTAACATCGTTGGTGCCGACGTGGATAACAATATCTCTATACTCTCTACGCTCGCCAGTTTTAGCTTTATCCAGCACCATCTTCAGATTAGCCTTATAATCGGTAGCCCTGCCCCCCGGTAAACAGTGTATGATCGCTGGATGATTCGTTTTAAGTCTAATACTGCGGGTAATGGAGTCGCCAATGACTAGAGTTTTCAATTTGTCAGAGCTAATGGTGGGATGCTTCGGCGTCTCAGACCCCGTAACGGGAGGAGTAGAGACCAGAGAAGGCTCGGCCTCTGACTCCGACTCGCTGCTTAAAGGGGAAAACCGGTTGAAAGTTTCTGTCGGCTGAATGAGCGACACCGGTTGAGCGTTCCTACAGCATGTCCTTCCAGAAACCGTGAGAAAGTTGTCCGGCTGCGGGGACTGTGCCAGGGGATTTATACTACTATCTGTACTTACTGGTTGCACAGACGCTGTTTCATCCTTTCCTACACTGAAATTACCCTTGCCTAACGATTGCGTCTGAAGCCGGGCTTGTAGCACAGCTATCCTCGCCGTAAGGCGAGTACAGCGACTGCAATTAGAAGGCATCATGTTAATGTTACTACTTAGCTTCGGCTGTTGTAGGTCCTGACGAATCGTGTCCAGATAAAGCGTCCGGAGTGAAAAAGTTGGGGGGGGGGAGAAAAAAAAAATGTATGTATATATATATATATATATATATATATATATATATATATATATAGCAGTAATTAAAAAGTAAAAACCGTAAAGTTGTCAGGTAGCAAAATAGGTTGGCAACAAAACGCACAGTACAGCAACTCGAAAACAAGTCTGAGCCCTGTGATGCATTACAACATGTCAAGCTGCTCCCTATGATAATATCCCTCATTTTACTTTCCATTTCTAACAGAAACTATGGCCTAAAAAGGCTAGCCCCAGGCTTTTATTAAGGAGCCAGGTCACCTGCAATACAAGTCAGTATTCGACGTCCAAACATGTTTGAGAATGTCGGGAGATGACGTGGCAAATCATCCACTAGGGGCAACAGTGAGAGCTCTTACCTTCAATTAGGTTTCAGTTTTGCTAGATGGGAATGGTGGATGGGCGTAAGCATCTGCCTCTGATTCCAAAGGTTGCAAGATGAAATCCAGCGATGGAATGTTGTTTTTGAGATTTTTGTTTTAAGCCTATCCCAAACCTTAAGCCTTACCTTAAACCATTTGGAGTTAATGCCTAACCTTAAGGTTTCTGAGTTAATTCTTAAACTTAACTCTAACATTAAACACTTTGAAAATTGATGTTTGCAACAACTTCAAAATTTGACGTTTGAGAAACATGGTGAACGTCTAATTCTGACGTGAGACTGTGAGAGGTAGGCCCGTGAACACCCCAGCCATGGATTTAACATATGCAGTTACATAGCTACGTTGATAAACACAACGTAATTACATAGCTATTGTATGGTAGCCCAGCCCCACAAGTGACTCTTCTTATCAACTGCATGCAATAATTTGCTATGTGTTGTCTTAGGAATTCAACATTCTCTGTGCTGGTCTTGCCAACCCCCATTGTCAGACCTCGACCTCTGAAAAACAGAGATAACATCATGTAGGTCTGATATCTGATTGGAGGTTAACTTTACAGTAATACTATTGGTCAACAACTCAGGTTTTGAATGAAAACAATGCAGATGCTCATAAAAGAGTCTAAGAGTCATTGTTCTTTCTCTTATTTGTTCCTGACTTGCTGTGGTGAGATACTTTCTTTCTTTCATTCTCTTCCCCATGGACTTTTGATGCATGGCCTTTCAGGCTATGGTTTCTCGCTCTCTCTTTCTCTCTCTGACCATGCTTAGAATAATGCCTTGTAATGTTTGATAATGCTTTGTAACTTAAGTTTATGCCTTGTACTGTAGGTGAACCCATTCATTTTACAAAGTAATTTATTTATTTTATTTAACTAGGCAAGTTGTTTTTAATTCCATTCTCTGACATTTCTTAATTTCCTATTACTGTAACTCAACCATAGACTTCTTGCATATTGCTATTTATCTTATGGAGTCAGATAAAGATAATTAATTTAATGGCCTAAGTCTTATTACGAGTTGCATGTAAGGTATATAGAACAAATAAATAAATACATATTTCTATTCATATACAGTATCTGTATTTATGAGGTATGAGATTGAACATTAAATAACATATTCACAACACATGACATGTTCCATTAACTTAGATACGATATATTTTTATTTAAAATGTAATGTTGTCTTAATAACCTCTTGAAACTAGGGGGCACTATTTTCATTTTTGGAAAAATAACATTCCCAAAGTAAATGGGCTTTTTTGTCAGGACAAGATGCTAGAATATGCATATAATTGACAGCTTAGGATAGAAAACACTCTGATGGCTCTCAGAGTGATTTTTGCGTAATAGAAAAAGGCGGCCATTGTGCCTCTCGCTCCTACTGGAAAGCCAACTGTCCCGGGTGATATATTATCGAATAGAGATTTGAAAAACACCTTGAGGATTGATTATAAAAAACGTTTGCCTTGTTTCTGTCGATATTATGGATCTAATTTGGAATATTTTTCGGTGTTGTCGTGACCGCAGTTTCCGGTGGATTTCTCAACAGAACGTGAAAAACAAAAGGAGGTATTTCGGCAATAAAAAGTATCTTTATGGGATAAAATGAACATTTGCTGTCTAACTGGGAGTCTCGTGAGTGAAAACATCCAAAAACATCCAAAGCTCATCAAAGGTAAATTATTTCATTTGATTGCTTTTCTGATTTTCGTGACCAAGTTGACTACTGCTAGCTGGATATAATGCTATGCTAGGCTATCGATAAACTTACACAAATGCTTGTCTTGCTTTGGCTGTAAAGCATAATTTCAAAATCTGAGATGACAGGGTGATTAACAAAAGGCAAAGCTGTGTTTCACTACATTTCACTTGTGATTTCATGAATATGAATATTTTCCAGTAATATTTTTTGTCTATTGCATTATGCTAATTAGTGTCAGTTGATGACAATTCTCCCGGATCCGGGAGGGGTAGTTCTAAGAGGGTTAGGGTTGGCATTTCTCCTTCCTGATGCTTGTTCCTCAACCAATCTATCTTGTAGGACCTGGAACTCATATTCAAATTGTAATATTCCCGAGCATTCACTATTTAAATATGAAAACATAGTTTCTAGTTGATGATATAACGCGCTCTAATAGATTCTAAATTAAATAAGCAGAATAAGCAGAATAGCTAGCTAAATTATTACACATGTTTTGACAGTGATTTAATCATTTGCAAATGTGAGAAAATAAAACAAAACAGTGGCTACCTCCTGCTAAAATGATGTGAAGGCACCTCGGCACTAGCGACTTGATCAGCTGCTTAGCTAACTTGTTTTAGCTATTTTACTGACATAGCTAACTAGCTATCCAGCGATCTATACCTTACTGACATAAACAGCTTGTTTGGCTTGTTTAACCCAATGAGTTCCACCATTACGTCAGGCATGGAGACCTCACTGCTGAAGGGGGGCCCGGTTCGTTTGCAGTGGTCGGCTAAGGCGGACAGGGCTTTTGGTCACCTGAGTGCTCTGTTTACCTCGGCTCCCGTGCTGGCCCATCCGGATCCCTCTTTGGTGTTCATAGTGGAGGTGGACGCATCCGAGGCTGGGATAGGAGCCATGCTCTCTCATCGCTCGGGTTCGCCACCGAAGCTCCGCCCCGTGCCTTCTTCTCGAAGAATCTCAGCCCGGCGGAGCGTAACTATGATGTGGGGGACCGGGAGCTGTTGGCTGTCTTCAAGGCTCTGAAGGCGTGGAGACATTGGCTTGAGTTGGCTAAACACCCTTTTCTCACCTGGACGACCACCACGTACATCCAGATTACCAGGGCAGTGAGGAGTACATCTGGAGTACATCCAGGGCAGTGAGGAGATTGAACCCACACCAGGCAAGGCAGACGCACTGTCCCGGCTGTATGACACAGAGGAGCAGCCCATGGATCCCACTCCCATACTCCCCACCTCCTGCTTGGTGGCGCCGGCAGTGCGGGAGCTGATTGCGGACATTGAGCAGGTGTTACATGCAGAACACGCTGCCCTCCAGTGTCCCACTGGGCGTCTGTACATTCTGTCTGCTGTCCATGACTGGTTGATCTATTGGGCCCACACTTCACCCACCTCTGGCAATCGTGGGATCTGTCGGACGGTGTGCTGTTTGGTTGGAAAGTACTGGTGGCGTACCTTGGCCAAGGACGTGAGGGTTTATGTTTCCTCCTGCTCAGTGTGCGCCCAGTGTAAGGCTCATAGGCACCTGCTTAGAGGGAAACTAGACCCCTTACCCATTCCACAGGGGCCTTGGTTACACCTGTTGGTGGATTTTCTTACCGACCTCCCCCACTCACAGGGAAACACCACGATCCTGGTCGTTCGTGCCCTGGGACGAGATGGCTCAGAACTAGCTCCGCCACTCCTCCACTAACCTCTCCCCCTTCCAGTGCATACTGGGGTACCAGCCAGCTCTGGCGCCTTGGCTTCAGAGTCAGACCGAGGCTCCTGCGGTGGACGACTTGTTCAGGCATGCGGAGGAGACATGGGATGCCGCCCATGTTCACCTCCAGCGGGCCGTGCTGCGCCAGAAAACCAGCATGGACTGTCACCACAATGAGGCCCCGGTGTTCGCACTGGGGACCGGGTCTGGCTCTCGACCTGGAACCTGCCGCTCCGTCTGCCCTTCTGGAAGCTGAGTACGCAGTTTGTGGGGCCATTTAAAGTCCTGAGGAGAGTGAATGAGGTTTGTTATAGGTTAAAGCGCCCGCTGATTACCATATTAACCCCTCGTTCCATGTGTTTCTCCTCAGGCCGGTGGTAGTTGGCCCGCTCCAGGAGTCTGAGATGCGTTAGGTTCCTCCGCCCCCTCTGGACATTGAGGGGGCCCCGGCGTACTCCGTTCAATCTATTCTGGTTCCGAGGCACTGGGCGAGGGGCCTTCAGTACCTTGTGGAGTGGGAGGGGTACGGTCCGGAGGAGACGTGCTGGGTTCCGGTGGAGGAAGCGTTGGACCCTTCAATGCTGCCGGAGTTCCACCGTCTCGGTACGGATTGCCCTGCACCTCGCCCTCCGGGTCGTCCCCGAGGCCGGCGTCTTCCGAAGTCGGGTCCTCTCCTTGTTTGGGCGGTCCTTGGCGGTCGGCGTCGCTGGTCATCTAGCCATTATCGATCCACTTTTCATTGTCTTGTTTTTCCTCACACCTGGTTTCAATTACCTCAATTACTTGTTGTATATTTAACCCTCTGTTCCCCCCATGTCTTTGTGTGGGATTGTTTATTGTAGTGCTTGTGCACGTTCCCCATGAGCGCACAACAGGTTATTTTTGTGCCTATTTAGCTTGTTGTTCTGGATGCCATTGGTTTTGCTTAATAAATCTACGTTTATCACCCAGTTCTGTTCTCCTGCGCCTGACTTCTCTGCCGCCAAGTATGCACCCCGCTACAGTGATTTAGGACTTCTAACCACTTTTATACAGTGAGCTTCAAAAGTATATTTTTGTTGTTGTTTAGGCTCCGTATTCCAGCACTTTTGATTTGAAATGATTCAATGACAATGAGGTTAAAGTGTAAACTGTCAGCTTTAATTAGAGGGTATTTGAATCCATATTGGGTATCCTTTTAGAAATAAGAAATTACAGCAATTTGTTTTTACATATTCCCACCCATTTTAGGGGACTAAAGGTATTGGTAAAATTCACTTAAATGTGTATTAAAGTAGTCAAAAGATAAGTATTTAGTCCCATATTCGTAGCACTCAATGACTTCATCAGGCTTGTGACTACACATTTGTTGGATGCATTTGCTGTTTGTTTTGAATGTGATTCAGATTATTTTGTGCCCAATAGAAATTAATGGTAAATATTAACTTCTCACCATTACAATAACAGGGGAGGTTAACATTTCTTGGGGGGAATTCTTACCCCTTGAATTATTGCACATTTTGTTATGTTACAGCCCTGGGGAGAGTGAATGAGGTTTGTTGAATTTAAAAAGTATTAAGTCAATTTTACACATCATTCCCCATAATGTCAAAGTGAACGTGTTTTTATAAATTTTAGCAAATTTATTGAAAATGACATACATAAGTATTCACTCCCCTTAGTCAAAACATGTTAGAATCACCTTTGGCAGCGATAACAGCTGTGAGTCTTTCTGAGTAAATCTCTAAGAGCTTTGCATACCTGGATTGTTCAATATGTAACCGACCAGCGCAAATCGGTCTCAAGTAGAAATATTTGAAGTTGTTTTTTACATTGGATAAAAGTAGAGACTCAGAGCTACACATTTGTATATCGTACACTACAGTTGAGGAACAATGGGAAAGTCATTTTGCTTTGAAAGTTGATCAACTTGTAAACTCACTTTTTTTAGAAAATGGCCTTTGAATTTTTTGTTACAACTACCGGAGAACCCTTCTTTCAGCATCGTTCACACCCTCTTAAGCTTTAGCCTCAACCATCTCTGTAAGGGTTGATCTGAGCATTTTGTACTAACATCAGCAGACAAGGAACACAGTAAAGACCTTAAAAATACACAGATTCCATATATCTATTATTAACACGTGTATTTTGTGGTTGTGACCCAGAGACTCTTGACCATTTATTTTGGGACTGTTCGTATGTCAGAAGATTTTGGAGTGAGTTAGAAGATATTATTTTAAAAGAAACTACTATTAATGTTAATTTGAAAGACTGATATTATGTTTTATTTTGATATAAATTATATGGACCCTGATTTAACTTTCATTGTTAATTTGTGTCACGCCCTGGTCTTAGTATTTTGTGTTTTCTTTATTATTTTGGTCAGGCCAGGGTGTGACATGGGTGATTTACGTGTCTTGTCTTGTCTAGGGGTTTATTCGATTTATGGGGTAGTATAGTAGTCTAGGAAAGTCTATGGTTGCCTGGAGTGGTTCTCAATCAGAGGTAGGTGTTTATCGTTGTCTCTGATTGGGAACCATATTTAGGCAGCCATATTCTTTAGGTATTTCGTGGGTCATTGTTCCTGTCTCTGTGTTTGTTTGCACCAGATAGGGCTGTTTCGGTTTTTTCAAGTTTAGTGTCTTTGTATTGTTCGTTATAATCTTTATTAAAGATGTATGAAGATGCATTTTGGTCCTCCTCTCCTTCGACGGAAGAAAACCTTAACAATTTGCTTATTTTTCATGCCAGATTCTTTATCCATGAAATGAAGTGGGCGGAGAACAAACCTCTTTTCACATTGTTTAAGATCATTTCAAAATAATATTTAATTTCTCTAAAGCAATACCTACCATAAAACGTTTTGAGGAATTGAAAACGTATCTCGATATGTAATACCCATCTGTTAGGTTTATGTACTCTTCTTTGTATATTTCTGTTTCTGTTCATTTTACATTTAAAATGTAACTTTCATTTAACTAGGTAAGTCAGTTAAGAAAAATTCTTATTTACAATGATGGCCTACCCCGGCCAAATCCGGACGACACTGGGCCAATTGTGCACCGACCTATTGGACTCCCAATCACAGCCATATGTGAAACAGCCTGGATTCAAACCAGGGACTGTAGTGACGCCTCTTGCACTGAGATGCAGTTCCTTAGTCCGCTGAGCCATTGTTTTTTATTTTTATAAATAATAATAGTCAGGCACCCAAGCTAACTTGCTAGCTACATCCAGACACAAATGAGAGAACGGTTCACTAAACATTACTCGCCCTAGCAGAGCTGGGTAGTCTGTTATGTTATCCAGAGCGTTGGTGACTGCAACTGTGGATGCTCTGCATGAGGAGTAGGGTTGATCCTAGCGTTCTCACCTCACAACGGCAGTCAAGCACCCAAGCTAACTGGCTAACATTGGCAAACATTGGCTAGCTTGTTAGCTGCTTCCAGACACATAATGTGAGAACACGCCACTCTGTCCTTTTTACTCGCACTAGCAGAGCTGGTAAGGCTGTTTTCCTGTTATCCAGAGTGTTGGTGATTGTAACTGTGCTGCTGGCAACAATTTAAGTACGCTTTTTTTGCTGACATTTACTGACACCGGCCATATTCAATGGGTGTTGAGCGTTCCTAAATGCATCAGTTATTCTGCTCTCTCGTACACTCGGACAAGAGTCTTTTGTTAAGACATGTAGCTAGCTAGCTAGGTTATCACTGAACCATAATCTCAACTCAAGATGTTACTACCCTGCATGAATCTGCAGGTAGCTAACCAACCAGGTTTTATGTTAGCTAGCTAACATTAGGCTATAACTAGTCAAGCAAATGGTTCTGAGATACGATTAATAAGATCATACACATACTGTTAGCTAGCGAGCTAGCTAGCTAACAGTACACTTTAACTTAAAATTAAACCACTTTCTGTCAAAATTAGAAACGTGTAATATCTGAAAATATAGCTAGCTGGACTATCATACCCGCAGATTGACCAGCTCAAATAGTCAGAAGCGTGCTATATGGCAGACCAATCCAAACTCATCTCTCGGCATGTCCAGCCCACTCATTATCTCAGCCAATCATGGCTAGCGTGAAGGTTGCAGCCTTTGCAGATGGCATTCAAGTTTCTTATTAAGGCACATGAGATTTCACATGATTTTTTTATTTAAAAAATGTTTAAGTTCAAATGGCTCTCCTGTGAAGTAGTGACCCGTGACACGCGCCTAGTTTCCTGAAACAGGTCACATATTTTAACATTATTCTCTCAAGTTGGTTTTTGGTCATTGCTAGACAGCCGTTTTTAAGTCTTGCCATAGATTTTGAAGACAATTTAAGTGAACTGTACCTATGCCACACAGGAACATTCAATGTCGTCTTGGTAAGCAACTGTAAATTTGGCCTTGTGGTTTAGGTTATTTTCCTGTTGAAAGGTGAATGTGTCTCCCAGTGTCTGTTGGAAACCTGGTTCGGGCTGCTTTTCCTCTTGGATTTTGACTGTGCATAGTTCTATTCGGTTTCTTTTTATCTTAAAAAAACTCCATAGTTCTTGTTGATGACAAGAATGCTGTCCTCACTATGCTTGAAAATATGAAGAGTGGTACTTACTCAGTGATGCGTTGTTCTTTGCCATATTTGTTCAGCTTTACTTTAGTGCCATACAGGATGCATGTTTTGGAATATTTGTATTCTCTACAGGCTTCCGTCTTTTCATTCTGTCATTTAGGTGACTATTGTGGAGTAACTACAATGCTGTTGATCCATACTTAGTTTTCTCCTATCACAACCATTAAACTCTGTAACTGTAAAGTGTAATTAAGGGAGTGAGGAAAGGAGGATAAGGAGGATATGAAAGGTGGCTAGAGAACACTATATATTGGTGCTATAACAGGTGGCTACTACTGTGAAGCTCCATCCATAGCGTTCCACACCGCTGTTATCTCTAATGAAACACTCAGCAGAGAGAACACTCCGCAGCTGCTGACAGCACCCGGGAACACTGTGAATGTACTGGTCAACACAATCATTATGTGTTATCACTCTGCCCCACTGACACCCTGCGAACTGAGTCACAGTGAAGGCAGGACAATGCTACATCATGTCTTCATGCAAAGTAAGGTTCAAAATGATCTTTCTTGATTCATAATATTTCTCCATTGAAAATCGAAGCGTCATTTTTTTATGGAGGCATAAAAATATCCTCAGAACTCTACCTGTTGTCACATGAGCAAAGAAGCACCAGTTTGATCTCCAATTCTGGTTACTATCTACTTGATTGTTTTCTCGTCACTAATTCTCAGGAGGTTGTGAGTGGTTGTTGTGACCCACTCAGTGGTAATGTGATTGTTGAAATTGTCATGTCCACCCTCTCATTAGGCTCATCAAGGGGATCTGAGCCAAGGCTCTGCCTCCAGAAGAATTAAGGTATTGGCGGGTTGGGATAATTAGACATTGAGTCGTTCACTTCTGGGACCCTGCTTTCTCATCTGAAGTTTTACCACATTATTCACTGCCTTTTTGAACACATTAATAAGGAGGGATTTGAAACTTAGAGGTTTATTTTATCAATTTCTTCCCTTTCTCATTTGGGTTTGGCCCTGCAACAGCTGAAAAAGGAGAGACTTCTTCAATTTCGGCATTATTTAGCAAGATGTCATACTTGGAGATGCTTCCGCAAATACATTTTTAAGGAACTGCTGGCAGGTAGTAATTAATCTACAGCTGCCATGGCAACATCAAAGTAGAGCCTCCATGAAAAAAACAAATAATAATGTATCAAAAGAGCGTCAATACGAATGCCACTGTCGTCTGAAATGATGCCACATGTTCTGCCACACAGCACTCTGCAAACAACTAAATTGCTCAGACAGACCATTTTTTTAATTAAAAGTGAATGTGTAAAGTGGAAAACTGAGGATGTGCTTCAACTAAAGAATTGTTATCACATAGTCATTTTGCATATTATTATAGAAAAAAACATACACATCCATTGCACTTGCATTCTCTTTAGTTGTATTCTATCACAATATAGCTTTTTTGTGCATTAGTATGCACAGAACTGTTGTGTGACATGATTGCATACTGCTTCAGGAAAAGAACTTGTAATATATTACAACTCACAATATTACCAAGTTATATACAATGAGTATACAAAACATTAGGAACACCTGCTCTTTCTATGACATAGACTGACCAGGTGAAAGCTATGATCCCTTATTGATGTCACTTGTTAAATCCACTTCAATCAGTGAAGATGAAAGGGAGAAAACAGGTTAAATAAGTATTTTTAAGCCTTGAGACAATTGAGACATAGATTGTGTATGTGTGCCTTTCAGAGGGTGAATGTGAAAGACAAAAGATTTAAGTGCCTTTAAACGGGATACGGAACTGCAACGCTGCTGGGTTTTTTGCGCTCAACAGCTTCCTGTGTGTATCATGGTCCACCACCCAAAGGACATCTAGATAACTTGACATAACTGTGGGAAGGAAGCATTGGAGTCAACATGGGCCAGCACCTCTGTGGAACGCTTTCAACATCTTGTAGAGTCCATCCCCAACAAATTTCTGAAGACAAAAGGGGGTACAACTCAATATTAGGAAGGTGTTCCTAATGTTTTGTGCACTCTGTGTTGTTCAGGTATTTGTTATGGGAGCGCTCTGACATTTAAATGTCAGTTCAATATTATTTTGAGGGACAGACGATATAATGGAGTTTGAACCAATATATCTCTTAAATTATGTTGGTTCTCACTTTAAGGAATGTCAATCACAGACTCTGCAATAGTACTCGCATGAGTGAATCCACATAACAGTCCCTGGAAAAGCAGCCTCGAAGCTTACTTTGTCATGGTCAATGGCCTGGGAGGGCCTTTTACTACCCTAACATCCATGTCTTTCAGGAGGTTTAGGCATTTTAATGCAAATGTGATGAACGTTTTGGCACAGTGAAATGTCTTCAGGAACAAGTAGCTGATTATCAGCTCACTTCCTCTAAGCTTCTCTCTCTCAATCTGCATTCCTACTGCCTGGAATAAAATATGTATTTAATGGAATGAAAATGTTTATTTAAACAATTACTTAAAGCATATTAATCAGCGCTGACCCAAATGTTGAGATGGAAATTTGATTTTTAAACTTTTTTTTACTCCAGCAGCAGTATGCAGTGTGAGCTCTGAGGAGATCTCTGGCCCTGCGGTCGTCATTCTGTCGTTCTCTCTTCTTTCAGCAGCCCCCTCCTGGCCGGGTTATAGTCTTATTAATTAGGCCTTCTCCTCTGAGCATGGCCAGCAGCATTCAGACCTGTTACTGTATTGTGATAATCATCGGTGAAGGCTTGCTGTGACTGGGAGGGTATGCCTGAACGTCAGTTACAGCGCAGGGCTAAATGTTGGCATGTAACTGGCCCAAAATAAAAGCTCCATTGATTTTCCCCCTCGACAAGCTACTCAAAAGCATTACCTAAGAGTTCACCAATGAATGTGTCTATTGTCTCCAGATGCTAGTCAATTGCAGCCTGTGAGTCCTCACAGGACAGCCCGTTTAACCAAAGCACAATGACAGACGACAAATTCCAGATCACCCCTACAATGACAACTTTTTGTCCTCTTGACAACTTTATAAATTCTGTGCAATATGCAAAGAGGAGAGACGAGGAGGTTTAACAAGCTGACGAGGCAATACCCATTCATTCTTTCAGTGTTTCAGCATGATACAGTGGGGCAAAAAAAGTATTTAGTCAGCCACCAATTGTGCAAGTTCTCCCACTTAAAAAGATGAGAGAGGCCTGTAATTTTCATCATAGGTACACTTCAACTATGACAGACAAAGTGAGAAAAATAAATCCAGAAAATCACATTGTAGGATTTTTTATTTATTTATTTGCAAATTATGGTGGAAAATAAGTATTCGGTCAATAACAAAAGTTTATCTCAATACTTTGTTATATAGCCTTTGTTTGCAATGACAGAGGTCAAATGTTTTCTCTAAGTCTTCACAAGGTTTTCACACACTGTTGCTGGTATTTTGGCCCATTCCTCCATGCAGATCTCCTCTAGAGCAGTGATGTTCTGGGGCTGTTGCTGGGCAACATGGACTTTCAACTCCCTCCAAAGATTTTCTAGGGGTTGAGATCTGGAGACTGGCTAGGCCACTCCAGGACCTTGAAATGCTTCTTAGGAAGCCACTCCTTCGTTGCCCGGGCGGTGTGTTTGGGATCATTGTCATGCTGAAAGACCCAGCCACGTTTCATCTTCAATGCCCTTGCTGATGGAAGGGGGTTTTCACTCAATCTCACGATACATGGCCCCATTCATTCTTTCCTTTACACGGATCAGTTGTCCTGGTCCCTTTGCAGAAAAACAGCCCCAAAGCATCATGTTTCCAGCCACATGCTTCACAGTAGGTATGGTGTACCTTGGATGCAACTCAGCATTCTTTGTCCTCCAAACACGAGGAGTTGAGTTTTTACCAAAAAGTTCTATTTTGGTTTCATCTGACCATATGACATTCTCCCAATCTTCTTCTGGATCATCCAAATGCTCTCTAGCAAACTTCAGACGGGCCTGGAAATGTAATGGCTTAAGCAGGGGGACACGTCTCGCACTACAGGATTTGAGTCCCTGGTGGCGTAGTGTGTTACTGATGGTAGGCTTTGTTACTTTGGTCCCAGCTCTCTGCAGGTCATTCACTAGGTCCCCCCGTGTCGTTCTGGGATTTTTGCTCACCGTTCTTGTGATCATTTTGACCCCACGGGGTGAGATCTAGCGTGGAACCCCAGATCGAGAGAGATTATCAGTGGTCTTGTATGTCTTCCATTTCCTAATAATTGCTCCCGCAGTTGATTTCTTCAAACCAAGCTGCTTACCTATTGCAGATTCAGTCTTCCCAGCCTGGTGCAGGTCTACAATTTTGTTTCTGGTGTCCTTTGAAAGCTCTTTGGTCTTGGCCATAGTGGAGTTTGGAGTGTGACTGTTTGAGGTTGTGGACAGGTGTCTTTTATACTGATAACACGTTCAAACAGGTGCCATTGATACAGTTAACGAGTGGAGGACAGAGGAGCCTCTTAAAGAATAAGTTACAGGTCTGTGAGAGCCAGAAATCTTGCTTGTTTGAAGGTGACCAAATACTTATTTTCCACCATAATTTGCAAATAAATTCATTAAAAATCTTACAATGTGATTTTCTGGATTTTTTTTCTAATTTTGTCTGTCATAGTTGAAGTATACCTATGATGAAAATTACAGGCCTCTCTCATATTTTTAAGTGGGAGAACTTGCACAATTGGGGCTGACTAAATACTTTTTTGCCCCATTGTATTTGTAACATTGGGTAATCACTTGGCTGGTAGAATGGTTCAATTCAGAAGCTACCTGTCCAATCTCTGTACTTCCTCATAATCCCCATGTACCTAATGCACCACTGTCTGCCTCCACTGCCTCTCTGACACTCATGACATATCCTGGAATCACTTGCCTGTGGAATGTTTTAAATAACTCACAGACCAACCTTGCTATGCCACATTTTGATCTTTGTAAACCCCCTCCCCCTCCCACCACCTCCCCTTGTACCTTCCATTTCCTTTTTATCAGAAGGCTCCTGTTGTTCATCTCCAATGAAGCTTTCATCTTGTGCATGTATCTGGCAATTAGGATTGAGCCCGTTATGTAATAGAAGACAAACAATGCTCAAAGCTGTCTCAGGCAAGCGCAGTGTGTGATCTCCCTTTTCTATGTGATTCCTCTGAACTGCATAGCAGTGCAGAGCAGTTAGCAGCATACCTCAACAGAAGCTAGGTGAAGAGGCGGCCTCTCTACAGCTTGTCATAACTAAGGAATGTTTATGTCTCTGGGATATGACATGCCTTATATGTGTCACGGATGCTGAGAATTCAATAAATTACTGTAGCTGGTTCATTTTCCTGTGCAACATGTTTGCATAGTGATGCTTTGAAACGGTGTAACCTTATCATGAACACAACTTTTTATAAACAGTATCTAATCGCTTTGCTTGTCAATATTGTTTTCCATATGTTTGCCAATTGAGCCCTAGGGCTATTAAGCTCAGTCAGTAGAAGGCGTTAATAGAGTAATAAAAGCCTTTCATTTTGCACAGTTTGTGTGCAGCCCTTGAACCATATACTTTTGTCTTCAGATATTAAAGTAACTTGTTAGCCAGACTTGATAGCTCATCACAGCTGGCACTCTTTTCTAGCACAATGATCCCAACTTAGGACAATCTAGTCAGTTTCATCTGTGCCCATGGGGAGGTTATCATTGCAGATGAGTAATGTACCCACTATAGTAGTTTGTTTTTTCCTATCTCCAGGCAGCTTGATTCAATATCACACTTTTATATAAGGGCACCGGGCGAGACCCAGATGCAGACACGGGAGGCAGATGGTTCAAGTCTCTGATATTTATTAGTATCCAGGGGTAGGCAAGAGAATGGTCATGGACAGGAAAAAGATCATAACAAGGTCAGAGTCCAGAGGCTACAGAGTGGCAGGCAGGTTCGAGGTCAGGGCAGGCAGTATGGTCAGGCAGGCGGGTTCAGAGTAAAGGCAGGCAAGGGTTAAAACCGGGAGGACTAGCAAAAAACTGAGAAGAGGAAAAAGCAGGCACAAGGAGTAACACACTGGTTGACTTGACAAAACAAGATGAACTGCCACAGACAGACATAAAACACAGGTAAAAATACCCAGGGGATAATGTCAAAAATGGGTGACACCTGGAGGGGGTGGAGACAAGCACAAGGACAGGTGAAACAGATCAGGGTGTGACACTTTTACACAAGAATTGGTGCATACTTCATCAGACCTGATGTACTAGATATGTCTCTTTTCCTCTGTGGAGGTGCTCTGTTTAGTTTGATTCTACATTATGAGATTGTACTTGCAAAACATCATGTGGTTTTTGAAGATGCTGTAGACAGTTTAGGAAAATGTAGGTGAAAGCTACTATTAATTAAAAAGACTTCTAAATGACAAAGCAATGTTGGTACCCTGTAGCTGTATACACAGTATAGCAAAGCTAGCAAATAAACTTTAATTGAATCTTAACGCAGCAATCACAGTTCTTTGTATTGAGTTCTTTTGGACTTCCTGTATCTTATTTTGGACCTATTATTTTGGACAGTATTATACACTACATGCATGGAAGAAGACATCTACTGACAAGTCTCTGGAAATTGTAACCTGTTTGAAATACAATATAGAGACATACTGTAATGCACTTGACACCCGTCATTCAGGGCAGGGGCTTGCCTCTTTTGCATGTTATTTTGGCATTAATACGTGTCACATATCAGTTCGCAAACAATGTAAAAGAAATTCATCATTGAGTTATTTAATAAAACCGCATAAAAACAGGCAGCTCCAAAATGCAGGTATTTCAGCCTAGCTCAGTGCTTTCTGTGGTGAGGCAGGCCAGCAGAAAATAATCTACGGTCAAATCATTTATAATCCTTGTCATGTAAAGATGAACACCGATATGTTTTATCTATATTTTATTGGCCGTTGGACATAAACATTACTCAACAAGTTGGAAATCGCAAATTCTATAAAAATTTGTTTGGATGGAATTGGTGACAGCGGCTAACTGCAAGCATTGCAACTGGGAAGTCGGGAATAAACTAGCTAAATACGTTTTGAACGGTCATCCAACTTGGAATTGTAAATCCTTTCTACTTATTTTGCCTGCGAAGGACTGCTGCGTCACCTTCCTTTTCAAGTGAGCACAGTACAACAACGTGAGCCCAAAAATGTCTTATTTGCTGCTGAATAAATTATGTAATATGCCATGGAGATATGTACACTGTAGCTAAGAAAGTAACACTGTAACAACGGACCACGTTCTGAATTCTGTCGCTGTATATTTCAAAAGGGCTGAACAAATAGTTAGATTGACTAGTCAGTCCTAGCTCGCTCCTTAATGTATTAATCAAAATTATTGATTCCCTCTTATCTGCTTGTTGTCCCCTTTATGCCATAGTTTGCACATCTCAGTTGTCAGTAGAACCACATTTGTTTAAGTAAGTCAGCCATATCAGCTTTGTTTTAAAAAAAAGGCAGTAAATGAGGCTGAATTAACTGTTTCACTGCCAGACAAGCTACGCTGATAGCCAGGTGTAGCAGTGGGAAGCTGTTGGTACAGATTTATGTACAGTAGGCCCTAACAGTTTGTGGGCACTGTTTGTCACTTTATAGTGCAATTAATGTATTGTTTAGTGTTGTGTTGTGTAGTGGCTTTGCATCCCACCTTCTTTTTTTTTTGCCCCACCAAGATTTACATGCTGCAATTGCCACTGCACTCGTCCTTCAGGGTGTATCTGTTATCCACAGTGAAGTATTTTGTGCTCCTCTGTTGGAAATTGTGTTTTACGTGGCAGCGTCCAACCCTCCTCTTTTTTTCTACCTTCACACCAGCCCATCAAACACAGAGCAGAGAGACACACATATGAGACAGACGTCTCCTGTACACAATACCCAAACTATCCCCAGAGGATGCTGCAATTTCCTGAGAATAATAACAGTGGTTGAGGGGATCTGCTCGTCTGCAATAAATCTTATTGAATAGAAATCCCTGGGCTGCAGGTCCATCCTTTTTTCATAGTCTTGGCTGTCTCTCACTGCAGGCCTCATTAATTCTGTGGGAAAGCCTATCTCAGCCCTGCTCTATTCTCCTCAGCAGAAAGTATTAGACAGTTTACTGATGCCTTTTGCTGCAAGTCTCTATAATACAGCACCGGTCCTTTCAAAATGAGAACTCAGAAATCTCAATGGCTAGTAGAATAGAACACAAGTACTGGCTACAAGACGAGAGAGATGAGTTCAAAAAAAGAAAGACCCTTTCATTAATTACTAAGCGCATGCAAGACTGTCCGTCCTGTCATGATGTCTAATTTGCAGTTCCTTTATCACATTAGATAACAATAACAACAAGAGAATAGCATGGACCTGCACTGTTTGAAGTTGACACAAATTATTTATTTTTGCTAACGAGATATGTATTTGATGCAGGGTGCAAGCTTTTGGGGGGACTTTTACATATAGGGTAAGTGGTGAGTAAGTAAAACAAGTAAAAAAACGGCCTGGACGCTTGTGGTTTTGCAAACATTTGATCTCTACATGTGAAAATATTTCATAGTGCCTCTGTTAAGGACCCGAATGAACCTGTGGGACAATTCCAATGTGGTTGTGTATATTTCATACTGTATGTCAAGGCCGAACCTTATTTTTTGTGATTTCCCGATCTGTCAACCAAAGGTATTATAAATTCATGTTCTCAATAATATTATTTTCAAGTTTAGAAGGGAACAAGTTTTGTTAACATTGAAATGTTTATGACACAATCTTATAGGGAATAAAGTTATGCATGTCAGAATAGTGTAGCGCTGCCATATTGCCAATGTAAAGAGGCAGAGCAAAGATAATGTCATGGCTTATAGAATGCAAACATGTTGAAATGAGCTGGTATAATAAACATTCACATTTTGTTCAAACATGGTAAAGAAAGACTTGGAAAGACATGGACAAGATCTTCATAATGAGGGAAATGATCTGCTTGCACAGTCCCCTGTTGAGTAGTGACCTCATCTTACCTTTCAAGGAAGCATCCATCTAAACATATGTTAGTATGAAATGTTATTGCTCTTACATGTTATCATTTATCGTTATCAAGATGTAGGTATTCTTGCTGATGTTCATAGCCTTCTATAAAACTTACAAGTACCTCCAGGAGTGCAGCAGAGAATATGTTATTTCAGTATGATGGCCCTATCTCAGCAAGTAAGGTCAACCCATACTTTAGAGCATTTCATGTGGATTTCAACTTTCTTGCAAAATCTCCATATGGAGATGCACCTAGTTGGAGACAACTTTCTTAGTAACAAAAGTTATGTGACGGCTAAATAACATAGCAAAATTAATCATGGCCTCTTCAAAACTACCCATCAAGACAGGATATCAGATTTATTTATCAATAACTAATTGGTGTCAGAGAGGTACAACTTGAAACATTTGTATTTTTCACATCTTCCATTAGAGTTTCTGCCTCCCGAAAGCTTAAACTTTCGGGACGTTTGTTCACAGTATGAATCAACTCTAACTGTTCAACTTCCTCTCAGCCCCGAGAAGGTGTTGTAACATTACTTATTTGTGATGTCAGCTATTTCTTACTCTTCAGAGCTGTTTTGCTTAATTCATCTCATTGCCTGCATTTGAGATCTCACCCATATGCTTTCAACTCCTCAGTCATTGCTAACACACATCCAACGCACTCCAGTTAAAGACAGACTTAACATATGACTTCAGTTTAATCCATTCCACTGAGTTTGCCTCTCTTTCACTATATCACAGGCTGTCAAAGAACATTGAACCAGAAATGGAGTCTTCAGTATTTTCAGGCTCTCTCAGTACATACCAGTTCGAGAGTGGGCACCCCTGGGGCGGTATATATCCCTCTTGCACCCAGCTAGGTGTGTGAAATCACAGTGCTATCTGAAAAATGTTAAACCTAGACAATTCCTTATCATTCCCTTCAAAGAATTAATGTATGAGACTGCAGGTTCCTTGTCGAAACCTCCCTACCAGCTCATGGCCAATTGTAATTGGATGTGCACTGTCACCTCTGCTGTGTTTACTGGCATGCAGTGCGTTCTGCTTTGGTGTAATAAGCGGGTAGTCACTGGTTGCTTTATGGGTTATGCTTTATCCGTTGACCAATCAAGTCTATTTTACAAATATATAAATACACAGTTTCGGTCAAAAGTTTGGAAACACCAGTGGAGGCTCCTCAGAGGAGGAAGGGGAGGACCATCCTCTTCAGTGAAATTTTTATGAAAATAAAAACATTTAAAAAAGTGATCCTTTTTAGATAAGACTATACTAAATATATTCATATGTTAACAAATAATTGATTAAAATACACTATTTTGCAATGAAGGTCTACAGTAACTTCAACAGCACTGGGGTAACAGCATGGTGTAGCCGAAGGGCAGCTAGCTTCCATCCTCCTCTGGCTATATTTACTTCAATACAAAACCTAGGAGGCTTGTAGGCCTCATCCCCTTCCATAGACATACATGGTAATTATGGCCGCAGGAGTACGACCTCCAACCAATCAAAGCTGTGGCAGTATGAACTGACATGTTGTCCATCCAATCATATAATTAGGATCAGAGAATGAATCTACTGTGTTGTATTGGGAATGTGCCACAGCATCATAGGGGGATCTATGTGTTGAGAAGCTTTGGCATTGTTGGTTAGAGATTAAGAGTGATAGTTGAGCATTTTTGAATATTATTAAATTCAAATTATTTATTTTTTCAAATTATAGGAGACGGAAGCGGTATATTATAAATTGTGTTCTTGGTTTTAGAACTTTATTATTTTGTCAAGACTTCCACCGGAGTCGGCTCCTCTCCTTGTTCGGGTGGCATTTGGCGATCGACGTCACCGGCTTTCTAGCCATCGCCGCTCCATTTTTCATATATCCATTTGTCCTGTCCTGTTCCATACACACCTAGTTTTCATTTCCCCAATCAATCTACTTGTATTTAACCCTCAGTTTCCCATCATGTTTTGTGTGTAATTGTTTCATGTTATTGTGGTGTTTTATTACGTGCTTTACTTTTGTTATGTTCCGTGTTTTGAGCGTGTTTGACTTATGTAGTGCTCTCGTTTTTGGAAATAAAATAAAAGTGCACCTGTTTACATCACTCTACTCTCCCTCCTGCACCTGACTTCGCCTCTAATACACCCATTGACAAATGTATTTAACATTTTTAAAGGTTAGACATGCTAACTTCAGTAGCTAGCTAGCTACCAGCACGAGTGTGCAGTTTCCTACACCAGAATGGTAGAATGGCCAACACTGACGAAAACGTTGTGGACTTTTTGTTGAAGAACCCTTTTCATTCTCTGGGGTATACGGAAAAGGTGTAAATTAAAAGCGAGCGTCGACCTCTGCCTGAGATCAGTTTCATTAAGAAGGATGCATTAAGAGGGCTCCCGTGTGGCGCAGCGGTCTAAGGCACTGCTTCTTAGTGCAAGAGGCATCACTACAGTCCCTGGTTGGAATCCAGGCTGAATCACATCCGGCCGTGATTGGGAGACCATAGGACGGCTCAAAATTTAGCCGGTTTAGCCGTCACTGTAATAAGAATTTATTCTTAACTGACTTGCCTGGTTAAATAAAGGTTAAATTTAAAATAAACATTAACAGTTGAGGGTGTTCAATATCAACTGGTATAGCTGGTTAACAGTGAGCCTTTCATCAAGCTGCCTGTACTGCTGGCCTTGCCTGCTTTTTGGAGAGTCTGAGACTTGGTCAAACGTTGGGTACCATTACCTGAAGAACATCGATCGTTCAGCTCAACCCAGTCTCTCATTAATGATGTACTGTATGTATAATTTAGCACAAATTTGTATGTATTAATAGCACAAACTTATGGTGCATCGAACTCAATAACACCAGCAACCTCTGCCACGGCCCTTTCGAATCTCTTTAATCTCTATGTGTCCTGAGTTTGTGCTATTAGAAACAAACATAACTTCTTATTTGGTTGAAGGTAGCTAGCTATTTTATAGTGAGAACGAGGTAAGCCAGACCCGGTCCCCCGGTGCGAACACCGGGGCCTCGCTGCGTTGGCGGTTTGCGCTCATATTTTGCCGCCTCACGGCCCATTGTAGGAGCACGTGGGCAGCATCCCAGGTCTCCTCCGAGGGCTTGAACCATTCGTCCAACGCAGGAGCTTCGATCTGGATCTAATGCCACGGTGCCAGAACCGGCTGATACCCCAGTACACACTGTAAAGGAGAGAGGTTAGTGGAGGAGTGGAGGAGTGCGTTTTGGGCCATCTCTCCCCAGGGGATGAATGTCGCCCACTCCCCCGGCCAGTCCTGGCAATATGATCGCAGAAACCTACCCACATCCTGATTTACTCTCTCCACCTGTCCGTTACTCTCGGGGTGAAAACCTGAGATAAGGCTGACTGAGAGCCCCATGAATGCTCTCCAGACCCAGGATGTAAACTGGGGACCCACACCACCTGTGCCTCCAGCTCCCACACCACCTGTGCCATGAGGCAAGAGGCTGGAAGTATGGGAGTGTGATCCATGGACCGCTCCTCTGTGTCACACATCCGGGACAGTGTGTCTGCCTTAGCGTTCTGGGAACCTGGTCTGTAGGACAGAGTGAAAACAAAATGGGTAAAGAACATAGCCCACCTTGCCTGGGGAGGGTTCAGTTTCCTCGCCGCCCAGATGTACACCAGATTGCGGTGGTCAGTCCAGATGAGAAAAGGGTGTTTAGCCCCCTCAAGCCATTGTCTAAACACGCCTTCAGAGCCTTGACAACAGCCAACAGCTCCCGGTCCCCCACATCATAGTTTCGCTCCGCCGGGCTGAGATTCTTCGAAAAGAAAGCACAGGGGCAGAGCTTTGGTGCTGTACCCGAGAGCTGAGAGAGCATAGCTCTTATCCCAGCCTCCGACGCATCCACCTCCACTATGAACTCCAAAGAGGGATCATGATGAGCCAGCACGGGAGCCAGAAGCCCTGTCTGCCTCAGCCGACCATTGCAGCCTCACCTCACCGGTCCCCCCTTCAGCAGTGAGGTAATGGGAGCTGCTACCTGACCAAAACCCTAGATAAACCTCTGATAGTAGTTGGCAAACTCTAGAAACCGCTGCACTTTACCGTGGTGGGAGTCGGTCAATTACGCATGGCTGAAATGCGGTCACTCCATCTACTCCCCTGACGTGGAAATGTGGTACCCTAGGAAGGAGATAGAGTGTTGGAAGAACAGACATTGCTCAGGCTTGACGTACAGGTCATGCTCCAATAGTCGACCAAGCACCCTGCACACCAGGGACACAGCATGGGGGATGTGTTGTTACCTACCCTTACCACCTGGATGCGGCCCGTCAGGATGTCCAGGATCCAGTTGCAGAGGGAGGTGTTTAGTCCCAGGGTCCTTGGCTTAGTGATTGGTTTTGAGGGCACTTTGGTGTTGAACGCTGAGCTGCAGTCAATGAATAGCATTCCCATATAGGTGTTCCTTTTGTCCAGGTGGGAAAGGGCAGTGTGGAGTTCAAAAGAGCTTGCACCATCTTTGGATCTGTTGGGGCGGTATGCAAATTTGATTAGGTCTAGGGTTTTTGGGATAATGGTGTTCATGTGAGCCATGACCAGCCTTTCAAATCACGTGAGTGCTACGAGTCGGTAGTCATTTAGGCAGGTTACCTTGGGCACAGGGACTATGGTGGTCTGTTTGAAAAATGTGTTGCTATTAAAGACTCAGACAGGGAGAAGTTGAAATTGTCAGTGAAGACACTTGCCAGTTGGTCAGAGCATGCTCGCAGTACACGTCCTGGTAATCCGTCTGGCCCTGCGGACATGTTGAATGTTGACCTGTTTAAAGGTGTAACTCACATTGGCTGCAGAGAGCGTAATCACACAGTCACTCAGAACAGCTGATGCTCTCATGCATGTTTCAGTGTTACTTGCCTCGACGCCAGCATACAGTTGAAGTCGGAAGTTTACATACACTTAGGTTGGAGTCATTAAAACTCAATTTTCAACCACTCCACAAATTTCTTGTTAACAAATTATAGTTTTGGCAAGTCGCTTAGGATATTTACTTTGTGCACGACACAAGTCATTTTTCCAACAATTGTTTACAGACAGATTATTTCACTGTATTAAAATTCCAGTGGGTCAGATGTTTGCATGCACGAAGTTGGCTACCTTTAACTTCTTGAAACTCCCCATCCCGGATCCGGGTTTGTGACTAAAGCCTCAGGCTCATTAGCATAACGCAACGTTAACGATTTCTGAAAATCGCAAATAAAATGAAAATAATGCGTCTGCTCTCAAGCTTAGCCTTTTCTTAACAACACTGTCATCTCAGATTTTCAAAATATGCTTTTGAACCATAGAAATTGACTAATTTGTGTAAGAGTATGCAAAGCTAGCATAGCATTTTGAGTAGCATTTAGCACGCAACATTTTCACAAAAACCAGATAACCAAATAAAAAAAATCATTTACCTTTTAAGAGCTTCTGATGTTTTCAATGAGGAGACTCTCAGTTACATACCAAATGAACAGTTTTTCCTGAAAGCGTCTGTGTGTAGGAGAAATCGTTCCGTTTTCTACATTGCGTCTGGCTACCGAAACTAACCGAAAATTCAGTCACCTACAACGTAAAACTTTTTCCGGATTAACTACATAATATCGACCGAAACATGGCAAACGTTGTTTGGAATCAATCCTCAAGGTGTTTTTTCACATATCTCTTCATTGATATGCAGGTCGTGGAAGCTTGCTTTCCTCTCTGTATCCCATGGAAAAATACTGTCAGGTGACTTTTGCGCACCAATTTCGGCGCAGGACACCGGGCGGACACCTGGTAAATGTGGTCTCTTATGGTCAATCTTCCAATGATCTGCCTACAAATACGTCACAATGCTGCAGACACCTTGGGGAAACGACAGAAAGGGCAGGCTCATTCCTCTCGCATTCACAGCCATATAAGGAGACAATGGAAAACAGAGCCTCAAAAATCCTTGTCATTTCCTGGATGCCATCTCATCTTGGTTTTGCCTGAAGCTCACGTTCTAGGGCACGCACAGAGAATATCTTGGTATTTCTGGACACGTCAGAGTGTTTTCTTTCGAATGGTATCAATTATATGCATAGTCGAGCATCTTTTTGTGACAAAATATCTTGTTTAAAACGGGAACGTTTTTCATCCAAAAATGAAATAGCGCCCCCATAGATGTAAGAGGTTAAACAGCTTGGAAAATTCCAGAAAACTGTCATGGCTTTAGAAGCTTCTGATAGACTAATTTACATAATTTGAGTCAATTGCAAGTGTACCTGTGGATGTACTTAAAGGCCTACCTACCTTCTTTGCTTGACATCCTGGGAAAATCAAAAGAAATCAGCCAAGACCTCCAAAAAAAAGAATTCTGATCTCCACAAGTCTGGTTCATCCTTGGGAGTAATTTCCAACCCCCTGTAGGTATCACGTTCATCTGTACAAACAATAGTACGCAAGTATAAATACCATGTGACCACGCAGCTATCATACCGCTCAGGAAGGAGACGCGTTCTGTCTCCTAGAGATGAACGTACTTTGGCGCAAAAATTGCAAATCGATCCCAGAACAACCGCCAAGGAACTTGTGAAGATGCTGGAGGAAACAGGTACAAAAGTATCTGTATTCACATTAAAACGAGTCCTATATCGACATAACCTGGTAGGCTGCTCAGCAAGGAAGAAGCCACTGGTCCAAAACCACCATAAAAAAGCCAGACTACGGTTTGCAACTGCACATTGGTACAAAGATCGTACTTTTTGGAGAAATGTCCTCTGGTCTGATGAAACAAAAATAGAACTGTTTGTCCATAATAACCATTGGTATGGTTGGAGGAAAAGGGGGATGCTTGCAAGCTGTGGAACACCATCCCAAACGTGAAGCTGGCAGTATCATGTTGTGGGGGTGCTTTGCTGCAGGAGGGACTGGTGCACGTCACAAAATAGATGGCATCATGAGCCAGGAAAATTATGTGGATATGTTGAAGCAACATCAAGACATCAGTCTGGAAGTTAAAGCTTGGTCACAAATGGGTCTTCCAAATGGACAATGGCCCCAAGTATACTTCCAAAGTTGTGGCAAAATGGCTTAAGACAACAAAGTCATGGTATTGGAGTGGCCATCACAAAGCCCTGACCTCAATCCTATAGAACATTTGTGGGCAGAACTGAAAAGCAAGGAGGCCTACAAACCTGACTCAGTTACACCAGCTCTGTCAGGAGGAATGTTGGGGTGGATCCAGGGTGTTGATGTGAGCCCTGACCAGCCTTTCATAGCATTTCATGGCTACCGATGTGAGTGTTATGGGGGCGATAAGTCATTTAGACAGGTTACCTTCGTGTTTTTTGGGTACAGGGCCTATGGTGGTCTGCTTGGAACATTACAGAAAGTGTCAGGGAGAGGTTGAAAATGGCAGGAAAGACACTTGCCAGCTGATCAGCGCATGCTCTGAGTACGCGTCCTAGTAATCCATCTGTCCACATGGCCTTGTGAATGTTTCCCTGTTTAAGGACTTACTCACATCAGCTACAGAGATCGAGATCTCAGAAAAGTTTACCAAAGTACAGAAGTTTATTGTCATGCGCAGTAATAAATACAATTAAAACAGGAGTCACCTTTCCAACAGCTTTACAACCCACTGTCTGTGAATATTAGGATTACACAAACACAGCAGCAGGGCAAGAAATAATAGCACACTTGTGATAAAACATGTTTCAATGGCACGTATTCATGGATGCCAAAAATGGTAAAAAAAACTAACACAAAATAAAATAATTTATCTTCATCTCCCTGTGCTTCATAATTTTCTCTCAGGTGATGGAATAGTGGAGGCAGCTCCTGTTTTCTTTGCGACTTGCGGTAGCCTAACTCTCTATTATTCTAAATCAATAGTTGTTTAGTATTGCAAAAATGTCTGAAATTTTAACTTACTTGACCATGCCGTAGGTCATGTAACTGTTTGTAACATGCAATATCCTTTGTGGACAGATGTTGCACTCTGGTTTTGTGATGAAACAAAGGTGTGGTTAAATTCATTCTGCCACTGTGTCTTTTTATTTGTCTTAGCCTTAAGCCTATATATCATCGTCGTAAGGGATATGAACTAACAGGTTATAGAGCAAACAATTAAATTACCACAACACATACAGTAGGTTGTAATATGGCAATGTTTTCCTGGCTTGGCTTCCCCAGTGATTTTACCCACATACTGCTACTGGCACTCTTAACAATAGCACACTTGTGTTGAAATACTTTGCAGAATAGCACACTTCTGATCATCCAATCCTTGTAGAATAGCACATTCGTGATTACACACTCTTGGCAAGAAGAAAACACTTGTAATAATTAGCTTGCACACATGTGTAAATGGGACTTTCCTCTGCTCTCTGAAATACTGTGAATCACTCCCTCCTAAATACAGCCAGCCCTGGAGGTCTCTGGGGAAGTGGTGACAAAATAAAACAGACTCATTAACATATAAGAAAGAAAATTAAAACTAGTCCACCAGCCAGGGCAATACCAAGTCTTTTGCCTGAATACCAGCTAATTTGCCCGCTCGGACTAGAAAAACAAAGTAACTAGCTACCTAATATTAATGCAATGGACGGACACAACCTAATAACACTGAGAGCAGTGAAAGGCTTCTCGTACTTTATGCAAAGTAAAACAATAATTATAACAGTAATATTTAAACTTGAATACTTTATTAAATGGAAAATATTAAAGACTTGGTTCACATTCCCATGTAATATATGCATACCTTTAATGTTCCCGGGCTATACCCTGTTCCCAACCCATATACTCACGACAGGCTTCCAAGCCGCATCTCCCCGAAAGCAGAATTGAAGATGTCACAGCAACACAAATCAATGTTTCAGATGCCTTTTGTTTACTTGAGTAAGCAGTACAACATTTACAGAAAAATGTACAAAACTTTGCTTACCAAATGTTGAACTAACTCTGACAAACACAACCCTCTGGGTATGGACAAGGAGTGTGCACCCTGTTGTGTTGTCCGTAGCAGAAACACCTGCTCGCTAGTCGAGAGTTCTGTCTCACTACTTATCCCTAAATCTCACCTCTTCTCACATCAGACACTAGGTGCCACTGGCGACATCTAATTCCTCCAACGGAGATGTGTGGACTGAAGCAATTCCAAGCAAATCTACATCAATACTTTGCTACATCCAATGGGCATGTTAGCCAAGCAATGCTATAAATAATGAAAATTAATGCATTTAGCCTAAATTATCAGAGGTACGTGCCCTCTGATTTAATCAGAAGATATGTCATCTTGACAAGATCTTAGGGGCCTGCAGAGATTTTTTTATAATGCATTCACATTTAGTTAGAGCACATACCACAATGTCTGTAAGTTTAAGCTTGACAAGAGGACAGCCAACAACAGCGGGAGCAACTCTTGCTCTGCAACTATTTCCTGCAGACCTTTGACTTGTCAAACTGTGCTCTCAATCTAGTCCCCTGGGTAGTAGGCCTCTTCACCCTTCTGACTGTGCCAGGTCTACAGTGTAGGACACCGCAGTGAACCACCATGATGCATCCCACTCCCACTAGGCCTGATTCCCAGGTAGGGTTGGGCTTATTCAAAGAGTTTTAGGTTGTGTTTATCACTGAAATACTTCCCTCTCAGTGCAATCCAATATATTGTAAGACTTTTCTGTCATTTCAACAGTAAAATACTGTGAATGTGTTTTACAGCATTATTGCTGTAGATTGCATTGCATTATGGGTAAAATTCTGTTAACTTTAATTGGAAGCCTGTAAAATTACTCTAACATACTGTATTTCTTTACAGTCAGAGCTTATGCCTACTGTAGATTCAAATGATCAACTTCAGGCATCAAACTCATGCTGTTGGGTGAGACACATGTTTTAGTAAATATCTTCTGGATGTGGCTATGAAGTGGAATAGTATTTTCAGCAGCTGCTGGGTAGTTTATTTTTTATTTATTTTACTAGGCAAGTCAGTTAAGAACAAATTCTTATTTGGAACAGTGGTTTAACTGCCTGTTCAGGGGCAGAATGACAGATTTGTACCTTGTCAACTCAGGGATTTGAACGTTTCGGTCACGGGTCCAACAATCTAACCACTAGGCTACCCTGCCGCCCCAGGGTGGTTGTTACGTTGTACCCAATCCCAATGTTATCTCCCCCTCTCTCTGTCTCTAGTGTTGTAATGATGCTCTTATTTTGGTTACATATGTGCTTGTTGTTACTTATACTATACATTTTGTTGTTAATTTGTTTATATTGTTACCAATTTGAATACATGTACTGTTTTTCTTATATTTAGATTTCAGGAAGAATTTCACTGTAAATGTACAGCATTATCCTGGCACCAGAGTTGCCATCTTAATACTGTAATTTTGCTTTACAGCAGAGATACTGTAATATATTTCACTGTAATATTTTCCCTATCATAAAACATTACAGCATCCATGTACATTTACAGCAGGGATTCTGTAATATGTTTTACAGTAAAGGAAGTAGAACTGTAAAATACACTGCTCAAAAAATAAATGGAACACTAAAACACATCCTAGATCTGAATGAATGAAATATTCTTATTAAATACTTTTTCCTTTACATAGTTGAATGTGCTGACAACAAAATCACACAAAAATGACCAATGGAAATTAAATGTATCAACCCATGGGAGTTCTGGATTTGGAGTGACACTCAAAATTAAAGTGGAAACCACACTACAGGCTGATCCAACTTCGATGTAATGTCCTTATAACAAGTCAAAATAAAGCTCAGTAGTGTGTGTGGCCTCCACATGCCTGTATGACCTCCCTACAATGCCTGGGCATGCTCCAGATGAGGTGGCGGATGGTCTGAGGGATCTCCTCCCAGACCAGGCCAGTCCATAGCATCAATGCCTTCCTCTTGCAGGAACTGCTGACACATTCCAGCCACATGAGGTCTAGCATTGTCTTGCATTAGGAGGAACCCAGGGCCAACCGCACCAGCATATGGTCTCACAAGGGGTCTGAGGATCTTATCTCGGTACCTAATGGCAGTCAGGCTACCTCTGGCGAGCACATGGAGGGCTGTGCGGCCCCCCAAAGAAATGCCTCCCCACACCATGACTGACCCACCGCCAAACCGATCATGCTGGAGGATGTTGCAGGCAGCAGAACGTTCTCCACGGCATCTCCAGACTTTGTCACGTGCTCAGTGTGAACCTGCTTTCACTGTGAAGAGCACAGGGCGCCAGTGGCGAATTTTCCAATCTTGGTTTTCTCTGGAAAATGCCAAACGTCCTGCATGGTGTTGGGCTGTAAGCACAACTCCCACCTGTGGACGTCGGGCCCTCATACCACCCTCATGGAGTCTGTTTCTGACCGTTTGAGCAGACACATGCACATTTGTGGCCTGCTGGAGGTCATTTTGCAGGGTTCTGACAGTGCTCCTCCTGCTCCTCCTTGCACAAAGGCGGAGGTAGCAGTCCTGCTGCTGGGCTGTTGTCCTCCTAAGGCCTCCTCCACATCTCCTGATGTACTGGCCTGTCTCCTGGTAGCGCCTCCATGCTCTGGACAGTGACAGACACAGCAAACCTTCTTGCCACAGCTCGCATTGATGTGCCATCCTGGATGAGCTGCACTAACTGAGCCACTTGTGTGGGTTGTAGACTCCGTCTCATGCTACCACTAGAGTGAAAGCACCGCCAGCATTCAAAAGTGACCAAAACATCACCTGCAGAACCACTCCTTTATTGGGGGTGTCTTGCTAATTGCCTATAATTTCTACCTGTTGTCTATTCCATTTGCACAACAGCATGTTAAATGTATTGTCAATCAGTGTTGCTTCCGAAGTGGACGGTTTGATTTCACAGAAGTGTGATTGACTTGGAGTTACATTGTGTTGTTTAAGTGTTCTCTTAATTTTTTGAGCTGTGTATATTACAGCATCTCTGTTGTTATACAACATTTTAGTATTAACTTGGCAACTCTGGTGCCAGCATAATGCTGTAAATTTACTGGGAAAAAATGTATGTTTTCTTATCATGTGTCTACTCTTACTTTCTACATATGTTTGTGCACAGAGAGAATCTTTCCATGTGTAATCAACAAAGTTAACGCTAACATTTGTTAACAATCAACCTAATTAAAATTTGCTTGATTGATTGATTGATTTTATTTGACTGTTTAAACCTTTTAAACAGTTTTAACGTTCAGTTATCACTAAACCCAACACCTACAGTGCCTTGCGAAAGTATTCGGCCCCCTTGAACTTTGCGACCTTTTGCCACATTTCAGGCTTCAAACATAAAGATATAAAACTGTATTTTTTTGTGAAGAATCAACAACAAGTGGGACACAATCATGAAGTGGAACGACATTTTTTGGATATTTCAAACTTTTTTAACAAATCAAAAACTGAAAAATTGGGCATGCAAAATTATTCAGCCCCTTTACTTTCAGTGCAGCAAACTCTCTCCATAAGTTCAGTGAGGATCTCTGAATGATCCAATGTTGACCTAAATGACTAATGATGATAAATACAATCCACCTGTGTGTAATCAAGTCTCCGTATAAATGCACCTGCACTGTGATAGTCTCAAAGGTCCGTTAAAAGCGCAGAGAGCATCATGAAGAACAAGGAACACACCAGGCAGGTCCTAGATACTGTTGTGAAGAAGTTTAAAGCCGGATTTGGATACAAAAAGAGTTCCCAAGCTTTAAACATCCCAAGGAGCACTGTGCAAGTGATAATATTGAAATGGAAGGAGTATCAGACCACTGCAAATCTACCAAGATCTGGCCGTCCCTCTAAACTTTCGGCTCATACAAGGAGAAGACTGATCAGAGATGCAGCCAAGAGGCCCATGATCACTCTGGATGAACTGCAGAGATCTACAGCTGAGGTGGGAGACTCTGTCCATGGGACAACAATCAGTCGTTTATTGCACAAATCTGGCCTTTATGGAAGAGTGGCAAGAAGAAAGCCATTTCTTAAAGATATCTATAAAAAGTGTCATTTAAAGTTTGCCACAAGCCACCTGAGAGACACACCAAACATGTGGAAGAAGGTGCCCTGGTCAGATGAAACCAAAATTGAACTTTTTGGCAACAATGCAAAATGTTATGTTTGGCGTAAAAGCAACACAGCACATCACCCTGACCACACCATCCCCTCTGTCAAACATGGTGGTGGCAGCATCATGGTTTGGGCCTGCTTTTCTTCAGCAGGGACAGGGAAGATGGTTAAAATTGATGGGAAGATGGATAGATCCAAATACAGGACCATTCTGGAAGAAAACCTGATGGAGTCTGCAAAAGACCTGAGACTGGGACGGAGATTTGTCTTCCAACAAGACAATGATCCAAAAATAAAGCAAAATCTACAATGGAATGGTTCAAAAATAAACATATCCAGGTGTTATAATGGCCAAGTCAAAGTCCAGACCTGAATCCAATCGAGAATCTGTGGAAAGAACTGAAAACTGCTGTTCACAAATGCTCTCCATCCAACCTCACTGAGCTCGAGCTGTTTTGCAAGGAGGAATGGGAAAAAATGTCAGTCTCTCGATGTGCAAAACTGATAGAGACATACCCCAAGCGACTTATAGCTGTAATCGCAGCAAAAGGTGGCGCTACAAAGTATTAACTTAAGGGGGCTGAATAATTTTGGACGCCCAATTTTTCAGTTTCTGATTTGTTAAAATAAATTGAAATATCCAATAAATGTCGTTCCACTTCATGATTGTGTCCCACTTGTTGTTGATTCTTCACAAAAAAATACAGTTTTATATCTTTATGTTTGAAGCCTGAAATGTGGCAAAAGGTCGCAAAGTTCAAGGGGGCCGAATACTTTCGCAAGGCACTGTATAATAGACAAATAAGTAAGGGCATGTCAATAATAAGTGAGGGCATGACGCATGTGTTCCACAATTGAATCAGCTAGTATACATAATTAAACGTAAATATACAAAAATTTACTCAAATGTAATTGGCTCAGTCTCTGAATCACAAATAAAAATGCAAAGTTAAGAATCTGTTTTAGTCAAGTAACTAAAGTGTTACTAAACTCACAAAATGTAGTCAAGATTGCGTCTCCTATTCCTGACACACCCACTTCTTCGATGAGGTTTAACGGCGGTCTGGATCGAATAAATGTTGCATTACCGCCACCTTCTAGACTGGAGTATAACTCCCTTATATTTTGCTTAATTTTCTCCTTCTAAAAAATGTACCTAAAAATAAAAATACTTCAACATACCCTACCATCAAACACTACACTCACAAAAAATAATAATACGTACCATACTCAACTATTTAAATATATTTAGTCCTACTTCAGGGCCAGCCTGAAAGGATGGGATGCCACCTCTCAACACACCCTGTAACTCTTCTGATGTCACCCCTCCTTTCAGGATCCCTCCCCCATCTTCCTCTACTTTCTTCACTGCCTCAGCATACGACAACTTCTGAACTACTCTATCCCTGGAAACCTCAACCTGCCTCTCTCACTACGGACATTTCTGATCACCAGCCCCATGGACACCCCTACAAATAACATATACCACTACACTCCCCAATGCTGCACATTCCTTTTGTCTCATGCCCTTCTGCACACTTCTCACACCTAGGATCCTTCCTCCAACACACTGCTGCCACATACACATAAGCTTGACACCTGTAACAACATAATGTAGTCTGCACAAAAGCTCGTACAGGATATCCTAAAATCTCTTTGTCCAGGAAAGACAACATCAAAACTCAAAATAACTGACAATGACTCTTCAGTTTCTCCACTCACGCCACCCTGTCTGCTTCGCACCAAACAACGAGTATCACAAAATCCCGGGAATATTCCCCTTCAGTTGGTCAGCTTTCACATTATCCGCTACCCCAGTAATCAGTCCTTTAAATGGCACCCTTTTCTCGAGAGCAAAACAATTCACATCTCTTGCCCCCATTCGTTGAACACGGAGCACCTGCTCCCTCTGACCAGCAGAAACGCATATCATTATCACAAGACCACTTCTGGTTACCCTCACAGATTCCACAGCACCCAACTGTTTTCAACCACCCTGAAACCTCAAATGGATCAGCCAAAAGGCAAAGGTCCACTTTTTCCAAAAACTTCACTCCTAATATCATAGACTCATCTTTATCCTGACCCTCGGTCCCTGAGAACTTCACCACACCTACCACACTTCTCCCTCATTCACTTCCATTTCTACGCCTATCTTCAATTCATTCTGGTTACACTTTCTACCATTCTCTTTTAACCACTTCTCTGGGTTACATTGATGGATTCATTTATTTTGATTTATGGGACAGGTGAAAAAACAACATGCATTATGCATATGCTTCTGTTGCATATTCATTTCAGGTTGGACAATATTTTCAATTATTCATTGTCATATTGCCTTATCATAAAAGGTCAGTTAATGGCAAGATGCATTTTGCCAATGAGAGATGATTGGTCAGACACACACACACATAGCGTTGTTGTCGTAAAATATCTGGACTTTTTAGAGTGTAAAAATGTTTGACTATTAAAAATCATATTTTCCCTAATCCCTAACGCTAAACCTAACCCTTAAATTGGTATTTGAACAAACGTAAGACTTGAAAATATCCTGACTTTTCAGGATATTCGGGTGAAAGGTTAGTGATTTGATTATTCTAAGAGCATTGAAGGAGTTTTTGAGGAGAGAAATTGTTTCCTCCAGTTGTATTCTCCAGTACATTCACTCAACACGTAGTGGGCTTCCAAATAAAGAAAGCTTGACTGGACTTGTTTATTTCAAAACTAGAAAGAAGAGGATCAAAGATTTCTCTCAGAGAGTGAAACAACCTGTTATTTCATTATTGTGTTACTGCAGCAGTCCCTCTCCAGATTCCGGTCATCACACATTTGAAGGCAACACGGTTGCTGCAGTGGAGCACAGTGCAGTGAATGAAAACGTTTTCAAAAGAGAATAGGAGGCTGTACTTCATGAAAATGGAATGGAAGGAAATCATTGCCTATAGAGTGGAAGATTTAGCTACAAAGGCCCCAACAACCTACTCATACTATAGGCTTACGCAGTTGGTTTATAGCGGTACTTCAAGGTTAACTTCATGCCATCTTGATGTTTGTTGATTTAACTTTACAAGAACATACAATTGAAGGGAAAAACTGCAAAACAATTCAAATTTGCATTGGAATAAAACGTGCCCTGTCATTTATATTCTATCCACCCTGTTCTGCATTTATGAATGTCAATGCTTTCTTCTGATCAAAGTGCAACCTTAGAATACTTTTGAGCGCAAATGTTCATTGTTTAAATGTCAGAGTAAGTTAAGATAAACTGAGGGGGAATAGACACCTTGTACTTGATGGTAGCGTAGGCTATAGTTGAAGCATCAAAATCAAATCAAATTTCATTAGTCACATACATGTGATTAACAGATGGTATTGCGGGTGTAGCGAAATGACAGTGCAGTGATATCTAACAAATTACACAACACAACATATACACAATACACTCAAATCTAAGTAGGAATGACTATATACATATGGACGAGCAATGTCAGAGCGGAACGGACTAAGATACATAACATAGGGAGTAATCCATTTTTGTCTTCTCCCTACTCTTGTAATTTGTCCTATTCTTGCATCAGACATTCCTATAATCTGTCTCACTAGTTGTATGGCAGTGCAGAAGCTGCAGAAGGAGGTGATTAATATATGTTACTCTCGTAACTGAGGTTAATGTGATCTCTTTGTTGCTATACACTCACTGATATTGTCATGTTACAGACTCCTGTTTGAGTCACCCTCAGGCCAAGGCCTACACGAACAGTGTAGTATCAGGATAGCATGGTTATAGACAATTAATTCTACAGGTACAGTTCATTCTAATTTATACAACCTGTTTGTTGTGCTATGCTGTTGTGCTAAATAACTATGTGAGTGGATCCAAAAGTTACCCTGCCGTATCTCAGTCCACAAGAGGGCAATCTAATATTAAACACACTGGGGAGGGGGGGAAAGGAAAGACATCAAAATGGACATTAGACCAGTGGAAATCTGTCCTTTGGTCTGATGTGTCCAAATTTGAGATTTTTGGTTCCAGTTGCTGTGTCTTTGTGAGATGCAGAGCTCTATAGGAGAAAGCCTTTCCTCCAGCTTTTTGCTTAGAAATTCTAGGGACAATAAGGAGGCCGGTTTCTTGTGACCATAGCATACGTGTAGGTATGTACTGCAGCACCGAATCAGAGAGATAAGTAGCAGCAAGCCCATGTAATGCTTCGTAGGTTAGTAGTAAAACCTTGAAATCAGCCCTAGCCTTAACAGGAAGCCAGTGTAGAGAGGCTAACACTGGAGTAATATGATAAAAAATGTTGGTTCTAGTCAAGATTCCATCAGCCGTGTTTAGCACTAACTGAAGTTTATTTAGTGCTTTATCCGGGTAGCTGAAAAGTAGAGCATTGCAGTAGTCTAATCTAGAAGTGACAAAAGCATGGATTAGCTTTACTGTATATTTTCTGGATAAAAGGTTTAGGATTTTTGCAATGTTACAAAGATGGAAAAAATCTGTCCTTGAAATATCCTTGATATGTTTAGTCAAAATGGAGATCAGGGTCCAGAGTAATGCCGAAGTCCTTCACAGTTTTATTTGAGACGACTGTACAACAATCAAGATTAATTGTCAGATCCAACAGAAGATCTCTTTGTTTCGTGGGACCTAGAACTAGCATCTCCGTTTTGTCCAAGTTTAAAAGTAAAACTTTTGCCGCCATCCACTTCTTAATTTCTAAAACACATGCTTCCAGCGTGGGCAATTTTAGGTCTTCACCACGTTTAATCGAAATGTACAGCTGTGTATCATCCGCATAGCAGTGAAAGTTAACATTATGTTTTTGAATGACATCCCCAAGAGGTAAAGTATATAGCGAAAACAATACTGGTTCTAAAACGGAATCTTGAGGAAACTTACAATTGACTTGTCAGAGGACAAACCATTCACAGAGACAAACTGATATCTTTCTAACAGATAAGATTTAAACCAGGCCAGAACTTGTCCTTGTAGACCAATTTGGGTTTCCAATCTCTCCAAAAGAATATGGTAATCAATGGTGTCAAAAGCAGCACAGATGCCGAGCCTTGGTCTGACTCCATTAAAAGCTAATTTACAACTTTCACGAGTGCAGTCTCAGTGCTATGATGGGGTCTTAAACCAGACTGAAGCTTTTCATATACATTGTTTGTCTTCAGGAAGGCAGTGAGTTAATTAATGCGCAACAGCTTTTTCGAAAAATTTGGAGAGGAATGGGAGATTCAATATAGGCCTATAGTTTTTTACATTTTCTGGGTCAAAGTTTGGCTTTTTCAATTGTGGCTTTATTGCTGCCACTTTTAGTGAGTTTGGTACACATCCGGTAGATAGTGAGATGTTTATGTTCAATGCAGGAGGGCCAAGCACAGGAAGCAGCTCTTTCAGTAGTTTAGTTGGAATAGGGTCCAGTATGCAGCTTGAAAGTTTAGAGGCCATGACTATTTTCATGAATGTGTCAAGAGATATTATAATAAAACACTTGTCTCCATTGATTTTAGGTCCTGGCAGTGTGCAGACTCAGGACAACTGGGCTTTGGAGAAATATGCAGATTCATATGCTTTCTAATGATCATGATCTTTTCGTCAAAGAAGTTCCTGAATTAATTACTGCTGAAGTGAAAGCCATCCACTCTTGGGGAATGCTGCCTTTTGGTTAGCTTTGCGATTGTATCAAAAATACATTTTGGATTGTTCCTATTCTCCTAAATTAAGTTGGAAATATAGGATGATTGAGCAGCAGTGTGGGTCCTTTAAGGGACAATGCACTGATAATGGCCCTGACCAGGGAAACGTTCCCGCTGTTGGAGCAGGTAGCTGGACAATACACTTGCCTAGGTGGAGGGTAGAGGGAGAATTCTATTGTCAAATGTATTTCTAAGTTAAGTGTTTTTATTATTATTATTATGTATCACATCCGACCGTGATTGTTTCTCCCCCTCTAAAAACATAAATAAATGTTTTGGCCTTTTATTCAGATTACAATTGCTCACTTTAGTTTTTTTTAACTAAATGACCTCCAAAATATTGTTATATATTACCAAGTTAATGGCTCAGTCATATACCCGGCATCTATCACAGTGCCATCCATTTTGTCACCAAAGCCACATATACTACCCACCACTGCGACCTCTATGCTCTCCTTGGCTGGCCCTCGCTTCATATTCGTCGCCAAACCCACTGGCTCCAGGTCATCTATAAGTCTTTGCTAGGTAAAGCCCCACCTTATCTCAGTTCATGGTCACCATAGCAGCATCCACCCGTAGCACGCACTCCAGCAGGTATATTTCATTGGTCATCCCCTACTTTGGCCGCCTTTCCTTACAGTTTTCTGCTGCCAATGACTGTAACGATTGCAAAAAAGTCTTATAGAGTCACGTCATATTTTTCGATATACTGTTGGCCTACCATATATGAGATATATGAGTCTCACTAGAGTTGAGTAATGTGCTGTTAAAAGTAGTGTCGGTCTTATTTATTTAACCTTTTCACACATGATGTTAGAACACTCTCTCCATTCCAGAATGTATTTGTTTGCAACAGTACATTTAATCCGCGCTGCCCTCAAACCAAGGCAAGCCACCTATTTTAATGTATAGACTGTTTCAACTTGTCAATTTCAAATTACATTTTACATTTACATTTAAGTCATTTAGCAGACGCTCTTATCCAGAGCGACTTACAAATTGGTGAATTCACCTTCTGACATCCAGTGGAACAGCCACTTTACAATAGTGCATCTAAATCATTTAAGGGGGGGTGAGAAGGATTACTTATCCTATCCTAGGTATTCCTTGAAGAGGTGGGGTTTCAGGTGTCTCCGGAAGGTGGTGATTGACTCCGCTGTCCTGGCGTCGTGAGGGAGTTTGTTCCACCATTGGGGGCCAGAGCAGCGAACAGTTTTGACTGGGCTGAGCGGGAACTGTACTTCCTCAGTGGTAGGGAGGCGAGCAGGCCAGAGGTGGATGAACGCAGTGCCCTTGCTTGGGTGTAGGGCCTGATCAGAGCCTGGAGGTACTGCGGTGCCGTTCCCCTCACAGCTCCGTAGGCAAGCACCATGGTCTTGTAGCGGATGCGAGCTTCAACTGGAAGCCAGTGGAGAGAGCGGAGGAGCGGGGTGACGTGAGAGAACTTGGGAAGGTTGAACACCAGACGGGCTGCGGCGTTCTGGATGAGTTGTAGGGGTTTAATGGCACAGGCAGGGAGCCCAGCCAACAGCGAGTTGCAGTAATCCAGACGGGAGATGACAAGTGCCTGGATTAGGACCTGCGCCGCTTCCTGTGTGAGGCAGGGTCGTACTCTGCGGATGTTGTAGAGCATGAACCTACAGGAACGGGCCACCGCCATGATGTTGGTTGAGAACGACAGGGTGTTGTCCAGGATCACGCCAAGGTTCTTAGCGCTCTGGGAGGAGGACACAATGGAGTTGTCAACCGTGATGGCGAGATCATGGAACGGGCAGTCCTTCCCCGGGAGGAAGAGCAGCTCCATCTTGCCGAGGTTCAGCTTGAGGTGGTGATCCGTCATCCACACTGATATGTCTGCCAGACATGCAGAGATGCGATTCGCCACCTGGTCATCAGAAGGGGGAAAGGAGAAGATTAATTGTGTGTCGTCTGCATAGCAATGATAGGAGAGACCATGTGAGGTTATGACAGAGCCAAGTGACTTGGTGTATAGCGAGAATAGGAGAGGGCCTAGAACAGAGCCCTGGGGGACACCAGTGGTGAGAGCGCGTGGCGAGGAGACAGATTCTCGCCACGCCACCTGGTAGGAGCGACCTGTCAGGTAGGACGCAATCCAAGCGTGGGCCGCACCGGAGATGCCCAACTCGGAGAGGGTGGAGAGGAGGATCTGATGGTTCACAGTATCGAAGGCAGCCGATAGGTCTAGAAGGATGAGAGCAGAGGAGAGAGAGTTAGCTTTAGCAGTGCGGAGCGCCTCCGTGATACAGAGGAGAGCAGTCTCAGTTGAATGACTAGTCTTGAAACCTGACTGATTTGGATCAAGAAGGTCATTCTGAGAGAGATAGCGGGAGAGCTGGCCAAGGACGGCACGTTCAAGAGTTTTGGAGAGAAAAGAAAGAAGGGATACGGGTCTGTAGTTGTTGACATCGGAGGGATCGAGTGTAGGTTTTTTCAGAAGGGGTGCAACTCTCGCTCTCTTGAAGACGGAAGGGACGTAGCCAGCGGTCAGGGATGAGTTGATGAGCGAGGTGAGGTAAGGGAGAAGGTCTCCGGAAATGGTCTGGAGAAGAGAGGAGGGGATAGGGTCAAGCGGGCAGGTTGTTGGGCGGCCGGCCGTCACAAGAAGAGAGGGGAGAAAGAGGTCAGAGCACAGGGTAGGGCAGTGTGAGCAGAACCAGCGGTGTCGTTTGACTTAGCAAACGAGGATCGGATGTCGTCGACCTTCTTTTCAAAATGGTTGACGAAGTCATCTGCAGAGGGGGGGGAGGGGGAGGAGGATTCAGGAGGGAGGAGAAGGTGGCAAAGAGCTTCCTAGGGTTAGGGACAGATGCTTGGAATTTAGAGTGGTAGAAAGTGGCTTTAGCAGCAGAGACAGAGGAGGAAAATGTAGAGAGGAGGGAGTGAAAGGATGCCAGGTCCGCAGGGAGGCGAGTTTTCCTCCATTTCCGCTCGGCTGCCCGGAGCTCTGTTCTGTGAGCTCGCAGTGAGTCGTCGAGCCACGGAGCGGGAGGGTGGACCGAGCCGGCCTGGAGGATAGGGGACATAGAGAGTCAAAGGATGCAGAAAGGGAAGAGAGGAGGGTTGAGGAGGCAGAATCAGGAGATAGGTTGGAGAAGGTATGAGCAGAGGGAAGAGATGATAGGATGGAAGAGGAGAGAGTAGCGGGGGAGAGAGAGCGAAGGTTGGGACGGCGCGATACCATCCGAGTAGGGGCAGTGTGGGAAGTGTTGGATGAGAGCAAGAGGGAAAAGGATACAAGGTAGTGGTCGGATTTTCTAACAAGTTTTAAGTTTGTAAGAACAGTTGGAATTGAGGTGTGTTCCGCCTCCTCCTCATTCATTCACATAACAGTAGTCCTTTTTACTTTTGCGGACACTTTTTTTTTACATTTCTGACCTGGACAAAATTCCCCAAGCACTTCCCAATTGTTTATGCATTTCAAGTCTGCAGACATTTACGCATTTCCCATCAGAACAAGGATATACACCCACATGCTCACATTTTTCCGACTGTTGCCTGCATCGCAGTCATTGTTTTTTTTCATTACAAATAATAACTTTGGAAATGTGTGCGTTTCTATTAAAGTGCCTTATTACGTTATATTAGTTTCTCTATGTCGTTTCTACTGTATCTTACTGTATGTATGGAACACAATATATTTGTGCATATTCCTTATAACCGTGACCACGCGAGGTAACGTTACTCATTTCATAACCTTTATGGTGCTTTATTCAATTGTGCTTATGTACCTAGCTACATTATTATATTAGCTCTGTAAAACAATGCTAATTCCATCAGAGAAGTATGAGATTGTGTTGTATTTTGAAGCAAAACTGGCCTTTTGACTCCCAAGTGGCACAGTGGTCTACGATACTGCATCTCACTGCTAAAAGCATCACTACAGTATCACAACTGGCTGTGATTGGGAGTTGGCTGTTGAACAACAACAACAAACTTGTTTTACTTGAGGGAAAAAAACAGAATATGCATTACCCATATTTCAAATTCATGCAGTGACTGATCAACAACTGCATTTCTACCCCCACCTCCAAAGGCATAGTTTCATGTCAGATCACCTGTCGGGTCAGTCAGTCACTAATTGCTGCAGATGTGCTCAATGGTGCTTGAGCATATGATACTCCCCAAAGCATGGTGAAATACAGCTAAACAGTATCACAAGCTAAACACATGTATTTTGTCAACTTCCTCTGCTTACTTCTCCTGGTGCCAGACAGGCAGACGTTGCAGTGCCTCCGTGTGCGACTACCTTGAGCAGCAATTTGAGGAACTTCGCATTGAGGCGTAGGGGATTGTCCCCAGCAGGACGACCTCAGTGGATGGGCGCCGAGGGGTGTGGTGCTCCTCCAAAATCAAATCAAAATCAAATGTATTTATATAGCCCTTCTTACATCAGCTGATATCTCAAATTGCTGTACAGAAACCCAGCTTAAAACCCCAAACAGCAAGCAATGCAGGTGTAGAAGCACGGCAGCTCTCTAATGACGTTCTCTCTGTACTTTTGGTAGGTAAATACTTTACCTATGAGGGAGTGGGGAGGAAGATGTGGGTGGGATATTGTCACTATAATTGCATAATGGAACCATATGTAAACTGTACGTCCAATTACAAAAAATACTTTGTTCAGTAATCATCTCACCTGTTAGTTGACGGTGAACATTGTGGCCATTGAGGGCAGCAGTGTCGATCAGATGGAAAAATGTATTCTTACTCCACAAAGCTGTTAATCATGTGCGCCTTATCCACTGCCTCCATTTTTAGGTTATAGTCAAGCACACAGTCTGGTTTGATTTTTCTCTCTTCCATCAAGTGGCCCACCTTCCCTGTGACCGATATGGTTGCTATATGGACAGTGGAGAGGATATGGACGTCTTTTTTATCATGCCACTTTTCTGCCAGCTGTTGACCGTTCTCCTTGAACTCCACTTCCCCTCTCTGCATCTTTCTAAATCCGAATGCCGGCATCCCCTTCCTATTCGACCTGACTGTGCTACAGGCCCCTGTTTTGGAGAAAAGATGCTGGAAGAGTGTGGGACTGCTGTACAAATTGTCCACATCAAAGTTTGTCCCTTGCCAAGTTGTGGAGCCAACATGGTCATCACCATGGACCCGGAAACCCCAAGCCCTTCATAATGTTGGATGTCGGTGGTGGACCCTGTGTAAACTACAATTTCCTGGACAAATCCTCTTTTCACGTCGCACATGACAAAGAACGTGACCCCAAACCTGTGCCTTTTGGTGGGAATATATTGACGGAACGCCAGCCTACCTTTCCATAACATCAGGGACTCATCAATGCATAGTTCCTTGCATGGCACGAAGACCCGACCAAATGCTGATGTCAGGCTGGTAAGAACATGTCTTATTTTGTATAACGGGTCATTTCTGATGGCAGTAGCATTGTTGACAAAATGCAGACATTGCGGCAAAACAAGAAGGCGTTCTTGGGAAAAGAGGGTGACAAAGAAGGGAGTTGCAAACATAGGATCTATGATTCAGTTATTCTTTACTATCCCCATGAGAAAGACTGTCACAAGGAAGGTATACATTTCACTAATTGTGGTTGTCACCCATTTAGCGAGTCCCCCCCCCCACTCCACTCCTGGCTCTCTCTTCTACAGCAGCTCCAAGGCATAGCGATTGGTCTCTTCTATGTCTCCCACCAGCTCCTCTGTCAGAAACAACTTGAAGCACTCTGCCTCAGATAGAAATGGCAAGGGGCGTTGCACTACATACTGGGACTCATCAAAGCAAACTGCAGGGCCAGGAGGGGTGAAATGGCTGGTGGCCTTCCATCTACCATAGAACTCCTGTACTTCATCCATTGTCAGTCTACCTCCATCACCACCAGAATTTCAAAGGGACCTGGCACTTCGTCAGTGGTCAAGGGGTCCTCAGATTCAGGGTTCTCAATGGCTACAAGGTTAGGGGGCAGCTCCTCACTGTCACTGTCAGAATCTGATTCCTGACATTCACTCCGACTCATTGTCAGAAGTTTTAGAAATCTCCAGAATTTCCGCATTTGTGAGTTGTCTCCTTTTGGAAGACATTGCTAATGCTACAGCTTGCTAACTAGCTACATACATAAACAACAACACTGAATGGCTCAGAGTGAGAGGTTACGTGATTGACTGCTGACACGTGCCACTTTTATCAATAAATCACCATCGGACATTTTTTTTGTGTGGTAATTATTTATATATTTACTGTTTTATTCACATGTTTTCAAGTTCCAATGACAAATCATGCATTCCAATTATTGCATAGATGGTAATGGGCACATATTATGTGCTAATTACAGCTGTGCGTGGAGCCATGTTTGTTGACATACAACACATTCTGGGTTTCACGTAATCATTTGTCGGACCAGAGATGTTGTGACAAAATGAGGTGAGTAATGGTTCACTCATTTTTTGAGGACTTCCGGAAGTGAATGGTGGGATGTCAATGATGGTAGACGACACAACCTCTTCAACATGCATATTATGAACAGAGCAATGTCATCTTGGTGTCTGTGAGAGAAAAAAGCATGGCAGCGCGCAGAAACTACCCATCGGAGATTTTTTATGCAATTGATCAATGGTGGCTCACCCATGATGTTTAATTATAAATAGTAATTGCTATTAGCTAATTCATATTGTAGTTTGTCAGCCAAGAGTTATAAAAATATGACTGCTTGTTACATAAATCTTTTCTCAGTTAGCGCTAGGACAAATGTAGCCTACATTTTTCCAGTTTGGATGATTGTGTTATGCTATATATACTTCTGTTACTTCTGTTAATGTCTGAACATTGCATCCAAAGTAAACTGCTCACATTCTGGACATAACTTTGTAAGGACTGTGTTTGTGGAAAATGTTTCTGAGAAAATAGTGACCAGCTCAAATGCTGATTGTTGCATCAATTGAAGCTGGCCGTTTTATATAAGCATTCGAAATACGCGTTCTAATTACAACGGTTTCATCGTAAAGTACAGGGACCACTGTAGAATGATCACACCCGTATGTTGGTACGTGTGAAAAGGTTAAAGAGCATATTGAAGTTAGAAGCAATAGCCAGCAACTATTTTAGCACCGTTTCACGCTGCTCTAAGAAAAGCATGGGGACTGGTCTTGATAAATTAATGAGATTTTATTTTCACTGAATCTCCGTTTGGGTATTGGTTAGACTAAAATGGTGCAGAAATTTTATGCTCTTATTTAACTAGGAAGTCAGTTAAGAACAAATACTTATTTACTAGGACAGCCTACTCCTTCCTTCCCGTCGGGGAACTGAACCCCAGTCTTACACTAGCCCCCACAACACAGGGATTCTTTAGCGTAATAGTCCACTGCTAGTCTGCCACACTATGGGAGACTTGACGTAGCTGGAGCAGCTTAATTAAGAGCAGCCTCTCGCACCTGACAACGGAAAATCAAACACCTTCCGTACTTCCACCACGAACTCCTCCAGACTGAGGCAGATGGCGGACTGTTGAGAGGTTAACATTAATGAGGTACTCTATCCTTGAGCGGTCTAAGAGAAACAAAGAAGAATTGGTAATTTAGGTAATTTATCTGTTTTATAAAACAGATAAGTTACCTATCCTGGGGCTAGGGGTTGGCTTTAAAATTTTGAAATTGCAAACAAGTTTGCATCTGACAATTGTGATGGCTTAACACCAGCAAGAAGCAGATCACATAGTCTTTCTTGCTCATCTTTGTCAATGGTGCCAATAATTTTAGATCTGACTCTTGAAGAGAACTTCAAATGTAAAGTGACCCTTGCTCCATAGACATTAGCCAACAGCCTATATCAGAATATTGCTTGTGAAACTTCTCACTGCTACTATCTGACTGCCAGAGGAGGAACATTGAAATGGCGGTGCCAAAGACAATAATCTATAATTGTCTGTTATCTCTTGGCATGGCATGCCAGCTCTGATTATGACCTTTCCCCGGTGGCCTATCTACTCTGAATGGAGATAGTCAGTTATCAACTTTTATGTAAAAAAAAAAAAAGATTTATTGTAATTATTTCCCCAACCTTTCGGATACAAAGTTTTCTTTAATTATCATATTTGACATTTTATGCAAGCTCTGCCATTCACTATGAACCTGTTTTGGGTGTACTGTAGATTAATTTCCTGAAAATGAACATATAACATTTTGAAGTGTGGCCTATGGCTCCTGGAAAAAGTGTACCTATTTCTATAAAATCATATCTAATATATGGGAAACCCCTTGCTTTACACTTAAGACCGATGCATAACAAAGCATTTTTGTTTTTTTGCAATAGCTCAAAGCAATAAATATGCTTATGCAGAAATGGGTCAGTAGTTTTAACTGTTCTGCCTGTGGCTATGGAACTCTGATCTGTTCACCGGACGGGCTACCTTGTCCCGGACCAGCTGTTTTCAACTATCTCTCTCTCTGCCGCACCTTCTGTCTCTAACTCTGAATGCTTGGCTATGAAGAGCCAACTAACATTTAGTCCTGAGGTGATGACTTGTTGCACCCTTTACAACCACTGTGATTATTATTATTATTATTATTATTATTTGACCCAGCTGGTCATCTATGAACGTTTGAACATCTTGGCCATGTACTGTTAGAAACTCAACACGGCACAGCCAGAAGGGGAATGGCCACCCCTCACAGCCTGGTTCCTCTCTAGGTTTCTTCCTAGGTTCCTGCCTTTCTAGGAAGGTTTTCCTAGCCACCGTGCTTCTACATCTGCATTGCTTGCTGTTTTGGGTTTTAGGCTGGGTTTCTGTATAGCATGGGCTGATGTAAAAAGGGCTTTATAAATACATTTGATTGATTAGTAGTGTTGGGGTTAAGGTATGCAGACACAAACCCATTACCTGATAACTTGTTGTTCGAAAAGTTGACCTTTACATGTATAAAAGGCCCTATGCAGATCATAGCGACAAAACTTGACTTCCCCAATTCATTAATTTTCCCATTTGTTCACTTAAAATGGCTATGTGCTTGTACCTGTTTGTTCAGCAGCGATTGAGTCATTGAAATGCAACTGGCTTATGGGGAAACAGAGATACATCAATTATTTTACCAGGAAGAGCCTTCTAAAAATCCAATCAATAGTACATCCTTCTGTTTTGAGTTCAGACCTGAGATCCATTGCCAGGTCACAAATGGCTTAGTTTAAATTTGATAAGAAGATCTGTCCCTGGGATACCCTGCAAAAGGATAAGAGAGTACAAAAGAAGCAAATTTAATGCAGCAAACAGTTATTCATAAGGCAGCAAAGTCCCCATCTTGTTTTTTTTACCACTCAAATACCCAGGGTTTCCATGGTCACCACAATCAGCACTACTGAAATAGCCAGTGTTACCTGAGTTTACACTATCAACCAGGTCCACTGTCTGTCGCTGAAATACCCATGATTCCCACAGCCACTGTATCCATTAGTGCTAATATAGCAATGGTTTAACATTGTCCCCGTGGCCAGTTTCTGCAGTGTCATCATCCTCTCTGCACTGCAGTGCTCATTTTTAAACTCCAGACAATCCAGATTTCCAGCATCAGAGCTAATTTATCACCTCTTCACTAGTACTCTACAAGGAGCAGGGGATAGTAGGGCATAGCAGAGGTCTGACTGACTTCCAAATAGAGTGTCAGCCTAACAAATAGAAAACACAAAGCTTTAACCCTAAAAGCACCAACATACACTGAGAGTACAAAACATTAGAACCACCTCCTTTTGTCCTCAGAACAGCCTCAATTCTTCAGAGCATGGACTCTACAAGGTTTCGAAAGCATTCCACAGGGATGCTGGCCCATGCTGACGCCAATACTTCCCACAGTTGTGTCAAGTTGGCTGGATGTCCTTTGGGTGGTGGACCATTCTTGATACACAGGGGAAACTGCCGAGTGTGAAAAGCCCAGTAGCGTTGCAGCTCTTGACACACTCAAACCGGTGCCCCTGGAATCTACTACCATAACCCTTTCAAAGGCACTTCAATATTTTGTCTTGCCCATTCACCCTCTGAATGGCATATACACAATCAATGTCTCAATTGACTAAAGGCCTAAAAAATTATGATTTTCATCTCATCCCCTTCATCTACACACATTGAAGTGGTTTTAACAGGTGATACCAATAAGGGATGATAGGATTCACCTGTTCAGCCTGTGTCATATTCCTATTGTTTTGTAAACTCAGTATATTTTGACCCCTAAAAGCACCAGCGAAGGTAATGGAAATGACAAAAATAAACAAACTTTTATTAACCTTTTGTAGCAAGTCACCCCTCACTAAAAAAACAAAATGCACACCACACAAGTGGGACCGATTTTTTGTACATAAAAAAAGGAATACATGGATTTAAATTCCCCAAAATAAGCATATATTGTTTTTTAAATAACACATTCATAGTCAAATCTTCTGTCACCACGAAGTGCTTTTGAGAGACTAGAGTCAAGGATCAAATCACCTCCACCTTACTTGTCACCCTAGACCCACTTCAATTTGCTTACTGCCCCAATAGGTCCACAGATGATGCAACCGCCATCACACTGCACACTGCCCTATCCCATCTGGACAAGAGGAATACCTATGTAAGAATGCTGTTCATTGACTATAGCTCAGCATTCAACACCATAGTACCCTCCAAGCTCATCATTAAGCTTGAGGCCCTGGGTCTCAACCCGACCCTGTGCAACTGGGTCCTGGACATCCTGACGGGCCGCCCCCAGGTGGTGAGGGTAGGCAACAACATCTCCACCCCGCTGATCCTCAACTCTGGGGCCCCACAAGGGTGCGTTCTGAGCCCTCTCCTGGACACCCTGTTCACCCACGACTGCGTGGCCACACACGCCTCCAACTCAATCATCAAGTTTGCGGACGACACAACAGTGATAGGCTTGATTACCAACAACGAAGAGACGGCCTACAGGGAGGAGGTGAGGGCCCTCGGAGTGTGGTGTCAGGAAAATAACCTCACACTCAACGTCAACAAAACTAAGGAGATGATTGTGGACTTCAGGAAACAGCAGAGGGAACACCACCCTATCCACATCGATGGAACAGTAGTGGAGAGGGTAGTAAGTTTTAAGTTCCTCGGCATACACATCACAGACAAACTGAATTGGTCCACCCACACAGACAGCAGCGTGAAGAAGGCGCAGCAGCGCCTCTTCAACCTCAGGAGGCTGAAGAAATTCGGCTTGTCACCAAAAGCACAGACTTCTACAGATGCACAATCGAGAGCATCCTGGCGGGCTGCATCACCGCCTGGTACGGAAACTGCTCTGCCCACAACCGTAAGGCTCTCCAGAGGGTAGTGAGGTCTGCACAACGCATCACCGGGGGCAAACTACCTGCCCTCCAGGACACCTACACCACCCGTGTGGTGGTGTAAAGATCAACAAGGACAAAAAGATCATCCATAAAGATCATCAAGGACAACAACCACCCAAGCCACTGCCTGTTCACCCCGCTATCATCCAGAAGGCGAGGTCAGTACAGGTGCATCAAAGCTGGGACCGAGAGACTGAAAAACAGCTTCTATCTCAAGGCCATCAGACTGTTAAACAGCTACCACCACACTGACAACTCCAGCCACTTTAATAGTGGGAATTGATGGGAAATGATGTAAAATATATCACTAGCCACTTTAAACAATGCTACCTAATATAATGTTTACATACACTACATTATTCATCTCATATGTATACGTTCACTCTGCTATCATCCCGAAGGCGAGGTCAGTACAGGTGCTTCAGAGCGACTGAACAACAGCTTCTACCTCAAGGCCATCAGACTGTAAAACAGCCATCACTAACATAGAGAGGCTGCTGCCAACATACAGACTCAAATCTCTGGCCACTTTAATAATGTTTACATATCCTATATTACTCTAAGTTATCCGTATTTGGCTAGCTAGCAAGCAAGGGATAAGAATGATGTTAGCAAGTATGGCAATGGAACCTTTAGAATGAATGAATGGATTGCGTCCATAGATACAGAACAAAAAGACTGAACGACTGAGTCTTGTCTCTAGTAACCAAAGCGATAGAATGAACGACCATCCAGCTTGTGTAAGAATGAAATAGAATGAATAAATTCATCAAAATAACATTTTTATAAATCATTACTTGAAAATGTTGGTAACCCGTTGTATAAAAGTGATAATGCCCTCGAGAATATATTGGTACCTTATGCCGGCCCTCGACACCATTCTGTTAACCTCTGGCAAATCTTTGGACACTGTGGTAACCTCCAGACGAGCTTCAGTGCCATACAACTCTCCTTCCGTGGCCTCCAACTGTTCTTAAATACAAGTAAAACTAAATGCATGCTCTTCAACCAATCGCTGCCTACACCTGCGTGCCTGTCCAGCATCACTACTCTGGACGGTTCTGACTTAGAATATGTGGACAACTACAAATACCTAGATGTCTGGCTAGACTGTAAACTCTCCTTCCAGACTCACATTAATTAGGATAGGGGGTAGTATTTCCCCTTTGGATGAATTGCATGCCCATAGTGAACTGCATCAAAATCTGTCCTGAATTGCTAATATATGCATATTCTAATTAATATTTGATAGAAAACACTCTGAAGTTTCTAAAACCGTTTGAATTATGTCTGTGAGTATAACAGAACTCACTGGGCAGGCAATCTTGCAAACTAGTTTTGAAATCCTGAAAGTTGGGGCAACTTTGACGTCATCACCCCCTCCCTTCCCAATGAGTTATGGATCTGGAAATACTTCCTATGTCTTCCTCTCGATGTCCTCATTCAGTAGAAAGTGTAATGGAGCATTTGCTGTGAACTTTGACCTAATGGGAAGGAAAGTGCTAGAGTGTCGCAAAAGATTCATATGCTTGAAGGCGCGTATGCGTTGGAGTGCTTCGTCTGTTCCAATCAGCCCCAGATGAACTAGGATGGCCCGGTTGGAATGCTATTCGATTTGTATGATTATAACATCCTGAAGATTGATTCTGCACTTAGTTTGACCAGTTTCGTCGACCTGTAATATGTAATTTGGAAGTTTTGATACAAAATTATCCTGGACCAGAAGTCGTTTTTTGGGCATTTGAGCTGAAAGTGGTAGCAAATGCTGCTACATGGACACTAGAATTGAACATTATGAAACAAAACGATTTATTGTTGAACTCGGACTCCTTGCACTACATTCTGATCGAAGATCGTCAAAGGTAAGGGAATATTTATGTTGTAATTTTCTATTTCTGTTGACTCCAACATAGAGGAGAAATATTGTTACGTCTGAGCGCCGTCTCAAATTATTCCAATGTTAGGCTTTTTCCGTAACGCTAAAAAAAATGTGACACAGCGGTTGCATTAAGAACCAGTGTATCTTTTTAATTATATGTAGAACATGTATCTTTAGTCAAAGTTTATGATGAGTATTTCTGGCGTAGCTTTCTATAATTCCTCCGGATATTTTGGAGAATTTTCTGAACATGGCGTCAATGTAAACCGAGATTTATGGATATGAAATGCATATTATCGAACAAAACATAAATGTACTGTGTAACATGTCATATGACTGTCATCTGATGAAGATTTTCAAGAGGTTAGTGCATGATTTTGTTTTTATCCTGCTTTTGTCATTTTATCTTTTGTGGTACAAAATGGCTACGTTTTCTCTTTGTTTTGGTGGTGGTCTCACGTAAATATATGCTGTGTTTTCGCCGTAAAACATTTAAAAAATCGGATACGCTGGGTAGATGAACAAGGTGTTAATCTTTAATTTGAGGTATTGGACTTGTTAATGTGTGGAGGTTAAATATTTCTAAGAATATTTTTGCATTCCCTGCGCCACCGTTTCAGCTGAACGAGTGGGTGTAGTTCCTGTAGGGGAACCCATAGGCTTAACAAGTTGCATCTCCAATCCAAAATTAAATGTAGAATTGGCTTCCTATTTCACAACAAAGCATCCTTCACTCATGCTGCCAAACATACCCTCGTAAAACTGACCATCCTACTGATCCTCGACTTCGGCGATGTCATCTACAAAATAGCTTCCAACACTCTACTCAATAAATTGGATGCAGTCTATCACAGTGCCATCCGTTTTGTCACCAAAGCCCCATATACTACCCACCACTGCGACCTGCCGCTCTTGTTGGCTGGCCCTCGCTTCATTTTTGTCACCAAACCAACTGGCTCCAGGTCATCTACAAGTCTTTGCAAGGTAAATCCCCACCGTATCTCAGCTCACTGGTCACCATAGCAGCACCCACCCATAGCACACGCTCCAGCAGGCTCCTCTGAACAAAAGTATCCTGACGAGTGAGCAAATATTCTAATGTTCTTGCTGTTATTCTGGCTGCACTTTTTGACATGACTGTAAGTTATCCATAGTTCTCTGCGGTTCTCTGCTGCCAATGACTGGAACTAACTGCAAAAATCACTGAAGCTGGAGACTCATATCTCCCTCACTTGCTTTAACCACCAGCTGTCAGAGTAGCTCACAGATCACTGAACCTGTACATAGCCCATCTGTAAATAGCCCATCCAACTACCTCATCCCAATACTGTATTTATTTATTTATCTTGCTCCTTTGCACCCCAGTATCTCTACTTGCACATTCATATTCTGCACATCTATTCACTCCAGCGCTTAATTGGTATATTGTAATTACTTTGCCACCATGACCTATTTATTGCCTTACCTCCCTTGCACACCCTGTATATAGACCTTTTCTACTGTATTATTGACTGTATGTTTGTTTACTCCATGTGTAACTCTGTGTTGTTGTATGTGTCGAACTGCTTTGCTTTATCTTGGCCAGGTCGCAGTTGTAAATGAGAACTTGTTCTCAACTAGCATACCTGGTTAAATAAAGGTGAAATTAAATAAAATAAATAAAAATCTTGAGCCTAACAATTCCCGTGCCAATATATCCTCCAAACACTGGCTTCAAAGGCATTATCAATTAATTAGTCTTAAATGTCTCATAACGTGCTTAACATTGTTAGTAACTACACATACTGATGTGTATTTTTTATGCTGTGACATACTGTGTTGGGAATGCCAAAAGGTGTTGCTGTCCCTCTCTCATCTTCAACATCTAACACCTCACTCCGCTGTCCATCCCCATACCTATTGACATTCTAAGGGTCTTGAACTTTGGCTCCGAGCTGTAACTTTCCTCACTTTCTCCAAGAAGTGTTGACATTCCCAACTATCCAATCAGATGTAGTAATCGTATCTGGCCACGCCCCCCCTCCCTCCCTCCTGCTTGGGCAAGGGTAGGGTAAATTTGCGCATAGACACTGATCTTGGTTCAGATTTGCTTTTCCCACACTAATGGTTAAGGTTAGGATTAAGGGAGGGGAACCTGATTTTAGATCTGTACCTAGGGCAAACTTCATCCTGGAGTGCCTCACAGTGACTCATTGGTTTTACTCCAAGTTAACATTTGTGATGGTTTGCGTGGACAGAAAACCACCTCATTCACATTTGGATTCTGGCAATACAGTTCCCTTTATGAGAGCTGCTCTCCTCTCAAAAATGAGACTGTTTGAAATGCATTGTTTTCAACAAAATCATGCAGCCAGCCACTGAGAAATTTAACCAATCTCAAACACATATACACAAAGATGCAAGGGCTGACAGTCCATTCGATTGACATGATATTTAAATAGTCTATAGAAGCATAGTACATCTACATATACTCAAATGACAAAAAAACTAATGAAATGGACAATGTTGGATTTGGACTGACGAGATGTATTAGTGTTGTCATCTACTGAAGTGGTATTCATCTGGAATCATTGTGTAGATTTTAGCTGTAATATTTTTTAATTACTGTTGAAATCATGAAAAGTCCCACATTGAGCAGATTAACTTTGCAGTGTGTTCGGTTTCACAGCAGCATGCAATTTACTGTACCTCTGTCAGACTAGACCGGATGGATGGCCTTGACAACTTGGTCCGAACTGGAGTTAGGAGATTAGGACAACTTTTTTAGAGCCCTTTGGGTCTTTGTTGGCTCTCGATACCGTTTGTCAGCTGTTGAAGTTGTTGGTTCGAAACTGGGACTTGTTTTCTTCTGCTTCATGATATCTTTTAAAAATGGTGAAATCCTGTTCTACTCTACCAACCAAGCAATGGCACTTGATGTAAATTCTGATTGATAGTTGTGGAACTTGAGACAATGTTGATCTTAAGTATATTAGTTATTCGTAAAAACAAATTAATTTGCTGCATTTGTTGGATGTTCGCTAAGGTGCCTTTTATGCGCATATTGTCATGAAAGACGACAAGAATCATGTACATACACTCAAACTAGTTAGTTACACTGATCTGCTTGCTTGTCAACTGCTGCTAGCAGTGATGTTGTTAACATACATAGAACAGACGCAAGTACAGAAACGGTGCTCTGGTACTACATCATATAGTTCGTTGGTCTGGTTGATCAAATCGCATGCAAAATCATTTTGCTCATCACCCATTGCAATGCCCCTAGTTCAAACAGTTTGAATCACAGCACTGCCAGACTGTATCCGTGCAACGAACCATATATGGAATTGTGAGATCAGGCGGCTTTGCGAGGCTAGCTACAGGTACTAGCGGAAGGAGAATAAGAAGTATGTAAGATTTCTAAAGTTGTTATTGCATTCAGCAAGCACATCTAAAAATAAGTATATTGGATGATTATTATTAATATGAATTATATTAGTATGTGCACCACGTGAAAAAAAGCTTAGATGATATAACAAGGAGACCCAAGTATACCCAGAGTTAATGCCAGAATTGGGACTTGAGCAATGTGTAGCCATGCAGTGTTGTTTATAATTTTGTGACAAGAGAAGAAGTAAACATATGTGACAACCCACGAACCAGGTTTCCACACAATGTTTGTCCATCTGGAACAAAAACCTTCATTAGCGGTTTAACATAGTCATTAGCTTCAGATAAAACCCAACATCCACTCCTCTTATAGAACAAAACAGCTATAGACATCCCCATCCTTTCAACTACAGCTTGGTGTAGATTAATGAACAAGTTATTTTATAAAAGTTTGATGTTTAATCAGAACACCAATGATTAAAGCTGGTTTGTTTTCTAAGAACTGGGTGTGCATTGGATTCCACAAGTCCATGTCCTTGGTTGGCCTGCATTTCACTTCCCATTAGTTTAACTTGGAACTTTATTTTGGTAGATTTGACTCAGTTTAGCTCTCATCCACCATGTCCTTTCGATGCCAAATCTTCATATTCTGCTAAGTGCAAAATAACTCAATAGTGAACTGTCTCTGGAACGAAGTCAGCACTGAGCACAAAAATCAACATTATTTTGTTGCCAAACTGTGACAGGAGATGTTCATCATATTAGTGTGTTTTTTCCAAGTAGATTAGTAATGCATTAATCGTGTTAGCTGATGAAAAGGAACATGGTGGAAAGAGAGGCAACAGCCAACAACAGGAACAAAACAAACATGTAGCCTTTAACGCAAGTTCTCTAACAGTATATTTTGTTTTTAATGCAAAGCATGTTTTGAAGTTATATTGAGAGCATTCTGTACTTTTGATGCTGGCTAAAACATTGACAATGGAACTCTGCTATATTATTTGTCTTTCCCTGTGGTTAGATGGACCTCCTTTCGTCCTTACAATGTTTAACAATTTCCCAGTAATGTATCCAGTAAAAGAGATACAATAGTCTGTTGAAATCAGAAGTATAATGCAGGTGTTAACCATTTTTATCTGCATATATTATGTATATCATCCAACAGTAATTGGATTAGTAATTAGACAGTAACATTTACATGCATTTCATAACCAGTTATAATAAACCAGTGGGGAACTATTAGTACCTTCTACAAATTCAGAAAGTGATGACACATTTGAAATTAAAATGTTGTTTTAATTTCTATTTAATCTTTTCTATCATTTAAATGATATTCAGATTCCATCTAATTAGGATATTACTTTGGTGGTCTCTGGGAAGAAAAATCGAGCTAGTTAAAGTTAGCCATTGGCTAAGCCCTCAGAAGCTACCCAGAAGACATCTGCTATTCAACTGTATTAGAGCAGAGTTTCAGAGTGACAGAGAAATCAACTAATCCGATCGGTATTCGGCCATGATTTCCTACAAGTTCAGATAGCTGGCTAGACTAACTTCCCAGTCAAAAAAGTTAGCTGACATAGCTAATTGAGTGACTGTCAGTGCATTCAAAAAGTATTCAAACCCCTTGAATTTTTCCAGATATTTTTATGTTACAGCCTTATTCGAAAATTGATCAAAACAAATACGTATATAAAAACACAGGGTACATCCCAAACAAAAGAGCGAGGTTAAACCACTAATAAATAGAAGGCACGAGACCCGATATAACAATGCACGGGACGAGACCCGTAATAACAATTGCAAAATACTACACAGGACGAGACCCGTAATAGTGAGTACATAATACATGCAGCACAAAAGCCGAAACAATAAAGCACAGGTACTCACAACACCAACGGACATGGGAACAATTATCGACAAGACAATGGTGAACAGAGGGCACATATATACAATTACTAATCAGGGGGAATGGGAACCTGATGTGCATAATGAAAGAGTTCAATGACTCCTAGAGGTCGGTAACGGTTGACCTCCGGAACTAGTGCACGGAATGAGCAACAGTACCGTGGGGGTCCGTGACAGAAATGCTTACTTACAAGCCCTTAACCAACAGTGCAGTTCAATAAAGAGTTAAGCAAATATTTACCAAATAAATTAGTAAAGTAAAAAATACTCATAAAAAGTAATACAATAAAATAACAACGCTATACACAGTGGGTACCAAGACTGAATCAATGTGCGGGGGTACAGGTTAGTCGAGGCAATTTGTACATGTATGTAGGGTGAAATAACTATGCATTGATAATAAACAGCGAGTAGCAGCAGTGTGCAAAACAAATGGAGGGAGGGGGCGTCAATGTAAATATTCCGGTGGCCTTTTGATTAATTATTCCATCAGTCTTATGGCTTGGGGGTAGAAGCTATTAAGGAGCCTTTTGGTCCTAGACTTCGCGCTCCGGTAATGCTTGCCGTGCGGTAGCAGAGAGAACATTTGTACTGTTCTCTTCCATGTAGCGCCTTACGATCCGATGCCAAGCAGTTGCCATACCAGGCAATGATGCAACCGGTCAGGATGCTTTCGATGGTGCAGCTGTAGAACGTTTTGAGGATATGGGGACCCATGCCAAACCTTTTGAGTCTCCTGAGGGGGAAAGGTGTTGTCGTGCCCTCTTTACGGCTATCTTGGTGTGTTTGGACCATGTAGTTTGTTGATGATGTGGACACCAAGGAACTTGAAACTCTCGACCTGCTCCACTACAGCCCCGTCAATGTTAATGGGGGCCTGTACAGCCCCCCTTTTCCTGTAGTCCATGATCAGCTCATTTGTCTTGCTCACATTGAGGGAGAGGTTGTTGTCCTGCCACCACACTGCCAGGTGTCTGACCTTCTCCCTATAGGCTGTCTCATTGTTGTCGGTGATCAGCAAATTTAATTTAAATTTAATTTTTTTTATTTCACCTTTATTTAACCAGGTAGGCTAGTTGAGAACAAGTTCTCATTTGCAACTGCGACCTGGCCAAGATAAAGCATAACAGTGTGAACAGACAACAACACAGAGTTACACATGGAGTAAACGATTATTAACAAGTCAATAACACAGTAGAAAAAAAGAAAAAAAAGAGAGTCTATATACATTGTGTGCAAAAGGCATGAGGAGGTAGGCGAATAATTACAATTTTGCAGATTAAGACTGGAGTGATAAATGATCAGATGGTCATGTACAGGTAGAGATATTGGTGTGCAAAATAGCAGAAAAGTAAATAAATATAAACAGTATGGGGAAGAGGTAGGTAAAATTGGGTGGGCTATTTACCGGTAGACTATGTACAGCTGCAGCGATCGGTTAGCTGCTCAGATAGCAGATGTTTGAAGTTGGTGAGGGAGATAAAAGTCTCCAACTCCAGCGATTTTTGCAATTCGTTCCAGTCACAGGCAGCAGAGAACTGGAACGAAAGGTGGCCAAATGAGGTGTTGGCTTTAGGGATGATCAATGTGATACACCTGCTGGAGCGCATGCTATGGGTGGGTGTTGCCATCGTGACCAGTGAACTGAGATAAGGCGGAGCTTTACCTAGCATGGACTTGTAGATGACCTGGAGCCAGTGGGTCTGGTGACGAATATGTAGCGAGGGCCAGCCGACTAGAGCATGCAGGTCGCAGTGGTGGGTGGTATAAGGTGATTTGTTAACAAAACGGATGGCACTGTGATAGACTCCATCCAGTTTGTTGAGTAGAGTATTGGAGGCTATTTTGTAGATGACATTGCCGAAGTCGAGGATCGGTAGGATAGTCAGGATAGTCAGGGTAAGTTTGGCGGCGTGAGTGAAGGAGGCTTTGTTGCGGAATAGAAAGCAGACTCTAGATTTGATTTTAGATTGGAGATGTTTGATATGAGTCTGGAAGGAGAGTTTACAGTCTAGCCAGACACCTAGGTACTTATAGATGTCCACATATTCTAGGTCGGAACCTTCCAGGGTGGTGATGCTAGTCGGGCGTGCGGGTGCAGGCAGCGAATGGTTGAAAAGCATGCATTTTGTTTTACTAGCGTTTTAAGAGCAGTTGTAGGCCACGGCAGGATTGTTGTATGGCATTGAAGCTCGTTTGGAGGTTAGATAGCACAGTGTCCAAGGACAGGCCGGAAGTATACAGAATGGTGTCGTCTGCGTAGAGGTGGATCAGGGAATCGCCCGCAGCAAGAGCAACATCATTGATATATACAGAGAAAAGAGTCGGCCCGAGAATTTAACCCTGTGGGACCCCCATTGAGACTGCCAAAGGACCGGACAGCATGCCCTCCGATTTGACACACTGAACTCTGTCTGCAAAGTAGTTGGTGAACCAGACAAGGCAGTCATCAGAAAAACCGAGGCTTGGGGATCTCAGACGATATGAAAGAGAGGTTGAGCAGGCTGGTAATAGGGGTTGCGACTATGGCGGTGGATAGTTTCAGAAATAGAGGTTCCAGATTGTCAAGCCCAGCTGATTTGTACGGGTCCAGGTTTTGCAGCTCTTTCAGAACATATTCTATCTGGATTTGGGTAAAGGAGAACCTGGAGAGGCTTGGGCGTGTAGCTGTGGGGGAAGGGGGGCGGAGCAGTTGGCCCGAGGTTGGAGTAGCCAAGAGGAAGGCATGGCCGGCAGTTGAGAAATGCTTGTTGAAGTTTTGTTGTTGAAGTTAATCATGGATTTATCGGTGGTGACCGTGTTACTGAGCCTCAGTGCAGTGGGCAGCTGGGAGGAGGTGCTCTTGTTCTCCATGGACTTCACAGTGTCCCAGAACTTTTTGGAGTTAGAGCTACAGGATGCAAAGTTCTGCCTGAAGAAGCTGGCCTTTGCTTTCCTGACTGACTGCGTGTATTGGTTCCTGACTTCCCTGAACAGTTGCATATTGCGGGGACTGCTATTGCAGTCAGGATGTTTTTGTGCTGGTCGAGGGCAGTCAGGTCTGGAGTGAACCAAGGGCTATATCTGTTCTTAGTTCTGCATTTTTTGAACGGAGCATGCTTATCTAAAATGGTGAGGAAGTTACTTTTAAAGAATGACCAGGCATCCTCAACTGATGGGATGAGGTCAAACTCCTTCCAGGATACCCGGGCCAGGTCGATTAGAAAGGCCTGCTCACAGAAGTGTTTTAGGGAGCGTTTGACAGTGATGAGGGGTGGTCGTTTGACTGCGGATCCGTAGCGGATGCAGGCAATGAGGCAGTGATCACTGAGATCCTGGTTGAAGACAGCGGAGGTGTATTTGGAGGGCCAGTTGGTCAGGATGACGTCTATGAGGGTGCCCTTGTTTACAGATTTAGGGTTGTACCTGGTGGGTTCCTTGATGATTTGTGTGAGATTGAGGGCATCTAGCTTAGATTGTAGGCATATCCCAGTTTAGGTCACCTAACAGAACAAACTCTGAAGCTAGATGGGGGGCAATCAATTCACAAATGGTGTCCAGGGCACAGCTGGGAGCTGAGGGGGGTCGGTAGCAGGTGGCAACAGTGAGAGACTTCTTTCTGGAGAGAGTCATTTTTAAAATTAGTAGTTCGAACTGTTTAGGTATGGACCTGGAAAGTATGACATTACGTTGCAGGCTATCTCTGCAGTAGACTGCAACTCCTCCCCCTTCGGCAGTTCTATCTTGACCGAAAATGTTATAGTTGGGTATGGAAATCTCAGAATTTTTGGTGGGCTTCCTGAGCCAGGATTCAGACACGGCAAGGACATCAGGGTTAGCAGAGTGTGGTAAAGCAGTGAGTAAAACAAACTTAGGGAGGAGGCTTCTGATGTTGACATGCATGAAACCAAGGCTTTTTCGATCACAGAAGTCAACAAATGAGGGTGCCTGGGGACATGCAGGGCCTGGCTTTACCTCCACATAACCCGCGGAACAGAGGAGGAGTAGTATGAGGGTGCGGCTAACGGCTATCAAAACTGGTCGCCTAGAGCGTTGGGGACAAAGATTAAAAGAAGCAGATTTCTGGGCATGGTAGAATATATTCAGGGCATAATGCGCAGACATGGGTATGGTGGGGTTCGGGTACAGCGGAGGTAAGCCCAGGCACAATGTTGGTGTTGGAGTCGTGTTTGGCCGTGCAGTCATGGGTGAACAGGGAGTTCAGGAAGGGACAAAGCACACCCCCCTGAGGGGCCCAAGTTTTGACGATCAGAGTGGCAGACGTGTTGTTGCCTAACCTTACAAAATGGGGGCAGCCTGTCAGGAAGTCCATGAACCAATTGCAGAGCGAGGTGTTTATTCCCAGGGTCCTTACCTTAGTAAGGTTGGCAACAAAACGCACGTAAACAAGTCTGCAAGTTGTGACTGGAAATGGTGTCCCATGAAAACTTGCACTAGAATGCTCAGGACCTCAGACTGGCACTAAGGTTCACGTTCCAACAGGACAACAACTCTAAGCACACAGCCAAGACAATGCAGGAGGAGCTTCAAGACAATTCTCTGAATGTCCTTGAGTGGCCTAGCCAGAACCCGGACTTGAACCTGATAGAACATCTCTGGAGAGACCTGAAAACAGCTGTGCAGCGACGCTCCCCATCAAGCTTGAGAGATTCTACAGAGAAGAATGGGAGAAACTCAAATACAAATACAGGTGTGCCAAGCTTGTAGTCGCATACTCAAGCAAAGTCGAGGCTGTAATCGCTGCCAAAGGTGCTTCAACTAAGTACTGAGTAAAGGTTTTGAATACTTAGGTAAATGTTATATTTCAGTTTTTTATACATTTGCAAAAATGTCTAAAAACCTGTCTTTGCTTTGTTATTTTAGGGTATTATAGATTGATGAGGGGAAAAAACAATTTAAGCAATTTTAGAATAAGGCTGAAAAACTTAACATAATGTGGTAAAGTCAAGGGGTGTGAATACTTTCTGAATGCACTGTAACAAAAACAGCTGAAGCACAATCAACTTTTCCCAACTATTTTAACAGTAACTGATTTCCTAGTCGGGGTCGAGACCCCTTATGTCACATAAGCCTGGGGCCGGCCCTGCCTACTTGCTTATTATGAATGGGTTGCTTTTAACAGTATGCTGTGTGTGACTGCTGTCTTTCTATCAGCTGTCTCTGTGTTTTACATTTTTTTGGTAGAAATCACATAATTCTCCATGAACTGTAATTTAGAACTTGATAAAAGCTATGCCAATAAGTAATCCGTTTGCATAAGGGAATTGTACAAATTCCCTTACAAAGTGTCCCACAGGATGCCTGTAGGAATTTGAGACGATGTGAAGGAATTGTGCAGGTGAGCTGCAGGATTCCTGCAGAACTAATGCAATCCTGCAGGACCAAAGTTGATGACTGTCAGAAGTTTTTCCTATGTTTCTGTAGTACTCCTGCAGGAATATGTATTGTCCTGTAGGGACATCTAAAGACTTCTAAGGATAAAGACTTCTAAGGATAAAGCAAATTCCTGCAGGAAAAAGTCAAATTAAGCAATAATCAGCAAATTTTTGCTGAGGCAGATCCTCTGCATTTATTTTTTTACAATCCTGTAGGACAAGGATTATTTCTAAACCACTAGATTAATTGATGACAGCAACAAATTCAAAATATACAGTTCGAATCTATATGAATAGTAATTTAAATTAATACATTTTCATTTGAAAACATTACAATTTATAGAACAATATTATTACAAGCAGTATATATTTTCCAAATACTGAAACTAAATTACCAATACAAAACATATGAATGGGAGTGTGTTGTCTCCGAAAGTGAGTGTCTGGGTTGCTGTGTAGTTCAGCTCCCTCACCCAAACCCACCTCCACAAAGTGAGTATCAGTATTTATATGTAGGCAATTATGTGCTTGTGTTATGAAAAACGTTTAAAGTAACCAACAACAGAAAAAACTACAACAAATATAGCTGCAATTAGCAATGATCAGGGTCCTTTTACCCTTTTTGCTTTCTTATAACACTCTTATTTTGTAAGTCATCAAATATCCATCACTGTCAAGGGATGCCTATCTGAAAGCAGTAGTGTCAGGATTCAAACCTGGCCCCCCATGTGTCTGTATGTATTACTAGATGAGAGCCTCAGGCAAGTCTGAACCATGGAAAAACCATGGAAGAGCATGCCTGTATGAATTGCAGAATATACTTCCTATATTGCCATCTTATTAATATGTAGCATTTGGGCTCAGTTGTGACCTGTTGGCCTACGGAATTGTTATACAAAGTTTTGTGAAAAACTGAAAAAAAGCAGGATTTGAACTCAGGCTGCCATGGCTCAGTATGTATTACCAGCAAAATACACTAATCCTATGCACTACGCATGCCTCCTATTAGATGTAGTACTAAAAAGCCATGGAAGACAACACGTATGTATGAACGGCAGAATATATGCCTCCTATATCACATCATAGAATTTTTATATATAATTGTTTTACCAAGCCTTAACCATTTTGTATTTGAAAGACTTGAAGTGTCAAGCCACACCCTCAATAACAGAGCTGTTCACAGGAAAGGATGGGTGGACAGAAGTGAGGACCCCTGCTGTGCTGTGCTTACACAACTCCCATGTAAAATGTCCATTATCCAGCACCAACCTACTGCATACTGCACTGTCAGAACTGACCTGGCTTTAATGTAGGCTAACCCCCAAATTCCCAAACATAATCTACCTCCCATCTGTTAGGCTGAATACATTTCAAATTGTTCTCAAGACCTGGGATGTCGTTAATGCAGACACAGGTTGTGCGGATGTCTGAGCATTTTATTACCTGTACAGATGGAGACGCCACTCTCTTTAAGTATTCCTGAAGCAGTAGCCCATGTGTTTTGCTGTATAGTTGGTTGTATTAACGGGGTCGGTGAATGCATACCCCACGTCATGGCTATGACCCACATCTATAAAACTTTTTATCAGCACCACTGACCTTTTGTTTGTGACAACTGCATGGTTGACCCATTTTGATAGTGTGGTATTAGATTTTGCATGAATGCGATTGCCATGCACTATTGCACTTAGATTAAAATCCTCAAGGCTGGTCATTCACTTAGCCTGATTCTCCAAGGAGAGAAGTCTCCATTGGTGTTGGCATTCTCACACTTGGGTAATCAAGGAAAATCTCAATTTTGTTGTTAGCTTATAGGCTCTCAGGATTCTTTCTACAAAGCTTTTACTTTGCTGGTTGGAACTACTGGCATAACCAACTGTGACAAGCCTTTGTACATATTGGTAAAAGCATAACATCTCAACAATCTGTTCTTGTACAGAATAAGTGTCATTGAAGAGTTTCAGCAAGTTCCCATTGTGGCTCTCAAATATGAAGGCACTTTGACACCATAAAGGACCCCAATTTCTCACTGATGATGAAGTGTGTAGAAATATGTGGACATTGAAAGAAATATGACACTTCCCATACAATGTTTCAAAACGACCAACAAATATATTGAGGAACATCATCAATGTCATGAGGGGAAATAGCATCTTTCAGGAGACAGTAGCTTCCTTGTACAAGGAGCAGTAAGTACTCTAGATACTGCCAAGGTAAAGTTCATTTTAAGCAAGGACGAGTGTAAAACAAGAGGAAGTATCTGAACTCTGAGACTTTCCAGAATTTGCGTGAACGCATTGAGCGTGGTGGTCTTGTGATGTTTACTGGTGGTTTAATTAATGGCAAGCAACCTCTTGTCGATTTTCAAATCCAACAAATCTTTTCGACAATTTCTCCTTTGTGGTATCACCAGTTGCACCCATGTCCTCCATTGAATTGTTTGATATTCTGCACTTTGCAACGAGCACAGTCACAAATGCACAGTGAACTATATATATGAATAACTGTGGGTCTCCCTCTCCACTGGCATGTCAAGCCCTCACTCTCAAATGATGCACACTCATCCACAAAGTGCTGAAGGAAATAATTAATATATGGCCTTGTTGGTCCAAACCACAGCCCTCTGAGAATGATGTGCTTCGCTCTTAGGTTGGGGGGCAGTTCATTAACTGTAACTTGCAAGGGCCAAATGTGAAAGGGAGAAAGAAGACTTAAATATAAGAACACCATCAACATTCCATGCGAGTGAAATGTTCCGAAAATCAGGGTTATTAAGTGGGTCTGCTGACTTGTACATGGCACCATCACAAATGTAATTCTGACTATGTTGGCAGCTCTTTGACCTAGTATACTTACAATTTGATGCTTGGCAAAATTGGGGGGTCTAATAACGTTTCCTTTTTGTCATGAACACTGATTCACTATTGACAAGAGATGCCATATCCCCAGGAATGCAGCTACGCGAAGTGAAATGATCAGTCACTTCATTGCCCAAAAGGAACTGTCATGTCGGGCACATATACTGCATTTCAAATGGGTCATTACAATCAAAGGACTTCAAGGTACGCCGTTGGTCCCCTCTAGACAATGGAGAATAATATTGTTGAGCAAATCACTGAAAGCCAACTTGGCGGTTGCGTGTCTTAGACCATAGCAGGTTATGGAGAGCAGAGACTGATGATTTTGGCATTTGGGTAGATTTTGCGCTTACCCTCTCTTCCCTGTCCTTCCCTGTCCATCTATGATGTCCCTGCCTTGTCCATCTGTGTTGTATCTACCTTCATTGTCCCCCTGTTATCACAAGAAACATGCCAAGCCAGAAGAAGGAAGGCTTACAAAAGCTTGTTAATAGGTATATAAGCATGTATTAGTCCACAGTGTCAGAACAGAGCAAGGTAGATCACTCTAGCAAACAGTGAAACAATAGGGTGACACAAATGAGGCCAGGAGGTGAGAATCAAAAAGAGAAGGACACAGATGATAATTTATTTGTAAACGTTTACGTGGTCCACACAAAACACATACAACACTATACAGGACAAATAAAATAAAAGTATAAGACATTAAAACAAAAAGGAAGTTCCTGAAGAAAGTGGGCTTGAAAAAAAATTATATTTTGGTAGTGAATAAAGTTTAAAGTTGAATTGCACTGTAGCTAGCTAGCTAGATAAATAGATATATACAATTTACCTGTTAAGGTATAGGGGGCAGCATTTTCACTTTTGGATAAATAGCGTGCCCAATTTCAACTTCCTGCTACTCATGCCAGGAATATAAGATATGCATATTTTTAGTAGATGTGGATAGAAAACACTCTGAAGTTTAAAACTGTTTGAATTATGTCTGTGAGTATAACAGAACTTATGTAGCAGGCAAAACCCAGAGGACTAACTGTTCAGAATTATTTTTTTTTTTACCTCTGACTGTTCCCTGAGTTGTCATTGCCATGGGATATTTCTTAACCTATTTCCAGTTCCTACCACTTCCACTGGATGTCACCAGTCTTTGGAATTTGGTTGAGGTTATTCATTTGTGCAGTGAAGAAGAAGCACGTCCAGGAACAACGTTACACTATTTCAGAGTTGCGCAAGACGTAAAAAGGAGCATGGTTTGTTTACTTCCTGTATTGAAAACAGATTGTGCCGTCAACAATTTGATCGATTATTAACATTTAAAAATACCTAAAGTTGTATTACAAAAGTAGTTTGAAATATTTTGTAGTGACGTTGCGTTTTTTGGAAGCTGTTGTTTTCTGGATCAAACGCGTCAAATAAATGGACATTTGGAAAAATATGGACGGAATTAATCGAACAAAAGGACCAATTGTGATTTTTATCGGACATATTGGAGTGCCAACAAAAGAAGCTCGTCAAAGGTAAAGCATGTTTTATATTTTATTTCAGCATTTTGTTTAGCACCTGCAGGTTTGAAATATGCTACTCTCTTTGTTGACATTGTGCTATCTTCAGATAAAAGCTTCTTGTGCTTTCGCCAAAAAGCCTTTTTAAAATCTGACATATTGGCTAGATTCACATTGAGTGTAGCTTTAATTGAGTATCTTCCATGTGTGATTTAATGAAAGTTTGATTTTCATATCATTTTTTGAATTTTCCGCGCTGCATTTTCACTATTTTTTTCCATGTGGGATGTAACTGTCCCCTATACCATAAGAAGTATGGTGATAACAAAAAAGGATGATGGCTGGGTATTTGAAAGAAAATGAGAGAGTAGGATAGACAAACAGATAGAAATGGAGAGAGTGTGTGGTGATTACAGTACACTACTAGACGATATAGATCAAAACAAGACATTGTGGTGCTGCTGCTTTACCTGAAAGAATGAATGCTGGTGGCCTGAGGGGTGTGAGGGCTTGAGCTAATCAACGTCAGTCTCGGATGGGCTGTCCTGTGGGGAAGAGCCATGTGTTTATGGTGACTGCTGTGACTGGCATGTTTCTAATGGACATATGTGGTTTGCGACTTTACCTGAGAGGATGGATGGCGGCATACGAATGAGATATCCTGTGGGGAAAATTCAGGTCTCTTTAGGTGACTGTTGCGACTGGCGTGTTTCTAATGGGCATATGTGGTGTGCTACTTCACCTGAGTGGACGTACAGTTCCGAGCTAACACCGCGGGACTTATAGGTACCCAGCGTCACAGCTTCATTGCTCCAGACCTCCACAAGGGGGAGTTAGGACACTCATTATGCAGTTGGGTCCCAAGTTTTTAATATGACCAATCATATCGAGTGGTTCCCATGACGAATTTGACGCAAGCCACCCGTCCCTGGTGACTTTCTTCCGCAAACATGGTTGACAAAACATTACAGGGGAAGCAAATGTCAGGAATTATAACGTTATAATGAGTCAAGCTAAGAATGTACAATTGGAATATGTTAGGTAATGTAGAGACAAACGATTATGCATATTTTTGAATTTATTTTATGAAAATTGTGATTTGCAAGTTAACTGACTAGCTAACAGTAGCCAGCTAGCTAGCAGTGTTATGACATGAGTGCTGTATGACATTGTAATTCGTGTTGCTTAATGTTTTAGGGACTCCTGACAAAACCAGCAAACCAGGCTGTCGCCTAGGGAAACAGTGGATGTGAAGAATCTAGCAAACTAAAGCATTTATCGCAAATTTAATGTAAAATTGTGTAAGCTTGCCTTGCCATGCAAGGCAACTGAAAAACCATGCAGTTGAAGTCAGAAGTTTACATACACCTCGGCCAAATGCGTTTAAACTTAGTTTTTCACAATTCCTTACATTTATTCCTAGTACAAATTCCCTGTCTTAGGTCAGTTAGGATCACAACTTTATTCTAAGAATGAGAAATGTCAGAATAATAGTAGAGAATGATTTATTTCAGCTCAATTAATATTTGGTAACATTGCCTTTAAATTGTTTAACTTGGGTCAAATGTTTCGGGTAGCCTTCCACCGGCTTCCCTCATTAAGTTGGGTGAATTTTGGCCCATTCCTCCTGACAGAGCTTGTGTAACTGAGTCAGGTTTGTAGGCCTCCTTGCTAGCACACGCTTTTTCAGTTCTGCCCACAACTTTTCTATAGGATTAAGGTCAGGGCTTTGTGATTGCCACACCAATACATTGACTTTGTTGTCCTTAAGCCATTTTGCCACAAATTTGGAAGTATGCTTGGGGTCATTGTCCATTTGGAAGACCCATTTGTGACCAAGCTTTAATAACTTCTTGACTGATGTCTTGAAACGTTGTTTCAATATATCCACATAATTGTCCTCCATCATGATGCCATTTATTTTGTGAAGTGCACCAGTCCCTCCTGCAGCAAAGCACACCCAGAACATGATGCTGCCACCCCCGTGCTTCACGGTTGGGACGATGTTCTTCGGCTTGCAAGCCTCCCCTTTTTTCCTCCAAACATAACCATGGTCATTATGGCTAAACAGTTCTATTTTTGTTTCATCAGACGACATTTCCCCAAAAACTACGATCTTTGTCCCCATTTGCAGTTTCAAAGCATAGTCTGGCTTTTTTATGGTGGTTTTGGAGCAGTGGCTTCTTCCTTGGTGAGTGGCCTTTCAGGTTATGACGATATAGGACTCGTTTTACTGTGGATATTGATTATTTTGTGTATGTTAAATCTAGCATCTTCAAAAGGTCCTTTGCTTGATTTGATTGATTTGCACTTTTCACACCAAAGTACGTTCATCTATATGAGACAGAATGCATCTCCTTCCTGAGCGGTATGTTGGCTGCGTGGTCCCATGATATTTATTATTGCATACTATTGTTTGTACAGATGAACGTGGTACCTTCAGGCGTTTGAAAATTGCTTGAAGCAGACTTGTGGAGGACTACAATTTTTTTCCGTGGTCTTGGCTGATTTCTTTTGATTTTCCCTTTATGTCAAGCAAAGAGGCACTGAGTTTGAAGGTGGGCCTTGAAATACATCCACAGATACACCTCCAATTGACTCAAATTATGTAATTTAGCCTATAAGAAGCCTTTAACGACATCACGGTACACGTTCCCCAAGGGCACCCCCCCCAAACTCAACTCAAAAGATGGCGCACAGAATGCAAAAATATTCTTAGAAATATTTAACCTCCACACATTAACAAGTCCAATAGCTCAAATGAAAGATAAACACCTTGTTCATCTACCCAGCAAGTCAGATTTCTAAAATGTTTTACAGCGAAAACATAGCACATATGTATATCAAACCACCACTAAGACACATACAATATGTAGCCATATTGTCAAGCAAAAGACACAATCACAAACGCAGGATTAAAAGAAAAATAATTCACTAACCTTTTGAAAATCTTCATCAGATGACAGTAATAGGACATGTTACACAGTACATTTATGTTTTTTTCAATAATATGCAATTTATATCCATAAATCTCTGTTTACATTGACGCCATGTTCAAAAAATGCAATAAAATGTGCGGAGAAATTATAGATAGCTCCGCCAGATAACGCCAGATAACAGCAATTCACATCATAAACTTTGACTAAATATACATTTTCTACATATAGTTAGAAAGATACACTGCTTCTTAATGCAACCACTGTGTTACATTTATTTTTAACGTTACAGAATTCGTTCACTATGCAATAATCTGAGGCGGCGCTCAGACATAAGCAATATTTCTCTGCTATGTTGGAGTCAACAGAAATCCAAAATTACAACATAAATATTCCCTTACCTTTGATGGTCTTCGATCAGAATGTAGTGGAAGGAGTCAAACTTACCCAATACATCGTTTGGTTTCAAGTTGTGTGTCTCTGTATTAGCATATGCTAACAGCTTCAGCTGAAATGCACCCAAAATGACTTCTGGGCCCTTCTGGTCCCGCACAGTTACTTTTTATTATATGTCGACTAAACTGGTCAAATTAAGTGCAGATACAAGCTTTAGGATGTTATTAACGTACAAAACAATTGGCGATTCGACCGAATGAACGCAACTCTTCTCAGACGACATGGAACAAAAGAATAGCCTGTATACAATTGCGCCAGGACGCACAGATATTTTCCCGTGACACGTCACTATTTTGCCTGCCAACGGGTCAAAGCTTGCGGGATTTTCCCCATTACTCGCTCTATTGAAAGGACACATCCAGCCGAAGACACAGAAACTGATTCTAGATCTGTAGCTGGTTGGGAAGGGTGGGCACGATGACGTCAAAGTTGGGACAACTTTCCTGATGAGAGAGTTTGGGAGAATGGCTGCCCTGTGAGTTCTGCTTTACATACAGACATAATTCGAATGGTTTTAGAAGCTTTAGAGTGTTTTCTATTCAATAATAATTATTATATACATATATTAGCAATTTTGGACAGATTTTTTTCTGTTTACTACTGGCACGCAATTCCTCCAAAGGGGGCAGTAATTGTGCATAGCCTTAACAGGTTTTAAAGCCATGACATAATTTTCTGGAATTTTCCAAGCTGTTTAAAGGCACAGTCAACTTAGTGTATGTAAACTTCTGACCCACTCGAAAAGTGATACAATTCACTGTAAGTGAAATAATCTGACTGTAAGCAACTGCTGCGCCGTACTGGGGTCAGCGTGGCCCAGGCCCTGAGTTTTGAGGGTTTTCCCGCATCGTTCCGGAGTCAGCGTGACCCATCTGCTCAGCCAGCCAGCACTAGCAAGGCATGTGTTATTGTGTGTACCGTGTGAATTGGGGACTCCCCCACTGTGCTCGGGGTCAGAGTGACCCAGCCAGGGCTACACATGTCCAGACATACCCCACTGTGTGTGTGTATGTGCAAGAGGACAGCCCAGTGGTGCACGGGTGAACTGCACACACGGCTACACCTGCAACAGGGGCGTGACAGGGGCCTCGTTGATTGACGTCGTCTCGCGCGTAAACTGGCCGTAGAGAGGATACTAATATTGTCAGCGGCACACAAAGTCATTGTGACCTTCCCGTGCCGCGTGCTCTCCCCTGCTGCTGATCAGTGGACCCAATCGGTGGCTGTGCGTTTCACCGCAGCGCAGGTCCCGCCGCTGCCCCGCGCGCTGCCCCGGCCCCCAGGAAAAGTAAGAGAAAGAGGTGTCAGCTCTGCCCACCGAAGAAGGACTCCAAGACACACACGGTGTGCTGCAGGTGTAAGAAATACATCTGCAAAGGCTGTTCACATGCATGCTGTCACACGTGCACCCATTGGGCCAATACGGGACAGGGTAACCCGGAGGACGCGGGGTCTAGACACAATACGAGGACGACGGGAGGGTTAAGGCCTAATGGATGTATTTCAATTGACTGATTTCCTTATATGAACTGTAACTGTTGCATGTTGGGTTTATATTTTTGTTCGGTGTATTAGGGTGGTGTTCTCCATTCTATGACCCTACAAGTGTCGCGTGCATCAACTGTAGGTAACCCGGTACCCGTTAATGCAAATTATAGAAGTAGTTTTGTGCCACAAAAAGTGGTTAAATATGGGTCCCAAAAAATATACAATATTTCCTGAGCTTTCTTATATCTCTCAGATATAGGACAGACACTTCAAAATATACTTCGATTTAACAAAAATGAATTTGCTACTCAAGGCATCTATGGGCTAGAATCATTAAGGCCAAATTCATTGTTTCATTAAATATTTGGTTTATATATTTTTCTTTACACATACAGGGGTCCTCAAATTTGAAATCAAATAGCTTGTAAGGCACCTTACCCTTTCAAATGTGTATAGAAACAAAACCAGACCAAAACATTATCCCAAAACATGACATATTGTAACTGGAGTTGACTGTATGGGTTTAGAACAGATATCTCAATATGTCAGTTATGATCCTTGACATTCAGTCTTCCACTGAATTTTTGACCACATTAACCTTTTCATACGTAAGTTCCAAATATCGCTTACGGTCGCCCCAGCGTAAGTTTTTTTTATGCACGTGATGTTAGAATGTTCTCTCCATTCCAGAATGTGATTGCAACCGTACAACAGTACAGTACTTGCCCTCAAACCAAGGCATGCAACCTGTTTTTATTTATAGGCTGTTTTCATCTTGTCAATTTCAAATGATTTTCTATAAAGTTTTTATTTTCTAAGAACAGTTTGAATGTAGGTGTTTTCCGCCTCCTCGTTCATTCACCTAAAATTAGACTTTTTTAGACATTTCTGACCCGAACAAAATTACAATTGTTTATGCAGTTCAAGTCTGCAGACATTTGCGCATCTCCCATCAGAACAGGATCTGAACCCACGTGTTCACATTTTCCATCTGTTGCCCGCATCGCAGTCATTGTTGTTTTCATTACCAATAATAACTTTGGAAATTAAACTAAGCTATAATAGTTTCTGTATGTCATGTTATGCCGTTTCTTCTGTAGCTCACTGTATGTATGGAGCATAATATATTCCTTATAAACGCGGACAGGCGAGGTAACATTACTCCTTTCATAGCCTTTATGGTGTAATATTCAAATTATGCTTGTGTAGCGAGCTACATTCTGCTATTAGCTCTGTAAAACAATGCTAATTGCGTCAGAGAAGTATTAGCTTGTGTTGTATTTTGAAGCTACCCTGGCCTTATGACTCCCAAGTGGCGCAGTGCTCTAAGGCACATCATCTCAGTTCTACAGACACCCTGGTTCAATTCAGGCAGCGTTTCTATCAAAGTAAGTGTCTTATTATGTTATAATATGATTTTTATGCGAACTGTATGTCCAATTACGAAAAATACCTTGTTCAGTAATCATCTCACCTATTAGTTGGTGGTGAACTATGTGGCCGTTGAGGTCAGCAGTGTCGATCAGGTGGAAAAATATCTTCTTAAATCACTTGGTCGTTTTCCGAGTGCATTCCACAAAGCTGTTAATTATGTCTGCCTTATCCCTCTATTCCCTCAGACAAACCATCAAACAAGCAAAGTGTCAATACAGGATGAAGATTGAATCCTACTACACTGGCTGGATTTGGCAGGGCTTGAACACTATTAAGGACTACAAAGGAAAACACAGACGCAAGCTGCCCAGTGATGAGAGCCTACCAGATGAGCTAAATGCCTTTCATTCTGCTTTGAGGCAAGCATGCACAAGAGCACCAGCTGTTCTGGATGACTGTGTGATAACCCTCTCGGTAGCCATTGTGAACAAAACCTTTAAACAGGTAAAAATTCACAAAGCAGCTGGGCCAGACAGATTACCAGGATGTGTACTCAAAGCATGTGAGAACCAACTGTCAAGTGTCTTCACTGACATTTTCAAACTCTCCCTGACCGAGTCTGTAATACCAAGCAGACCACAATAGGCCCTGTGACCAAGTAAGCGAAGGTAACCTGCTTAAATGATTACCGCCCCGTGGCACTCACGTCTGTAGCCATGAAGTGCTTTGAAAGGTTGGTCATGGCTCACATCAACAGCATCCTCCCGGACACCATAGACACACTCCAATTCACATACCGCCCCAACAGATCCACAGATGACACAATCTCAATCGCACTCCACCCTTTCTCACCTGGACAAAAGGAACACCTATGTGAGAATGCTGTTCATCAACTACAGCTCAGCGTTCAACACCATTGTGCCCACGAAGCTCATTACTAACGTAAGGACTCTGGGACTAAACACCTCCCTCTGCAACTGGATCATGGACTTCCTGACGGGCCGCCCCCAGGTGGTAAGAGTAGGCAGCAATATGTCTGCCATGCTGATCCTTAACACTGGGGCCCAACAGGGATGTGAACTTAGTCACCCTTTACATCACGGGGGCCAGTACATCACGGGGGCCAAGCATAAGGACCTACAGTATATAACAGTATATAATAGGCTGGCGGCCTTCCAGCTACCACAGAACTCCTGTACTTCATCCACTGTCAGTCTGTCTCCATCACCACCAGCATCTTCAAAAGGACATGGGACTTTGTCAGTGAACAAGGAGACCTCAGATTCAGGGTTCTCAATGGCTTCAAGGATGGGGGGCAGCTACTCACTGTCACTGTCAGAAACTGCTTCCTGACTTTCATACTCAGACTCGTCAGAATTTTAAAAATCTCCAGAATTTCCACATTTGTGAGTTGTCTCCTTTTGAAAGATATTGTTAATGCTGCAGCTTATCTCACTAGCTACATACATAAACATACATAAGCAACACTGAATGGCTCAGAGTGGGAGTGAGAGGGTACGTTATTGACTGCCAGCACACATCACTTGTATCAATAAATCAGTATCTGAAAATGTTTTGTGTGGTAATTATTTATATATTTACTGTTTTATTCACATGTTTTCAAGTACTATTGACGAATGTGGCATTCCGATTCTATCATAGATTGTAATGGGCACATATTATGTGTGCAAAATACTTTTTTGAGGGTTGTACTGATTATGATGAGCTAAGCTAATTCCAGCTATGTGTAGAGCCATGTTTGTTGACATGCAATGCATTCGGGGTTTCACATCAGTCTGTCGGACCAAAGATGTTATAACAAAATGAGGTGAGTTATGGTTAACTAATTTTTTAAGAACTTCCGGAAGTGAATTGTGGGATGTGAACTATGTTAGACTACACACCCCCTTCAACATACATACTACAGTATAAACAGACCAAACTCATCTTGTCTTCTCTTATTATCTTTGGTTTTTGTGAGAAAAAAGCATGGCGTCGCTCAAACTACTCATCGTCAGATTACATTCGATTTCTAGAAAGTGTTTTACCCAATTTATTTAATTTAAATTAATTTAATCAATCGATCCATGGTGAGCTGACACGTGATGTGATTAATTATAGTAGTAATTGCTATTAGCTGATTGATATTGTAGTTTATGTCAACCGAGAGTTAAAATATATGACCTCTTGTGTTATGTCAATCTTTCCTCAGTTAGCTCTAGGACAAACGTAGCCCACATTTTTTCAGTTTGGATGATTGTGTTATGTAATAGATACTTCTGTGAATGTCTGAACATTGCATCCAAAAATAAACTGCTCACATTCATGACATAGCTTTGTAAGTGTGTTTGACTGTGTTTGTGCAAAACATTTCTGAAAAAACTGTGGCCAGCTCAAATGCTGATTGTTTCGTCATTCAAAACTGGCCGTTTTAAATAAGCATTCTAAAAAAGCTTTCTAATCACACCTGTTTGATTGTAAGCGACAGGGACCACTGTAGATTGATCACACCAGTGTGTTGGTACGTCTGAAAAGGTTAACATTATTTTGAATTCTCATGTGTTTGTTGTTTCCCTGTACCCCAAAAGATCATTGACCAAATGTAGGGTGTCTGAATCATTCAGTGGGTCTTGCTCTAACATGTCATTAACATTACATCCAAAACGTTTGATTCCGTAGCCTAATACACTTGTTTTTGTGAGGAATTAATATGAAGAGTGCATGCTAAAATATGAAAATACTACTCAAAATTGATATCCATCTTACCTTATATTTTTTTATGTCCTGGAAAAAAGTGACGAGTTCAATGGGAACGTGAACCTGTCAGGATGCAACTATCCTTAATTCTTAATTCCATCCTATAAGGAAAACACTTTTGAACATATTATGATAGAGAAATGAGGTTTGGACCTTGGTTTTTTGATGTGATCCAGTGATCCAGTTCACGGCACCAATGTAACAGCGTAACACTTGATTTTGATGGTCCCATACACAGTGCCTTCAGAAAGTATTTATACCTAGTGCTGTTGCGGTGACTGTATTTATTGCAGTAAAATTTCACGTGACCATTGAGTCATGGTAATCTCCTTTTATGCACTCTGGACATGTGTTGGTAGTACCCAACTTGCTAATGACCATCTGGTCGCTAATGGCCTAGTACTTAGCGCTCCCTTGTCACATTAACCACTCTAAGATAAATGCAAATATAACTCAAAATCACATCAAACACTTATCATCAAGACTGTATCGGGCTTTTAAAACTAACCTTAATGTGATGATCAATTTGAAAAAAGAAGTTCAACAACAGGTTGAAACTGATTGGAACACATGGTCGTTGTGGATGTTGTTTCAAAGCATAACACAACGAAATGGACAGGTGATGATTAATTTAAAACACACATATGCATATTTGAGCTGATGCATAAGCATAGGACAATATATGAGCCCAAGCCCCCCCCCCCCCAAAAAAAAACTTAATTGAAAAACTAAAATAATGATTGTGCATTATATACACAATACATAGCACAATAGAAAAAATACATCTAATTTAAGATGTCTTTAGTACATCATTTGTCTAACCTATACTCAAAAATGTCACGCAGTTAAAGCATGCTCCTCAAACAGTGGTTGATGCCTGGAGTGAAATAAGTGTTCTTATAAGCCCAGACAATTCTATAGGCAGTCCTGTGTGAAAGCGGAGTTTTGATGGTACCCACTAAATATAGCAGGATCCCAGCTGCTCCTATATTGATTACTCAGATGATTATATTATTAAGCACAAGCTCCCTGTAAAACTGAAGTAGCCCATCATCAAAAAACGAACTGGCTGGAAAGAATACACTATTTGAGTGCCTATGACTGATTGATTTTTTCCCATGCCTGTTCCTGCCCATTTGTTAATTGGCCATTCTAAATCTAAACTAATTTACAACAGTTAAGACAAGACTAAAATAGTCTGATGGGTGCAAATATGATCACTTGATGAGAGAACAGATGGCCAGCACAAAGGCGCACATAAACGGCATGTATGCCACTTGTATATGTGGAGGCTTGGAGATGCTAAATGTGTTTATGCTAAATAAAAGTCAATTTGACCATTACAAAAGACTGGGAGTCTTTTGCATGACAATAACCGACTGACAAAATGTAATGACAGCACTTTGACCTTTTCTATATTTTGTTGTGTTACAGCCTGAATTTACAATTGGTTGAATTGAGATGTTGTGCCACCGGCCTACACACAATACCCACACATTTCAGTGGAATTATGTTTTTATATTTTGATTTACAAATTCATAAAAACTAAAAAGTATTGAGTCATTAGCTATTCAACCATTTTGCTATGGCAAGCCTAAATAAGTTCAGGAGTAAAAATGACCAACTCACATAATAATTCGTATGGACTCACTCTATGTGCAATTATAGTGTTGAACATAATTTTTGAATAACTACCTCATCTATGTACCCCACACATATAATTATCTGAAAGGTCCCTAAGTCGAATTTCAAACACAGATTCAACCAGAATGACCAATGAGATTGTTCAATGCCTTGCAAAGGCACCTATTGGTAGGTAGGTAAAAATAAAAAAGCAGACATTGAATATCTCTTTGACCATGCATTTTAATTACACTTTGAACGGTGTATCAATAGGCACAGTCACTATAAAAGATAGAGGCATCTTTCCTAACTCAGTTGCAAGAGAGGAACGAAACCACTCAGGGATTTCACCATGAGGCCAATGGTGACTTTAAAAAACTTAGAGTTTAATGGCTGTTATATGAGAACGCTGAGGGTGGATCAAAAACATTGTTGTTTTGGTTAATATTGTGGAGAAACTACAGAGTTAAAAGAAGGAAGCCAGTACAGAAAACAAATATTAAAAAAACAATAACTGCAAAAACGTGTCAAAGAAATGAACTTTATGTCCTCAATTCAGAGCATTATGTTTGGGGCAAATCCAACAAAACACATCACTGAATACCACTACTCATATTTTCAAGCATGTTGGCGGCTGCATCATGTTATGATTGTGCTTGTCATTGGAAAGGCCAAGGGAGTTTTTTGTTGTTGATAAAACGAAACAGAATAGAGCTAAGCACAGGCAAAATCCTAGATGAAAACCTGGTTCAGTCTGCTTTCCAACAGACACTGGGAGACAAACTCACCTTTCAGCAGGACATTAACCTAAAACACAAGGCCAAAAATACACTGGAGTTGCTTACCAAGATGACGTTAACAATTCCTGAGTGGCCAGTTTTGAAATCTATGGCAAGACTTGAAAATGGTTGTCTCGTAATGATCAACAACCAACAGAACAGAGCTCGAAGATTTATTTTGAAGAATAATGTGAAAATGTTGAACAATCCATGTGTGCAAAGCTCTTACAAACTTAACCAGAAAGACTCACAGCTGTAATCGCTGCCAAAGATGATTCTAACATGTATTGAATACTTATGTGAGATATTTATGTTTTTAATTTTCAATGAATTTACAAATATTTCTAAAAGCATGTATATTTAATCAATTTTGAATCCAGGCTTTAACACAACAAACTCTGGAGTAAGTCAAAGGATATTAACACTTTCTGAATGCAATGCAGAGGATCTACAGTGTTATACGATCAACAAACTATTTGTTGATAACCAACTGATTGCTATGGTTAGGGTATGGGTTAGCTTTAGGGTAAGAGTTAGGTTAAGGGTTAAGTTCAAGGTTAGAATAAGGTTTAAGTTTAGGGTTAGTAGATAGTCGGTTGAAATGTTGTGTAGAGTTAATGAAATCTACAAACCATCTACTTGGGACTATCCAAATAAAGTGTTGCCTAACAGTATTGCTACAGTCCTTCTCTTTGGGCCAACCTGGACTCTAAGGACTCTCTGAACATTAAGCTTATTTACCAGTGACTCCACAAAAGCTGTGGCCCTTGCAGAAAAAGGGAAACATCTACTTCTAGGTATCAGAACTGGTGCCGAATGTATGCTACCAGCGCGCACCTCAAGCTAGCTAGCCATTTCATATCGGCAACAAGAATGTGAAAATTAAGGGCTGGGGATTTAGGGAAAATAGTTACATTTGCTTGGGGCTGATCCATACTGTATCATGATGTTACAAAAACTGTCAACAAATAGCCTTTGTTTTCTTCCTTCCCTCTAGTTCCTTGCATTGTCGTGTCTGTGACATATAGTACACCCCATTCTCACTGGACGGCACTCAAGTTGAGACGGTGATAGACAATTGAGATGTCTGGGGACATTGTTTATGCCAATGAAGATGTAAGTGGAAACAAAGTATTTCAGGGGACACGTTTTATAATAGCAGAGATTAAATCTATGAAGACTCCATCTATGTAACTGACTTGAGAAACATGACTGAGGACGTTACCCCAAGGAGTAGATTAGGTAACAAACAAATACACATGCATACACTCGCACATGTACACACACATACCTTGTGTTGGCTATTAATTTCCTGGTGTTGTTTTGATCTGTTTCAGATGACAGCTACAAGAAGGTTCTGGAGACCAGGAATAATGGTGAGATGAGACAGTAGTTCACTTGTTCTCTCAACATGTTTTATCAAAGCCGAAACTCTAAAGGATTACATAGGAGTAGATCGTTCTCGTGAATTGTAATTGGGAATTTATGAATCCCTAATGAGCACAATGTACTGACGTGTCCTGATGACTTGTATGCAGGGTGTAAAGCTAACTATTGAATAGCTCTGAGTTCTATTCATTCGGTTCAACTGGATATGGTGTTTTGTTATTTTTTTTATATTTATTATTTTTTTTTTTTTTGTATAAGATGAATAGCTTCTCTCATGCTGCTTTCTATGGAACTCGGAAGTGGCGCAGCGGTCTAAGGCACAGCATTGCAGTGCTCGAGGTATCACTACAGACCCAGGTTCCATCCTGGGCTGTATCATAGGGCGGCACAGAATTGGCCCAATGTCTTCTGAGTTAGGGGAGGGTTTGGCTAAGGGGGCTTTACAGGTAGGCTGTCATTGTAAATATGTATTTTTTCTAAACTGCCTAGTTAAATAAATATAAAAGGAAAGCAGTTATGCCTCTCTTCTTATATGGTTCTCTTTGACTTGAGGCCCTGACATGCCTAGGGTTGGATATTGTATCTCAAAGCATGTGTGGATGTCAGAAACCACAATCATATAAGAAATCAAATATGTATTTCCCACCCTTACTTAAGTGCATATCCACACTATCAAAGCAAACACACACAACACACACACACACATACACACACACACACACACACACACACACACATTAAAACAGTCACGTATCAGGGGTTCAGATTTAGTACATTGCTCACTGTTCTTAAAATTGATCTCTGGAGAATATCATCTCTCACCCCTGAACAAAGCCCATTAAATCAGATCATCTCTGTCTCTCTGTCACATCAAAACAACATAGAGCCAGAGTTCAGCCGCTGAACACCAGGAAACTATGCAATTACCTCAGGGATTTACAGTAATAGCCTTATTTTATTGATTTTAACTGCAGTGCAACGAATGGCTAAATTGATATTGCACTCTTCTATGAGGAATCGGTGTTGAAAACAAAAGACCACTGGCACTATACAGGGAAAAACCATATAGTTAGTAATACTTGCATGTCATACATTAAAACTGAGTGATAGTAATTCAGTATAACCTGTGTTAATCATGAGGTAAACAATCGGAAATCGCATGATATGCATTTTCAATTCCCATACCAGTAAGCATGAAATAGTGATGTGTCACAAAATAGAATTCAGAGAATGCTCTGACTCTTTTGTGCTATACAGTATGTCATGACCTTTTTATCATTGTTTGGATTGCTCACTGAAAATATCAATAGACATTTTTGTTTAGAGTCGGTCTCAGAAAAATAATGGTACCTGAAAATCTTGCAAAGTTTTCTAATTGGTATCAGGGGATGTTTAAAATGTTCCCCTTGTCTTCTTTTTACAACACTAACACGATCAGTGTTTTTCTTGTACTATCAGCGAGAATTGTTTAGCAGAGTTGCAGTATTTTCAACAAAAAACACACATTACAAAATGCCTGTGGTTGTGGCAGTGCAGGTAAACCATATATCAATCACCTTGGACAGAAATACATTAAGGTTGTTGACTGAGGGGGTCAAATAAGGATTACCGCGATTATGTAAGGGTTTTAGCACCTACTACCATACCCCGTTCAAAGGCACTTAAATATTTTGTCATCCACTCACCCTCTGAATGGCACACATACACAATCCATGTCTCAGTTGTCTCAAGGCTTAAAAATCCTTCGTTATCCTCTTCCCCTTCATCTACACATGTCTAAAGTGGATTTAACAAGTGTCATCAATAAGGGATCATAGGTTTCACGTGTATTCATCTAGTCTGTCTATGTCATGGAAAGAGCAGGTGCTCTATGTTTTGTACACTCAGTGTATATACAGTACCTATTGAAGAATATAACTTATAAATGTCTCATGAGCTCTGTTCATTTGTCTTACCCCATTAGATACTAAAACATAAGCTTGTTTAACTGCTTTGTTTATATACAAAGTAATTGTAAACAAACACTGTAAACCTTTTAGTACCTTTTTCCTAAGCCTCATGGATAGTCAGTCCATGCATACGCATAGCTCTGTCCATGATTTTGGGAGTGGTTGTCACGTTCTGACCATCGTCCGTGTGTGTTTTCCTTGTTTTAGTGTTGGTCAGGACGTGAGCTGGGTGGGCATTCTATGTTGTGTGTCTGGTTTGTCCATTTCTAAGTTAGGCCTGATATGGTTCTCAATCAGAGGCAGGTGTTAGTCATTGTCTCTGATTGGGAACCATATTTAGGTAGCCTGTTTTGTGTTGGGTTTTGTGGGTGATTGTTCCTGTCTTTGTGTTTGTGGCACCAGATAGGACTGGTTTGGTTTTTTCACATTTCTTGTTTTGTAGATTGTAGTACTTTCATCTTTATTAAAGATGCACAAAACTAACCACGCTGCATTTTGGTCCACCTCTCTTTCCCCACAAGAAAACCATTACAGTGGTTACATTTCTCAAGCCCATCCCTCAGTTAACCACTTAGCCAACAATGCAGTTCAAGAAATTCAAACCCAAACTTAATTTAATCGTTGTGAATCATTGAGGTTCCAAACTTCGTTTAAGACGAGACAGACTTCATGACCAAAATGATCCTATTTTCACACTAGAATAAATGTTTGACTCATATCAATGCCACATAGGCCATTTTCAAAGGGATTGGTTGTTTTGTAGGGTCAGTCCCATTTTGAGGAACATTTTTAAGATTGGAGGCAGTCTGTCAGTCAACCAGGGTGGCCATTTTAGTAAAATGACTGCCATCTGGATTTCCTGTTAGAAGAAAATAGGGTAAAATCATTCTGTAATGTTATCTATGGGTGTGTCGAGTAGTGGGACAACATGAGTATCGTAATGATATGGGCAATTTTCTGGATACGATGATGATCTGAGTATTTTTTGTATGTCACTCCCTGATCTGTTTCACCTGTTCCTGTGATTGTCTCCAGTGTGTTTATCCCTGTGTTTCCTGTCTCTCTGTGCCTGTTCGTCTTGTATGTTTAGTCAAGTCAACCAGCATGTTTTTCCCATACTCCTTTTTGCTATTCTCCTTCTTCTAGTCCTCCCAGGTTTCTGGACTCCTGCCTGCCTTGACCACGAGCCTGTCTGCCACTCTGTACCTCCTGGACTCTGGTTTTCACCTTTTTGCCTGTCCCCGACTATTCTCTTGCCTACCCCTTTGGATTATTAAACATTGTAAGACTCCAACCATCTGCCTGTGTCTGCATCTGGGTCTCTCCTTGTGCCTTGATATTGTAATTGTTTTGTAATTATTTCAGGTGTCAGCAAGCATCTTCTCATGTCAGTCAGTCACAGTTTCTAAACCATACTGTACTGTCTTTGAGTCTGTAAGGGCTGCATAACTGTTGGCAGGGAAGTCAGACGCAGGAGAGCAGAACTAGGTAATAGCCGCAGCAGATTAATTGCAAAACCAAAGGCATTACGAAATGGGTACAAAACCCGACGCGCACCAGTAAACATGTGCACAAGCACTTACAACAAACAATTCTACACAAAGACATTGGGGGAACAGAGGGTTAAATATACAACTATTAATGAGGGAAAATGAAAACCATGTGTGTAGGAAAACAAGACAAAACAAATGGAAAATGAAAAGTGGATCGATGATGGCTAGAAGACCGGTGATGCCGACCGCAGAACGTAGCCCGAACAAGGAGAGGAAACGACTTCGGTGGATGTCGTGACAGAGTCAGTCATTGGACTTTTCTAAATAACTCCACTGTCTAGTTTACCTTTCTGTAAAGACTGGAAGATTGGATAGAGTGAAGCTGAATATCTCAGTCCTCTAGCTTTATATTTTCACCCGTTCACTTTTCCTTGCATGTTTTCATTTAGATTGCTATTTTGATAAAGCGGGATGAGCGGGGTACCATGCGATGGATTCGTGAAGATGGCCTGTTCTTTGTGAAGTGGATGGATACCAGAGAGGTGGTCATGTGTACTATCCTCAAGTACTTCAGTGGCGATCACATCGTCAGGCGTGTGAAGGACGCTACTGGGGCATGGACCACCAAAAATGTCCCCATTCCTGCAGCTATCAAGGACAACAACAAGGGCACGGGAGGTGTAGGCCTGTCAGGCACACTGATAAATCACTACAATGTTCTCCACAAGACAAAGAAATGATACAAGACATTGTTTTATAATTTCATTGACATTGCTGTGGTGAATTCCTTCATCCTACAGAAGGAAATGGCGAAGAGCTGTGGACAGCCCCCCATCTCACAGCTAGCCTTCAGGGAGCTGCTCATCCGGAAGCTTGCTGGCTATAGCACAAAGTCCACTGCATCAACTTCTGCCCCCTCTATCTATGCCCCCTCTACTCCTGCCCCAGTGGTGTTCACATGCTGAAATTCATAACTGCAGGCATGAATGTGCCTCGGGGCCAAAAGGGCACAGCATGGAGGCGTCGTTGTGTTCTTTGTCGCATGAAGTCCCCCATCACCTGCATCACTTGTTCGGTTTGCCTCTGCTTTACAGCAGAAAGAGACTGCTATGGGACATGGCATCAGCAGCAAAATATTGTGCAGAGGACTGAGGGTCTTCCAAAGGGTCTACCCCCTGTTATTTTTTTGATATAATTTTTAGACATTTTTATATATTGTTTGTGTGTTAGAATTGCAATTTGTTATGTTGTATATAGTTGTATATATGTCACTTCACCAATTCGGACACTTGGGTACATTTGGACACTTTGTGTGGGACACCTGGGGGAGTTCATGCTAAATGTCATGTAGCTCATTCATTTCTGACGTTATCACAACTGAAGTTGCACAACTACAGTTGCCCTCTTGTGTTCTCCATCTAAATTATCACCAGCATCCTATCTGACTTTTTGGCTATTCTTGTACATGTGAAAGATGATGCAACAACAGTAAAAAAACAGAAAACATATGCCCTTTCTTTCTCTTTTCTTCTACCAGATCTATTGCGTTATATTCTCCTACAATCAATTAACATTTCCACAAACTTCAGAATGTTTCCATTCAAATGATACCAAGAATATGCATATCCTTGCTTCTGGGCCTGAGCTACAGGCAGTTAGATTAGGGTATGTCTTCAGGCAGAAATTAAGAAGAAGGGAACCAGCCATAAGAAGATAACTAGCTTGTTTTGTCTAGTCTCATCTGTCCATATGTCTGCTTTTTGATATTTCCCAGATGACAAATTCCAGAACTACTAATATGGACATTGCACAAACAAACTTGAGTGTAGATCAGTGGTGGGCTGTCAGGGCCAGCAAGCCCTTCTCTGCTGGCCTAAACATCATCAGAATATATATATTTTTAAAATATATTTTCCCACAAATATGTATTAAATTATTCCCCAGAGTAAGAGTTCTCTTCATTTCATAGCGTTCCTCTTGGTTGCACTGCTTCCAGCCCCAGGTTGAGATTTGGAGGGCTGGTCTTTATGTTAGATATTTTATCCAATCATATTCAGGCATCATGTGTTGCCAGGGGACTAAAATCTGCCCTCAGGCCTTCGGAATCAACAGTGCGGGCGCTTGTAGCTTAAGGTGAATGGAAATTAAAATTTAGTGTCACCCAATCAGCTTTAGAGTTGGCTATTGTACGCCTGCTGGCTGGCTCCAGTGTTACACAGGAGCCAGCTAGCAGGCGTAGTGCCTGCACGTCTTTTGATTGGATTACCAATATTGAGAGGCAGGTCCTATATGGGCAGGTCTCAGAACTAGGAAACTGAAATTGATCAACGAATTAATTCGCGTACTACTAAACTGTTTTTTCAACCCACAATGGCGGAAGGAGAAGATATCGATTTGGTCGAGGATATAATTATAACGCCATTCTCAAGACAAACTTTTCAAGAAAAGTTAGACATTGTCAGGAGAGGTAGACGCCGACGCTACAAAGCCGACACTACAAAGACAGGCTCCGAGAAGCACTGCAAACTGTACTGCTGGGAATGCCTATTATTTGCAAGTGATCGATTTGGTATTTGGAGCCACACTGGCTTTGCAAACCTGAGTTGTCTAACCAAGGCAGCAACGAGACACCAAAGTACGGCTGGGCACTTACAAACAATGGTGCTTTTGAAAACTTTTGGGGACACCCGAGTGGATCTACAGCTCAACGAACAAGCGCGCAGGGCAACGAAGCTGCACAATGCAAAGGTATTGTACTCTTCACCTGCAATTCTCTGAATAAAAATGTCAATTTCAAGGTGAGGCAACGCCTGGTTATACTGCGTTTCTGTCTAAATGTATAGTGTCTAGAGCCATGGCATCATAATGATGGTAATAAGAGGTGGATTAATTTGGGTGGGACTGTGTAGGACTTCACTGAAGGCCCAGGCCCCAGAACCACGGCATGCTACTGGTGTAGATACATGTATCACCTAAAAATCGATAGTTGTTTTCCTGTTACACAGACAAGAACATTTTCTGCTGTAAATATCATATTGATGTGCTAATAAAGTCAGCATGTCTGCGCTTTATCTAGAAAATTTAAATTATTTGTTTGTAGAGTGCAACTTCAGCTGTCTAACCAGAAATAGAATGGCATTCTATTTATTGATTTTACTGACATGCACAGCTCTCCGAGTGAAGTTCTGTCTTTAAGTCTCCAGTGGGTGATAAAGTCCCTTTCATCAATGTAATGTATTACAGGTTATGGACAGTTGCAGAGAGGTGGCAGGATGGGTGGAATACATGACACTCCATCCTGGATATGATAGAGTTTGCCTCAACCCATAGCAGTGGCGATGTAAATCTTAGTGGGGCAAAAATAAAAAAGTGGGATGCATGCCAGCAAAGCCACAACACAACACTAAACAATACATGAATTGCACTATAACGGTGACAAACGATGAACACACACTGTTAATGCCTACATAAAGCTGTCCCAACAGCAGTCCCAACACATTACCCCTGCAACAGTTCATTCATCATCATTTACTGCCTTTTAAAAAAAACATAGCTGATATGGCTGACCTGTTGTGACTCGGGGGCAGTATTTTCATTTTTGGAAAAATAACGTTCCCATAGTAAACGGGATATTTTGTCAGGACAAGATGCTAGAATATGCATATAATTGACAGCTTAGGATAGGAAACACTCTAAAGTTTCCAAAACTGTAAAAATATTGTCTGTGAGTATAACAAAACTGATACTGCAGGCGAAAGCCTGAGAGAAATCCAATCCGGAAGTGCCTCATGTTTTGAAAGCTCTGCGTTCCAATGCGTCCCTATTGAGCAGTGAATGGGCTATCAACCAGATTACCTTTTCTATGTATTTCCCAAGGTGTCTACAGCATTGTGACATAGTTTTACACATTTATGTTGAAGAATACCCGTAAGCGGCTACATTGTGTAAATGGTCACCTGATGGCTCTGAGTGATTCTCGCGTAAATTCAGAGGTAGGCATTTTTCCAATCGGTCCTACTGAAAAACCAATTGTCCCGGTGGATATATTATCGAATAGATATTTGAAAAACACCTTTAGGATTGATTATAAACAACGTTTGCCATGTTTCTGTCGATATTATGGAGCTAATTTGGAATATTGTTTTTCGTTTTCGTGACCGTAATTTCCGGTCGATTTCTCAGCCAAACGTGAAGAACAAACGGAGCTATTTCGCCTACAAGAATAATATTTTGGGAAAAAATGAACATTGGCTATCTAACTGGGAGTCTCGTGAGTGAAAACATCCGAAGCTCATCAAAGGTAAACGATTTAATTTGATTGCTCTATTGATTTCCGTGACCAAGTTACCTGCTGCTAGCTGGACAAAATGCTATGCTAGGCTATCGATAAACTTACACAAATGCTTGTCTTGCTTTGGCTGTAAAGCATAATTTGAAAATCTGAGTATCTGGGTGATCTGGGTGATTAACAAAAGGCTAAGCTGTGTCTCAGTATATTTCACTTGTGATTTTCATGAATAGGAATATTTTCTAGTAATATTTATGTCCGTTGCATTATGCTAATTAGTGTCAGTCGATGATTACGCTCCCGGATCCGGGTGATGCATCAGTATTTTCACATCCGGATGAAATGCATGCCCAAATTCAACTGCCTGCTACTCATCCCCAGGAGATAGGATATGCATATTATTAGTAGTAGATTTGAATAGAAAACACTCTGAAGTTTCTAAAACTGTTTGAATCATGTCTTTGAGTATAACAGAACTTATTTAGCAGGCGAAACCCAGAGGACAAACCACTCAGATTATTTTTTTGACGTCACTCTCTTTTGAATGAGTTTTCATTGGGAATCCAGATTTCTAAGGGACCTTCTTGCAGTTCCTATCACTTCCACTGGATGTCAAAAGTCTTTAGAAATTGGTTGAGGTTATTCCTTTGTGTAATGAAGAAATACGGCCATCTTAAACGAGGGTCACTTGAAGTGTACTTTTTGATAGAGGCGCGTTACCAGAAAGCATGCTTCAGTTTGGGGATGAGTAGCAGGCAGTTGAATTTGGGCATGCATTTCATCCGGACGTGAAAATACTGCCCCGTCACCAAGAAGTTAAGAAAATGGGCATAATGCCAACCCAGAGATGGATCTAGTAGGGCACCTATTTAGGATATGCAAACAGGTGCGTTAAGAGGGTCTGATTAGGATGTTGTGACCTGTAACGTTTTATACCTGAGTAAAGGATTATGCTTGAAATTGACCAAATTCTCTGACGTAAGTTATTAACATACACATGAAAACCTGGTGTCAGAGAAATTAACCCAAAGTCAAGCGCTGCGGAAAATGAGATATTCCCAGTCAGCCCCCAACCTTTCAAAAACATCCTCAAACTCTTTCAGTATTGCCACTGAGGTGCTCGAGTCTGATGGGACCTTTTTTTTCTTTAGTGCTGAGATGATGAATAACTCTGGAGCAAATCAAGAGTCAAATGATGATGCTAAAGCTTCTGCGTTATCAACTACAGGTAGTATACAAGAAAGGAATAGAGCTTCACATTACAGATTTCTTGTCTAGAGCAGCACTAGCAACAACTAGTCACCTGCAATAACGTGTAAATGAGACAGTATATTCTCTACAGGCTGAGTTTGAAGATGTGAACCATGCTAAAAACATCTCCCCACAGACACGGATGCTATTAAAGCTCATTCAGCAGAGGACAAGTCTTCTCGAATGCTTCAGTCTTTTATCCTAAGAGGCTGTCCGGACACACGAAAGAGTACGCCCATCCTGGTGAGGGACTACTGGACATACAGAGACAAACTCACAATGCAGGAAGAGGTTGTCTACAAAGGCAACAGGGTGGTAGTGCCAGCAACTCTAAGCCCAATGATTCTCTCTTGTATACATGAAGGGCACTCAGAAGTTGAAGCCAGTCTCAGGAAAGCCAGAGATCAGTCCAATCAAAGCTACTGTAGATATAACATGATTTGATGTCAGTCTATCTGTAGTCAATGACCTTGAGTCTTTTTGGATGGGCACTTCTGATATAACTCTATGGCAGAACCTAAGGGGCTAAAATGTTTGAGCTCTAACCTTGAAATCGAGGGTGATGTACTGTCCCATGAGTGACAGAAAACGGAGCCAATCACGACAGAAAACGGAGCCAATCATGTGCAACGCTCTGTATTTTCTGCTGGCTAGCCCCACCACCACAGAAAGAATTGAACTAGGCTGAAACAACTGCATTTTGGATCTGTCTTACTCTAGAAAGCAAAAAAGAGACCATGTCTGCATTCCAAACACTTAAAAGACACACCCTATCCCCTATGCCCTCAAATTAAATGGACACTTCTGATGAAGTATCATGACGTCTGACGAGTATACACTTGCAGGGCAACGGGCAAGGGAGGAAGGACAAATTTTGAATTGGACCACCCTTGGCCGGATATTCGTCACTCGTTGATCGAGCGATGATTGTGTTTTCAGCCAAGGGTAACTTGTTGGTGCTTTATATGCGCTCCAGTCAATTATGAGTGTATGTCTACTTTATATTAAATATATAATTGTTAATATACAGCTACTGTATGATAGCTAGCAAATTAATTAGCTAACTAATGTTAGCCTGCCTAGCTGGAACTTCTGAAAAGGGAAAATGTTATATTTCTACAATTTCCAAAAAATGACCAAACAAAAAGATATTTACTTTTTACAAGACGTGTTTGTGCTGTAATGTGCATTAGTAGCACAATTTCAAACTTATTTGCATTCATTTTTACTTACACTTGTATGTTGACTTCTCCATTGATGTTGTTTTCGCTGACTTTTCTTAGCGGATGTACAATTGTCGCAAATTTTATAAATGTGGATTTCAGGCCCCGAAGATAAAATAATTGTGTACTCACAAAGCCGACTAAAAATGAGGGCTGAGGGGCTTACGATGGAAACTTCCCTTGCCTGGCTAATCATTTGGACCGCCCTCCAAGATGGCAACAGGGATTCCCTCAAGGGAATAAGGCGAAGGTAAGTGGACGAGGGTGTGTCTTTTAAGTGGGACCGCAACCCATGTTTGTATGCGGCTTTATTAACTCAATGAATTTTTTTTTTTACATTGTTGCAAACTGATATGTGACACGTATGAATGCCAAACTAACAAGCAAAATAGGCAAGCCCCCTCAAAATGTATATATATATATATATATACATGTAACCTTCAGACTTCAACTGTATATATATATATATATATATATATATATATATGGTGATGGTGTTGGTAGTGATGGTGTTGGTAGTGATGATGATTATGATGATAATGGTGCTGATGGCAATGATGATCATGGTGATTATGGTGGTGATGGTGTTGGTAGTGATGGTGTTGGTAGTGATGATGATTATGTATATATATATATATATAATTATATATATATATATTGAAGTCTGAAGGTTGAAGTCTGAAGGTTACATAAACCTTAGCCAAGTAAATTAAACTCAGTTTTTCACAATTCCTGACATTTAATCCTCGTAAAAATTCCCTGTCTTAGTGCAGTTAGGATCATCACTTTATTTTAAGAAAGTGAAATATCAGAATAATAGTAGAGAGAATTATTTAATTCAGCTTTCATTTCTTTCATCACATTCCCAGAAGTCTACATAATTAGTATTTGGTTATAGGATTGAGGTCAGGGCTTTGTGATGGCCACTCCAATACCTTGACTATGTTGTCCTTAAGCCATTTTGACACGACTTTGGAAGTATGCTTGGGGTCATTATCCATTTGGAAGACCGATTTGCGACCAAGCTTTGACTTCCTGACTGATGTCTTGAGATGTTGCTTCAATATATCCACCAGATTTTCCATCCCCATGAAGCCATCTATTTTGTGAAGTGCACCAGTCCCTCCTGCAGCAAAGCACCCCCACAACATGATGCTGCCACCTCCTGTGCTACAAGGTTGGGATGGTGGTCTTCGGCTTCCTTGCTGAGCGGTTATGTCGATATAGGACTCGTTTTACTGTGGATATAGATACTTTTGTACCTGTTTCCTCCACCATCTTCACAAGGTCCTTTGCTGTTGTTCTGTTATTGAATTGCACTTTTCGCACCAAAGTACGTTCATCTCTAGGAGGCAGATCGCGTCTCCTCCCTGAGCGGTATGACGGCTGCGTGGTCCCATGGTGTTTATACTTGCGTACTATTGTATGTACCGATGAATATGGTACTTTCAGGCATTTGGAAATTGCTCCCAAGGATGAACCAGACTTGTGGAGGTCTACAATTTTATTTCTGATGGTGTCAATTAGCCTATCAGAAGCTTATAAAGCCATGACATCATTTCTGGAATTGTCTACACTGTTTAAAGGCACAGTCAACTTAGTGTATGTATACTTCTGACCCACTGGAATTGTGATACAATGAATAATAAGTTAAATAATCTGACTGTAAACAATTGTTGGAACAATTACTTGTGTCATGCACAAAGTAGATGTCCTTACCGACATGACTCCAACCTAAGTGTATGTAAACTTCCGACTTCAACTGTATATATATATTTTTTAAGCTAAAGATGTTGAGCTGAAAGCCACTGACTCGTGTCCATCTTGTCAAACATTTGGCATGTGACACAGAGTACAAGGAGTGGAATGTTAGCTAAACATAGACTGGTACCCAGGCTAGGAGGGTCCAGCCGGCTGTTGTCAACAACTACAGGCAGATTTTAGATGCAAGTGAGATGCAATTAGCCTACAGAGTTCTCATACTACTCTGTAGGCCACTGAAGACTGCAGTAGCTGAACTAATGTTGATATTCTGAAAAAACCCTTACGAAAAAAGATTACTGCAAATACACTGCATTCAAAATAAAAAAGTTGTATTTACTGCAGTCGTTTTGCAGTAGTACTGCAGTTCAGGTGCTGTACACTGCAGTTATTCTGCAATTACTGTGTCCAAAATACCAGAGTTGACAGCAGTTACTGCACTTTGACTGTAGTTTCAAACTACAATCGTTTTTGTAAGGGTGTTTTGATAACATTCAAGAAGCAGTATTCTGCCAATATAACAATGTGCAAATATTACATTTGTCTTTCATCTTCTATTTTCATTCACAGCTGATAGATACGGTACCTATTAGCATTTTGTGTGGTGTTGCTGGGGCCATCTTGCCAAACATTCAGTCGTCATCCCTTCCTGTATGGTGTCACGTAAAGACAGTTCCCTGAAATGTTTGAAGAATACACGGGGTCCCCCCACCGTTCGATTCAATAACAATGCAAGATGATAAAAAGTAATAGATGTGTATAATTGTAATGCTGAGTGCAAGGTCTTTCCCAATTCAGACATCAGTATCAGCCTGTCTTTCAATCAGAGGACTCCATGACAAAACCTCTACTGACCTCCATCTGTAGAAAAATCAGGTAGAGTGATATTACTCAACACTTGTGATCTACTGTCTTATTAGTAATTGCCTCCTGTCTCTTCTGAGGTGTTTACCAGCAACTGATGGGCATGGCAGCGTAGATAAGCTCCAGGCCAAACATTTGGAAATGTAACCAAATGTCTGCACAACCCACAGCAGAGCATTAATAAGAAGTGAGTTGCGCTAGAGGCCAACAAAATTTGGACATTGAGAAAAATCTCCATTATGCACCACATAACACTTTTCTTAGGATAATTCAAAGAGGAATGACATGACTATGTCTATAGAGACTTTGTGGGGAAGGCATAAGCAGCAAAACCCTTTACCATTGATTCTGTTCTGTTTAAAGAAAGCTATGGTGTCCAGGGCTGATGGGCTGGAATATGTTTTAATTTTCCTTAATGTCTCAAAGAGCGCATATGGTTATGACAGCAAATAGGGTCATAACAGACCACAGAAAGCTGTGAATATAAAGGTAACAAGACTGATTCTGAATTACCGAGTAGAGAGTAAAACAGGGAGAGAGGAAAGAGCTTGTATAAGTTATACACAATTTTAACATGGGTTTTCTTTTATGTCCTCCATAAAAGAGAGAGTGCTTTTCCCAGCTCTATCACAGTATGACTGGGAGGGTGGCTTTGAACTTCTGTAGGCTACATCTGACATTCTTGCAAACGTAATAGGAAGAGGTTTATCATGTGTACTGTACTGAACAGTTAGCACGTAGTTACATAAAAGTATTTCCATGTACCAAAAAGGTTATTTGGGGCGTATCTTTGTTCCATGAAGGAGTTGCCAAAATAGTAACTATTTCTCAACAGCAGTCTAAATGATACTTCAAGACATACAAATAACATGTGTTCCTCTTCCTGGAAGTGTGCTCGGTGTTGACATGTCTGCAGTTCTCAAATGGCTGCAAGCCTGAAATAGATTGCTTCTAAGCTAAGAGTAGACACTTCCTGGCATCCTACAGTTCCACTATAGAAAAAATCTGCGACCGTTTAGTTGACTTAGCTGTGTGAGATCCATTTTTAATTGGTCGCACTGGTGAGAGCTGCACATTCTATCTGGTCACCTCAACCAAAATGCCCTGTATTTTCTTTGCTAAAGAGTAAAGTGATTAACCTCATGATTCCTCTAATAACATTGTCTGCCCTTCTGTTTTGCTTACCTGTTTCACTAGGGCCGGCTGCTGTACTGAGTAAGCCTCTCACACACTCTCTCTCCCCTTGTGTGCCCGTTGTGATTGTATAACATTTCGAAATGCAAATACGGGAAAAAAAACTACTTTGAAAGAAACTAGTTGTCTATATTAAACAGAGGAGGGTCTCAGCTTTCTGTAGTTATAATTTATATTTATTAACTATCATTATTGAGCTCAAAGCACACTGTTTTACAATCAAGATATCTGATATGATAAATGGAAAATGGAGAGCACGAAGTTGCTCATCGGCCATCAGGAGTGCACTAGAACTCATTGCAACGTTTTTTTTTAGGACATTACATTTACTGTTAGATTAATAAATGGCGTATGTGTTATATTTATACTGAACAAAAATATAAATGCAACATGTAAAGTGTTCGTCCCATGTTTCATGAGGTGAAATATAAATCCCAGAAATGTTCCATGAGCACAAAAAGCTTTTTTCTCTAAAGCGTTGTGCACACATTTGTTTACATCCCTGTTAGTGAGCATTTCTCCTTTGCCAAGATAATTCATCCACCTGACAGTTGTCGCATATCAAGAAGCTAAATAAACAGTATGATAATTACACAATAAAAGGCCACTAAAATGTGCAGTTTTGTGACACAACACAATGCCACAGAAGTCTCAAGTTTTGAAGGACCATGCAATTGGCATGCTGACTGCAGGAATGTCCAGCAGAGCTGTTGCCAAAGAATTGAATGTTCATTTCTCCACCATAAGCTGCCTCCAACTTAGTTTTAGAGAATTTGCCAGTACGTCCAACCGGCCTCACAAAATCAGACCACGTGTAACCATGCCAGCCCAGGACCTCCACATCCGGCTTCTTCATGTGCGGGATTGTCTGAGACTAGCCACCCTGAGACTAGCCACCCGGATAGCTGATGAAACTGAGGATTTATGTCTGCAATAAAGCATTTTGTGGGGAGAAAAAAAAAATATGTGGGTGCTGTCATAGCTGAATCAGCATTAGTTAGGTAACATAGATAAATAAGATTTTATTTACTTTATACTTGTCATTAGAATGTCTTCTTTTGGACTATAATGTTGGCAGTTGCATTTTCCTCTCTCTTCTCTAGGGAAAAGTCACTTGGGGCCCAGAGAGGGGAGAGGTCAGACTTGTCTTTTACATGTCTGGTAATAGGCCGAATATCAGAAAGGGAGAAATCAGGTTTGAACATTGTCTTCATAATGAATATATCTGTGAAACCCTGTGAAGGGCTCCAATATGTCTGTACTCCAGTCACTCCCTCCTTTTCCAATTGGGGGGAGGAGTATGGCAGTGTCTGGAACCATTGTATGTCCCCTCTGACGATGAAACTTATCTTTCATAGTATATGACCTAGAGGCTCACTCCTCTCAGGGAGCTTGTCCAGGGGCGGATTGTATTTGAGATGGGAGTATCTAGAATTGCCAATTGATATATGCCATCTAATGTGGTAATGTTTTGGTACTATGTTGTACCAAGAACGAGATGAGAACCTCGTTTAGGAGACCAAACTGAATGATAATTTATAGCTAATGCTGTCTGGCTATGGGATGCTTGTCTTTCTTTGTGAACAGTTCCTATTATCTGTGGTTTGTCATGTCGACTAGGGGGTGGATCTTTGCTATAAAAGAGCTCAGTTGCCATTAAGTTGACACACTCAGGGCTATGGTGAAGCTCATATTATTAAAAGATAAAGTTTAAAGTATAACTCTGACTTGTGTGTGGTTTTAAAACTCTCCTTTCATTTAATAATACAGGAAATTACCACGACAGTGCCCTCCCAGGCCCACCCATGGCTGTGCCCTTGTCCAGTCGTGAAATCCATAGATCAGGACCTAATAAAATTATTTTAATTGACAGATTTCCTTAACTCTAACTCAGTAAAATTGTTGCATGTTTCTTTCATATTTTTGTTTAGTTTAGTTAGTGATCTAGCTAATGTGTTTTCACATTAGGAGGGGGCATCAACCCAGACAGGAAGATCACGTCAGTGACTCAACCCACTCAAGTGACCCCTCCTAGGGATGGCATGGAAGACCACCTGTAAGCCAGTGACTCAGCCCCTGTAATATGGTTAGAAGCAGAGAATCCCAGTGGAGAGAGTGGACCCGGCCAGGCAGAGACTGCAAGGACGGTTTGTTGCTCCAGAGCCTTTTTGTTCACCTTCCCACTCCTGGGGCAGACTACACTCAATCATATGACCTACTGAAGAGATGAGTCTTCAGTGAAGACTTAAAGGTTAAGACCGAGTCTGCGTCTCTCACATGGGTAGGCAGACCATTCCATAAAAATGGAGCTCTATAGGAGAAAGCCCTGCCTCCAGCTGTTTGCTTAGAAAATCTAGGGACAATTAGTTTCTGATTTTTGCAATGTGACATAGATGGAAAAAAGCTGTCCTTGAAACAGTCTTGATATGTTCGTCAAAAGAGGGATCAGGGTCCAGAGTAACGCAGAGGTGCTTCACAGTTTTTTTTGAGACGACTGTACAACTATCAAGATTAATTGACAGATTCAACAAAAGATCTCTTTGTTTCTTGGGACCGAGAACAAGCATCTCTGTTTTGTCCGAGTTTAAAAGTAGAAAGTTTGCAGCCATCCACTTCCTTATGTCTGAAACACAGGCTTCTAGCGAGGGCAATTTTGGGGCTTCACCATGTTTCATTGAAATGTACAGCTGTGTGTCATCCGCATAGCAGTGAAAGTTAACATTATGTTTTCCAATGACATCCCTAAGAGGTAAAATATATAGTGAAAACACTAGTGGTCCTAAAACGGAACCTTGAGGAACACCGAAATTTACAGTTGATTTGTAAGAGGACAAACCGATATCTTTCCAACAGATAAGATCTAAACCAGGCTAGAACTTGTCCGTGTAGACCAATTTAGGTTTCCAATCTCTCCAAAAGAATGTGGTGATCGATGGTATCAAAAGTAGCACAAAGGTCTAGGAGCACGAGGACAGATGCAGAGCCTCGGTCTGATGCCATTACAAGGTCATTTACCACCTTCACAACTACATTCTCAGTGCTATGATGGGGTCTAAAACCAGACCTAAGCATTTCGTATACATTGCTTGTCTTCAGGAATGCAGTGAGTTGCTGCGCAACAGCTTTTTCAAAAATGTTGAGAGGAATGGAGTATTCGATATAGGTCGATAGTTTTCTATATTTTCTGGGTCAAGGTTTGGCTTTTTCAAGAGAGGCTTTATTACTGCCACTTTTAGTGAGTTTGCTACACATCCGTGGGATAGAGAGCCGTTTATTATATTCAACATAGGAGGGCCAAGCACAGGAAGCAGCTCTTTCAGTAGTTTAGTTGGATTAGGGTCGAGTGTGCAGCTTGAAGGTTTAGATACCATGATTATTTTCATCTTTGTTTCAAGAGATATAGTACTAAAACACTTGAGTGTCTCTCTTGATCCTAGGTCCTGGCAGAGTTTTGCATACTCAGGACAACTGAGCTTTGGAGGAATACGTAGATTTAAAGAGGAGTCCGTAATTTGCTTTCTAATGTTCAGGATCTTTTCCTCAAAGATGTTCATGAATTTATTACTGCTGGAGTGAAAGCCATACTCTCTTGGGGAATGCTGCCTTTTAGATAGCTTTGCGACAGTATCAAAAATAAATATTGGATTGTTCTTATTTTCCACAATTAAGTTGAAAAAATAGGATGATCAAGCAGCAGTGAGGGCTCTTCGATACTGCACGGTACTGTCTTTCCAAGCTAGTCGGAAGACTTCCAGTTTGGTGTGGCGCCATTTCCACTCCAATTTCCCCTCCATTCACAACATGCATTCCATGGGACAAAACTAGGTCCAGAGTATGACTGTGACAGTGAGTAGGTCCAGAGACCTGTAGGACGAAACCCACTGAGTCGATGATGGCTCCGAAAGCCTTTTGGAGTGGGTCTATGGACTTTTCCATTTGAATATTATCTGCAATGACTACAAGGTCCAATAGGAATTCGGGGAACTCAGTGAGGAACGCTGTATATGGCCCAGGAGGCATGTAAACAGTAACTACAAATAGTGATTGAGTAGGCTGCATAGATTTCATGACTATAAGCTCAAAAGACGAAACCGTCATTTTATTTTTGTAAATTGAAATTTGCTATTGTAAATGTTAGCAACACCTCCGCCTTTGCGGTGTGCATGGGGGCTATGGTCACTAGTGTAACCAGGAGGTGAGGCCTCATTTAACATAGTAATTCATTAGGCTTAAGACATGTTTCATTCAGGCCAATGACATCAAGATTATGATCAGTGATTAGTTCAAGTAGTCTTTCTTGTTAATCCACATTGTTCAGAGGAGTATGTCTAGTGTTGGACAGATACTGAAAGTACCCTTTTTAGTCAGTAGAGGTTCCATGCCTTTGAAGTGAGGGATCTAACATTAAGTAGCCCTATTTCGAGATGTGAGATACCAATATCTCTATACTCTCTACACTCGCCAGTTTTAGCTTCAGCCAGCACCATCTTCAGATTAGCCTGAACGTCGGTAGCCCTGCCCCCTGGTAAACAGTGTATGATCACTGGATGATTCGTTTTAAGTCTAATACTGCGGGTAATGGAGTCACCAATGACTAGGGTTTTCAATTTGTCCGAGCTAATGGTGGGAAGCTTCGGCGTCTCAGACCACGTAACGGGAGGAGTAGAGACCAGAGAAGGCTCGGCCTCCGACTCATTGCTTAATGGGGAAAACCGGTTGAAAGTTTCTGTCGGCTGAATGAGCGACACCGGTTGAGCATTCCTACAGCATTTCCCTCCAGAAACCATGAGAAAGTTGGCTGCGGGGACCGTGCGAGGGGATTTGTACTAACGTTACTATCTGTAGTTACTGGTGGCACAGATGCTGTTTCATCCTTTCCTTCACTGAAATTACCCTTGCCTAACGATTGCGTCTGAAGCTGGGCTTGCAGCACAGCTATCCTCACTGTAAGGCGATCTTTCTCCTGTATATTATGAGTACAGCGACTGCAATTCGAAGGCATCATGTTAATGTTACTACTTAGCATCGGCTGTTGGAATCCCTGACGAACCATGTCCAGATAAAGCGTCCGGAGTGAAAATGTTTAATGATTTTTTTTTATAATTGAGCAAGGGAAAACTAAAAAGTAAAATACGTAAAGTTGTCAGGTGGCAAAGTAAGGTTGCTAACAAAACAAGACATAAGATGATGTCTCAAATGTATTTTATTGTGTGACACTGTGCCACCAGAGGAAAATGTTAGTCTGGAGCCCTGTCCCAGAGGAGAGCCAAAAGTTGTCTCTTTTATTCACCAAAAGGTGTATCCTCTTGAGAACCATCTGTATTTTAAAAAGCTGGAAAATAGTGCTATGATTATATAAGAACTGATTTTCAAATGACCAAAACCAGCTGGATGATGGGAGTAGTTGGAGGATATTTCTTAGGCCGACAGAACGAATCCAGATTTTTGAGCTGTCTAGCTAAAGGCTGCACATTGCTGTTTCAATTTGTGTATAAAGACACACAGACTTGTCCCTGCTTAAACTTGTGTGTGCATCATGTCCCCAGAGACCGGTCAGACCCAACACTCCATATCAAGCCCTGTCTGCCTGGGACCTTTTCTGTCTCCAATTGATTGCTTTACTATGGAAAGATGTGTGGTCACACAGACTCAAGCCTATAACCAAACTGCTGGGGATAGAGCCACTGTCTGGCACCCTCACACATGGCAGGGTAAGAGCCGTTGTCTGGCACTCTCTCACACACCAGAGTACTGTTGGAGGCTCTGGTTGCATTCTCTCTCAGCCCTGGAAATCCATAGGTTGTGCTAGATACTGGATATCCGAGGATGACTGTCATTACAAATTCATCAACAAACAACAATACTGTCTGGCGTTTCAGGAGCCTTGTTCAAATGGATTACAAATAAATAAATAATTAGCTAATTGTGTTATCTTGTTTCTTCCTCATAACCACTACACAACAAGTGTGCTGTAGTTTCATGAATTAACCTCAATGATCCATTTCAATGTCACCCATTATTGCTGCAGCTACTGTACTGACACTTAATAAGAGTTGTGGCAAAGTAGGACAAAGATCATTGGTCTTTATAGCGAGTTTTATAGAAACAGTAAACTATTGCAGATTGAAATCAGGGAGACAGCATATGAAGAAGTGATTATCTTGTGGCCTCTGAAATTGAAGTGGACATTATTACTCGTTAACAATCTTTTCAATCAAATGGACACCTAATCTATCTCAAACAATTCCTTCTGCTAAATTAATTTATCATAATGATTTGCCAGTTCAGATGGTGAGATGTCTCTCAGGAGATAGTTAATATTAGATTCTGCTGAGCCACTGGAATGGGAGAGAACAACAACCTGGTGTTCTGGAATTAAGTAACCTCTCTCTCTTTCTCTCCCTCTTTCCTTTTCTTTCTTTCCTTTTCCTTCTTTCCTTCCCTCCCTCTCTCTCTCTCTCCTGTCTATGTAGAGAACACTATAATATATTTTTTCTTATGTGATTGAATTTGAATATTGAATCAATTTTTTTACTGGTGCAGGATCGCAATGCTTCATTTTACAGAATTATTCATACCACAGTTTTCATCAAGCACATAAGCGAGGCAAAATGCCGTTTTGGAATGAGATTAAAATCACGTGAAAATGAATTTTGTTTTTGCTTCACCATTATGCGTAAGCCAAAAAACACTAAGGCAAATACATAAAGAAATACAAAACAACAACAATTGAGGCCAGAGTGAATATTGTCTGTTCTGGATTATCTTGTTCTCTGACCTGCATAGTCACCATAAACAAAATTGGTTGCACTTAAGAAAAGAGACAGAGAGACAGACCTCTCAGGGACATAGCCTGTAAAGGAAAGAAGGAAAAGTGGAACAGCAGAGATACACAAAGGTGGCAACACCTGACTCCGGGGTAACAGATTGATGTGTCAAAGCCCTCAATCCATCACTCACTCCCTCTAGCATACAACAGGAAATCGTTCATAGCAACTTGTGTTCAGGTCAGCACTTCTGCAGGCTTCTGTAACACAATTCATCACTGTGTGACTTGACAGGACCACAGAAGTTATGTGTGAGGAGCACATTGTCTCAGGATGGGAGTGAATCTGTAGGAAAATACAAGCTCCTGCCCAGTGATGGGTTAATAAAAGAGAAGTAGCAGAGAGAGAGAGACTAGGTTCTTTCTGGTTGAACTGCTTTGAGTGCTCATCGATGTCCAGTCCTTCTTGAGACAAGGATAGGGTTTTGAGGGCAGGATTTCTGACATCAAATATGTAGAAAATCTTTGGATAGATACAGCTATACAGATTGTGGGAAGTGGCATGTTAGGAGTATTAGACCGGTCTTATCTGCAGAAATGCTTGATTTCCAGTGTTTTACAATCACTTCCACACATGAGGCACACTCAGTGAAACCATTAACTAATGCATCTAATCTTCAGACCAAGTCTGCAAAATTTCAAGCACATTATCTGCTTTACACTCATTTTGCAATTGTAAAACACACTTTTTGCACTTTTTCCATAATGACCGTTGTTATGTTTGGAGGAAAAAGGGGGAGGCTTGCAAGCCGAAGAACACCATCCCAACCGTGAAGCACAGGGGTGGAAGCATCATGTTGTTGGGGGTGTTTTGCTGCAGGAGGGAATGGTGCACTTCCCAAAATAGATGTCAACATGAGGCAGGAAAATTATGTGAATATATTGAACCAACATCTCAAGACATCAGTCAGGAAGTTAAAGCTTGGTTGCAAATTGGTCTTCCAAATGGACATTGATCCCAAGCATACTTCCAAAGTTGTGGCAAAATGGCTTAAGGACAACAAAGTCAAGGTATTGGAGTGGCCATCACAAAGCCCTGACCTCCATCCTACAGAAAATCTGTGTGCGGAACTTAAAAAGTGTGTGCAAGCAAGGAGGCCTACAAACCTGAATCAGCTACACAAGCTCTGTCACAAGGAATGGGCCAAAATTCACCCAACTTATTGTGGGAAGCTTGTGGAAGGCTACCAGAAACGCTTGACCCAAGTTAAACAATTTAAAGGCAATGCTACCAAATATTTATTGAGTGTATGTAAACTTCTTATCCACTGGGAATGTGAGGAAATACATAAAAGCTGAAATAAATCATTCTCCCTACTATTATTCTGACATTTCACATTCATAAAATAAAGTGGTGATCCTAATTGACCTAAGACAGGGAATTTTACTTGGTTTAAATGTCAGGAATTGTGAAAAACTGAGTTTAATTGTATTTGGCTAAGGTGTATGTAAACTTCCGACTTCAACTGTACATACACCTTAGCCACACCTTAAACTCAGTTTTTCACAATTCCTGACATTTAATCCTAGTAAATATTCCCTGATTTAGGTAAGTTAGGATCACCACTTTATTTTAAGACGGTGAAATGTTAGAATACTTCTAGAGAGAATGATTTATTTCAGCTTTTGTTTCTTTCATCACATTCCAAGTGGGTCAGAAGTTCCAATTGACTCAATGTCACGACTTCCGCCGGAGTCGGTCCCTCTCCTTGTTCGAGTGGCATTCGGCGGTCGACATCACCGACCTTCTAGCCATCACCGATCCACTTTTCATTTCCATTTATTTTGTCTTTGGTTTTTACACACCTGGTTTCAATTCCCTCATTACATGTTCATTATTTAACCCTCTGGTTTCCCCCATGTTTGTCTGCGTGTTTGTTCTATGTTGATGGCTGGTACTTTGTTGCCGGGTTCTGTATTTACGCCCATTTATTTGTGGTACCGGTATATTTCACGCACCCTTGTATTATTTCTATATTGGTGTTTTTTCATGTATTAAATACCTTGTCCACGCATCTCAACTCTCCTGCGCCTGACTCCTTTTTACCAGCTACCCAAAGCGTTGACACTCAAATTATGTCAATTAGCCTATGAGAAGCTTCTAAAGCCATGATGGAATTTTCTGGAATTTTCCAAGCTGTTTAAATGGCACAGTCAACTTAGTGTATGTAAACTTCTGACCCACTGGAATTGTGATACAGTGATAAGTGAAATAAACAATTGTAGGAAAAATGACTTGTGTCATGCACAAAGTAGATGTCCTAACCGACTTGCCAAAACTATAGTTTGTTCACAGGAAATGTATGTAGTAGTTGAAAAATGAGTTTTAACGACTCCAAACTGAGTGTATGTGAACTTCTGACTTCAACTTTATTTACAATGACAAAGACCTGACCTCACAGATCGATTAAAGAAGGAGTCCTCTAATGGGTTAAAAATAGCCAAAGATCAATGCCACACGTGTCCTAAATAAAGACTTACATGGTTGCATGTACTGTATATTTGTTATCTCTCGTTGTGTCATACGTGACACTTTATCTATCCTGTGTCAACAGTCCAAAGACAACTTCTGTTATCTCCTATCTTGTTATGTGTGGGCTGTTCAAATACCTTATCAGCTTATAGGATACATCCTGTTCATTAGAGACTACAGGAAGCAAAGGTTTCCCTCCAGAGATTACCATTACCCTATCCAAAGTCAGTTCTCCATCATCACGTTCTGGTCAAATGTTGTGTGATAGAGATGGCTACAACTGAATTCTTTGGAATGTTTAGTTGTGCTGTGTGTAACTTTGGGGCAAAATGCCAAAAGGCACAATGCCACGTAGGGCCTGCCGCATTTCTGTCTATCGTTGGCTATCATGTATTTTTATGACCACATTGCTTTATGCAATCAGATAGTTAAAATGCCAAGCCCACTCTTGCAGTGGTGCATTTGGTAACCATTCCCCTCTGTGCCCTGTAATGAATTTGACAATTGGCCTGTCAAGCTGTGCCCTCACAAATATGTACAAATCCATCTGAATCTATTTGGAAGTTATTGTTATTGTCCTTTGTGTTATTCTATCAGACTATGATTTATTGCGTTTATGACATGATTCTAATCTTAAATTATGGATACGAAACAATTTTAAATAGTGTAATCTCAAACAATGTGCAGAAACATGAAACATGTTTAAATGGATATGAGTCCTTAATCTAGACAGAGTAAACATCATGATCACTGACTGTGAGGATGCAAACCAGCCTAGCACAGTCTGCATTTCACAAATTAATATTCCCCTTATTCCCCGCCATTACATTCATTTGGTTGTCTACCCATTACCGTATGTATACCTAAACGCTAGGTATTTTGTTTTAGGTTTACCTCAGTAATTAGAACATTATTATCAAAGTAATGTCAAAGTAATTTAGTCTTTATGTTGTTTGGACATATGTGAATTTTATTCACCTTGCTTCTGTGTTTGTTTGATTAGGCCTATTTCAGCAATGGCAATTATTGCGCTCATGCAAGCATTTGGTTTAATAGTTTACACGGTCAGCTAATGATTATGATTTTTGTTTACCATAAGACATATAGGTCATGAATAACTCACTTCAGAAATGTTAATCGCATGCTCACTCATTGTTTCCCACACATCCGAAGTGCACTTCCTGATCCTATAAGATTGGGTGCCTATTCATATCCAGTAACAGCTGCGCAGAACGTAAGGTTGCCCTTATAAAAAAAATATTGCAGTTTTGAAACTGCAGTAAATGTTCAGTAACTGCAGTCGACTATGGTATTTTGGACACAGTAAATGCAGAATAACTGCACTCTAACTGCAGTTACACTGCAAAATGACTGCAGTAAAAAAAACGGTTATTTTGGACGCAGGTTTTGCAGCATACTGCAGTAATACTGCACTCGAATTACATTGCACTCTGACTGCAATGTTTTTTTCATAAGGGTTTAAGAAGACGGGAAAAGCTGTCCTGGGTGGCAGGGCGAACAAATTTGGCTCAGGAGTTTAGTTTCTCCCTTTGATATTTTGAGAACGTAGGTCTACTGTATAAGAGCTCTGTATTATTTTGAATTTATTACTTGTATGGACATTTTGTTCTGTGCTGATTTTATTCTTGTGGATCAATCTGGATGCTATATAACCAAGTCGAATTGACTTAACCCTAAAGCCATTTGTCCAGGTCCTTCCTGTAAACAAAATGTCCTTTCGTAGGAAAGTCATTGATATTCATGAGTTATGTTGGGTGATTGGTTGAGCTTTCTTGGGTGTGTGAGGTCACACTGGTGGGGTTTTACCTTTCCACAAACTGTCTGTTGATTAATATAAGCAAGTTGACCCATGGAATAGGAAATCCACGATTTGTTGCCAAGTAATGGCTACTGGCTGGCCAGTGAGCTAGTTATCTACATTTCAGTAATTTAGCTAGCATCCTAAATGCAGTGGTCAGTGTATAAACTTACTATGAGTTGAAAATATTTGTCTAAAAACAAACGTATTGCCAGTTACTGTTGCCCATGGTGTTATCATGCCTAACCAGTAGCTCTTGAGTGGCTAACTGTTAGCTAGCTAGTTGATTACTGCATGGCCAGTGTTAGCGAACATGCTAGCTATCTACATGTCAGTGAATAGCTATACTTCTAAATGCAGTGATCACTGGATAAACTATCCATGAGTTGAACATATTTTGGTGAAAACGAACAAGTAGTCAGTTGTTGTTGTTGTCCATGATTGAACCATATCTAACCAGCTGGCTTCTGATGCCTACAGTGGGGCAAAAAAGTATTTAGTCAGCCACCAATTGTGCAAGTTCTCCCACTTAAAAATATGAGAGAGGCCTGTAATTTTTATCATAGGTACACTTCAACTATGACAGACAAAATGAGAAAAAAAAATCCAGAAAATCACATTGTAGGATTTTTTATGAATTTATTTGCAAATTATGGTGGAAAATAAGTATTTGGTCACCTACAAACAAGCAAGATTTCTGGCTCTCACAGACCTGTAACTTCTTCTTTAAGAGGCTCCTCTGTCCTCCACTCGTTACCTGTATTAATGGCACCTGTTTGAACTTGTTATCAGTATAAAAGACACCTGTCCACAACCTCAAACAGTCACACTCCAAACTCCACTATGGCCAAGACCAAAGAGCTTTCAAAGGACACCAGAAACAAAATTGTAGACCTGCACCAGGCTGGGAAGACTGAATCTGCAATAGGTAAGCAGCTTGGTTTGAAGAAATCAACTGTGGGAGCAATTATTAGGAAATGGAAGACATACAAGACCACTGATAATCTCCCTCGATCTGGGGCTCCACGCAAGATCTCACCCCGGGGGGTCAAAATGATCACAAGAATGGTGAGCAAAAATCCCAGAACCACACGGGGGGACCTAGTGAATGACCTGCAGAGAGCTGGGACCAAAGTAACAAAGCCTACCATCAGTAAAACACTACGCCGCCAGGGACTCAAATCCTGCAGTGCCAGACGTGTCCCCTGCTTAAGCCAGTACATGTCCAGGCCCGTCTGAAGTTTGCTAGAGATCATTTGGATGATCCAGAAGAAGATTGGGAGAATGGCATATGGTCGGATGAAACCAAAATAAAACTTTTTGGTAAAAACTCAACTCGTCGTGTTTGGAGGACAAAGAATGCTGATTTGCATCCAAAGAACACCATACATACTGTGAAGCATGGGGGTGGAAACATCATGCTTTGGGGCTGTTTTTCTGCAAAGGGACCAGAACGACTGATCCGTGTAAAGGAAAGAATGAATGAGGCCATGTAACGTGAGATTTTGAGTGAAAACCTCCTTCCATCAGCAAGGACATTGAAGATGGAACGTGGCTGGGTCTTTCAGCATGACAATGATCCCAAACACACCGCCCGGGCAACGAAGGAGTGGCTTCCTAAAAAGCATTTCAAGGTCCTGGAGTGGTCTAGCCAGTCTCCAGATCTCAACGCCGTAGAAAATCTTTGGAGGGAGTTGAAAGTCAATGTTGCCCAGCAACAGCCCCAAAACATCACTGCTCGAGAGGAGATCTGCATGGAGGAATAGGCCAAAATACCAGCAACAGTATGTGAAAACCTTGTGAAGACTTACAGAAAACGTTTGACCTCTGTCATTGACATCAAAGGGTTTTTAACAAAGTATTGAGATAAACTTTTGTTTTTGACCAAATGCTTATTTTCCACCATAATTTGCAAATAAATTCATTAAAATTCTACAAAGTGATTTTCTGGATTTTTTTTCTCATTTTGTCTGTCATAGTTGAAGTGTATCTATGACGAAAATTATAGGCCTCTCTCATCTTAAGTGGGAGAACTTGCACAATTGGTGGCTGACTAAATACTTTTTTGCCCCACTGTACCTGACATGTCTAGCTAACGTTAGCTAGCTAGTGTTGGTCGCTGACCTGTTTTATAAAAAAAATGGCTGAGGTGACTCAAACCCTGTAGTTAGCTAACAAGCCCTCCTCGGCAGCAATCTTTTGGGGTCTGGGAAAATGAGATATTTATTTTAATTTTAAGATAAATGTCATTGAAGTTGGTGGTTACTTCTGGTTTTAGGGTTGTCAAAGTGTGATCCAAGTGGAGAGAAATTGTCCGCCATTGTTTTGGTAACTGCTCCGACGGATCTCATGCCCCCAATAAGGTCCAACCGACGGATAATAATTACATTGCCTCTGGGTATCCTATGAAAGGAAATTTTGCTTCCTGTAACACCCCTTGCCCATGAGACACATTAGTTAATCACTAGCCTATACTAACATCGGGTTTACGGATACAGTATTTTCAACCTAACATCCGTTTGCTCAGGCTCGTTCTATGCCTACTACTTTAGGATACTTTATCACAGTCGCTATATAGAAAACACGTTACTCTTTTACATTGGGCGTTCATATGTGTGTGTGTTGAAGCCCTATTTAAATTGTAGAGGTGCGTATTCCCCTTAGTGGTGTGCAAAAAACAAGATTCCACTTATAATACTGAGCTTGGATTCTAAATCATTAAAAATAATAATACAACTGAAGGTTGAATTGAAGATTCATTTTTCATATATTTTATCATGCATTTTGTAGGGGAAATAAAATCGAATTAAATTGTAGTACACAACTTTTCTGAAGTTCCCATTAATGTCGTTAACTCTACAAAAAGGTGTTGTATTCCAATTGAATTTATATTACCCTGTGACAATGTGTTTATTATTATAACATTAGCATGGTGTTTATTATAAACTATCCTACTACTGCTATTTTCGTTAGTAGCCAAGCTACCAGTAATCCTAGCCTGAAAAATAATGCTATTTTTACAATTACTATGAGAAGAATGGAAAACTTTTCTTAAACAAGTATGACATTTGTCGATGCTAGTGACGTAGGGCTGAATTCCTTGAATGTGGGAGGACGTAGAGCAGAAATTCTAAGGCATAGATAGCCCTCTGCGGATGCGCAGGCAGAGGATGCTTCAGCCCGTTATTCCTCAGTATCCAGTCTCTCTCAGAGTTGGATCTCTCAGTGTTTTTATCGAGAAAGTGAAGGAAAACTCCAAGTGATATGCTACATACATTACATTTTTTGTAAAAAACGAAATTGTACTTAATGACGAATGGAATTTCGTGGGATCAAGGCGAGCAGAGACTGTACAATCTCTGTCGCTGAGTGAGTATCTATCTCACTGTTTCTGATTGTGCTGCTACGGAAATGCTTGAAACTGCTGCATGAATGGTCGTGGGTAACACCGGGGATTGCGGTAGGCTACATTGCGAAGCTATCCCCTGACTAACAGACAATGTGCCCACTCAAGCCTGACGCAGAACGTATCCGATGAATGATTCCTGGTTTAATTTGCCTGTTGGGTTGTAACGAAGATCAGTGGAGAGACCTGCGCGTCCGTGCGCCCTGGTACCTTTTTTTCACTAATGTTGTGTTAATTTGGGTTACATGTCGCTACTGAAATTCCCAACTCCAAGGCTCATACAACGTTGATGCTGGATAATTCAGCAACATTGTTGTAAAAATGCTGAACAGCGTTTTGTTGCTCAGCGTTTTAACTGTGACCAGTTTCGCATCGAAGACAGACAGCCGCAAAACATCAAAAGAAATTTGTAAGAACCGCTGCTCCTGTGAGGAAAAGGAGAATATATTGAGCATTAACTGCGAAAACAAAGGGTTTACAACAGTGAGTCTATTTCAGCCTCCACCGAACAAAATCTGCCAACTCTTTCTCAATGGAAACTTTCTTTCAAGACTTAATCCGAACGAGTTTATCAATTATGGTAATGTCACATCCCTTCACCTGGGAAACAACGGGTTACAGGAGATACAGACTGGAGCTTTTACTGGACTGAGGTTTTTAAAACGACTTCATCTCAACAACAATAACTTGGAGATAATCAAGGAAGTCACCTTTGCTGGTTTAGAGAGTTTGGAATATTTACAGGCAGATTATAATTACATCAGCGCCATTGAAGCAGGTGCATTCGGCAAATTAAATAAACTCAAAGTGCTGATTCTCAACGACAACCTCATGCTGTCTCTTCCCAACAATGTATTTCGTTTCGTTATGTTAACGCATTTGGATCTAAGGGGAAACCGGCTTAAAATGCTGCCTTTTGCTGGTGTGCTGGAGCACATAGGCGGCATTATGGAGATCCAACTGGAGGAGAACCCCTGGAATTGCACCTGTGATCTGATACCCTTAAAATCCTGGCTGGACACCATCTCGGTCTTTGTAGGGGACATCGTGTGCGAGACCCCCTTTAGACTGCATGGAAAGGACATTACGCAATTGATTAGGCAAGATCTATGCCCCCGACGTAATGCTGGTGATTCTAATCAACGCGCAATGCAGCCCCCTTCTGATTCCCAATACGACGGCCCCTCTCCCACCCTACACCCCGGTGTCACTCCAACAAAAGCCCCACGGGCCTCCCGTCCCCCTAAAATGAGAAATCGCCCTACACAACGGGTAACGTCTGGTAAGGACAAACAAGTGCTGGGGCCTATAATGGTTTATCAGACTCGGTCCCCTGTTCCCATGACCTGCCCTAGTATATGCGTCTGTACCTCCCAAAACGCAGACACTGGATTAAATATCAACTGCCAGGAGAGGAAATTGCATAATATAACAGAGCTTACCCCTAAACCCTCCTATCCAAAGAAATTGCATTTAACAGGGAATTACTTACATACCATATATAGAACAGACCTAACCGAATACAGCACACTCGAGCTCCTCCATTTAGGAAATAATAGGATAGCTGTTATTCAGGACAGGGCCTTTGACAACCTGGCTAATCTACGGAGACTTTACCTCAATGGCAATTACATTGAAAGTCTATCCCAATCATTATTCGTAGGGCTTCAGAGCCTTCAATATTTATACCTGGAGTACAATGTCATCAAGGACATTTTACCACAGACGTTTAACTCATTACAGAATCTGCAGCTGCTGTTCCTAAACAACAATCTACTAAGATCCCTTCCCGACAATATATTTTGGGGGACTATGCTAACAAGACTGAACCTGAGGAACAATCACTTCTCCCACCTGCCGGTGCGCGGTGTGCTCGACCAGCTCTCCGCATTCATTCAGATCGATCTGCAGGAGAACCCATGGGATTGCACATGCGACATCGTCGCCCTTAAAAACTGGATGGAGCTGTCCAGCACCAGTGTCGTGGTAAATGAAATCACATGTGATTCGCCCTCCAAACACGCAGGGCGGCTGCTCAGATCTCTGCGCAATGACGCAATTTGTCCCGAGCCTAACGAGGTCACAGTAGGCCTAACCAAGGCCCCCACGGTCAGTCCCAGCACCGACTCCACTCCCCCGCTTGCCATCACGTCAACAGAAGAGCAGATACCCGAGATGCACGCGGAGGTGCCCCTGTCTGTTCTCATACTGGGACTGCTCGTGGTGTTCATTCTGTCGGTCTGCTTCGGGGCCGGTCTTTTCGTATTCGTCCTCAAACGACGCAAAGGAATTGATAGCGTCCCCGCCAGTGCTAATCATTTAGATATAAACTCTTTCCACGTACAGTATGGTTCATATAGCTCAGAGCCCACTGCAGATAAAACAGAGACACATGTGTATAACTACATCCCTCCCCCCGCTAGCCAGATGTGTCAGAACCCCATCTACATGCAGAAAGATAGCGAGCAGGTGGCGTACTATAGGAATATAAAAGAGCTAACTTTCAGCACCATGGACCCGAAAAAGTCGGAGTTGCCCCCAAGCCCATATACCATAAGCACAGTGGAACTCAATGAGAAACAATCTTTTGGCAATCGACAGCCGGAGCTGCTTTATCAAAACATTGCAGAGAGAGTTAAGGAGCTTCCGACGGCTGGCGATCAGAATTACAGTTTCTGCACTTTACCGAAAAGACAATTCATTCCTCCATTTGAAACTACTAGACGACACAAACAGGACAGGTTGAATAAAACTGTTCTCTATGGGACTCCACGAAAGTATTATGCTGAACAATCAAAAAATGAACACCCTTTGCTGCCTGGGAAGCTAAAAACAGAACCAGACTACCTCGAAGTTCTGGAAAAACATACTGCAATGAGTCAGTTGTAAGATATGGCCCTACTTACTATCATCACACGTATTACATCGGTATGTATCTATGTATTCCACAAATTGACGAGTCCAACTCAAACAAAGCAACCTAAGCCTTTTTATCTTTTTTTATTTTCCAGCTGTATTGAGTCAACGTAGCCCTTTATGCAGAAAGTTATATTATATCACTGGAGGTTTAACATATTTATTATACTTTAAATATAAAGACTGTAGCAGGTACCGCAAGAACTATGTATAATACGGCTGTGTGCATTTTATACAATATATTTTATTTTCTCTGTGGAAACAAATATCATTTTTAGATGAATAATTGAGAAATGACATTCCTGTATATAATAATGAGTGTGAAACACATGTAAAGGTTCCGTCCACATGACGATCCATTTATTCCAGAAGTGCCTTTGCACTCCGAGTATTTTATCTTTGCTTTCTGCAAATGGAAATTTGCTGTATTTTAAGAATCTTTATGTACAATTTAATTATTTGTCCATTACATTAAACATAATTGAAGAGGGTATGTATGGTAAATAATGTTTTGAATATATAAGTGTCTTTCAAGATGTACAATTTAGCGAATTGCATAAGATTGTATGCTATAGATGAGCAATACAAGTGCCAGAAGAGCAATTACATTTTCACCGAAGCACTTTGTCAAGTCTGAATTTGAGGTGAGCATTATTAAGATTATAACTGTCTGTCTTTGTGTTTGTGTGTGTTAGTTTGTGTGTGTGCTCCCATGTGATGAGGGGTTGGGTGCTTTGGGGGCATCTCTCTCTTTGATGGAATCCATAGACCAATGTGTATTGATGAGGAATTTGATAGGTACTTTTGGCACGAATGACGAATTTATAGACCAAGGGCCCTCACAGGAATACCATTAATTTCACACTTATTATTTTCTACCCAAAAGTTAGAGAGAAGCAGTGTCCACTAAAAGTGTAGTTTATTTATCTCAATATTCTGATTTAAGGGTGATAAAAACTACAGCTCTCCAGGAGCTTACTTGAAAGTCACAAATTATATGATTAGTTCTCAAAGCACCTCATACACAACATGTCTTGTTTCTAATGGTTTTAAGGAGACAAGTTTATATTCTGCCCTTCAGGTGACATTTGCTTTGAGGTCTGCTGTAGACCTATACCTTCTTCAAGCCCAGATTGTTCTGCTGTTTTTTCTCTCACTTTGTTTCCTGGCTGCTTCAAGTAGCTACTATTGTGTCACTGTCCATGTTGCAGATATTTTTCAGCTTGTGCATTTTCAATGGATTCTACAGTGTGGGGACTTTTCACTTGATTTGTTGGATTTCACATTGACTTTGTAAAGAGTGCACAGTGTTGTTGTTGTTTTTTTATCACAGGTTGTTAATCACATTGGTCAAATAGATTAATGAAATAAGTGTCTACTGAGAACCAACACAAATTGGGAATTGAAGTTAGCAATAACTGGCCTTCTGATTTGATTGAATCATGGATTTTATGCTTAAACATTTTCAATACAGAACACTGACCATGAAAAAGTTCATTATGTGAGTCTTATCTTATAATACTGACATTCTGCTTGTGGGTAAGTGAGCTTGTGCTTGTGGGTAACTAGCAGAGGCCATTGAGTTGGTATGAGTGAGACTGAGTGAGAGTTCTGTTCATTCCTTCTGAAACAGAGTGATTTTTTTTGCCTGGGCACAATGGGCCTCTGTGTTGCTGTTTACTGGTGCTGTGGAGAATGAGGGGTTGGACATGTCTTGCACACCAATGAGGCAGCTAGCTCCCACAGTCCCCACCATACTCCTCCTCTCCTCATATCACATGGGACTGGGAGGAGGAGAGATGGCGATGGAATGCAATAGCTTTACAACAGAAGCTATCAATCACTCTGATCAATTCACACCGGAAAATAGGATAAAATATTATAAATTGCTTCACAATTTGAGGTTGAGTGACTATTATGTTGTTTTGAACATTTGAGTAGTTTTGTCACAAAGGATTTCCTTCAACCCATGGATCCTATAAAGGAAACAGTTGTTAGATATCTTTATTGATCAACAGATTGTAATTGATTCACTCTCCCTCTCATTTAATTCTAACAATATGGTTCCTGTTGTAGACAAGAATGTAAACCTTGACCTTGCTATATTAAGGCACTAGCGGTGAACTAGAGTGAATCAATGGAGACTGCTTTCAGATGCTTGCTGCTAGGGGCCTCAATCCCAGACCTCTTCAGAAATACTCTCGGCGAAGTTCATGTTTATTCAAAGGTCGGACTGTCTTTTTTCCCTCTTTGATTTGTGATGAGGCCCAACGAGAGTTGCCTATGCTTGTTGTGTATGATACTGAATCTCTTTGACATGGTGGAGACTACGAGACCTGTGGGAAGCATGGAAGGTCTATGTTCCTCCTTCCCAGTGTCCCCGGGATTGGCCGGAGTCACAACCAATTCACTCTCAAAGTAATGAAGTGACATTTTGAAACCAATAGTAAGGTCAGGGTTTGTGACATATTTAATGAACCTTCATTTTAATTTTATAACCTTTACATATTACTATTTCATATTTCGGATCAATATAGATGCATTGTTCCACATGAACTATCAGATGGTATAGTTTATCTAAGAAATGTTCAGATAAATGCTAAGCTCCTATACGGTAAACAGTGCTACAGGAATATTTGTTATTGATTAAATCAAAGTTACCCAGTAAACATCTCAAAGTACAGTTAATTGAAATAATCAGCCATATGCTGAAATATGAGCTATGTTCACAATATATTCAGCTTAATTACAGTCATTTCAAGTGTTCAGTAGAGTCAATATTTCCCGCTGACATGGTTGTGCAAATTATGGGGATATATTATGCTTTCCAGTCTTTGTTTCAGAGATGAGGTTTGTCTGAGAGAGAGAGTGAGAGAGCGAGAGAGAGACTGTCTTCGTTCCTTCCACAGTCCTTTGACGAATATTGCACCAGTTTCATGGCTGCTTAATCATTTAGACATTAATGATGGGCCATGTTAAATGTTGACAGAATTCCTTGAACAACTGTCGCAGGATAAACAACCTTGTAGTCTCTGCACAATGTACAGTCTGCTGCCTAACAGTACAAATGTGTGCCCTGTTTGTGATCTATGAACACCGACGTGGCAATGGTTTAAAACACAGCCGCAACCTCTCTGTTAAACACACCGCATGAACAGTGAAGGCTGTTGGACTCAGCCATGACGAAGATCAATGGGCTGCTTTCCCCCATTTTTCTGTATGGTTGAGGGATAATCCTAGTGCACACAGCAGCCGGCCCACAGCTGTGTGTTAAAGGAATGGTGACAGACTACAGACTTCTCCAAAGGTTAACTCAAGCCAAATCTGACCTTGTGTCCACTTTCTCTGGAACACAATACATTGATCTTATTAGAAAAAAAAGAAGAGCAATTGAAGTGAAACTCCATCCAAGTGAATATGATAAATGAGAAGGGACAAATCTACCCTTGCTAGCATTCACTTTTGTGTTGTTCTTTCATTCGAGTTTACATGTAGTACAGAGTTCAGAGGAACTGTGGAGGGGTAATGAGGAGATCTGAATTGTTATCTGGTGAATTTATGAATGTGTTATTTCAGGGGAGATTGTTCCATGCATATGTGAGTGAGAAACAACAAAATATTGGAAACCATCTTGAACCACCCTTCCACTGCTCAGCCCCATATTATGCTGAGTTTTCAATGACCTCGGTTTAAAACACTTTTCCACATGAGACAATATTAATAAGCCTTTCCTGTTCAATGCCTGCCATAAAATGTTATCACTGCAGTCATTATTTGGCACTTGAAGTGTGAAGCGGCTCCACAGTAAGCCAATGTCCCAGGGAAGACTTTATTGGTTTGTGTAACAAGGCATGGCAAGTGGCTCCTCTAGAATCAAATCAGCTCCTTGTCCCACTGGTTAGCAGTCCTACCATATAACCCTCACACAATGTAGCATTCATGTCTACCATGGCCCCAGACATTTTTCCAGGAAGTGCATGGAGGACTTTCTTCCAGCAACATGGAAAAGTCTATTTTTTTACCCCCAAGAATGCAATGGAAATCAATAACTCGGTTGTGAGACCAATATAACTCTAATGGCTCTGTAAATGGAGCATATTATATAGAATATGCAACAATGAATGGAAAAGGCATCTAATTTGTTAACTTCATACCTCGAACATACCTATATTTCCAACATATTTTTTAAATTCATAGATTTGTATTGTTTCGTATTCACATGCAGTACATGACGCAACCTGACTTTTGTTATACAATACTGTATATTGATATCAATCCATATTTCTGGTTAAATTACAAATAAAATGTTGAATTAATAATATAGCCCGGGTGTTTATAACAGATGTGATAGCAGTGCCTTTGGGAACTCACAGGGAGGTCTGGCAGCTCCTCATCAGTGGCTTAAAATAACAATTTTAATAATATTGAGCACAATCTGACACCCCAAACAAATGTTGACACATTATTCACATCGACTAACATACATGGAAACGTGATGCTGAAGTACTGAAAAAAATACATTTGAACCCATAGAAAGTGCAATTGCCTGCAGGATATTCTTGCAATCCCAATTTTTGGAAGTGCATAAGTCCTTTCAACTGCAGCTGGATCTTCAAGGCTACTGTATTTTCACATTGCAAATTGAAACAGCTGGTGCTCATTCAAGGATTCCTGCAATCAAATAATTCCTCCTGTGCTGAGTATAGAAAAATAATCAGAAAATGTGCCATACGATGGGATTTTTAACAGCAAACACATTTATATTGACATACAGTAGAAAGAAGGAGAAGCTTGCAGGATAAATTATTGAAATATTAACCATAGTACAGAGGTTAACGATTTTCTTAAACTTTTTTCTCCGTCAGTCAGCCATTTGACAAGATGGGCACCACACTTACGAAAATCTATTCTTTTCATTAAAACATGTAATAGAAATAAAGATAGAACTCAGTCATCCAATTCAACTAATATATTATTGTACTATTTCATTTTATTGAGGGTCTGACTAATCATGAAGGGCTTACACATTAACATGCAAATATTAATATGTGCTCGAGATCTGTGTGTTACTGACTCTGCCTATACATGGGAAATAGCACAGGAGGCCCCATGGTAGTCTGGGAATGTTAATAAGACGGTTCTCTCGAGGCAGCTGCATAGTCACACATGATGGTTCAGGTATCCAGATGATCAATAGCAGGGGGGGGGGATCCGTGTCAAACTGTCAGTGGAATGCAGCTGACCACTGATGCCCTTGAGGATGGATTTACACCACATTACACCTCCCATCCCATCAAACCCTTACTCAATGACAATGGAGGGCCCAAGGTCTCTCTATGGCCACCATCAAGGCTATGGCCATCCGTCTATTTAGAATGACTCAAATGAAGACAAGACTGTCTGTTTGACTTAATGTTAACCCATCTGTTGCCAATTCCCTCCAATTGTCAAATGGCAGGAGGGCAAGTTGCACTCTGTTGCTCAAGTGAAGAACAACACACAGCAAATCTATGTATTTGAGTTACAGGCTTTGTAAATGGAGTCTACAGAGTGTACAAAACATTAAGGACACATGCTCTTTCCATGACATAGACTGAATCCAGGTGAAAGCTATTATCCCTTATTGATTTCAAATGCTAAATCAGTGTAGATGAAGGGGAGGAGAAAGGTTAAAGAATGATTTTTAAGCCTTGAGACAATTGAGACTTGGATTGTGTACATGTGCCGTTCAAATGCTTAATGGGCAAGACAAACTATTTAAGTGCCTTTGAACGAGGTATGGTAATAGGTGCCAGGCGCACTGGTTTGTGTCAAGAACTGCAGTGTGGCTTGGTTTTTCATGCACAACAGTTTCCCGTGTGTATTAGGAGTGGTCCACCACCCAAAGGACATCAAGCTAACTTGACAACTGTGGGAATCATTGGAGTCAAATGATCCTTCCCTGTGGAACGCATTCGATTCCTTGTAGAGTCCATGCCCCGAAAAATTGAGTCCGTTCTGGAGGCAATATTAGGAAGGTGTTCTTAATGTTTTGTACATCCAGTGTAGATTACAGTTCCAATGACCACTATGCAGATGCAATTTGGACTGAAAGAGAAAAAGCTTATCTTTTAACATAGCATGTGTACCATCTAAAACACATTTAATTTAAAGGTCACATCCATATGTATTGTTAGATTTGTGACTAGCGAAGAAGCAAAGTCTGGTGAATTATGAGGTTAGATCCCCTACTGAATGCCAGTGAAATATTGCCCTACGAGCTCACTGATCAGCCTTCCTTCTACATCCAAGTCTGAGAATGATAAGCGATAGCACAGGTCCATCCATCTGCGATTACAGCAGAATCTAAAACTTTTAACTTCCTTCTGGGTAGAGGCAATTTGTCAGAGAAGTGCAGTGCAGTCAAAAATGTTATTTTCCTTTGTTGTATATATATACAGTGGGGCAAAAAAGTATTTAATCAGGACCAATTGTGCAAGTTTTCCCACTTAAAAAGATGAGAGAGGCCTGTAATTTTCATCATAGGCACACTTCAACTATGACAGACAAAATGAGAAAAACTTTTGTTATTGACCAAATACTTATTTTCCACCATAATTTGCAAATAAATTCATAAAAAATCCTACAATGTGATTTTCTGGATTTTTTTCTTCTAATTTTGTCTGTTGATGAGGAATGGGAGAAGGGAGAAGGTCTCCAGAGATGGTCTGGTGGAGGGGATGGGGTCGAGCGGGCAGATTGTTGGGCGGCCAGACCTCACGAGTCACAGGAAGGCACGTGGAGAGAGAGGGGAGAAAGGTCAAGGCATAGGATAGCCCTGTGTCAGTGAGACCAGTGGACTCAATAGGCTGAGTGAATTAGTAGCAGATGTTGTCAACCTTTTTTTCAAAGTGGTTAACAAAGTTGTCCACAGAGAGGGAGGGAGGAGAAGGTTGCAATTTAGAGGGGTAGAAAGTGATTTTAGCAGTGGATACAGATGAAGAGAAGGTAGAGGGAGGGTGTGAAAGGATGATAGTTCTTGCAGAAGTTTAGTTTTCCTCCATTTTTGCTCAGCTGCCCACAGCCCTGTTCTGTAAGCTCGCAATGAGAGTAGTGGGATAGCGAGAGAGCGAAGATTGCTAATTCACATGACCATCTGGGTAGTGGCTGAGTGGTTAGGGTTGGAGGAAAGGTAAACAGAAAAGGAAGCAAAGTAGTTAGTGACCTGGAGGGGGGTTGCAGTGAGATTAGTAGTTGAGCAGCCACTGGTATAGATGAAGTCAAGCGTATTGCCTGCCTTGTGAGTTAGAGTGGATTGGGAAAGGGTGAAGTCAAAAGAGGCAAGGTGGGGAAAGAAAGTTGGAAGGAAATTAATTGAAGGCAGATGTCGGGAATTTGAGGTCTCCAAGTACGAAGAGCGGTGAGCCATCGGCAGGAAATTAACTTAAGGTTTCAAGCTCATTGAGGAACTCGCCAAGGGGACCTGCTGGGTAATAGATGACAATAATGTTAAGCTTGAGCGGACAAGTGACAGTGACAGCATGGAATTCAAATGAGATGGACAGGCGAGAAAATCTCCACGTAGGAGATATTAGTAGACCTGTGCCACCACCACGATGACCAGATGCTCTCTGACTATGAGAGAAAACATAGATCAGCTGGAGTAGCAGTGTTCTATGGGGTGATCCTTTTCTCTGTCAGGGCCAAAAAGTCAAGGGACTGAAGGACAGCATAGGTTGAGATGAACTTGGTGTTCTTGACCGCAGATAGGCAGTTCCCAAGAGTGCCAGAGACCTGAAATTCCACGTGGGTTGTGGGCGCAGGGTAAACCAATGGGTGAGGATCATCTGTCAAGCCTTCAGGGAGAGGTGCGAACAGGTATAGAAAACACACACTTGGTTGACAAAACTACAAAATAGCAAAATTAGAGAATCTGTAAATTACTAGGTAAGATACTCAAGTGAGACAGTGGCGTAGACCTCTCCTTCCTCAAGCAACTTGGCAGAACCGTCTTTGTTCCGTTGACGGTCTTAGGTTTGCGACAAAACCTCCACTGGCAGGACTTCCGCTCACAGCTGCCGCTGCGAAACCAGGGGAGAATGAAGAACTAACAATAATTGATAATTTCCTTGCAGAGGTGGAGAGCACATCTCCTTGTACTAATTGCTGATTGCCAGGGAAAAGTGAAATCACCCCCTCCCAATAAAGCCATTGATTACCAAAACAAGTCACAGATCACCCTGCACCTTGATCCTGGATAATGGTGCTGGGCAAATTATGAGCAGTCAGCAGTTCACACACCAAGTAGGCCACTGGGAAGACAGGCAGCACTTAACGTTGATGGCCTTAGTTAGCAAAAAGACAGTACTAAACCACAATATATATATATATATATATATATATATATATATACTATAACTACTTGAGATATCAGGAGTCCTCTAGCTTCTTATGGCTGTAGGGGCACTATTGAGTAGCTTGGATGAAAAGTGCCCATAGGTGCCCAGAGTAAACAGCCTGCTCCTCAGTCTCAGTTGCTAATATATGCATATTATTATTAGTATTGGATAGAAAACACTCTGAAGTTTCTAAAACTGTTTGAATTATGTATGTGATTAGAACAGAACTCATATGGCAGGCAAAAACCTGAGAAGAAATCTAAGGTTGGTATATATTCAATCCATTCCCTATTGAAATTACATTGGGATATGAATGAAGTTTCAATTCCTAGGGCTTCCAGATGTCAGCTGTCTATAGAAACTTGAATGAGGCTTCTATCGTGTTGTGGGACTGAATAAGAGGGGAATGAGTCAGCTTACTGGCAGAGAGCCAGGTCCTGGTCACGCGCATAGCACATGATATCTTCCTGCCTTCCGTTCCTCCTCAAGACATAAAGGAATTCTCTGGTTGGAACTTTATTGAAGATTTATGATAAAAACATCTTAATGATTGATTCTGTACCTAGTTTGAAATGTTTCTTCCACCTGTTATATAACTTTTTGAAGTTTTTGTCAGAAGAAATGGTCGACCAGCACCAGGGTTTGGATAGGTGTACCAAACACGCTAACAAAAGTAGCTAATTGAACGTTAATAACGGACATTATCGAACAAATCAAGCATTTATTGTGGACCTGGGATTCCTGGGAGTGCATTCTGATGAAGATCATCAAAGGTAAGGGAATATTTATCATGTAATTTCTGGTTTGTTGACTCCAAAAATGGCGGATAATTTTTTTATATTTCGGAGCGCCGTCTCAGAATATTGCATGTTTTTTTTTTACATCTGACACAGCGGTTGCATTAAGGAGAGGTATATCTATAATTCCATGTGTATAACTTGTATTATCATCTAGATTTATGATGAGTATTTCTGTTGAATCGATGTGGCTATGCAAAATCACTGGATGTTTTTGGAACTAGTGAACGTAACGCGTCAATGTAAACTCAGATTTTTTCATATAAATATGAACTTTATCAAACAAAACATACATGTATTGTGTAACATGAAGTCCTATGAGTGTCATCTAATGAAGATCATCAAAGGTTAGTGATTCATTTTATCTCTATTTGTGCTTTTTGTGACTCCTCTCTTTGGCTGGAGAAATGGCTGTGTTTTTCTGTGGCTTGGTGGTGACTTAACATAATCGTTTGTGGTGCTTTTGCTGAAAAGCATATTTGAAATCGGACACAGTGGGATTAACAACAAGATTACCTTTAAAACGGTGTATGTTTGAGGAATTTTAATTATGTGATTTCTGTTGTTTTGAATTTGGTGCCCTGCACTTTCACTGACTGTTGTCATATCATTCCGTTAACGGGATTGCAGCCCAAAGAGGCTAGCTATAGATGAAATTCAATTTATTTGAGCAATAATCACTTACACATATTGACTGCTAGGGTAAGAAGCCCTATGCTTCAATTTAAAAAGTAATGCAATACCAGTGTTTACTGAAGGAGAGTTCCTGTGAAAATGTGTGATGTACCTTAGTAGGCCTGTCCTTCCACCACCCAGTATGAGATCAAATGTCACCAAATGCCCATCATTTTTTCTCCTGGTGGCTGCAGCCCACTGGGTGTCATTGAGACGTCAGAATACTGTCTTTTTCCCCTCTGTGTTCCTTAGTAGTACTAATCACCATGCAAGGAATGTGCCACCAATTGTAATGACAAAATTGACTTTCACTATGTGGTGAGGCCAGCTTGAACACTACATTTTAGTTATTCACAGTAGTGGTGGTCTGACCAGCACTTCCTTACACTTCAGCTTAAGCCTAGTTTTTCACTTCAGCTTAAGCCTATTAGTTCCATTCTCTTCAAACTGATTAATTGCATGCTTTCCTACCATTGTATCCAAGCTAATTAATCATGTCATACTCGCCATCCCATCACTAACATTCTGTCCCAACTCTTTCACCTTTACAATTTGACCTTAATTGCACTTGTGTCCCCATTCAACCCTGCAATCCAACAATCCAATTCCCTCACTTTTCTGTTCCAGGTCTGCAGTCCTACAGTATCAAGTATTAGCCTATAACTGTGTTGGAATACACAGAACTCACCTCTCCAATTGGCTACCCTGCCAGCTGTAAGTCACATTGCTGGAATAACTAATTGTGCCTTGGAAAATGACAACACACGTCATTAACTCTCTAAATGGAGCAGAGGCAATTACTTCTGGATACAAACACACAGAGCTTGGCTACATGGGGCCCAATTCTCTGGGGTTAATTCATGTAACATTATCTAGTAATTAGGAACCTTGATTAAAGTTAGCAGGTGGAGAGGAAACAGCAGAATAAACATTGAGGTAATTGATTCTTGCTTTGGAACGTTGGTGGACATTTAGGAGTTAGTCGCCATCAGCAGCAAACAGAGAACACAAACAAGAGAGGGACTTTGCACGGAATAGCCTGCAAATTATCCCATTCTGTGTTCATTGTGTGTGCTGTCAACTCCGGCAGAAGTTGAAAACAAAAAGTAGTTAATCCTGTTCAAACCTACATCGTTCTGTCTTTTGCCTCAAGCCTTTAATCTTGGAAAGGCCAACATGATATTGATATGGCTAGCCCTTTTTCCTTCTGCTCTACACACATGCAGTATACCCTATTTCATAATAACACAACAAAGTGTCTTTGTGCTGAAAGGTATGGGTAAATAAGTACATTTTGCATTCAGTGAGTGGATAAACTGAACCAGAGCCTAAGCGAGAAGGTTTACTCCACCCAAAATCTGTCCTTTAAAGCTAAACCACATAGTGAGGAATTTTAGTAAGGCGGTCAATGAGTATTTTGTATTGCTAATTTGCTACATGAGGCTTATTTGAACGAATACAAGTTTCAAAATGGTTAGGCTGTTAAGAATGCACTGATATAAGTGGACACATACCGCATTTCGGCAACAAAAAAACAACGTTATTTCAGAGTTGTCCTTGTTGTTCACACGCATATCTGCCCTCTCATTGGTTAGAATTGTCCCACCTTATCTCGCCTCCCCCTTCCATCTTTGAGGACATCTATTTCCATTGTTAGAGTAGTCATTCAACTACCTTGTCAATATCATAGATCATCTTTGAATGAACTCTATATTGAACTGACCCACTCATGCCACTAGTGGGGGAGGCCAGTAATATCTCTATTGACTTCTTCAAAGTTACACAAAACACACCATTTTAGCTTTCCACTTTCAGGCATTGCTAACAACAGTTTTAAGCTTTGTCTCTGCATGCTCTTGTAAACGGCATTGATCAGTATCTTTTCTGTGAATATAGTCGTATTGCGCAATCCTTAAGAAAATAATCCTTATGGTGCGTCTTTAAGAAAACAGGTACAATTCTTGAGAAAAACACCATTTTGTGTCAGTCTCTTAAAGACTGAGGTCCAATTTTAAGATTGGGGGATTGATAATTCAAGACTGGTCTTGCAACGCAGTTCCTTGGCACTGTCATCAGGAATAGGGTGCTCCGGTACTGACAGATCCAGCACAGGCTCAGCTGATAACAATGCTTTAAGGTGTGTAGATTAGGGGTTTGAAGACAAGCTGAGCCTTGAGTGTGAACAAACTTGTCAACATAGTGTTTTACTTTTGCCCAGTAATTCCCACGCAATATTGGCTGTACTTACAAGCTGTTGAGTAGCCAATAAATGTTTGAGGTCTTGATCTATGGTGTGACTAAGAGCCATGGATATCTACCCTTCAGGCTGCTGAACATGTTGCAGATTTACAGTGCACACTCCTGGTGGCACCTCAAATTATTGTCCTGCTGAAAGGTGAATGTGTCTCCCAGTGTCTGTTGGAAAGCAGACTGAACCAGGTTTTCCTCTAGAATTATACCTATGCTTAGATCTATTCGGTTTCTTTTAATAAAAATAAATAAATCCCTAGTACTTGCCGATGACAAGTATACGCAAGCATACCCATAATAATGCTTTGTATTCAGGATAAAAAAGTACATTTCTTTGCCACATGTGCAGTTTTTCTTTAGTGCCTCATTGCAAACAGGATGTATGTTGAGGAATATGTTTTATTCGGTACAAGATTCTTTTCACTCTGTCATTTAGGTTAGTGTTGTTGATCTATCCTCAGCGTTCTTCTATCACAACCATTACACTCTATAACTGTTTTAAAGTCACCATTGGCCTCATGGTGAAATCCCTGAGCTGTTTCCTTCTTCTCCGGCAATTGAGTTAGGAAGGGCGCATGTATCTTTGTAGTGATTGAGTGTTTTGATACACCATCAAAAGTGTAATTAATAAATTCATCATGGTCAAAAGGATATTCAATGTCTGTTGTTTTTATTCTTTTACCCATCTACCAATAGGTGCCCTTCTTTGCGAGGAATTGTAAAACCTCCCTGGTCTTTGTGGTTGAATCTGTGTTTGAAATTCACTGCTCAACTGAGGGACATTAAAGATTATAATACGTGTGGGGTACAGAGGGTGGAGTGCTGTCATTCAAACATCATGTTGAACACTATTATTGCACACAGAGTAAGTCCATGCAACTTATTATGTCACCTGTGAAGCACATTTTTACTCCTGAATTTATTTATGCTTACCATAACCAAGGGGTTGAATACTTATTGATTAAATACATTTCAGCTTTTCATTTTAAATGAAAAATTGAATCATATTTATTTATAAATCCTTTTTACATAAGCAGATAAGCAACCCAGCCTAAAACCCCAAACAGCAAGCAGTGCAGATGTATAAGCACGATGGCTAGGAAAAACTCCCTATAAAGGCAGGAACCTAGGAAGAAACCTAGAGAGGAACCAGGCTCTGAGGTGTGGCCAGTCCTCTTCTGGATGTGTCGGGTGGAGATTGTAAGAGAACATGGCCATTAAGGTCAGATAATTGTTAAAGTGTTCAAAAGTTCACTAGTAGGGTTAAATAATAATCCCAGTGGCTGTAGAGAGTGCAAAAGGTCAGCACTTAGATGTTGAGACAGCAGGTGCGGTGGAGGGAGGGGGTCAAAAACAGCAGGTCCGGGACAAGGTAGCAAGTCCGGTGATTAGGTCAGGGTTCCATAGCCGGAGGCAGAACAGTTGAAACTGGAGCAGCAGCACGCCAAGGTAGCACATCTGGTGAACATGTTAGGGTTCCATAGCTCCAGGCAAAATAGCAGAAACTCGATCAGCAGCATGACCAGGTGGACTAGGGACCCGGACAGCCAGGATTCATCAGGCACGGTAGTCCCGAGCCATGTCCGAGGGGGACAATATGGCCCGTCCGACAATAACCCCAGACAGGGTCAACCAGACAGAACCAACCAGGCAGGATATGACCCAACCCACTTTGCCAAAGCACAGCCCCCACATTACTAGAGGGCTATCAACAGACCACCAACTTACTATTCAGAGACAGGGCTGAGTACAGCCTATGAAAATATCTATCACACGAGCACAAGGTGGCACAAAACCAGACAGGAAGATCACATCTGTGAGTCAACCCACTCAAGTCGACAATAGCAAAAAAAAGAAGCCTAGCACGATGCAACGCACCCCTCCCAGGGATGGCATTGAAGAACACTCGTAAGCCAGTGACTCAGCCCCCATAATATGGTCAAAGGCAGAGAATCGCAGTGGCGAGAGGGGAGCTGGCCAAACAGAGACAGCAAGTGCTATTCGTTACTCCAGTGCCATGTCGTTAACATTCGCACCCCTGCGCCAGACTACACTCATTCATAGGACATACTGAAGAGATGAGTCTTCAGTTAAGGCAAAGGTCGAGACCGAGTCTACTTCTCTCACGTGGATAGGCAGAGGATTCCATAAAAATGTAGCTCTTTAAGAGAAGGTATGTATTGCAGGACCAAATCGGATAAATAGGTAGGAACAAGTCCATGCAATTCTTTGTACGTTAGTAGTAAAACATTCAAATCAGCCCTTGCCTTCACAGAAAGCCAGTGTAGAGAAGCTAGCACTGAAGTAATATGATCAAACGTTTTGGTTCTAGTCAAGATTCTAGCAGTCATATGTATTCAGCACTAGCTGAAGTTATTTAGTGCTTTATATGGGTAGCTGGAGAGTAGAGCATTGCAGTAGCCCAATCTTGAAGTGAAAAAAGCATGGATTAGCTTTTCTGCATCATTTTTGGACAAAAAGTATCAGATGCAATGCTATGAAGATATAAATAAGCGGAATATTGTTGATATTGCATGTTCAGGGTCCAGAGTAATGCCGAGGTCATTCACAATTTTACTTGAGACGACTGTACAACCAAAAACGTTAATTGTCAGATCAAACAGCAGATCTCTTTGTTCTTGGGAAATAGAAATAGCATCTCTGTTTTGTTTGAGTTTGAATGTTAAGAGTTTGCCACTTCCTAATATCTGAAACACATGCTTCCAGGGTCGGCAATTTTGGGGCTTCACCATGTTTCATCAAAATGTACAGCTGTGTGTCGTCCGTATAGCAGTGAAAGTTGACATTGTGTTCACGAATGACTTCACCAAGAGGTAGAAAATATAGCGAAAAGAATAGTGGCCCTAAAACAGAACCTTGAAGAACACTGAAAGTTAAAATTGATTTGTCAGAGGACAAAACATCCACAGAGACAAACTGATATCTGTCCAGGCAAGAACTTGTCCATGTAAACCAATTAGGGTTTCCAATCTCTCCAAAAGAATATGTTGATCGATGGTGTCAAAAGTGGCACTAAGGTCTAGGAGCACAAGAACCTTGGTCTGATGTCATTTACCACCTTCATGAGTGCAGTCTCAGTACTATAATGGGTCTAAACCCAGACTGGAGCATTTCAAATACATTATTTGTCTTCAGGAAGGCAGTGAGTTGCTGCCTAACAGCTTTAAAAAAAATGTTTTAGAGGAATGGGAGATTCGATATAGGCCGATAGCTTTGACATTTTTCCGGGTCAAGGTTTGGCTTTTTTAGGAAAGGCTTTATTACTTAAATTTTATGTGAGTTTGGTACACATCCAGAGGATAAGGATCCATGTATTATGTTCAACATTGCAGGGCCATGCACAGGAAGTAGCTCTTTAAGTACTTTACTCAGAATAAGGTCTTGTAGGCAGCTGGAAGATTGAGAGGCCATGACTATTTTCGGGAACGTTTCGAGAGATACAAGATTTAAAAACTTGAGTATCTCTATTGATTTTAGGTCCTGGCAGTTCTGTGTAGACTCAGGACAACTCAGTTTTGGAGAAATACACAGATTCAGAGAGGAGTTCATAATTTGGTTTCAAATAATATTTTGGTTGAAGATATTTATGAATTGATCACTGCTGAAGTGAAGGCCCTCCTCTCTTGGGTTAGATTTGACAGTATCAAAAATTTACATTTTGGATTGTTTTTATTTTCCTCAATCAGTTTGGAAATGTATGCTGATCAAGCAGCAGTAAAGGCTCTTTGATATTGCCACGGAAGTGACAACCTGTCATGTCTTGTTATGTCTGTTCCTGTCCTTTCTCTTCACTCTGTCTCTCTCTGCTGGTCTTTTTAGGTTACCTTCTCTGTCTCTCATTCTTCAGCTGTTCTACATCTCCCCTAACTAGCTCATTCACTCTTTCACACCTGTTCTCTCTTCCCCCTCTGATTAGGTCTCTATTTCTCTCTCTGTTCCTGCTACTTTCAGTGTCTGATTCTTGTTTGTGTTTTTGATGCCAGAAGCAAGCTGTCGTCCCGTTTGCTTCCACCTTGTCCTATCCTGTCGGAGTCCGCCTGGCAGGTGCATCCTGCATTATACTAACGTTCTTTTTGTTCCATTGACTACGTTGGAAGAGGATTTATGCCATTCCTGTTTTTCATTAAAGAACTCTGTTTTCTGTTAAACCCGCTTTTGGGTCTTCACTCAAGTACATAACACAACCGTGACGCTAATCAAACACTGTGCTAACAAGCAACATAACATAGACAATCACCCACAACCCACAATGACAAAACAGGCGACCTAAATATGCTTCCCAATCAGAGACAATGACTAACACCTGCCTCTGATGGAGAACCATATCAGGCCAAACACAGAAACAGACAAACTAGACATACAACATAGAATGCCCACTCAGATCAAATCCTGACTAAACAAAACATATAAACATATAAAGCAAACTGTGGTCAGGGCGTGACAACGATACTGTCTTTCAAAGTATGGTGGACAGCCATTTTTGTTCCAATTTTCTGAAAGCTTGCTTCAGGGCTCTGGTCTTTTCTGTATACCAGGGAGCTAATTTCTTGTGACGATTCTTTTTTAGTTTTTAGAGGTGTGACTGCATATAAGGTATTACGCAAGGTTACATTTAGATCCTTCGATAGGTGGTTAACTGATTTTCTACTCCGACGTCCTTGGGTAGGTGCAGGGAGTCTGGAAGGGTATCTAGGAATCTTTGGGTTGACCAAGGCTTTTGGTAATACTTATTTGGGGTCTGAGCTGTTTGTGTTGCTATTGCAAATTTAATAAAATGGTGGTCCAATAGTCCAGGATTTTGAGGAAAGACATTTAGATTCACAATATTTATTCCATGGGACAGAAATAGATCCAGGGTATGACTGTGATGATCAGTGATTAGTTTATTAACTATGACTTCCTTGGAAGTGAGGGATCTAACATTAATAAGTAGTCCTATTTTGAGTTGTGAGGTATTATCACAGTCTCTTTAAAAAATGACAGGGATGGAGGAGGTCTTTATTCCAGTGAGATTGCTAAGGCGAACTCCACCATGTTTAGATTTTTCAACCTAGATTGAGGCACAGACATGGTCTCAATAGGGAAAACAAAGCTGACTACACTGACTGTGCTATCGGCAGACTCCACTAAGCTGGTGCCTGGCCTGCACCCTATCTCATTGTGGAGCCAGAGGAGTTAGAGCCCTGACTATGCTGATAGATAAAATGAGAGCACCCCTCCAGCTAAAATGGAGTCCGTCACTACTCAGCAGGCCAAGTGGGGTCCTGTTTGTGGGTGAGTCCCAGAAAAAGGGATAATTATCAACAAATGTTATATTTTCAAGAGGGGCAGAAAACAGTTTTTAACCAGCGATTGAGTTGTGAGACTCCCCTAAATGCCAGAGACAATTATTCGATGCCGACACATCTTTCTAGCTAATTTACACACTGAAGCTGTGTTGCACTTGGTGACCTCTGTTTCATCCTAACATCATTGGTGCCTACATTGCTTTGGCATGTTTCCCGTGACAATAAAGCCTTTAAATAGAAATTGAATTGATAACAATATCCTTATACTTTCTACAGTCGACAGTTTTATGCTTAGCCAGCACCATCTTCAGATTAGCCTTTATTTCGGTAGCCCTGCCCCCTGGTAAACAGTGTATGATCGCTGGATGATTCTTTTTAAGTCTAATATTGCGGGTTATAGAGTCATCAATGAATAGGGTTTTCAATTTGTCAGAGCTAATGATGGGAGGCTTCGGCTGCTCAGACCCCGTAACGGGTAGAGACCTGAGAAGGCTCGGTCTCTGACTCCGACTCGATGCTTAATGGGGAGAACGGCTGAAAGTTGCTGATGGCTGAATGAGCGACACCGGTTGAGTATGCCAACAGCATTTCTTTTCAGATGCCTTGAGAAAATTGTCCGGTGGTGGGGACTGTGATGGGTGGGGGGGTTATACTGCTATCTGTACTTACTGGTGACACAGTCGCTGTTTCATCCTTTCCTATACTTCCTACACGTCTGAAGCTGGGCTTGCAACCTGGCTATACTTCACCATAATGCGCTAGTTCTGCATATTAGGAGTACAGCAGCAGCAATTAGATGGCATAGCGTTAATGTCACTACATATATTGCATGTGTACACAACTAAGACGTTGGTAAATTTGTTAAATGCAAAGTAGCAGCACGGAGACAACATCGAAGAGTGATGTGTGTAATGGCCAAAACATAATTACACTTTGACATTATGGGGTATTGTATGTAGACCAGTGACACAAAATCTCAGTTTAATACATTTTAAATTCAGGCTGTAACACAAATAAAATGTGGAAGATGTCAAGGGTGTTGGAATACTTTTGGAATGTGAACCTCATCTATGCCTGTATTGACCAAAAAAGTTTAAATATTTTAGTATTCTTCCACATTCACTATTACATTCGATTATTGTCAGAATGAGAATTGACTATAGATTAAATATTGTTCATAAGGAAAATATATTATGGTATCATAGGTCCCTTAAAATCAGCATTACAGATTTATAGTCCAGGATGTATGCATAGGCCAATTGAGTAAAGAGATACAAATCAAGATGTTTCAGTCAATCACTATAGAATAGACAGCGTTTCCAGCTGCCAGATACACAGACATCACAAGGATCTACTTATGTTTATAGATCGCTAAGGGAGTCGTCCACCTACTCATCAAAGGATCTCATTAAGTATTAATGGCTCGCCAATAGTTTGTTGAGGGATGTATCGATCTGTATATATGAGATCCTTAATCTAGATTGTTACCATTCTGTCTCAGGGGAGGAAGCAGTTTATCCCTCTGGTAATTTATTTTCTGTTCTATCTGACGAAGGCTTCGACCCCTGAGGAAGAGCTAGCTTCTCCAGTTTATCCTGTCTCTCTTTTCTCTTCCCATGTACTGATTAAAGGTTTAACTGCATGTGCTCTAATCTTTCCATCTAGGTCATTGCTCCTGAATATACTGTAGTTTTACCAGGATGGCTCTTCTCTAGTGCCCTTCATATGACATTGAAGATGTTTATTTTTCTTAACCTTAGCCCCCGAAAAATACCCTGATTAACACTAACAAGTAAAGGTCTAATACCGTGAATGACAGAAATGTCTTTGAAGTGCAGCAATTTTAGTCAACACAGGGGCATTCCATCCATATACCACTTGAAGTGGAGTGTCAGGAAAATAACCTCTCACTCAATGTCAGCAAAACAAAAGAGATGATTGTGGACTTCAGGAAAAAGCAAAGGGAGCACCCTCCTATCCACGTCGACAGGACAGGGGTGGAGAAGGTGGAAAGTTTTAAGTTCCTCGGTGTACATATCACAGACAAACTGAAATGGTCCACGCACACAGACAGTGTGGCGAAGAAGGCGCACCAGCGCCTCTTCAACCTCAGGAGGCTGAAAAAATTGGGCTTGTCACCGAAAACCCTCACAAACTTTTACAGGTGCACAATTGAGTGCACCCTATCGGGCTCTATGTCAAAGCCATCAGATTGTTAAACAGCCACCACTAGCACAGAGAGGTGGCTGCCTACCTACAGACTTGATATCATTGGCCACTTTAATAAATGGAACACTAGTCACTTTAATAATGCCACTTTAAGAATGTTTACATATCTCGCATTACTCATCTCATATGCATAGACAGTATACTGTATACTACACTATCTATTGCATCTTAGCCGCTCTGTCACTGCTCATCCATATAATTTATACTTATATATTCTCATCCCATTCCTTTACTAGATTGTGTGTATTAGGTTTTGTTGTGGAATCTGTTAGATATTAGGTTTTGTTGTGGAATTGTTAGATACTGCGGCACTGTTGGATCTAGAGGTATAAGCATTTTGCTACACTCGCAATAACATCTGCTAACCATGTGTATGTGACCATCATACCACAGCATGCCCTTCTTGTTAATTGTTTAAATACTAGCTAATTTAGAGACATGAGGCCTTAAGACATATATAACTACAAAGTACTGTACATTTTCCTCTGATATCATGTTGTATATCCTCCTGTATATTCAAACATATTACATTTTGCCATAATTGAAGAGAATGAAATAGTATTAAATTGAGGATGTGAAAGACACATTTGCCTGACTCACTATGTCCCCTTCAGACATACTGACATGTATAAACTTTGACCATAACCTGTGCCTTTCTTTAAATGTTTAAGTTTCTATTCTAGAAATATAAATAATGCATGTTTTTAGCTAGCAGCTATTAGCCAGATCTGACTTTACCTGTACTTAAGACATCAGTGTTTAAATACTATAAACATTGTAGATACTATAAATTCAGGTTGCATTTGAGAGGAGTTTGTGAGAAGACAGTGAGGGTCTTCTACACACAGTGCTCGATTTGAGGGTGTACTAGAAAAAAGGACAGACATTTTATCCCTTGTGCTTCTACCAAGGAAATCTCCGAAATAGTCTTTGGAGAAATGACAGCCGGGCCTGATCGATAGGAGGGATAGAGAAAAGTGGCAATCATTGCAGAAGAATCAACATACACCCGCCCATTTCTTTACTGACAGCAATACTAGCCAATTGAGTTATTCACTCAGCAGGGACAACAGTAGTGGCAGCACTTGTGCACTGTTTGAGTGAATTAAATAAATTTGATCTGGCAGCTAAACTACTTGTACAGAAAAAGATAGATATTCTGATATTTTAACAAATATTTTGATTTGTCTGCTTTTTGAGATTGTTGTTTGTTTGGTTGGTGAGTGACTGAGTGTGTTTTTTGAAGGCAACCCATAGATACTAAGTTAAAATGTGTTAGATTACTATTAACAACGCGAGTAAATTGTGATAGCCAAGGCTAGCTAGCGAGCTAGCTAGTATAGCTGACAATAGGAAAGCTGGCATTTCACTGATCTGCGTAGCTATTTCAAAACCGGAGGATGCACAAAAAGGAGGAATACTGCAGGTTGTCAAGTGACACTCAGTTGAAATTTAATTCTAATGTGACAAAGTTGTATTTTTGTGTCAGGTCACATATTATATTTTCAAGTTGTAATAATAGGTCATTTTGTAAGCTATGTTGATAAATTAGTGAATTGCACTGATTGTCATACTACAGTACACCATATTGTTCTCCCAGGAGTTCTCAGAATTGACCAATTACAGCTCTTTTCTCAACAACCACAAAAAAACAGGGGGTTGGGGGGTATTACGGCAGAGAAGGCAGGATTTGCGCTGTGACTTGGGAGATATGTGACACCTGAGGTATGATGATAGCTTTTTCTTTGTTTATGAAATAAATCACACATGGAGATTAGTTGTGTCCTGTAATTTCTCATGAATGCAAAGGCAGACGCTCCATGGACTCTATTTCAACAAACCTAATGCTATTGTAAATCTTAGTGCTGGCAGTAACACTATAGGTCTAGGGGTGTCTGTTTTTTTGTACTATTTTCACAGTGGGAATTATGAGTGCAATAGCTGGTGGTGGTGCAAAAGGGTTGAGTTTTGATTCATAAATATTTTAAAGGTGTTAAGATGTCCTACTCCTTTGCCACTGGTAGATACCTCATATACCTCAGTCTAAAGGTAAATGTTGGAGCACCTAGGTTGAATGACTTACCTCAAAAGGTCAGTATCTTTCATGGACTCTGAAAATACTGATAAATAGACAGAGAGCTAATTAAATGTTTGTATTGGCACAATACCAGCCACGAGCTGTCGGGCAGACGGTCTCGGAGCATGAGGTCTGATGCCAAAAGGCTCAGAGACTGTTTCTATCTACTGTTTCTATCTACAAACAAACGTCTTCCAAGATGGCGTAGCAGTAAGACGTGTCGTGTCCCTTGTCCCGTGTATATTTCGTCTTGTTTCGTTTTTACATATTTTTTATTCGCATATCTTTTAATACATTTCGCTAAACCTCAGCTTCCAAAGCTTTCAAATACTCTCCTTCAATCCGCCTCACCCAATGTAGCTATTTTTTCTTTTTTCCTAAAGTATTTAGTATTTATATTTACCTCGGAACCGGAACCCCTCAACTGAAGCTAGCCAGCTAACTACCAGCTATGCTAGCGGTCTTCAGCTAACCGGTCATCAGCTAACCTTTAGCACGAAAAGCTCACGCGACTCTAACCAGAGCATAACGGACCTATTTATTATTTATTTTTTATTATTATTTTTTTTTACCCCCGGATTCCCGCCGCAAACGGAACATCTGGATCTTCACAACTAGTTATTTAGCTAAACCGCAACCCCGGACGATTACTGCTGGCTAGCGCTTCCACCCACTTAGCCTGAAGCTAGCCCCGCCAGAGCACCAGTGCTACCTCCGTAGGATACTCCTGGGCTACAATACCTACCACCGTAGCATACCCCTGGGCTACAATTACCCGGACCCACGACCGGTCTATCGATGTCACCGCATGAAGAGGAATAAACAGACTCACCCCATCGCGACGTCCCCCAAAGGCTAACTCTCTAGCCCTTGCTATCCCCTGGCTTGCTATTTCGGCCTGCTAACTGCTACCTTGTTTAGCCCCGGCCTACTAACTGTTAGCTTGTTAGCAGAGGCCTGCTAACCCGTCTGAATCACCTCGTCCCAAACACTCACTGGACCCATATTTACTCTTTATCTCTTTCCGATTTTTAATTTGTTTATACCTTCCGGTAACCTGCCTCACCCAATGTGATACGGAATCGCTATTATTGTTAATTTTTAGAACACACTCAAGAACCTCCAGAAGCTAACTAGCTAACTAGCTACAAGCTATTTAGTCATTGTTAGTTTTTTTTAAACCTGGATAACACTCACTAATCCAGCTTCCCTGCCCCCTGGACACTGATCACCTGGTTACATAGCTGATGCACGCTGGACTGTCCATTAATCACGGTACCTCATTCTGCTTGTTTATGTTTTATCTGTCGGCCCCGTTGCCTAGTCAATGCCATTTTACCTGCTGTTGATGTGCTAGCTGATTAGCTGTTGTTGTCTCACCTACTAGCCTAGCTAGCTTTCCCAATTCAACACCTGTGATTGTCTCACCTACTCACCTAGCTAGCTTTCCCAATTCAACACCTGTGATTACTGTATGCCTCGCTGTATGTCTCTCTCAAATGTCAATATGCCTTGTATACTGTTGTTCAGGTTAGTTATCATTGTTTTAGTTCACAATGGAGCGCCTAGTTCCATTCTTCATACCCCTGATACCTCCTTTGTCCCACCTCCCACACATGCGGTGACCTCACCCATTACAACTAGCATGTCCAGAGATACAACCTCTCTCATCATCACCCAGTGCCTGGGCTTACCTCCGCTGTACCCGCACCCCACCATACCCCTGTCTGCGCATTATGCCCTGAATATATTCTACCATGCCCAGAAACCTGCTCCTCTTATTCTCTGTCCCCAATGCTCTAGGCGACCAGTTTTGTTAGCCTTTAGCCGCACCCTCATACTACTCCTTCTCTGTTCCGCGGGTGATGTGGAGGTAAACCCAGGCCCTGCATGTCCCCAGGCACCTGCATTTGTTGACTTCTGTGATCGAAAAAGCCTTGGTTTCATGCATGTCAACATCAGAAGCCTCCTCCCTAAGTTTGTTTTACTCACCGCTTTAGCACACTCTGCTAACCCTGATGTCCTTGCCGTGTCTGAGTCCTGGTTCAGGAAGGCCACCAAAAATTCTGAGATTTCCATACCCAACTATAACATCTTCCATCAAGATAGAACTGCCAAAGGGGGAGGAGTTGCAGTCTACTGCAGAGATAGCCTGCAAAGTAATGTCATACTTTCCAGGTCTATACCCAAACAGTTCGAACTACTAATTCTGAAAATTACTCTCTCCAGAAATAAGTCGCTCACTGTTGCCGCCTGCTACCGACCCCCCTCAGCTCCCGGCTGTGCCCTGGACACCATTTGTGAATTGATTGCCCCCCATCTAGCTTCAGAGTTTGTTCTGTTAGGTGACCTAAACTGGGATATGCTTAACACCCCGGCAGTCCTACAATCTAAGCTAGATGCCCTCAATCTCACACAAATCATCAAGGAACCCACCAGGTACAACCCTAACTCTGTAAGCAAGGGCACCCTCATAGACGTCATCCTGACCAACTGGCCCTCCAAATACACCTCCGCTGTCTTCAATCAGGATCTCAGCGACCACTGCCTCATTGCCTGTATCCGCTACGGAGCCGCAGTCAAACGACCACCCCTCATCACTGTCAAACACTCCCTAAAACACTTCTGTGAGCAGGCCTTTCTAATCGACCTGGCCCGGGTACCCTGGAAGGACATTGACCTCATCCCGTCAGTTGAGGATGCCTGGTCATTCTTTAAGAGCAACTTCCTCACCATTTTAGATAAGCATGTTCCGTTCAAAAAATGCAGAACTAAGAACAGATATAGCCCTTGGTTCACTCCAGACCTGACTGCCCTCGACCAGCACAAAAACATCCTGTGGCGGACTGCAATAGCATCGAACAGTCCCCGCGATATGCAACTGTTCAGTGAAGTCCGGAACCAATACACGCAGTCAGTCAGGAAAGCTAAGGCCAGCTTCTTCAGGCAGAAGTTTGCATCCTGTAGCTCCAACTCCAAAAAGTTCTGGGACACTGTGAAGTCCATGGAGAACAAGAGCACCTCCTCCCAGCTGCCCACTGCACTGAGGCTAGGGAACACGGTCACCACCGACAAATCCATGATTATTGAAAACTTCAACAAGCATTTCTCAACGGCTGGCCATGCCTTCCGCCTGGCTACTCCAACCTCGACCAACAGCTCCGACCCCCCCGCAGCTCCTCGCCCAAGCCTCTCCAGGTTCTCCTTTACCCAAATCCAGATAGCAGATGTTCTGAAAGAGCTGCAAAACCTGGACCCGTATAAATCAGCTGGCCTTGACAATCTGGACCCTCTATTTCTGAAACTATCCGCCGCCATTGTCGCAACCCTTATTACCAGCCTGTTCAACCTCTCTTTCATATCGTCTGAGATCCCCAAGGACTGGAAAGCTGCCGCAGTCATCCCCCTCTTCAAAGGGGGAGACACCCTGGACCCAAACTGTTACAGACCTATATCCATTCTGCCTTGCCTATCTAAGGTCTTCGAAAGCCAAGTCAACAAACAGGTCACTGACCATCTCGAATCCCACCGTACCTTCTCCGCTGTGCAATCTGGTTTCCGAGCCGGTCACGGGTGCACCTCAGCCACACTCAAGGTATTAAATGACATCATAACCGCCATCGATAAAAGACAGTACTGTGCAGCCGTCTTCATCGACCTTGCCAAGGCTTTCGACTCTGTCAATCACCATATTCTTTTCGGCAGACTCAGTAGCCTCGGTTTTTCGGATGATTGCCTTGCCTGGTTCACCAATTACTTTGCAGACAGAGTTCAGTGTGTCAAATCGGAGGGCATGCTGTCCGGTCCTCTGGCAGTCTCTATGGGGGTGCCACAGGGTTCAATTCTCGGGCCGACTCTTTTCTCTGTATATATCAATGATGTTGCTCTTGCTGCGGGCGATTCCCTGATCCACCTCTACGCAGACGACACCATTCTATATACTTTCGGCCCGTCATTGGACACTGTGCTATCTAACCTCCAAACGAGCTTCAATGCCATACAACACTCCTTCCGTGGCCTCCAACTGCTCTTAAACGCTAGTAAAACCAAATGCATGCTTTTCAACCGATCGCTGCCTGCACCCGCTTGCCCGACTAGCATCACCACACTGGACGGTTCCGACCTTGAATATGTGGACACCTATAAGTACCTAGGTGTCTGGCTAGACTGCAAACTCTCCTTCCAGACCCATATCAAACATCTCCAATCGAAAATAAAATCAAGAGTCGGCTTTCTATTCCGTAACAAAGCCTCCTTCACTCACGCTGCCAAGCTTACCCTAGTAAAATTGACTATCCTACCGATCCTCGACTTCGGCGATGTCATCTACAAAATTGCTTCCAACACTCTTCTCAGCAAACTGGATGCAGTTTATCACAGTGCCATCCGTTTTGTCACTAAAGCAACTTATACTACCCACCACTGCGACTTGTATGCTCTAGTCGGCTGGCCCTCGCTACATATTCGTCGCAAGACCCACTGGCTCCAGGTCGTCTACAAGGCCATGCTAGGTAAAGCTCCGCCTTATCTCAGTTCACTGGTCACGATGGCAACACCCATCCGTAGCACGCGCTCCAGCAGGTGTATCTCACTGATCATCCCTAAAGCCAACACCTCATTCGGCCGCCTTTCGTTCCAGTACTCTGCTGCCTGTGACTGGAACGAATTGCAAAAATTGCTGAAGTTGGAGACCTTTATCTCCCTCACGAACTTCAAACATCAGCTATCTGAGCAGCTAACCGATCGCTGCAGCTGTACATAATCTATTGGTAAATAGCCCACCCATTTTCACCTACCTCATCCCCACAGTTTTTATTTATTTACTTTTCTGCTCTTTTGCACACCAATATATCTACCTGTACATGATCATTTATCAATCCAGTGTTAATCTGCAATATTGTAATTATTCGCCTACCTCCTCATGCCTTTTGCACACATTGTATATAGACTCCCCTTTTTTTTCTACTGTGTTATTGTAACGGCGTTCTTTTGTTGTTGAAGGAGAGTCGGACCGAAATGCAGCGTGTAAGTTACTCATGTTTATTATAAAGACAAAACAAACGAACTATACACGAATAACTTGAATAAATACAAGAAAACAACAAACTGAACGAAACCTAATACAGCCTGAACTGGTGCAACCTACACAGAGACAGGGACAATCACCCACGAAATGCAAAGCGAAATACAGGCTACCTAAATACGGTTCCCAATCAGCGACAACGAGAAGCACCTGACTCTGATTGAGAACCGCCTCAGGCAGCCAACCTATATAACACACACACACCCCTAATCAACTACAATCCCAAACACTACAAACCCCAATATGAAAAAACAATACATAACCCCATGTCACACCCTGGTCTAACTAACTAATAAACTAAAACACACAATACTAAGACCAAGGCGTGACAGAACCCCCCCCCCCCTAAGGTGCGGACTCCCGAACGCACCTCAAAACCATAGGGAGGGTCCGGGTTGGCGTCTGTCCATGGTGGCGGTTCCGGCTCCGGACGTGGACCCCACTTCATAAATGTCAATGTTCCTCCCCTTCGCGTCCATGGATAATCCACCCTAACCGCCGACCATGGCCGACTAGTCCTCACCCAGAACCCTACAAAATAGAAAAGCAGCTCGTGACTGAGGGGCAGCTCGGGACTGAGGCAGCTCGGGACTGAGGGACAGCTCGGGACTGAGGGGCAGCTCGGGACTGAGGGGCAGCTCGGAACAGAGGGGCAGCTCGGGACAGAGGGGCAGCTCAGCACTGAGAAAAAGCCCAGTACTGAGAAAAAGCCCTGTACTGAGAAAAAGCCCAGCCAGGAAGTAGAATCCGGCAGATCCAGGCTGACTGGCGGATCCTGGCCGACTGGCGGATCCTGGCCGACTGGCGGATCCTGGCCGACTGGCGGATCCTGGCCGACTGGCGGATCCTGGCTGACTAGCAGATCTGGCAGATCCTGGCTGACTGGCGGATCCTGGCCGGCTGGCTGATCCCGGCTGACTAGCAGATCTGGAAGAGTCTGGTTGACTGGCAGATCTGGAAGAGTCTGGTTGACTGGCAGATCTGGAAGAGTCTGGTTGACTGGCAGATCTGGAAGAGTCTGGTTGACTGGCAGATCTGGAGGAGTCTGGTTGACTGGCAGATCTGGAAGAGTCTGGTTGATTGGCAGATCTGGAAGAGTCTGGTTGACTGGCAGATCTGGAAGAGTCTGGCTGACTGGAATGGTCTGGCTGACTGGCAGATCTGGAAGGGTCTGGCTGACTGGCAGATCTGGAAGAGTCTGGCTGACTGGCAGATCTGGCTGCTTCATGCTGACTGACGGCTCAGGCTGCTCCATGCAGATTGACAGCTCTGGCGGCTTCCTGCAGATTGGCAGCTCCATGCAGACTGGCAACTCCATGCAGACTAGCAGATCTGGAAGAGTCTGGTTGACTGGCAGATCTGGAAGAGTCTGGTTGACTGGCAGATCTGGAAGAGTCTGGTTGACTGGCCGATCTGGAAGAGTCTGGCTGACTGGAATGGTCTGGCTGACTGGCAGATCTGGAAGAGTCTGGCTGACTGGCAGATCTGGCTGCTTCATGCTGACTGATGGCTCAGGCTGCTCCATGCAGATTGACAGCTCTGGCAGCTTCCTGCAGATTGGCAGCTCCATGCAGACTGGCAACTCCATGCAGACTAGCAGATCTGGAAGAGTCTGGTTGACTGGCAGATCTGGAAGAGTCTGGTTGACTGGCAGATCTGGAAGAGTCTGGTTGACTGGCAGATCTGGAAGAGTCTGGTTGACTGGCAGATCTGGAAGAGTCTGGCTGACTGGAATGGTCTGGCTGACTGGCAGATCTGGAAGAGTCTGGCTGACTGGCAGATCTGGCTGCTTCATGCTGACTGACGGCTCAGGCTGCTCCATGCAGATTGACAGCACTGGCGGCTTCTTGCAGATTGGCAGCTCCATGCAGACTGGCAACTCCATGCAGACTAGCAGCTCAGGCTGCTGTATACAGACAGGAGGCTCCGGCAGCGCTATAGAGGAGGAAGGCTCTAGAACCGCTGAACAGACGGGAGACTCCGACAGCGCAGGAGAGAGAGAAAGCGCTGGCTGCGCTGAACAGGCGAGGCGCACTGTAGGCCTGATGCGTGGTGCTGGCACTGGTGGTATTTGGCCGAGGACACGCACAGGAAGCCTAGTGCGGGAGCTGCTACTGGAGGGCTGGGGTGTGGAGGTGGTTCTGGATAGACCGGACCGTGCAGGCGCACTGGAGCTCTTGAGCACCGAGCCTGCCCAACCTTACCTGGTTGAATACTCTCGGTTGCCCTGCCAGTGCTGTGAGGAGAAATAGCCTGCACTGGGCTATGTAGGCTAACCGGAGAAACAGAGCGCAAGGCTGGTGCCATGAAAACCGGCCCAAGGAGACGCACTGGAGAACGGATGCGTAGAGCCGGCTTCATAGCATTTGGCTCGACGCTCAATCTAGCCCGGCCGCACTGGGGACAACGTGCGCACCTCTGCATAACACGGTGCCTGTCCGGTCTCTCTAGCCCTCCGGTATGCACAGGGAGATTGCGCAGGTCTCCTACCTGATGCAGCCATACTCCCTGATAGCCCCCCCCAAAAAAATGTTTGGGGCTGCTTTTCGGGCTTCCTTGCCAACTGTGTTCCCTCGTAACGTCGGCTCCTATCTCCGGCTGCCTCTGCTCTCCTTAGTGCCTCCACCTGTTGCCATGGGAGGCGATTTCTTCCAGCCAATATCTCCTCCCAAGTATAGCAACCTTTACCATTCAGCACGTCTTCCCATGTCCATTCTTCGAATAATTCCTCCTCCCTTTGCTGCTCCAGCTGTCGCTGCCTGTTAACACGCTGCTCCTGATTACGCTGTTCCTGCCTGTTGACACGCTGCTCGGTCCGAGAGTGGTGGGTGATTCTGTAACGGCGTTCATTTGTTGTTGAAGGAGAGTCAGACCGAAATGCAGCGTGTAAGTTACTCATGTTTATTATAAAGACAAAACAAACGAACTATACACGAATAACTTGAATAAATACAAGAAAACAACAAACAGAACGAAACCTAATACAGCCTGAACTGGTGCAACCTACACAGAGACGGGGACAATCACCCACGAAATGCAAAGCGAAACCAGGCTACCTAAATAGGGTTCACAATCAGCGACAACGAGAATCACCTGACTCTGATTGAGAACCGCCTCAGGCAGCTAACCTATATAACACACACACACCCCTAATCAACTACAATCCCAAACACTACAAACCCCAATACGAAAAAACAATACATAACCCCATGTCACACCCTGGTCTAACTAACTAATAAACTAAAACACACAATACTAAGACCAAGGCGTGACAGTTATTGACTTGTTAATTGTTTACTCCACGTGTAACTCTGTGTTGTCTGTTCACACTGCTATGCTTTATCTTGGCCAGGTCGCAGTTGTAAATGAGAACTTGTTCTCAACTAGCCTACCTGGTTAAATAAAGGTGAAAAAAAAAAAAAAAAAAAAAAAAAAAAAAAAAAACATTGGCACATACATTGCTACCATGGAATTGATAAGTCATGACTGATTTTGTTGGAACAGTCTCATGGTCAAATTAAGGTAAATAAAGGATAAATACAATGTTAAAAATGCCATCCAAAGGTCATAGTTGTGTGTCTCAAAGCAAATGTTATCACACTGGAATATGTTGTAATGTGTAGTAATATTTACAGTAACATACAAAGCCATCTAAATGCATAACATTTATAATGAAATGTCCTCTATTGTACTCTTTAACTTTCTATTTACAAATCCAATTATAGAATCCATGGTAAATAGTTTTCTTCCATAAATATTAAGCATCATCTGGAATCATGTACATTTTGTTTGTTGGCTGGCAGCTTGAGTTTCTGTGAGAATCTAATAAATGAGAATTTCAATGGGGAATGATGCATAGATAGATCAATAAAATAAGAAGCAAATCTGGCTCTTTTTGAATGACTATAAACTTGTAATAACATTAGCTAAGCCAACTAAACTGATGGACAAGGAAATAAACGTTGAGCAGAGTTCAACACCAGTACGTATGCATATAGGATTTGTAGCTGCAATGTTTAGAACCCATTTTCAAACAAACACTCACATCATTACTTATGCAGCATTAACTTACGAAAAGCTAACTCATATTGTGTTGTCTATTTGGCCTCTATGATGTTTTTACAGATAACTATTTGGACAGAGTTGCCCATAGCTTGCCTTAGAACAAGGAGACTCCATTTACAAACTAAAATAGAATTTCTGTTCACATTTGGCATATACCCAAGACAGTCAGCCAGGTCACAAGAACACTGGGCCAGAGTCCTGGGAAAACAAATGAAGGGGGCATTTCAACAGGGAGCAAGGAAAATGTATTTGAACTTTGTATTATTTTGATTTAATACACTCCTAACATCCCCACGACTTGAGAGTTGGGTGATGGCCTTATAATTATGTAATTAGTATATGTATTATCTGGTGGATTGTACTCCACACTGCAAGTTGATAATAATGTCTCAGGGCACATGCATAGAATCCACAATGCATTTATAAAACAAATAATGTAGATCAGTATATTACTGCTATTCCAATTAAGCCTTGCTTTGTCACTGAAAGCAAGTTAAATTGCTCTTATGCATAACTTACTTCCTCAAGTACAATAATTGAATTATACATGCCATTCGAATATAGGAAAAAATACACAGGTTGTCATTTCATGGAGAGAATTAAACAAAGATCACAGGAAATGCCTTGTATTTCTTCAATTGGTATGTTACCCTTGGGAATGCATGGGTACATCCACACCCATTGTGTATCACACAATGAATAGAACAATGTGCAGTTTTCATTTTCAGCACAATTCCAATTCCTATGTCACTGATACTCCTGTTGAAAAGTCTCAGTGTGAACTGAACAAACTTAATTATAACAAAGGGGTATTACATTTACATTTAAGTCATTTAGCAGACGCTCTTATCCAGAGCGACTTACAAGTTGGTGAATTCACCTTCTGACATCCAGTGGAACAGTCACTTTACAATAGTGCATCTAAATCATTTAAGGGGGGGGTGAGAAGGATTACTTATCCTATCCTAGGTATTCCTTGAAGAGGTGGGGTTTCAGGTGTCTCCGGAAGGTGGTGATTGATACCACGCTGCATTTTATGAACCACAAATGAAAAAAAAGCAACCAATTTTATCTGTATGATGAAAGTTAAGTAAAGAAATGTGTTTTTTTTCACCCACCCCTTATTCAATCTGGGTCCAAGCATTAAAAAATATATCATTAGCAGAACAAAGTGATATGACACAGAGGACAGACAGAAGGTACCCCAAATACACTGGCCAGATGCTACTTTAATCTTTTATAATCTTTTATATTTTATGTATTTTTTGTTCAATAATTTAGCAAAGTCGCTTCATTAATACATATGAACGTTGTGTTCCAATGCAGCTAATGATGGGGATGCCAGCCAATTGATCTCAGCTCAGTGTCGACAGAGTACATTGTTCTCTTTTATGTTGGGATCCTAACATTTTTTGGGGGACAAATATTAATCATTTGAGTTGATAAAGTCATGTGTTTTACAAGGATTGTTAGCTGCATTGTGTTTTATATTATGCATCAATATGTTTCAATTCAAGTGCTTTTCTAGTCTGAATTAAATCATTCTCAGAAGAATATAACAACGAAATTCTTGTTATCTATGGTTATCAAGAACTTTGAATACCACCCCACATAGCCTGGTTTCTTCCTAGGTTTTGGCCTTTCTAGGGAGTTTTTCCTAACCACCGTGCTTCTACACCTGCATTGCTTGCTGTTTGGGGTTTCAGGCTGGGTTTCTGTACAGCACTTTGAGATATCAGCTGATGTACGAAGGGCTATATAAATAAAATAAAAAATAAAATAGAAACTTTTCTCTGTGATAATGCCCCTTGTGAATTTTTTTTTTTTTCAGTGTGCAAGTAGCGGAACTGGGGTGCAAAGGAGCAAAAATAATAATAAATAAATAACAATATGGTGATGAGATAGTTGGATGGGCTATTTACAGATTTGCTATGTACAGGTGCATGATCTGTTAGCTGCACTGACAGCTGGTGCTTAAATCTAGTGAGGGAGATATGAGTCTCCAGCTTCAGTGATTTTTGCAGTTAGTTCCAGTCATTGGCAGCAGAGAACTGGAAGGAAAGGCGGCTGAAGGAGGAATTGGCTTTGGGGGTGACCAGTGAAATATACCTGCTGGAGCGCGTGCTGCGGGTGGGTGCTGCTATGGTGACCAGTGAGCTGAGATAAGGTGGGGCTTTACCTAGCAACGACTTATAGATGACCTGGAGCCAGTGGGTTTGGCGACAGATATGAAGCGAGGGCCAGCCAAGGAGAGCATACAGGTCGCAGTGGTGGGTAGTATATGGGGCTTTGGTGACAAAACGGATGGCACTGTGATAGACTGCATCCAATTTGCTGAGTAGAGTGTTGGAGGCTATTTTGTAAATGACATCGCCGAAGTCGAGGATCGGTAGGACAGTCATTTTTACGAGGGTATGTTTGGAAGCATGAGTGAAGGATGCTTTGTTGCGAAATAGGAAGCCGATTCTAGATTTAATTTAGGATTGGAGATGTTTAATGTGAGTCTGGAACGAGAGTTTACAGTCTAACCAGACACCTAGGTATTTGATGTTGTCCACATATTCTAAGTCAGAACCGTCCAGAGTAGTGATGCTGGACTGGTGGTAGGTGTGGACAGCAATCGGTTGAAGAGCATGCATTTAGTTTTGCTTGCATTTAAGAGCAGTTGGAGGCCTCGGAAGGAGAGTTGTATGGCCTTGAAGCTCGTCTGGAGGTTAGTTAACACAGTGTCCAAAGAAGGGCCAGAAGTATACAGAATGGTGTCATCTGACTAATCTTACAGCCAAGCCACTGGTGTAACAGCATTTATACTGCTAATACAAACACAGACAAGAGAGTGACGCAGCCCTGTCAACCAATCCCCAGTGTATTTTACATGTTCATTTTAGTCATTTGGCAGACACGCTAATCAAACAGCAATTAGGGTTAAGTGCCTTCCTCAGTGGTGGCAACTAGCCTAGTGGTTAAGATCATTGGTTCGAATCCTCGAGCCCACTAGGTGAAAAAAATCTGTCATTGTGTCCTTGAGTAATGCACTTAATCCCATTTGATCCTGGAAATGGCTCTGGATAAGAGTGTCTGCTAAATAATGAAAATGTGCATGGAAAGGGACAGTAGTGATTACTGTAGTAAGGGCTGTTTTGATCTCAGATTAATAAGGTTGGTAGGTGTGTGTATCAGTAAAGGTTTGTTCTTCCTGATTTCTCTATTATGTGATAATAGAAACATGTGAGTTTACAGCAGGCTTAAACCAGCTGTCCTTCTTTTGGCCAGCTTCCTCCACCATATGGATCTCCCAGCAGCACCTCTTACTGCAGGCAGATTGGAAATGCCACCAGGCTGAGAGCTGAGGTTCCAGCCATGCTCCGTTCACCGCGATCACACATACTGTATGTGGTGACTACTGGAGTATGACTAATCCTAATGAATCTCTCATCTTAACAAGCTAGATGTGAAATCAAGGGTCCTTGACATTACTAACACAGTATGAAAGTGCATGAAGGGATTTCTATTAACAAGTTGCATGATACATATCATTCTTTGCCTGCACACTAGTTGTCAACATGCATAACAACCCATGGCTCCATATTACTGCTTACACAAATCCATAATGAAATTTCCTTTTGTATTCATACATTGCACACTGGTTTGCATGGATACGTGTTATTGATACATGACATAACTACTCTCTTTGAGGGCAGAGGCAATTTAAGTGGTGTCCTTATAGGTTTAAAAATATTATTAACACTAGATGTTTCCAAGCTTTTCTAGCGTGAGAGCTACTTAAAAATTAAACATGTTGTGAGCTACACATTTTTCTCTAGCTTTAAAATAGGCACACTCATCTCTTCTCTTCCCTGCAACAACTCATCCCCAGGTCCTTAGTGTACAAGACTGGTGGTAGCTCGCGTTCAACCTGTTAGAGATCCCTAATTTACATTATATGATTTGCAACCTTTACTTGGAAGGTTATTTTTTTGTGTAATTATTAATTATTAATTCAAATTGATATTACGAATCAATTACCATCTACAAACTTAAAGGAAGTTTTGATCCTCACAGAATCAGCGAAATACAATATTACTCCCTCTCTTATGAAGTGTATTACTGGATTATAGGCATATTATATTGATTACTGGTCAGGGTTTGATTTCAGTTTGCTGTCTACCACTTACAGTTGTGTGGTATAGCTACAGTACTGAGCATATTCTCAACATGTCTCAGTGTAATTTGTTCTCAAAGCAGTTGACAAGAGGAGTGTCTGCTGGCCTTTATACACAGGGGCTCTTCAATGGGCATGAACTAACATTCCCATTCAGGGTTCTCTAGTTCTGAAGTGAACTTCAGTTTTCACATGAGATAACACATTTCACTACTTCATGTACCTGTTGACGAAATTACATGTTTAGCTTAAATGTAGAGTGGTTGGTCTCGTCAGAATAACCTCATAGTCACACTGAAGCACCTTGAGGGGAAGATGTCTGTCACTTATACTCCCTAGCTTTGATGCAAGCATAATATTGACCTTAGGTCTGAACTCAACATTGGCCTTTAACTCTGTGCTGTCTGTCATATATTTTATTGCCCTTTTCAACCATTGATTTGATGCTGATTTAATGTCAATAATGTTTAGGGGATGGCTAATCACTCTTCTTTATTGATCAGTCATTTATTCAACGGGTCCCCGCCTGTGATCTGAGGGGACACAGCACATTATCATGGTGAATCATGGCAACGGAGAAGATGGCTGACATTTTACTTGCTCTAAACCAAATGTGTTTTATGTTTTTTTTTCATTGTTCGTAACATTTTTTTAAATGTATTCTGTACATAATGTTGCTGCTACAGTCTCTAATGACTGAAAATAACTTCTGGACATCAGAACAGAGAATAATTCACCACGAATTGGCAGAGTATTTTTTTTTTTTAACGAGTCCGACGAACCCGATGTGAAGGACATACTGCTTTCCCAGGAACAGGCCCAAATCTCCGTCAATTGCGTGAAGAGAAGACAGAGAAAAAGAGGACTGAGGTCGGGCTGCCATCTGAGAATTGGTAGACAATCAAATAAACCCCCATTGCCTTCTGTTCTACTAGCTAACATGCAATCATTGGAACATTCAAAATTGTAATATCTTACGCTTCACGGAGTCGTGGCTGAACGACGACATTATCAATATACAACTGGCTGGTTATACGCTGTATTGGCAGTAAGACAAGGAGGGCGGACTATGTAAATATGTAAACAACAGCTTTTGCATGATATATAAGGAAGCCTCAAGAATTTTCTCACCTGAGGTAGAGTATCTTATAATAAGCTATAGACCACACTTTCGAAATAGTTTTCATCTTTTTATTTTATTTTTATAGTTGTCTACATACAGTTGAAGTCGGAAGTTTACATACACCTTAGACAAATACATTTAAACTCTGTTTTTCACAATTCCTGACATTTAATTCTCGTAAAAACCCCTGTCATAGATCAGTTAGGATCACCACACTATTTTAAGAATGTGAAATGTCAGAATAATAGTAGAGAGAATTATTTATTTCAGCATTTATTTCTTTAACCTCTCTGGGATATGTGCGACGCTTGCGTCCCACCTGGCCAAAAGCCAAGGAAATGCAGAGTGCCAAATTCAAATAAATTACTATAAAAATCTAACTTTCTGTCACGCCTTGGTCTTAGAATTTTGTGTTTTAGTTAATTAGTTGGTCAGGCCAGGGTGTGACATGGGTTTATGTTATTATGTTGTCGTAATGGGGTTTTTGTAGGCATTGGGATTGTGGTTGATTAGGGGTGTGTTTAGTTTAGGTTTGGCTGCCTGAGGCGGTTCTCAATCAGAGTCAGGTGATTCTTGTTGTCTCTGATAGGGAACCGTATTTAGGTAGCCTGGGTTTCACTGTGTATTTCGTGGGTGATTGTTCCTGTCTCTGTGTAGTTTCACCAGATAGGCTGTAATTAGGTTTCACGTTCCGTTTTGTTGTTTTGTATCAGTTATTTCATGTACCGCGATTCATTCATTAAAAACATGAGTAACCACCACACTGCATTTCGGTCTGACTTTCTTGCGACAAACGAAGAACGCCGTTACAGAATCACCCACCACACACGAACCGAGCGGCATGGTAACAGGCAGCGACAGCAGGAGCAGCGAAGGGAGGATGTTATGGACAGCAGAAGTATGGAGTATACGACGTGGGAGGAAATAGACAGGTGGGCGGTCGACCCAGAGAGAGTGCCGGAGCCCGCCTGGGATTCGCTGGAGCAGTGCGAAGAGGGCTATAGGAGTTCTAATGGAGTTGGAGAGGCAATCACGACGGCGCAGAGGGAAGCCCGGGAATCAGTCCCAAAAATTTCTTGGGGGGAGGCTTACAGGGAGTATGGCTACGCCAGGTAGGAGACCTGCACAAACTCTCTGTGAGGCACCGTGTTATGCAGTGGTGCGCACGGTGTCCCCAGTGCGGGTGCATAGCCCGGTGCGGTATATTTCAGCTCCGCGTATCGGCCGGGCTAGATTGAGCGTCGAGCCAAATGCCATGAAGCCGGCTCTATGCATCTGGTCCCCAGTGCGTCTCCTTGGGCCGGCTTACATGGCACCAGCCTTGCGCTCGGTGTCTCCGGTTCGCCTACATAGCCCAGTGCGGGCTATTCCACCTTGCCGCACTGGCAGGGCGACCGAGACTATTCAACCGGGTAAGGTTGGGCAGGCTCGGTGCTCAAGAGCTCCAGTGCGCCTGCATGGTCCGGTCTATCCAGTATCACCTCCACACTCCAGCCCTCCGGTAGCAGCTCCCCGCACCAGGCTTCCTGTGCGTGTCCTCGGCCCAATACCACCAGTGCCAGCACCACGCATCAGGCCTACAGTGCGCCTCGCCTCTCCTGCGCTGTCGGAGCCTTTCTCCTCTCCTGCGCTGTCGGAGTCTCCCGCCTGTTCAGCGCTTCTAGAGCCTTCATCCTCTACAGCGCTGCCGGAGCCTCCTGCCTGTTCGGATCAGCCTGTCTGCATGGAGCAGCCAGAGCTGCCAGTCTGCATGGAGCAGAGCAGTCTGCATGGAGCAGCAGCTGCCAGTCTGCATGGAGCAGCTAGAGCTGCCAGTCTGCATGGGAGCTAGAGCTGCCAGTCTGCTTGGAGCTGCCAGTCTGCAGGAGCAGCCATGGAGCTGCCAGTCTGCATGGAGCTGCCAGCTGCAGAGCTGCCAGTCTGCATGGAGCAGCCAGAGCTGCCAGTCTGCATGGAGCAGCCAGAGCTGCCAGTCTGCATGGAGCAGCTAGAGCTGCCAGTCTGCATGGAGCAGCCAGAGCTGTCAGTCTGCTTGGAGCAGCCAGAGCTGCCAGTCTGCATGGAGCTGCCAGTCTGCATGGAGCTGCCAGTCTGCAAGGAGCTGCCAGTCTGCAAGGAGCTGCCAGTCTGCAAGGAGCTGCCAGTCTGCATGGAGCAGCACATACACATAACATGATGCAGCCACCACTATGCTTGAAAATATGAAGAGTGGTCCTCAGTAATGTGTTGGATTGGATTTGCCCCAAACAAAACATTTTGTATTCAGGACAAAAGTGAATTGTTTTGCTACATTTTTTTGCAGTATTACTTTAGTGCCTTGTTGCAAATGGAATGGAATGCATGATGGGAATAAAGTGTGTGGTAATGGGAGCATAAAGGATCGAAGCTGTGTGGAAAATGAAGAGATAGGGAGTGTCCTGGCAAAACTAGCACAGTTATTCGATACTGGGAGAATATATCACCACTGCATTTAGTCTTGTGATATGTTGCCCCATTGGTCTGAGTTGAATTTCAATTCACTTCCTGCAGAGGTTCTTTTCGACACCCTCTGTACACCTCCCACATTCACTCTCATGAGCTCCATGGAGCTGCTGCCCGTTGATGTACTATGCTGCCAATGTGTGTCGTTCTGCCCATGAAGAAGGCAGTTAACCCACTGTTTTTATTTATTTATTTTTTATTTCACCTTTATTTATCCAGGTAGGCCAGTTGAGAACAAGTTCTCATTTACAACTGCCACTTGGCCAAGATAAAGCAAATTAGTGCGACAAAAACCCCCACAGAGTTACACATAGGATAAACAAAAGTACAGTCAATAACAAAATAGAAAAATATATATACAGTGTGTACAAATGGAGTAAGGAGGTAAGGCAATAAATAGGCCATAGTAGCGAAGTAATTACAATTTAGCAAATTAACTTTGAAGTCATAGATGTGCAGATGATGAGGTGCAAGTAGAAATACTGGTGTGCAAAAATAAAAACAATATGGGGATGAGGTAGGTAGTTGGTTGGGTGGGCTATTTACAGCTATGTACAGCTTCAGTGATTTTTGCAATTCGTTCCAGTCATTGGCAGCAGAGAACTGGAAGGAAAGGCGGCCAAAATGGATGTTGGCTTTGGGGATGATCATGCTAGAGCGCCTGGTGGGTGATGCTATGGTGACCAGTGAGCTGAGATAAGGTGGAGCTTTACCTAGCAAAGACTTATAGATGACCAGTTGGTCTGGCGACGAATATGTCACGAGGGCCAGCCGACGAGAGCATACAGGTCGCAGTGGTGGGTGGTATATTGGGCCTTGGTAACAAAACTGATGGCACTGTGATAGACTGCATCCAGTTTGCTGAGTAGAATGTTGGAGGCTAGGTGGTAAATGACATTGCCGAAGTCGAGGATCGGTAGGATAAATCAGTTTTACGAGGGTATGTTTGGCAGCGTGAGTAGTCGGGCGGGCAGGTGTGGGCAGAGATCGTTTGAAGAGCTTGCATTTAGTTTTACTAGTGATTAAGAGCAGTTGGAGGCCACGGAAGGAGTGGTGTATGGCATTGAAGCGCGTATGGAGGTTTGTTAACACAGTGTCCAAAGAAGGGCCAGATGTATTTAGAATGGTGTCGTCTGCAAAGAGGTGGATCAAGGAATCACCCACAGCAAGAGCGACATCATTGATATATACAGAGAAAAGAGTCGGCCCCTGTTCCTAGGCCTTCATTGTAAATACGAATCTGTTCTTAATTAACTGACTTGCCAAGTTAAATAAAGGTTAAATAAAAATTCCGAAATAAAAATTGCGTTAAGGGAGAGAGGAAATGCAATGTGCTTTGGTGGGTTCCATTGCATGTAGATGAACCCCTCTAGGGTAGGAGGCAGCATTCAGAATTTTGGATGAAAAGCATGCCCAAATTAAACCGCCTGCTGCTCGGGCCCAAAATTCCGAATGGTGCAAATTGAGTCATCTCATCAACAGGCTGAATCACGACTCTCCATCCAAACCACCTCTTCCCTCTCTACTGTCATCACAAATGTGTTGATAGGAGAGTTCTTTCTGCCTGCCTGTGTCATTCTGTACACGCTGGGTGACATTTCACCACCTGTCACGAAGTGAAAAAGATAATCAGCAGTGCTAATATGCATCAGTGTGAAACCAGCATTCCTGCAATCCTCACAATAATTTGTTTCCCTCAACTGCCAAAGTAAAAAAAAAATTGAATTCAAGGTTCTTCATTTCGGCTAAATATTACTGTGTAATTGATGTTCAGGGTTTTCCTCTAATATAGTTCACAGATTAATATGATTATGCATTGGAACACTTAAGATTCTTTAATGTAAAGGTTTAATAAACAGTAATGCAGTTTTGTAACTGATAGCCTAAAGTTACTTCACATTGTCCCCGCCAACCTTTTTCCAACTTATACATCTGTCATGACTTTTGCCCTGTTGGGTGAGGGTCTTAACACCCTCTTTCTCTCTCTTCCCGCCACCGGTTTATAACCCCCTATAAATACTGAAACTCTCGCTCTCCACTCTATAGAATGGACTTTTGAAAATCTTTTGTTAACACAGAGAGAGACTTGGGGAATGGGGACACATGGGGAATGGAACAATATGGAACAATATTTCTGTAATCCAACCAGTTGAAAGTGTACTTAAAGAATATGATGTCAGATGTTGTCTGGGACATTATATCTGATGATAGGATGACGTAAATTGTATCTTGGAAAGTCTACATATTCTAGTTATATTCTATATTGTATTCTTACATATTCTAGTATCAAATGCACATGGAATTGTTGTGCAATTTAAATGTTTAAATGTGAAACTATTTGTGAAAACAACAATTCCATGATAATTTCACTCCAGTGTTAATCTGCAAAATTGTAATCTCCTCATGCCTTTTGCACACAATGTATATAGACTCTCTTTTTTTTCTACTGTGTTATTGACTTGTTAATTGTTTACTCCATGTGTAACTCTGTGTTGTCTGTTCACACTGCTATGCTTTATCTTGGCCAGGTCGCAGTTGTAAATGAGAACTTGTTCTCAACTACCCTACCTGGTTAAATAAAGGGGAAATGAAAATAAATGAAATAAAAAGATTAAATGTAATTTTACCCTTCTAAATGAGAGAATTCTTTTCATAAGGAATTTTATGCTGACTTCAGGGGTCACGCCCAAGTGAACAGACTTTGGTTGGAGAGGGATGAAACACTCCTTTCTCTTCCCCAGTATGACACCCCGTGCGAGGAATCTAAAATAGGATGAGGCATTTATTTTGAATTAAGTACAGTTGAAGACAAAAGTTTACAAACACCTTAGCCAAATACATTTAAACTCAGTTAATCACAATTCCTTATATTTAATCCTACCAAATTTCCAAACGCCTGAAGGTACCACGTTCAACTGTACAAACAATAGTATGCAAGTATAAACACCATGGGACCACGCAGCCGTCATACTGCTCCGGAAGGAGACGCATTCTGTCTTCTAGAGATGAATGTACTTTGGTGCAAAAAGTGCAAATCAATCCCAGAACAACAGCAAAGGATCTTGTGAAGATGGTGGAGGAAACAGGTAGAAAAGTATCTATATCCACAGTAAAACGAGTCCTATATTGACATAACTTGAAGGTCGCTCAGCAAGGAAGAAGCCACTGCTCCAAAACCGCCATAAAAAAGCCTGACTAAGGCTTGCAACTGCACATGGGGACAAAGATCGTACTTTTTGGAGAAATGTCCTCTGGTCTGCCGAAGAAGCCGAAGAACACCATGAAGCACATGAAGCACATGTTGTGGGGGTGCATTCCTGCAGAAGGGACTGGTGCACTTCCCAAAATAGATGACATCATGAGGAGGGACAATTATGTGGATATATTGAAGCAACATCTCAAACATCAGTCAGGAAGTTAAAGCTTTGTTGCATATGGGTCTTCCAAATGGACAATGACCCCAAGCATACTCCCAAAGTTTTGTCAAAATGGCTTAAGGACAACAAAGTAAAGGTGGCCATCACAAAGCACTGACCTCAATCATGTAGAACATTTGTGGGCAGAACTGAAAAGGCGCGTGAGAGCAAGGATGCCTACAAACCTGACTCAGTTACACCAGCTATGTCAGGAGGAATGGGCTGAAATTCACCCAACTTATCGTGGGAAGCTGGTGGAAAGCTACCTGAAATCCTTCACCCAAGTTAAACAATTTAAAGGCAATGCTACCAAATACTAATTGAGTGTATGTAAACTTCTGACCCACTGGGAATATGATGAAAGAAATTAATGCTGAAATAAATCATTCTCTCTACTATTATTCTGACATTTCACATTCTTCACATTCACATCCTAACTGACCTAAAACAGGGAATTTTTACTAGGATTAAATGTCAGGAATTGTGAAATGTTTAAATGTATTTGTCTGAGGTTTATGTAAACGTCCGACTTTAACTGTATAATAATTGTGAGAACAGATTACTGTACAAACAGACTGCATTAGATATGAATAGAGCCTTGGGGTGTATGTTGCTCATATAGTTTGTTCAGGTGTCGCATATCAGATGATGTCAGAGTGTCTTATAAGTCATTAAATTCCATCGCTACCTGCTCTCCCCGGAATCTTTCATCAAATTCCTTCTCCTCCGACTCCCAAACAGGCTCTGGCACTCTCTGCTGCTCGACCGCCAGCTCCATGTGCCTCCCCCCCACCAAAAAAAATAATCTTGGAGTTTCTTTGGCAGCGGACTGGTGACACGCTCCTCATGGCGAGTGCGAGGAACCGGCACAGGACATACCCGGGCTGAGGAAGCGCACTGGAGATCTGGTGCGTGGAGCCATCACATATGGCACCGGACTGATGACCCGCTCTTTAGCACGCTTGCGCTGCCGCATACTCCTAGCCAACTCCATTCTCCGGTATCCTTCCTCACACTGTTCCATCAACTCTCATGTGGCCTCTGGCACTCTCCTTGGGTCGACTGACCACTTCTCTAGTGCCTGCTCCATGTGCTCTGTCTCTTCCCGCGGCTCAGCCGGCCACCCCTTGTGCCCCTGACCCCAACATTTTTTGGGGGGTTGTCCTTTGGCTTTCTGTGTACGCGAACCCTGGCTTCGTCACTGTCCTCCATTATTACCTTCCATCTGCCGCCAAGGAAGGGTCTCGCATCCACCCATCACCTCTTCCCATGTCCAAAACTCCTTTACCTCATGGATACGCTGCTTGGTCCCCCTTTGGTGGGATATTCTGTTACGGTTGTCATAAGAACGGGACCAAGGCGCAGCGGCTGTTGAGTTCCACATTTAATTCAAAGATAAACTAAAACAAAACAAAATATATCAATAAACGAACAACTAAACGTGACTACGTGGTAAACATGCACATGCACAAACACAAAACAATATCCCATGAATGCAGGTGGGGAAAAAGCCAACCTAAATATGATCCCCAATGAGAGGCAACAATTACCAGCTGCCTCCCATTGGGAACCAAACCAACCACCAAACTAGAAATCTATAAACTGGATAACCCCCCCAATCACGCTCTGACCTAAACACAATGGACAACCGAGGGCTCTCTATGGTCAGAGCGTGACAGTGGAGCATTGACTACATGGCTGGAATTGGTTCAACTCTGAGACTATCGATTCACTATAGAATACGTGAGAAATTCTAGACAACATAAATTACTAGACTGCAGCTAGAAATGATGTAAACCTATGAAGAGAAAACCGACATCCTCCGAAACGTCTATTCTTTGAGAACATTCTCGAATGGTGCGACATAACAGCATAAATAGACTGTGTGTAATGAATCCATGTTGTCATTCCCGGTCTTTCTCAGTCCACACCCCCTTCCCTTTGTCTACCAAGCCGTCATATCGGGTTAGCTATGAATTTCTGTGATTGTTTAGTTAGTTAGTAAATACATAATTAAGCCAATGTGTATATTGCTGATTCATAATTTATGCTAGGGTTCGTGCAGATAACCAATCATTTTTCGATGTTCAGATGAGACTGATAGAAGTTGATGATAATAATTGACTGCTATTGATATAAAAGACCTTCAGATCTTTAAGAGAGGGGATTCGGGAGATAACAGCTCTATATAAATGAATACTTTTGTGGTGACCCAGGTAATTAATGGTTTAATTGTTGCATGGTTTAATTCAATCGGGTAATCAATTACACGTTAGGTAATCTATTTGATGAAAGAGCAGGTCATATAATTTAGTCACATTTAAGGAGAGTAAGGACACTTAAGGACTAGGGGGAATCATGAGCAAAGCTATACAAATAAATGAATAGTATATCTCATTTCATTTTGTTTAACATGCAACTTTGACTGTGTCAAACTTTGCTTTTTCAACAGCAACACATCCTTAATGATGCAAAGCAACAGGTAATTTATTTTACTAGGCAAGTCAGTTAAGAACAAATTCTTATTTGCCTAGGAACAGTGGGTTAACTGCCTGTTCAGGGGCAGAATGACAGATTTTGTACCTTGTCAGCTCGGGGATTTGAACTTGCAACCTTTCGTTTACTAGTCCAATGCTCTAACCACTAGGCTACACTGCCGCCCCGTAATATTCAGCAGAGGGATGTGGATTTTATGAACAGTTTTAGTATACATTCACAGTACAGTATATTGTACCATTGTTCATAGACGGAATGCCACCAACCAGATGATCCATCGTTTGTATTTTCAACATGCTGCCCCTTTAATAACCACTTGGTTTTGACTAAACAAATAAACGGTACATGTAGTATGAGAAAAAAATACTCTGAGAAAACTATTCCACAAGAGGAGCTAATCCAGTAATCCAATTATAATATCTATAATAAACATTTTGGCCCTTGAATGAATGAATGAATCTGTTATGATCATAAGCAAGAGCCAGATTTAATCTAATGAGGCCAGCTGAGTGTGGATTTACGTGATACTTTGCTTTAGTCATTCTTAATGGGTTCCCTATAGACCCCATACATAAATAAACAGCAGCCAGAGCATGAAAGCCACTTGAAAATTTCAATCTGAGCTGCTGCACAGATATGGGTGAAATTTTGATTTACTTACTGCTGGAATAGGTCATCGTCATTCCACATCATGTGATTTGCTCTTTTCATTTTCAATGGTAAATAATGAGACTGGAAAACAATCATTTAAAAATGAAGAAATAGTGTGGAACTTACAGCCAAAATGGAACTAGTTATGCAGCATTGTTCAGAGTTAACACAATAAAAAAACATATTTATCATAACATTAAAATAAGGCTACTTAATGTCAAGAAAGTTCAAGATGAGTTTGATGCTGCAGGACTCCACTGATATAAACGCAAAAGGTGAAGTGATAATAAATAAAGAGTGAGTTACAAGAGAGCCAAAAATAAATTGTTATTACCATGGCATTCCTTGAGAAAATTGTGTTCTGCCAACACTGTAATTCACTATTGTTCAGTGAGCAAACTGCTTCAGAACCCCATTCAAGTAAATAGGCTCACTTACAGTGGGGAGAACAAGTCTTTGAAACACTGCCGATTTTGCAGGTTTTCCAACTTACAAAGCATGTAGAGGTCTGTCATTTTTTATCATAGGTACACTTCAACTGTGAGAGATGGAATCTAAAACAAAAATCCAGAAAATCATGTTGTATGGTTTTTAAGTATTTAATTTGCATTTTATTGCCCAATACACACAAAACGAAGTAATCCAATCAAATCAGAATGTATTTGTCATATGCGCCAACAGGTGTAGACGTTACAGTGAAATGCTTACTTCCAAGCCCTAACCAACAAAATAAAAATAAATAAAAACACCTCAAAAATAAGAATAAGAAATATTAGAAACAAAACATTAAAGAGAAGCAGTAAAATAACAATAGCAAAACTATATACAGAGGGTGCGAAGTAATTGAGTTAACATGTACATGGAGGTAGAGTTATTAAGTGACTATGCATAGATAATAATAACAGAGAATAGCAGCAGTGTAAGGGGGGCGGGGGGACAATGCAAAAGGTCTGGGTAACAATTTGATTTGATGTTCAGGAGCCTTATGACTTGGGGGTAGAAGCTGTTTAGAAGCCTCTTGGACCAATCTTGGCACTGGTAGCAGAGAGAACGGTCAATGACTAGGGTGGTTGGAGTCTTTGACAATTTTTAGGGCCTTCCTCTGACACAGCCTGGTATAGAGGTCCTGGATGGCATGAATGGAATATATAATATATGCACGAGCAATGTCAGAGCGGAATTGACTAAGATACAGTAGAATAGTATAGAATACATTGGGCGCTATAGGTGTCCTGGAGGGCAGGTAGTTTGCCCCCGGTGATGTGTTGGGCAGACTGCACCACCCTATGGAGAGCCCTTCGATTGCGGGCATTGCAGTTGCCCTACCAAGCAGTGATGCAGCCCGACAGGATGCTCTCAATTGTGCATGTGTAAAAGTTTGTATGGTTTTTAGGTGCTAAGCCAAATTTCTTCAGTCTCCTGAGGTTGAAGAAACTCTGTTGCACCTTCTTCACCACAATGTCTGTGTGGGTGGACCATTTCAGTTTGTCAGTCATGTGTATGCCTAGGAACTTGAAGCTTTCCACCTTCTCCACTGCGGTCCGTAAACACACCAGCCAGCTGGTCTGCGCATGCTCTGAGGACACTGCTAGGGATGCCGTCTGGGACTGCAGCAAATGTCTTACTCATGTCGGCCACGGAGAAGGAGAGCCCCCAGTCCTTGGTAGCGGGCCGCGTTGGTGGCACTGTGTTATCCTCAAAGCAGGAAATGAAGGTATTTAGCTTCTCCGGAAGCAAGATGTTGGCGTCTACTACTGATTGTCCATGATTGTCTGTAGACCCTGCCACGTGTCTCGTCTCACCTTGTTAATAACCTATTGAAACTCTGGGGGCGCTATTTCATTTTTGGATGAAAAACGTTCCCGTTTTAAACAAGATATTTTGTCACAAAAAGATGCTCGACTATGCATATAATTGATAGCTTTGGAAAGAAAACACCCTGAAGTTTCCAGAACTGCAAAGATATTGTCTGTGAGTGCCCCAGAACAGGAGCTACAGGCAAAACCAAGAAGAAACTGCAACCAGGAAATGAGCAGGATTTTTGAGGCTCTGTTTTCCATTGTCTCCTTATATGGCTGTGAATGCGACAGGAATGAGCCTGCCCTATCTATCGTTTCCCCAAGGTGTCTGCAGCATTGTGACGTATTTGTAGGCATATCATTGGAAGATTGACCATAAGAGACTACATTTGCCAGGTGTCCGCCCGGTGTCCTCCGTCGAAATTGGTGCGTCATTTTCAGCTGCTGGTATTTTTCCATGGGATTCTGAGACGAAAGCAGGCTTCCACGAACGGCATATCAATGAAGAGATATGTGAAAAAACACCTTGAGGATTGATTCTAAACAACGTTTGCCATGTTTCGGTCGATATTATGGAGTTAATTTGGAAAAAGTTTGACGTTTTGTATGCGGTCTAGAAACTCTATATTCTGCATATAACTTTGCATTGTTTCCTACAAACTTCTTACAAGAATGTTGATGAATCACGGCTGATGATTTTGCATTTCTTGCTATTGAGTCTTGCTATTGAAACCGACCTGGAAACAGATTTGACAAGATTATGTTTTGTCATGAAGGTCGATGTTGTAACGGTTATCTTGAGTCGAAGGAGAGGCGGACCAAAACGCAGCGTGGTTGAAGTTCATGGTTTTTTAATAAGAAAAACTATACATGAACAAACTACAAAACAATAAATGTGAAACCCCGAAACCAGTCCCGTGTCGTACTGACACATGAGACAGGAACAATCACCCACAAAACCCAACACCAAACAGGTTACCTAAATATGGTTCCCAATCAGAGACAATGACTAACACCTGCCTCTCATTGAGAACCATATCAGGCCAAACACAGAAACAGACAAACTAGACACACAACATAGAATGCCCACTCAGATCACACCCTGACCAAACAAAACATAGAAACATACAAAGCAAACTATGGTCAGGGTGTGACAGATGTAACAAATGTTCAGCATGGGGGCTATTGCTCTACGATAGCCAGGATTTTCAATGAAAGCTCCATCTGCGACTGTCAATGCAAAACTTACCCTCAGATATGCAAATTCTTAAAACAAATTAGTCCATGAAATTGACAGGTAAAGATATTTTCCTTGAGAAAATAAATGTTTTTCAAAAAGTCAAGTTCCTAGTGTTCAACCTGGAGCACGAGATTTCTCCCTGTTTCAAATGACAAGACGGACATCAGCACAATGCTCTAATACATCTGAGCAAACCTTGATCTACAGTACAAAGCCACTTTCTGCACTATTATCCATCAGTGAGAATAGTCAGCCTTTGGCATGGGTCCAGCAGGTGGCAATGTTAAAGGAATCTGTTTTATGAACAATAGATTGCTTCCGATTTCAAAAGGAAGAACAATCAACAGATTGAACCGCTTAAACGTTTGTCATTGAGAAGATTTAAAGTCGTTGGAATGCCTGAAATTAGTTATGGGAGAGACTATAATAACATAGGGTCGTTGAACGACTACACTGGTTCTTTCATAATTGGATATGACATTAAAAGCACCTTGAGCTTCTGCTGGGGGAAACATCTACACGTTTTAGCAATGAGTGAAAGTGAAAGAATGCAATGATGGCAAATTCTCGCCCTACATTTAAGCAATTATTTTGCTAGCTAACTACACACATTGGGCATATGAGACAATTTCAATGACTTGCAATACATAATGGGTGAACAAAATGAACCAGTACAGCCCTCAACTGCTTCCAAATACTTTAGTAGTTAGTCTAATATAGAGAGGCACTTGGGAATATAGAACACTGTGCAGGTTAATTTAGTTTGTTTTCAACTGTCCAACCCACCCAGCCCATGACATCTATTCACTGAGGGAGTTGAGTACTAGCACCTCAAATGTTTCTACTGCTTGAGCTCTTGTTCCTCTTATAGAATATTAGCTCAAAAGTATTGTGGAGCTCCTGCTCCAAAATATAAAAAGAACCGGCACCCAAAATGAGTACCAGAACCTACAGTATTTCAGTCCAAGTCAAGCACGGATTATTTTTTGTATATTTGTATTAAAAGTGCCCTTCATTAAGCTGCTAGCAAATGCCTAACCCTGCACTGTGTTCAATGCTGACAGTCCTCATCTGAACCAATTAGCCTAAGGTAATCATTGGTAACTGAAGAATAGTGGAAATTATTAGTCTTCTCTCTGGGCATCTGAACCAAATCGCATCTTCTGAAAAGGAAAGTTATGATTCAATTATCCCCAGCTGCGTTAATTCAGTGCTAAGTTGTTAGGTTAGCTGCTTTCCTTTCTTGGCTGACTGTGATACAATTCACTTCTGAACTTTTGTCTGATAGAAATGTTACGGTCAATGTCTGTGTCAGTTACATGGGTGATAAAGGTCAAAGTTCATGGCACATCTGTTTAATGTTCACATAGTGTAAAGGAACTGTTATTTAATGTAGAACAATATGCACAGTTCAAATGGTGCATATCTTATGCCCCTCCATGTATCCACTGAAGTCTACATAATTACCTCAAAAACCACAGTGCATTCGGAAAGTATTCAGACCCCTTGACTTTTTCCACATTTTGTTACTCTACAGGCTTATACTAAAATGGAATCAACTGTTTTTTCCCTCATCCATCTACCGATAATACCCCATTATGACAAAAGCAAAAACAGTTTTTTAGAATGTTTTGCAAGTTTATATAAAAAAGGAAATATTACATTGACATAAGAATTCAGACCCTTTGATGAGACTCAAAATTGAGCTCAGGTGTATTCTGTTTCCATTGATCATCCTCGATATGTTTCTACAACTTGATGGAATTCCAGCTGTGGTAAATTCAATTGATTGGACATGATTTGGAAAGGCACACCCCTGTCTATATAAGGTGCCACAGTTGACAGTGCATGTCAGAGCAAAAACCAAGCCATGAGGTCGAAGGATGTGTACGTAGAGCTCCAAAACAGGATTGTGTCGAGGCACAGATCTGAGGAAGGGCACCAAAACATTTCTGTAGCATTGAAGGTCCTCAAGAACACAGTGGCATCCATCATTCTTAAATGGAAGAAGTTTAGAACCACCAAGACTCTTCCTAGAGCTGGCTGCCCGGCCAAACTGAGCAATTGGCGGAGAAGGGGAGCTGACCAAGAACCCCATGGTCACTCTGACAGGGTGCCAGAATTCCTCTGTGGAGATGGGAGAACCTTCCAGAAAGACAACCATCTCTGCAGCACTCCACCAATCAGGCCTTAACTTCTTGATGCAACCATCCCGTTAGCGGGATAATTTTCAATACAGCTTTTCGGCGAAAGCATAACAAGCGTTTATGTAAGAACATCTCTCTCAATAGACAAAATATTACAAACACCTAGCAGCCAAGTAGATTGGTCAGGAAAGTCAGAAAAGCAATAGATTAAATCACTTACCTTTGATGATGTTCGGATGTTTTCACTCACGAGTCTCTCAGTTACACAATAAATGCTTCTTTTGTTCCATAAAGATTATTTTTCTATCCAAAATACCTCCATTTGTTTGGCGCGTTATGTTCAAAAATCCACAGGCGTGAGTGGTCACGACGAAAATTCCACATATTATCTGTAATGTCCACATAAACATGTCAAAGGTTTTTTATAATCAATCGTCAGGTTGTTTTTAAAATATATAATCTATAATATATCAACCGGGACTGTCGCTATTTCAATACGAGAGGGAGAGACAATGGCTGCCCCACTCTGTTGCGCAAGCAAAACTCATGCGAACACCCAGCTATCCACTGACGCGATGTTATCTTTATCGCTCATTTTTCAAAGCCTGAAACTATGCCTAAAGACTGTTGACACCTTGAGGAAGCGTTAGGATAGGGAATCTGGTTGATATCCCTTTAAATGGAGCAAAGGCAGGCTATGGAACATGGAGCGTTCAAAATAGAAGCCACTTCCTGGTTTTCCTCAGGTTTTCACCTGCAATATCAGTTCTGTTAAACTCACAGACAATATTTTGACAGTGTTGGAAACTTTAGAGTGTTTTCTATCATAATCTGCACATTCTGCACATTCTAGTTTCTGGCCCTGAGAAATAGGCAGTTTCAAATGGGTACATTTTTTTTTGCCAAAAACGAAAACGAAAATCCTGCCCCCTACACTCAAGAAGTTAATGGCAGAGTGGCCAAATGAATGCCACTCCTCAGTGATAGGCACATGACAGCCCGCTTGGAGTTCTCTAAAAGGCACCTAAGAGTCTCAGAGCATGAGAAACAAGATTCTTTGGTCTGATGAAACCAAGATTGAACTCTTTGGCATGAATGCCAAGCGTCATGTCTGGAGGAAACCTGGCAACATCATTATGGTGAAGCATGGTGGTGGCATCATAATGCTGGGGGGATGTTTTTCAGGGGCAGGGAGACTAGTCAGGACAGTGGGAAAGATTAACGGAGCAAAGTACAGAAAGATCCTTGATGAAAACCTTCTCCAGAGTTCTCAGTACCTCAGACTGTGGCAAAGGTTCACCTTCCAACAGGACAACGACCCTAAGCACTCGAAAAGACAACACAGGAGTGGCTTTGGGACAAGTCTCTGAATGTCCTTGAGTGACCCAGCCAGAGCCTGGACTTGAACCCGATCAAACATCTCTGGAGAGACCTGAAAATAGCTGTGCAGCAACGCTTAGCATGCTGTACTATGCTGCATTACAAAAAAGTACAATAATTTAACAGATACCTATATATAATCGGTCTATTCCGCAGACATTGTTGAGAATGATGATCACTTCAACTAGTGCAAAGGATTCATGTGCATTAATCTGAATGAAAGTATGGAAATATTTTTTTTTACCAGAATATAAAGTGCTTTTACTGGCAAATGATTTCTGTGCTTTGTAGATTGACTCAAAGTGAACAAACAGTTAATTTAGATAATTTACTTTAATATTATTTATCCGCAATCACAGTGGTGAGGCCCACTCATTTATAGCTGTATAATATTCACTATGTTTTATGTTCACTTATATTAAGGTCGTCAAGTGTCCAGACTCTCAATTCCATCCTCTCCTGGATATACATTTGAAGTCGTACCCTTAGATGTGTTACTGTTAGCCAATGCAACTTGTATCTTGGCAAGTATGCTAGCATGAATTATTTGGCATGCAACACGCCAGGGTAATAGGATAAGAGCACAGCTGAATGAACAGAGGACTCGCTGGTGAGATAGAAACTGACAGTTGCCATAACCAGCAGCTTGTAATACCTCCGGGGTTGAAGCGTGCCATGGTGCTCATGTGTTTATGCATTTAACATTTTAACGGTGTGAGTTTATGTAACCTTCAGACAGATTTAACATAGGAATCCATAAAGTATACATTAGTATTTGTGGATGTTTAAATAATTTACCATAACCGGGAACTAAATAATCTCTGTAATAACACATCGTATGGTGTAATGTAGTAAGGACCCTATCAATCGACAGTTCAAGTCAAAGTTTGGACACACCTACTCATTCAAGGGTTTTTCTTTATTTTTACTATTTTCTACATTGTAGAATAATAGTGAAGACATCAAGACTATTAAATAACACATGGAATAACCAAAAAAGTGTAGTAACCAAAAGAGTGTTAAACAAATCAAAACAAATTCTATATTTGAGACTCTTCAAAGTAGCCACCCTTTGCCTTGATGACAGCTTTGCACCCTCTTGAACGAGTAGGTGTGTCCAAACGTTTGACTGGTACTGTATATACTCAAAGAAATACCACTGTGGTTATAAGGAGAAGTGTAAATCCAATAGTGGACACGAAATGGAAATAAAAGTTATTATTTTGTTTTCAAATAGCAATTAATTAAGGTTAGCATATGCAAACTGCAAATCAAGCCATGTTCATTGGCTTGAGTGGAAGAGAAAAAATGATTAGATTTACGTTTTTTGCGTTCTTCTTACACACATCTTACCCAATATTCTGACGAGCGTATAAATCTTCCATTTTATTGTAGGGTTGAAATAGAATTCCAGTTAAAAAACTTCACAGGGACACGGGAATCTCATCATTATGTATACACTGTATATACACTGAGTACATGATCCTCAGCTATAGAGATCATGTAGACAGATTATACCAACCTTAGCGTTGTAATTTCTGCTCCATTAAATAAGTTCAGCACTTTGTTCATATTTTTATGTTTTGAGAGGAAATGTTTTACATTCGGCCATTTCAATTATGCCACTACACAGTGACCTGTGAAAAATTATCTATATTTGCATATTTTTGAAACTGAATGTTATCCGATCTTGTTAATTTGTTAATGTACATTTTTTTTCATTTAATAAAGTTAATTGCAACACCAAAATTCTTCTGTGTGAAAAAAATAATTGCCCCTTATTCTTAGTAAGTGGTTGCGCCACCGTTCGCTGCAATGACTGCAACCAAATGCTTCCTACAGTTGTTAATCAGTCTCTCATATCGCTGTGGAGGAATTTTGGCCGCTTCTTTCATGCAGAACTGCTTTAACTCAGCGACATTTGTGAATTTTTAATCATGAACTGCTCGTTTCAAGTCCTGCCACAACGTCTCAATTGGGATTAGGTCTGGACTTTGACGAGACCATTCCAAAAGTTCAAATGTGTTGCTTTTTTTCATGTAGACTTGATTGTGTGTTTTGGATCATTGTCTTGCTGCATGAACCAGCTGCATTTCAGCTTCAGCTCACAAATGAATGGCTTGACATTCTCCTGAAGAATTCTCTGATACAGAGCAGAATTCATGGTTCCTTCTATTAACCTCTCTTGGGTAGGCGAGCAGTATTTTGACGTCCGGATGACAAATGTGCCCAAAGTAACTGCCTGTTACTCAGGCCCAGAGGCTAGGATATGCATAGATGTGCATAGATGTGGATAGAAAACACTCTAAAGTTTCTAAAACTGTTAAAATTATGTCTGTGAGTATAACGGAACTGATATGGCGAAACCACGTGGACAAACCATCCCCAAAAAAAGACATTTCAGCCTACCACTATTTTCAATGGCTATCACTTTTATTATAAGGTCAAGTCCACCCAGATTGCAGTTCCTAGGGCTTTCACAGGATGTCAACAGTCTTTTGAAAGAGTTTCAGTCTGATTTTTTGAAAAATTAGCCAGAAAGGGTAGTTCTTCTAGGTGGCTCCCATTTGGGCTGTAGTGTTTCCAAGCGCTTGGAAGAGAGCACGTTTGTCACGTTCTGACCTTTATTTCCTTTGTTTTGTCATTATTTAGTATGGTCAGGGCGTGAGTTGGGGTGGGCAGTCTGTTTGTTTTTCTATGATTTGGGTATTTCTATGTTTCGGCCTAGTATGGTTCTCAATCAGAGGCAGGTGTCCTTAGTTGTCTCTGATTGAGAATCATACTTAGGTAACCTGGGTTTCACTGTGTGTTTGTGGGTGATTGTTCCTGTCTCTGTGTTTGTTTTCACCAGATAGGCTGTTTAGGTTTTCTCACGTTTATTGTTTTTGTTAGTTTATTCATGTATAATGTCTTTATTAAAAAACATGAATAACCACCACGCCAGTCTGCAAGGAGCCGCCAGTGCCGCCAGTCAGCCAGGGGCTGCCAGTCAGCCAGGGGACGCCAGTGCCCCTCAGCCCAGAGGCGCCAGAGCCCCTCAGCCCAGAGGGGCCAGAGCCCCTCAGCCCAGAGGCGCCAGAGCCCCTCATCGCAGAGGCGCCAGAGCCCCTCTGTCCAGAGCTTCCGCCCCTCTGTCCAGAGCTTCCGCCCCTCTGTCCAGAGCTTCCGCCCCTCTGTCCAGAGCTGCCCCTCAGTCCAGTGGGGTCATTTAGTAGGGTCACCGTGGTTAGGAGGCCACGGAAGCGGACAAGAAGGCGGACTAAGACGTTGGTGAAGTGGGGTCCGCGTCCTGCGCCAGAGCCGCCACCACGGACAGATGCCCACCCAGACCATCCCCTATAGGGGCGGCAGGGTAGCTTAGTCGTTAGAGCATTGGACTAGCAACCGGAAGGTTGTTAGTCCAAACCCCTGAGCTGACAAGGTGCAAATCTGTCGTTCTGCCCCTGAACAGGCAGTTAACCCACTGTTCCCAGGCCGTCATTGAAAATAATAATGTGTTCTTAACTTACTTGTCTGGTTAAATAAAGGTAAAATAAAATAAAAAAATAGGTTAAAGGTTATGCGGCCAGAGTCCGTGCCTTTGGGGGGGGTACTGTCACGTTCTGACCTTAATTTCCTTTGTTTTGTCATTAATCTTCCGGCGCCGACAGAGATGGCCGCCTCGCTTCGCGTTCCTAGGAAACTATGCAGTTTTTTTTTTTTTTTTTATGTGTTATTTCTTACATTAGTACCTCAGGTCATCTTAGGTTTCATTACATACAGCCGAGAAGAACTACTGTATATAAGATCAGCGTCAACTCACCATCAGTACGACCAAGAATATGTTTTTCGCGACGCGGATCCTGTGTTCTGCCTTACAAACAGGACAACGGAATGGATCGCATGCAGCGACCCCAAAAAACGACTCCGAAAAAGAGGGAAACGTAGCGGTCTTCTGGTTAGACTACGGAGATGGGCACATCGTGCCCCACTTCCTAGCATTCTTCTTGCCAATGTCCAGTCTCTTGACAACAAGGTTGATGAAATCCGAGCAAGGGTAGCATTCCAGAGGGACATCAGAGACTGTAACGTTCTGTGCTTCACAGAAACATGGCTCACTGGAGAGACGCTATCCGATGCGGTGCAGCCAACGGGTTTCTCCACGCATCGCGCCGACAGAAACAAACACCTTTCTGGTAAGAAGAGGGGTGGGGGTGTATGCCTTATGGCTAACGAGGCATGGTGCGATGAAAGAAACATACAGGAACTCAAATCCTTCTGTTCACCTGATTTAGAATTCCTCACAATCAAATATAGACCGCATTACCTACCAAGAGAATTCTCTTCGATTATAATCACAGCCGTATATATCCCCCCCAAGCAGACACATCGATGGCTCTGAACGAACTTTATTTAACTCTTTGCAAACTGGAAACCATTTATCCGGAGGCTGCATTCATCGTTGTTGGGGATTTTAACAAGGCTAATCTGAAAACAAGACTCCCTAAATTTTATCAGCATATCGATTGCGCAACCAGGGGCGGAAAAACCTTGGATCACTGTTACTCTAACTTCCGCGACGCATATAAGGCCCTGCCCCGCCCCCCTTTTGGAAAAGCTGACCACAACTCCATTTTGCTGATACCTGCCTACAGACAAAAGCTAAAAAAAGAAGCTCCCACGCTGAGGTCTGTCCAACGCTGGTCCGACCAAGCTGACTCCACACTCCAAGACTGCTTCCATCACGTGGACTGGGACATGTTTCGTATTGCGTCTAATAACAACATTGACGAATACGCTGATTTGGTGTGCGAGTTCATTAGAACGTGCGTTGAAGATGTCGTTCCCATAGCAACGATTAAAACATTCCCTAACCAGAAACCTTGGATTGATGGCAGCATTCGTGTGAAACTGAAAGCACGAACCACTGCTTTCAATCAGGGCAAGGTGTCTGGTAACATGACTGAATACAATCAATGCAGCTATTCACTCCGTAAGGCTATCAAACAAGCTAAGCGTCAGTACAGAGACAAAGTAGAATCCCAATTCAACGGCTCAGACACAAGAGGCATGTGGCAGGGTCTACAGTCAATCACGGACTACAGGAAGAAATCCAGCCCAGTCACGGACCAGGATGTCTTGCTCCCAGGCAGACTAAATAACTGTTTTGCCCGCTTTGAGGACAATACAGTGCCACTGACACTGCCTGCAACGGAAAAATGCGGTCTCTCCTTCACTGCAGCTGAGGTGAGTAAAACATTTAAACGTGTTAACCCTCGCAAGGCTGCAGGCCCAGACGGCATCCCCAGCTGCGCCCTCAGAGCATGCTCAGACCAGCTGGCTGGTGTGTTTACGGACATATTCAATCAATCCCTATACCAGTCTGCTGTTCCCACATGCTTCAAGAGGGCCACCATCGTTCCTGTTCCCAAGAAAGCTAAGGTAACTGAGCTAAACGACTAACGCCCCGTAGCACTCACTTCCGTCATCATGAAGTGCTTTGAGAGACTAGTCAAGGACCATATCACCTCCACCCTACCCGACTCCCTAGACCCACTACAATTTGCTTACCGCTCAAATAAGTCCACAGACGATGCAATCTCAACCACACTGCACACTGCCCTAACCCATCTGGACAAGAGGAATACCTATGTGAGAATGCTGTTCATCGACTACAGCTCGGCATTCAAAACCATAGTACCCTCCAAGCTCGTCATCAAGCTCGAGACCCTGGGTCTCGACCCCGCCCTGTGCAACTGGGTACTGGACTTCCTGACGGGCCACCCCCAGGTGGTGAGGGTAGGTAACAACATCTCCTCCCCGCTGATCCTCAACACTGGGGCCCCACAAGGGCTAACATTGAGTGGCTGCTGCCTACACACTGACACTGACTCAACTCCAGCCGCTTTAATAATGGGAATTGATGGGAAATGTTGTAAATATATCACTAGCCACTTTAAACAATGCTACCTTATATAATGTTACTTACCCTACATTATTCATCTCATATGCATACCTATATACTGTACTCTATATCATCGACTGCATCCTTATGTAATACATGTATCACTAGCCACTTTAACTATGCCACTTTGTTTACATACTCATCTCACATGTATATACTGTACTCGATACCATCTACTGTATCTTGCCTATGCTGCTCTGTACCATCACTCACTCATATATCCTTATGAACATATTCTTTATCCCCTTACACTGTGTATAAGACAGTAGATTAGGAATTGTTAGTTAGATTACTTGTTGGTTATTACTGCATTGTCGGAACTAGAAGCACAAGCATTTCGCTACACTCGCATTAACATCTGCTAACCATGTGTATGTGACAAATAAAATTTGATTTGATTTGATTTGATATTTAGTATGGTCAGAGCGTGAGTTGGGGTGGACAGTCTGTTTGTTTTTCTATGATTTGGGTATTTCTATGTTTCGGCCTAGTATGGTTCTCAATCAGAGGCAGGTGTCATTAGTTGTCTCTGATTGAGAATCATACTTAGGTAGCCTGGGTTTCACTGTGTGTTTGTGGGTGATTGTTCCTGTCTCTGTGTTTGTTTTCACCAGATATGCTGTTTAGGTTTTCTCACGTTTATTGTTTTTGTTAGTTTATTCATGTATAGTGTCTTTATTAAAAAACATGAATAACCACCACGCTGCGTTTTGGTCCGCCTCGCCTTCACCTCAAGAAAACCGTTACAGCGTTCTTTGGTGTTTTTCTCCGGTAAAGACAATAACGATTCTCCATCTTAAATTGTATCATTTATTTACATATTAGGGTACCTAAGGTTTGATCATAAACATTGTTTGACTTGTTTGCAAAAGTTTATTAGTAATGTTTGGGATTCATTTTGTATGCATTTTGATGGAGGGAAACTGGGTGGATTATTGACTGAAGCGCGCCAGCTAAACTGAGTTTTTATGGATATTAAGAAGGACATTATCGAACACAAGAACCATTTGTGATGAAACTGGGACCTTTTGTAGTGCCAACAGAAGAAGATCATCAAAGGTAAGGCCTTTTTTACATCGCTATTTCGGACTTTCGTGTCGCACCTGCATGGTTGAAATATGATTTTCATGTGTTGTATGCGGGGCGCTGTCCTCTGATAATTGCATGGTTTGCTTTCGCCGTAAAGCCTTTTTGAATCTGACACAGCGGCTGGATTAACAAGAAGTTAAGCTTTATTTTAGTGATTTTATGAAAGTTAAATATTTATAATACCATAGTTTGAATTTCACGCTCTGCAATTTCACCAGATGTTGGCCAGGTGGGAAGCTACAATCCCACCTGGCCATAAGAAGTTTTAAGGCAAGTCATTCAGGCAGCAAAGCATCCCCAAACCATCACACACTACCACCACCATACTTGACCGTTGGTATAAGGTTCTTACTGTGGTATGCAGTGTTTGGTTTTCGCCAGGCATAATGGGAACCATGTCATCCAAAAAGTTGACGCATCTGTCCATAGTCTTTCAAGAGTCTTGATGATCATCAAGGTGCTTCCAGGTGCTTTTTTGGTAACTTGAGTCAAGAGATGGGTCCCATTATGTCAGGTTGCCTTACATATAAGATATACTGTAGATCTACACTATATATATTTATTTTTTAATTTCATCTTTATTTAACTAGGCAAGTCAGTTAAGAACAAATTCTTATTTATAATGACTGCCTACACAGAGTAGACCCGAAGCTGGCACAACATTTCATATATTGTGTCAACATTCAGACACTTTAAAAAATGTTAATCTGAAGGTTATGCAACAGAGCAGTCGACTTCTGTGAGGATGTGACTCCTGTCACATTCTATCAGACGTCCTCTACACTGAGAAATAACTATGGCAGTGTAGCAATGCTCTGACTGGTTCTGTTTCTGTGTTATACAAGCTATGTCATAACAAACTTACCACTAATATAATCTTTGTCTACAAAGATACCTAGCGTCTGACAGACATATAACAACTAGGTATTGAATATATCATCATGATTTCCCTGTCTGATTTGGAGCACAGCATCACGTGTAAGAGGTAAGTGCACTCTTCTGACTCATTGCTTCTGATCCCTCATGCATATTCAATGGTGGGTGTTCCTTGTCGTGTCATGTAGATATCTGTGCTATGGCATGTCAAATTGATTCTTTGGACATATGCACTGAGATTTATCCAAGCCACAATCACTCAAAACCAACATTGGCTTGAGACCCTAATTAAATCTCAGGGCTTGAGATGCATGTTAGGTTTCAAGTGAGACGATGTCGTCCCTCTTCCTAGTCCTCACCCTGCACTTAACTGTCTAACGAACCACACAAATGTAATCATTGCATAATGCTGCACTCTCCTAGTACAAAGGGAAGCGTCCCATCAGATTTGATTCTTATCGGTATTTTACTAGTACGTCATGTCATTTTGGCCTGAGGGGTAGTGTCTCTCTGCCTTTTTATTAAATCAATTCAGAGGCTGACACACACCGGCAGGTTTTGAAAGGTTCCACTGGCTGGCTGCTGGATGGCAGGATGGCATTCAGGCCCCTGCTGAGCCCTGGCTGCTCAGCCAATATATCATAATCCAATCTCCCACTCACAGCAAGAGGAGAGAAGAGGCCCGCTCCCCAACCGCTCTCCCCACAGCCCTGCAGAGCAAATTCAGCGCTTACAGGCATACTAGCCACCACAACAGCAGCAGGAAACTCTTATTTATATGTGAATGGAAAAGGCCCAGTCAGGGCTATGGCACTTAGTCATATTTATAAGCAGAGTGCCTACTAACGTTTTTGTGAAGAGAGGAATGTGAGGTCCGTTTCAACAAATCCAATTAAAAATCTAGTTCCTACAGGGTAAATCATTACTACTCTGCAACTTTGAATTTATTCTGTCAAGTTTACACCATGTTGGGATAAACCAATGTGTTTACAGTCCAACTCCATACAGCACTGAGTAATCAATGGATTGGGGCTCCCTTGAATATTTAATAACAACCCTTCAGTTTACTGAGGCATTGGACGCATGTAATCTTCATTAAGGCAAAGCTAGACCAGCAATTGCAGAGAGAATCTTCAGCAGTGAGCATCCATTACCATATCCAGGAAGGGGAAAAGAATCTGGCATGTAACCAACTGCTATGAGTCCTTAATCTCATGAATGTCTTCGGCAAAGGCAAACGTTCACACCCCCAGACACAGCAATTAGCATTTATAATATATTATGAAGTGGATGGTTCGAGCCCTGAATGCTGATTGGCTGAAAGCTGTGGTATATCAAACCGTATCCCATGGGTATGACAACACATTTATTTTTACTGTTTTAATTATGTTGGTAACCAGTCTATAATAGCAATAAGCCACCTCAGGGGTTTGTGCTATATCGCCAATATACCATGTCTAAGGGCTGTATCCAGGCACTCCTCATTGCGGCAGGGTAGCCTAGTGGTTCGAGTGTTGGACTAGTAATTGAAAGGTTGCAAGTTCAAATCCCTGAGCTGAACAGGCAGTCAACCCACTGTACCTAGGCTGTCATTAAAAATAAGAATTTGTTCTTAACTGACTTGCCTAGTAAAATTAAAATTGCATTGTGCTAAGAATAGCCCTTAGCTGTGGTATATTGGCCAAATACCACACCCCCTTTTTGCTTAAATATAAAGGCTCAGAGCTTACATGCTGTTGTTTTAAAGTTTGCCATTTGGCTAGGTTATTGGGTTTCATATAGGCTAAATTATGACTCCTGCACACGTTTGCACAGTTACTACCTTTGAATGGGTATGTTTTTAACATCATCTAACTGTTTGAAATGAGTGCAGAAGGAATAGAAATAGATGTAGATGGCCATCTACACTCTGAGTTCATCAGTTTTATTGTTTTAATACATTGCTTAATATCAAGGCTGGAGTGATAAATAGAGCACGCCATGATCATCCTTGTATGACACTAAGATCAATAATGCTGCATTGTTACCAAAAAGTGTTTTTTCATTTTCCAAGTATACAATAGAATAAAAATACAATCAGTACTATTCTGGAATGGACTGTGCCTTCTTAATCTGATCATGTCTATTCCTGACTGAAAGCCAAACTATACATATGTAAAATAGAATTTCCACATAGAGCTCAATCTGAAAAGATGTCGAACTGTGACCCCCTGAGCAAAATAACATTAGGGAATTACTGTAACCAAAATGACTACAGTTAATATCTTAATATCAGTATTAATCATCAAGGCTGTCTTTTTTTGCAATTATAAATAATTTAATCAAGTGTGATAATGCTAAAATTCACCTTTTGCATGAAAATATGATGGAATACTGTATCTCTTGGGATCTAGTGATGTTGACTATATTGTAAGATGAAGATTTACTCAACATCTCTTGCAAATGTTCAAAGTCACATGAAATGTAGAAAAAAAGAGGAAGAAGGGAAGCGCTGCTAAGGTACACAACAATAGATTTTAGTAGACAGATTGTGCTGTGGGGAAATTGGTTATCAAAAAGAAAGGAGGACCCAGTCACTCTTCATATAATTAAAATACCTTTGTTTGTATGGCATGTTCAATGGAAACAAAGTTTTAAAAATCTGACGCGTTTCGGCTGCATGGCCTTCGTCAGGAAGTACAAAGAAATGATACTACAATGTCCACGCAGGTTCCTCAACAAGAGAGGGAGTAGACGGGGAAGAGGCCAACACAGAGCAGAAGCAGAACAAAGCTGTGATCTACATTTCTGGAGAACTCCTTTCTGATGACTGTGTAAGAGTCTTGTCTAAAAGACTCATTTGCCCCCAAATACTCAACTAATTGAATTCAATACAAATATTGACGTATTTCGCTTCTACAGGAATCAACATCTAAAGGCTTGGTACAAGCTAAACATCTCTCCGACTGCAGACACCAGTGTCTCAGGCCAGGCAGTTTCTTTCCCTCTACAACACCTTTTAAGCCAAGTCCACCTGTCCCATTGTCCAGAATGCAACACCAAATACATTTGCCAAGAAGACGAATTTTGATGTGAAGAATCTGTTAAAGGGTAAAATTGATTATGACCAAACACAACGTAATCTTTCTAAGACAAAGAGGGATGCAGTTCAATCATTGTCCAAAAATGGACGTATTGCTGTTAAAAAAGCAGACAAAGTTGGCGCCACAGTAGTGGGGAGTAAAGACAAATTCTACCAATCTCTCACCTTCAACCCTACAGAAGACCTAAAAACTGAATTGAAAGGAATCCTCACAGAAGCTAAGGAGAATGGCTACATTTCAGACAATGAGTTCATTTTTTTTTTTTTTTTTTTTTGGAAGTCCACATATGGCTTCTTTTTATTTTCCTAAAAAAGTATTGAAAACCCCCCAGGCAGACCAGTCATTAGTGGTAATGAAAGTCTGACAGAACCCATCTCTAAGTACATTGATTACTTTATTAAGCCTTTTCAGCCGCCACTCCCAAGCCTATCTTAAACATACCACAGATGTGTTGAACAAAATTAAGGCATTAAACAATATAGCTACAGCTTCCTTTTTAGTCCCCATGGATGTGGAGTCTCTACACACCACCATTGAACATGAACAAGTCGTAGGATGTGCCATGTGAACTTGCTGCACTGAGCTTTAAGCAAACTGATGAAATAATTAAGAGTGAGTCTGACCGCAATTGATTGGATTGTGCTGGGCCTGGCTCAGACTTGCTGCGCTGTGTTACAAAAAAAAACGAGAGTGACTGTGTGACCAGCACCAGTTGTCTCTCTCTCTCCTCCCTGCTGCAGAGACCACCAACAATGTTTATTGCTCTGTCTGTGTTGCTGAAGCTGCAAAATAATTACAGCCATTTCTGACTGAAGTCATGCTACCGAAATACATTCCCTATTTCGTCAACCCTTGTTCCCTTTACGTGCCACATGACTGAATCAATAGGACATATAACATATCATGATGACATCAATAAATTGGTTATAACAAACTCGGAACACCGTAACACATGTGACAGCAAAATGGATGCAGAAGACATGACAAATAAACTTACTGGTTGCTCATGAGGTAAAGAAAGTCAAACGTGTGGAATAAATGTCTCGTTGTGGAGAATACTAGAGATCAAGAAAAAGAAGGTAAGAAGCAAGTGCTGTGTGCATATTATGTGTGCCAAACAGGTCCTGTTAAATTGCAATATATGTTTTCTGACCGGATCAATGTAAATAGCACTAAATAAATGATAGCACTAAATAAATAGCACTAAATAAATGATAAGCATACCAGCCAACATTTCTTTGTAACATTTCTTTGTAGTCTCTATTACATTATAGTTTACGCAAATTATTCAACGGTTACTTTTTTATTTTATTTTAAAACTAAAATGTTTGATTGAATTTCAAATCATGAATGACTTCTATGCTATGTGATGACATTAACGAATACATGATTGAATGATACAGTAGCCTATATAAGTATTGAAATATAAGCCTGGCTGACTGGCAGACTGGCAGACTGGCAGCACTGGCGGCTCCTGGCAGACTGGCGGCACTGGTGGCTCCTGGCAGACTGGCGGCACTGGTGGCTCCGGGCAGACTGGCGGCACTGGCGGCTCCGGGCAGACTGGTGGCGCTGGGCAGACTGGCGGCACTGGCGGCTCCTGGCAGACTGGCGGCACTGGCGGCTCCTGACAGAATGGCGGCACTGGCGGCTCCGGGCAGACTGGCGGGCACTGGCGGCGCTGGGCAGACTGGTGGCACTGGCATCGCGGGCAGACGAGCGGCACTGGCGGCGCTGGGCTGAGGGGCGGAAACTCTGGTAGCGCCGGACAGGCGGGAGCTCCTATGTTGATGGGACAGAGAGACAGCCTGGTGCGGGGTGCCGGCACTGGTGGTACCGGGCTGGGGACACACACCTCAGGGCGAATGCCTTGCATACTACGTCAAATCAACTGCTCTCTCTCTTCACACTCCCCCAATTCTATTAACACCTCCTCGAGTGTCTCCTCATCTCCCATCCATTCACTCTCCTCCATTCTGTCCAATAACTCCTCGACCCTCTCAGACTCAGCCCTCAGCATTGCCGATAGCTCCGATAACATCCATGTCTCCTTACGGTAAACAGAGGGAGTTGGCTCAGGTCTGGCTCCTGACTCTGCTACACTCTCCCTGTGCCTTCCCCCCAAGAAATGTTTGGGGGTGCCTCTCGGGCTTCCAGCCGCTCTGCCGTGCAAGCTCCTCATAATGCCGCCTCTCTGCTTTCGCTGCCTCCAGCTTGGCTTTGGGGCGGCAATATTCCCCTGGCTCTGTCCAGGGTCCTTTCCCGTCAAGGATCTCCTCCCAAGTCCATTCTTCCAAATAGTGCAGCCTCTCCCACTGCTGCTGCTGCTGCTGCTCCTGCTGCTGCTTTTTCTGCTGCCTCTGTTGCTTCTCCTGCTGCTGCTTTTGCTGCTGCTGCTGTTGCTCCTGCTGCACCTGTTGCTTCTCCTGCTGCTGCTGCTGCCTCTGTTTACCACGCCGCTTGGTCCTTGGTTGGTGGGTGATTCTGTAACGGTTTTCTTCTGGGGAAAAAGAGGCGGACCAAAACGCAGCGTGGTTACTTGTAAACATCTTTAACTTCTTCGATATAGGGGCGCTCTTAATTTTTGGATAAAAAAACGTTCCCGTTTTAAACAAGATATTTTGTCACGAAAAGATGCTCGACTATGCCAATAATTGACAGCTTTGGAAAGAAAACACTCTGACGTTTCCAAAACTGCAAAGATATTATCTGGGAGTGCCACAAAACTTATGCTACAGGCGAAACCAAGATGAAATTTCAAACAGGAAATGGCCCAGATTCTGAAGGCGCTGTGTTCCAATGTCTCCTTATATGGCTGTGAATGCACCAGGAATGAGCCTACACTTTCTGTTGTTTCCCCAAGGTGTCTGCAGCATTGTGACATATTTGTAGGCATATCATTGGAAGATTAACCATAAGAGACTACATTTACCAGGTGTCCCCTTGGTGTCCTCCATCGAAATTATTATATCTCCAGCTGCGTGCACTTTTCCATTTGGTTCAGAGGACAAAGGCAACTGCCACGAATGATTTATCATCGAATAGATATGTGAAAAACACCTTGATGATTGATTCTAAACAACGTTCGCCATGTTTCTGTCAATATTATGGAGTTAATTTGAAAGAAAGTTCGGTGTTGTAATGACTGAATTTTCGTTTTTTTTTCTTAGCCAAATGTGATGAACAAAACGGAGCGATTTCTCCTTCACAAATAATATTTTTGGAAAAACTGAACATTTGCTATCTAACTGAGTCTCCTCATTGAAAACATCCGAAGTTCTTCAAAAGTAAATGATTTTATTTGAATGCTTTTCTTGTTTTTGTGAAAATGTTGCCTGCTGAATGCTAGGCTAATGCTATGCTAGCTATCAATACCTCTTACACAAATGCTTCTATAGCGATGGTTGAAAAGCATATTTTGAAAATCTGAGATGACAGTGTTGTTAACAAAAGGCTAAGCTTGTGAGCGAATTTATTTCTTTCATTTCATTTGCGATTTTCATGAATAGTTAACGTTGCTTTATGCTAATGAGCTTGTGGCTAAGATTACGCTCCAGGATACGGGATTGCTCGACGCTAGAGTTTAATAAAGATGAACAATGAACAATCTACAAAACAAGAATTGTGAAAAAACGAAACAGCCCTATCTGGTGCAACAAAACACAGAGACAGGAACAATCACCCACAAAACCCAACACAAAACAGGCTACCTAAATATGGTTCCAAATCAGAGACAATGACTAACACCTTCCTCTGATTGAGAACCATATCAGGCCAAACATAGAAATAGACAAACCAGACACACAATATAGAATGCCCACCCAGCTCACGTCCTGACCAACACTAAAACAAGGAAAACACACACGAATGATGGTCAGAACGTGACAGAGATCAATGAAAAAGTTGGGTTATTATTATAAATTAAAATGTTCTAACAATTTGGAACAGGGTAAACAACACTAAATAAAGGATAAATAATACCAGAGAGACTGGTCTAACAAAAAACTGTGTAAAGCCTTTATTACAGCATAGAACATTTGTGAAATTGTTTTCTGACATGTTGTGGTTGCCTGAGGCTTGATGCTCATGGAATCAGTAGGCTATTAAACAAACAGTTAAACAGGCAACAGAAGCAGGATCTGTTTTATTTCTGTAGATGCAGTTTTTACGGAAGATTTACAAAACCAGGCACATTTAACCATTAGGCTATTGATTATAGTTTGAATTATGCTGGGATTTCCTCTCTCTCTTCACTTTTCTTAGACTATTAAGGCAAGGGCTGTTTTCCCATCTCCCAACTTACCATTATGCATATAACAACATTGTATATGAAAAAGTGGCAATTCACCACTGCAATGATGTGTTTCGTAACCGTGGACAGCAACCACTATCCAACTCGGAAGAAAGCGCTTTTGTTATATAATAATATTATTGATGTTGCACCATTGTTCTTACATAATATATCCATATCCAATTTCAGTAGCAAATGTCTTAGAATGATGGATGATGTCATCCCCATGGCCTCCACAATGGACCAGTATACTCAGACCGGCACAAATCAGATAAGTGTCTTGCACACCATGATTACTTTTAGTTTTTTTCTGCTACTGGTTGACTGAAGAAATCTCGGTCAACCGACAGCCTATCGACCAAACATTCGACCAGTCGACTAAATGGGGTGATCCCTATGAGAGTCTCCCCTTTCCATAGAGTGTAGGTCATAATAGTTTGTAGGTCAAACCCATTGGACGCTACAGACGTTTTCGTGAGACGATCGACTTTCGGGATGCCTCATGGTCTGACAAATACCACTCTTGCTCTGCCACCTGTCACCGCAGATGTGGAAGTGCAACATTGGCGGATGTGGTGGAATGAGACACATCCATTGCAAAACAACTGATATCTGTAGCTTAAACTGACAGATTTTGATGGGATTTTTTTTGTTAAGTAATTTAGATTCAATCCCCTCGAGGGGGATATTATTAAGATGTATCATGACTAATGGATACTACACGGAGGGTAGACCTTTTCACTCGTGCCTGTATACAGGTTGAAAATGGCAGAAGTGGGCACTGATAAATGCCTAAATTGGAATGCACGTGCGGTACAATAACACGTATGGAGTGATTTCAGTGCCAAAAGAAATTGTATTGAATTTAATAATCTGACATTTGTGTTAGGATATTGAACTTATAATTATGAATTTGTTTAATGATATTGAATTTGAATTTATAATATTTGAATTTGTGTTAGGATATTAAATTATAATTTTTACAATTGTAATGTACACATTAAATCATTCAATTTTAAATTGAACCTTAATTGAATGAATATTGCATTCAGTTAAAACAATTATATTTCAATTTAATTAAATATTCAAATTCAATATTTATATATTGAATACTGTTTCAATATGGTGTTTATTGCCTTCATTTTCTATGTAACCAGTTTACAAACTATCATTTGAAGTTTACCAAAGTTTCCTATATTACATTTCTCAGATTCATTCAGATTCAAAACTGCTCTAAACAAGATCCTGGTGCTTAGCCAGCCAGGAAAAGTAGAAGAATAATGATAAATCTAACTCCCTTCCAGCCAATCACAAAGTAAAACAGGGTACCACCTGACCTCATTTAATGGCCTGTCTTTCTGGCAGAGGAAGCAAGAGGCGGTAGTGAGCACTGAGAAGTCAATATTAACTAACTCTTCCAAGAAAGGAGTGGTCTTTGATATTACACCTGATCAAGCATGTGGCCTGATGCCACGCTGAACAGTCAGTCATTCATTATCCTCTGCTGCCACCTTGTGGCGCATTTATTTATACATAATTTCTGTTGCTTTACAAAATTTAACGAGCTAAAACGGAGGCTTTGAATTACACTGAAAAATATATATATAAACTCAACATGCAACAATTTCAAAGATTTTGCTGAATCACAGTTCATATAAGGAATTCAGTCAATTTAAATAAATTCATTAGGCCCTGATCCATGGATTTTACATCACTCGGCAGGGGCACAGCCAATTGGGAGCAAGACCCAGCCATTGGTCTGTGGTTGTGAAGCCGGTTGGCCGTACTGCCAAATTCTCTAAAACGACGTTGGAGGCGGTTTTAGGTAGAGAAATTAACATTAAATTCTCTGGCAAACGCTCTGGTGGACATTCCTGCAGTTAGCATGCCAAGTGAATGTTCCCTCAAAACTTGAGACATCTGTGGCATTGTCTTGCATGACAAAACTGTACATTTTAGAGTGGCCTTTTATTGTCCCCAGCACAAGGTGCACCTGTGTAATGAAGAGCACCTTGGTTTTTGTGCGTTTGGAATATTTCTGGGATCTTTTATTTCAGCACTTCACATGTTGCATTTATATCTTTGTTCAGTGTATGATTCCATTAAAGCAAGGATCTGTGAAAGGTGAACAGCATTACTGGTCACCCCAGGCACATGTTTTGTTAATCATGCGGAGGTGATAAGCATCCAGCATTGTGGTAAAAGAAAATGTTGTTGTTCTGTCTACTGTACAATGATGTCCAAAGGGGAAAAAAAACACTGTTTCCTTGTTTAAAGTATAACGTCTTTGTTGTTATAATATCACAAACTGACATGGCAGTTTCTTCGTATTTATAATGTGTACATTTATACATTATTACATCGATTAACCTACAGTTGTGACTTATTACTTTATAATTGATTAAAAAAGTCAAAATAAATAAACATGATGGAATTCAAGAGGGTTTAATCGATAAAGGCTACAAAAAGTTGACATACTAGTTTCTTAAATTATTAGGGCTACAGCAAGGTGGTGTGAAAGTGTGACAATTAACATTGGAAAATGTTCCACTGCCAGCTGACTGCACCCTCCGGCGAGTTGAAGTAGTCCTTGATCTTGTCTCTGACATTCTTGGCTTTACTGGCGTAGTTATTGCTGGAACCTACCCTGATATGCAGCATGGACTCAGAGTGTCACTAGCCAGGCACTACCACTCCACTCCCCACATCCTCCCTGTCCACCAACTCTGGAGAGGAGTACACCTGTTGTGTGCACCCTAAAATAAACATTGTGTAATCATTCATACAACATGAATTTTAAGTAATTTTCTGGGAATGATCCTGGTTTGCTGGGTAGGATAATAGGAGGAGCTTTAATGTCCACATGGGAAAAATTGTCTTCAACAAACATCCAATTTCCCCCCTCGGAGACATTCAATTTCATCCTATCAACCTATCCCATTGGTCTCTACAGTTTAAACACATTCTCATTAGCTCAACATGCTACTAATATCACTATGCTAATATGTAAGAGATGCTAGTATGCACCATGCATTATTAGCTCATAGTCATATTAACACAGATGCACACACATGCACACTGTACACTTTCCCCTCATACTGAGTTGTCCAGTGCTGGCGTATCTCTGTATCTCTTCTCTCTACTATTATATAGATCCTCATAACACTGTGTATCTTCTGTCTTATGTACTGTGCGCTACAGGTGATTTAATTTGCTATGTACAGAAATGCATTTCCATAAGGGGAAATTGCAACGCATGTCAATTGAGGACTGAAGCAAGCGTTCTGGTGTAATAAACAGTGTGTGATGCTAGTTGAGTGGGAATAAATAGTATATTGTTAAAGGTAAAATATGGTAATGTTATATTGTGGGTGGGAAATGTTTTTAACATCAGGGAGTCATAAGGATATAGATGGTTGATATTATTTCCAATGTCAGTTGTTTGCTAAACCCACAAAATGTAATGGTGCTGAATTGACATGTATTATCTTTGTATTCTCCCTTTTGCTCTTGGTGTGAGATCTCTCACCAAGGAGATGCGGGTGTGGAGTCAGGCACAGGAGAAACAAGTTCCAACGAAAAGTGTGTTTTATTTAACTAGCTCAAAAAAACAACAAGACACCAGACTACAGTAATAGCCACGAAAACCCCACTCAGACACAGGGTGAAATACACAACATGTAATTGATGGGATTGGAACCAGGTGTGATGGAAGACAAGACAAAACCAATATAAAATGGATCAGTGATGGCTAGAAGATCGGTGATGCCGTACACTGCTCGCACAAGGAGACTCGTGAAAGCACCCCCCCCCCCCCGGACGTGCGTCGTCACTGACCTTGGGGACGACCCGGGGGGCGAGGTGCAGGGCGACCCGGATGGATACGGTGGAACTCTCGCTGCATAAAAGGATCCAACACGTCCTCCCCCGGGACACAGCATCTCTCCTCTGGACCATTCCCCTTCCAGTCCACGAGGACCTGAAGGCCCCTCGCCTGACATCTCGACTTCAGTATGGAACAAACAGAGTACGCCGGGGCCCCCTCCCGCACCTCAGACTCCTGGAGCGGGCCAGCCACCACCGGCCTAAGGAGAGACACATGGAACAAGGGATTAATGCGGTAATCAGAGGGAAGCTGTAACCTATAACATACCTCGTTCACTCTCCTCAGGACTTTAAATGGCCCCACAAACTGCAGATCCAGCTTCCCGACAGGGCAGGCGGAGGGGCAGGTTTCGGGTCGAGAGCCGGACCCGGTCCCCCGGGGCGAACACCGGGGCCTCACTGCGGTGGCAGGCACCAACTATCTGGTTCAGCACGGCGCGCAGAAGGTGGACATGGGCGGTGTCCTATGTGTCCTCCGCTCGCCGGAACCAGTCATCCACCGCAGGAGCCTCGGGCTGACTCTGATGCCAAGGAGCCAGAACCGGCTGATACCCCAATACACACTGTAAGTGAGAGAGGTTAGTTGAGGAGTGGCGGAGCAAGTTCTGGGCCATCACTGCCCAGGGCACAAATGCTGCCCACTCTCCCGGCCGATCCTGGCAATTAGACCTCAGAAACCTACCCACATCCTGGTTAACTCTCTCCACCTGCCCGTTACTCTCGGGGGTGAAAACCAGAGGTAAGGCTGACCAAGAGCCCCAGACATTCCATGAACGCCCTCAAGACCCTCGACATGAACTGGGGACCCCGATCAGACACTATATCTCAGGGACCCCGTAGCGCTGGAAGATGTGAGTAAACAGGACCTCCACAGTCTGTAGGGCCGTAGGGAGACCGGACAAAGGGAGGAGATGAGAAAACAAACAATCCACAACAACCAGGATCGTGGTGTTACCCTGTGAAGGTGGAAGATCGGTTATAACTTCTTGTCGCATGAGGTGCTCAAGTTCAGAACGGCTTTCAAAACACATACAGTGCTGTAAAGCGCAGAACCAGAACTCTGGTGTCATGTATAGCATGTTATGTTATGGAGTGATTTCAGTGCTCACAGAAATTATATTTGAATTTAATACTTTTGAATGTGTGTTAGGATATTGAGTTTGAATTCGTAATGCACAAATTGAATCATTAAATTCCTAAATTGAACTTGTATTTCAAGATTTTAAACTGAATTGAATGAATATTGCATTCAGTTTTAAAATTAAATGTAAATTTAGTTCAATATTCAAATTCAATATGTATATATTCAGTTTCAATATGGTAGGTATTACGTTCATTTACTCTGTATCGAGTTTACCAAAGTTTCATATATTAAATTTCTCATATGCATTCAGATTCAGTTTCTAAATTCAGATTTAAAACAGAAAAAAAAAATCCTGGTACTTTGCCAGCCAGGAAAAGTAGAAGAACAATGATAAATCTAACTCCCTTCTAGCCAATCACGAAATAAAACAGGCTACCACTTGACCTTGTTAAACACTTGTATCTTAGATCAATGTTTATGATGAATATTTCTGTAATTTGATGTGGCTCTCTGCACTTTCACCGAATGTTTGTTTGAGGAAATGCATTTCTGACATAATGCGGCAATTTCAAATGAGGTTTTTGGACATAAAGATGAACTTCATCGAACAAAACACACATTTATTGTCTAACATGGAGTCCTGGGAGTGCCATCTGATGAAGATCATCAAAGGTTAGTGATTAATAATGGAAATTGATGGGAAATGATGTAAAATATATCACTAGCCACTTTAAACAATGCTACCTAATATAATGTTTACATACCCTACATTATTCATCTCATATGTATACGTATATACTGTACTCTATATAATCTACTGCATCTTTATGTAATACATGTATCACTAGCCACTTTAACTATGCCACTGTGTTTACATACTCATCTCATATGTATATACAGTACTCGATACCAACTACTGTATCTTGCCTATGCTGCTCTGTACCATCACTCATTCATATATCTTTATGTACATATTCTTTATCCCCTTACACTTGTGTGTGTATAAGACAGTAGTTTAGGAATTGTGAGTTAGATTACTTGTTTGTTATTACTGCATTGTCGGAACAAGAAGCACAAGCATTTCGCTACACTCGCATTAACATCTGCTAACCATGTGTATGTGACAAATAAAATTGGATTTGATTTGATTAATTTAATCGCTATTTCTGACTTCTGTGAGCCCTCTCCTTGGCTGGAAAATGGCTGTATGGTTTTCTGTGATAAGGTGCTGATCTAACATAATCTCATGGTGTGCTTTCGCAGTAAAGCCTTTTTGAAATCAGACACTGTGGTTGGATTTACAAGAAGTGTATCTTTAAAATGGTGTATAATACTTGTATGTTTGAGGAATTTCAATTATGGGATTTCTGTTTTGAATTTGGCGCCCTGCAATTTCACTGGTTGTTGTCGAGGTGGGACGCTACCGTCCCACTTGTACCAGAGAGGCTAGCAACAGTTTACATCATACCATGGCGCTGGTTAGCCAGATCCAGATGTATGAATGTCATCACAACTGAGCATATTTTGTGTTTTGGCAAGGTATCTCTTGTAATGTGCCCACACTGTTGCCGCAAACCAAATTAAATATTCTGGGAACCTTTTAAAGAACTCAGAAAGGCTGTTCTGTCAACATTCTTGCAACATCAAAAGAAAGTGTTTGTTTTAGGGTACAAAACAATCTAAATGTCAGCACAACCGGACAATTGTAGTGTTTTGGGAAACTCTCTTGTCATAGGTCTACAATGTTACTACAACCAAAGAAATGTGTTAGGAACTTTTAAAGAACGTAAAAATGTGTTCTGCTAATGTTGTAACATCAGTTGAATGTTTTTTGCACCATAAAATAAACACTGTAATCATCCGCACAACTTTGTTTGTTTGTGTTTTGGGAACATCTCTTTTGTGATGTTCCCACAATGTTCTCACCAGACTGTTCCCACAACCTAATTAAACATTCTGGGACCCTTTAAATAACCGATTACATGTGTTCTAGGAAGGTTCCTGCTACATCAGGCACAACTTTTAAACAAACGTTCTACAATCATCAGCATGACTGGACAGTTTTTGTGTTATGAGAGCATTTGTGTCGACCTAACAAATGTTCTGGGAACTTTCACACAACCAATTTTGGTTTACTGGGTATTCTATTGGTCTCTACAGTCTCATTAGCTCAACATGCTACTAGTATCACTTTCTCGTTGTCTGTATGAAAACTTGGTACGGCCATACCATTTGGGAAGAGAGTGAGAGTGTGAATTAAATGTAAAAGCATGAACGGTGACGTTGCTCAATGCTTTACAAGTTGCCAAATTTTATGGGCCAGATGCTGTCAAAGATCCTTGGACCATTACAGAAAGTGTGTTCTGTAATCCATCATCCGTTGAATCTTTGAACTTTAGATGCATCTGATATTGTTTTTAGGGAAAATTAGATACAAGATTAGTGTTGTGTTCAGGAAGCAGAGGGTGTCAATTTTGCCACCACATGAGGGATGTAGAGGCCCATCCGAAGGGATATGGGTATAGTGGGTTTCATCATTGAGTGGGGAAATAGTGTGTTTTTGCTGATAACGCAGCAATGTACAATGCTAAACATAAGGGAATGAACATTAATCTTGCCTTAATTAGTCAATCGATCTTTCAGTGGCGGTAGAGGATGAACAAACTCTTAATGACAGAGCATGACCTGGAATGGGCTGTACAGTCAACCCAATCCCCATGTGGGAGGGAAGGTAAAACATTGCTCTAGTATACCACTTTCACTGCCAACACCAAATAGAGGTCTAATGCAAGGGTTGTGTGTGTGGGAGATTTTCTGGGTTCTTGTTTACTGTTGTTGTTGTTTTCAATGTGTGTGCACCATCATGATGTTGGTTTTTCTTAATTGCTTTGCTCTCGCCAATTACTTATACTTAGTAATGACATTTTTAAAAATCTGTTAGGTAACTTCAATGTTTGTTTCATTAATAAGGCTAAAGCTAATTTGGATGTAAAATGAGAATAGTCGGGGGTCCATGAAAAGGATCCCCATGAATATGCATTTAATCACACATCTGACCACAATACAGCTTCCTGAAAATTGCAATCTTTCCAAATGAGCTATCCATCAATGGTGACAGGTAAGATATTATCTTGATTAAAAATAGATGTGGGTTAACGATGGTAATGAATTTAGATTGTGAATCGGATTCATACTGTGTCTCTTCCCCTTTTGTTCTCTTATCGTGATGACGATGGTACAAGATTGTAAGACTTGTGGACTTGTGAACTGGGTCACAGTTAAATATTTACAGGAAATTACATCGGTTAGACATTTCATCTCATGGAATGTGTGTGAAAGGAAAACGCATAGCCATCTCTAGTGTTGGAATGAAATGGGATGTCTTTGTTTATCTGTTCAAGTGCCCCAAATGCTTTTTATTTCTGATTCGTATGAGTCATACCCTCATAAGAACATTAGTCACATATTCCCAAGACTCTTCAGCCAATGCTAAACCACAATCCTCCCAGAAAATGGTGCAACAATGAAACAATTATGGACTTGAGAGGGTTTCATTTCGCTCACATTTCACAATGTTATGTTATAGAAATCAAACCCATAAAATTATGATAACAATAGAGATTATGACAAAAGTCTAGTTTGTGCTTGTAGCCATTTCAGATTCATAGTAACTTTTAGGTCACTTCACAATGATTAATGAATGGAACATGGACCATTTGGACTCAGCGGTTCTGGTATTTTACTTCAATATGATATAGTGGACTTGATCTGGATACTATAGAAGAGAGCAGCACCAGGCCATCATGGTCCTAAGGTCATACATACCATGACGCACACAAACACACACAAACCACACTATATGGGAGGGCGAGAGAGAGAAATAGAAAGGGGAAAAGGGAGAGGGAGTGAAAGAATAGAGAAATCAAGGGAGAGGGAGGAAGAGTTGTCTGTAGGGATGTCGTAGAATCTATGCACTTGGAAGGACAGGGCTTGTGAGGCTGGTATATGAGGGCTTTGAGCCACAGAGCAGAAAAGAGCTGCTATAAATAAACAGTGCAGAGGCACCGATGCGCAGAGATCTGGAGCAGGGGATTCAGATTTATCACTGCCATGACATTCCCACATGGTTGCAAATCTACCATAATCTACAGTAATTTTAGTAATAAACATAAAATCTATAGCAATCTATCGTAGCTTTGGTAATTTACAGTATACTTGAATAATTAATACAGTGCCTTGCAAAAGCATTGTTCCTATTTTGTTGCATTAAAACCTATAATTTAAATTAATTTTTTTATTTGGATTTCTTGTAATGGACATTCACAAAATAGTCCAAATTGGTGAAGTGAAATGAAAAAAAATAACTTGTTTCAAATTTTTTTTAAAGAATTTAAACTGAATTGTGGTGAGTGTATTCACCCCCTTTAGTATGAAGCCCCTAAAGATCTGGTGCAACCAATTCCCTTCAGAAGTCATGTAATTAGTTTGATTGCACACAGATTGACTTCATTTAAGTGTCACATGAGCTGTCACATGATCACAGTACATATACACATGTTCTGAAAGGCCCCAGAGTCTGAAACATCACTAAGCAAGGGGAACCACCAAGCAAGCGACACTATGAAGACCAAGGAGCTCTCCAAACAGGTCAGGGACAAAGTTGTGGAGAAGTACAGATCAGGGTTGGGCTATAAAAAAAGATCTGAAACGTTGAACATCCCACGGAGCACCATTAAATCCATTATTAAAAAATTCTAAGAATATGGTAGGATCTCAGACTAGGGCAAAGGTTCACCTCCCAACAGGACAACAACCCTAAACACACAGCCGAGACAATGCAGAAGTGGCTTTAGGACAAGTCTCAGAACGTCATTGAGAGGCCCAGCCAGAGCCCGGACTTGAACCCGATCTAACATCTCTTGAGAGACCTGAAAATGGCTGTGCAGCAACACTCCCCATCCAACCTGACAGAAATCTGCAGAGAAGAATTGGAGAAACTCCCCAAATACAGGTGTGCCAAGCTTGTAGCGCCGTACCCAATACGACTTGAGGGTCTAATCGCTGCCAAATATGCTTCAACAAAGTACTGAGTTGTTATGTATTTTTATAGATACATTTGGAAACATTTCTAAAAACCTGTTTTTGATTTGTCATTATGGGGTATTGTGTGTAGATTGATGAGGGGAAAAAACGATTTTATCATTTTTAGAATAAGGCTGTAATTTCATTATTTCATGAATTTTACACACAGAGGGCCAGCGATGATATAACATACACCTGTGATAATCTGAAAATACCCAAAATGGGCCACTAGATGTATTTGTGATAGATTACATAAAATCCTTGAAAGGTTTAGTGGTAAACTTGAAAAGTTTACAATAATATACCCTCCCTTTGCAACCCTACTCCCTGCTCTCCTCTCCCTGCTCTCTCTGTCTCAGCATCCCTCCCATAACTTGTGCACTATTCACATCTCTTTACCTAGAGTGGATGTGGATAAAATAAAATAAACTCCCTGATCAATGTGTGTATCAGTAGCAAGCTACTTCATCAACCACCTGAAGTGTTACTCTATATTGTATACCCATGCTGATTCCTATCGGAGGACTCCGATAAAACAGCTTAGCTAAAACCCTGACAGGCCCAGAGCGCAACTCAATCGAACCCACATTGCAGTATTTGCACAGTTTGCATCATACAGTATGAGAATCTATTTTTCCAGAGCTCAAATAAAATAGCAGAATGGTTGTGGATACTGTAACAATACCAGGGAGACTCCCATCACAGCTAGATGTTTCCTGTTTCAGATAAGTCATGTTATTGCACATGCTGTGGTTGGTTAATAACAAAAGATACATTGCTGCAGTGGCTGCGATTAAATATGAAGTATTTTGGCTGTCCTCACCTCGCTAATATGAATTGTTAGATTAATTACTGTGTTGGATAAACATCAATAGTCATGATAGAATGATGAGTTGTGTTTCACTATATCATATGTATGTTTATTTTCATATGACTTATGTTTATTTACTTTGTAAGGTTTTAAGGTCACATTGAAGATTTATAACACTTTCGGGGGAACAAGAAATGAATGCATGTTGTATGTATTTTCATGCAAATGTACAGATTTTATGATACCTGCAATATTTATTGTGCACTTTTCTTAATTTGAATGTTTAATGCTTTTTCAAAACATTGGACAGTGTAATGTTCAAAAGTAGCCAGGTAAAATTCTGTATTAAGTGGAGTTGAAAGCAAATTCTACCACCTTTTCTTTGTTACTCACATAGCATTGCACTCCACCAGCCGTGCATCTCTCTACTAAGTCCAGCTTTGAAAACAACAAAAAATACGAGGGACTCAAAGGCCATGTGCATCCTGCTTGTTCATGATGCCATCACATATTAATGAGTATAGTGTCAAATAAGGTTGGTAGAGTGCAGCGTTAACTATGCAAATTGTTAATTATTGGACAAAAACTTTAAATCTTCTCATATAAAAGGTTGTCTGAGCTACAATTTTCAGCACACAAATTGTTTTCCCCTAACCCTGTATCGTGTCTCATAGAACTAATGAATCCGTCCCAATTGACAATAGTAAGTTAATTAACATTAGTTCATACACTTTTTAAAGCAAGACACATTTGTAATGCAATAGCCATATTGTGAAAATTAAGAAAAGGAAAGTAGCTAATTACTTTATTTGTAAAGGTGTATGACTTGATACATACAGTATCCAATTGTACTACTTGGTCAACTAACTACAGAGCATAAACTGTCGCCTTTAAAAATGTGTGCTGCTTCAACTTGATCTATTTCCGAGTGTAGTGGGTGGACACAATTCATCTTCCTACAAAAGCATTAACATCACATTAAGAAAACACATACCACAAGTCCCATAGCCAAATGCTAAAGAGCACCCTCTCAAACTGCACAACATCGCTCAACGTAATGTTGTAAAGAGCTACAGTCCAGAGCATTTCCAGCATAGAGATCTCTCTCCAATTTGGCTAGTGTTTCTCTTTTCAACAGGGATTCTTGACGACTCACTGTGCATGAATAATGACCACTGTTAATTCAATCAAGCAACCTTTAAAAAAATCCCCCTATCTCACATAACAATATGACAGCCCATGTCAACAGCAATCACTATAAATCAAAGATGAAGGTGAGGATGTATACATTCACTTGATCGTACGACACAACTATCTTTCCTTCCATCTCCTCTCAGTTTGCATAATTCTGCAGGAAAGAGGCTGATGTAATACCTGCAAAACAAGTTTGATTACACATTAATGTGTGAAAGTTACATATTTCGGATTAATTTTTTTTGCCTGCCCTAGAAAGGTTCAAATGTACATTTGAAGTCAGAAGTGCCTTGCGGTCTGAGGCCGAGCAGTTGCCATTCCAGGCAGTGATGCAACACGTCAGGATGCTCTCAATGGTGCAGCTGTAAAACCTTTTGAGGATCTGATGACCCATTCCAAATCTTTTCAGTCTCCTGAAGGGGAATTTGTTTTGTTGAGCCCTATTCACGAATGTATTGGTGTGTTTGGACCATGTTCAAACCAAATTAAAAACAAATAAAACGTTATTTGTCACATACACATGGTTAGAAGATGTTAATGTGAGTGTAGCGAAATGCTTGTGCTTCTAGTTCCAACAATGCAGTAATAACCAACGAAAAATCTAACCTAACAATTCCACAACAACGACCTTATACACACAAGTGTAAAGGGATAAAATATATGAATGAGTGATGGTACAGAACATCATAGGCAAGATGCAGTAGATGGTATAGAGTACAATATATGGTGGTGGCTGTTTAACAGTCTGATGGCCTTGAGATAGAAGCTTTTTTTCAGTCACTCGGTCCCTGCTTTGATGCACCTGTACTGACCTCGCCTTCTGGATGATAGCGGGGTGGACAGACAGTGGCTCAGGTGGGTGTTGTCCTTGATGATCTTTATGGCCTTCCCTTGACATCGGGTGGTGTAGGTGTCCTGGAGGGCAGGTAGTTTGCCCCATGGTGATGCGTTTTGCAGACCTCACTACCCTCTGGAGAGCCTTACGGTTGTGGGCGGAGCAGTTGCTGTACCAGGTGGTGATGCAGCCTGACAGGATGCTCTCGATTGTGCATCTGTAAAAGTGTGTGAGTGCTTTTGGTGACAAGCCGCATTTCTTCAGCCTCCTGAGGTGCTGCTGCACCTTCTTCACCACACTGTCTGTGTGGGTGGACAAATTCAGTTTGTCCGTGATGTGTACACCGAGGAACTTAAAACTTACTACCTTGTCCACTACTGTCCCGTCGATGTGGATAGGGGGGTGCTCCCTCTGCTGTTTCCTGAAGTCCACGATCATCTCCTTTGTTTAGGCCACGCAGTCGTGGGTGAACAGGGAGTACAGGAGAGGGCTCAGAAAGCACCCTTGTGTGGCCCCAATTTTGAGGATCAGCGGGGTGGAGATGTTGTTACCTACCCTCACCACCTGGGGGCGGCCCGTCAGGAAGTCCAGTACCCAGTTGCACAGGACGGGGTCGAGACCCAGGGTCTCAAGCTTGATGATGAGTTTGGAGGGTACTATGGTGTTAAATGCTGAGCTGTAGTTGATGAACAGCATTCGTACATAGGCATTCCTCTTGTCCAGATGGGTTTGTGCAGTGTGGTTGTGATTGTGTCGTCTGTGGACCTATTGGGGCGGTAAGCAAAGTGGGTCTAGGGTGTCAGGTAGGGTGGAGGTGATATGGTCCTTGACTAGTCTGTCAAAGCACTTCATGATGACGGAAGTGAGTGCTATGGGGCGGTAGTCGTTTAGCTCAGTTACCTTAGCTTTCTTGGGAACAGGAACAATTGTGGCCCTCTTGAAGCATGTGGGAACAGCAGACTGGGATAAGGATTTATAGAATATGTCCGTATACACACCAGCCTGAGTATGCTCTAAGGACGCGGCTGGGCATGCCGTCTGGCCTGCAGCCTTGCGAGGGTTAACACGTTTAAATGTTTTACTCAAGTCGGCTGCAGTGAAGGAGAGTCCACAGGTTTTGGTAGCGGGCCGTGCCAGTGGCACTGTATTGTCCTCAAAGCGAGCAAAGAAATTGTTTAGTCTGTCTGGGAGCAAGACATCCTGGTCCGCGACGGGGCTGGTTTTCTTCTTGTATTCCGTGATTGACTGTAGACCTATGCCACATACCTGTCTGGGCTGTTGAATTACGACTCTAATTTGTCTCAATACTGACACTTAGCTTGTTTGATTGCCTTGCGGAGGAAATAGCTACAATGTTTGTATTCGGTCATGTTTCCGGTCACCTTGCCCTGATTAAAAGCAGTGGTTCGCACTTTCAGTTTCGCGCGAATGCTGCCGCCAATCCACGGTTTTTGGTTTTGGAATGTTTTAATTCTTGCTGTGGGTACGACATCGCTGATGCACTTGCTAATAAACCCGCTCACTGAATCAGCGTATACGTCAATGTTGTTGTTTGACACAGTGCGGAACATATCCCAATCCACGTGAGCGAAGCAATCTTGAAGCGTGGAATCAGATTGGTCGGACCAGTGTTGAACAGAGCTTTGCACCAGAGCTTCCTGTTTTAGTCTCTGTCTATAGGCAGGAAGCAACAAAATGGAGTCGTGGTCAGCTTTTCCAAAAGGAGGGCGGGGGAGGGCCTTATATGTGCTGCGGAAGTTAGAATAACAATGATCCAGGGTTTTACCAGCCCTGGTAGCACAATCGATATGTTGATAGAATTTAGGGAGTCTGTTTTCAGATTAAAATCCCCAGCTAAAATGAATGCAGCCTCAGGATATGTGGTTTCCAGTTTACATAGAGTCAAATAAAGTTTGTTGATGTGGACGCTAAGGAACTTGAAGCTCTCGACCTGCTCCACTACTGCACCGTCGATGAGAATGGGGGTGTGGTTGGTCCTCCTTTTCCTGTAGTCCACATTCATCTCCTTTGTCTTGATCACATTGAGGCAGAGGTTGTTGTCCTTGCACCACACAGTCAGGTCTCTGACCTCCTCCCTATAGGCTTTCTTATCGTTGTCGTTGATCAGGCCTACCACTGTTGTGTCATCAGCAAACTTAATGATGGAGTTGGAGTCGTGCCTGGCCATGCAGTCATGCTTGAACAGGGAGTACAGGAGGGGTCTGAGCACGCACCCTTTGGGGCCCTCTTGCTGAGGATCAGCATGGCAGATGTGTTATTACCTACCCTTACCACATGGGGGCGGCCCGTCAGGATGTCCAGGATCCAGGTGCAGAGGGAGGTGTCCCAGGGTCCTTAGCTTAGTGATGAGCTTTGAGAGCACTATGGTGTTGAACGCTGAGCTGTAGTCAATGAATAGCATTCTCACATAGGTGTTCCTTTTGTCCAGGTATGAAAGAGCAGTGTGAAATGCAGATTGCATCATCTGTGGATCTGTCGGTGCTGTATGCAAATTGGAGTGGGTCTAGGGTTTCTAGGATGATTGGTGTTGATGTGAGCCATGACTAGCCTTTCAAAGCATTTCATGGCTACAGACGTGAGTGCTACAGGTTGGTAGTCATTTAGGCAGGTTACCTTAAGTGTTCTTGGGCACAGGGACTATGGTGGTCTGCTTGAAACATGTTGGTATTACAGACTCAGACAGGGAGAGGTTAAAAATGTCAGTGAATACACTTGCTAGTTGGTCAGAGCATGCTCAGAGTACACATGCTCTGGGGTAGTTTTTTAGTGGCAGGGACTGGGAGACAAGTCAGGATCGAGGTAAACATGAACGGAGCAAAGTACAGAGACATCCTTGATGAAAACCTGTCCAGTGCACTCAGGACCTCACCTTCCAACAGGACAATGACCCTATGCACACAGCCAAGACAATACAGGATTGACAAGTCTCTGAATGTCCTTGAGGGGCCTAGTCAGAGCCCGGACTTGAACCCGATCCAACATCCACGAAGAGACCTGAAAATAGTTGTACAGCAAAGCTCCCCATCCAACCTGACAGAGTTTAAGAGGATCTGCAGAGAAGAATGGGATAAACTTTTATTTAACCTTTGACTAGGCATGTCAGTAAAGAACAAATTCTTATTTACATTCACGGCCTACCCCCGCCAAACTCTAACCTTGATGACGCTGGGTCAATTTTGCGCCGCCCTATGGGACTCCCAAACACGGCCGGTTGTGATACAGCCTGGAATTTAACCAGGGTCTGTAGTGACGCCTCTAGTATTCACTGCCAAAGATGCTCCAGCAAAGTACTGAGTAAAGGGTCTGAATAGTTATGTAAATGTGTTATTTCAGTGTTTTTTATTTATACATTTGCTGATAGAGCTCAGATGCAGCCCTTTCCCCTGAAACTCTGGTCCTCCGTTGTCACCATTTTCTCAAGCAACTCTGAGTAGTCAGACCTTTTGATTATTTTGTGCCGCCAGAGTCACAATCATTTTCCCCCTCTCCGATTGTCCGAGTGTAACCCCCTGCCCATGGGTTACTGCAGCTAGTGTTGCCAGGACTGCCACCACCTGGGTTGGGGTCTCCACCTGCTAGGTACAAGGTCGTCAAGGTTCTCATTAGCAGCTTTGGCTTTGTTGGACCAACACTGCCAGGCAGGCCCAGACACTTGATGGGACGGTGCTGCTTCAGTAGGCCTGTAAAACAGACCCACACAGGACTTCTCCTTAGTGTGTGGGTCACACAGGTGTGTGTATGGGTGTAATGGGTGCATGTTGGTGGCAGGGAAGTCGGGCGCAGAACGAACTTGGTATAAACGGAGTCGTTTAATAAAAATTAATAAAACTCCAAAAACGATAATATATAAAATAATCAAAGTGGGTACAAAACCCGCCGCGCGCCACCACATCACTTGCACAAACATACAATCAAACAATCACCGACAAGGACATGAGGGTTAAATTGGAATGATGGGATTGGAACCAGGGGTGATAGAAGGCAAGACAAAACCAATGGAAAATGAAAAATGGATCGGTGATGGCTAGAATATTGGTGACGTCGACCGCCTAACACCGCTCGAACAAGGAGAAGGGCCAACTTCGGCGGAAGACATGACAATAGGGTTGGGGACCATTCAATCATGATAGGTCAATAAATAAATATCTTTATTTATAACTCATTTTAAAAATGTATATCCCACATGCATAACTGTGTCTGTCACAGCTCCTGCTCACATGGGCTCTGGCATTTGCAACCATTTTCTTTTTTCACTCACCACACTTTTCCAATCACAAAAACATTCACCCCATGTATACACCGGCACAAACCGCACATACTGTGCCTTCTTTGTCCTTTGTTTGTGCTGTATTTTTATCTCTACCATGCTGATTCCTACCTAATTTCAGGCTTTCGCTTACTTTTGTGTTCCAGTTCCTTATATTTGAAGATGTATTATTTCAATAATTGTCCTTTCTTCTAATGCAGTCTTTATCTATTTATAAATACTATAAATAGAAAGTTGAATACTAATTATTGTAATTATTCCTTATCTTGAATGGTATAGTGTATTTGTAGTTGATTTTTTTAATCAAGTGTTATATTTTGTTTTCCAGATTATTTTATATTACAATCCGTACAATGAATAATATTGGGTGTTCCATTATTCAACTCCTCTATGGGAAATTTGTATTATTTAGAATAGCCATGGAGTAGTCTTGGTGTCTCGTAACAGTTGATTGACTAGGAGAGCTACACTTTCCCTTTTAGTCTATTCACTTTGAAGAGTTGGTACAGAACTTTGCACCATTCAGCAATTTCCTTCAGGAACTGCTCATTCATGCCTATTTTCGTGCCAGCGAGTCTTTTGCCCAGGTTTTTAACCATTTTTTTCATCCTTAAGAATGCAAATATGGCAATGATTGGGCACTCGTATCACTGTCCTCTCTGTCCGAAATAATGTACACGTTCGAGTTTTGAGTTTGTCGACAGTATTGTCTGTGATCTGTCGTGCATTAACCAGGGTATCATTCACCACACTCTGAATCTTCACCCTCATTCTCTTTAATACTGGTAACAACCAGATGTTCTGGCTTCAATCAAAAACGTATCTTTTTTAAGTTCATTAACGTCTATTTCAATAGTATTGACTGTACCTTTTAGCTTGTTTGTTTCTTCCTCCATTGTCGCTGCTTTTTTTGTCACTCATCTCGAGGCTCGCCTTCAACTTCTTTATATCTTTACTGACTATTTCAAGAATGCCCTATTTAATTGACTTTATCAAGTCGGGTTTCTAAACTTACCATTCCAGGTGGTGAAAAGCATAAAAATGTGGTAGTCTAGTGGTTAGAGCATTGGGCCAGTAACCAAAAGGTAGATCAAATCCCCGAACTCACAAGGTAAACATCTGTTGTTCTGCCCCTGAACAAGGCAGTTAACCCACTGTTCCTAGGCCATCATTGTAAATAAGAACTTCTTAACCTGTCTGGCCCACCCGGGACGCAACCGCACCCCCTGCCAACAATAAATGCAAGTGCGCTACGCCAAATGCTAATAGCACTCGTTAAAACTCAAACGTTCATTAAAATTCACATGCAGGGTAGTGAATTCAAGCTACACTCGTTGTGAATCAAGCCAACGATTCAGATTTGTAAAATGCTTTTCGGCGAAAGCATGAGTAGCTATTATCTGATAGCAGGCAACACGCCAAAATACCAGAAGGGACGTAAACAAAGGAATTAGCGTAGCCGGCGCTACACAAAACGCAGAAATAAAATATAAAACATTCATTACCTTTGACGAGATTCTTTGTTGGCACTCCTATATGTCCCATAAACATCACAATTGGGTCTTTTTTTTTTATTAAATCGGTCCTCGTGTACCCAAAATGTCAATTTATGAACACCGTCAGATCCAGTAAAAACACATTTTTTAAACGCGACGTTATTTTTTTTTATTAAAAAAGTTGCCTATAAACTTTGACAAAACACTTCAAACTACTTCTGTAATCCAACTTTAGGTATTATTAAAAGTTAATAAACAATCAAATTGATCACGGAGCGATCTGTATTAAATAAGCACGAGTTTGGGTAACGTAACTAACTTTTCCAGTTCCATTGTTTACATCTGTGGACTTGACAACCGGATGTGGCTATTACTCAGATGACCAAGGATTTAGTTGAATCGAAATCACAACACTGGCGACATCGTGTGGAAGCTGTAGGAACTGTAATCTCACCCTTAATTATTTTTCCTTCCAATAGACAATTCATGGGCTGGCGGATTGATTTTTTCTTCGTAGATTTAGTGACCAGGTTTTCTGGCGATTTTGACCACGGAACTCGTTCTGTTATAGTCACAGACACCATTGAACCAGTTCTAGAAACTTCAGAGTGTTTTCTATACACACATACTAATCATATGCATATACTATATTCCTGGCATGAGCAGCAGGACGTTGAAATGTTGCGCGATTTTTAACAGAATGTTGAAAAAAGTAGCCCAATCCTTCTTAACTGACTTGCCTTGTTAGATAAAGGTAAATATATATATATATATATATATATATATATATATATATATTTTGTGAATTGGTTTTCCATGCTTACTCACCGACATATTTGGGTGTTGAGTGTGTTGGTAATATTGGTAGATATATTTCTCTAACCTTATGATTTATTGTGTGTTGCAAGTCAGATTGACGGTTATTACCCATGAGTATACAAGTATGTGGAGTGAAATGGGCTCGAGTGGCACAGCGGGCTAAGGCGCTGCATCTCAGAGCTAGAGGCATCACTACAGACCCTGGTTTGATTCCAGGTTGTATCACAACTGGCCGTGATTGGGAGTCTCATAGGGTGGTGCACAATTGACCCAGCGTCTTTAGGGTTTGGCTGGGGTAGGCTGTCATTGTAAATAAGAATTTATTAGTTAAATAAAAATAAATAAAAATACTGCTAATATTTAGTCAGATATTGAGTATTACGTTTTTATCTTGAGGGATTCTTCCCTGCCATCTTCAGTCCGCCATTATTTGAATTGTTTGAAGCCTCCACACTCTTACCAATTCAGCCAGTTTTTCAGGTAAAGGGCAGATTGTTTAGCAAAGTCTCCCTGACCAGGGACTATGGATTATACCAACAGCAGCAAGATACATATGCCAAGTGGGGGCTTGAGAGGGCAAGTGGCTGTGTTCCATTGAGGAAGTGCCAAGACATGTCTGAGTCATACATTAATATTAATGCCTGACATGCCTACAGTAGGCTAATAACGTGGTGCACACATCCATACTGGGTATTACAAAACCAAACACAGGCAGGGACAAGGAGCAGAGCAGGGGTGTGTGTGTGTGTGTGTGTGTGTGTGTGTGTGTGTGTGTGTGTGTGTGTGTGTGTGTGTGTGTGTGTGTGTGTGTGTGTGTGTGTGTGTGTGTGTGTGTGTGTGTGTGTGTGTGTGTGTGTGTGTGTGCGTGTGTGATACAGGTAATGAGTGTGGAGTGGTGAGGAGTCCTGACATCTGCTATGCGTGTGTGTGCAACTACCTCTCACAGTCTCACGTCAGAATTAAATGTTCATCCATGTTTCTCAAACGTCAAATTTCGAAGTTGCTGCAAATGTAACATTTTGAGGTGTTTAAGGTTAAGTTTAGGCATTGATTTCCAAATGTTTAAGGTTAGGGATAAGTTTAGGCATTAACTCCAAATGGTTCACGTAAAGGTTAAGATTTGGGACAGCCGGTGTGGTGCGTGTGTGTGAACGTATTTAAGTGCGAGTCTGTGTGTGTGTGAGCAAGTGTACGCAAGCATATTTGAATGTGGAGTAGTGAGAAGTCCTGACATATGGTCAGCGTGGGTGGTGCTGGCTTTGTTGCACAACAACCTCCCAGTCAGATGTGTTCTCACCAGCTCCATAGTCCCTACCACACACACAAACACACGCACACAATCACAGACACACACAGAGCTAAACACATGCAGAACTAATGATTAGAATCTGCCCTGCTCCTTACATAAGGATTATAGAGAATAACAGGGTTTCATCAGAGTGCTGCTATCATCTTAGTGCCATAGGAGACAGTTGAAATGTGTGTGGCGGAAGAATCATAATTAGTTAAGTAACATAGATAATTAAGATGTCTTATCTGCATAATATACTTAAATGACATGCTTGTTATTAGAATGTATCCCTTTGGACTCTGGTGTTGTTAGTTGCAATCCCTCCCTCAGCTAGGGCTCAGTCACCTGGGACACAGAGAGGGGAGAAGTCAGGCTTGTCTTTCACATGTCCCTTGTGCTATGCAGAATATCAGAAATTAGAACAGGAGGGAACATTGTCTTCATATTTGAATGTCTTTATCTATTTTTAAACCATGTGAAGGGATGGTGTGCTTAATGAGGAACCAATTACTTGTTTCCACAATGTCTGTGCACCAGTCACTCCCTCCTTTGGCCTTTGGGGAGATACGGTCTGAGACAAGATGTGTGGGTTGTGTCTGGAACCATTGTATGTCATCTCTGATGTAGCTTCCTATCCTTGGATAGTGTATGACCTAGAGGCTCACTCCCCTCAGTGAGCTTGTCCAGGTGTGTGGTCACGAATGGGTTTTACTTGAGATGGGAGTATCTGGAGTTGACAATTGATTTATGCCATAGAATGAGTTGTTTTTGTGATATGAAGTACCAGGAAAGAGATCGGAGTCTCATCTCAGGGGCCAAAGTCGGAACAATAAGAACAGTCTTCATAGCAAATGCTGTCTGGCTACGGGAATACTCCTTTCTCATTCCCCACTTCTGTTTGCCATGTAGACGAGGGGGTGGATCACTGCTATAAACGATTTTAATAGCATTTGTGTTGTGGCTCTCAACGAATGATCTGAGGGTGGTTCGTTGACCAGCCATCGCTATTGCAGAGCTCTCACTAATAAAGACTCAGTTTATGTATAACTCTAACTTGTGTGATAGGTTTGACTCTCCTCATTTGATAATACAGAAATTAACCACCACATGTGACAACTGTGGTTTGCATTGTTGGTCAACACTTTTCAATATAAGCACAGTGTTGTTTTGGCAAATAATGCTTTATCACTCGGAATTCATGAACTGTAAACACTGGACTATGTTTCGACTGTCTCTAAGGCTGAGATTCAATAGGTGCATTGTTGAAAAGCGCACTTTACTTTTAATGGTAATTTACGCTTGAGCTGATATGCGCAGTGATTACCGTGAATGCAATGGATGCAGGTGTCTGGGAAATTGCCTTTAAAAGTAAAGTGCAATACGCTTGTCAACAATGCACCTTTGATTGAATCCTGGCTGAGGCATTTACATGAATTATGGGTTGCAATTATGCCACATAAGCTCAGTCTTCATATATCATAGATTTGCCATAGTTTCAGTAATGAGACTGGTTCATTCTAGATACTATACTGAACAAAAATATAAACACATGTAAAGTGTTTCCATGTTTCATGAGCTGAAATAAAAGATCCCAGAACTGTTCCATACGCACAAAAAGCTTATTTCTTTCAAATTGGTTTCACATAACTCAAGTGAAGGTGGATGGATTATCTTGGATAAGAAGAAATGCTCAGAAACAGGGATGTAAACAAGGGAGAAAAAACAGGTGTGGCATATCAAGAATCCCAACTGGCCTCACAACCGCAGACCATGTTTAACCACACCTGCCCAGGACCTCCACATCCAGCTTCTTCACCTTCACTCGAGTCATATGAAACCAATAGATTAGGGCCAAATTAATTTATTTCAATTGACTGATTTCTTTTCATGAACTGTAACTCAGTAAAATATTGAAAATTGTTGCATTTATATTTTTGTTCAGTGTAGTTCATGCTATAAGTAGAGATTTGGTAGCAGTATATGATTATTGAATGGAAATGAATATGCAAGACAAATACACAAACGAGAGCTGCTCCAATCAGTTTGATCATCCGTTTATCCATGTTGGGGTGATTGCAGCACAGGAATTGATTCATGTTAAGCTTTTTTAAATTGTAATTTCTGTGATTATACTTAGCAGCAAGCACATCCAATGTGCTTCCAAAGCAGCAAATACTTGGGGGAATGAGACAAATAAAAAATAAAAAAGTTATTAGCATAATGAAGTTAAATACAATTGTGTATGCAATACTGCAGACTGTTTTTAATCCCAACACTGAATCCCCTCTTCCAGGTTTTTCATCAATAATCAAATAATCTGATGTGTTTTGAATAGTCAAACAGCAGGGATTTTGAAACTCATTACCCATCTTTCATAATCTTGTCAGAACATAGCCAATTTCATGAATTTGGAAAAAACATTACTCTTTGTAGTCATATCTACTCAAGTGTACACGTCATTATGTCCTTCAGCAATATGAATAAGTCAACATGGCTTGAAGCGGGTTGCGTTTAGAATTAATATTTAGATTTAGCGATGCAGAGTTAATGGTGGTGGTTAGCCTTCTAATATATTTATTGTACAGGGTATGAACAGTATGTAAAGAAACCACACAATCTGAAAAAATCTAAGACTCGGTAGATAATGTGAGGGTTCAGTGATGAGACGGAGGGAGATGACACAACAGCACCCTCCTCAGGGGATATGTACTCAGTGTAAAGCCAATTAGTACACACCTGGGCCCACTGATTGGCGTGGTGTCTCCCTCTATGTAGGTGTGCCAGGCTTGAGATGGATTGGGAACAGACACGGGGACCTGTGAGGACGTCGAACCACCCTCCCTCCCTCCTTCATAGAAAGTGTCTTCATCTGATGTACCTTGGCTCCTTGTTTAACAAGGCAAGCTATAGATAGAGGGAAGTGTTCCCCCTGTAAATATGATGTCTAGACAATAGTCTAAAGACAAGGGGAGCCGTTTGTTGTTTTGTGTTCCCTTTTTGGCCACAGCCTTTTGGTCAGCTGCTTAGTTTATGTTTCTTCTTTTTACGCGGTTGTTTCATCGTTGGACGCTACCTTGTATTGGAATTATTTTGCTGGAGCGAAATAACCTGTTTAGTGACAACTCAAAGAAAAGGAACCACAACCACTGCCTCTGGTCTGTTCATTGCATGCCTCCCGCCTGTGTTAGGGTGTTTCGGACTAGCTGATCCGTCACAATCACAAGCAGTTTGATGACTTTGAGATGCTAAGACAAACCTAAACATTTGGCCCACAGCCCTAAATCATGTACATACATCTACAATAAACAGCATAAATTGTATCTAAAAGATTGTCAAATAAAAACGTATGCCTGTAAGGCAACACCTCACAATGCCTTAGGTTCAGACTGTCACTCGTCCTCGCTCCAAGAATTACTGGAATATAGGAAATTGTCAGAACACATTTGTTGTGCAGTTTTCGACTTTTGCTTTGTGGGCAACTTCTAAAAGGAAACATCCACTCAAGCATGACTTTTCAGGATCTGCTTTAATGTGAACCTGAAGAAAATCTGAATGTTTGTGGAATAGAACATCTGAACGTTTGTGGCAATGTGAGTGCTGAAGCATGGTTAAGAATACTTATATCAACTATTTGTCTTCCAACACCACTCACCCTCAATAGTGAACATTGGTAGCCTAAAAACGTGTCAGCCCTTAGTCCAAATTAAGTGACTGAACCATGTCAAAACCCCAGACAACCATAATGTACTATAAATGAGGTTATCATCTTGGCACATATTAAGCAGGGCTTGTGATTCCCGTTTGTAAGCTATTAATGGGCTGAACTTAGCTGTTCGAATTGTGTATTTCACTTCAAAAGACACCCGCTGGGTCTCGGCGAGTAACTATAAATTAAATAGATATTCTAAAAGATAGTGTGCCTTTGTTCAAGTCTGAGGTCTGCGGATAAACCATATTTAATACTATGAGGACTGAAGGTCCCTGACATCACCAATGTCTGTTTGCTGTGTGATTGTACCGGCTCACTGACCTTCCGTGCAGCAGAGTGAACCAATGTGACCTAAGTAGCTCTCACGTCTGCACAGGAGGAGGGAGTCCAACAGTTCCAAACATCTCCTCATTCCCAAGCACATTGCGTTGCCCACTGGCCTGTACACAAACCTAGTATACTCCCCACAGAGAGGGAGTGGTGATTTGTGGCAGCCTGTTATGGCAGGTTCTATGAGTGAGGAAAGCTTGCAGGATGGAGTAATGTGGTACATACAGATACCCTATGTAGCCCCTTGCACTATATGTGTTGTCACCTGCTAGATACTCCTGCCACGATTGTAGTATATGTGTCTCTACCTTTTATTGTGTAAATGCTGCTAGTCTTGTCATGCTGGGCTCCCTTGAAAAAGATCCTCTGTCTCAATGGGACTCCCTGCCAAAATAAATGTTTATAAAATACAAATACATGCTCTCTTTTGTTTCTGTATTAAATCGAAACTTCAAGGACCAAAGCATGGAACCCTGAAATAGAGACATACAGTTTGTTTGACTCATTAAAAGGTCTTTGATTCTTGCCAGGCCATGTAAAAACCATTGTTAAATATTAACATCTTCCAGAGCAGTTAGGTAGTCGTTACTCTTTTGAATGGGAAACACGTACTTTATAACTGTAGAAGCTTTGTCATTTCAGGGTAGGTAAAAAGTGAAAAAGAGGACAATAACTGATATAAAAGACATTCCCCCAACTATCAGAACTCATGTCTTCATGCTTGTCGATGTGCTTGGTTTGATTCGTGGTAAAAAACAATGGTGGCTAAGAGACTCTTCACTGGGAACAAGAAGGCAGAATTTACATCTGTGTTTCCATCGAGACATAATCACACTGACAGTTTTGTCAGTCTCTCTGGCATATAGAGTGGCATAAATGTGTGGATAATAATCTTTAAAGTGTCATTTCTTCATGCAGGATGTGCCTGTTGTGGGGGAAATAATTCAGAGTGACTGCTGGGAAGACAGGGGGAATCCTCTGGGGATTGGAAGGGGCCCCCTAGGAAACAGGTATTATGGGGCCACAGGGCCTCCCTCGCTCAAACACAGGATACATGTAGTGGGTGATGACACTGTCACCTACATGAGTAATGAAATTTCACAGCAGAAACCAAATGAAAGAAACCCAAGTGGGTCTTTCACCAAAGCTCCAGCTTTAACATTGAAGCTCAAATTGCTTCAGGTTGGAAGATGGAATACTTAGCTCTGCTGCATACCCCCCAAAAGGAATTAACAATCCTCAACACTGGTTGGGGCTTTACTTCAGGCTCATTCTGAGAAGCCTGGCCAGTAGGTTGTTTGTGCAGGCAGCAGGCATTGTGAAGGAAAGCTGCCTTCATTCCGGGCAGCATTATCAGCACCACATGACAGACTGACAGTTACACAGTCTGGCCTTGATCCATTTTTAAATTCCTAGGCTCATTCATTTCTATATGAAAATCACATTAAAATAAATTGTTGTTATAAACTACTCGGAGGACTACACTCAAAAGTAATTCATCATTTCGAGCAATTCTGTAATTTCCTGGAAGTAAATTTTCCTTGGAATGGTAATACATTGGTACCATACCCAAATACAGTCTAAGGCAAAATACATAATTTAGTTAATTGTTAAAAATGAAATATGTGAGCAGTCGTCACTGGCTCCCTCTGAGAGGTGAGTGCTAGTTCAGAAATAGTAAATACGGATTGCAGTCAGAGTGCAGTATAACTGCAGTACACTTCAGTATAACTGCAGTTAGAGTGCACTGTAACTGCAGTATGCTGCAAATACAGCATCCAAAATAAATTAAAAATTGTACCGCAGTAATTTTTCAGTGTATCTACAGTTAGAGTGCAGTTCAACTGCAATACACTGCAGTTATTCTGCAATTGCTGTGTCCAAAATATCACAGTTGACTGCAGTTATTGCACTTTTTAAGGCAGTTTCAAACTGCAATCTTTTTTTGTCAGGCTTATTTCTGTCTTTTTACCAAGGAATAAAGGGACTAGAATACGTAATGTACAAAGCACAACACAACTACTCCTGAGATATGTTAAGACCCTGTACCTGGGGATCCACCTCCTTAACATTCACTGCTTTAAATGTTCCCACAAATAAGTTTGAACCACAGGAGCTGAGAATAAACTTTATATTGTATGTTTGATTGTTTTACTCTTGGCATGTGCACACACACACACACACACACACACACACACACACACACACACACACACACACACACACACACACACTTCAAAGCCCAATCTCCCTGTCTCTCTAACACACTTTAGAGAATAACGGTAATGAATAGTACTGTCATAGTTATTTGGCATTCTTCTCGTGGTAATTGTGATGTATTACAATTGACCATGTTTCCTCATACATAATTTATTATATACTGTATTTATTTAATAATTGCATTCAATCCCTGTCCATGAAGAGTCATGTGATTCTAATTAATCTTGGTTATCATAAAGCAATAAGCCAGAACTAATTGTCCATTATATCTGTTGTCTGATGCCTTTGTAGTTACCTAGTGGAAATATGTTAGACATAAGCAAAGTGTTTTCCTCCCACTACCCAGTCACTTTGTTGTCTATTAAGGAACATTAGTGGTAATCAATCATTTTAAGGTATTTAATCTATATTATATTGTCTTGATTGTATTTTGACCTCATTTGATCAAGCATAAATTCTCAGTTATAAGATTCTCTCGAAACAGAACTCAATCAATTTTGTGTTGTCATCCAAAAAAATTGGTAAAATTTAACCTTAACTCCTTCACATATTTTACAAAATGTGCTTTTTAATGTCGATAGTTGCCTTGTTCAGATGGAACGTCTTTCTGGTCCCTCTTCAGCCCCTTTTATACATGGGTCCTTTGTTCTTTTGTCTACATTCTGATTGTTATCTGTCCACTGTGTCTGAATTGTGACCAGATTTCCTGGTCCCTTCCTTTATGAAAATTATTTCAGAATAATATATTTGTTTTTCATTGTTTGACACATGTTGATGTAATCAGTCAATGGTCCCACCTGTCAATGATTTATGAATAACAATATTTATGTTTTAAATGGTTTCTCTGTCCAGATCTGTCGACACTTGTAAGATATCCAGACAAAAAGTGTGTCTGACTATCTCGTGAGTTGGGCAGGATGATCACAATCAGATCACAATGTGTATTTTGATTGTGTACACCGGTCCAAAAAATGTGGACACAATCAGAATGTGGACCAGGTATTAACGGGGCCAGCGACAACGTGAGCACCACCTGTGCATACTGAGTCAGTGACTGATTAATCGCAAAGCCTCCTGTTCAGCAGACAACAGCATCACCTTATTAAAGCCTTAAGATTTCAGCCCACAAATATATGAGGACATTATGAGGACCTATAAGATTTGCTGTTGAAATGAATAACTCCAGTCCTCCTGATTACCATCATTCCGTTTCCTAATCCTAACAATATACAATCTATTAATCCACGTTATAAGAGAAGTATAATCGTGGGCTCTATGTTGGATAGCTATTCATTCTTGGCAACACCAAAGAATAATAGAAGCACTCCCAAATACCTACATTCTGGACACAAGTCAATGTGGGAATACTCAAAATATTATTCATCACCCTGATGAAGGCTGTTGTAGCCACAATACATTGTGTTTTGTATCCTTTCTATGCATATGCTGGAAACAAAACAAGGCTTTTAAATGTGTCCACTACATTAGAGTGCCATGATTACTTCTGGAAGGTTGTTGACAAATGCTTTGTCGGCATTGTTTACTAACCAGCATCAACTTCTTTTTGTTCTATAGTATTTAATTCCATGACCAAAGAGCACTTCATTGTATAGATCTCTAACCACATATAAGCTCCTCTCCCGTGTCTCAAACCATGGTTGAAATAATGCCACCATTCAGGTCAAAGGCATCTGTATGACTGTAACCTTGGTGTTGCTGAACTTCGATGTTTGGTGGCCATTCTATGTGCATGAAAGTGCACAAAATAGACCCTGAGAAATGTTCAATGTCTTCAAATGAGTTTTGAATCAATTTTTTTAAAGTGCTGTAGTTTCATGAGTGCTCAAGATTCTCTAGCTACTAGGCTGCATCAGCTTTATCTTTAGACAGACAGAATCAGTGGGACGTTTACTGCATTAACAAGTATGTGTACAGTTATTGTCTGTGCATTGGTGGCATCTGACATCACCAACAGAACAAACAAAAAATATACAATTACACTACTCTTATTATAAATATATCCATAACAAATTGTGATGACAGACGTCTTTGACGTCCCCAAGATGTTAGGTATTGCATTGCCTATTTGCAGAGTAGAATATTGTTTTGTTGTTGAATAAACACAATGATTTGTTTCTCCCTTGTAGTCTTTTTCATACTCTACAGTGAATGTTTTGTATAACACGGAACCTAAACCGGCTGTGCACGTGCGCCATTGTGCATAAATTTATTTTGTCACCCCACACCAAAGGCGATCACGACATAGGTCGAAAAGCATTAACTTCTTCGATATAGGGGGCGCTCTTAATTTTTGGATAAAAGAACTTTCCCGTTTTAATCTTGATACTCCCCATCCCGTATCCGGGATCGTGAATAAAGCCTCAGGCTCATTAGCATAACGCAACGTTAACGATTTCTGAAAATCGCAAATGAAATGAAAATAATATGGCTGCTCTCAAGCTTAGCCTTTTCAGATTTTCAAAATATGCTTTTGAACCATAGCAAATCAATCATTTGTGTAAGAGTATTGCAAGCTAGCTTAGCATTTTGCGTAGCATTTAGCACGCAACATTTTCACAAAAACCAGAACCAAATAAATAAAATCATTTACCTTTGAAGAGCTTCGGATGTTTTCAATGAGGAGACTCTCAGTTACATAGCAAATGTTCAGTTTTTCCTGAAAGAATCTTTGTGTAGGAGAAATCGCTCCGTTTTGTACATCACATTTGGCTACCGAAACGAACCGAAAATCCGAAGTTCTTCAAAGGTAAATGATTTTATTTGAATGCTTTTCTTGTTTTTGTGAAAATGTTGCCTGCTGAATGCTAGGCTAATGCTATGCTAGCTATCAATACCTCTTACACAAATGCTTGTGTAGCGATGGTTGAAAAGCATATTTTGAAAATCTGAGATGACAGTGTTGTTAACAAAAGGCTAAGCTTGTGAGTGAATATATTTCATTTCATTTGCGATTTTCATGAATAGTTAATGTTGCGTTATGCTAATGTGCTTGAGGCTATGATTACGCTCCCGGATACGGGATTGCTCGACGCTAGAGGTTAAACATTTATCGCAATTTAGCTAGCTAGCTTGCACTTGCGAGCTAATTTGTCCTGGGATAGCTAAGCTAGCTAATTTGTCCTTGCACTTGCAAGCTAATTTGTCCTTGAAGTATTCCGACTAGGTTGGAAAGATAGTACCGTGCAGTATTGAAGAGCCCTCACTGCTGCTCGATCATCCTATTTTTCCATCTTAATTGAGGGAAATAAGAAATATCAAAATCTATTTTTGATACTGTCGCAAAGCTAACTAAAAAGCAGCATTCCCCAAGAGAGGAAGGCTTTTACTTCAGCTGTGATAAATTCATAAATTTCTTTGAGGAAAAGATCATGATCATTAGACTGCAAAATACGGACTAAATCTGCGTATTCCTCCAAAGCTCAATTGTCCTGAGTCTGCACAACTCTGCCAGGCCCTATGATCAAGGGAGACACTCAAGTGGTTTAGTACTATATCTCTAAGACACAGTGATGAAAATATTCATGGACTCTAAATCTTCAAGCTGCATACTGGACCCTATTCCAACTAAACTACTGAAAGAGCTGCTTCCCGTGCTTGACCCTCCTATGTTGAATATAATAAATGGCTCTCTATCCACCGGATGTGTACCAAACACACTAAAAGTAGCAGTAATAAAGCCTCTCTTGAAAAAGCCAAAACTTGACCCAGAAAATATAATAAAACTATCAGCCTATATCGAATCTCCCATTCCTCTCAGATTTTTGGGAAGTAGATGTTGCGCAGCAACTTACTGCCTTCATGAAACCAAACAATGTAAACAAAATGCTTCAGTCTGGTTTTAGACGCCATCATAGCACTGAGACTGCACTTGTGAAAGTGGTAAATGCCGTTTTAATTGCATCATAGTGCTGCTTTTGATACCATCGATCACCACATTCTTTTGGAGAGATTGGAAACCCGAATTGGTCTACACGGACAAGTTCTGGCCTGGTTTAAATCTTATCTGTTGGAAAGATATCAGTTTGTCTCTGTGAATGGTTTTTCCTCTGACAAATCAACTGTAAATTTTGGTGTTCCTCAAGGTTCCATTTTAGGACCACTATTGTTTTCACAATATATTTTACCTCTTTGTGATGTCATTCAGAAACATGTTAACTTTCACTGCTATGCAGATGACACACAGCTGTACATTTCGATGAAACATAGTGAAGCCCCAAAATTGCCCTTGCTGGAAAACTGTGTTTCAGACATAAGGAAGTGGATGGCTGCAAATGTTCTACTTTTAAACTCGGACAAAAAACAGAGATGCTTGTTCTAGGTCCCAAGAAACAAAGAGATCTTCTGTTGAATCTGACAGTTAATCTTGATGGTTGTGCAGTCGTCTCAAGTAAAACTGTAAAGGACCTCGGCGTTACTCTGGACCCTGATCTCTCTTTTGACAAACATATCAAGAATGTTTCAAGGACAGCTTTTTTCCATCTATGTAACATTGCAAAAATCAGAAACGTTCTGTCCAAAAATGATGTGGAAAAATGTATGCTTTTGTCAGTTCTAGGTTAGACCGCAATGTTCCTCTCTAGGTTTCTTCCTAAGTTCTGGCCTTTCTCTGGAGTTTTTCCTAGCCACCGTGCTTCTACACCTGCATTGCTTGCTGTTTGGGGTTTTAGGCTGGGTTTCTGTACAGCACTTTGATATATCAGCTGATGAAAGAAGGGCTTTATAAATACATTTGATTTGAGTTAAACATTGAGCTGTTATTTTACCTGAAATGCACAAGGTACTCCACTCCGCCAATGAATCACAAAACGGTCGTTGTCCTCCTCGGATGAGGAATAGGAATGATCAGACCAAAATGCAGCGTGGTAAGTGTCCATGTTAATTTTAATAATAAACTGAACACTGCAATAACCAAAAAAAACAACATAGAGAGACTGAACAAAACAAAACAGTTCTGTAAGGTGAAGACACACAAAACAACTACCCACCAACACGAGGTGGGAACAGGCTACCTAAGTATGGTTCTCAATCAGAGACAATGATTGACAGCTGCCTCTGATTGGGAACCATACCAGGCCAAACACATAGAACTATAACACACAGAACAAACATAGAATGCCCACCCAACTCACGCCCTCACCAAACTAAAATAGAGACATAAAAAAGGAACTAAGGTCAGGACGTGACACAACCGAATCGTTTCTAGTCATCTCTCCTCTTTCCAGGCTTTTTCTTCCCTTGACTTTATATTGCGATTGGCAACTTTCATAAGTTACGTGCATTACCGCCACTGAACTTGTTCGTCTATCAGTCACCCACGTGGGTATAACCAATGAGGATATGGCACGTGGGTACCTGCTTCTATAAACCAATGAGGAGATGGGAGAGGCTGGACTTGCAGTGCGATCTGCGCCAGAATTAGAACAGAATATTTCTGCATCTATTTTAGCCCTTGGCAACACAGACGCTCTATTTCTGCGACTATTTTTGCCCTTGGCAACTCCTGGTTTCCAAGACCCCCTTACGTCACCACATAGATCTCTAGGGGGACGGGATGGGGGTGGGTGAGGTGCAGGAAAGGTAACCCCACCATCCATAATTACCCTGTCTGTTGTGCCTGTCACACATTGTCCTTGCTGAGTCTGTCAGTGCCAAAACGAACCATTTCCCCCCTGAGTATTTTTTTAGCCATCTCTCAGGAGAGTCTCTAGGCTCTGTGAGCTCTGATGCTCAACGACCCATCATTTCCTCATGGCGTCATGGCTCAACCTCACATATTACAAATTTAGTCATCTCTCCTCACTCTCCTCTTTATCTCTCTACTCTCTCCGTTCTTCACTCATTATCTTACTCTAGCTCACTGAAAGTCATTATCTGTCGGCGTTGAAAAAGTGAGAAAGAACTCTTTCAGATCCATATGGGCCTTGGGTATCTGGACAAGAAACTAATTCAGTGGTTATCTAAAATTCAATTTGCCAAGATTCTGATTCAAAAAGCTGTTCAGCTCTCAAGCAGTAGCAGTATATTTGTCAGGCATTTTCATCCGAGTGAAATGTATTACTCATGTAGTGATTTGCTAGAGGTTGCATTAACATTTGTGTATTAATGCAACCGCTGTGTCAGATTTCGGTAAAACCATAATCTGAGAACGGAGCCCAATTCAGCCAGAGAAATATCCGCCATTTTGGAGTTAGAAACAACACTATAAATATTCACTTACCTTTGATGATCTTCATCAGAAGGCACTCCCAGGAATCCCAGTTCGATACAATGCATGACTGATTTGTTCCATAAAGTTCCATAAAGTTCATCATAAAGTCCAACATTTATGTCCAAATAGCCACTTGTTGTTAGCGTGTTCAGCCCAGTAATCCACCATCATGAGGCGCGAGCACTCCGTCCAGACAAAAACTCGGAAAGTTCCTTTACAGGAACAAGTCAAACAATGTATTGAATCAATCTTTAGGAAGTTTTTAACATAAAACATCAATAATGTTCAAACTGGAGAATTCCTATGTCTGAAGAAAAGCTTTGGAACGAGAGCCAACCCTCTCGTGACCGCGCGCCATGAGACCAAGGCACTCTGCCAGACCACTGACTCAAACAGGTCTCATGACGCCCTCCTTTATAGTAGAATCCTCATTCAAGTTTCTAAAGACGGTTGACATCTAGTGGAAGTCGTAGGAAGTGCAACTTGACTTCATAGACACGGTGTATTCTGTAGGCCAAGCTTTGAAAAACTACAAACCTCAGATGTACCACTTCCTGGTTGGATTTTTCTCAGGTTTTCACCTGCCATATGAGTTCTGTTATACTCACTGACATCATTCAAACAGTTTTAGAATCTTCAGAGTGTTTTCTATCCAATACTAATAATATCATGCATATAGTAGCATCTGCGACAGAGTAGGAGGCAGTTCTCTCTGGGCACGCTATTCATCGAAAAGTGAAAATGCTGCCCCCTATCCCCAAAAAGTTTTAAAGTACATAAATATAGAGAACATACAAAAATCATATGGTAATACAAAATGTAAGTTTACACACTCCGAGGAATGTTATACATGATCCTTAGCTTAAATGCTAACTTTCGCACATCTAGATGGCTGGGCGGGGTGGGTGTGAAGCCAGAGGCAGCAGGGTTTTAAACTATAGAACCAAGTTCCTACATTTGAATATTAAAATGGATTTTATCAAGCAAAACTATGCTATCTTTTATCTCTGGGACCCTCAGGAAGACAAATCAGAGCAAGATTACTGAATGTAAGTACATTACTTACAGTGGGGCCTGTCTCCCACTGAAAAAGATGAGAGGCCTGTCATTTTCATCATAGGTACACTTCAAATATGACAGGCAAAATGAGAAAAAAAATCCAGAAAATCACACTGTAGGATTTTTTATGAATTTATTTGCAAATTATGGTGGAAAATAAGTATTCCTCCATGGAGATCTCCTCTAGAGCAGTGATGTTTTAGGGCTGTTGCTGGGCAACACAGACTTTCAACTCCCCCCAAAGATTTTCTATGGAGTTGAGATCTGGAGACTGGCTAGGCCACTCAAAGACCTTGAAATGCTTCTTACGAAGCCACTCCTTCGTTGCCCGGGCGGTGTGTTTGGGATTATTGTCATGCTGAAAGACCCAGCCACGTTTCATCTTCAATGCCCTTGCTGATGGAAGGAGGTTTTCACTCAAAATCTCACAATACATGGCCCCATTCATTCTTTCCTTTACATGGATCAGTCGTCCTGGTCCCTTTGCAGAAAAACTGTTGTTTCCACCACCATGCTTCACAGTAGGTAAGGTGTTCTTTGGATGCAACTCAGCATTCTTTGTCCTCCAAACACGACGAGTTGAGTTTTTACCAAAAAGTTATATTTTTGTTTCATCTGACCATATGACATTCTCCTAATCTTCTGCTGGATCATCTACATGCTCTCTAGCAAACTTCAGACGGGCCTGGAAATGTACTGGCTTAAGCAGGGGGACACGTCTGGCACTGCAGGATTTGAGTCCCTGGCGGTGTAGTGTGTTACTGATGGGAGGCTTTGTTACTTTGGTCCCAGCTCTCTGCAGGTCATTCACTTGGTCCCCTCGTGTGGTTCTGGGATTTTTGCTCACCGTTCTTGTGATCATTTTGACCCCACTGGGTGAGATCTTGCGTGGAGCCCCAGATCGAGGGAGATTATCAGTGGTCTTGTATGTCTTCCATTTCCTAATAATTGCTCCCACAGTTGATTTCCTCAAACCAAGCTGCTTACCTATTGCAGATTCAGTCTTCCCAGCCTGGTGCAGGTCTACAATTTTGTTTCTGGTGTCCTTTGACAGCTCTTTGGTCTTGGCCATAGTGGAGTTTGGAGTGTGACTGTTTGAGGTTGTGGACAGGTGTCTTTTATACTGATAACAAGTTCAAACACGTGCCATTAATACAGGTAACGAGTGGAGGACAGAGTAGCCTCTTATAGAAGAGGTTACAGGTCTGTGAGAGCCAGAAATCTTGCTTGTTTGTAGGTGACCAAATACTTATTTTCCACCATAATTTGCAAATAAATAAATTAATCCTACAATGTCATTTTCCCCATTTGCCCCACTGTACCTTCAGAGGTGACTGTATCAAACCAGTTGCTGTGACAAAAGTTGTTTTGTTCTTGTGCACCCTCAAACAATAGCATGGTATTTTGTTCACCGTAATAGTTACTGTAAATTGGACAGTGCAGTTAGATTAAAAATAATGTAAGATTTCTGCCCACATAAGACATGTCTACATCATGGAAAGTTTTCTGTTACTTACAATGCACTCTAGTCACATTAGTGCACGTTAGTGCAAGTTAGCCGATCCCATAGAGTATAAAGGCCTGATTGGTGAAGTGCTGCAGATATGGTTGTCCTTCTGGAAGGTTCTCCCATCTCCATAGAGGAACTCTGGAACTCTGTCAGAGTGACCAACGGGTTCTTGTTCATCTGCCTGACCAAGGCCCATCTGCCCCGGTTGCTCAGTTTGGTCCGGCTGCAAGCTCTAGAAAGAGACTTGGTGGTTCCAAACTTCTTCCGTTTAAGAATGATGGAGGCCTTTGTGTTCTGGGGACCTTCAATGCTGAATACATTTTTTGGTACCCTTCCCCAGATCTGTGCCTTGATACAATCCTGTCTTACAATTCATTCCACCCCATGGCTTGGTTTTTGCTCTGTCATTCAATGTCAACTGTGGGACCTTCTATAGACAGGTGTGTGTGCCTTTCCAAATAATATCCAATCAATGGAATTTACCACAGGTGGACTCCAATCAAGTTGTAGAAACATCTCAAGGATGATCAATGAAAACAGGATGCACCTGAGCTCAATTTCGATTCTCATAGCAAAGGGTCTGCGTTCTGTCAGAGTGACCATTGCGTTCTTGCTCTTCTCCCTGGCCAAGGCCCTTCTCACACAATTGCTCAGTTTTGCCGGGTGGGCTATCTCTAGTGGATCCCTGGCACCATCCCTACAGTGAAGCATGGTAATGGCAGCATCATGCTGTGGGGATGTTTTTCAGCTGCAGGGACTGGGAGACTAGTCCAGATTGAGGGAAAGATGAATGGAGCAAAGCACAGAAAGATCCCATATGAACACCTGCTCCAGAGCGCTCAGGTCCTTTAGACTGGGGGCGAAGATTCACCTTCCAACAGTCCAACGACCCTTAGCACACAACCAAGACAACGCAGGAGTGGCTTTGGGACAAGTCTCTGAATATCCTTGAGTGTCCTAGTCAGAGCCCGAACTTGAACCTGGTCGAACATCTCTGGAGAGACCTGAAAATACAGGTGTGCCAAGCTTGTAGCATAATACCCAAAAAGAGTCAATCAATGTAATCACTGCACCTACTGAACACTTATGTAAAGGTTATATTTCAGTTTTGTATATTCAATAAATTAGCAAACATTTCGAAAAACTAGTTTTTGCTTTGTCATTATGGGGTATTGTGTGTAGATTGATGATTGGAAAAATACAATTTAATCAATTTTAGAATGCTGTAACCTAACAAAGTGTGGAAAAAGTCAAAGGTTCAGATTGCTTTCTGGAGGCACTGTACTTTCTTGAATTGTTTGTAGAGTTTCACCTGAGCGTTTTGTATGTTCTTTTCTGTCTTAGTTTGAGAAGGACCTGAATACAGGGGAGGCACCTGCAAACGTGCCTGTTTTTGCTAGACCATAGAATTTGCAAGAGCATGAATGCCCTCTCTGGGGGAATTCTAAACAGCATGGCAGCACAATGCTCAAAGTTCACATTTTGCCTTTAATCTAAACATTTGTCTTCTGATACAGGGGACAAATTTCTTCACATGTTATGTGTCTGATACGTGGGTAAAATTCCAAATCACACCAAAAATGTTTTTCACAAAACACCAATTTTTAGATTGAAAAACCACTTTTGGTGTTTCAGGTGTTTCAGAGTACTTCCGTTCCGTTCTGTTTTGAAATACATTCAGTGTATTATAACACTTACTTTGGATGTGCATTAAAACACCCTCCATACATCAAACCTCACCTTAGGTGCACTATTTTTCATGGTTTCACTTCACAATGATGGTGTTTTGAGTCTTTCTATTTTAACAGTGAAGCTATTACGGAATCTGACCATCTCACTAGGGTTGCCAAACCTCACTATGTTGTGCTTCCTGGTGCATTTCTCTCAATCACTCCATGAGGGATTTGAAGAATACAACACACATGGACCTCCATCTGCTCTTTACCACATTGTAGAACTGTTACTAAGCAACTGCCAGGGTTATTTGTCTCTGTTAGCTAATTCTCTGTCACTGTGATAGTAAGTGTATCTACTTAAATGTATCTCATCTCCCTGTAGTGGAGGAACCAAGAGACAGTCTTTAATAACAGTCATACAACTGACAATCATATTTAGCATATTACCTTTCCAACTTTGGGTGAGGAGAGGGAGAAAATGAATACCATTGTGTCTTCAATCCCATCCAAATCTGATTTTGTAGCATACACAAACGTCATTAAAGAGAAGAGCAGTGAAAGGAGCAGACAGGTTTTAGAATACACAGAGAGAAAGAACTGTAGGTCACAGTGTTGATGTTCGTTAGGATCAGTCATGCAGCAGCAGGGTTTGCCTTGGGAGCTGAATGCTGACGTCAGACAGAGAGCAGAGCAGATGATTGTTCATAGAGCACTCACTGCCCAGCTCAGTCAAAGACCTGGTGTCTTGCACTGCATAATCTAACATTGTCTTAATTGTTTTTAATGGAGCAATGTTGTGAAGAACAATGATTTTATAAGGCTTTATTTTGCATTCGTGCATAGCATTAATCAATGAAGTCACTGTTTCACGGAGCTCATGCTCATCATCAAAGGTAAACAGACTCCCCAGCTTTTTGAGTTGGATTTAGCATGACATACGTTAACATACGTTAACTGACAATGTGTACGCTGAAGCAATAGTGTTAGGCTACTTTGGCAAATCAAATTGTTGTTGTCACATGTACCAAATAGAGCAAGTGTAGGTAGGCCTTACAGTGAAATAATTACTTACAAGCCCTGTTGTTGCCCTGTTGTTGAAATATAACAAATAATTAAGGAGCAGGTGACATTGAAGAGTACAACACATCAATCACTGGCTTCATCAATAAGTTCATCGATGACGTCGTCCCCACTGTGACGGTACGTACATACCCTAACCAGAAGGCATGGATTACAGGTAACATCCACACTGAGCTAAAGGCTAGAGCTGCCGCTTTTAAGGAGCGGGACTAACCGGGAGCTTATAAGACATGCCCTCCGATGAACCATCAAACAGTTAGTGTCAATACAGGACAAAGATTGAATCGTACTACACCTGCTCCGACGCTCGTCAGGGCTTGAAAACTCTTACAGACTACAAAGGGAAGGACAGTCGAGAGCTGCCCAGTGACACGAACCAACCTGATGAGCTAAATTACTTCTATGCTCGCTTCGAGGCAAGTAACACCGAAACATGCATGAGAGCAGATTTCAAATCAAATCAAATTTTATTTGTCACATACACATGGTTAGCAGATGTTAATGCGAGTGTAGCAAAATGCTTGTGCTTCTAGTTCCGACAATGCAGTAATAACCGACGAGTAATCTAGCTAACAATTCCAAAACTACTACCTTATACACACAAGTGTAAAGGGATAAAGAATATGTACATAAAGATATGAATGAGTGATGGTACAGAGCGGCATAGTCAAGATGCAGTAGATGGTATCAAGTACAGTATATACATATGAGATGAGTATGTAAACAAAGTGGCATAGTTTAAAGTGGCTAGTGATACATGTCTTACATAAAGATGCAGTAGATGATATAGAGTACAGTATATACATATACATATGAGATAAATAATGTAGGGTATGTAAAAATTATATTAAGTAGCATTTTTTAAAACCTGTTAAGGCTCGGGACAATACTGCCCCCTTTGGATGAATTGCTTGCCCATAGTAAACTGAAAATAAATCTGTCCAAAATTGCTAATATAAGCATATAATAATTATTATTGGATGGAAAACACTCTAAAGCTTCTAAAACCGTTTGAATTATGTCTGTAAGTGTAGCAGAACTCACAGGGCAGGCAATCTCCCAAAATAGTTTTGGCATCCAGAAAGTTGGGGCAACTTTGACGTCATCGCCCTCACCCTTCCCAACGAGCTATGGATCTGGAAACACTTTCTATGTCTTCCACGAGATGTCCTCTATCAGTAGAGTGTTAATTGTGCAAATCCCACGAGCTTTGACCGTTTGGCAGGCAAAAGAGTGGGTGTCGCGAGAAAATACATGCACGTTCGAGCGCGAATTGTGCACAGTCATCCCTCGGTTCCAGATTGTCTGAGAGGAATTGCTTTTGTTCGGTTGAATCGCCAATTGTTTTGTACGTTTATAACATCCTAAAGCTTGATTCTGCACTTAGTTTGACCAGTTTAGTCGACATATAATATGTAATTTTGTAAGTTTTGATGCGCCACTGTTCGGGACCAGAAGTAATTTTGGATGCATTTCAGCTGAAAGTGTTAGCAGATGCTACTATAACTACACACGAACTGAAACACAATGATGTATTGGGTAAGTATGACTCCTTCCACTACATTCTGATCGAAGACCATCAAAGGTAAGGGAATATTTATGTTGTAATTTTGTATTTCGGTTGACTCCAACATAGCGGAGAAATATTGCTTACGTCTGAGTGCCGCCTCAGATTATTGAATAGTGAACGAATTCTGTAACGTTAAAAAGAAATGTGACAAAGCGGTTGCATTAAGAAGCAGTGTATCTTTCTAACTATATGTAGAACATGTATATTTAGTCAAAGTTTATGATGTGTATTGCTGTTATGTGGCGTTATCTGGCGGAGCTATCTATAATTTCTTCGGACATTTTTGAGGATTTTCTGAACATGGCGTCAATGTAAACGGAGATTTATGGATATAAATTGCATATTATTGAAAAAAACAAATGTACTGTGTAACATGTCTGTCACGCCTTGGTCATTGTATTTTGTGTTTTCGTTATATATTTGGTTAGGCCAGGGTGTGACATGGGTTTATGTATTGTATTTTCGTTTTGGGGTTTGTAGTATTTGGGATTGCGGCTGAGTAGGGGTGTTGTATAGGTTTGGCTGCCTGAGGCGGTTCTCAATCAGATTCAGGTGATTCTCGTTGTCTCTGATTGGGAACCGTATTTAGGTAGCCTGGTTTTCACTTTGTATTTCGTGGGTGATTGTTCCTGTCTCTGTGTTAGTGTTCACCAGTCAGGCTGTAATAGGTTTCACGTTCCGTTTTGTTGTTTGGTATTTATTAGTTATTTCATGTATAGTTCCGTTATTTGTTTCATTATTAAACATGAGTAACCAACACGCTGCATTTCGGTCCGACTCTCTTTCGACAAACGAAGAACGTCGTTACAGAATCACCCACCACACTCGGACCGAGCAGCGTGTTAACAGGCAGCGACAGCAGGAGCAGCAAAGGGAGGAGGAATTTTTCGGAGCATGGACATGGGAAGACGTGCTGGATGGTAAAGGTTGTTACACTTGGGAGGAGATATTGGCCGGAAGAGATTGCCTCCCATGGGATCAGGTGGAGGCATTAAGGAGAGCTGAGGCAGCCGGAGATAGGAGCCGACGATACGAGGGAACACGGTTGGCAAGGAAGCCCGAAAAGCAGCCCCAAAAATTTCTTGGGGCGGGGCTATCAGGGAGTATGGCTACGCCAGGTAGGAGACCTGCGCAAACTCCCTGTGCTTACCGGGGGGCTAGAGAGACCGGGCAGGCACCGTGTTATACAGTGGTGCGCACGGTGTCCCCAGTGTGGGTGCATAGCCCGGTGCGGTATATTTCAGCTCCGCATATTGGCCGGGCTAGATTGAGCGTCGAGCCAAATGCCATGAAGCCGGCTCTACGCATCTGGTCCCCAGTGAGTCTCCTTGGGCCGGCTTACATGGCACCAGCCTTGCGCTCGGTGTCTCCGGTTCACCTACATAGCCCAGTGCGGGCTATTTCTCCTCGCAGCACTGGCAGGGCAACCGAGAGTATTCAACCAGGTAAGGTTGGGCAGGCTCGGTGCTCAAGAGCTCCAGTGCGCCTGCACGGTCCGGTCTATCCAGTACCACCTCCACACCCCAACCCTCCGGTAGCAGCTCCCCGCACTAGGCTTCCTGTGCGTGTCCTCGGCCCAATACCACCAGTGCCAGCACCACGCATCAGGCCAACAGTGCGCCTCGCCTCTCCTGTCCTGTAGAGCTTTTCTCCTCTCCAGCGCTGCCGGAGCCTCCTGCCTGTTCGGAGCAGCCTGAGCTGCTAGTCTGCATGGAGCAGCCAGAGCTGCCAGCCTGCATGGAGCAGCTAGAGCTGCCAGTCTGCATGGGGCAGCCAGAGTTGTCAGTCTGCATGGAGCAGCCAGAGCTGCTAGTCTGCATGGAGCAGCCAGAGCTGCCAGTCTGCATGGAGCAGCCAGAGCTGCCAGTCTGCATGGAGCAGCCAGAGCTGCCAGTCTGCAAGGAGCTGCCAGTCTGCATGGAGCAGCTAGAGCTGCCAGTCTGCAAGGAGCTGCCAGTCTGCATGGAGCAGCCAGAGCTGCCAGTCTGCATGGAGCAGCCAGAGCCACCAGTCAGCATGGAGCAGCCAGAGCCGCCAGTCAGCATGAAGCAGCCAGAGCCGTTAGTCTGCCAGGATCTGCCAGTCAGCCAGACTCTTCCAGATCTACCAGTCAGCCAGACTCTTCCAGATCTGCCAGTCAGCCAGACTCTTCCAGATCTGCCAGTCAGCCAGACTCTTCCAGATCTGCCAGTCAGCCAGACTCTTCCAGATCTGCCAGTCAGCCAGACTCTTCCAGATCTGCCAGTCAACCAGACTCTTCCAGGTCTGCCAGTCAACCAGACTCTTCCAGGTCTGCCAGTCAACCAGACTTTTCCAGATCCGCCAGTCAGCCAGGATCCGATAGTCAGCCAGGATCTGCCAGATCTGCTAGTCAGCCAGGATCCGCCAGTCGGCCAGGATCTGCCAGTCAGCCAGGATCCGCCAGTCAGCCAGGATCTGCCAGATCTGCTAGTCAGCCAGGATCCGCCAGTCGGCCAGGATCTGCCAGTCAGCCAGGATCCGCCAGTCAACCAGGATCTGCCGGATTCAACTGCCTGGCTGGGCTTCATCTCAGTACTGGGCTTCTTCTCAGTACTGGGCTTCTTTTCAGTCCCGAGCTGCCCCTCAGTCCCGAGCTGCCCCTCAGTCCCGAGCTGCCCCTCAGTCCCGAGCTGCTCCTCAGTTTAGTGGGGTTCTGGGTGAGGACTATTCGGTCATGGTCGGCGGCGAGGGTGAATCATCCCAGGACGCAAAGGGGAGGAACAATGACATTTATGAAGTGGGGTCCACGTCCCGAGCCGGAACCGCCACCATGGACAGACGCCCACTCGGACCCTCCCTATGGTTTTGAGGTGCGTTCGGGAGTCCGCACCTTAGGGGGGGGGGGGGGTTCTGTCACGCCTTGGTCATTGTATTTTGTGTTTTCGTTATATATTTGGTTAGGCCAGGGTGTGACATGAGTTTATGTATTGTATTTTCGTATTGGGGTTTGTAGTATTTGGGATTGCGGCTGAGTAGGGGTGTTGTATAGGTTTGGCTGCCTGAGGCGGTTCTCAATCAGAGTCAGGTGATTCTCGTTGTCCCTGATTGGGAACCGTATTTAGGTAGCCTGGTTTTCACTTTGTATTTCGTGGGTGATTGTTCCTGTCTCTGTGTTAGTGTTCACCAGTCAGGCTGTAATAGGTTTCACGTTCCGTTTTGTTGTTTTGTATTTATTAGTTATTTCATGTATAGTTCCGTTATTTGTTTCATTATTAAACATGAGTAACCAACACGCTGCATTTCGGTCCGACTCTCTTTCGACAAACGAAGAACGTCGTTACAATGTCCTATTACTGTCATCTGATGAAGATTTTCAAAAGGTTAGTGAATTATTTTTCTTTTAATCCTGCGTTTGTGATTGCATCTTTTGTTCGACAAAATGGCTACATATCGTCTGTGTCTTTGTGGTGGTTTGACATACATATGTGCTATGTTTTCGCCGTAAAACATTTTAGAAATCTGACTTGCTGGGTAGATGAACAAGGTGTTTATCTTTCATTTGAGCTATTGGACTTGTTAATGTGTGGAGGTTAAATATTTCTAAGAATATTTTTGCATTCTGTGCACCACCTTTTGAGTTGAGCGGGGGGAGGTGTGGTGCCCTTGGGGAACGTGTAGCATGAACACTAACAAGTGGCTAGTGATATATTTTACATCAATCCCCATTATTAAAGTGGCTGGAGTTGAGTCAGTGTGTTGGCAGCAGCCACTCAATGTTAGTGGTGGCTGTTTAACAGTCTGATGGCCTTGAGAAGCTGTTTTTCAGTCTCTCGGTCCCAGCTTTGATGCACCTGTACTGACCTCGCCTTCTGGAGGGGGAGGGAGAGCTTTGTACGGGTCTCTGTGTGTGGAGTAAAGGTAGTCTAGAGTTTTTCTTTTCCCCTCTGGTTGCACATTTAACATGCAGGTAGAAATTAGGTAAAACGGATTTAAGTTTCCTTGCATTAAAGTCCCTTGGCACTAGGATTGCTGCCTCTGCATGAGCATTTTCCTGTTTGTTTATGGCCCTATACAGCTCGTTGAGTGCTGTCTTAGTGCCAGCATCGGTTTGTGGTGGTAAATAGACAGCTACGAAGAATATAGATAAACTCTTTTGGTAAATCGTGTTGTCTACAGCATATCATGAGAAACTCTATTTATTTATTTTACCTTTATTTAGCCAGGTAGGCAAGTTGAGAACAAGTTCTCATTTACAACTGCGACCTGGCCACGAATAAAGCAAAGCAGTTTGACACATACAACAACAGAATATATTTAAGTATACTACAGTATACTACAAAATTCTATAGTAAGTACTACACATGATCAAGAGATACTACTGTGTGTATTGTATGCTGCAGTGTACTACACAATTATATAGGAAGTACTACACAATGGAGGGATACTAAAGTATGGTTTAGTATTCTACAGTTTACTACAGAATTCCATGGAAATCTGTAGTAAAAAGTATTGTAACAGTCTTTATAGCACATTAGAACATTTGTCATAAGCTGTCATAAGTAGTTTTAAATAGTAACGAGTTATTTCTTTAACCTTTATTTAACTTGGCAAGTCAGTTAAGAACAAATTCTTATTCACAATGATGGCCTACCGGGGAACAGTGGGTTAACTGCCTTGTTCAGGGACAGAACAACAGATTTGTACCTTGTCAGCTTGGGGATTCAATCCAGCAACCTTTCGATTACTGGCCCAACACTCTAACCACTAGGCTACCTACCGCAAAGAGCGTGTCAGTCAGTATGACGGAAATGCCCCTTTTTACCCAAGTGTATGAAAAAACTTTATGAAATTGAACCGGCAGCACCGTTACAGTCAGCAACGCTCTAGACAACATGAAAACAGCCTTACCACCTCTGCTAGTGTGAGTTATGGCATAACATGTCAGAAAACAAGTTAGAATGGTTGGTGAAGATGACTGTTCATCCTGTTGTCATATGCTCTAGTGTCAACTGTTAATAACAACTGCTATTGCACAGGCTCCATGACAACTTATGTCATATATTATTAAATGCTAAATAATTATCTACGTACCAGATGTTATAACAGGGCTTTATATAAGAACTTGAAACTCTAGGGGCGCTATTTCATTTTTGGATAAAAAGACGTGCCCGTTTTAAGCGCAATATTTTGTCACAAAAAGATGCTTGACTATGCATATAATTGGTAGCTTTGGAAAGAAAACACTCTGACGTTTCCAGAACTGCAAAGATATTTTCTGTGTGTGCCCTAGAACGTGAGCTTCAGGCAAAACCAAGATGAGACGGCATCCAGGAAATGAGCAGGATTTTTGAGGCTCTGTTTTCCATTGTCTCCTTATATGGCTGTGAATGCGAGAGGAGTAAGTCTGCCCTTTCTGTCATTTCCCCAAGGTGTCTGCAGCACTGTGACGTATTTGTAGGCATATCATTGGAAGATTGACCATAAGAGACCACATTTACCAGGTGTCCGCCCGGTGTCCTGCGCCGAAATTGGTGCGCAAAAGTCAGCTGCAAGTATTTTTCCACAGAATTCAGAGAAGAATGCAGGCTTCCACGAACGATATATCAATGAAGAGATATGTGAAAAAACAGCTTGAGGATTGATTCCAAACAACGTTTGCCATGTTTCGGTCGATATTATGGAGTTAATTCGGAAAAAGTTTGACGTGACTGAATTTTCGGTTCGTTTCAGTAGCCAAATGTGATGTACAAAACGGAACGATTTCTCCTACACACAGACGCTTTCAGGAAAAACTGCGCATTTGGTATGTAACAGAGTCTCCTCATTGAAAACATCTGAAGCTCTTCAAAGGTAAATTATTTTATTTATTTGGTTATCTGGTTTTTGTGAAAATGTTGCGTGCTAAATGCTAAGCTAGCTTAGCATACTCTTACACAAATTAGTCAATTGCTATGGTTCAAAAGCATATTTTGAAAATCTGAGATGACAGTGTTGTTAAGAAAAGGCTAAGCTTGAGAGTAGGCGCATTATTTTCATTTTATTTGCGATTTTCAGAAATCGTTAACGTTGCGTTATGCTAATGAGCCTGAGGCTTTAGTCACGATCCCGGATCCGGGATGGGGAGTTTCAAGAAGATAATTTATAAAATTCTTGTCATGATTCACCTGTGAGGATCCAAAGATGTCTTGCTCCCAGACAAACGAAACAACTATTTTGCTCACTTTGAGGACAACACAGTGCCACTGACACGGCCCGCTACCAAAACCTGCGGGCTCTCCTTCACTGCAGCAAATGTGAGTAATGTGAGTAAAATATTTAAACGTGTTCACCCTCGCAAGGCTGCCGGCCCAGACGGCATCCCCAGCCGCGTCCTCAGAGCATGTTCAGACCAGCTGGCTGGTGTGTTTACGGACATATTCAATCAATCCTTCTCCCAGTCTGCCGCTCCCACATGCTTCAAGAGGGCCACCGTTGTTCCTGTTCCCAAGAAAGTGAAGGTAACTGAGCTAAATGACTATCGCCCCGTAGTACTCACTTCTGTCATCATAAAGTGCTTTGAGAGACTAGTCAAGGACCATAACACCTCCACCCTACCTGACACCCTAGACCAAAAAAGTCCTAAATATATCTGTGCTCCAGCTTGCCCACAGAGATCCTGGATGGCTTACCCCTTAACATCCTGTGGTATTAAGCACATTCATAACTGTATAGTAACATCTCAAATTAACGTCACTTTATTGAAGGTGTCTGTGCACACTCTATAATGGCAAATGACATGGTTATGACGCCCATCATTCCATTCAATGTAATAATGTAACACAGAGTTCGTTAAATTATATAACACCATGTTATAACATCTGTTATGTAGACATTTATGTAATATGTAATATTTAATAACGTACGGTGTCATGCAGACTGTGTAATAGTAGTTGTTACTAACAGTTGACATAAGAGCATATCAAATATCTTATGCCGTTACTCATAACTATTTAAAACAACTTATGACAGCTTATGACAAATGTTGGAATGTGTCGCATAGCTGTTTTAAAGGCTTTATGAATGCATGAATAAGGGACACCTATAGTAAAGTGCACCATAAGTACTATAGTATTCTATAGTACTGATGCACTATTGTAAAGTGGCTGTTCCACTGGATGTCAGAAGGTGAATTCACCAATTTGTAAGTCGCTCTGGATAAGAGCGTCTGCTAAATGACTTAAATGTAAATGTAAACTGTTTGAGTCACAATAGGATTTGTTCTGCTTGGGAACAGTCTTCATAAAAGAAGACCTGAAATAAACATAATTATGCATGCTTTCCAACACACAATACTATATATTCTGCATACAGAAAAGAATGTGTTAACTGAAACCGAATGGAAACCAAACATACAGTATATGGAAACATTTACATGCAATTATATACAAATAATTGCATACACGTTTGCCCTCCCACTGTCAAATCAAATCAAATGTATTTTTTAGCCCTTCTTACATCAGCTGATATCTCAAAGTGCTGTACAAAAACCCATCCTAAAACCCCAAACAGCAAGCAATGCAGGTGTAGAAGCATGGTCTTATAGTGCCTTTAACCCAGGCGGTCATTTTGTGACGTAACCCACTTGGAATGCGCTAATAAAGATCAGAGATTCTAGCAAGAGCAGTGTGCGGGTTTCTTATTTTTCTAAAAAAACTTCTCTCATGTGACATTCGTCAGAGCAATTTGCCATGCATCATTCCATAACATTTCAGTTTGTGCGGGTTTCTTATTTTTCTAAAAAAACTTCTCTCATGTGACATTCGTCAGAGCAATTTGCCATGCATCATTCCATAACATTTCAGTTGAAAATAAAACCCTTTTCATAGTGTGTAGATATCTTTCCTCTTATTCCAGACCTTTTGGCATGGGGATGAGCTCTGAGAGAAATATCCTGCTCAGTGTCATCTTGGCAGGATGTCTCTGCATCGGTATCCTCTCCCTGGGCTTGGGGCAATATGGCTCTGAGAGCCAATCTTACAGCTGGCTGACTCCAGGCCAGGCCAGACACCTACCGGCCTCATGAAGTAATGGATATAAGAAGGTACCAGAGCACATGCACTATTCACATAGCACACACATGGTTCAAATATACAGACGCTGAGCAGATGAGCACACAAAGGCATGCACATGTACACAAGCATGCACACACACAAACAGGCACACCCACACGCATACAGTAAGGGGGAAAAACAATAAGGGCTTAATAAGGTACACAACACAAATAACATGTCATAAATTGGTAATCCCCTCTGTGCAGTGCATCCCTGTCTGTCCCATTAGCCCGCCATCGTACAGTTAACTCACGGAGGCCTCGAAATGAGCAATTCATTTTTCCTGACAGATACACAGCAAACCTCCAGTCACCGTTAATCTCAGAAAGCATTCCAACAACTTCATTGTGTTATTATCATTCCCCTTTCTCGCAAGAGACCTGGCCATTACAACTGACCCCTGTGGAGAACAATTTATTTCAAGCAACAGATACTGTCTAATTGTGTTTGTCACCAAGATTACTTTGACTATTTTCCAATTCATTTTAGGAGGACTGGGGAGATAAGTTCCTCAGCAGTGAATGAATTGTTATGACATGCTTGACCTTCATCCTTGTTATATAGTTCAAAGCAAGGTTTTAATCAGTAATTAATGTATGTTTTATTTGAAATGGGACTTGCTTCAGCAGTAAAGGCAGTCATAAGTTACTGTTACTTTTTACAGCCAGCTATTTTCAAAAGGTTATACAAAAATTCCACAAAATTATTAAATGAGTCTTATTCTTCCAACTTTTTGGGGTGGCTGCTCGTTGGTGAATTCAACAGTATTTCAGTGCGCTATCCTCTCTTGGCTGCCAGCTCTGTCAAATGTAGCTGACATACACAGCCAATCAAGGGATCAGGCCACCAGATGCTTGCTCCAAATATTAATTGACAACTCCACTCTCTCCGGATGTTTACAAAAATAAAGATATAATACATTTTTTGTCTTTTCCTCCTTTCTATGCTTATAGCTGTTCTATTCTAATCGTAAAATAATATGTTCTATTGAAACAAATTCTTTCCAAAAGAGGTTGGATCGACAGTGCTGATTATTCCTAGAATTAGCATACAATACAATTAACATACAATACAGTAGCTGCTGTTCTTTCTGCTGTGGTGCCAGTCTGCCAAGCAGGCAGGTGCCAGGTTTGTTCTGTGCAGCAGCAGTTGAAATCCCAGTATAACACTGCAGTCGTGGCCAAAGGTTTTGAGAATGACACAAATATAAATTTTCACAAAGTTTGCTGCCTGTGTCTTTAGATATTTTTGTCAGATGTTACTATGGAATACTGAAGTATAATTACAAGCATTTCATAAGTGTCAAAGGCTTTTATTGAAAATTGCATGAAGTTGCAAAGAGATGCAAAGAGTCAATATTTGCAGTGTTGACCCTTCTTTTCTGTCACGGTCGTCATATGGAGGAGACCAAGGCACAGCGTTGTAAGCATACATTCTTCTTTAATAAAAGGAATAACACGGAACAAACTATACAAAACAACAAAACGAACCGTGAAGCTAATATGGCGAAGCACAGACAGGCAACTAAACATAGAATAATAATCCACAAAACCAAAATTGGAAAATGGCAACCTAAATAGGATCACCAATCAGAGACAATGATAAACAGGTGTGTAACGGCTTTCGTCTGGTGAAGGAGAAGCGGACCAAAATGCAGCGTGGTATTTTTGAGGCATGTTTAATGACGAATGAAAAAACGAACTACATTACATTACATTTACATTTAAGTCATTTAGCAGACGCTCTTATCCAGAGCGACTTACAAGTTGGTGAATTCACCTTCTGACATCCAGTGGAACAGTCACTTTACAATAGTGCATCTAAATCATTTAAGGGGGGGGGGTGAGAAGGATTACTTATCCTATCCTAGGTATTCCTTGAAGAGGTGGGGTTTCAGGTGTCTCCGGAAGGTGGTGATTGATACCACGCTGCATTTTGGTCCGCTTCTCCTTCACCAGAACTATACAAAAACAATTGTCTCTGTGTTTGTTGTCACCAGATAGGCTTTATAGGTTTTCACGTTCTGTTTGTTGTTTTTGTTAGTTTTTTCATTCATCATTAAACATGTCTCAAAAATACCACGCTGCATTTTGGTCTGCTTCTCCTTCACCAGAATCACCCACCACAACGGGACCAAGCGGCGTGGCAACAGCAACAGCAGGAGAAACATAATAAGGATTTCTGGACTCCTAAATTTGTTTAATGTGGCCTTTAAAGCATTTAGTAAAATTATTTGCTCTTTGTGGAACAAAATGGAACAGAACTGCATATTTCCCCAAAAAAGTGCCTACATATTCTGTTCCACTGTAGCTAGATTTCTAGGATTTAGTTTAGTTTATTAGGATCCCCATTATCAACTGCACATGCAGCAGCTACTCTTCCTGGGGTCCACATAAAAAATACAAATACATGACAAAACACAAAGCATTAATAGACAAGAACAACCCAAGATATTACATTAAATTCAATATAAACAATTAAATAAGAGTTACAGATAGGAAAGACACCAAGAGACAACTAAAATACCATTTACACACTGATCATATATAGAGTTGAAGTCGGCCACAAGTTTGGTCCATCCTTGGGAGCAATTTCCAAACGCCTGAAGGTACCACGTTCATCTGTACCACCAATAGTACGCAAGTATAAATACCATGGGACTACGCAGCCGTCATATCGCTCAGGAATGAGACGCGTTCTGTCTCTTAGAGATGAACGTACTTTGGTGCGAGAATTGCAAATCAATCCCAGAACAACAGCAAAGTACGCTGTGAAGATGCTGGAGGAAACAGGTGCAAAAGTATCTATATCTACAGTAAAACGAGTCCTATATCGACCTGAAATGCAGCTCAGCAAGGAAGAAGACACTGCTCCAAAACCGCAATAAAAAACCCAGACTACGGTTTGCAACTGCACATGGGGACAAAGATCATACTTTTTGGAGAAATGTCCTCTGGTCTGATGAAACAAAAATAGAACTGTTTGGTCATAATGACCATCGTTATGTTTGGAGGAAAAAGGGGGAAGCTTGCAAGCCGAAGAACACCATCCCAACCGTGAAGCACGGGGGTGGAAGCATCATGTTTGGGGGTGCTTTGCTGCAGGAGGGAATGGTGCACTTCCCAAAATAGATGTCATCTTTGCTGCTTTGTTTTGAACCTCTGCAGCTTTGCTAGGTCTTTTTTGTTGCACCTGACCATATTACTGGACAGTAATAAAGATGGGACAAGATCAAAGCCTCAACATATAGAACAGTTGATCTTTGTGTCAAAAACGCAGAACCTCTCCCCATCTTCAACAGCTTTGTCAATATGAATTGATTATAATAACTGACCATCCAATGTTACTCCTATGACTTCAGCTTCTTCATCACACCCTTTATACACAACTCCAGTTGAGGTTTAGGTCTAAGACAATGCTTTGAACCAAATACAATTGTCACAGTTTGTGATATTTTATTTGTTTCCTTAGGTTTCCGCTAGAGGGCACCTTACCCTGTTATCTAGTGTCCGGGTTACCCTGATTATTTGGATTCACTTGTGTTTAATTTCCTTCTCTTCACCTGGTTGCCTTGTTATTTAGGTTCCACAGTTGGCCTGTATCTTTGCTTAATGTTGTGTGGTCTTGTGCGGTTGCCTTGTTTCTGTTAAGACTCTAAGTAGAAGTTCTGGATTTACCCTTACCTCTCCTTGCTGTGTTTGTCTGGGTTCGAGTTCGTACTAGCATTATTGTCACAGTAGACCTAAGCCTACAATGGACCCAGCAGAGATTTCTCAGTCATCTGAGGAACATTCGAACTCCACCATTTACGGTCGGCCCTCAACCCATCATGGAACTGTGATTGGTCGCCATGAGGCGCGCCACAAACTTTGTCGGATGATTTAAGAACTCTTGTGTCCGCTCTGCAGAAAAGACATGCGGGAGCAATGGCTGCTGTGACTGTTCCTAATCCTCCACTCCCTACCAGCTCATCATTTTCATCTCCTCATCTCCCGGCACCTGAGCACTATGAGTTGCATCCTGGGAAGTGTCGTGGGTTCCTGCTCAAATGCTCGCTGGACTTCGAGCTGCATGCATCAATGTTTCCCACCAAGTGATCCAGAGTGGCATACATCATCTCCTTGCTCAGTACGGGCTCTGGCCTGGGCCACAGACATATGGGAACAGCAAGAAATGTGTTTTAATTGGCAAAGCTTCACCCAGGAGATGATGAGGGTTTTTGATCACCCCATCAGTGGCAGGAATGCTGCTCAAAGCCTCATTGCGTTCGGGCAGGGCAGCCGGAGCATAGCTGATTACGCAATTGCCTGTCGGACGCCGCCGCTGAGAGAGGTTGAATACAGAGGCACTTCACTCAGCCTTTCTGGAGCGGACTGAGCAAGGTTCTCAAGGATGAACTGGCTTCCCGGGACAACCATGCCACTCTGGATGAGCTTATCGTTCTGGCCATCCGGATTGACAACCGGCTCTGGGAATGTCGTCATGAGAGGATGTGGGGGTTCCAAGTTGTTTCCAGTGTTTCGGGTCCCGCTGAGGGAGTCGATTCTTCGTTTGTTCCACTGCCCTATGCTGCATCTGCTTGTCCTGTACACCGTCATAGTTCTCACTCCGGTGCTGGGCCGCCTTCACATCCTTCATTGGAGCCGATGCAATTGGGACGCACCAGACTGTCCACTCTGGGGAGAAGGCGCAGGATTAACGAGCAACGCTGTCTTTACTGAGGACGGTCTGACATTTCCGTGCCTCCTGTCCCAAGCTGACGGGAATGGGATGACTCGTCAGTAGACGGGAGAATACTGGCTAGTCAGATACAGTCTCCAGCTGCCGACACGGTACACACCTTTGCTTCCGGCCAACAAGCGGTAGGAAAATGAGCAGTTGGACATCCCTGCTTTCATAGACTCTGGTGCTAGCGGCTGTGTTCTGGATCGCACATTAGCTCGTCAACAGGGGCTGCCTCCAAGTAAGCTGGACAGTATGTTATTAGTCACTGCGCTGGATGGTCAACACCTAGGGTCTGGGAAGGTGAAGCAACTCACCATGCCTATTCAGCTATGAGTTCTGGATTATCATGTGGAGTTACATTTGATGGACTCTCCTGAGCTTCGCCTGGTTCTTGGACATCCGTGGCTTTCTATCCATAATCCTCAAATTGACTGGCAATCAGGAAGAGTTCTGGGATGCCAGTCCACATGCTAGCAAATCTCTCCACATTTTCCATGTCTGGGGGCTTCTGATTCTCCTGTTTCCCGGCTGGGGATGACAAGCCTGATATTTCCCGAACTCGGGATTACTGGGATCTGGGTCAGGTCTTCAGCAAATAAAGGGCCAGTGAACTGACTCCTCACAGGTCATACGATTGTGCCATCAACTCCTGCCAAGCACCACTCCTCCAAACAGTTATATTTTAACTTTTCGATATAGGGGGCGCTCTTTTAATTTTTGGATAAAAAACGTTCCCGTTTTAAACAAGATATTTTGTCACGAAAAGATGCTCGACTATGCATATAATTGACAGCTTTGGAAAGAAAACACTCTGACATTTCCAAAACTGCCAAGATATTATCTGTGAGTGCCACAGAACTTATGCTACAGGCGAAATCAAGATGAAATTTCAAACAGGAAATGGCCCAGATTCTGAAGGCGCTGTGTTCCAATGTCTCCTTCTATGGCTGTGAATGCGCCAGGAATGAGCCTACACTTTCTGTCGTTTCCCAAGGTGTCTGCAGCATTGTGACGTATTTGTAGACATATCATTGGAAGATTGACCATAAGAGACTACATTTACCAGGTGTCCGCTTGGTGTCCTCCATCGAAATTATTGCGCAATCTCCAGCTGCGTGCACTTTTCCATTTGGTTCAGAGGACAAAGGCAACTGCCACGAATGATTTATCATCGAATAGATATGTGAAAAACACCTTGAGGATTGATTCTAAACAACGTTTGCCATGTTTCTGTCGATATTATGGAGTTAATTTGGAAAAAAGTTTGGCGTTGTAATGACTGAATTTTCGTTTTTTTTCTTAGACAAACGTGATGAACAAAACGGAGCGATTTGTCCTACTCAAATAATATTTTTGGAAAAACTGAACATTTGCTATCTAACTGAGTCTCCTCATTGAAAACATCCGAAGTTCATCAAAGGTAAATGATTTTATTTGAATGATTTCTTGTTTTTGTGAAAATGTTGCCTGCTGAATGCTAGGCTAATGCTAAGCTAGCTATCAATACCTCTTACACAAATGCTTGTGTAGCGATGGTTGAAAAGCATATTTTGAAAATCTGAGATGACAGTGTTGTTAACAAAAGGCTAAGTTTGCGAGTGAATATATTTCTTTAATTTCATTTGCGATTTTCATGAATAGTTAATGTTGCGTTATGCTAATGAGCTTGAGGCTATGATTACGCTCCTGGGATTGCTCGACGCTAGAGGTTAAGGAAAGCGCTGGCAGCTGGTTTTATTTGGCTGTTTACTTCATCTGCAGGAGCGGGTTTTTCTTTGTTAGAAAGAGGGATAGGGGAAAACATCCCTGTATCGATAACTGGGGTTTAAATAACATTTACCATCAAGACCTGTTGCCCTCTTTGTTTTATGTCATCACTCCAGGGAGCTACGGTTTTCTCAAAATTGGATTTACGGATTAAGCATAATCTGGTGTGCATCAGACAGGGAGACGAGTGGAAGACAGCGTTCAACACCCCAAATGGACATTATGAGTACCATGTCATGCCATTTTGCCTTACAAATGTTTCGACTGTTTTTCAGGCCCTGTTAAATGATGTGCTGCGTGACATCCTTCACCAGTTTGTGTACTTGGATGACATCCTCATCTTCTCCAGGCCCATGGTTGAATACATCCAATGTGTTTGTCAGGTTCTTTAGACTCCTCTCTCACCACTTGTTTGTGAGGGCCGAAAAGTGTGAGTTTCACGCTCCTCAGATCTCCTTCCTGGGCTACATCGTGTCTCAGGGTTGTGTACGGATGGACTCCCAAAAGGTAGAAGCGGTGGTCAACTGGCCGCTGCCCAGCACAGTCAAGCAAGTCCAACGTTTTTGGGGTTTTCTCATTTCTACCGGAGATTTGTGAGAGACTTTAGTTTGGTGGCTGCGCCATTGACAGCGGTAACCAAGGGCTCGGCTGGGCATGTAACCTGTACCCATGCTGACAGGCCGGTTCCATGACCTGAAATGTGGTTTTCTTCTGCACTCATTCTAGCTTATGCGCATCCTTCTCTTCCCTTCGTGGTGGAGATGGATGCCTCTGACATTGACGTGGGTGCGGTTCTGTCTCAGCACTTGGCTAAAAACAAAAACTTAATCCCTGTGCCTTCTCCAGGCATCTCACTCCAGCATAGATCAAATATGATGTCGGCAATCGGGAGCTTCTTGCGGTCAAACTGTCTTTGGAGGAGTGGTGGCAACGGTTGGAGGGTTCGGAACATCCCTTTATTGTTTGGACTGACCACAAGAACCTGGCCTACACCCAGGAGGCTACACACCTCAGTCCCCGACAGGCTCATTGGGCTCTTTCTTCACTCGGGTTCAGATTCACGTTATCTTACCGTCCGTGGTCTACAAACGTGAAGCCGGATGCCCTTTCACGCAGAGTCCCCAGCTCCAGTGAGGATCGGCTGCTTGGACACATCATCCCCAGGGCGTTATTCCTCCCGCCGGTGTCCTGGGGTATAGACACTGTAGTGAGGGAGGCGCAAGGTAGGGAGACAGTTCCTGACGGCTGTCCATCTAACAGACTTTATGTTCCTCTTGAGGCACGGTCAAAGGTACTTCAGTGGGCTCACTCGTCGTGTCTTACCTCTCATCCAGCAGGGCAGATAACGCCGTTTCCGATGAGGAGGTTTTGGTGGCCCTCATCGGAAGCAAACACTCGTACCTTTGTAGTTGCCTGTCCAACATGTGCCCAGAACAAGACCTCGTCAGCATTCTCTGGGGCTTTTTCATCCTCTGCCAACACCTTCTTGACCCTGGTCTCATCTCTCTGTGAATTTCATCACGGGTCTTCCATCCTCAGAGGGCCACACTATCATCCTGGTCATTGTGGACTTATTTTCCAAGGCGGCACATTTCATTCCGTTGCCTAAACTTCCATCTGCCTATGAGACTGCTCAGCTAGTTATTCAGCATGTTTTCTGCCTTCACGGACTTCCTCTGGACATCGTATCCGACCGCAGCCCCCAGGTTGCCTCCAGATTCTGGAGGGCGTTCTGTATTCTTCTGGGGTCACCCTCAGTCCAACGGTCAAACGGAGTGGTTGAACCAGGATCTGGAGACCGCCTTACGGTGCTGTGTGTCTGCCAATTCCGGCACTTGGAGTCAGCATATTCCCTGTGTGGAGTACGTACACAACACTATCCAGTGTTCCTCCACTGGCCTGTCACTATTCCAGGTTTGGAAACGGATACCAGCCTCCTCTGTTTCTAGATCAGGAGATTGAAGTGGCGGTTCCTCTCAACATCTCATCTCTCGTTGCTGCCGGATCTGGAAGAGGGCTCGGTCCAGTGCTCCTGTGGTCCTCAGCTCGCCGTTCGAGTCCCTCTCCTGCGTCTAGGCCAGATGGTCTGGTTGTCTACTAGGGATCTGCAACTGCGCATGGAATCAAGGAAGTTGGCACCCTGGTACGTTGGGCCTTTCAAGGTTTTACGTCACATTAACCGTTAGAACTACAACTTGTCATAAGCAACCTATGAATAGCATAGCGCAACAGTCAAAAAATATTACTAGAAAAAATTCATATTCATGAAATCACAAGTGAAATATTTTGAAACACAGCTTAGCCTTTTGTTAATCACCCTGTCGTCTCAGATTTTGAAATTTTGCTTTACAGCGAAAGCAATACAAGCGTTTGTGTACGTTTATCGATAGCCTAGCATAGCATTATTTCCACTTAGCATCAGGAAGCTTGGTCACAAAAATCAGAAAAGCAATCAACTTAACTGAACTGTTTACCTTTGATGACCTTCGGATGTTTTCACTCACAAGACTCCCAGTTAGACAGCACATGTTCCTTTTGTTCCATAAAGATATTTTTTATATCCAAATACCTCCGTTAGTTTGGTGCGTTATGCCCAGGAATCCATTAGAAATAGCTGTCACGACAACGCAGACAAAACTTCCAAATGATATCCATAATGTTGACAGAAACATGGCAAACATTTTTAAATCAATCCTCAAGGTGTTTTTCAAATATCTATTTGATAATATATCAACCGGGACAGTTGGCTTTTCACTAGGACCAGGAGGAAAATGGCTGCCTCTCTCTTTTGCGCAAGAATCACTCTGAGAGCCCCCAACTGACCACTTACGTAATGTGGTCGTTCACACTCATTCTTCAAAATAAAGGCCTGAAACTACGTCCAAAGGCTGTTGACACCTTAGGGAAGCCATAGTGCAACACATCCTCTTCATTCACCAGTTCTGGTGTGGGACTCAGTATGTCGTGGACTGGGAAGGTTACGGTCCTGAGGAGCGATCCTGGGTTCCGGCTTGGGACGTTCTGGACCCCGAACTTATTTGGGATTTACTTTGCCGGTCATCTTCCCCTGGTGGAACGTCGAGAGCCGTACTTTGAGGGCGTGATGGTACCCTTTCACAGGTACCATCACACACAGTGTGATTGTTCTACAGTGGTCCCTGAAGCGTAGGATCAAACCCTGTGTGATTAGAACTGTTACGACTTCTGCCAAGTCGTTGCCTCTCCTTGTTCGGGCAGTGCTCGGCATTCGATGTCACGGTCTTCTCGCCATCATTGATCCATTTTTCATTTTCCATTGGTTTTGTCTTGTATTCCCACACACCTGTTTTCAATCCCATTCATTACCTGTTGTTTATTTAACCTCTGTTTCCCTCATGTCTTTGTCAGAGATTGTTTGTCAGTGTAGTGTTTGTTGTATAGGTGCGTGACGGGTCTTCGTACCCATATTTGTTTATATTCCTTTTTCTATTTAGTGTTATGGAGCATGTTACTTGGACATTATTAAAAGACTCCATTTTACACTCCGTTTGACTCTCCTCGCCTGACTTCCCCTGCCACCTATATACATATCTCTGACAGAATCTCTGACCCAAAAAAATGTATGAAGTCAGCAGGAGAGGACACTATGCTCATGGAGGTGGAGGAACGTGTTCGGGAACAAGCGGAGGAGATTGACTGTTTAACTGTTAGAGCTAGGGCTACTTTTTTCAACATTTTGTTAAAAATCGCGCAACATTTCAACGTCCTGCTACTCATGCCAGGAATATAGTATATGCATATGATTAGTAGGTGTGGATTGAAAACACTCTGAAGTTTCTAAAACTGGTTAAACCACGGCTGTGACTATAACAGAACGTGTGTCTCAGGAAAATCCCAAGGAAAACTGATCACCCAAAAGAAAAAAATATCAATGCGCCAGTTGCCTGTATTGTCTATGGGAAGAGAAAATAGATGGCTCCCAGTTGACAATTCCTACAGCTTCCCCACGATGTCTCCAGTCTTGGCAATTGGTGTGACGTTATTCCTTGGTTCAACAAAGAAGAGGCACTTCCTGTCATCACTGCATCACAAAGGAAGTTTTGTTAGAGAGAATATCGACCATCGTCTGAAGACTTCATGCTATTGAATACAGATCGCTCCGTGATGAATTTGATCGCGTATTTTTACTAATACCAAAGTTGGATTACAAAAGTAGTTTGAAGTGTTTTGTCAAAGTTTATAGGCAACTTTTTAATTTTAAAAAATAACGTTGCATTTAAAAACTGTGTTTTTCCTGATCTGACGGTCTTCATAAATGGACATTTTGGGTATACAAGGAGCGACAATCGAAAAAAAGACCCAATTGTGATGTTTATGGGACATATAGGAGTGCCAACAAAGAAGCTCGTCAAAGGTAATGAATGTTTTATATTTTATTTCTGCGTTTTTTGTGTAGCGCGGCAACGCTAATTCTTTTGTTTACGTACCCTTCTGGTATTTCGGGTGTTGCATGCTATCAGATAATAGCTTCTCATGCTTTCGCCGAAAAGCGAGTTACGCCCTCGTCTCATGCCTCACCAGGAAAACTCTGGAATGGGCCAGCGCTGTGTGTAGAAAGGAGGATGCGGCGTTGGACCATTTTGAGGAGTTCACCCGCCAATTCCGGATAGTATTCGACCATCCACCTGAAGGCAAAGCAGCGGGTGAGCTTCTCTATCATCTGAGGCAAGAGACGAGGAGTGCACAGGAGTTTGCTTTGGAGTTTAGGACCTTGGCTGCCGGCGCTGGTTGGAGCGACAGGGCCCTGATCGACCATTACCGTTGTAGTCCACGCGAGGATGTCCGTCTGGAGCTGGCCTGTAGAGACACCACCCTCACCTTCGACCAGCTGGTGGACATGTCCATCAGGCTGGACAACATGCTGGCTACTCGTGGACGTCTAGATCGGGGTCTGGTTGTTTCCATCCTCCCGCACCCTCTCTCCCGAACCTATGGAATTGGGAGGGATGGTGCGCAGGGAGACCGGAGGGGGTTCCCGCTCGAGCACCATTCATGGTCGCAGAGGGCACACTGCTGGTCGGTGCCGGGTTGGTTCCTCTGGGAATAGAGAAGGCAGGCAGGGCATTCTGGCATCACCCCAGGTGAGTAGGCACCATTCTCATCCAGAGCCCTCTGTTGCACTAATGTTTGTCTCGGTCTCTTTTCCTGATTTTCCCCTGCATTCCCAGTATAAGGCGCTCGTAAATTCAGGTGCGGCTGGGAATTTCATTAATAACAGTTTAGCCCATAGGTTAGGGATCCCAATTGTTCCTGTGGATATGCCTTTCCCTATCCATGCCTTAGATAGTCGACCATTAGAGTCAGGGTTTATCAGGGAGGTAACCGCACCTTTGTGTATGATAACGCAGGAGGGTCACAAGGAGAAGATTAGTCTTTTCTTTATTGATTCTCCTGCGTATTCTGTGGTGCTAGGCCTACCCTGGTTAGCTTGCCATAACCCCACTGTTTCTTGGCCACAGAGGGCTCTCACGGGGTGGTCGCGAGAGTGCTCAGGTAGGTGTCTAGGGGTTTTCTGTTGGTGCTACTACTGTGGAAAGTCCAAACCAGGTCTCCACCGTGCGCATTCCCCCCGAATATTCCGATTTGGCTCTCGCCTTCTGTAAAAAGAAGGCGACTCAATTACCACCCCATCGACGGGGGGGATTGTGCGATGGATCTCCTTGTAGACGCTGCATATCCCAAGAGTCACGTGTATCCCCTGTCGCAAGCGGAGAAGGAGTCTATGGAGACATCAGGGGTTCATTCAGCCATCCATTTCACCCGTCTCTTCGAGTTTCTTTTTTGTGAAAAAAAACGATGGCAGTTTACGCCCGTACATTGATTATCGAGGTCTTAATGAAATCACAGTGAAATATAGTTACCCGCTACCTCTGATCTATACGGTTAGTGAGTTAATGCACGGGGCACTTTTTTTTCACAAAATTGGATCTCAGGAGTGCGTACAATCTGGTGCGTATTCGGAAGGGTGATGAGTGGAAGACGGCATTTAGCACCACCTCAGGTCATTATGAGTACCTTGTCATGCCATATGGGTTGATGAATGCTCCATCATTTTCCAATCATTTGTAGATGAGATCTTCAGGGACCTGCACGGGCAGGGTGTAGTGGTGTATATCGATGATATTCTGATATACTCCGCTACACGCGCCGAGCATGTGTCCCTGGTGCGCAGGGTGCTTGGTCGCCTGTTGGAGCATGATCTATATGTCAAGGCTGAGAAATGCTTGTTCATCCAACAATCCATCTCCTTCCTTGGGCATCGGATTTCCACTTCAGGAGTGGAGATGGAGAGCGACCGCATTGCAGCCATGCGTAATTGGCCGACTCCAACCACGGTAAAGGAGGTACAGCGTTTTTTGGGGTTTGCCAATAACTACCGGAGGTTTATCCGGGGTTTTGGTCAGGTGGCTGCTCCCATTACCTCACTGCTAAAGGGGGGCCCGGTGCGCTTGCAGTGGTCGGCTGAGGCGAACAGGGCTTTTGGGCACCTGAAGACTCTGTTTACCTCGGTGCCTGTGTTGGCTCATCCGGATCCCTCTTTGCCATTCATGGTGGAGGTGGACGCATCCGAAGCTGGGATAGGAGCAGTGCTCTCTCAGCACTCGGGTATGCCACTGAAGCTTCACCCCTGTGTTTTCTTTTTGAAGAAGCTCAGCCCGGCGGAGCGAAACTATGATGTGGGGAACCGGGAGCTGTTAGCTGTCGTAGAAGCCTTGAAGGTGTGGAGGCATTGGCTTGAGGGGGCTAAACACCCTTTTCTCATCTGGACTGACCACCTCAATCTGGAGTACATCCGGCAGGCGAAGAGATTGAATCCTCGCCAGGCAAGGTGGCCCATGTTTTTCACTCATTTTGTGTTTACTCTTTCTTACAGACCAGGCTCCCAGAACGTTAAGGCAGACGCATTGTCTCGGCTGTATGACACAGAGGAGCGATCCATGGATCCCACTCCCATACTCCCAGCTTCGTGTCTGGTGGCGCCAGTGGTGTGGTAGCTGGACGCGGACATTGAGCGGGCGTCACGTGCAGAACCCTCTCGCCCTGAGTGTCCAGCTGGTCGTCTGTACGTTCCGTCTGCTGTCCGCGACCGCTTGATCTATTGGGCTCACACGTCACCCTCCTCTGGTCATCCTGGGATAGGTCGGACGATGCGCTGTCTTGATGGGAGGTACTGTTGGCCCACTTTAGCTAAGGACGTGAGGATTTATGTTTCTTCCTGCTCGGTGTGCGCCCAGTGCAAGGCTCCTAGACACCTGCCCAGAGGTAAGCTACAACCTCTACCCGTTCCTCAACGGCCGTGGTCACACCTGTCGGTGGATTTTTTGACTGATCTTCCACCTTCACAGGGTTACACCACGATCCTGGTCGTTGTGGATCGGTTTTCGAAGTCCTGTCGTCTCCTCCCTTTGCCCGGTCTCCCTACGGCCTTACAAACTGCAGAGGCCCTGTTTACACACGTTTTCTGGCACTATGGGGTGCCTGAGGATATAGTGTCTGATCGGGGTCCCCAGTTCACATCAAGGGTTTGGAAGGCATTCATGGAGCGTTTGGGGGTCTCGGTTAGTCTTACCTCAGGTTTTCACCCTGAGAGTAATGGTCAGGTGGAGAGAGTTAACCAGGATGTGGGTAGGTTTCTGCGGTCTTATTGCCAGGATCGACCGAAGTTCGTGCCCTGGGCAGAGATGGCTCAGAACTCGCTACGTCACTCCTCCACTAACCTTACTCCTTTTCAATGTGTATTAGGGTATCAGCCGGTTCTGGCTCCTTGGCATCAGAGCCAGACTGAGGCTCCTGCGGTGGACAATTGGTTTCGGCGCGCTGTGGAAACCTGGGAGGCAGCCCACGTCCACCTTCAGCGTGCCATAAGGTGGCAGAAAATTGGCGCAGACCGTCGCCGCAGTGAGGCCCCAGTGTTTGCACCAGGGGACAGGGTATGGCTCTCGACCCGAAACCTGCCCCTCCGCCTGCTCTGCCGGAAGCTGGGTCCGTGGTTTGTGGGGCCGTTTAAAGTCCTGAGGAGAGTGAACGAGGTATGTTATAGGTTACAACTGCCCACTAATTACCGTATTAACCCCTCGTTCCATGTGTCTCTCCTCAGGCAGGTGGTGGCTGGCCCGCTCCAGGAGGCTGAAGTGCGTGATGTTCCTTCGCCTCCTCTAGACATCGAGGCGTACTCTGTTCGATCCATTTTGGATTCCAGACGTCGGGCGAGGGGCCTTCAGTACCTCGTGGACTGGGAGGGTTACGGGCCGGAGGAGAGATGCTGGGTTCCAGTGGAGGACATGTTAGATCCTTCCATGTTATCAGAATTCCACCGTCTCCATCCAGATCGCCCTGCACCTCGCCCTCCGGGTCGTTCCCGAGGCCGGTGTCGACGCGCGGCTATAGTCGGGGGGGGTACTGTCACGACGTCTGCCAAAGTCGTTGCCTCTCCTTGTTCGGGCGGTGCTCGGCGTTCGACGTCACCGGTCTTCTAGTCATCATTGATCCATTTTCCATTGGTTTTGTCTTGTATTCCCACACACCTGTTTTCAAACCCATTCATTAACTGTTGTGTATTTAACCCTCTGTTTCCCCTCATGTCTTTGTCAGAGATTGTTTATTGTCAGTGTAGTGTTTGTTGTATAGGTGCGCGACGGGTCTTTGTACCCATATTTGTTTATAATCCTTTTTCTATTTAGTGTTATGGAGCATGTTACTTGGACATTATTAAAAGACTCCATTTTACACTCCGTTTGACTCTCCTGCGCCTGACTTCACTGCCACCTATATACAAATCTCTGACAAGAACGCTCATTTAGAAATGTTACAACTGTTCACCCCGCTATCATCCAGAAGGCGAGGTCAGTACAGGTGCATCAAAGCTGGGACCGAGAGACTGAAAAACAGCTTCTATCTCAAGGCCATCAGACTGTTAAACAGCCACCACTAACATTGAGTGGCTGCTGCCAACACACCGACACTGACTCAACTCCAGCCACTTTAATAATGGGAATTGATGGGAAATGATGTAAATATATCACTAGCCACTTTAAACAATGCTACCTTATATAATGTTACTTACCCTACATTATTCATCTCATATGCATACGTATATACTGTACTCTATATCATCGACTGCATCCTTATGTAATACATGTATCACTAGCCACTTTAACTATGCCACTTTGTTTACATACTCATCTCATATGTATGTACTGTACTCGATACCATCTACTGTATCTTGCCTATGCTGCTCTGTACCATCACTCATTCATATATCCTTATGTACATATTCTTTAACCGACGCGTTTCGGCTGCATGGCCTTCGTCAGGGAGTACAAAAAAAATGAATACAAGTGTCACGGCAGGTTTCCTCCTCTTCGTCTGAAGAGGAGTAAGGATCGGACCAAGATGCGGCGTTGTAAGTGTTCGTCATTTTAATGGAAAAACTGAACGCTACAAAACAACAAAGTGACAACCATGACGCTAATGAAACACTGTGCATACAAGCAACATAACATAGACAATCACCCACAACGACAAAACAGGCTACCGAAATATGGTTCCCAATCAGAGACAATGACTAACACCTGCCTCTGATTGAGAACCACAGAAACAGACAAACTAGACATACAACATAGAATGCCCACTCAGATCACACCCTGACCAAACAAAACATATAAACATACAAAGCAAACTATGGTCAGGGCGTGACAACAAGGTCCTCTTTTAAACAGCTTATCAATTAGCCTGGGAGGTGTCAAGAATAAGAAAGCTAAATATTCCATAGTACACGAGAACACAGAAAAACATGAACAACAACAGTCTAACCATAGCTGAGCTCAATATAGCAAAATGTTCACTAGATGACAGCAAATGGACCCATCACGACCCTACAGGAAGGGTGAGAAATCCATATCTTTATTTAAACCAGGTTATTTAGTGGCCTGTAGTTTGTAAATCCAAAAACTTTCCCTTTGGTTTAGCCCCGTTTCAAGAAGTGATTCTCCATTCAGCAGATTTGAAACTGTAGTCTGTTTCCTGATCACAAATTCTGCGGACTCTTTGGAATTGGCCATGTGGAATGTTTTCTTTTATCCTTTTGGGGTGAAAGCTGTCTGCCTTCAGAATGGTATTCCCATCTGTAGGCTTCCTAAAGATTGATGTGTGCAAACAACCTTTGTCATTTTTACTAATGTCGAGGTTTAAAAAATTTATGTTGTCCTTGCTGTACTCAATAGTTCGTTTGATGTTAGTGTTAATGTTGTTAAGGTATTGTTGGAAGGAACTAAGTTCATCTTCTGAGCCGGACCAAAACAGGCAAACATCATCGATATAGCGTCCCCACCATATAATCCGGTCAAAGAAATGGTTATTAGAAGGATCCAAAATGAAGTCATTATCCCATTTACCCAAGTACAAACCAGCATAGGGCTGCAAAAGGGCTGAAGCAAGCTCAAATGGCACATCCTTTGACCGGTTTAAAAATACGGTCTTGAAAGATAAAGATGTTATGATTAAGAGTCCATTCAGTCAGTGAGACAATTAATTCTGTAGGAGGCATCTCAGTTTCAGGTCGGGTACTCAAGCTGTACCTATATTATTCAATTCCTTAATTTGGTGTTGGTGGTTGAAAATATCCCTCTAGTGGTGTGGGGGCTGTGCTTTGGCAAAGTGGGTGGGGTTATATCCTTCCTGTTTGGCCCTGTCCGGGGGTGTCCTCGGATGGGGCCACAGTGTCTCCTGACCCCTCCTGTCTCAGCCTCCAGTATTTATGTTGCAGTAGTTTGTGTCGGGGGGCTGGGGTCAGTTTGTTATATCTGGAGTACTTCTCCTGTCCAATTCGGTGTCCTGTGTGAATCTAAGTGTGCGTTCTCTAATTCTCTCCTTCTCTTTCTCTCTCTCAGAGAACCTGAGCCCTAGGACCATGCCCCAGGACTACCTGACATGATGACTCCTTGCTGTCCCCAGTCCACCTGGCCGTGCTGCTGCTCCAGTTTCAACTGTTCTGCCTTATTATTATTCGACCATGCTGGTCATTTATGAACATTTGAACATCTTGGCCATGTTCTGTTATAATCTCTACCCGGCACAGCCAGAAGAGGACTGGCCACCCCACATAGCCTGGTTCCTCTCTAGGTTTCTTCCTAGGTTTTGGCCTTTCTAGGGAGTTTTTCCTAACCACCGTGCTTCTACACCTGCATTGCTTGCTGTTTGGGGTTTTAGGCTGGGTTTCTGTACAGCACTTTGAGATATCAGCTGATGTACGAAGGGCTATATAAATACATTTGATTTGATTTGATTTAATTGTGTTCAACACATCTGTAGTATCTTGAAGATAGGCTGGGAGTAACTTCAGGAAAGGCTTAATAAAGTAATCAATGTACTTAAAGATGGGTTCTGTCAGATTTTCATTACCACTAATGACTGGTCTGCCTGGGGGATTTTCAAGATTTTTGTGGACCTTTGGAAGAAGGCTAAAAGAAGCCATACTGCCATTGAAAAGATAGTTGAACTCATTGTCTGAAATGTAACCATTCTCCTTAGCTTCTGTGAGGATCCCTTTCAATTCAGTTGTTAGGTCCTCTATAGGGTTGAAGGTAAGAGATTGGTAGAATTCATCATTGTCTAATTGACGGTAGGCTTCTGTCACATATTTGTCTTTACTCCACACTACTGAAGCACCGCCTGTCTGCTTTTTTTAACCACAATCTGTTCATTTTTGGACAATGATTCAACTGCATCCCGCTCTGTCTTAGAAAGATTACGTCGTGTTTGGTTGGAGTCAATTTTACCCTTAAACAGATTCTCCACATCAAAATTCACTTTCTTAGCAAATGTATTTAGTGTGGCATTCTGGGCGACGGGAAAAAAAGTGGACTTGGGCTTAAAAGGTGTTTTAGAGGGAACAGAAACTACCTGACCTGAGACACTGGCGTCTGTAGTTGGAGAGATGTTTTCTTGTACCAGGTCAGATGTAGATTCCTGTAGGAACGAAATAGGTCAATCTTTGTATTAAATTCATTAGTTGAATATGTGGGGGCAAAGGACAGTCCTTTAGGCAATAACCTTATGCAATCATCAGAAAGGGGTTCTCCAGAAATGTTAATCGCAGCCTTGTTCTGCTCCGTGTGGTTGGATAGTCTTGATTTCTTCCTCCCCCTCCGTGTTGGACTCTTCCGTGTCCTCTCCTGTTGTTGTGAAACCTGCGTGACTCCTCTTCCTGATCTAAAAAAATCTTGGGAGGAGCTGGCCTCTGAGCGTCTGGGGTGATCATCATCGTCACTGCTTGTAGTTGAAAGAAACAGATCTAGGCTTCATTCTCTGCAGGTGTGCTTCTGAATTCTTGCGTGTTGGTTTTCTCCAGGTAAAGACCTTGCCATCTCTATAGTCTACTTCATCTCTTCTAAATTTTCTTAGCTTGTCTTGTTTCAACATCAGAGTAAATGTGTCTACTTTCTCTTTCAAGATCCATCACAGTGTGCTTTGTTAGAATTTTCACTGTGTTCAGTGACTTTCCTTTTTACTTCTTCAATTTCTGTTTGGACTACTTGTCTGTCCTTTTTAGATTATTCTATTAGAAGTAGCATTAGGTCAAAAGAACACTTGTTGAGAATAGCCTCCCATTTATCTCTAAATTCAGTTTTACCTTGTGATCCATTAGCTGGAAACTTCATAATACATAGTCCTCTGGGGATTAGGCCTTTCCTCCAGTAGTCAGACAAGGTGATAGAATTGAGGTCAAGTTTGGTATCTTTCTCCATAAGGTGTTGCAGGGTTCTGTAAGCCTTGTTTAAGTCCATTCCAGTATTCTCTGTGGCTTTCATCTCATCTAGCAATGAGGTAGTGGTAATAATCCTTTGGCCCTCTTCGTGGGAATAGGAAAATCTTGTAGCATCTTGGGTAAAATCCATAGTTTGAGTTGTAAAATGTCCTCAAAAAACACAGAAAGAAATGACTGTGGAGCTGCTTCCTCTAAACACCACCAACGTGCTATGCTTAACTAGTAGAAAGAGGAGGAAGCGAAGCGCTACTAAGGTACACAATAGTGCATTTTGGTAGATAGAAGGTGCTCTTTGGTAAAAGGGGTAAATTGGTCATCAAAAAGAAAGGGGGACCAAGGAACTCTTCATATAATTGATTAAAATGCCTTTATTAGTATGGCATGTTCAATAGAATTTTTTATTTTTTTTTAACAACGCGTTTCGGCTGCATGGCCTTCGTCAGGGAGTACAAAAAAAAGGAATACAAAACTTATTTCCTTCCACCAATACCTTAACAACATTAACCCTAACATCAAACTAACTATGGAGTACAGCAAGGATAACATTCATTTTTTGGACCTCGACATTATTAAATGTCAATCTTTAAGAAGCCTACAGATGGGAATACCATTCTGAGTGCAGACAGCTTTCACCCCAAAAGGCTAAAAGAAAACATTCCATATGGCCAATTCCAAAGAGTCCGCAGAATTTGCGATCAGGAAACAGACTACAGTGTCAAATCTGCTGAATTGGAGAATCGCTTCTTGAATTGGGGCTACAGCATTCAGGTCCTGAAAGATGACGGTATAAGTGCTGGATTACTTGACAGAGAGAACTTGTTGCGAAGGGGAGTGCCTCGTGATACATCGGAGAGAGTGTATTTTGTTACAGGATACAGCACTGAAGCAGAGAGCATTAAAATAATCATTAAAAACAATTGGGGAGTCATTCAAAGTGATACGCTACAACGCCAAGTCTTTACTGAGCCACCAGTCATAAGCTTTAAGAGATGTCCTACCCTAAATGACAAATTAGTCCACAGTTAACTTCCGGGTGACTCTCAAAAAACTTGGCTTGACCACAAACCCAAGGGCTCTTTTAAATGTAACCATTGCAACCATTGCAGTAATATTGCGCAGAAGAAGTATTTTGTTGACACAGCTTCCAAAATGGAGTATTACGTCAAGCATTTCATTAACTGCAAAACCACTCATGTCATCTATAGATTGGAATGTCCACAGTGCAAGGTGTTCTGCATTGGAAGGACAAAGAGACGCCTTCAAGACCGCTTAGCGGAACACAAGTACGCCATACAGGTAGGTAATGAAGACTACCCCATGGCAAGGCACTACAAGTTCCTACACCATGGCAACCCTGCCTCCCTACAAGCTATGGGTATTGATCATATTCCGGCCTCTATTAGAAAAGGGGACCGTCTTAAACAGTTAAATCAAATGGAAAGTTTTTGGATTTACACCAAATACCCTGGTTTAAACGAAGATATGGATTTCTCACCCTTCCTGTCGGGGCGTGATGGGTTCATTTGCTGTCATCTAGTGAACATTTTGCTCTATTGCCCTCAGCTATGGTTAGACTGTTGTTGTTCATGTTTTGCTGTGTTCTCGTGTACTATGGAATATTTAGCTTTCTTATTCTTGACACTTCTCCCAGTCATATTTAATGATAGAACTACCTTGTATTGTTCTGATACTTCTAGTTTGGAGTTTAATTTTTATGATAACATAGCTACAGCATTTCACTGTTTAATGTGTATAGCATTGCTTACTAGGTGTGTCCAATCAATTGTGTAACCACTCCCTCTTCCAATTAGGGCTAATTGATAAGCTGTTTAAAAGAGGACCTTGTATTCCTTTTTTTTTGTACTCCCTGATGAAGGCCATGCAGCCAAATGAGTCGTTTAAAAAAAACTTTGTTTCTATTGAACATGCCATACTAATAAAGGCATTTTAATCAATTATATGAAGAGTGCCTTGGTCCTCCTTTCTTTTTGATGACCGATTTACCCCTTTTACCAGAGAGCACCAAAATGTACTATTGTGTACCTTAGTAGCGCTTCCCTTCCTCCTCTTTCTACTAATCTGACGATTAGTTTCAGCACGCAGCCAGGCTTTTTTTCCTCACAGAAACCAAAGATAAGAGAAGAAAAGATGAGTTTGGTCTGTTTATAGTATGCATGTTGAAGGGGTGTGTCATCTACCATCGTTCACATCCCACATTCACTTCCTGAATATCTAAAAAAATTAATGAACACTTACTCACCTCATTTTGTTTTGCATCTTTGGTCCGACAGACAATCAAGTGAAACCCAGAATAAATTGTATGTCAACAAACATGGCTCGACACACAGAGCCGGAATTAGCTTAGCTCATCATAATCAGTACAACATTCAAAACATTATTTTACGCACATACTGTGTGCCCATTACAATCTATGCAAAAATCAGAATGCATGATTCATCGCCGGTAATTGAAAAACGTGAATAAAATAGTAAATATATAGTAAAATAGTGACAACATTTTCTGATTTATTGATACAAATTATTTATTGATACAGGGATTTATTGATACAAATGGCGTGTGCAGGCAGTCAATCACGTAATCTCTCACTCCCACTCAAAAGGAGAGAACTCAGAAATGCAAAGATTCTGACAATGAAAGTCAGGAATCAGATTCTGACAGTGACAGAGGACCCCTTGTCCACTGACAAAGTCCCAGTTCCCTTTGAAGATGCTGGTGGTGATGGAGGCAGACTGATAGTGGATGAAGTACAGGAGTTCTGTGGTAGCTGGAAGGCTGCCAGTCATTTCACCCCTCCTGGCCCTGCTGTTTGTGTTGATGAGTCTCAGTCAAGAGTGCCACTCCTCTTGCCATTTCCATCTGAGGCAGAGTGCTTCAACTTGTTTCTGACAGAGGAGCTGGTGGGAGACATAGTAGAGACCAATCGCTATGCCTTGGAGCTACAGGAGAAGAGAGAGCCAAGAGTGGAAGGACCACAATGGAGTAAAGTGGAGTAAAGACCACAATTAGTGGAGTAAAGACCACAATTCGTGAAATGTATACATTCCTGGTGACAGTAAAGAAGAACTCCCTAAGAGAATACTGGAGCAGGGATCCTATGTTTGCAACTCCCTTCTTTGCCACCCTCTTTTCCCAATATGCTTTCTAGTTCTGCTGCTATGACTGCATTTCATCAACAATGCTACTGCCATCCTAAATGACCCTTTATACAAAATAAGAAATGTTAACAGCTGGCAGTAAAGTGCCATGACAAACGAGACGTCCATGTCCTCTCCACTGTCAGCAACTATGTCGGCCACAGGGAAGGTGGACCACCTGACGGGGGAGAGGAACAAACCAGACAGAGAAACATCAAACCAGACTGTGTGCTTGACTAAAACCTCAAAATGGGGGCAGTGGATAAGGCTGACATGATAAACAGCTTTGTGGAATGCACTCAGAAAACAACCAAGTGGTACAAGATATTTTTCAAATTTTCCAGGGTAGCGTCAAAATACAAGATGCCAATACTTCTGACGCATTTAGCATTGTTTTACAGAGCTAAAATTAGAATGTAACTAGCTACATAAAAATGATTGAATATAACACCATAAAAGGTGGGTAACGTTACCTCGCATGTCCGCGGTTATAAGGAATATACACAAATATATTGTGAGCTACAGTAGAAACTATATAACACGACACACAGAAGCTATAATAAGTAATTAGGCACCTACTTTGATAGAAACGCAGTCTGGATTTGAAGATGGGTGTCTGTGGTGCTCTAGCATTGAGACGCTGTGCCACTTGGGAGTCATAAGGCCAGGGTAGCTTCAAAATACACATGCTAATAATTCCCTGACGCAATTAGCATTGTTTTCCAGAGCTAGTAGAAGAATGTAGCTAGCTACCTAAGCATTGAGTTTAACACCATAAATGTTATGAAATGAGTAACGTTACATCGCGTGCCCGCGGTTATAAGGAATATACACAAAAACATTATGCTACAGTTGAAACGACATAACACGTCATGCAGAAACTATTATAACGTAATAAGGCACTTACTTTAATAGAAACGCACACATTTCCAAAGTTATTATTGATAATGAAAACAACTTTGATTGAGATGAAGGCAACAGATGGAAAATATGAACATGTTATACAGGACGGCAGATGAGCAAATATCTGCAGACTTGAACTGTGCAAACAATTGAGAAGTGTTTGTGGAATTTTGTCCGGGTCAGAATGTCAAAAAAATTTATTGGTCCGCAAAAGTAAAAATGACTAAGGCGGAACACACCTAATTTCAAACTGTTATTAGAAAATAAAAACTTGCTAGAAAATAATTTAAAATTGGCAAATAAAAACAGGCTGCGTGCTTTGGTTTGATGGAAGTGCGGATTAAATGTACTGCTACATAACAATCACATTCTGGAATGGAGAGAATGTTCTAACATTACGTGCATAAAAAAACTCGTGCTGGGGCGACCATATGAGATATTTGGAACTCTTGGAAAAATGAAAGGGTTAACTAGGCAAGTCAGTTAATAACCTCTTATGGCTGCAGGGGCAGTATTGAGTAACTTGGATGAAAGGTGCCGAGAGTTGCCCAGAGTCAACGGCATGCTCCTCAGTCCCAATTGCTAATATGTGCATATTATTATTAGTATTGGATAGAAAACACTGACGTTTCTAAAACTGTTTGCATTTCACATGTAGCGACCTGCGTTCCATGGCTTCTCTACAGACATAGGAATGCTCCGGTTGGAACTTTATTGAAGATTTATGATAACAACATCCTAAAGATAGATTCTATACTTCGTTTGACAAGTTTCTTCGACCTGTAATATAACTTTTTGAAGTTTTTGTCTGACTTTCGGAGGACCTGCACGAGCGTTTGGATTTGTGTACTAAGCCCACTAACAAAAGTAGCTACTTGGACATAAATAATGGACATTATCAAACAAATCAAGCATTTATTGTGGAACTAGGATTTCTGGGAGTGCATTCTGATGAAGACCGTCAAAGGTAAGGGAATATTTATAATGTGATTTCTGATTTCTGTTGACTCCAAAATGGCAGATTTTTTTTTTCTGAGCGCAGTCTCAGATTATTGCATGGTTTGCTTTTTCCGTAAAGTTTTTTTGAAATCTGACACAGCGGTTGTATTAAGAAGAGGTATATCTATATTTCCATGTCTAACAATTGTATTTATCAACATTTCTAATGGTTATTTCTGTAAAATGATGTGGCTCTCTGCAATATCACCAGATGTTTTTGGAACTAGTGAACGTAAACGCGTCAATGTATACAGAGATTTTTTTATATAAATATGAACTTTATCAAACAAAACATACATGTATTGTGTAACATGAAGTCCTATGAGTGTCATCTGATGAAGATCATAAAAGGTTAGTGATTCATTTTATCTCTATTGTGCTTTTTGTGACTCCTCTCTTTGGCTGGAGAAATTGCTGGGTTTTTCTGTGAGTTGGTGGTCACCTAACATAATCGTTTGTGGAGTTTTCGCTGTAAAACTTGTAAAATTTGAAATAGGAAACTGTGGTGGGATTAACAACAAGATTACCTTTAAAACGGTATAAGATACATGTATGTTTGAGGAATTTTAATTATGAGATTTATGTTGTTTTGAATTTGGCGCCCTGCACTTTCACTTGCTGTTGTCATTTCATCCCGTTAACGAGATTGCAGCCCTAAGAATTTTTAAGGGCAAATTATTGTTTACAAGGACAGCCTGCAACAGATTTGTATCTCGTCAGCTCGGGGATTTGATCCAGCAACTTTTCGGATTACTGGCCCAATGTTCTAACCACTAGGATACTTGCCACCCCTCATGATGTTATGTAAGTAACTCTCCAAACATGTGATAGCAGGTGATGTAAAGCCATAACAAGTGAGTTTTTTCAATAAATGATGATCAATAGCATCAAAGACGGCACTGAAATCTAACAATACAGCTCCAACTTTTATCTTATTATCAATTTATTTTAGCAGATCATCAGTCATCTGAGTCAGTGCAGTACAAGTTGAGAACCCTTCCCTACAGGAATTTGGAAATTGTCATTCCTGTATTGTTTTGAACTACTTATTTTCACTATATGGGTACACTCTTAGAAGAAAATATGTTATTTAAAACCTTTGGCTGTCCCCACAGGTTTACCGTTTTGGGTTCCATGTAGAACCCTTTCCACACAGGGTTGTACACTTTAGTAATTTAGTAGACATTCTTATCCAGAGCAACTTACAGGATAAATTAGGGTTAAGTGCCTTGTCAAGAGCACATTGACAGATATTCCACCTAGTCAGGTCATGGGTTTGAACCAGCAACCGTTTGGGTACTAGCCCAAAGTTCTTAACCACTAGGCTACCTGACACCCTGCATAGAACCCAAAAAGTTTTTCAGAATTTTCTAAGAGAGTGTGCACTACCGCTGCACTATTGTTAATGTGAATTCATGTGAATTGATTGGTATTCCGTCAGTAGTGAACCGCCGTAGCTGTATCTAAGACAATGCATTTAAAAAGAGACATTACATTGTAAGGGACTGTCATTTATGCAAAGTATAAGTGACACCAATTGTCTCAATATATTATCCATTGCATATATATCAAACATTTTAAATTACTTATTGCTTGTCTTGAATTTAACAGAATGAAAAAGGAACATAATGAGCTCTGTGAAAACAGTCGGTGACAGCAATCAGTGAAGGGTTGTCTGTGCAGCTAATTACAGTAAGCATGGATGACAGTCGAAAGGCCAAGAGTGCATCAGACTCAGCTGAGGCTTTTCAATTAATTATGAATAACAAGTTGTCATAAAGGTGTTACTGACTTTACATGTAAAGGCCATAGATAACGAGACACAAAATACTACAATATCGCCTTCACAACCATAGACCATATGTTGACTGTTCCTGACAATAGAATAACCCACAAAAGTGTTTGCTCATTGGATCAATAGTAGTTAAATGTAAAATAACACTTCATCTTCCATGACTTTACAAGTGCATATACAATGTGTAATACACTAGGACCTTGTAAACATAATCCATGCAGCATCCTTGAATGCACTACTGTGCTCTTAGAAGTCAAATGCAGCAGACTAGATTTTTGATTCGCTTGAAATGATAAGAACCAAAATGGGATACATATTGCACTTAACCTGATCCTCACAGGATGTGGCGTCTCCTCGTCTAATCTACTCTGCTGTAACCAAATAACAAAATGATCCTTGAAAGGCATCACTGTTCTCATCACCTCTGAACTCAGATCTCAGCATACATTGGTGTGTGTGTGCCTGTGCATAAGATTTTGCTCTCTGTGGCTTGTAATGCTTCAGCAAGCTTTGTACTCCATAGTCACACTGGATGCTATCTACAGGCGAGGGGAGAGGCAGTGAGAACTAAGTAATGTGAGGCCAGACACTTTCACAGCTGCACCCCGGTTGAAAAGTAGGCCATTCTGACTCACGTAGACTGAGGGGATGTATTCACACGTGTACTCAGCTTACGGACCAGGTTCTTGCTTCAGCGACAACATGTTTACTTATGAATTATCATGTCAAATCCAGTTAATGTTGAGTAAATTACACTTACAAAAAAAGCACGTTCAAATTTGCAGTTTCAAACGTGAGCTGCAGTTGCACATCAAATTTGTGGTTTCACATGTTAAAAACTTTGACATGTGAAAATCAAATATGCAGCTTCACGTGTGAAAATCATGTGAAAATCTCACCTTTACATGTGGAATTGCAAGTTCACATGTGGTGGTGAAGTAGTGTTATTCTCCTCACATGTGAAAAGGTGGTGTTAACATGTTGCAGTCGCAATGTTTCCACGTATGGAATTGCAAATTCTGTAATGCCATTCTGTAAAAAGTGAACTTAGCCTAACTTAGTAAAACACTGAAAGATAATGATTTATTATTTCTGAACCAACCATTTAGAGTTAATGCTGCATGCCTCTCTTCTTCATATGTTGGTCAGTGACCGTTGGAAGAAGCCCAGTGAATAGAGCAGAGAAGCTAGCACTCCGTGTGTCCTTATTTATCCTTTTTAACATGTTCAAATTAGCACTGTCATAGTTAATCAGTGAACTCAAGTTAACCTTTAGTAGTATTAGTGCACATTTTTTTATCACATTTTCACACTGAAAAAAATCCAAAATAAATTACAGCTCAATATGAGTAAATTGTGATTTAAATCATTAAACTCGATCACATTTCTGAGTTGTTTGATAACCCTTTGACATTAAAGTGTGAAAATGTGAACATAAAATGCAGCGGGCATTAGTCGGTCATGGTTGCTCATGTTCCTGCGACTTCAAAGTTGGTGTTGGCCTTGGTCAAATGGTCAAGATGTTGTCTTACCCTATGGAAAACCTAAGTTCTAATCCTGCCAGTTAAAAATGAAACTTATAATATCACATGTGAGATGTTGGGAAACCAGATGTCTGAGTTGTGAAAAATCTGCATGTGTAATGTTACGTGTGTCCGGAACCATATGTCTTGCTCATGAAATGCATTTTTTACATTAGGAATTTTTCACATATGATTTGTTCAAACGCGTTCACGCATACAGTACGTCCGAAAACCATATGATTTTTCCTGTTTTTTTTGTAAGGATGTGCACACCATAGATAAGGATTACGTGTACGTGTGTGTGTGTGTGTCCATATCCTATCATGTGCATTTAGTCAGTGGATCTGATGATCCATGATTAACGGTTTTTAACAGTACATTGCTATCAGGTTGCTTCTCCCCCCCCCACTGTGTGCTCTAGTCCCATCACACTTCATTTGTGGCCTGTCATACTATATCAACCACCCTCTGTATATCGGCTGGCATGGCAAGACAACATCACCAAGCACAAGCAAGTCTCTAACCCTAAAACCTTAAAACTTAGATTTCCCTTCAGCACCGTAGCCAGCCTCTTGGAGGAGCAGGCCCCATCCGCAGGGCTCTCCAGAGTATGGTGCTGTCTGCCCAACCCATCACCGGGGGCACATTGAATGCCCTTCAGGACATCTACAGCACCCGGTGTCACAGGAAGGCCAAGAAGATCATCAAGGACCTCAGCCACCCGAGCAACAGCCTATTCACCCTGTTACCATCCAGAAGGCGAGGTCAGTACAGGTGCATCAAAGCTGGGACCGATATAATTAAAAACAGCTTCTAGCTCAAGGCCATTTTTTATTTTATTAACCCCTCCACCACTCCCCTCTTTTGCTACATATACATACATTTTACATACACATTTTAAATACACATTTTGCATACACATTTTTATTTTCCGGACTCCAACATTGCTCGTCCTAATATTACTATATTTCTTAATTTGATTCTTTTACTTTTTAGATTTGTGTGTATTATTGTATTGTGTAGTGTTAGATATTACTGCACTGTTGGAGCTAGGAACATAGGCATTTCGCTACACCCCCAATAACATCTGCTAAATATGTGTATGCGACCAATACAATTTTATTTGATTATATTTTTTCTCACCCTACCTGTATTGAAAAGACTGATTCCCATATGCTGACAGTTTTTTTTATCTCAAACATATCTTTGAAACCTATCAATCCGGTTTTAGACCATTTTAAAATAGTAAATGACCTACTGCTGTCCTTTAATCATGGTCATGTCTCTATTCTTGTTCTTTTAGATTTAACTGATTTCATTGCTATTCTGATGACTCTCAGTTGTATTTATCTTTTAAACTAGATGATACTTCACTGTCAGCCCACCATGAGAAAGGCATCAATGATGTTAAACACTGGATGACAACCAACTTCTTGCATTTAAAATCTGACAAGAAAGAAATGATGCTACTTGGCCACAAGAAACTCACAAATAAACTATCAGACCTCACTCTTAACATTGATAGTTGCCCCATCACACCAAACATGGTTGTTAAAAACATTGGTGTTACCTTTGACCCTGGCCTAAACCTTGACCTTTGACAGCAACTTTCCATCTCAGGAAAATTCCCAGAATAAGACACTAAAACTCTCAGCAATGCCGAAAAATTGGTCCATGCATTTGTTTAATCTAAATTAGACTATTGTAATGTCCTCCTCTCCAGCTGCTCAGACTCTTAAAAGCTTGGATTTTAACCAACACTAGAAGGAACAAGCATATCACTCCTGTGAATTATCATTCTGATTTTAAGATCTCTTGACTTTTAAAGCACTGCATGGACTTGCCCCCTCTTATCTGACAGACATGCTCATTCCATACAACCCAGTAAGGGCACTCCACTCCCAAAGAGACCGTTTTCTTACTGTACATAGATGCAGAACGAAGGCGGGGCATGCCATTCATCAGATTTGCTACCAATGCTCCTTATAGACACATCACTGCACTCTATACTTCTCCGTAGACTGGTCATCTCTGTATACCCGTCGCAGGACCCACTGGTTGATGCTTATTTATAAAACCCTCTTAGGCCTCACTCCACCGTATCAGAGATATCTACTGCAGCCCTCATCCTCCACATACCACACCCGTTCTGCCAGTCACATTCTGTTAAAGGTCCCCAAAGCACACACATCCCTGGGTCGCTCCTCTTTTCAGTTTGTTGCAGTTTGTTCTAGTCGCTAAATGCAGCAAACAATCAAACTGGACACGGTTATCTCAATCTCTTCATTCAAAGACTCAATCATGGACACTCTTACTGACAGTTGTGGCTGCTTAGTGTGATGTATTGTTGTCTCTACCTTCTTGCCCTTTGTGCTGTTGTCTGTGGCCAATAATGTTTGTACCATGTTTAGTGCTGCTACCATGTTGTTGTCATGTTGTGTTGCAACCATGTTGTTGTCATGATGTGGTGCTACTGTGGTTAGATTCATTAAATAGTACCCACAAAACACCAGTCTCAACATCAACAGTGAAGAGGCAACTCCGGGATGGTACATATATATATATAAATATAAGCTAATATATATATATATATATATATATATATATATATATATTATTCCCAGCCCCTGTCCCCGCAGGAGGCCTTTTACCTTTTGGTAGGCCGTCATTGTAAATAAGAATTTGTTCTTAACTGACTTGCCTAGTTAACACAAGGTTCATTAGAAAAAAATATATAATAATAAAACAATTTAAAGCCCTTTAGTTATGGAACAGCTTGCCCTGTCAGGTAAGAGGGGCAGACACCATTGAGGTTTTTAAATCACTTTTTAAACCCCAGCTTTTAGTTAGGCCTTTAATAAGTGATTGTTTTGCATATCTGTGTTTTATTGTTATTTTATTTATTCTCTTTACTATGGTGTTGCGATTTTAAATACCCTTTGAATGAAGTTAGATTTGATTTGACTCTAACATGAAATCCTGTAAATAAACTACACGAGGCTGCTCATCACAATTTGTGGCAGTGTAGCCTAGTGGTTAGAGCATTGGACTATTAACCGAAAGGTTGCAAGTTCAAATCCCCGAGCTGACAAGGTACAAAATCTGTCATTCTGCCTCTGAAAAGGCAGTTAACCCACTGTTCCTAGGCCATCGTTGAAAATAAGAATGTGTTCTTCACTGACTTGCCTAGTAAAATTAAGCTTAAAAAAAAAATTCTATTCACTGGAATTATGCACCAGGAAGCAGACTAAAAATGAGGAAGCTGGAGAGCATCTGAAATAGCACCCTATTCTGCATCTAAAATAGCACCCTATTCCCTAGGTCAGGGTTCCCCAAATGTGGTTTTATTTGCCCCACCTAGTTTTCGGAGCGAAAAAATATGCATAATTGTTGGACATTAAAGACGGTAAAACACCAGGAAATCAGCTCAAAATGATTTTAATTTAAGAAATCTGTTCCCAAGACGTTCTCACGCATAATAGAGACACATGATCATATACAAATACAAGCAAGGTTTGAAATTATTATGTTTTAGTCAAACATTGTATCCGTTTGGGCTTCTTGTGGTTTCTTTGTAGTCACTTTCTGGCTTAGACTAGTTTATGATCTCTGCCGTACTGTAGGTGCACTACTTTGGAACAGTGCCCGAAAAGGGCTCTATTCAAAAGTAGTGCACAACAATAGGGAATAGGGTGTCATATCAGACACAATCCTCTGTGAGTAAACAAGCAGGGCATTTTTTAGGCAATTTGTGCCAGGAAAGATTAGACTAAACAGAGTTTTTTAAAGAGAAAAGGTACTTTGGCACAGTTGGGGGTTTGACAAGGTCCGGCAGTTGCACAGCTGTCCTGATTATTCCACATGGGATATGGGTAGCAGACAAAAAAATAAGTTTAGCTAATTAAAGAATGAGCTATTCAACTAACCGCGACTATGCAACTGGTGACATATTTCAAACCCTTTGCTTTCTCTCCATCTAGCGTAAGTAAATACACAAATTGTGTATTTGAAGGTGAACTATTTAAGGGGCAGTTCAAGTATTTTGTTTAATTGTTTTCATTCATACATTTTTTCAGGGACTCACTGTTGTACCAGAGTTAACAGTTCAATTTAGCCAGCCTACATATGGGGTTCCTGGGTGCAAGTTGACGTTTATTGGGATGAGTCTTGTCCTGGAGGCCGAAATGAGACATTTCAGCTAGATGTGCAAGCTGCCAACCTTAATTTAAGGTTAGGGTAACTCATTAATGTTAGCAGTGTGGCTAAGATTAAGGTTTGTGTTATGTTTAAAATCAGATTTGATTGGCTATGGCACTCTGCATCGCCATCCCAATAAATGCTATCCTGTTCCCTGCATGTTGTGCTTTTGCCATTAGCACAGTCTATATCTTAATCTGCCAGGAGAATGCACGTTTTATGGCATGCACATGAAAGAGAGTAATTCCAAGAACATTTGAAGGATTAGTCTCCATCCTGAAAAGTTGGCTCTGAGACAACACATCGTGATGGGAAATCAAGAACAGTAAACATACTTGTCAAATATTATACTCTCTATTGTCTTACTGATCTTGATTTAGGAGAAAATATTCATACAATTGTGGATGATCTAAAATATTTAATTGAGAGTTACCTATCTAATAGAACACAGAGCGTTTTCATTTATGGAAGCCTCTCTCATGCGAATTTGGTTGAGTGTGTCCTGTGACCACAGGATAGCCGGCTAGGTCCAATATTGTTTTTTGTTTTTACAAATGACATTCCACTGACCTTGAAAAAAGCCTGTGTGTCTATGTACGCTGATGACTCAACAGTATACAAGTTGGCTGCAACAGTAAAATAAATAACTGACACCCTTAACATAGAGCTCCCGACAATATTAGAATGGGTAACTAGCAATAGGCTACTGCTATATATGTCAAAAATGAAAAGCATATTTTTTGAGACAAATCACTCACTCAATGATAAATCTCATTTAAATCTATTATTCAATAATGTGGATATTGAGCAAGTTGAAGAGACTAAACTGCTGGGTGTAACCCTAGAAAGCAAACTGTCATGGTCAAAACATATAGACTTCTATCTCAAGGCCATCAAACTGTTAAATAGCCATCACTAGCACCTTAGAGGCGGCTGCCCTATAAACATAGACTTGAAATCTCTGGCCACTTTAATAATGGAACACCAGTCACTTTGTCTACATATGTTGCATTACTCATCTTATATGTCTTTACTGTATTCTATTCTACTGTATTTGAGTCTATGCCACTCCAGCATGGCTCGTCCAAAGTTTTGGGATGGCAGGGTAGCTTAGTGGGTAGAGCGTTGGGCTAGTAACTGCAAGGTTGCAAGTTCAAATCCCTGACAAGGTAATAAGCTGACAGTTAGGCTTAACAGTCTGAGGCAGTCCCAGCCCTAGTCCGTTATTGAAAATAAGATTTTGATCTTAACTGACTTGCCTAGTTAAATAAAGATGACATTTATATATTCTTCATTCCATTCCCTTACTTTGGATGTGCATTGTTGTGAAATTGTTATTATTTGTTAGATATTACTGCTCTGTTGGCGCTAGAAGCACAAGCATTTCGCTACACCCTTAATAACATCTGCTAAACACGTGTATGTGACCAATAAAATGTGATTTGATTTTGATTTGACTCCATGGTTGCTAAAATGGGAAGAGGTCTGTCCATTATAGGTCATTGCTCTGCCTTTTTGACATCTCAGACGACCAGACAGGTCCTACAAGCCCTAGATTTGTCACACCTGGACTACTGCCCAGCTGTGTGGCCATGTGCGACAAAAAAGGACAGATAAATTGCAGTTGGTCCAGAACAAAGCAGAACATATCGTATTTAGATGTACATGAAGGGAAAATGTCAGTAACATGCATGTCAGTCTCTCCTGCCTCAAAGTTGAGGAGGGATTGACTGCATCACTATTGGTCTTTGTGCAAGGTATTGATGTGTTGAAGGTACCGAACAGTCTGTTCAAGCATCTGGCAAACTGTTCAAGCAGGACACTCATCAGTACAACACAAGACATGCAACCAGAGGTCTCTTCACAGTCCCCAGGTCAAGAACAGAGCCTGGGAAATGCACACTATTGAATAGAGCCATGACTATATGGAACTCTCTGCCAACCCAGGTAACTCAAGCTAGCAATAAAACCATTTTAAAAAACAGATAAAAGAGCACATTACTGCACAGCCATTTTATATATCTTCTATTGTAATTGTCACTGTTTTATGTATTAGATCTAGATATTCTGTGTATGTACTGATATGTAGGTTATGTGTGACATTTTAAATGTATGTAGTCCTTGAAAAAGAATGTTATGTGCTATGTATTATGACATGTTTCATGTAGACCCCAGGAGTAGCTGATGTTTTTGCAGCGGCTAATGGGGGATCCTAATAAATCCAGATACCAAAGTAATCAAGATGTGAAGAGTTGGCCTGTTAAAGGAAATGTGTCTAAAATGTATTATGTCTATTTATCATGTTTGGCGAGGCCCTCTGGAGTTCCAAACCTCCTCATGCCCTTTTCTATACTTTATCACTGCTCTTTCCTTTCTGTCAGACATTTGTCATATGAATCTCCCTTAGCAGGCTCCAGAGGATACCTGATGTCAATCAATCATGTCACTGCATATAGCTGTGCATTGTTGACGCACGATTTATGGAAAACAGCTTCGAGGTTTTGTGCATCAAACACTAAAGCTCTAGAAGCATTGGCAGGTAAGGGCAGAGCATCCAAAATTCTAAAGGGCACTCGCACATCTGAGCAATCTTCTTTGCAGGTGCATGGCAACAGTTGAACAAGATGAAGGAAAAAGGAAACCGCACAGAGGGCAGAGCATCCGTCAGAGTCGAGCCATCGCTAATTACCATATGGCACTCCAAAATGTGGTTTTAATTCAAATAAAAATTGTGGGACCCAGCATCCTAGCAAAACTCATTTGGAGGAGCAGCGTATCCTATTGCTCAGCCAGGATCAAGGTAACACCTTTGGCGTCAGTTATCATTAATCAGATTATTGGGAAATGAATTAACTATCAGCTGCTGGAAGCCATCCAAACCTCTGGGTGTGTGTTGTGTTGAGAGGGCTGAGTATGGAGATAGAGGACCTCTGCAGTCAGCGATGAACACGCCACCGTTGTAAACTCCGGAAAAGTGGCAATGTCAAAGAGCTCATTCTTCGAGACCTTAATGACACTTAGAAAAGGATCATGATGATATTGCAGGCAGGCTTATTCACAGCAGTGTCGAAATTGCTATAATTTAAAGGGATGCCAAAGTAAACCAGATTTGAGTCCTCTTCTCTCCATTAATATTAAAAACTAACTTTATTAAATGTACAATATTGTGTCGTTCACTAAGTAGAATATACACCTCATTTAGAATGTCAGGAAGTTGGAGGTTTGTTATTTTTCCGGTTTCTTCTCACAATTATTTTATTATTTAGTTGTGTCACACAACATTTCCTTGATGTTTCTTAATGAGAGGGCGTTAGCATAGTTTCATTTGAGAAGTACTCAGAACTGTCATTTCACTTATGGCTACCATGCAGCTCCAATGCAGCTCCGATAACTGTCAACATCTAATCATAGCAGACCCAAATCACAAATTTAGAGAATGAGGGGACAGAAAGTTTTCTGTGATTCTAGGATGCATGGAACCATATCCTTCAGGATCCTTCCATACTCCTTTTGATAATGCTGGTTAGCCATGACGTTGATTCATACCCCAAGGTGTTAGCCAAAGGCCAGTGTGTCATAGTCCATGAGAGCGCTAATGTAAAAGTGCCTGAGGCCAACGACCTTGCTGACTATTGCATTCCCCACTGTAGCTGGGGTAGCAGAGGCTAGGCCACAACAAATATGACCTAGTCTGGCGGTGAGGAGAAAATAACAGACTAACTAGTTCTTTCAACCCCAGAAAAGCAACACTAGTGTCAGATAAGAGGAATCTAAGCCTTGCCCTTGTGGCAGGATAAAGCAGTGCCAATGTGGCAGCAATGATCTGATCCTGTATTCCCTGGCCCTTTGAAAATCGCTGGAGATGAAAGAGACATGGAAATGCAACTGAAATCTCTCCAACTCTCTCTCTCTTGATGAGTCAGCAATAGAATCAATGTTACAGCATGTCAAGTGAATATCTTAGACTTGATGTGAGAGCGAGTTTGATCTTAAAAAGATACGAAAGGCTTTTCGCTCCATATGCTTTTTTTCATGTGTACCCAGTTGATACAGTGCTCCCATTTTCTAAGCTGCAAAGCATGTGTGAGGACAGAGTCAGATCGCCAAGAGATAATCAGCTCCGTGAATACCGACTTGGCTTATGATGTGAAAAGGAGATAACATGGTTTGGGGAAAACATACAGTACCACCCCTGCTCGCTAAGTCATATTGACCTAATGTTAATATGTTTTGTCCATTGCTGTTTTGGTTAGTAAATGTCTTAATTCACTGTAGAGACTCCAGCCCTGCTCAATATGCCTTAGCTAGACCATTTGCTTCACCTCCCACACATGTGGTGATCTCACCTGGTCCAAATGATGTCCCTAGAGACAAAACCTCTCTCATCATAACTCAATGCCTAGGTTTACCTCCACTGTATTCACATCCTACCATACCTTTGTCTGTACATTATGCCTTGAGTATATTCTTCCACGCCCAGAAACCTGTTCCCTTAAATCTCTGTTCCGAACATACTTGACAGCCAGTTCTTATAGCCTTTAGCCATACCCTTATCCTACTCTTCCTCTGTACCTCTGGTGATGTAGAGGTTAATCAAGGCCCTGAAGCATCTAGCTCCACTCCCATTCCCCAGGCGCTCTCATTTTTTGATTTCTGTAACCATAAAAGCCTTGTTTTCATGCATGTTAACATTAGAAGACTCCTCCCTAAGTTTGTTTTACTCACTGCTTTAGCACACTCTGCCAACCTGGATGTCCTCGCCATGTCTGAATCCTGGCTTAGGAAGGCCACCAAAAATCCTGAAATTCCCGAACTATAACATTTTCCGACAAGATATAACTGCCAAAGGTGGCGGAGATGCAATCTACTGCAGAGACAGCCTGCAGAGTTCTGTCATACTATCCAGGTCTATTCCCAAACAATTTGATCTTCTACTTCTAAAAATCCACCTTTCCCGTAACAAGTCTCTCACCGTTGCCACTTGTTATAGACCACCTTTTGCCACCAACTGTGCCCTGGACACCATATGTGAATTGATTGCCCCGCATCTATCTTCAGAGCTCGTGCTGTTAGGTGACCTAAAGGGGGCAGCATTTTCACTTTTGGATAAATAGAGTGCCCAATTTCAACTTCCTGCTACTCATGCCAATAATATAAGATATGCATATTATGAGTAGATATGGATAGAAAACACTCTGTTTCTAAAACTGTTTGAATCATATATGTAGCAGGCAAAACCCAGAGGACTATTGTATTACAGAAGTAATTTGAAATGTTTTGGCAAAGTTTAAAGGTAACTTTTGAGATATTTTGAATTGACGTTGCGCAAGTTGGAAGCTGTTTTTTTCTGGATCAAACACGCCAAATAAATGGACATTTTGGATATATATTCACGGAATTAATCAAACAAAATTACCATTTGTGATGTTTATGGGACATATTGGAGTGCCAACAACTATCCGCCACTATTGTCGCAACCCCTATTACCAGCCTGTTCAACCTCTCTTTCATATCGTCTGAGATCCCCAAGGATTGGAAAGCTGCCGCAGTCATCCCCCTCTTCAAAGGGGGAGACACCCTGGACCCAAACTGTTACAGACCTATATCCATCCTGCCCTGCCTATCTAAGGTCTTCGAAAGTCAAGTCAACAAACAGGTCACTGACCATCTCGAATCACACCGTACCTTCTCCGCTGTGCAATCTGGTTTCCGAGCCGGTCACGGGTGCACCTCAGCCACGCTCAAGGTACTAAACGATATCATAACCACCATCGAAAAAAGTCAATACTGTGCAGCCGTATTCATCGACCTGGCCAAGGCTTTCGACTCTGTCAATAACCAGATTCTTAACGGCAGACTCAACAGCCTTGGTTTCTCAAATGACTGTCTCGCCTGGTACACAAACTACTTCTCAGACAGAGTTCAGGGTGTTAAATCGGAGGACCTGTTGACCACACCTCTGGCAGTCTCTATGGGATGCCACAGGGTTCAATTCTCGGGCCGACTCTTTTCTCTGTATACATCAATGATGTCGCTCTTGCTGAGTGAGGGTGATTCTCTGATCCATCTCTACGCAGATGACACCATTCTGTATACTTCTGGCCCTTCTTTGGACACTGTGTTAACAAACCTCCAGACGAGCTTCAATGCCATCCGTGGCCTTTAACTGCTCTTAAATGCAAGTAAAACTAAATGCATGCTCTTCAACCGATCGCTGCCCCCACCTGCCCCCCCATCCAGCATCACTACTCTGGACGGTTCTGACTTAGAATATGTGGACAGTTACAAATACCTAGGTGTCTGGTTAGACTGTAAACTCTCCTTCCAGACTCACATTAAGTATCTATAATCCAAAAATAAATCTAAAATTGGCTTCCTATTTCACAACAAAGCATCCTTCATTCATGTTGCCAAACGTACCCTCGTAAAACTGACTATCCTACCGATCATTGACTTTGGCGATGTCATTTATAAAATAGCCTCCAACACTCTACTCAACAAATTGGATGCCGTCTATCACAGTGCCATGCGTTTTTTGTCACCAAAGCCCCATATACTACCCACCACTGCAACCTGTATACTCTCCTTGTCACGCCCTGACCTTAGAGAGCTTTTTATGTCTCTATTTTGGTTTGGTCAGGGTGTGATTTGGGTGGGCATTCTATGTAATTTTTTCCCATGTTTTTGTATTTCTTTGTTTTGGCCGGGTATGGTTCTCAATCAGGTACAGCTGTCTATTGTTGTCTCTGATTGGGAACCATACTTAGGTAGCTTTTTCCCACGGTTTTTGTGGGTAGTTATTTTATGTTTAGTGTTTTCTGCACCGGCAGGACTGTTTCAGTTTCGTTTTGCACTTTGATATTCTTCTTTCAGTGTTCAGGTAAATTAAAGTCATGAACACTTACCACGCTGCGCTTTGGTCCGATTCTTCCTCATCAGACGATGACCGTTACACTCGTTGGTTGGCCCTCGCTTCATATTCATCGCCAAACCCACTGGCTCCAGGTCATCTATAAGTCTTTGCGAGGTAAAGCCCCGCCTTATCTCAGGTCACTGGTCGCCATAGCAGCACCCACTCCAGCAGGTATATTTCATTGGTCACCCCCAAAGCCTATTCCTCTTTTGACTCTTCTTCCTTCCAGTTCTCTGCTGCCAATGATTGGAAGGAATTGCAAAAAATCACTGAAGCTGTAGACTCATCTCCCTCATTAACTTTAAGCATCAGCTGTCAGAGCAGCTCACAGATCACTGCACCTGTACATAGCCCATCTGTAAATAGCCCATCCACCTACCTCATCCCAATGCTGTATTTATTTATTTTGCTCCTTTGCACCCCGGTATCTCTACTTGCACATTCATCTTCTGCACATGTATTCACTCCAGTGTTTAATTGCTATTTTGTAATTACTTCGCCACTACGGCCTATTTATTGCCTTACCTCCCTAACCTTACCTCATTTGCACACATTGTATATAGATTTTTTCATATTATGTTATTGACTGTACGTTTGTTTATTCCATGTGTAACTGTGTTGTTGTTTGTGCCACACTGCTTTGCTTTATCTTGGCCTAGGTTGCAGTTGTAAATGAGAACTTGTTCTCAACTGGTCTACCTGATTTAAATAGTAAAAAAAAAAATGCAAAAAAAATGAAATAAAAACCATTTTTAATTTTAAGGTTCTTCTTTATTTTTACCATTTTCTATATTGTAGAATAATAGTGAATAGATAAAAACTAGGAAATAACACATGGAATCATGCAATAACCAAACAAGCCTTAAACAAATCAAAATATATTTTCTATTTCAGACTCTTCACAGTAGCCACCCTTTGCCTTGATGACAGCTTTGCACACTCTTGACATTCTCTCAACCAGCTTCATGAGGTAGTCACCGGGAATGCATATAAAATTAACAGGTGTGCCTTATTATAAGTGAATTTATGGAATGTCTTTCCTTCTTATCCTCTCTGGTATCAGTGGGACGGTAGCGTCCCACCTCAACAACAGCCAGTGAATTTGCAGGGTGCCAAATTCAAAACAACAAAAATCCTATAATTACAATTCCTCACACATACAATTATTATACTTTACTGCGAAAGCACACCATGTGATTATGTTAGGTCAGCGCCTATTCACAGAAAACCATACAGCCATTTTCCAGCCAAGAAGAGGTGTCACAAAGTCAGAAATAGCATTAAAATGAACTTCATCTGATGGCACTCCCAGGTCTCCATGTTAGACAACAAATGTTTGTTTTGTTCGATAAAGTTCACCTTTATGTCCAAATACCTATTTTTTGTTTGCGTGTTTAGTCTAGTAATCCAAATGCACAAAGCGCGGGCACTAAGTCCAGATCAAAAGTCAAAAGAGTTCCATTACAATTTGCAGAAACATGTCAAATGATGTATAGAGTCAATCTTTAGGATGTTTTTATCATAAATCTTCAATAATATTCCAACCGGACAATTCCTTGGTCATTAGAAATGAAAGGGAATGGAGCTTGTGCTCACGGCCACGTGCGTGACGAAACTAAAGGCTTTCAGCCGGACTACTGGTTCAAATAGCTCTTATTTGCTCCCCTTTCATGGTAGAAGTCTGAAACAATGTTCTAAGACTGTTGACATCTAGTGGAAGCCTTAGGAAGTGCAATCTGACCCCATAGACACAGTATATTGGATAGGCAATCACTTGAAATAATACAAACCTCAGATTTCCCACTTCCTGGTTGGATTTCTTCTCAGGTTTTTGCCTGCCATATGAGTTATTTTATACTCACAGACATCATTCAAACAGTTTCAGAAACTTCAGAGTGTTTTCTATCCAATACTACTAATCATATGCATATATTGCCATCTGGAACAGAGTAGGAGGCAGTTCACTCTGGGCACGCTATTCATCCAAATGTGAAAATGCTGTCCTCGATCCCAAAAGGTTAAAGATCATTTTTCATCTCCCCATGCCCGCCCCGCTCTCCGTGCCATCCTGCAGTGGGGCAACCAGTCCAAGTTTCTCCAGGTCCTCATCAAATGGGGGGCCGATGTGAGTTTCATGGACGTTACCCTGGCGTCTGAGCTCAACCCCTCTCTATTCCCATGGGTGTTAAGAGCACTGGACGGGCACTCTATAGGCCGGGTCACCCACGAGTGTCGGGGAACCACAGCGAGACGATCCACAGGATCGCCACAGGAAAGGAAGACCTAGAGTTACCTCTGATGCAGAGGATAAGTTCATTAGAGTTAACTGCATCTCAGATTGCAGCCCAAATACATGCTTCACAGAGTTCAAGTAACAGACCCATCTCAACAACAACTGTTCAGAGGAGACTGTGTGAATCAGGCCTTCATGGTCGAATTGCTAAAAAGAAACAACTACCAATAATAAGAAGAGACTTGCTTGGGTCAAGTAACACGAGAAATGGACATTAGACTGGTGGAAATCTGTCCTTTGAGATTTGAGATTTTTGATTCCAACCCTGGTGTCAATGTGAGACGCAGAGCAGGTGAACGGATGGTCTCTTGCATGTGTGGTTCCCACTGTGAAGCATGGAGGAGGAGGTGTGATGGTGTGGGGGTGCTTTGCTGGTGACAATGTCAGTGATTTATTTAGAATTCAAGGCACACTTAACCAGCACGGCAACCACAGCATTCTGCAGCGACACGCCATCCCATCTGGATTGTGCTTAGTGGGACTATCATTTATTTTCCAACAGGACAATGACCCAACACACCTCCAGGCTGTGTAAGGGCTGTTTCACCAAGAAGGAGAGTGATGGAGTGCTACATTAAATGACCTGGCCTCGACAATCTCCCGACCTCAACCCAATTGAGATGGTTTGGGATGAGTGTGACCGCAGAGTGAAGGAAAAGCAGCCAACAAGTGCTCTGCTTATATGGGAATTCCTTCAAGACTGGAGAACATTCCAGGTGAAACTGGTTGAGAGAATGCCAAGAGTTTGCAAAGCTATCATCAAGGTAAAGGGTGGCTACTTTGAAGAATCTAAAATATATTTAGATTTGTTTAACAAGTTTGTGGTTACTACATGATTCCAAATACTACATGATTTCATAGTTTTGATGATTTCACTATTATTTTACAATGTAGATAATAGTAAAAAAAAAAAAAACACTTGAATGAGTAGTTGTGTACAAACTTTTTACTGGTACTGTATGTATTCTGCACATCCATTAAATATTAATATTAGCACAGTTGATCACAGTGGAACATGGAGAGGAACTTGTCTCCAGAGTATAGTCATGGAGAGCAGAGTGTGGAGCAGCCATGCAAGTACTCTGTTACATTATGGAAGGTGGTAGGGAGAGAAGTACTTCTTCAGTTATTGTTAATGTTGAAATAATGCACTCTGTCTTACGTTTGTGACGAGTCACTATCCTACTCGTCTTGTTTGAGTTAGAATTGTAAGAAAGAGACAGTCAGACACTCGCAGTCAATAGTTATTTGGTGCATAGGGCAGGGCTAAGATTTATCTCTAGCTTGTACTGTGGAGTGGAGAAGATCCATTTTGTGAAATATTGGAAATATATCCAGGGACCTACGTCTTGATGTTGCAGCCCTGCATAAATTACCACCTCTGCGGTTTAGCACTATTTCATAATCATATGACTGCAGAAAATATCCTTTTGAGATTATTTCCGGGGACGCTGTCACGGCTGCTAAATAACTTTTCATATAAATCTGTCATCATATTATCATGACTTGTCTATGAGTATGAAAATATTTTTATTAAGCTGATTTACACACATTGCAAATCCTTGGGATATTGGGGTGAGCTATTGAGTGGGAATATACTGACTTGATTATCTCAGATCCTATTTCACCCAGAAGGGTATTTGCATATAGAAAAAGGACTTGAGATTTGCAGATTGTGAATTAAAACACTGACCTCTAAAATAAAATGTGTTTGCTTTTTTTGGTTTATTGTGTCCTGCTGTTTGAGTCATCATATTCCAAATTATGTATACTGTACCATACCATGCCTATGAAACAGAGAATAGACTCACTCATAATGCTATTGCATAATAAATACACCACTATACTGCGATTACTGTACGTAGATTCAAACATTTAAACAATTGATGGTGAAAACGTGGCTTATCTGCTGTGCACTGTGAGGCTGGCTCACACAGTGAAGGAGGAAGAAGAAAGAGAAGATGAGAGAGAGGAAGTGGACTTGTATAACCTAAATAGGAAAGGCTGCATGGTGAAGGAAAAGTGAAGAGGATCAGTGATTAAACAGGCAGTTGGAAGGTATTGCCATGCCCGAGATTAGCAAAGTTGTCTCTAGCAGTAGAGCTTCTCTTCATGGCGTTTCCACCAGCTCTAATCTGACCTCATGTGCATCACCAGTGATGTACACCCTACTTTAGGAACAGGAATAATAGTTTCAGGCCCGTAAATGGGCTAGAGAAATCACACCACAAAGCATGTGGTCAGTGACTATGTCACAACATTTTCTCTGAAGTGATTATCTGTGAAGAACTTCACAAGGTTGGTGACAAAACCATTTATCCATTCATTTATAGCCCCACATTCTACAAAATGACATTTCAAGGATTATTTTTTTATTCCCCCTATTGATGAAAAATGTATTTAAAAGTGAAATGACACAGTTGGTTATTTAATTCAACTTTGTGACCTTATTTAAAATCGTGTACTTTGCCACCACTGTGCATATTGAAAAATGTTATGATTGAAAGATAGGCACTGTTGCAGTCTTAAATGTCAAACTACATCACTGTCATACATCCACACTATGGGTTTGGCTGTCTGTTGAGAGTCTAATAATAATAATAATTCATATCTTTAGTGATTTTGAAGTTGCCATTGTTGGATGTTTGAGAATACATTTTGTACTGTATTGTTCCATTCATACGAAAGTGGGATAGGAGAAGTTATCTGGTCTTTTTCAAAAGTAATTAATGCAGTGTATTACCATTGATTAACTTGTACTCAAGCGTATTAAAAGGATAAGCACATAAAAGCCAGTTATTGCTATTTAAACTCCTGTTCACCCTTATTAATATTGTCAAACGAAGCATTCTTCATTTTACAGTGGGCTAGCTGAATGTTGTGCACTCACGCAGACTCTCAGAGCAAGCTTGATTAATCTATTTCAGGAGTTAAATTGTTTATTTTGTTCAATGACTAAACAGGTTGGTAATGTGGGGTGACATAATTAATTACAGTCGATTAGATAAACAGATGGTTGTTTTATTGGAGAGGTATTGAGGGAGTTTATCATTAAGTCATTTGGAGTTGGTTTGGATTTCATCAGGGACCAGGGTCCATGATGTACACTACGGTTCAAAACGTTTGGGGTCACTTAGAATTGTCCTTGTTTTTGAAAGAAAAGCTCTTTTTTTGTCCATTAAAATAACATCAAATTGATCAGAAATACGGTGTAGACATTGTTACTGTTGTAAATGACTATTGTAGCTGGAAACTGCAGATTTTTTATGGAATATCTACATAGGCGTACAGAGGCCCATTATCAGCAACCATCACTCCTGTGTTCCAATGGCACGTTGTGTAAGCTAATCCGAGTGTATCATTTTAAAAGGCTAATTGATCATTAGAAAACCCTTTTGCAATTATGTTAGCATGGCTGAAAACTTTTGTCTAATTAAATAAGCAATAAAACTAGCCTTCTTTAGACTAGTTGAGTATCTGGAGCGTTTGCATTTGTGGGTTTGATTAAAGGCTCAAAATGGCCAGGAACGAAGACCTTCTGAAACTCGTCAGTCTATTCTTGTTCTGAGAAATGAAGGCTATTCCATGCGAGAAATTGCCAAGAAATTATAGTGTCTAGTTTGAGAAACAGACGCCTTACAAGTCCTCAACTGGCAGCTTCATTAAATAGTACCCGCAAAACATCAGTCTTAACGTCAACAGTGAAGAGGCGATTCTGGGATGCTGGCCTTCGAGGCAGTGTTCCTCTGTCTAGTGTCTGTGTTCTTTTGCCCATCTTAATCTTTTTGTTTTATTGGCCAGTCTGAGATATGGCCTTCATTTCTCAGAACAAGAATAGACTGACGAGTTTCAGAAAAAAAATGTTATTTTTTTCTGGCCATTTTGAGCCTGTAATCAAACCCACAAATTATGATGTTCCAGATACTCAACTCGTCTAAAGAAGTCCAGTTCTATTGCTTCTTTAATCAGAGCAAAAATATTCAGCTGTTCTAGCATATCTGCAAAAGGATTTTCTAATGATCAATTAGCCTTTTTAAAATGATAAATTTGGATTAGCTAACACAATGTGCCTTTGGAACACAGGAGTGATGGTTGCTGATAATGGGCCTCTGTACGCCTATGTAGATATTACATACAAAATCAGCCATTTCCAGCTACAATAGTCATTTTCAACATTAACAATATCTACGTTGTATTTATGATCAATTTGGACAAAAAAAATAGCTTTTCTTTAAAAATCAAGGACATTTCTAAATGACCCCAAACTTTCGAATGGTGGTGGGGTGTAACGGCGTTCTTCGTTTGTCGCAAGAAAGTCGGACCAAAATGCAGCGTGTTGGTTACTCATGTCTTTAATGAAACAAATGACGATACATGAAATAACTTATAAATACAAAAACAACAAACGGAACGAGAAAAACCTATACAGCCTGTCTGGTGAACACTAACACAGAGACAGGAACAATCACCCACGAAATACAAAGTGAATCCCAGGCTACCTAAATACGGTTCCCAATCAGAGACAACGAGAATCACCTGACTCTGATTGAGAACCGCCTAAGGCAGCCAAACCTATGCAACACACACCCCTAATCAGCCACAATCCCAATAACTAAAAAAAGCCACTAAGAAATACAACAAACATAAACCCATGTCACACCCTGGCCTGACCAACTAATTAACTAAAACACAAAATACTAAGACCAAGGCGTGACATGTGGTCTAAAAGTAACATCACTAACTGAGGGCTTGTATTGCCCAATAATGAAAATATTTGACATTGATAGGTTAAAGCACGCAGATGACCACATTATCAAATGCTGGACAGTTGTTCCTTGTAGCAAGACATATGGAGAGACATGTTATCCTTTAGATGAATAATAAGATGGCAATTTCCAAAGATAATGAAATGTTTTATTATTTCAAGCTCTGAACTGTATCCCAAGGCATTCTTTCAAAAATTAAGCTTTCTGTTCATTTATTATGTCAATTGACAATAATAACCACAGCTCCAGTGTGCTTCATGTTCTCAATATCCTCCAGACAAAAACAAGGCAATTAGTCCTGCTGTGTGAATACGATTCTCACACTATTATCCATTCTCCTCTGGAAATATTCTGTAATATTCCATCTATTAGCTGTTAGTGGTTCAGTATAGGCCTATTCTTAAAGTAGCTGTGTATTGTATACTGCATGGTCTTATGTCAGGTATGGGTATTCAACCAACAGATAGTGATCAGAGGTTCCTAAACTCAACACACACATTCCTATTGATCTGCCTTCAACCAGGCGATGAGCTGAAATGATATGAGACGAGCTACTGATTGATATCTGTCCTTGAGATGTTTCTGTAGAGGAATGAAATGTACCTTTTATCCAATAATATCATTAGGCTCAAATACATTGTTGGGTTTTCAGATCAAACGTGAACGGCAGCAATTTAGAAATTAAGCATTGGGATCGATGATATTATGGACTACTTACAATACTGTAACCTTGACAAAGATCAAAATCTCCAACTTAAAGGAAAATTCTTCCCAAAAACCATCTTTTGGCATTTGCTTCAAGTATTTTGCTGGTCAACAATCAGCTTTTCAAGATATGCAATTTAAAGTACAGAAATTATCCCCGTATGATGCATCATATGGGGATGATTTCTGTTTTTTGAAAGTTAAATATATTGAAAACTTGAGTGCTGACAGGCAAAACATTTTGAGACTATATCAACAATAAACTTATGAAACAGATACCAAAATATAGTTTTGGGGTGGAATTTTCCTTTAAGTTGGAGATTTTGATCTTTGGTCTTCCTGTAACGATCGTCTGTGTTGGAAGAAGGTGAGGTGTCACGGCTTTCGTTGTGGGAAGGAGGAGCGGACCAAAATGCTGCGTAGTTGTGATTCATTTTATTTAATACGGAAACTAAACACGATAAACTAACAAAATAACAAACCTACAAAAAAATGTAAACAGCCCTATCTGGTGCAAACACAGAGACAGGAACAATCACCCGCGAAACACTCAAAGAATATGGCTGCCTAAATATGGTTCCCAATCAGAGACAATGATAATCACCTGACTCTGATTGAGAACCGCCTCAGGCAGCCATAGACTATGCTAGACACCCCACAAAACCCCAAGACAAAAACACACCACAATAACCCATGTCACACCCTGGCCTGACCAAATAAATGAAGATAACCATAATATATTTCGACCAGGGCGTGACAGAACCACCCCCCTAAGGTGCGGACTCCCGGACGCACATCAAAACAATAGGGAGGGTCCGGGTGGGCGTCTGTCCATGGTGGCGGCTCCGGTGCTGGACGTGGCCCCCACTTCACCTTAGTCCTCCCCCACCTTGTCAGCTTCCGTGACCTCCTAGCCACGGCAACCCTGCTAAATAAAACGGGACAGAGTGGCAGCTCGGGACAGAGGGGCAGCTCGGGACAGAGGGGCTCCTCAGACTCCTGCAGCAGTGCCGGACAGGCGGGAGACTCCGGCAGCAGCGCCTGACCGGCTGGAGACTCCGGCAGCAGCGCCAGACCGGCGGGAGACTCCGGCAGCAGCGCCGGACAGGCGAGAGACTCCGGCAGCAGCGCCGGACAGGCGAGAGACTCCGGCAGCAGCGCCGGACAGGCGGGAGACTCCGGCAGCAGCGCCGGACAGGCGGGAGACTCCGGCAGCAGCGCCGGACAGGCGGGAGACTCCGGCAGCAGCGCCTGACCGGCGGGAGACTCCGGCAGCAGCGCCTGACCGGCGGGAGACTCCGGCAGCAGCGCCTTACCGGCGGGAGACTCCGGCAGCAGCGCCTGACCGGCGGGAGACACCGGCAGCAGCGCCTGACCGGCGGGAGACTCCGGCAGCAGCGCCGGACAGGCGAGAGACTCCGGCAGCAGCGCCGGACAGGCGAGAGACTCCGGCAGCAGCGCTGGACAGGCGAGAGACTCCGGCAGCAGCAGAGAGGAGGAAGGCTCTGGCAGATCCTGGCTGACTGGCGGATCTGGAAGAGTCTGGTTGGCTGGCAGATCTGGAAGAGTCTGGTTGGCTGGCAGATCTGGAAGAGTCTGGTTGGCTGGCAGAACTGGAAGAGTCTGGTTGGCTGGCAGAACTGGAAGAGTCTGGTTGGCTGGCAGATCTGGAAGAGTCTGGTTGGCTGGCAGATCTGGAAGAGTCTGGCTGACTGGCGGATCTGGAAGAGTCTGGCTGACTGGCGGATCTGGAAGAGTCTGGCTGACTGGCGGATCTGGAAGAGTCTGGTTGACTGGCGGATCTGGAAGAGTCTGGCAGATTGGCGGATCTGGAAGAGTCTGGCTGACTGGCAGATCTGGAAGAGTCTGGCTGACTGGCGGATCCTGGCAGACTGACGGCTCTGGCTGCTCCATGCTGACTGACAGCTCTGACTGCTTCATGCTGACTGGCGGCTCTGGCTGCTCCATGCAAACTGGCAGCTCTGACTGCTCCATGCAGATTGGCAGCTCTGGCAGCTCCATGCAGACTGACAGCTCCTTGCAGACTGGCAGCTCCTTGCAGACTGGCAGCTCCTTGCAGACTGACAGCTCCTTGCAGACTGGCAGCTCCTTGCAGACTGGCAGCTCCTTGCAGACTGGCAGCTCCTTGCAGACTGACAGCTTCTTGCAGACTGACAGCTTCTTGCAGACTGACAGCTCCTTGCAGACTGGCAGCTCCATGCAGACTGACATCTAGCTGCTCCATGCAGACTGACATCTCTGGCTCCTCCATGCAGACTGACATCTCTGGCTGCTCCATGCAGACTTACAGCTCTGGCTGCTCCATGCAGACTGACATCTCTGGCTGCTCCATGCAGACTGACATCTCTGGCTGCTTCATGCAGACTGACATCTCTGGCTGCTCCATGCAGACTGATATCTCTAGCTGCTCCATGCAGACTGACAGCTCTGGATGCTCCATGCAGACTGACAGCTCTGGCTGCTCCATGCAGACTGACATCTCTGGCTGCTTCATGCAGGCTGGCAGCTCTGGCTGCTCCATGCAGGCTGGCAGCTCTGGCTGCGCTAAAGAGGCAGGAGATTCCGACAACGCTGTAGAGGCGGAATGCTCTAGCAGCGCTAAACAGGCGGGAGACTCCAGCAGCGCAGGAGAGGAGGAAGGCTCTGGCTGCGCTGAACAGGCGGGAGACTCCGGCAGTGCAGGAGAGGAGAAAGGCTCGGGCAGCGCTGAACAGGCGGGAGACTCCGGCAGTGCAGGAGAGGAGAAAGGCTCCGGCAGCGCTGGAGAGGCCAGGCGTACTGTAGGCCTGATGCGTGGTGCTGGCACTGGTGGTACTGGGCCGAGGACACGCACAGGAAGCCTGGTGCGGGGAGCTGCCACCGAAGGACTGGTGTGTGGAGGTGGCACTGGATAGACCGGACCGTGCAGGCGCACTGGAGCTCTTGAGCACTGAGCCTGCCCAACCTTACCTGGCTCGATGCCCACTCTAGCCCGGCCAATACGAGAAGCTGGTATGTACCGCGCCGGGCTATGCACCCACACTGGAGACACCGTGCGCTCCACAGCATAACACGGTGCCTGCCCGGGCTCTTTAGCCCCCCGGTAAGCACAGGAAGTTTGCGCAGGTCTCCTACCTGGCGTAGCCATACTCCCTGTGAGCCCCCCCAAGAAATTTTTGGGGCTGACTCTCGGGCTTCCTAGCCAACCGTGTTCCATCGTATCGCCGGCTCCTCTCTACGGCTGCCTCTGCTCTCCTAAGTGCCTCCACCTGTTCCCATGGGAGGCGATCTCTTCCAGCCAGTATCTCCTCCCAAGTGTAACAACCCTTGCCACCCAAAACATCTTCCCATGTCCATTCTTCCTTTCGCTGCACCTGCCTGTTACCACTCCGCTTGGTCCTGTTGTGGTGGGTGATTCTGTCACGGCTTTCGTTGTGGGAAGGAAGAGCGGACCAAAATGCAGCGTAGTTGTGATTCATTTTATTTAATACGGAAACTAAACACGATAAACTAACAAAATAACGTACAAAAAAATGAAAACAGCCCTATCTGGTGCAAACACAGAGACAGGAACAATCACCCACGAAACACTCAAAGAATATGGCTGCCTAAATATGGTTCCCAATCAGAGACAATGATAATCACCTGACTCTGATTGAGAACCGCCTCAGGCAGCCATAGACTATGCTAGACACCCCACAAAACCCCAAGACAAAAACACAACACAATAACCCATGTCACACCCTGGCCTGACCAAATAAATGAAGATAACCATAATATATTTCGACCAGGGCGTGACATGAGGACCAAAGCGCAGCGTGGTAAGTGTTCATAATTTTATAAAATAACTGAATACTGAACAAAATAATAAACGACAAACGAACAGTCCCTTAAGGTGAATGGAAAAACCCTAAACAGGAAATAATCACCTACAAAACACAGGTGGGAAAAGGCTACCTAATTCTGATTCTCAATCAGAGAGAACGAACGACACTTGCCTCTGATTGAGAACCATACCAGGCCAAACTCAAATCCACAACATAGAAAAAAGAACATAGACTACCCACCCCAACTCATGCCTTGACCAAACTAAAACAAAGACATAACAAAGGAACTAAGGTCAGAACGTGACACTTTCTAATACTTTCTCCAAGCCAATCTCCCCAGCAATGTGGCCACAATAGTGCATCAGATTTATTTAAGGTCCTGTCAGGAAGTCTTCTTTGAAGATGATAAGGAAAATTAAAGAGAACGGAAGAAAATGGGAAAGAAATGATCCTAAAAATGGAACCAGAGAAAACCAAAGAAGGTGTATCCAAAATAATATATTGTTTGTCGTACAAGTAGTTTGAGCGATTCCATAAAAATGTGACCTGCAGGATTCCTTTTTCAGCACAGTCATATCAGGGAAGATTATTTTCGGACCTGCTCAAAATGAGTCAGAGGAGGCCTGAGGTTACACAGTTGAAGCAGAATTACCTTGCAAGTTATTTGGGGGGATAAAAGCTTAACGTGAAATAGATTTTTGACGAAGAAAAAAAGAGGTTTTAGACATTCTATGAATGGATACAGTACAGTACGTGAAATATGTGTCTTGGTTCTACGTGTCTATGTCACAACTTCCGCCGAAGACAGCCCCTCTCTGGGCAGTGTTCGGCGGTCGACGTCACCGACCTTCTAGCCATCACTGATCCATTTTTCATTTTCCATTGGTTTTGTCCTGTCTTCCTTCACACCTGGTTCCAATCCCATCAATTACATGTTGTGTATTTAACCCCGTTTCCCCTTATGTCCTTGTCGGAGATTGTTTTGTTTGTATGTGATGTGCTATTTAGTGTTGGTGTGCGACGGGTTTTGTACCCACTTGTTATTTTGTACATTTTGGTTGTTTTGGAGTTTTGTCAGTATTTATTAAACAACTCTGTTTATGCCAAGTTCGTCCTCCTGCGCCTAACTTCCCTGCCACCAACACACACCCCTTACAGTCTATCCCAAGGCTGTCTAATTTCCATTATTTTCTAGGCATATTTATTATGTTCACATATAACTCTTAGCCCGCGTAATAAATGTGTGCACCTTCATTAGTATTGAAATTGGAGAGACAGACTATTGTGAATGAAGCACATGGAATCATTCTAATTAAAAGAAGTGTAATCATTCTGTGTGGCTCAGGCAAAGTGTCATAAATTAATTCAACAATTTTAATTAATATGATAAACATTTAAATTGGTTGTTTTGGTTTTATTGTTTTTCCAGATCTCTTGGTACCGAGGATTACCTCTCCTGTAAAATAACTTGCATTGGCCATGCCGTAAGTGGAGCATTTAGCACTTTAATACAGGGAAACTGTATTACAGGGAAACTTGTTGCTCTGAAATGTCTAGGAGAAGATTAATGAAACTATGTTTCCAATCAATTGGAGACAGATTTTCATGCAAATATTCTAAAATTCGATCACAGCTGTCGCGATTCGTTTGTATACGGGTATTACTTTACTTGCATAAAGTAAAGTAACACTGTGGAGGGAAACGTGGTTTGAGACAGACTGTATTTTCCATTTATAACTAGGTTACATTGCATTTAGGAATAGTCTGCAAAAAAATATAGAAACGTTAATTTATTTACAGTGCATATCACTTGTTTATTTATAGAGTAAATCATATAAACTACAGAGTGTTGTAAAAGGGAAAAGGCCTTGTGTTGGAACAATGAGAGAAGGGGATACTTGTGACTAGAGACTTGCTTGTGCCGAGAACCAGAGTGATGACTCAATCATGATTTATGACATTGTTTGGATTGATGCCAGTATAATTGCATCTCACAGGAGAGAAACACACCTTATCTGATGCTTTCGTTCCTGCAGAACCCTGGGGTCACTGACGCCAGGATAGGTGTGAAGACTGATACTCAACTAAATGAATGTTACTGTGTGATTGAAATTGTCATGTTAAGTTTGTTTCAAGAGTTCAAAAATAGGAATGAATTTTGATATGTTTTATTGTACTCTAAATGCTATGGATTTATTGTTAAAGGGAAACTGTGTTAATCTGTTGGCCACGGGTGCGCTCCTATCATACAGTTTTGAGGTGTGGTGATTAGATTAGAATCTGAGTATGTTTTCCTGCCTATTGTTTTAACTAGCAAAGTGCAAAGAAATGTTAATTCAGGTTGGGGTGTGGGTTCCGTTGGAATTTGGTTGAAAGGGCAGTGAATTCGCTCATACTTTAACGTGTTATCAAGCTCCTGTCTATATCAGTTTTTCTCAGAGATTATTTTGAATTGAGTGTTATTTGTATTTATTTTATTTAACCTTTATTTAACTAGGCAAGTCAGATAAGAACAAATTCTTATTTACAATGATGGCCTACCCCGGCCAAACCCTTTCCTAACCCGGACGACACTGGGCCAATTGTGCGCTGCCCTATGGACCTCCCGATCACGGCCGGTTGTGATACAGCCCGGGATCAAACCAAAGTCTGTACATGTCTTCCATGTACAGTACACTGTAAATGTTTGAGTTTCAATTATTTTGTGACTAATAAATCATATTAGTTGAATTGAGTAAATGCATTCCTCGTTTTGCAGAGTGATTATTTGATTGACTATAGGTTCATCATTTAGTAAGTCTACACACAGAATATTCTAGGGGTCAATCTTGACTCAATAAATTAATGCTAGAACATTGGTTGCCAGAATTAGTTATTTGTGTCTCTTAATAATTCTGTGCAAGATAGACAAATGTTCATTATAGTTATACTGAAAGGTAATGTAATGCTTGCTACATTGACTGAATCCTCCAGACATCCACAGGGCCTGTTGCATTTATTCACATAATAATGGGAGTCAGATTGCTTAATGTAGTTATCATATTCAACATAATTCTACACAACTACAAATCAAATGTTATTTGTCTCATGCGCCAAATACATGTTTCTCATTTAACTAAGCAAGTCAGTTAAGAACTATTTCTTATTTACAATGACGGCCTACCCCGGCCAAACCCGGAAGATGATGGGTCAATTGTACGCCACCCTATGGGACTCCCAATCACGGCCGGATGTAATACAGCCTTGATCCGAACCAGAGACCATAGTGACACCTCTTGCACTGAGATGCAGTGCCTCAGACCACTGTGCCACTTGGGAGAGCCTGTGAGGTCTAGACCTTACAGTGAAATGCTTTATTACAAGCCCTTAACAAACAATGCAGTTATAAGAAAAATAAGTGTGAAGTAAAAAATAGACAAGTACATTTAAAAAAATAAATGTAACAAGTGATTAAACAGCAGCAGTAGAATAACAATAGCGATGCTATATACAGGGGGTACCGGTACAGAATCAATGTGTGGGGGCACCGGTTAGTCAAGGTAATTGAGGTTATATGTACATGAAGGTAGAGTTAAAGTGACTGCATAGATAATAAACAGAGTGTAGCAGCAGCATAAAAAGGGAGCCAATGTAAATAGTCTGGTTAGCCCTTTGATTAGGAGTCTTATGGCTTGGGGTTAGAAGCCTTTGCACCTAGACTTGGCGCTCCGGTACCGCTTGCCGTGCGGTAGGGCCTTCCTCTGATACAGCCTAGTATAGAGGTCCATGACATAGCCTGGTATAGAGGTCCTGGATGGCAGTAAGATTGGCCCAAGTGATGTACTAGGCAGTACGCACTACCCTCTGTAGTGCCTTGTGGTTGGAGGCCGAGCAGTTGCCGTAGCAGGTAGTGATGCAACCAGTTCTTGATGGTGCAGCTGTAGAACCGTTTGAGGATCTGAGGACACATGCCAAATCTTTTCAGTCTCCTGAGGGGGATTAGGCTTTTTCGTGCACTCTTCACGAATGTCTTGGTGTGTTTGGACCATGATTGTTTGTTGGTGAAGTGGACACCAAGGAACTTGAAGGTCTCAACCTGCTCCACTACAGCCCCGCCGATGAGAATGGGGCCGTGCTCGTCCAAAATCATCTCCTTTGTCTTGGTCACGTTGAGGGAGAAGTTGTTGTCCCGGCACCACACGGCCAGGTCTCTGACCTCCTCCCTATAGGCTGTCTCATCGTGTCGGTGATCAGATCTACCACTGTTGTCATCGGCAAACTTGATGATGGTGTTGGAGTCATGCCTGGCCATGCAGTCATGAGTGAACAAGGAGTACAGAAGGGGACAGGACAGTGTTGTGTGCAATAAAGATTGCAACATCTGTGGATCTGCTTGGGTGGTATGCAAATTGGAGTGTTGATGTGAGCCAAGACCAGCCTTTCAAAGCACACACATATAAATATATTTCCTGATAGATTCAGTTTTGCCGTCTTACCAGAAAGGACTCCATAGACCATGTCAAACCTCTTGAGAGAAAAAATGCTTCAAATAGTTAGACATTTAGCAATGGTGTTCCACAAGGACCTGTCTAAAGTAATTAACAGTATGTACAGTCAGACGTCTCAGAGGTAATGTATGGACATAAAACATCTGCTATTACTGTATGCTGTGAGAACAAGATAAACCCATAGTGACAATTTACAGTAGTAGCTACTGGTGTTTGAGAGGTTCTTGGGATAGATTTGGCAAGGGAATTGAACACTGGGATTCTCCTCTCTGCACTCTTCTTGGAACTGCCTATTATTCCCCACCTTCGCCTCCAAATAGTTCTGCACACCTTTTAACCTTCAAAGGTCTTGAGAAGTGACCACTTCTTTTGAAAGTCCAATATCAAACTGTTGTCAAGTAAAGGTTGGCATTATCAACATTTCTGGGAATTTAGCAATGATATGGATGTTCGAAGCTATTTTCACTCAGCTATCATCGTTTCTGTGAATCTGTGCTGGTTGCTGCATGCTTAAATATAGGACAGGGAGGCCTAGAGTGGCCTTGGTAATGAGTTTCTTCTCAGAACTGTTAAATAAGAAATCCGTATCTCACTAACAGAGCCAGGCCTGTGCGTATGACAGTGTGTGCAGCTTAATCAAACTTTAATTGTTTATCGCTGAGTCAAACTCCAGAGAGATACAGAATCTTTGGTAGAGAGGAGCAATTTGTCTTCCTTTGCTTGTAAAACTCACTGGTCTCTCCCTCTTTTCAACAGATGATGAAGTGTTGCTCTCCTTGCTGTTTTCGTGTGCATGTTTTTACATGGCTCAATGTGTTTTTGTGTAGTCAGAAAGGGCAGTTGTTTATAGTAAGAATATCACTTCAGATAGAAGCCTGGCTGTAGTAAGGAGTCAAATTTGACAGCCATTTCGAAGGACAACATTATCCAGCTTACACCCTATCACATTAAAATGTGTTGCCTGAAGCTCAGTCACAGTAGCTGACTGAACTTGTTTTCACAAAGCATTTATGTTAGAAAAACTCTGAAGAGAAACAAATATCACAATGTCTTACTCATAATGTATTATGTTGACAATGCCCTGATGTGTTCCTATCAAGACTAATACATTTCTTGTCACATTTTTGCTAAAAGAAGTTGACCTTTCTTTGAAGCATTTGTTTGAGTAAAGGTGTCTTTATAGCATAATGCACAGGGGACTTCACTTGTGAGTGAAATCGTGAATTCTGTATGTGTCTGAATGACTGAATTCAGAAACATTGACGGCTACTTACATGATATGGAGAAGGGTAAGTGTAGTGAATAAATTGCCATCCAAACACATGGCTTTGGAAGACTCTGATGATACACAGATATGGGTTCCCACCCTTGCACTTCAATATTTACAGTATGCTAAATCTTCCTAAAGCTTATTGTAATGATGACTTGTCAGAAACATAACATACCATGCATTTATTCAAGCATTATAAAAGCAGACTGTAATGTCAGACTACCAAATACCTTTTAGGAATTCTATATCGTGAACCGGAATCATTGCTATCCTTCAGAAGAATGTTCTGTTATTCATGAAGTAATCTAAACATCTGCATGCATAATAATGTTGTTGTCAGGAAGTGTGCTGTTGACTGCAGTGCTGCTCATTTGACCACTTAAGATGAAGAGTTCGGAGATGCATGAAGACAGACACAGCCCCTCCACCTTGGTCTGCCATGTGCATCACCTTTCCCTAGTGGGCAATTACTCAAAGGCTGTGTTACAGGCCATCTACATTGTAATGCTCAGAGCTTTAATTAATTGTAAGCGTGTTGACTTTACAAATTATCTCCGTCTGGAACATGCATATGAACTATGTTCAGGTAACTAATAGACAGTGTGACTAATTGACATTATCAATATGCAATACGCCACCGAATGGCTGCTGCTATATAATGCCAAATTGTATTTTTCCACACTTGATTCATTAATTCACTCTCTACTGTTCTGAAGCAATACAGAATAAATAAAAATACAAAGACGCAATCAGTTAACTTAATAATAATGCCTGACAATCAACAATCCGCATGGTATCAAAGAATAAGATACAACTATCTAATACAAGCCACACAACTCCCAACATGGCAGCTTCTTGTCATTCTTGCTTGCTATCTGGCCACATCCAAGCTACTGGAAAATGTAATTAAATTACCAGACAAACTGCATGTAGTTCACGACTCCTCAACATTGCACACATACACAGGCACACAAACACACACACACACACACAGACACTAGAATGGTTTAACATTGAGGACTTCTCTCCACTCTCCGCCGTGGAGAGGAATGGGAGGTGAATAAATGTTTCCGAACTGTGTTTATGCTGTTCCAGATTTGCTCTTAATTCCACACTCTCTAATGTTGCTTCATGCATACCTCATTCCATATGCATCCTAACAGACTGCTTCAGTCAAGCAGAATGCAAGACATGATTTTGAGATAAGACACAGCATCTTTGGGAAAACACTATCTGTATGAAAATGCATTGTCCCAAGTTAATCCAAGATTGGTTTTACAGGCCTCTTATGCAACCTAATGGAATTCATTTTAGGATAAACCTTCACCTAAATTGACTATGAACAGAGGGAGAGGGAACCAAGAAAGCTGACCTACCATTAGAGGCAAGTGGTCACCACAGGATACATCCGTACTACTTTCAAGCTGATCTTGAAAGTAGGTCTCTCCATTGAACAGAAAAAGACCAGGATCAATCTTTCTTTATCCAAAATTTTCCAAAGGTGAAACGTTGATATCCTAATGATAACATTCAAACATGATATTGATCATAATTAATAATTTATCGATTCGTTACGCAACAATTCTACTTTGAGAAATAATTAACCATAAATACTGTATGCAATGTCTCAAGATCAATTAATGTCAACAGACATTTCGAATTCACAGCAACAGAACTAGCTGGATGATGTATACATATAGTGAATTCAACAAGAGATGGATTACACAGTCTTATTCTTGGCAAACTAAATGTATGAATGCCCTTATGTCAGTCTACTCTCTGCTGGAGGAAGCAGTACCAAAATAGATCAACTCACAATAACACAGAAGAAGATCCAGGCATAATTCTTTTTTAGGGGGAGGGCTAGGTCTCTGTGTTAATATATGAGTACAGTAATGTCATGTTTGCAGATAGGTTGCATGTGATATTGTTGATGAAATGACAGTGTAATGGCGTGTAAAGGCCAGCTCTAACAGACCTCTCGTTCTGTGAGGAGTAGTAAGAATGCAATGCTGCAGTGACATGTGTAATGAGCATGCCTATAGCAGCATACTCCTTCAGAACTAGTCTGCGATGAGCGTTGGAGGGTGGGAGGGTGGGTGACGGAGATGGGAGGGCCGAGAACGGCTCAATCCCACAGGGTAATTACGTTGTGTCACCAGAGGCTAGGCAATCTGTACTGAAACCTTCAGGGTTAACAGGTACTGCACTGTAACCGTGTCAGTGGTACAGCTGCAAATAGTTTAGGCGTAAGCAGCAGCACAGTGGACTGACTGGTTGCAATTACCCCTCCCTCATTTATCGCCTCCTCTCCTCCTCTGTATTGTTTCTCTGATGAGGATGTGGATTCATAGAGCACTAATAAATGAATGGTTGCAATTTTCCTTTTTGTATTTTTCCTTCTCTTTTCCCTTTTTTTAATAAATGGAGTGAGGTAGATGAATTATGTCCAATTCTTCCAAACATGAATGATCTCTGATTAGGCTTGACTGCAGTTCAACTGCTCTGTCAGACATGCTGACTGCCAAGAGTCTCTTCACTCACTTCCTTTCTCTCAAGCATATGCATTGTTGTGATGTTGTTATCTTTAATGTGATGGAATGCTATTTGTCAAATATTTAATGATGTTTATAATTATACGATTCAATTAATCAGGTAACCATTAACTTCTTGGTGATAGGGGGCATTATTTTCACGTCCGGATGAAATGCATGCCCAAATTCAACTGCCTGCTACTCATATGCATATTATTACTATATTTGGATAGAAAACACTCTGAAGTTTCTAAAACTGTTTGAATCATGTCTGTGAGTATAACAGAACTTATTTAGCAGGCAAAACCCCAAGGACAAACCATTCAGATTTGTTTTTGAGGTCACTCTCTTTTCAGTGGGAATCCAGATTTCTAAGGGACCTTCTTGCAGTTCCTATCGCTTCCACTGGATGTCAACCGTCTTTAGAAATTGGTTGAGGTTATTCCTTTGTGTAATGAAGAAGTACGGCCATCTTGAACGAGGGTCACTTGAAGTGTACTGTTAGATAGCGGCGCGTGACCAGAAAGCATGCTACAGTTTGTTTTCTTCCTGTATTGACACAGATCACCCCATCTTCAATTTTAGAGATAATTTAGGTTAAAAAATACCTAAAGTTGTATTACAAAAGTAGTTTGAAATGTTTTGGCAAAGTTTACAGGTAACTTTTAGATATTTTGTAGTCACGTTGCTCAAGTTGGAACCAGTGTTTTTCTGGATCAAATGCCCCAAATAAATTGATATTTTGGATATACATCGACGGAATTTATCGAACAAAAGGACCATTTGTGATGTTTATGGGACATATTGGAGTGCCAACAAAAGAAGCTTGTCAAAGGTAAGGCATGAATTATATTTGTATTTCTGCATTTTGTGTCACGCCTGCAGGGTTGAAATATGGTTTCTCTCTTTGTTTACGGAGGTGCTATCCTCAGATAATAGCACTGTTTGCTTTCACCAAAAAGCCTTTTTGAAATATGACATGTTGGCTTGATTCACAACAAGAGTAGCTTTAATTTGCTATCTTGCATGTGTGATTTAATGCAAGTTAGATTTTTATAGTCATTTATTTGAATTTTGCACTCTGCATTTTCCCTGGCTTTTGGCCAGGCTTCCCACATATCCCAGAGAGTAACTCAGTAACCTGGGGCACCACGGGAAAAGTTTGTTTAATGACTTACTGTTTCCCAAATGAACTCAAAGAATATCAGAATATATCGATTTCATAGAAGTCACCAAATAATTAATTCAGTCTCATACTGAATGTTGCATAATTCGTAAATCTGCACAAACCCGGGCCTCACTCATTCTGTACCACACCAATTCAGTTGATTCTTTTTTTTTACTGCCAAGCTAAATGACAACATAAGATACACGTACACAAACAGTCTAGGTTATTGGTTAGATTTTAATACAATGGCAAGAGGTCCCTCGCGGACCTACACAATATGACACGTGTTACACAAGATGGAGATTTACAGAGAGAGAGAGAGAGAAAGAGCAAGAGAAATTCAACACTTGGATATGTTTGTAAACTATGCTTAGTTTCAGCACTAACACATTGCCCGAACTGCCGCTCTTATGCGTAAAAAGTGTAATGCACGTATTTACGTGTTGAATGTCTCCATTGGGTATCTCTTCGTGGGCCAAGTTCCGCTTAGTGGGAAAGTTTTAGCAGAAGCTTTGTTCTTTCATCTTCAGGTGTAAGTCTCTGATTGTCAAAAAGATATCACAATGTCCTTTCTCTTAGTTGTCTTTTTCCTTGCTCGCATTCTGTGAGAGTGGACTTCTGAGGAGGCTAATCAGCTGTGTCAACGCTCAGCCGTGTCGGCGCTCTAAGCATGGGTAGGAGGGCCGTGTAGACAACCAATGACTTATATAGCTGGAGGGTCCTGCTTAAATTCACCTTCCTAGATACAATATTTAGAATAGCTACTCCACCATAAACTTGATTGTTCAGAGATTTTCTTTGACTTCAACCTGGTGTTGCATTTTGGGTTCGTGACTAATTTAGGACTTTAGGTCCTCTAGTCTGATATGTAAAATCTTAATTCACATGTTTTATACACTATCCTTTTGTGACTAGGCGGGAGTATTTTCATTTTTGGAGAAAAAAAACATTCCCGTAGTAAATGGGATATTTTGTCAAGACAAGATACTAGAATATGCATATAATTGACAGCTTAGGATATAAAACACTCTAAAGTTTACAAAACTGCAAAAATATTGTCTGTGAGTATAACAGAACTGATGTTGCAAGCGAAAGCCTGAGAAAAATCCAATCCGGAAGTGCCTCATGTTTTGAAAGCGCTAAGGCACACAGACATTCCATTCTCTCACATTAGAGAACAGAATGGAGATATAATATTACGATGAACCCCCCCCCCAATCAATCCCTCTATACCTCTCCCCCTCTGCGGGAGGGAAAGGTATCTCTGTAGAACCGTGATCCACTGTAACCTGATTCCCACAGGCCAGTCATGACAGCATTCTCTCACCAAAAATAATATACTTCAGATCGAAGAAAAGTTTATTTAAGATTCGACCGTCAAGTATTTTTTTTACATGTACGCTTCCGAGAAATGTATAGATTCAAGGCCTCCCTTTCCACGCCCCCATTCTCCCAGGAAACGGCTGCTGAGAGGAGGCAGTAACTTGTGTGCCTCCAGCCTCATCCTGGCCTCTGGCCCCGGTCCAGAGCCCAGTGGAAAGCACCTATTGATGCCTGAAAAACTCCCACAGTCCACAGCTCCCTGTGAGTACAATGCCCACAGAGACTCACTCCAACTCACCACTCATACAGGCTTCAAAAAGTCCCAACATAACCACAATGCACCCTCTTTATCTTTATCTGTATAAAAATAAAATATAGACCTACACAGTGTGGGATTTCAACCGAAATTACACAAGAAGTTTATTGATGCGAGGTCAGATATTTGAGGTTTGTTCGATTTTTAGGGCAGCAGATTGGTGATTTGGGATTGAGTCAAGTTAGGCTGGAGATAATAAAAAGGAATAGCATGTCCAACATGTACCGAGGCTTTGTAAATGGTACCATCTGTCCAAGCCTACTGTCCCTAGGTAGGGAAGGTGCCAGGAGTAGGTGGGCTGGTGAGCTTTTCTCTTTGCTCTGTACAGTATGTCCACATATACAAGTGCAAGAGAGGAAAAAGCTAGAATCAACCAATGCTATTATTTGCTGTGGCTGCCAATACACCCTGTATGATGATCCTACTAGTGAAATACTACACCATTAACATACTATTTACACACTTTATTACCCCTTTGTCAGCAGTGTAAAACTGTTACCATCCAAATTCAAATGTGAACATTGTCAGTATATTTAACATTCTGTACTTCAAATTAAGCATTGAGAAACTAGCAGAGAGAAAGTAGTGCAGAGAAAATCTCCATGGGAGCCAGAGGGAGCCTCGCTCCGAGTCCCATACACCCTGTGGCGATGGCAGAGGGCCACCAGCACCACTAATCAACATGGGTCAAAAAAATCTATTTTTGTACCTTTATTTAACTAGGCAAGTCTAATCTCTCTATCTCGCTCACTTTCTCTCATTCTCTCTCATCCCCCTGCACCAGCCCGCCTACACTTTCTGACTGCATTTCCACCTCTAAGGCAGGTTCCCTCAACTGCCAAACCCCTGGGCAACTATCTGTATGGCTCTTCCTTTCCTTTTTCACAACACAGTCTAATACTGCTATAACTCAGACCCCATGGGCAAAATTTTGGACGTCCTTCACACCACCCTGCCACAAAAGATAGTGATTTTGGCCATCCGGTAGAAGTATGAGTCGACTGCGGTGGCCCACAAGCTGTTCCAAATGGCAGTGGCCAACAGACAGGTGTAACAGTAAGGCCCCAAATAAGTCCCCTCTTCCTAGTGTCTGTGGGACAGAGATAGATGATGAGGTGGGAATGCAAACCACAGATCAAAGATAGACACTACTACAGTGAATAAAAAAAAAACGGCTTATCTAGTATGCAATGTAAAATTCCATCAGGTGTTGAAAGGGACCATATAATTGGGCTTGGTGCAAAACATTGAACTTAAATATTAATTTTAAAATACTGTACTTTTTAAATATACTAATCTGAAGTCGAAAATGCCATTATAAACTTGAAAAGAAAGTCAAGCAGTTCCAGAAAATGTACAATCAACTTGAACACTAAAGTTGTGTGATAACTGTTGTAGTAAACAACTAGAGCATGTGTCTAGTGTTTGATAAAGGACTGTGAATAAGGTGGAGATGGCACTTCCTCCCTGTTCTCACCATTGAATACATTCTAAAGTATTTCTAACACTTTGGCACTGAGTGCTTTTGTCCGCCATTGCAGCTGAGTTCCGGGTTTAGAGTCCTGTGCATTTGCGTCCTTTGTACCAGTGGGTAATGATATTCGCTCTCCAAAGAGAAAATCAGATGGACATGAAAGAGATCTTCATGGAGTTTGCTGCCAAGCTCCAAGGCACAGTGTCAGAGATACACCACATTTCATAAGCAGCTTTTTAATATTTCGTGGCTGATTCTCTTTTTCACGTGCAGTAGTTATCAGCCCATTTACATTTGGTGCGGGTACACATTTGGTATGGGTACACAGCACAACGAGTGTCGCACCATGAGACATACTGCGCTTCAAGGCTATTATATAGTATTCGGCAGTCTTCTCTGGTTGTGCCAGATTAGGTAAAATTCACTTCATCCTCATCGCTGCTCCAGCTTACCAGTTTTCAACGGAATCTGGGGGCGGCCATAATGCAAACTGGATTTAAGTGTGGATGTCATGCTTGTGTCTTGTAACAGTGCATGGAGACTGGGCTCAACATCTCCCCATGAACAAAGTTAGAGAGAGAGAGAGACATTCATCCTTCCTTAGGCAGGACTGAGGACCTCCTCTAGTTAGTATTGGACACAGTTCACACGAGCTGCCCCATATCCACAGGCACAGGCTAACCACTAGAATACACAACATTCTCACAGTGGAGGACACCTTTGATGAATGTTCTCAAATGTGTCTATTCATCTGTCACATTGGTCTTTTCACATTGGCGAAAGGATTTGACGGAAAGATTATTTAGACAGTAGAGAACAATGGTTGTCATTATTGTTGACAGAGTAAAGAATGGCCAAATTGACCACTTCTAATAGGCTAACTAACTACTTTATCACAAAACGAGGCCAGAGGAAATCACTTAATATGCAAAACACCGTTATTATCCCGGGACAAAATTAAAACATCCTGATCACTGGCTGAGCTCAATAAATGGGATGTTCCTTCCCACTGCCACCCTGTAAGCGTCGTTCAATTGCAACAGCCAGGCACAATGACACACTACTTACAAGCCCTTGACCAACAATGCAGTTTTATGATAAATACCCAAATAAAAGTAAGAAATAAAACTAACAAAAAATTAAAGAGCAGCAGTAAAATAACAATAGCGCAGTAAAATAACAATGGTGTGAATGATCTGCTGCTCACCTCTTGCTATTGCATTGATTAAATTATCTGGCTGCAGACACATGTGCCTCTGGAGAACTCCCCCAGCTAGCATAGTTGCTGACACACACAATCCTGTTCTGTGGATTTGCTATACAAATCCTCTGAGTTCCGACTCTAAGTGATATGCTGACCACATACCCTGCTTTTCTAACATGCAACCCAAATTTCTTATATTTTTTTCAGAGAGATAAAGGGAGGCAGTGAAGGAGGCATATCTCCCGAGTGGTGCAGCGTTCTAAGGCACTGCATCTCAGTGCTAGAGTTGTCACTACAGACCCTGGTTCGATCCTGGACTGCATTACAACCGGCCGTCCTCAGGAGTCCCATAGGGCGGTGCACAATTGGTCCAGCGTTGTCTGGGCTAGGGGAGTGTTTGGCCAGGGGAGGCCATCATTGTAAATACGAATTTGTTCTTAACTGATTTACCTAGTTAAATAAAACATAAGTGAAAGAAGGAATGGTGGAGGGAAAATGTGCACATTTATTGCAATATCCAACAGATCAATTCAAATTACATTGTCACACAGACAGACCCAAATAGATTTGTAGGGCAACCTAAATTACTTTTCCTAAATAAAACTTTGTAATTAGTTTGCACAGTTAATTTCCTAACTAAAACAGAGTGGTTGGCATAACCCCATAAACTAGTCATGTGGATGAGCTTTAAAAAGACAGGGACACCGATGGCACCTGCGGACTAGTCTGCCTTCCCAGCGGCGACAAACCCTTTGGATGTGTCTCTCTACCTTGAATATCTCATTAGTGTCATGCTTATGAGAATTACCCTCCAGGTTAGCTTGAAGAATAAAGGTTCAGAGAGTTTTGTTTCAAAAAGCTTTCCTAGGGGCTCTGACAGTCTAGCATTGCAATATGAAGAGTCAAACAACACCAATTAACAGGGAGAGAATGAAGACATAAGCTAACAGAAACAGAAGCCATCGAAAGTAAAGCACTCCTTGGACATTATTCAACGCAGAGACTCCAGTAACCTTTCAAAAGAATGTCGACCCCAAACTGACTAGAGTTAAGGAATGGTGGATGTTCTAATGATTACAGAGAAGCATGTACATAATGTTAATGAGAATGGACTAGCGCCTGAGGGGCTATAGAATTTCAATAACACATCACTGATGGTAAATGCCAGTGAGCCTTAAGTACTGTAACAAAACAAAGCAGGTCATTTAGATGCCATACGACCACAGACTGGATGGATAAAACGTTTTCTATGAAGCAAAGCTCAGTTTCAGTAATTGTACTGGAAGAGCAGTACAGTATTAACTTTACGTAATCACATAATCAATGGAGCTTTACTGAATAGTTGTTCAGGGACTACAGTCTCACATTATTCACATTGTAACTGATTGTGTCTTCACAGGAAAGTTGAGCAAGTTAACTTCTGTGGCAAAAACACACAGTGATAATTACCTGTGTTGATAAGGGTTTTACCTTAAACACATACAGTATCTTAAACAAACCAGTACTGCACTTCCAGTACAACGTGCTGTAATTCAGTCAATATTTGATGATTTAACATTTTTTTAACATTTGGAGTATTTTGGTCCATCGTACATCTGTTACATTTATTAGAATTGTATTAAAACCTTTTTTCTCCAGTTTGATAACCTTTGCTAATCTGTGCTGTAGAGGAGATTCCTGCTTCAGCAACATCTGAGTGAATGCCCACTGGCTGGGCTCTACCTGCAGGGAGATCAACCTGAGATTGATGGACACTCCAGCACCAGGCCCACTTCAGGGCCAGTTGATCAGATGAACTGCATTTTAATGAAAACCTGATACATTCCTGATGGAGACGGGATGCTCGTAATTGTGCATTCAATCTCTCCCCCTGAATTCATTGAGCCACAAACATTTGCAGTATGCTTGCAGTATGCTTTAATTGCAGTATGCTTTTGCCCATAACTACTGGAGGCCACTCATAAACATTTATTGTCACCTTCACGATTTTGTTATGTAATAGGCTGTCAATCTGCAGGAAAGCTATCATTTAGAAACTTGTGTTTTGAGCCAGCTGTTATGTCCAAGTTGTCTCCAAGACAACCATGTATTATCATGTGTTTTTGATTTGAAAAGGTCAGTAGAATGAATGACAGAAGTTATAAAGTTTCTTTATCGAATTACTTATCTTTGCTATTAAATAAATTAAAAGTATCATATCAATCCAACTTTGAAAATTGTCTTGCTGAATAAAAATGTGAAGTCTTCTTTCCATCTTTATCAATAGGATACACCATTACAGCTTGCTTCATAACACCCACTGTCATAAATATTGATAATCAAGCAAGGACAAGCTAACAATAATAAATAGGTCTAACAGGAACTATGCCAAAAAAGCACTTTGTCACTGAAATTGGTGCTGACGCACACAGTCATAGTTTGTGTACCGTATTCTTAAACATTTGTTTATTCCCTGATGCTGCACCAAACACCAATGAATAACCAGTGAATTTATTCTGAAATTCAACAAATGTGATGCTCCAGCATTTGTGACCCCTGATACCCTCAAAACATTATTTACATCTCAGAAATGTGCATTGGTTTTTATTTTGTTCTGGTATTGATGTATGCATAGACACATTTCAGAGTGCAGAGATTGGTTCCACTGAAGTGAAAGGATGGTACTGACTGTCTGCTACAAGATGTGTCTAAGCTAAATCCCTTATTGACGCAGACAATTATCACAGTGTGTTTTCGCTACAGAAATTAATTTGCTCAAGTTTCCTGTGAATACACAATCAGTTAGAGTATAAATTATATGAGTCTAAAGTCCCTAAACAACTATTCTGATTTTGTGATAAGTACAAGCTCCGTTGATTATGTGATTACAAAAAGAGGTTATATTCTATTGGTTATACTGTACTGCACTTCCAGTACAATATCAGTACTGCCAGTACTGCAGAACTGTTTGTCTACTCTCCAGCTACCCGGCTAAAGCACTAAGTCAAACTTAATTTAGTGCTAGATACGGCTTCTAGAATATTGACCTTAACCAATTGTTTTATCATATTACTCCAGTGCTAGCCTCTTTACACTTGCTTCCTGTTAAGGCTAGGACTGATTTCAAGGTTTTACTGCTAACCTACAAATTATTATCTTTCCAATTTGGTCTTGCTGTACATACCTACAGGTATACTACGGTCCCAAGACGCAGGCCTTCTTATTGTCCCTAGAATTTCGAAGCAAACAGCTGGAGGCAGGGCTTTCTCCTATAGATCAACATTTTTATGGAATGGTCTGCCTATCCATGTGAGAGATGAAGACTCGGTCTCAACCTTTAAGTCTACTAAAGACTTATTATTTCAATAGGTCCTATGATTGAGTGTAGTCTGGCCCAGTGGTGCGAAGGTGAAAATGCAGACACTGAATATCCGTTTGAGCATGTTGAAGTTATTAATTACACTTTGTTTGACGTATCAATACACTCAGTCACTACAAAGACACACATGTTCTTCCTAACTCAGTTGCCAGAGAGGAAGGAAACCACACAGGGATTTCACAATGAGGCCAATGGGGACTTTAAAACACTTACAGATTTGAATGGCTGTGATAAGAGAAAACTGAGAATGGACCGAAAACATTGTAGTTACTTCACAATATTAACGTAATTGACAGAGTGATAAAAAAATAAATCCGAAACACATATCCTGTTTGCAGTAAAACAAATTGGCAAAGCAATTAACTCTGTCCTGATTACAAAGTGTTATGTTTAGGGCAAATCAAATACAACACATTACTGAGTACCATTCTCCACATTTTCAAGCATGGTGCTGGCTGCATCATGTTATGGGTATGCTCTGGGGCATTTTTCAGGATAAAAAGAAACTGAATGGAACTAAGCACAGACAAAATCCTAGAGGAAAACATGGTTCAGTCTGCTATTCACCAGACACTGGGAGATTAATTCACCTTTCAGCAGAACAATGACCTAAAACACAAGGCCAAATCCAAAATGTAGATTCTTACCAAGAAGACAGTGAATCTCGTGAGTTGCCGAGATATAGTTTAAACTTAAAATGTGGCAAGACCTGAAAATGGTTGTCAAGCAATGATCAGCAACCAATTTGACAAGAATAATAGGCACATTTTGCACAAATCAAATCAAATTGTATTAGTCACCTGCGTCGAATACATCAGCTGTAGACCTTACCGTGAAATTCTTACTTACAAGCCATTAAACAACAGTGCAGTTTTGAGACAAATGTTTACTGAATAAACGAAAGTAAAAAAATAAAAGAGCAACAATAAAGTAACAATAACAATGCTATGTACGGCACCGAGTCAATGTGCGGGGGTACAAGTTAGTCGAGGCAATTGAGGTAATATGTAAAAGTAGGTAGGGGTACAGTGAATCTGAATAGATAATAAACAGAATAACAGCAGCATAAAAAATGTCAATGCAAATAGTCCAGGTAGCCATTTGATTAGTTGTTCAGCAGTCTTATGGCTTGGGGGTAGAAATTGTTAACTTGGTGCTCCGGCACATGTAACATGCTGGTAGAAATGAGGTAAAACGGATTTAAGTTTCCCTGCATTAAAGTCCCTGGCCACTAGGAATGCCACCACTGGATGAGCATTTTCTTGTTTGCTTATGACTTTATACAGCTCATTGAGAGCGGTCTTATTGCCAGTATCGGTGTGTGGGTAAATAGACAGCTAATGAAAACTCTTGGTAAATAGTGTGGTGTACAGCTTTTCATGAGATACTCTACCTCAGGCGAGCAAAACCTTGAGACTTCCTTATAATATTTGATATCGGGCACAATCTGTTATTGACAAATTGACACAGACCGCCACCCCTTGTCTTACCGGAGGCAGCTGTTCTGTATTGCTGATGCACGGAAAAACCAGCCAACTGTATATTATCTATGTCGTCTTTCAGCCATGACTCGGTGAAACATAAGATTTTACAGTTTTTAATGTCCAGTTTGTAGGATAGTCTTGAACGGAGCTCATCTAGTTTATTCTCCAATGATTCAACGTTGGCGAATAGAACAGATGGTAGAGGCGGGTTACCCACTCACCGACTAATTCTAACAAGGCATCCGGATCTGCGTCCCCTGTATCGGCATCTTCTCTTCTTGTGAAAACAGGGATTTGGGCCTGGTCGGTATCTGGAGTAAATCATTTGCGTCTGACTCATTAAAAAAAAAACTCTTCGTCCAGTTCGAGGTGAGTAATCGCTGTTCTGATATCCAGAAGCTCTTTTCGGTCAAAAGAGATGGTGAAGGAACATTATATTCAAAATAAGTTGCGAAAAAACACACAAAATTGCACAATTGGTTAGAAGTCCTCCGGCACTATTCCAACTCCTCCGGCACCATTCCAACATCAATGGTGTGGAAAGCTCTTCGAGACTTACTCAGAAAGACTCACAGCTGTTTTCACTTTGTAATTACGGGGTATGGTGTGTAGTTGGGTGAGGAAAAAAATATTTCATTCATTTTGAATTCAGGCTGTAACAACAAAATGTGGAAATAAACACATACTTTCTGAAAGGACTGAATCTATATATACACTTTACATTGTTTGTGTCAGGATTTGGCCAGGGTTGTTCCAGTTGTTGGTCACTAGATGCCCCCATTGTGCTTTTTGTCCTTATGTTTTTCCCTTGTTCCCCATTATTATTTGCACCTGTGTCTTGTTTCCCCTGAGTGTATTTAAACCCTTAGTTTCCCTCTGTTCTGTGCTCTGTGTTTGTATGTTAGCACCCTGCCCTAGTGTTCTGTGTGCTCTTGTCGATTCCGGGTGACGTTCTTGTGGTATTCTGTTTTTTGTTTTTGTTTAGTTTTGGTGAGTTTCTTTTTAGGTCTTTTTGTGTTTTACCTACCACCTTTTGGATTTGCCATTTTTTATTTTAGGATTTTTTCTTTATTAAATACACCGTCTTAAGTACTGCTGTGTCTGCCTCATCTTCTGGGTTCTGCTGTCTATTCGTGGCTCAGTTGGTTAAGTGACTGTTTCTCACTCCGGAGACCCAGGTTCGAAACCGGGTCCTGTCAGTTTGAGAGATAAGACATAATTTCACTAATTCCATTGTTCATTTTCAGAATTTGGTTTCACTTCATAGCATCTAGCCAGTTCCCAGGACCTTTTTGCCACGCTGTCCCACCACCAGGAGACTGTCCAACGCCACGAAGCCGCCCTGGTTCAGCAAGAGGCCTTAATGGCTAGACATTCTCATCTTCTGTCGGAGATGCTGACTTCCATTAAGCAAATATCTGATCGACTTACCCCGGCAACAGTTCCCGTCCCAGTACCTCAAGTTCACGTACCCATGGCAGTTAACCCCCTGGCTGAACCTCGTCTTCCACCTCCCCAACGGTTCTCAGGTGATCCAAGTGCTTGTAAAGGGTTTCTCACTCAATGTTCTCTCTCCTTTGAGCTGCAACCCTCGTCGTTTCCCACCGACCGGTCTAAGATCGCATATATCATCACCCTGCTGTCGGAAAAAGCCCTGGCCTGGGCTACTGCTGTGTGGGATGCCCATAGTTCCTGCTGTGCCAGCTACTCTGCCTTTGCTGAGGAATTCAAACGAGTGTTTCAAGGCCCAAGCAGTGGTTCTGACTCAGCCAAACAGCTCCTGACTCTCCATCAAGGTTGGCGCAGCGTGACGGACTATGCCATCCAGTTCCGCACGGTGGCAGCAGCGAGTGGCTGGAACAACGAGGCGCTCACGGTGTGCTTTCTGAAAGGCCTTTCCGACACTATCCAAGATGAACTGGCCACTCGGGAACCACCGGACAATCTCGAGTCCCTGATCAAGTTGGCCTCACGCATTGACCAGCGTCTGAGAGAGAGAGAACTCAACCGTAGACCTCTAGCCCCTATCAGTCCCAGCTCCGAGTCCCCACCTTTATCATCACTGGCTCCACCGGAACCCATGCAGATTGGACGCATCTCCCAGGCTGAGAGAGACCGCCGGATGAGGAGCGACGCTGTCTATATTGCGGCAAACCGGGCCATTTCCGTTCCACGTGTCCCGGGCTCCAGGGAAACGCTCTGTCCCGTACAGACCGGGGGAACTGTAACGGGAAACATAACCTCCTCCCATCCGTCCAACTCCCGTCTGCTCATTCCAGTCACCCTCTCCTGGGACAACCACAAGCTTCACCTTCAAGCCTTGGTAGACTCTGGAGCCGCAGGTAGCTTCATGGATGGTGTCTGGGCGAAGGAGAATGGCGTTCCCTCTGAACCTCTAAGTGACCCCATGAGGGTTACTACATTGGATGGAAGCCCTTTGGGATCTGGACTTGTCACTCATGTCACTACCTCCTTGAGACTTTCAGTTTCACAACACCAGGAATTGATGAACTTTCATTTGATCTCCTGTTCCGAGTTCCCTCTCGTCCTTGGATACCCCTGGCTTCACAGCCATAACCCTCACATCGACTGGTCTGTGGGCACTATCAAGCAGTGGGGTCCTACGTGCCAAGCTACTTGTATTTTCCAGAATTCCCCGAGTTCTACTCCCGAGTCTTTAGAATCCATCGACCTGACCCGAGTTCCCAGTGTTACCATGACCTCAAACTGGTGTTTAGCAAACAGAGGGCCACCATGCTACCACCCCATAGATCTTACGATTGCCCCATCGACCTGTTTCCGGGCACTTGCCCCCCAGGGGTCGGATCTTTTCCCTATCTCCACCCGAACGAGCTGCTATGGATACTTACATCAAGGACTCTCTGGAAGCAGGCCTCATGCGTCCATCCACCTCCCCGGCGGGAGCAGGGTTTTTCTTTGTGGCCAAGAAAGACGGTGGGTTACGTCCTTGCATCGACTACCGGGGACTCAATGACATAACCGTCCGTAACCGTTACCCGCTACCCCTTATGGCCACAGCCTTCGAGCTGCTCCAGGAAGCAGTTGTTTTCACTAAGCTTGACCTGCGGAACGCATACCATCTTGTGCGGATCAGACCTGGTGACGAGTGGAAGACCGCTTTCAACACGCCTACTGGTCACTATGAATACTTGGTGATGCCCTTCGGCCTGACCAACGCCCCAGCGGTGTTCCAAGCGCTCATAAACGATGTGCTTAGGGATATGCTTAACATATTTGTGTTCGTTTACTTGGATGACATCCTCATCTTTTCGAGCTCCCTTCAAGAACACACTAAGCATGTCAGACAAGTACTCAAACGCCTCCTGGACAGTCATCTGTACGTTAAACCGGAAAAATGTGAATTCCATTCATCCCGAGTACAATTCCTGGGATTTGTAGTGGAACCCGGTCGAATCCAAATGGACCCTAGGAAGGTAGGGGCGGTAGCGGATTGGCCCACCCCCAAATCCGTTAAGGATGTTCAGCGTTTCCTGGGCTTCACAAACTTTTACCGCAAGTTCATCAAGAACTTCAGTTTGGTGGCAGCTCCTCTCTCAGCTTTAACCAAAGGTGGCAATGCAAGGTTTTTTTGGGGAAGAGAAGCTGAGACGGCCTTCCAAGGACTCAAGCAGCGCATCCTCTCTGCTCCCATCCTGATACTACCGACTACGGATGAACCATTTGTGGTGGAGGTAGACGCATCAGAGGTTGGTGTTGGAGCTGTCCTGTCTCAGAGGGGTGAAGACAAGAAGCTTCATCCGTGCGCTTTCTTCTCACACCGGCTTACCCCGACTGAGAGGAACTACGATGTGGGGGATCGTGAACTCCTAGCGGTTAAGATGGCATTGAAGGAATGGAGACACTGGCTCGAGGGGGCTTCTCACCCGTTTCAAGTGCTTACGGACCACAAAAATCTGGAGTATATCCAGCAGGCGAAGCGATTGAACTCTAGACAAGCTAGATGGTCTCTTTTCTTCAATCGATTCCAGTTTATCCTCACCTATCGGCCCGGGTCGAAGAATCTCAAACCGGATGCCCTGTACCGAGTCTACGCTCCTGCCATTCGAGATGACACGGACATGCCTGTCCTTCCTGCTGCTAAGATTGTGGCTCCGATCTCGTGGCAAGTTGAGGATACCGTGAGACGTGCTCAAGCTAGCGAACCGGACCCTAAAGGAGGCCCTGCCAATCGGTTGATTGTCCCCAAGGCAGTGAGGACTCAGGTCCTTCTGTGGGGGCACTCCTCTCGCCTCACCTGTCATCCGGGCGTAGGTCGCACCTTGGAGTTCATCCAGCGTAAGTTCTGGTGGCCTACCATAAGAGAAGACGTTGCCACTTTCGTCAATGCCTGCCCCGTGTGCTGCCAGGGCAAATCTTCTCACCTCCGCCCTCAAGGACTCCTTCACCCTTTACCTGTTCCCCACAGACCCTGGTCCCATATCTCATTGGACTTTATTACTGGACTTCCTCCATCCCATGGCAATACTACTATCCTAGTCATAATCGACAGGTTTTCAAAGGCGGCGAGGTTCGTCCCTCTGACTAAGTTACCTTCTGCCAAGGAAACGGCTGAGTTGGTAATTAATCATGTGTTCCGAGTCTTCGGCATTCCTCAAGATGTGGTTTCTGACAGAGGTCCCCAGTTCGCCTCAAGGTTTTGGAAGGCCTTCTGCCAACTCATGGGGGCTTCTGCCAGTCTATCTTCAGGGTACCATCCGGAGTCCAACGGCCAAACAGAGAGGATGAATCAAGAGCTGGAAACCACCCTCCGATGTATGACTCGTGACAACCCGTCCACATGGTCATCCTTTATTGTTTGGGCCGAATACGCGCACAACACCTTGCGCTCCTCCTCCACTGGTATGTCCCCGCACGAGTGTCAGTTTGGCTATGCTCCTCCATTGTTCCCGGACCAGGAGGCAGAAGTCAGAGTGCCTTCAGCCTTGAGATTCGTCAGACGCTGTAGGCTTATGTGGAGGAAGACCCGTCTTAATCTGATGCGTTCCTCACAGAGGTATCAACAACAAGCCAACAGACGTCGCCGTCCCGGGCCTACCCTGCGCCCCGGCCAGAGAGTCTGGCTCTCCACAAGAGACTTACCTCTACGGGTGGAGTCTCGCAAGCTGTCCCAAAATACATCGGTCCCTTCAAGGTTGCCAGGAGAGTTAACCCAGTTTCTTATCGCCTACACTTACCCAGATCCCTTAAGATTAATCCCACATTTCATGTGTCTTTGTTAAAACCTGTTGTTTTTTCTCCCCTTGTCCCGGCAGACAGACCTCCCCCTCCGCCTCGTGTCATTGGAGGCCAGCCGGCTTATACCGTCCACCGGATACTGGATTCCCGCCGGGTGCAGCGGTCCTGGCAGTATCTGGTGGACTGGGAAGGCTACGGTCCTGAGGAGCGCTCCTGGGTTCCTGCCAAAGACATCCTGGACCCTGACCTCATTCGTCAGTTCAGGGTCCTCCACCCTGAGAGAGCTGGTAGGAACGTCAGGAGCCGTTCCTAGGGGGGGGATTCTGTCAGGATTTGGCCAGGGTTGTTCCAGTTGTTGGTCACTAGATGCCCCCATTGTGCTTTTTGTCCTTATGTTTTTCCCTTGTTCCCCATTATTATTTGCACCTGTGTCTTGTTTCCCCTGAGTGTATTTAAACCCTTAGTTTCCCTCTGTTCTGTGCTCTGTGTTTGTATGTTAGCACCCTGCCCTAGTGTTCTGTGTGCTCTTGTCGATTCCGGGTGACGTTCTTGTGGTATTCTGTTTTTTGTTTTTGTTTAGTTTTGGTGAGTTTCTTTTTAGGTCTTTTTGTGTTTTACCTACCACCTTTTGGATTTGCCATTTTTTATTTTAGGATTTTTTCTTTATTAAATACACCGTCTTAAGTACTGCTGTGTCTGCCTCATCTTCTGGGTTCTGCTGTCTATTCGTGGCTCAGTTGGTTAAGTGACTGTTTCTCACTCCGGAGACCCAGGTTCGAAACCGGGTCCTGTCAGTTTGAGAGATAAGACATAATTTCACTAATTCCATTGTTCATTTTCAGAATTTGGTTTCACTTCATAGCATCTAATTTGTTCAAATTTGAAATGGATGAAACTATTACTTTCATTCCACAAAAAAAGAACACTCATAAAAATAAAGTTATCTATCTTCTCTTTCTTGTGACGGACGTGTTTGAGGTGATACATTACATCTCAGGCTAAACTTTAGCGTTCTTATAGATGCAAAGTAAAGACAATGTATTCCATTGAGCCCATTTCAGCCATTACCCGTGTGAGTGTGTTTGATAGGTCATTATAAACTTTCCCGCGGTCGTAACACTAACGGGAAAAAACAACAAGTACAAGCAAGAGTATGAAAGAGTCGCAGGAGTAATGATTTTGTATCCCTCAAAACACAGGATAAAGACAGATCTCAGGTGGCCTGAAAATGTGCATTGCTACTCATATACAGGTGCCCCAAGCACTTTACAACAGCTCTGATTGCTAACACACTGGCCATTCACGCTCCATGTTAATTAAAGTGCTTTGCAATTGGGATTTACGGGGAATTAGCCCCGTAGATTGAATACTCTCAAGGTGTGGCAGATCTCCAATACTGGTTTCTAACCTCAGTCAGCCTGAGTGCACTGTAGCTACTCCTCCCTAGATCCAACCTCAGACAAATGTCTATTCTCCCCTCTTCTATTTTAGCTGGAGGTGGTCAATCTGCAACCGGATAAATTCAGTGGTAGTTTCATTGTTTTAAACCACCGCATTGGCCCTACTCAGTGAACGTCGCACACACTGATCCATTTAAATCACATTTCCTCCTCTCCTCTCCCCTTTTTATCCCACAGCTCTTTTACCAGTAGAGCTAGCAGACAGACACCTTTCCTCAACTTCCATGTCTCATTCCTTAAGTGCCCTATAATTTGGGCTTCTCACTATCATTGGCAGCATTAATTGTCTGTGCATCTGTGGCAGCGGGAGGGGGAGGAGGGTACAGATGATGTGGGGATAAGGAGGATGCTGGGGGCTTGAGGTTCACTGTGGCAACTGCCTTAATTAGGGGGAGAAGATACGTAGGCATGTCCCTGTGTCGGCTGCTCATAGCAGCACTTTGCCATGGCAGCATGGAGGCAGACCAGTTATCTTCCTGATTGCATGCTGCAAGGTAGAGCACCTTTGACCCCCACTTTGTACAATGGAAGTATATAATCATCTCCGCCGAGTGACTCAGGGAAAAAGACTACTCAAATTAACTTGTCAAACAAACGAATATGAAATATTACAAAGCAAATATAGTGTTTAGGAACAGTTGATATGACAGTAATGACTGAGCTGGGATGTTATTGTAAACAAGGACTGATTTGGGTTTGAAAGTAAAACCGAGCCTCTACACTTTTTATTTACAGTAAAAGTCTACATTTCACTTTTCTAATTAATACATTTCTCGAGGAATGAAAAACACATAAATTAATGTTGTTATAATTTGAGGATAGCTTTCCACAGAGGTTAAGCACCGTGAGATTTAAGTCTATTAATGTTCATAATATAACAAACTGATCCATCATAGTTTTATCATCTTTTAATTATAATTCCAAATTGAGTGAGGATACATTTTTGGGATAGACCGATTCATATCAGTTGATATTTGGCTCCCTTATCAGCAGATAGTGATTGCCTTCTCTGTTGTGCGTTATAAGTGGGAGCTTAGGCCTAGAATAGATTTCTGTGAACGGCAATTAATTCTATGTGGATTGGTTGTAACCCTGGGTTCCTGGGGCATGGGCCATGACTTCAGTACGTCCCTATTCTGAACCAGGAAGAGATCTAATAGGGGCGGCAGGTAGCCTAGTGGAAAGAGCGTTGGGCCAGTCCCCGAAAGGTTGATCGAGTCCCTGACCTGACAAGTAAAAAATCTGTCATTCTGCACCTGAACAAGGCACTGTTCCTATGCCGCCATTGTGAACAAGAATTAGTTCTTAACTGACTTTCCTAGTAAAATAAATAAAAATACATAACAGTGATGTACAGAAGAAGCTGCAGTATACCCAGTCTGAATTAAACTAGAAATAAAGCTAATTGAATTCAGAAAGAAGACAGATGGAGAGGAGGAAGTATATCGGAGTCAATATTAGCTGACGATGGAAACCCTGATGGTCTGTACTTTTGACTATTCCAACTTGGCCTTGATGTATCATATTTTAGGCATTCCAACTTTACTTTCGTCGTTAGTAGAAAATTGTATTTAGGGTATGCAGGCTAGCGAGATTCTCATCTGTTTCATGTTGTCCTCTGCAATATCGCTAGGGTCTATGTTTTATTCAACATAGACAGCACACACATATTGATGGAATCTAATCATTAAAAACCTTATCCATAAGACATTGGCTGATTTAAACAGTGATAGAAAAGAGCATGGTGCTCAATTCCCCTAGAATTCCAGTGTCACCAGATGCACATGCACTTCATTTCATGCATTGATAACACCTCAGTGCACTTCCAGAAGAGGATAAAGCACCAAGCTGCATCCTCAGGGTGTATGTCCTGGTTTTATGGACATACAGTGCCTTGCGAAAGTATTCGGCCCCCTTGAACTTTGCGACCTTTTTCCACATTTCAGTATTCAAACATAAAGATATAAAACTGTATTTTTTGTGAAGAATCAACAACAAGTGGGACACAATCATGAAGTGGAACGACATTTATTGGATGTTTCAAACTTTTTTAACAAATCAAAAACTGAAAAATTGGGCCTGCAAAATTATTCAGCCCCCTTAAGTTAATACTTTGTAGCGCCACCTTTTGCTGCGATTACAGCTGTAAGTCGCTTGGGTTATGTCTCTATCAGTTTTGCACATCGAGAGACTGAAATATTTTCCCATTCCTCCTTGCAAAACAGCTCGAGCTCAGTGAGGTTGGATGGAGAGCATTTGTGAACAGCAGTTTTCAGTTCTTTCCACAGATTCTCGATTGGATTCAGGTCTGGACTTTGACTTGGCCATTCAAACACCTGGATATGTTTATTTTTGAACCATTCCATTGTAGATTTTGCTTTATGTTTTGGATCATTGTCTTGTTGGAAGACAAATCTCCGTCCCAGTCTCAGGTCTTTGCAGACTCCATCAGGTTTTCTTCCAGAATGGTCCTGTATTTGGCTCCATCCATCTTCCCATTAATTTTAACCATCTTCCCTGTCCCTGCTGAAGAAAAGCAGGCCCAAACCATGATGCTGCCACCACCATGTTTGACAGTGGGGATGGTGTGTTCAAGGTGATGAGCTGTGTTGCTTTTACGCCAAACATAACGTTTTGCATTGTTGCCAAAAAGTTCAATTTTGTTTTCATCTGACCAGAGCACCTTCTTCCACATGTTTGGTGTGTCTCCCAGGTGGCTTGTGGCAAACTTTAAACAACACTTTTTATGGATATCTTTAAGAAATGGCTTTCTTCTTGCCACTCTTCCATAAAGGTCAGATTTGTGCAATATACGACTGATTGTTGTCCTATGGACAGAGTCTCCCACCTCAGCTGTAGATCTCTGCAGTTCATCCAGAGTGATCATGGGCCTCTTGGCTGCATCTCTGATCAGTCTTCTCCTTGTATGAGCTGAAAGTTTAGAGGGATGGCCATGTCTTGGTAGATTTGCAGTAGTCTGATACTCCTTCCATTTCAATATTATCGCTTGCACAGTGCTCTTTGGGATGTTTAAATCTTGGGAAATCTTTTTGTATCCAAATCCGGCTTTAAACTTCTTCACAACAGTATCTCGGACCTGCCTGGTGTGTTCCTTGTTCTTCATGATGCTCTCTGCGCTTTTAACGGACCTCTGAGACTATCACAGTGCAGGTGCATTTATACGGAGACTTGATTACACACAGGTGGATTGTATTTATCATCATTAGTCATTTAGGTCAACATTGGATCATTCAGAGATCTTTGCTGCACTGAAAATAAAGGGGCTGAATAATTTTGCACACCCAATTTTTCAGTTTTTGATTTGTTAAAAAAGTTTGAAATATCCAATAAATGTCGTTCCACTTCATGATTGTGTCCCATCTGTTGTTGATTCTTCACAAAAAAATACAGTTTTACATCTTTATGTTTGAAGCCTGAAATGTGGCAAAAGGTCGCAAAGTTCAAGGGGGCCGAATACTTTCGCAAGGCACTGTCCATAGAAAGAGACAGAGTGAAGAGGGGGGGGAGAAAGGTGGTGGGAGAGCAAAATGGGGGGGTATATTAGACTTTCAACTGCTCCAGTTTGAGTGGAGGGTAATTGACAGATTTGTCCCCTTGTGTGTCAACTTAATCCATGCATGCCTAAAAGTGGCAGTGGAGGTGACAGGGCCACACGGATTTTCCTCATGTGTATCTGTCAATGCAGCCAGGCCTCAATAGTTTGGGCCCCTGCCAGAGCTTAACTCATCTGTAGGGCTGCCTGCTTCCTTACTGCCTAAGTTATGCATAATGTTGCATAGCTGATCAGCTCAAATCACCGGCACCACACAGTGAGTAAGCAACTTTCTGCTTTGTACAGAAATCAGTTGAGGGAGGTATTTATGAGTATTTGTGAAACCCTTAAGCGTGATTGTAATGCTCATCAAGATTGACTGTGCTAATCAAGAATCTGGCACTGCAGTGGAACGTGTTCATGCCACAGCTAATCTTCCTGGGGTCAAGCAACATTAAGGCAGTTATATACAATTTCAAATATTGCATTACATTACATTTCCTAACACTTTTCACAACACAGTAAGTGTGTTCACTCAGGCCACTACTTTACTACCACATATCTACAATACAAAATTAATGTGTATGTGTGTATGTATAGTGTGTCTTATCATGTGTATCTGTGTCTGGGCCTGTTGTGTGTCTCTTCACAGTCCCAGCTGTGAAGGTGTATTTTTATTTTAAAAATTTATCAGATTCTACTGCTTACATCAGTTACCTGATGTGGAATAGAATTCCATGTAGCCATGGTTCTATGTAGTACTGTGCACCTCCCATAGTCTGTTCCTGACTTGGGGGTTGTGAAAAGACCTTTGGCATGTCTTGAGGGGTATGTATGGGTGTCCGATCTGTGTGCTAGTAGTTTAAACAGACACCTCGGTGCATTCAGCATGTCAACACTTCTTACAAAAACAAGTAGTGACTAAGCCAATCACTCCTCCACTTTAAGCCATGTGAGGTCTACATTCATATTATTCATGTTAGCTCTCCATGTACACCCAAGGGCCAACCGTGCTGCCCTGTTCTGAGCCAATTTTAATTTTACGAGGTCTCTCTTTTTGACACCTGACCACACAACTGAACAGTAGTCCAGGTGTGACAAAACTAGGGCCTCTAGGACCTTGTTGATAGTGTTGTTTAAAATGCAGAGCAGTGAGTGCTTTATTATGGACAGATTTTGTTATGTACTTGAGTGAAGACCCAAAAGCGGTTTTAACAGAAAACAGAGATCTTTAATGAAAAAACAGGAATGGCATAAATCCTCTTCCAACGTAGTCAATGGAACAAAAGAACGTAGTATAATGCAGGATGCACCTGCCAGGCAGACTCCGACAGGATAGGACAAGGTGGAAGCAAACGGGACGACAGCTTGCTTCTGGCATCAAAAACACAAACAAGAATCAGACACTGAAAGTAGCAGGAACAGAGAGAGAAATAGAGACCTAATCAGAGGGGGAAGAGAGAACAGGTGGGGAAAGAGTGAATGAGCTAGTTAGGGGAGATGTAGAACAGCTGAAGAATGAGAGACAGAGAAGGTAACCTAAAAAGACCAGCAGAGAGAGACAGAGTGAAGAGAAAGGACAGGAACAGACATAACAAGACATGACAGTACCCCCCCCCACTCACCGAGCGCCTCCTGGCGCACTCGAGGAGGAAACCTGGCGGCAACGGAGGAAATCATCGATCAGCGAACGGTCCAGCACGTCCCGAGAGGGAACCCAACTCCTCTCCTCAGGACCGTACCCCTCCCAATCCACTAGGTACTGATGACCACGGCCCCGAGGGCGCATGTCCAAAATCTTACGAACCCTGTAGATGGGTGCGCCCTCGACAAGGATGGGGGACGAGCGGGGGCGCGAAGAACGGGCTTAACACAGGAGACATGGAAGACCGGGTGAACGCGACGAAGATAGCGCGGGAGAAGAAGTCGCACTGCGACAGGATTAATGACCTGAGAAATACGGAACGGACCAATGAACCGCGGGGCCAACTTGCGAGAAGCTGTCTTAAGGGGAAGGTTCTGAGTGGAGAGCCATACTCTCTGACCGCAACAATATCTAGGACTCTTGGTCCTACGCTTATTAGCGGCCCTCACAGTCTGCGCCCTATTACGGCAAAGTGCCGACCTGACCCCCTTCCAGGTGCGCTCGCAACGCTGGACAAAAGCCTGAGCGGAGGGGACGCAGGACTCGGCGAGCTGAGATGAGAACAGCGGAGGCTGGTACCCGAGGCTACTCTGAAAAGTAGATAGACCGGTAGCAGACGAGGGAAGCGAGTTGTGGGCGTACTCTGCCCAGGGGAGCTGTTCTGACCAAGACGCAGGGTTACGAAAAGAAAGACTGCGTAAAATGCGACCAACAGTCTGATTGGCCCGTTCGGCTTGACCGTTAGACTGGGGATGAAAGCCGGACGAGAGACTGACGGAAGCCCCAATCAAACGGCAAAACTCCCTCCAAAATTGAGACGTGAACTGCGGGCCTCTGTCGGAAACGACGTCAGACGGAAGGCCATGAATTCGGAAAACATTCTCGATAATGATCTGAGCCGTCTCCTTAGCAGAAGGAAGCTTAGCGAGAGGAATGAAATGAGCCGCCTTTGAAAATCTATCGACAACCGTAAGAATAACTGTCTTCCCCGCTGATGAAGGCAGTCCGGTGATAAAATCTAAAGCGATGTGAGACCACGGTCGAGAGGGAATGGGAAGCGGTCTGAGACGGCCGGCAGGAGGAGAGTTCCCAGATTTAGTCTGCGCGCAGACCGAACAAGCGGCGACTAATCGACGCGCGTCACGTTCCCGAGTGGGCCACCAGAAACGCTGGCGAATGGAAGCGAGCGTACCCCGAACGCCGGGGTGGCCGGCTAACTTGGCAGAGTGGGCCCACTGAAGAACGGCCGGACGAGTAGGAACGGGAACGAACAGAAGGTTCCTAGGACAAGCTCGCGGCGACGGAGTGTGAGCGAGTGCTTGCTTTACCTGCCTCTCAATTCCCCAGACAGTCAACCCGACAACACGCCCGTCAGGGAGAATCCCCTCGGGGTCGGTGGAGACCTCAGAAGAACTGAAGAGACGAGATAAAGCATCAGGCTTGGTGTTTTTTGAGCCCGGACGATAAGAAATAACAAACTCGAAACGAGCGAAAAACAGAGCCCAACGAGCCTGACGCGCATTAAGTCGTTTGGCTGAACGGATGTACTCAAGGTTCCTATGGTCAGTCCAAACGACAAAAGGAACGGTCGCCCCCTCCAACCACTGTCGCCATTCGCCTAGGGCTAAGCGGATGGCGAGCAGTTCGCGATTACCAACATCATAGTTACGTTCTGACGGCGATAGCGATGAGAGAAAAACGCGCAAGGATGGACCTTGCCGTCAGAGAGAGAGCGCTGAGAAAGAATGGCTCCCACGCCCACCTCTGACGCGTCAACCTCAACAACAAACTGACTAGAGATGTCAGGTGTAACAAGAATAGGTGCGGATGTAAAACGATTCTTAAGAAGATCAAAAGCTCCCTGGGCGGAAACGGACCACTTAAAGCACGTCTTAACAGAAGTAAGGGCTGTGAGGGGAGCTGCCACCTGACCGAAATTACGGATGAAACGACGATAGAAATTAGCGAAGCCCAGAAAGCGCTGCAGCTCAACGCGTGACTTAGGAACGGGCCAATCAATGACAGCCTGGACCTTAGCGGGATCCATCTTAATGCCCTCAGCGGAAATAACGGAACCGAGAAAAGGGACAGAGGCGGCATGAAAAGTGCACTTCTCAGCCTTCACATAAAGACAGTTCTCCAAAAGGCGCTGGAGGACGCGTCGCACGTGCTGAACATGAATCGAGAGAGACGGTGAAAAAATCAGGATATCGTCCATGTAAACGAAAACAAAAATGTTCAGCATGTCTCTCAGGACGTCGTTAACTAGTGCCTGAAAGACAGCTGGAGCGTTAACGAGGCCGAAAGGAAGAACCCGGTATTCAAAGTGCCCTAACGGAGTGTTAAACGCCGTCTTCCACTCGTCCCCCTCCCTGATGCGCACGAGATGGTAGGCGTTACGAAGGTCCAATTTGGTGAAAAACCTGGCTCCCTGCAGGATCTCGAAGGCTGAAGACATAAGAGGAAGCGGATAACGATTCTTAACTGTTATGTCATTCAGCCCTCGATAATCCACGCATGGGCGCAGGGACCCGTCCTTCTTCTGAACAAAAAAAAACCCCGCTCCGGCGGGAGAGGAGGAGGAGACTATGGTACCGGCGTCGAGCGAAACCGACAAATAATCCTCGAGAGCCTTACGTTCGGGAGCCGACAGAGAGTATAATCTACCCCGGGGGAGTAGTTCCCGGAAGGAGATCAATACTACAGTCATACGACCGGTGTGGAGGGAGAGAAGTGGCCTTGGAACGACTGAACACCGTGCGCAGATCGTGATACTCCTCCGGCACCCCTGTCAAATCGCCAGGCTCCTCCTGTGAAGAAGAGACAGAGGAAACAGGAGGGATAGCAGACATTAAACAGGTCACATGACAAGAAACATTCCAGGATAGGATAGTATTACTAGACCAATTAATAGAAGGGTTATGGCGCACTAGCCAGGGATGACCCAAAACAACAGGTGTAAAAGGTGAACGAAAAATTAAAAAAGAAATGGTTTCGCTATGATTACCAGAGACAGTGAGGGTTAAAGGCAGCGTCTCACGCTGAATCTTGGGGAGAGAACTACCATCTAAAGCGAACAAGGCCGTGGGCTCCCCTAACTGTCTGAGAGGAATGTCATGTTCCCGAGCCCAGAGTCTATCAAGGCACTGCAGGAAGCAGATGAACCGGGCCAGCGGAGATGGACCGGAAAGGTAGTGCGTGATCCAGAAGGAGAGGCCTGAGTAGTTGCGCTCACCAGTAGCCCTCCTCTTACTGATGAGCTCTGGCTTTTACTGGACATGAGGTGACAAAATGACCAGCGGAGCCGCAGTAGAGACAGAGGCGATTGGTGATTCTCCGTTCCTTCTCCTTGGCCGAGATGCGGATACCCCCCAGCTGCATAGGCTCAGCATCCGAGCCGGCGGAGGAGGGTGGCAGTGATGCGACAGGTGGCAGTGATGTGGAGAGGGGAGCAACGGAGAACGCGAGCTCCTTTCCACGAGCTCGGCGACGAAGATCAAACCGTCGCTCTATGCGAATAGCGAGAGCTATTAAGGAGTCCAGACTGGAAGGAACCTCCCGGGAGAGGATCTCATCCTTAACCTCGACGAGGAGACCCTCCAGAAAACGAGCGAGCAAAGCCGGCTCGTTCCAGTCACTAGAGGCAGCGAGAGTGCGAAACTCAATAGAATAATCCGTTATGGATCGATTCCCCTGACATAGGGAAGACAGGGCCCTGGAAGCCTCCTCCCCAAAAACAGAACGGTCAAAAACCCGTATCATCTCCTCCTTAAAGTCCTGATACTGGTTAATACACTCAGCCCTCGCCTCCCAGATTGCCGTGCCCCACTCACGCGCCCGTCCGGTAAGGAGAGAAATGACGTAGGCGATGCGGGCTGCGCTCCTGGAGTAAGTGTTGGGCTGGAGAGAGAACACCACATCGCACTGAGTGAGGAATGAGCGGCACTCAGTGGGCTCCCCAGAGTAACACGGCGGGTTGTTGATCCTGGGCTCCGGAGACTCGGAAACCCTGGAAGTGGGCGGTGGATCGAGGTGGAGTTGGTGAACCTGTCTTGTGAGGTCGGAGACTTGGACGGCCAGGGTCTCAACGGCATGTCGAGCAGCAGACAATTCCTCCTCGTGTCTGCCTAGCATCGCTCCCTGGATCTCGACGGCGGAGTGAAAAGGGTCCGGAGCCGCTGGGTCCATTCTCGGTCTGATTCTTCTGTTATGTACTTGAGTGAAGACCCAAAAGCAGTTTTAACAGAAAACAGAGATCTTTAATGAAAAAACAGGAATGGCATAAATCCTCTTCCAACGTAGTCAATGGAACAAAAGAACGTAGTATAATGCAGGATGCACCTGCCAGGCAGACTCCGACAGGATAGGACAAGGTGGAAGCAAACGGGACGACAGCTTGCTTCTGGCATCAAAAACACAAACAAGAATCAGACACTGAAAGTAGCAGGAACAGAGAGAGAAATAGAGACCTAATCAGAGGGGGAAGAGAGAACAGGTGGGGAAAGAGTGAATGAGCTAGTTAGGGGAGATGTAGAACAGCTGAAGAATGAGAGACAGAGAAGGTAACCTAAAAAGACCAGCAGAGAGAGACAGAGTGAAGAGAAAGGACAGGAACAGACATAACAAGACATGACAGATTTCTCCCCATTTTAGCTACTGTTGTATCAACATGTTTTGACCTTGACAGTTTACAATCCAGGGTTAATCCAAGGAGTTTAGTCTATTGAACTATATCAATTTTCACATTATTTATTAGGTTTAGGGTTTAGTAAATTATTTGTCCCTAATACAATGCTTTAAGTTTTTTAAATATTTAGGACTAGTTTATTCCTTGTCACCCATTCTGAAACTACTGAAACTGTATCTCTTTGTTAAGTGTTGCAGTGATTTCATTCGCTGTAGTAGCTGACGTGTATAGTGTTAAGCCATCTGCATACATACACACACTGGCTTTACTCAAAGGTAGTGGCATGTCTTTAGTAATCATTGAGAAAAGTAAGGAGCCTAGACAGTTGCACTGGGGAATTCCTGATTCAATCTGGATTATGTTGGAGAGTCTTCCACTAAAGAACACCCTCTTCGTTCTGTTAGACAGGTAACTCTTTATACACAATATAGCAGGGGGTGTAAAGCCATAACACATCAAATCAAATTTTGTTGGTCACATACATATATTTAGCAGATGTTATTGCGGATGTAGCGAAATGCTTGTGTTCCAAGCTCCAACAGTGCAGTAATATCTAACAATTCACAACAACACAACCAAATCTAAAGCAAAAGAATGGAGTTAAGAAATATATAAATATTAGGACGAGCAATGTTGGAGTGGCATTGACTAAAATACAGTAGAATAGAATACAGTATATACATATGAAATGAGTAAAGCAGTATGTAAACATTATTAAAATGACTAGGTGTTCTATTGTTAAAGTGACCAGTGATTCTATGTCTATCTATACAGGGCAGCAGCCTCTAATGTGCAGGATTCAGTAACCGGGTGGGAGCCGGCTAGCAATGGAGGTCTGATGACCTCACCAGGCGGTGATAAGCCTGACAGGGCGCTTTCAATGGTGCATCTGTAAAGGTTTTTGAGGGTTTTAGGGACCAAGCCGAATTTCTTCAGACTCCTGAGGTTGAAGAGACGCTGTTGTGTGGGTGGACCAATTCAGTTTGTCAGTGACGTGTATGCTGAGAAACTTGAATATTTTTACCTTCTCAACTGCGGTCCCATCAATGTGGATAGGGGCGTGCTCTCTCTGCAGTTTCCTGAAGTCGTCGATCAGATCCTTCACTTTGTTTATGTTGAGGGAGAGGTTATCTTCCTGGCACCGCTGCGCCAGGGCCCTCACCTCCTCCCTGTAGACTGTCTCGTCATTGTTGGTAATCAGGCCTACTACTGTTATGTCGTCCGCTAAATTGATGATTGAGCTGGAGGCATGCATGGCCACGCAGTCATGGGTGACCAGGAAGTGGAGCCCCAGTGTTGAGGATGAGTGAAGTGGCGGGTGGGGGGGGGGGGGCGTCAGAAAGTCAAGGACCCAGTAGCACAGGGCCCCTTAGCTTAAGGACGAGCTTGGAGGGTACTATGGTGTTGAAGACTGAGCTATAGTCGATGAAAAGCATTCTTACATGGGTATTCCTCCTGTCCAGATGGGATAGGGCAGTGTGATGGCAATTGCATCATCTTTGGATCTATTAGGGCAGTACGCAAATTGAAGTGGGTCTAGGGTGTCATGGAGAGTTAGAGGTGATTTGATCCTTAATTAGTCTCTCAAAGCAGTTCATAATGACAGAAGTTAATGCTACGGGGCCATAGTCATTTAGTTCAGTTACCTTTGCTTTCTTGGGTACAGGAACAGTGGGGGCAGCAGACTGGGATAGGGAGAGATATGTCTGTAAACACTCCATCCATCTTGTCTGTGCATGCCCTGAGGACACGGCTAGGGATGCCATCTGGGCCGGCAGCCTTGCGAGAGTTAACACGTTTAAATGTCTTACTCACATCGACCACAGAGAACGGGAGCCCACAGTTCTTGGGAGCGAGCCGCCTTGGTGGCACTGTGTTATCCTCAAAGCGGTCGAAGGTGTTTAGCTTGTCCAGGAGCAAGATGTCGGTGTCTGCGACGTGGCTGGTTTTCCCTTTGAAATCCGTGATTGTTTGTATACCCTGTCACATACATTTCATGTCTGAGCCGTTGAATGGCAATTTTTTTCTCTGTACTGACGTTTTGCCTGTTTGATTGCCTTACAGAGGTAAGAACTACACTATTATTTTGACTTTTATTATTAGTATTATTAATTAATTTAGAATTATATGAAAGCCCCTTAGATATTCTCACAAATCAGATTTGCCCTTATGAAAAATGACCCTATTAATTTATAATCCTCCAATCCTCTAAATGTAATTATTAGTGGAGAGTCACGTCATTGAAAGAAAAAAATATCATATACTGTAGGCCTACTGTAGGCGAGATGTGTCTCACTAGTGTTGAGTAATGTGCTGTTAAAAGTGGTGTAGGACTAATTTATTTTGAAAGCATATTGAAGTTAGAAGCGATAGAATTTGAAGCAATAGCCACCCGTGTGTGGTCAACTATTTCAGCACCATTTCACGCTGCTCTGAGACAAGCATGGTCTTGATAAATCAATGAGATTTTTATTTTCACTGAATCTCCATTTGGGTATGCCCTTAGTACTGTAGCCTACCTCCGACCGTCATGTTGTACAGCGCCATATTTTCTTGAAATAGAAACACCATAATATTAATCAAATGAATCAAGCTACATTTCTTAAAATCAATCCCATATTCTATGTTCTTACAAAAAAGTTTTAAATTCTCTAGTACAGTCAATATTGAAGACTATTAAATGCTTCTCAAAGATGCACTCTGGTGGTCAAACTAGCCCTGACTAGCATTAATAGCAACAATGGCTGACAAATGAATAACCTGCCACGAGGTGGGCTGCAGAATGATGCAACTTTTACAGGAAGAACTACTGTAACAGAATAACTCTTGTTTACAGCCATATGATTACTGCATACAATAGCTGAAGGATCAGCAGAGGCATTCAGGGAAGAAAGAGGGACATCAATTATGTTACTTACATTATATCTACCAATGCCCATGGGATAATGTACATTTGCTGAAGCCTTATGACAACTCAGCGACACAATGGTAGGGATTAACTGAGCTGGGCTTGGGTCATTGTCTCAGCACATCCTCATAATGATGTGAAAGGATCCAGGAACCCAAAAGATTTGGGTGGATCAAGATTTGGGTGGATCACACATTCTCAACATTGTCAATAAATGTTACACCCACAGAGCTGCAATAGTCACGTAGCCTTGATGGAGGGCTAAAAGTCTGCTGAAACGTTCAATGCCACAATTTAGTGGAAGGCACAGGGGCAATGTTATTGGGCATTTTTAGGTTTCAAGTAGACACCCAATCAGTTCTTTAAAACCCTTCAATTAACTGTTCTGAGCAGGTGCCGAAGATATTCTTTATGTCGGACCTCTCGCAGACACTCTCATCCGTTTAGCAGCATTTCGCTGCATTCGGTTTCCACAACTTGTGACATGGGACCAGCGCTGATTGGAACAATCATGCTATTACCCGTCTACTCCACTACAAGATGGAGGATGGAGACGATTTCGTAAGCAGGCAGGTTCCCGGTAACACAGGCAAATCGAAAAGGTACAGATGACAAGGCGAGCCACCTCCAGCTACAGGAGTTGAGAACGAGAAAGTTCCAATTTGAATTTTACCCATAAATTGTTGTAGAATTAAAATGTGCTTGCTAAGGATTGCCACCTCATTCCAGTAATCATCTGCAAGCAAACAATTGCCACATTGGAAGTCAGGATTGTCAATATTGTCCTGGACAAGAGCATAATAAACAGTTTCTACAGCGTTGGAAAAGTTTGTTATCTATTCCAGGCGCAGCGGGCTCCATTGCAAGCTAGCTAGCTAGCATCCAGTCCAAACCAGCAGGTTTGACACAAACACTTATGAACAAAATAAAACTTCAGAAACAACAAGCCAAGGCGGAGTAGGTATCCGAGTTCGTGACAGGAAATTATGTGAGTGAGTTCTGGGAGGACAGCAAACAACACGAAATCCCTCTTGTAATTCAGATACAGTACATCCCAGAAATCCCATGCATGTCCCTGTGGGTATTGATCAGCTCCATTGCTGACATGGCCTGGATAATGTAGAGTGAGGGCCTATTTACTGTGGCTGAGCTCATACTGCTCTCAGAGGCCTAGAACCTTAGATTTACAGCCCAGGAAATGTACTGTGGGGTGCTTAATCTCAATAGCTGTGTTATCAATCAGTATGTTATCCACCTGGAACTGTCCTCATTCCACATAGCCAGGGAGCCCTGAATACTCTGGGGAGATGCAGGCCAGACACACTCACGAACATGCGTATGCACACACACTAATACACTCACAGAAAAGTGTACACACACACTCTGAAGCCCTGCTCTTAACTACAGAGGACTGACTAAAGATAGAAACAAACGCTAAGTCATGCCTGCATGAGCACGTACGTCTGTGCATGTGCGTACAGTTGAAGTCGTAAGATTACATACACCTTAGCCAGATCCTTTAAAACTCAGTTTTTCACAATTCCTGACATTTGATCCCCGTAAGAATTCCTTGTTTTAGGTCAGTTATGATCACCACTTTACTTTAAGAATGTGAAATGTCAAAATAATAGTAGAGAGAACTATTTATTTCAGCTTTTTCTTCTTTCATCACATCCCCATTGGGTCAGACGTTTACATACACCCAATTAGTATTTAGTAGCATTGCCTTTAAATTGTTTAACATGGGTCAAACGTTTCTGGTAGCCATCCACAAGCTTCTATTGTGTCTTTGCTATGCCGTGTCTTTGCTATTAAGTGATATGACATGCTATTGCATAAAATAATTTCTCTGTAATTAATATTACCTGATTAAACTAAATGTAATTAACTAGAAAGTCGGGGCACTACGGTATAATCTGTATAGATCTGTTGTCTCCCGAATAAACTCTTAAAGACCTGGTAATGTTTTATGTCAATAGCAGCAATTATTAATCGTCACCTTATTCAGTCTCATCTGAAAGTCGTAAAATTATTGGTTATCTTCACGAACCCTGGCTAAGAAGTTGAATCACCAATGCACAATGTGGTTTATTTATTTATTACCTAAATCACACAGAATTACATATACACAGGATTGATCATACATTGATTACTAATTATGTCATACAATAATATGTCCCTAGCGGACAGAACCGATATGACTGCTGGTTACACAAAGAAAGGGGGTTGGGTTTGAATGAAAGCGTGGGAAGACAGGAACAAAAAGATTGGGTCTCTATCGGACCTTATGAAGCTATGCTATCATAAATACAGAATCTTATTCATAATAACCGCCCATCTGGAAAAGTTAAAATGCAAGAAATATTTATTCTGAGCTGCGCTTCGATAGATTGGTCGTAGATGGAAGGCTGGGTTGCCCAGCAGAGATCTCTCTTTTGGTAGAATGGATACATTGTAGTACCGTCGTCATGTGGTAGAACGGATATGTTGTAGTACCCTGTCTTTCTGAAGAGATTGTCCGTCCTTTCCTAGCCCACGTTAACAGCTTCTGCTGCTGCTAACTCAACGTCTAGGTTGTATCACTTCTTCAGTGAATAAGAGTTCAAAGTTCATACCAAGTTGCCATACTATAAGCTCATGCTATATTCTGGCTGGTATAGTTGAAATTCATCCTTCCAGTGTGTCGATCGTCACCTCCACGTTGAAATTCGCGATTTTAAACATATGGACATCGGTCCTCACGTCACCGAGAACACAATGTTAATTTATTTAGGTTGTAGTCGTTCAACCATTCGCAATCAGAGCTCAAGCTGAGGTTGGCTTAGTTCTGCAGATGAACGTATGGACTATAGTCCTCACGTCATCGGGAACACAAAGTTGACTTTTCGTCAATGGGCTTTTGTAGTGGTGGAGAGAAGGGTGTGTTTCATTGTTCACAACCAATGTCTGTTTGGGGGCCACTGAGTGAGCAGAGGTTACTTCATTAAAACAATTCTCTCATTTAGAAGCTAAAATTATATTTAAACATTTAAATTGCACAACAATTCCATGTGAATCTGACAACTTTCCACTATACAGTTTATGTCATCCTATCATCAGTAATAATCCAGCCGCTGTGTCAGATTTCAAAAAGGCTTTACGGCGAAAGCACAACATGCGATTATCTGAGGACGGCGCACCGCACACAAAAGCATGAAAAACAAATAGCAATATAACAAATACCTTACCTTTGATGATCTGCTTCTGTTGGCACTCCAAAAGGTCCCAGATACATCACAAATGGTCATTTTGTTCGATAATGTCCTTCTTTCCGTCAATAATCCACCCAGTTTCCCTCCATCAAAATGCATACAAAATTAATCCCAAACGTTACTAATAAACTTTTCCAAACAAGTCAAACAATGTTTATAAATCAAACTTTGGGTACCCTAATACGTAGATAAATTATAACATTTAAGACAGAGAATCGTTATTGTCTTTACCGGAAAAAAATACCAAAGAACACGCTCTCTTCCACAGGCTTGGAAACACTACAGCCAAAATGGGAGCCACCCAGAAAAACTACAATTTCTGGCTCATTTTTTCAAAAACCAGCATGAAACTCTTTCTAAAGACTGTTGACATCTAGTGGAAGCCCTAGGAACAGCTATCTGGGAGGATTTCACCTAATAATAAAAGTTGAAAACAGTGGTAGGCTGAATTTCTTTGGGGGGGATGGTTTGTCCTCTGGGTTTCGCCTGCCATATCAGTTCTGTTATACTCACAGACATAATTTTAACAGTTTAACCTCTTACACTTATGGTGGCGCTATTTAATTTTTGGAAGAAAAACGTTCCCGTTTTAAACAAGATATTTTGTCACAAAAAGATGCTCGACTATGCATATAATTGCTACTGTTCGAAAGAAAACACTCTGACGTGTCCAGAAATACAAATATCTTCTCTGTGCGTGCCCTTTAACGTGAGCTTCAGGCAAAACCAAGATGACTTGGCATCCAGGAAATGACAAGGATTTTTGAGGCTCTGTCTTTCATGATCTCCTTATATGGCTGTGAACGCAAGAGGAATGAGTCTGCCCTTTCTGTCGTTTCCCCAAGGTGTCTGCAGCATTGTGACGTATTTGTAGGCAGATCGTTGGAAGATTGACCATAAGAGACCACATTTACCACGTGTCCGCCCGGTGTCCTGCGCCGAAATTGGTGCGCAAAAGTCACCTGCCAGTATTTTTCCATGGGGCACAGAGAGAGAAGCAAGCTTCCACGAACTGCATGTCAATGAAGAGATATGTGAAAAAACACCTTGAGGATTGATTCCAAACAACGTTTGCCATGTTTCGGTCGATATTATGTAGTTAATCCGGAAAAAGTTTCACGTTGTAGGTGACTGCATTTTCGGTTCGTTTCGGTAGCCAGGCGCAATGTAGAAAACGGAACGATTTCTCCTACACACAGACGCTTTCAGGAAACACTGTGCATTTGGTATGTGGCTGGGAGTCTCCTCATTGAAAACATCAGAAGCTCTTCAAAGGTAAATTATTTTATTTATTTAGTTATCTGGCTTTTGTGAAAATGTTGCGTGCTACATGCTACACAAAATGCTATGCTAGCTTTGCATACTCTTACACAAATTAGTCAATTTCTATGGTTCAAAAGCATATTTTGAAAATCTGAGATGACAGTGTTGTTAAGAAAAGGCTAAGCTTGAGAGCAAACGCATTATTTTAATTTTATTTGCGATTTTCAGAAATCGTTAACGTTGCGTTATGCTAATGAGCCTGAGGCTTAGTCACAATCCCGGATCCGGGATGGGGAGTTTCAAGAGGTTAAGAAACTAGAGTGTTTCCTATCTAAATCTACCAATTATATGCATAGCCTAGCTTCTGGGCCTCTTCCTTGCTGAGCGTCCTTTCAGGTTATGTCAATATAGGACTTGTTTTGCTGTGGATAGTACCTGTTTCCTTCCGCATCTTCACAAGGTCCTTTGCTGTTGTTCTGGGATTGATTTGCTCTTTTCACCCGAAGGTACGTTCATCTCTAGGAGACAGAACCCGTCTCCTTCCTGAGAGGTATGACGGCTATGTTGTCCCAATATGTTTATACTTGCTTGACATCATGGGAAAATCAAAAGAAATCAGCCAAGACCTCAGAAAAACAATTGTAAACCACGTGTCTGGTTCATCATTGGGAGCAATTTCAAATGCCTGAAGGTAGCACATTCATCTGTACAAACAATAGTACGCAAGTATAAACACAATGGGACCAAGCAGCCGCCATACTGCTCAGGAAGGAGACTGTCTCTGTCTCCTAGAGATGAACGTACCTTGGTTAGAAAAAATTCAGGCTGTAACAACATAATGTGGAATAAATCATGGGGTATGAATACTTAAATACAATAAACACGACTGCCTGCACCTCTGTCTGTGAGCTGTTGGCAGGGAAGGAAGTGTGGATCTCTAAACGCTCTTCCTTCTCCCCATATCACTTTCCTCTCTACTGTACCGTTGCTATGGGACACATACCTGCATTCAATCAACGGGTCATTGACGGATCAGGTAAATCCTTTACAGTGAGAAGTTTCGCATCACGTTGCTCTGCTTGACTTTTTGGATGTGTTTGGCTGTGCAAGGTGTTTTTCTGAGGGCAGGCATTCTCTGTGTTGTGTTTATGGTTGTTTAAATAAGTGGCTCTGTCAGAAAGCCCATCTGAATCTAACTCCTCTCTGTGAACATTTGAAGATTGCTCACTCCTGCACACACACAACAGGGCTCCAAAGTCAGGTGCAGATGATTCTGCTACTATTGTGTTTATGCCTCTCATACCGCATCCTTGCAGGAAAAAAACATGTCCTTTACAAGGACTTTTATATTTTTAGAATTGCACAGATAGCAAAACAAGGAGCAGCTCCTGTAAATTGTTCTGGTTATTTTCTCTCTATACATCAGAGACAGCTTGGAGTTCACAATGTAGAGAAATATAATGCTGCTCTTGCAGAACGGAAGCTTAGCTGATTTGTAAAGCTCCATTCAATCAGGACAAAGGCAAGAAAGTGACATAATGTCATGCTAAATATGACTAGTGCATTGCAGATTGAAAGTGAAATGGGGTGAACATGTGCAATTACATTTCCGGACCTACAATTCACAACCAGACTTCCGCAGAAAATATCACTGCCAAAAATGTTGGATTTAAAAATGCCTTTGCTGAAGGGGCTCACATGTTCTGTCTTCAATTTTCCTTTAAGAGTGGTGTCTTTTTTACTACTCAAAACTATCAGACCAAATACTAGGTTGGATTAATATTGTCGTTTTCTCAGACATTCAGGTGGAACCTTTTCAATGTCACACTCAATATTGGCTGGTTTTCTTGTCATGATACTTTGATTTTCAGTTCAAATAAAAGCTTTCGCCTTTTGGGTCCCAGACAGTGACTCAAAAATGATTTGTGTGCAAGAGACATGGGAGGACAGTTGTTGCAAGGATTCTGGTTTTGACTCTCGACAACCCACCGAAATTACACATTTCTGTCGCACTTGTGGATGAAACATGATTTTGTAAAACTTCAGGAATGGGAAGCCTGCATGTTGGCAGTGTGTGTGTGTGTGTGTGTGTGTGTGTGTGTGTGTGTGTGTGTGTGTGTGTGTGTGGGGGGTGGGGGTAGGTTACTTTATTAGATAACATAACGCATTTGGCCACTTCTACTGCAGCCCATAAAAAAACATTATAAGGAATAAGGTTTCGAAGTGTCTGTCCTATATCTAGAATATATAAGATCTTAGTAAATATATATATATTTTTGGAAACATACAGTGTCTTCCCACCCCTCGACTTTTTCCACATTTTGTTACAAAGCGGGATTAAGTTTTTTTTTGGTCCAACGATCTACACAAAACACTCTGTAATGTCAAAGTGGATGAAACATTTGAACATGTATTACAAATTAATAAAACATAAACCCAAGTATATCTTGATTAGATTAGCATTCACCCCTGAGACAAGATCTGTTACGAACACCTTTGGCAGAAATTACAGCTGTGACTCTTTTGGGGTAACTCTCTAAGAGATTTGCACACCTGATTGTACAATATTTTCCTGTTATTATTTTTAAAATTCTTCAATCTCTGTCAAGTTTGTTGTTGATCATTGCTAGAAAGCCATTTTCAAGTCTTGCTCAGTCCAAACTAAAACCAGGCTACTCAGGAACATTCAATGTCATCTTGTTAAGCAACTCCAGTGTAGATTTGGTCTTGTGTATTAGGTTATTGATAAAAAAAATAGTAATTGCTGATGACAAGCATACCCATAACATGATGCAGCCACCACTATGCTTGAACATATGAAGAGTGGTACTCAGTGATATGCTGTGTTGGATTTGCCCCAAATATAACACTTTGTATTCAGGACAAAATGTCAATATCTTTTCCACATTTTTGGCAGTATTACAATATTATTGCCTTGTTGCAAACAGGATGTTTTAACAAAAAAAATATTTATATTCTGTAAAGGCTTCCTTCTTTCCATTCTGTCATTTAGGTTAGTACTGTGGAGTAACTAAAATATTGTTAATCCATCCTCAGTTTTCTTATATCACAACCATTAAACTCTTTAACTGTTTTAAAATCCCCATTGGCCTCATTGTGAAATCACTGAGCAGTTTCCTTCCTCTCCCGCATTGATACACCATCCAACATAAGCGGATGCGGTAGATTGAAATGCACCCCATGCAAAAAAACATATATCTCTATTTGAAACAGACAGATTGTGATGGGGATTTTTGTATTATGGTAATTAGATTGACACTCCGGTGCGTCAATCAACTCTTAAGGATTAATGGTAGATTTATGACAACAGGAATATTTTCCATTTTATACAGTGTATGCCACCATGATATATGATTGCAAAGGTCTTTTTCTTAAGCGTTTCCCAGTGAACGCATGTTTGAGTGAATTGAATGATTTATACATTTAGCTGAGGATGAATGCTTCAGCTTTATCTTGTCACGTTCTGACCTTTATTTCCTTTGTTTTGTCATTATTAGTATGGTCAGGGCGTGAGTTGGGGTGGGCAGTCTATGTTTGTTTTTCTATGATTTGGATATTTCTATGTTTCGGCCTAGTATGGTTCTCAATCAGAGGCAGGTGTCATTAGTTGTCTCTGATTGAGAATCATACTTAGGTAGCCTGGGTTTCACTGTGTGTTTGTGGGTGATTGTTCCTGTCTCTGTGTTTGCACCAGATAGGGCTGTTTTTAGGTTTTCACGGTTCTTGTTTTTGTTCATCTGTTCATGTATAGTTTAATTCATTAAAGAACCATGAATAGAAACCACGCTGTGTCCGCCTCTCCTTCACCGCAAGAAAACCGTTACATATCTGCTCCTTTTTTTCTAGATAATAAAGCATTTTCTTTAATGACAGTAAAATCACTCTGGCACCTAAGTAGATTTTGACAGGCCTTTTTGGTCAGTTCCACACTGAGCACACACTGCTTGAATCAACGTTGTTTCAATGCGATTTCAATGAAATTACGTTGAACCAACGTGGAATAGACATTCAATTGACATCTGTGCCCAGTGGGATGGCTCTCACAAGCAAAGTCATGGGAGAATAAAATGGTGGTTTAAATACATTTTCTTTACTCTGGGTTTCTCATTAGCTTGATGCCCCTTTCATGTCACCTTCAAACTGTGCAAAGTCATTTTTTGTTGTTAAAAGGAGAGAAATGTAAATGCAGCCTCCCTCTTCCAGCTTTTAATCATGATAGAAAAATATTCCCTCGAAACAACTAATAAGAGCCTCTGTTGAAAGAAATGGCACGCTATGAAGAGGTAGTATGATGATGACTGGACAATGAATATTTCAAAATCCACAGTGGACTACTAAGCTGCATTTTGGTGAAGGGAATATATCTAACACAATTAACTTCATGGGGAAGAGAGAGAGAGGTATTCAAATACTCAAGTTTTGCTCTACAAAAATGCTACATACAGTACTTACAGTCAGATGCAGTTCCAAATGTAATCAAATTGGTGATGTTGTTAACCAGGTCAGATAAGGTTATGTCTATGTCCCAAATGGCACCCTATTCCCTACATCGTGTAATACTTTTAATGAAAGCCCTATGGGCCCTGCTCAAAAGTAGAGCACTTTGGGGTATATAGTGCCATTTGGGACACAACCCTGATGATCCACATAAGATGATGACATTCATCCAGTATGTGATAAAGGCGATGATCTTTAGGTTGAAGGTCTTTCCTGATACATGCAGTATATTTTTTGTTTCTCTCCACTGTAGATTTAATTTAAACTTAAAGGGCATGGTATGCATTATAAAACCTCAGAGTGTAACTTTTTCCCTTCTCTTCACAATACAAATCCATTAAAGATCTTCCTGAAGGACAACTCTCGCTATAGCTGAATTTATAGTATGTGTGAAAGTCACTGTCAGATTGAATGGAACAATTTGCAAAAGTTGGCAATGTACCCATCCAACGTCGACATCAAACAAGGAGCACTTTTACTAATTCAAAATGGGCTTTGCATGATGTCACCACCAATCAGAATTGATCTGGTGAACCACCCACGTACATTATTTAGTCCCATCTAGGGTATGTTGTTCTTTCAAAACACTACATTGTAGCACTGTTTCATTTTTCCTGGAATAACGTTAGTATAAAGCTGTCTGTCAGTGGTGAATGTCAGGGACGGGCTCTCACCGTTCCCTGAAGACATTTGGCACAGGAAGATCTCCCATGATGGATCTCCTATGATGGGCAGGCAGAGAACTCAAGCACTATTGCCATTTTCCACAACAGCAGCTATAGTATGTTTAAAAAAGCAGTTCCAATTGAAGGAATTGCTTTCTTTTAGAATAGACGTTCCATCATTAGCATGTAGAACACAACTCAATTGAAACTGCGTAATGTCTAAACATGTACACCAAAAACTATCATTTACATTTTTTCTAAATCTCATTGGTAGATCATTATGCAGATGTTGCAATGCAACATTAGCAAAATTAAGCTTCAAATGACTGACTGTTTGTTTACATAGACCTGGAATTCCTAGTGAGAAGACTCACAGAATGTGGTCCATGGCTGTTCTGCTATCATGCTAATTTATAAAGCTGCAGCAGCAGGTTATGTTGGAGGGAGTTGGGGCTAGCTAGCTAACGACCAAGCCCATAAGCAAACCAGCCTCTGAATATGAGGTGCAAGCCAATTTACAGGCACACGTACAAAGAGCCCTTCCCCACTGGGACACAGCTTGTCAGCAATAACAGTTTACCCATCTGAAGTCACCAGTTTTGAAGAATGTGAGATGTTATTCTCTTTCTATCTTTTTGTTGCTGTGTCCCTGGCAATCTGTTGTTGTTCTACTGCCTGCATCAGAAACATAAATGGGTTATTTTCAGAATTGGCTTGGAATCAGCTGTTGGCTAGCAAGGTCAATTATGTGCAGTCCATCATTTGTGTTTCATATCAATTAATGCTGGTGTGGTGTCTTTCTGTCCTCATTAAAAACTTTCTCTGGGAGACCTTTGTCTAGTTCCCTGTAAGTTCCCAGGACGCATAAAGGACCATGTAAGGACCTTTTTAGGATGTTCTCAAGACGTTCATTTGACGAGTCCTCAGACCGTCGCGCTGGTCACAAGGGAACGTTCTCTGGGGGCTTTTCTCTAGTTTTGTCATGTCTACTCCCGCTCCTCCCCTACGGCGTTCGCTGTCACCTGTTTACTAACTTTCCTGGAATTCATCATTACATGCACCTGACATTCATCATCATGCGTGCCTGCGCTTCATCATTAGGCACACCTGGACTCCATAACGTCACTGATTACCTCCCTTATTTATGTCACCTCCTTAGTTCCAATCCCCAGGCATTATTGACTGTGTTTCATGTCTATACGCTACTCATGTTTCTTGTATTGGTCTATGTTCCAGTGATTATTCATCTCACCACCTGCACTTGCCTTCTGACTCCCAGCATATACGTTACCGAATATTGCCTCATCAAATGTAAGCAGCAGGTAATCAGGACATCTCCCAGATGGTTGACGAACAGGGGTACCTACTTCGTCAACACCACGAACAGCTGGCGCAACTGGGGAGGCTATTGAAGAGGTTTTTTGCAGTCTTCAATGTCTCGAATGTGCCCGAGAAGCGTTGCCTTCATCTAGCGAAGGATACTCTGTCACCAGTCTACCCAGTGAGCCAGCACACCAGTCCACTCAGCAGTCCACCCAGGTCAGTGATGCCTGTCTGTCCCTCCAAAATAAATATGGAACCCTATCTAAATGCCGTGGCTTCCTACTCCAGTGCTCCCTCTATTTTGCGCACCAGATGGAAGCTCCCACCACTGAGGTCCAAGGTTGCCATGGTTACTTCTCTGCTGACTGGGCAGGCATTGGAGTGTGCTATGGCCATCTGGGAGAGGAAGAGATGGATTCATATGAGGGGTTCATGGCTCTGTTCAGAGGTATCAACCGGAAGGCAGAGAGAGGTGTGAGTGCCTATTCCCACTACGGCAGAATGACCAGACCGCTGCCGAGTACGCGCTCACCTTCCAGACTGTAGTGGCATCCAGCGGATGGAATGAGCCAGCGCTCCATACGCTATTCAGAACAGGATTGCACGAGGAGGTCCAGACACAACTGGCATGTCGAAGACAACCTCTCCTTGGACGCTCTCATCGCGATGGCCATCCGTCTGGATAACCTACTTCAGGTGCATCGGTACCCTCATCGCTTCTTTCCCTCCCTCAGTGACCACTCTTTATCAGAGCCTGAGACCATGGAGGTAGGGGCCACACGCCTCCCCGCGGCTGAACGATGTAGACGGAAACAGCTGGGGTTCTGTCCCAATTGTGGTCAAGGAGGGCATGTGTCTGTTATGTCCTAACTCGGGATCCATGAGAACAGAGGGACATGTGGGACATGCACATGATATTCCACACCCTGGGCCAGGAGTCGTTTTCTGTCAGACCCTTTTTAGCGTCGATCACACTAGCCCATCTGACCCTCAAGTACTGTTTCTACAGCACTAGTGGAAACCTGGTGCCGCTGGGAACTATATTGACCCAGACCCGTACCTGCTCTCTTAATATCACATTATACCCACTCTCCTCTCCATTTCTGGTCCAAGCCCTTGATAATCGACCACTAGGATCCGGATTCATCACACACATCACAACACCACTCATCCTCACCATGGAGTCCATTCATCAGGAGAATATTCCCTTCCTCATCACGAGTGCACCAGATCATACTCGGTCTCCCATGGCTCCAACACCATAAGTCCACACACATGAGCACATGGAAATGGATGAAATGCATGGCCTGGTCACCCGAATGCCAGAGGACCTGCTTTCCTGTTCCATCTCGTTTTGCATCCCCTATGGTCTGGGACGTAAATGTGGACATTCGCCAGGCTCTGAAGGGGAACATGCACCCACTACCTGTCCATCTACATTCCCTCAGGGATAAGGGAGTGGCTGTTGACCTGGGCACACACAGCTGTCGTCGCTGGACATCCTGGGATCACACGTACTATTCAATATCCCTCCGAGAAGTATTGGTGGCCCACTTTGGCGCAGTTTCCCCACAGCTCTCCAGGTTGCTGAGACACTGTTCCAGCAGGTCTTATGGCACTATGGCTTTCCGGAAGACATCGTGTCCAACCGTGGCCAGCAATTCACGTTCATGGTATGGAGGGCTTTCATGGAGAAACTGAGCATTCCGGTAATGTACCGGCCTCAGTCCAATGGGCAGGTGAAGAGGATGAATCAGGAGCTGGAGAGGTTTCTGAGGAGTCAATGCCAGGACTGACAAGGGGGAGTGGGCCTGACTATTTCCCTGGGGGGATCCGCCCAGAATTTTTTACGTCACTCCTCCACCGGGCTTACTCCCTTCCAGTGTGTCCTGGGATATCAGCTGGCTCTGGCTCTGTGGCTTCCGAGTCAGACCGAGGCCCCAGTGGTGGACAAATTGTTCCCTACTTGCAGAGGAGGCTCCTGTGTGCCGTCCGTCGCCAGAATGAACAGGCAGATCACCACCGCAGTGACACCACCCGTGTTCCATCCTGGTGATCGTGTTTGGCTCTCCACCAGGAACCTCCCACTCCACCTGCCCTACAAGAATCTGAGCCCCCAGCTTGTGAGGCCGTTCAACGTTCTCTGGAGGCTCAACAAGGTGATGTATAGGTTAGCTTTTCAGGGAATACCGTATCTCACCTACGTTTCATGTCTCCATTCTCAAGCCGGTGGTTCCTGTGGTCCCCTGGCTGAAACTGTCTCCCAAGACCACCCCCCTGGACGTCGAGGGGGTTTCTGACTATGCCGTCAGATCCCAGAATGGTAGTTTCACTGACCTCAACCCAATTGAGAGGGTTTAGAATGTGTTGGATCGCAGGGTGAAGGAAAAGCTGCCAACAAGTGCTACGCATATGTGCGAACTCCTTCAAGACTGTTAGAAAAGCATTCCAGGTGAAGCTGGTTGAGAGAATGCCAAGAGTGTGCAAAGCTGTCATCAAAGCAAAGGGTGGCTATTTTGAAGAACTTTTTTTTGGTTACTACACGATTCCACAGTTTTGATGTCTTCAATATTATCCTACAATGTAGATAATAGTAAAAAATAAAGAAAAACCCATGAATTAGTAGGTGTGTCCATACTTTTGAATGGTACTGTATACATTTTGAAATCTAACTGCAGCATTTAATGAGCTGCTCTACCTCAAACAAGCCTGGCTGAACTACTTGAAAATCTAGCCATAAGCAAAAATAGTTGTGCTACATTCTTAATGATGTCAGCCAGGTGTTTTCTCGCTTCATACACATAGCAGGAAGAAAATTGAAAACCCCTCCGGTCAGAAAACGTTGGCTCTAAAATAGCAGTGTGTGCTACCTTAGTGAAGCAATTTCCTCTCCCTTTGCTAGGAAATGTGCAAGCTTAACTTTATTTTGCAGGTGAAAAGACAATGAAAGGGCTGCTGCATTGGCTTTTTTTGACATGCCTGAGTGAACTTGCGCCTGCAACTGAGCTAGCAAGTCAGCAAAATGCAGGGTTCATTGCTGAATAACTTAGATATACTTATTTTGACTAACGACCTCCGCATGTTAATCTTTTACTTGTCCAAAGCCTGATACTGTTTTCAAAGACTGATTGCTCTGTAGTGTTCATTTTACATCACAGTACTAAAACTGTACAAAAAGGACATACGGTAGATTGTCCCATGTAGTACAATAGAAGGTCATCTCAGACACAACACTGTTAGATAACACCCAGTGCTGCCATTATGTGGTAAACATATTTCCAAATAGATCTCACAAAAACTCTATTGCCATCGTCCAACCAAACTCATGTTAAAGCTCTCTTTAAATGGCATCGACCATAAACCTTCAGGGGCACATGCATCTTCATGGACAAAGGCTGGAGCAGCCTTTGACATCCATTAGATTCAGCCTCAGTGTACCTCATAACCCAGAGTCACACATGGATTTATCTGGGAATTCTCTCAGAAAGGTCAATCACAGGCCTGAGAGGAAAATATAATACTTTTATTTTTGCACTCTCTATGCACGCTCACAGGGCCCTACAAACTCACGCACACTGACAGTCCAACACTTACAATTCATGGCCAGTATGTAGACGCCCCTTCAAATTAGTAGATTTGGCTATTTCAGCCACACCTGTTGATGACAAATGTATAAAATTGAGCACACCGCCATGCAATCTCCATAGACAAACATTGTCAGGAGAATGGCCTGTACTGAAGAGCTCAGTGACTTTCTACGTGGCACCGTCATAGGATGCCACCTTTCCAACAAGTCAGTTAGTCAGATTTCTGCCCTGCTAGATCTTCCCTCGTCAACTGTACATGCTGTTATTGCGTAGTAGAAACGTATAGGAGCAATAACGACTCAGCTGCGATGTAGTAAGCCACAAAAGCTATGCACACAGCGAGTGCTGAAGTGCGTAGCGTGTAACAATCGTCTGTCCTCGGTTGCAACACTCACTACCGAGTTCCAAACAGCCTCTGGAAGCAACGTCAGCACAAGAACTGTTCGACTGGAGCTTCATGAAATAGATTCCCATGGCCGAGCAGCTGCACACAATCCTAAGATCACCATGCACAATGCCAAGCGTCAGCTGGAGTCGTGTAAAGCTCGCCGCCATTGCACTCTGGAGAAGTGGAAACACGTTCTCTGGAGTGATGAATCACACTTCACCTTCTCGGACAAATCTGGATTTGCCGGGAGAATGGTACCTGCCCGAATATATAGTGTAAACTGTAAAGTCTGGTGGATTAGGAATAATGGTTCGGTGCTGTTTTTCGTGGTTCGAGCTATGCCCCTTAGTTCCAGTGAAGGGAATTCTTAAAGCTACAGCATACACTGACATTGTACATGATTCTGTGCTTCCAACTGTGTGGCATCAGTTTGGGGAAGGCCTTTTCCTGTTTTAGTATGACAATCCCCCTGTGCACAAAGCGAAGTCCATAAAGAAATGTTTTGTCGAGATTGGTGTGGAAGAACTTGACTGGCCTGCACAGAGCCCTGACCTCAACCCCACCTTTGGGATGAATTGGAAAGCCGACTGCGTGCCAGCCTTAATCGCCCAACAACAGTGCCTGACCTCATTAATGCCTGACTGAATGGAAGCAAGTTGGCACAGCAATGTTCCAACACCTAGTGGAAAGCCTTCCCAGAAGAGTGGAGGTTGTTGTAGCAGCAAAGGGGGGACCAACTCCTTATTAATGCCAAAGATTTTGGAATGAGATCTTCAAAAAGCAGGTGTCCACATACTTTTGTATGCCATGTAGTGTATTTCAGGATGTTGTGTATCCTTGGAAATAATCAGCATTCATAGTTTTCCTAAACATGTTAAACTGCAATGCTGAAGAACTTGGTTTGCCTTTTAGGACCGAGGGAAGTGATATGTACTACATCATTACTAAATATGGTGGATGTTGAGTGTGTCCTGTCTCACTCTTCCTCAGTGTCTGACATCACGCAGAGCATGACTTCGATATACAGAAAATACTAAAAGACAAACTGGCCATATCACTTCCGGCAGTCATTTGACCTCTCTGATGGAAATAATGCGTATATAATCACCCCATGGATGGCATCCCCAGAACAGATATTTATGACAAGCTGAGTTCAGCTACATTTTAAAAAGCGGGTTGGGCAAACAAGATAAAGGACAAATATACATTTAGGGAGGAAATAGGAAATAGAGGCCAGTGTGAATCACATTCTTCCAATGACCCAAAATGGTCCTTATTATTTATAAAGGTAAACTGGAGAAGCATTTTGTAAAGGTTCAGTGGGGACAAGCGACACCATTAACATTCTCGCTTTTTCAGTGGGAAAAGTGCCATAGTTTGTCAGCACTGAACTCAAATGAACTACATCACAAAGTAATTGAATCCACTATGGGTACCCATAAGGGCCTCCTGATTAATTTATTATAGATTCAAGGTGTACGAGATGATGAGATTGTGCTTCTATTATTTGCAAAATGTTCTCTCTGCGATGGAAAAACGTATAAAGCTACAGTTGTACACGGTTAACTAAGAATTGAGAACAATGGCTGACGTGTCAACAAAGACTAACAAAAACTTCAAATGAACATTTCAAGCCTGTTGTATGGTGTGTTCTCTAAAAATACACTACTCTGATACCCATTGCCAGTGGAATCGTTTTTGATGCACATGATGCCAGCCTCCCTGCACCCAGCATTCCACCCCTGGCGACAGCTGTTCCCTCCCTGCCTGCTGCCTGGGCACACACACACACACAAACACACAGATGCAGGCTCTCTTAGACACATAAACACACTCACATAGACACATAGAGACAAACACTCTCATACACAGACGCTCACACACACACACACACACACACACACACACACACACACACACACACACACACACACACACACACACACACACACACACACACACACACACACACACACACACACACACACACACACACACACACACACACACAGAGAGACACCACAGAGCAAGGCACACTGCAAGTGACCCAAACACACAGAATGACTCAATCTTGAATAAACAGAGAGCAATTCAAATACAAAGTGCCACTCAAACATTCACAACACACAGCAAGTGACTCAAGCAAGCGAACAGTGACTAACACTCACTTAGACAAAGGAACGTGCCACACAGAAACCAAATCAGTAAAAACACAGAGAGGGGAAAGCGAGACTCCATGAACACACGAGAGGCAATTCAAACTCACAATGTGCCAGTGAGCCACACAAACACGCCCGGAGCTCAGTGCCTGGTAGAACCAGGCGAATTTGCATCATGCATCCCTTACAGCGTCATTGCTTAAGCACCAGCTCTTGTGTTGACCATACTGGCCAGTCTCCTCGATGCCTTAATGCGAGCGGATGACGAGAGAAAAGCAAAGCAGCATGTAAGAAACTATCCATGCTAAGAAAGTTACTTCTTCTGGGCTGAGTGAAGAATGTAATTGACCCCCTGCTTTTCCTTCTCATAGATAATCTGTCAACCAAAAGATAAGGCTGTCCTGGCACTTGTCTGGTGTCATTGTAAAAGCATGCATGACCCGCAGTGCATCACTCATGTGGAAATGCCATTGGGTTATATTATTCAAAACATAGGCCTTTTCCTCCAGTATCCAAAAGAATTGTTTTATTCACACCTATTTGCTGCTTTACAGTTTCAAATTTTCTTACCTACAAAATTACATTTGAAATGGAATGGCATGGAATTAAGCAACAGTCACTTTTCGTTTCAATAACCTGGAGTTCTGCCCTACTAGTTTTCATCTGCATTACTCTCTCTACAGTAAGAAGTGGCCAGTGTGTGTGTGAGTGTATTGTGTGCCTGTGTACTGTGAGTGGCTGCATAAAGATTAACTGGCAAGAGTCTTCACTGACATTTTCAACCTCTCCCTGTCTGAGTCTGTAATGTCAACATGTTTCATGCAGACCACTATAGTCCCTGTGCCCAAGAACACTAAGGTAACCTGCCTAAATCACTACCGACCTATAGCACTCACGTCTGTAGCCATGAAACCTTTGAAAGGCTGGTCATGGCTCACATCAGCACCATTATCCCAGAAACCCTAGACCCACCCTAATTTGCATAGCACACCAACAGATCCACAGATGATGCAATCTCTATTGCACTCCACACTGTCCTTTCACACCTGAACAAATGGAACACCTACGTTAGAATGCTATTCATTGACTACAGCTCAGTGTTCAACATCATAGTGCCTTCAAAGCCCATCACTAAGCTAAGGACCCTGGGACTTAACACCTCCAACTGCAACTGTATCCTGGACTTCCTGGCGGGCCGCCCCAGGTGGTAAAGGTAGTAACAACACATCCACCATGCTGATCCTCAACACGGGAGCCCCTCAGGGGTGCATGCTCAGTCCCCTCCTGTACTGCCTGTTCACTCATGACTGCACGGCCAGGCACGACTCGAACAACATCATTAATATTGCTGATGACACAACAGCGGTAGGCCTGATCACCGGCAATGATAAGACAGCCTATAGGGAGGAGGTCAGAGACCTGATCGTGTGGAGCAAGGACAACAACCTCTCCCTCAACGCGATCAAGACAAAGGAGATTAATGTGGACTACAGGAAAAGGAGAAACCGAGCACGCCCCCATTCTCATTGACGGGGCTGTAGTGGAGCAGGTTGAGAGCTTCAAGTTCCTTGGTGTCCACATCACCAACAAACTAACATGGTCCAAGTACACCAAGACAGTCGCGAAGAGGGCACGACAAAACCAATTCCCCCTCAGCAGACTGAAAACATTTGGCATGGGTCCTCAGACAAGGTAGGGGTGGTATAAAGAAGATAGCCCTATTTTGTAAAAACAAGAACATGGCAAGAACAGCTCAAATAAGCAAAAGGAAATTACAGTCCATCATTACTTTAAGACATGAAGGTTAGTCAACAACAAAAAAATCGATTGGTCTGATGAGTCCAAATTTGAGATTCAATGTTGCAACAGCAGTGTTTTTGTGAGACGCAAAGTAGGTGAACAGATGTTCCCACCATGAAGCATGGATGAGGAGGTGTGATGGTGTGGGATGCTTTGCTGGTGACACTGTCAGTGATTTATTTAGAATTCAAGGCACACTTAGCCTTCATGGCTACCACAGTATAATGCAGCGATACACCATCCCATCTGGTTTGCAATTAGTGGGACTATCATTTATTTTTCAACAGGACAATGACCCAACACACCTCCAGCATTCCAGGTGAAGCTGGTTGAGGGAATGCCAAGAGTGTGCAAAGCTGTCATCAACGCAAATGGTGGCTACTTTGAATAATCTAAAATATTTTTAGATTAGCTTAATTAACACTTTATTGGTTTCCACATGATTCCGATGTCTTTTCAATTTTTGTATGTACAAAATAGTAAAAACAAATAAGATAAACCCTTGAATGAGTAGGTGTGTCCAAACTTTTGACTGGTACTGTACTATATGTTATAATCCCCTGTCACATTAGCTCACAAGAGTGCCCAATTAGTAATATCTAAAACCCTAACCCCTTATCTGATTCCATGTTCAATCTGTCTTTATTTCCATTTCACTTCGTATATACTTTAGAGAATGAATCCTTTATTTGCTAAGATCACTATTCCGTCCCATCTTAATATAGTGTTTGGCTTGGTGGACATAAAACCCAATGAGTCAAATCCATAAATACTGACTGACTCTCTGGGAAAGAATTATCATTCCATTAACCATGGACTCGAAACAATTCTATTTTCAGTGTAATTTTATTTTTTTAATTTTCTGCCATCATATTTAAATTAGCTTTTGTGTTATGCATCATTACAAAATTAACATTGATAAAATTATAAAAGCTAGAGACATAAATTGGTTCTGAATTCGTCTCTCACAGTAACTAAAATTCACCAGCCATATGTTTAGAAATACAGAAAATATCTCATAGGGTGAGAATACCTTATTTGTTAATGTATTCAACAGAACGTTGAACCCATTCAACCATACAATGTGCTTTAGTTGGAGATATGAGCATGTCTTATTAAGTCCACTCACACTATTCTGAGAGCTTGAATGATGCTTGAATGGCTCTGCAAAACATATTATTTGGGGAGTCTCTAATTTGCCGTCAAGCTGTCATGAGTGCTGAGGGCTTGAGAGAGCAGACAGACCTCTCAGCAGACAGAGTAGCTAGCTATCCACTGGCTTTGTTTGACTGTTCTCTCCATCTCTCATGGGCCTGTGACAGGATTCACACCAAGAAGCTCACCTTGACTTCTCTCACACTTTAAACAACACACTGACACAGGTATGACATAATCAGACAAGATAGTGCTGCTTATTGCATCCCACAATGCGTAGTCACCCATCATCTCTGACAGACAAATACTTTGTAGATGTACGGCAACCTAAAAATACATCTCTCGCCTTTTTCATTTGGCCACCCGGTTTCAGATGCTTTGATGGCATATTTAACGTAGTCCCCAGGCCCTTGATTAAACTGAAATTATCTGAGTATCTGTTGTCTGAAATGGCAAATAACACAAAGTTTATATGAGCCTATCTGAATTGAACAATAACAGAATGTTCTCAAAGTGGCAAATAACACCAATCTATTTCTGCATTTTAAACACTTATTAAATCAGCAGTGGGGGACATTCAAAATCTATAATGTATTTTGAATTGACATTTTTTGGATTACTGTTTTCTCAAGAAATCATTAAATAGTTATATTTGACATAATCCCCAAATGCAAATGTATTCTGCTAGTAGATAGATTTTGGTAAATTGTGATACTTTAGTAATGGCATGATGCATACGCCCAGAGGCAATGTGCTCAGCAAATTCTCAAATTCAGTTTTCTGCCTCCTCCTCACCGGGGTTTGAGAACCAAAATGGTTAGCAAAATGACAGCTGCATGACAATAAAGAATCACCCAACACAACTGACGGGAGATTTTCTTGGCTGTCAATCGGCTTAAAATACGCAACCACCTGGCCGGACAAGCTATTAAAGGCCAGAATTTTGTCAGTACCGCAGCATAACGTTTCCTAAAGGTTTCAAGATGGTTCTATTTAAAGTCAGGTTCTCAAATTGTTCTAAAAACATGAGTAAACAACTTTCTTCTGTGGGACTTTCAGTACATTTCATACAGGTTGTTATCATTGTTCTACTTAATGTCATATTCTAAAATTGCTCCAAGAATGTTAACAAACATTCTTCTTTGGGAATTTCGTACTCAAGCATAATGTTTCCTACAGGTTTTATTTATCATGGTGTTATTTGAAGTCATGTTCTCAAATTGTTCCAAGAATGTCATAAAACAATGTTCTTCTGTGGGAATTACAGTACCTCAGCATAACGTTTACTACAAGTTCCCCCATATTTCTATTTAAATTCATGTTTCTAATTGTTCCGAGAATGTTAAGAAAACTTACCATTAAAAACTTCTTAGGGATCAAATCCCGTTAACGGGATCGATTTGACAACATCCGGTGAAATGGCAGAGAACCAAATTCAAATTAAATTACTATAAATATTAAACTTTCATGAAATCACACATGCAATGCACTAAATTAATGCTACACTCCAGCCAATGTGCCAGATTTCAAAAAGGCTTTACGGCGAAAACAAACCATGCTATTATCTGAGGACAGCACCCCATCAAACAAACACAGACAATCGTAAAACCCGCTTGGCGTGACACAAAACTCAGAAATAACTATATAATTCATGCCTTACCTTTGACAAGCTTCTTCTGTTGGCACTCCAATATGTCCCATAAACATCACAAATGGTCCTTTTGTTCAATTAATTCCATCGTTATATCCAGAATGTCCATTTATTTGGCGCGTTTGATCCAGAAAAACACCAGTTCCAACTCACGCAACATGACTACAAAATATGTAATAAGTTACCTGTAACCTTTGTCCAAACAACTTAATACTAATACAATTTTAGGTATTTTTTAACGTAAATAATCAATACAATTTAAGATGGGATAAACTGCGTTCAATAGCGGATAAAAACAAAGTGGAGCGAGCTTTCAGGTCACGCGCCTCTAACAAACAGTACACTTCACTCGACCCTCGTTCTGAACTGCCCTACTTCTTCATTACACAAAGGAAAAACAGTTTATATCCAGTGGAATCGATAGGAACTGCAAGCAAGTGTCTTAGAAATCTAGATCCCCATAGAAACCCATTGAAAAGAGAGTGACCTCAAAAAAATATATATCTTCGGGGTGTCGCCTGCCAAATAAGTTATGTTATACTCACAGACATCATTCAAACAGTTTTAGAAACTTCAGGGTGATTTTTATCCAAATCGACTAATAATATGCATATCGTAGCTTCTGGGCCTGAGTAGCAGGCAGTTTACTTTTGGCAAGCTTTTCATCCGTACATGAACATACCGCCCCCTAGCCTAGAGAGGTTAAAAACCACAAGAAAACTTTAGTAACTTTCTAAGAATGTTATTTAAAAACATATACATTCCTTTCTCAGTAATAAAATGGGTCTCTCCTCTATCTGTGTGTTCAGGTTTGTTGGCCGCATTCACAATTTGGCCACACCTGATCTTAATGAGTCCTTGTTTTCTTTGACATGGGGTCTGTTTGAATGACAAACATTAACAGCTTTGTATGCATAAAAAACATGGCATGCTAGCTCCATACTGGTGGCGCAGTGGACTAATTCCACAGATAGAGAACAGAAGAATGTGTTTTCATAATTAATGCCTAAGAAAATGAATTGACATGTGTCCTATCTGTGCTTGGAGTTAACGCAAAATAAGCTAGTAGTGTTATTAACAGTCATTTCGAAGCATTCAGTGAACGTTTTCTATCTACTAGGACTTTATTCAAAAACCTCTAAATTACCTATCATTTCCATTCCCAATGCATTAATAAAACCTTTCCAAAATTTTGACTTCCTCTCTCAGAATGTTTAAAACCCTTTCAGTTTTAACAAACAGGAAATGTATGGCTTTCTTCCCAGAATCAATGGGAAACCAAAAACTTACATTACCACAAATTCCTAGGAACCAAATGTGCTAGCTGGACTCTTGTTGGGGCAAGGATAAGAGATCAAGTCAATTGTGGATATGTTGTTGTTTGATGGTTTTGTAGTTCTGCCTGTTTCGGGTCAGAGACAGTGCAAAATGTATGTGAGCCAAAACAGAACACAGAGGACACAGACAGCTAACTTGAATTCACATTAGCCTTTTTCGATTCTATGTTAAACACAATCTCCAAAATGCAATCTATGCTGAGAATGGAATTTCAGCACCATGGACAGCACCAGGGCCATTCATTGAAGTAAGAAGCTCTATAAACTCAAACTCTGCAGCAGCACAAGTCAAACTCCATTTCCAATGACAGTCATAGATTTACATAATTTGATCAGCCAGTGCTGGTGCAATTTACTTTTCCAATAATGATTTCAATTTTTCTTCTCACAAGTGCAAGCCCTTGTCTGATCTTTATGTGATCCATACCCACTATGCTCAACTCTGTCTTTATTGTAGTATAATTTATGAATAGGAGAAAAGCAAGGAGGAGAGCTGACAGTATGTTCTTATTACTTCTGTGCAGGGCCTTCGGAAAGTATTCAGACCTCTTGACTTTTTCCACATTTTGTTACATTACACCCTTATTCTAAAATTGATGAAATATTTTTTTCCCTCAACAATCTACACACAATACCCCATAATGACAAAGCCGCATACCATATTTACATAAGTATTCAGACCCTTTGCTATGAGACTCTAAATTGAGCTCAGGTGCATCCTGTTTCCATTGATCCAATCAATTCAATTGAAAAGAGCTCAGAGAGAGGATTGTGTCTAAGCACATATCTGGGGAAGGGTACTAAAACATATCTCCAGCATTGAAGGTCCTCAAGAACAAAGTGACCAACATTATTCTTAAATGGAAGAAGTTTGGAAACACCAATACTTCTCTACCGAACAATTGGGGGAGAAGGGCCTTGGTCAGGGAGGTGAACAAGAAACTGATGGTCACTTTTACAGTGCTCTGGAGTTCCTCTGTAGAGATGGGACACCCTTTCAGAAAGACAACAATCTCTGCAGCACTCCACCAACCAGGCCTTTATGTTAGAGTGGTCAGACGGAAGCCACTCCTCAGTAAAAGGCATATGACAGCCTGCTTGGAGCTTGCAAAAAGGCACCTTAAGACTCTCAGAGTATGATAAACAATATTCTCTGGTCTGATGAAACCAAGATTGAACTCTTTGGCCTGAAAGCAAAGCATCACGTCTAGAGGAAACATGGCACCATCCCTACGGTGAAGCATGGTAGTGGCAGCATCATGCTGTGGGGATGTTTTTCAGTGGCAGGGACTGGGAGACTAGTCAGGATTGAGGGAAAGATGAAGGGAGCAAAGTACAGAGAGATTCTTGATGAAAACCTGCTCCAGAGCGCTCATACTGGTGGCAAAGGTTCACCTTCCAACAGGACAACGACTCTAAGCACGCAGCCAAGACAAAGCAGGAGTTGCATCCGGACAAGTCTCTGAATGTCCTTGAGTGGCCCAGCCAGAACCCAATTAAACATTTTCAGAGACCTGAAAATAGGTGTGCAGCTATGCTCCCCATCTAACCTGACAGATCTTGAGAGGACCTGCAGAGAAGAATGGGAAAAACTCCCCAAATGAAGATGTGCCAAGCTTGTAGCGTCATACCCAAGTAGACTCGAGGCTGTAATCGCTGCCAAAGGTGCTTCAACAAAGTACTGAGTAAATTGAATGAATACTTTTGTAAATGTGACATTTCCATCGAGGAGTGGGGAGGGGGGGGGGGGGTGGTATTGTGTGTAGATTCATTTGGGGGAAAAACAATCTAATCAATTTTAGAATAAGGCTGTAACGTATCATATTGTGGAAAAAGTCAAGGGGTCTGAAAACTTTCCGAAGGCACTGTATATCTATCAGATATCCATTCACCAGTCTATATGTTTCAGGCTGCATAGAACATCTTAGTTATTCTAGTATCAGTATAATATTCATGAGTTATTTTAAATTGCTTATTCAGCTTTGAGAATTACATTACATTCCTACCATCAGGAAAATGTATAATATACATTTTTATGTTTTTCCTTCATTGTATTTTCATATATATTTATTCTTGGATAAGCCTTTTCCAGTTATAAGCAGTTCCATTTCAGACAAATGTATATTACTGTAATGTCTAGCAGGAGCATTATTTTCCCTCCATTTTCTCCCTCTATTCTGGAGACCAAACCAGGTTAGAGTGGGAGCGAGTATTCCTGCCCATAATTAATCAAACCAAATCAAATGGTGTCTGTCAGGCCTGTATAAACAGAGGAGAACATGGCAGGTTTTTGCTCATTCACTCCTGTGATCCCCAAATACTTAGGATGATTTAACTTTAGAACCAGCCAGTCCTTCTCTTATCATTCTAAATGGCGGCTCGGCTGTATAATGGCAAATTATTTACTGTCTGCGCTGCTGCTGTTAAAAAACTGCATATTGTTTTATTCATCAGTGCAGCCCGTTCAGTTCAGCAAATGGGAGACGAGTCTTTCCTCACTCAGTTTTAGCAAACAGAGCAGACTCCACAAAATGGTTGTCTTGTTTAAACCACCTGAGCGATGAGTTCAATGCCTCTTACACGTACAGTGTACACGAACGATTACCACTTGACTCATGGCTGATTTCTGACCAGTTAAAAAACCGACATGAGTTGTCACTGGCTTTATCTATGTTGCTTGTTGATACGTCCTTGCACTTTGATAAGCGATGATGTCAAGGTGAGTGAAATAACTAAACAGTAGATATGTTTGATGTTGTTGATGTTTGATACCATAAAACTTGGGGAATCATGTCATTAGTTAGTACAGACGAGCACATCAGCTTTGGGGCGTAAATGATTACTCTCTGTCTCAAAGAAGTAGTTACAGTGTTTAGCTGCATTTAGTCAGCTAACTAGTTGGTTGTTTTGTCTTGTTTCTATCAATGTAATTCATATGGAAATGGCCTAGGCTGCTTACTCCAGTATAGCAAGCTAGCTAGGTAACTAGCTAGTTTGTCTGTCAGGCAAGACAAATGTGTGTGTAACAGTAAATTTGGGCAGCACTCACGAAGAGTCAACCTCAGCTGTCACTTTAACTAGCTATCCATACAGGCTAACAGCTATCTAGCCACCGAAATGAAGGCTAGAGTAATGTGTGTTTATCTGTTGGGCTGAGGTTGTGCTTTGTCATGTTTGCGAGGTGCAAAGTTTCCTAGGCTATACTTTGCCTAGTTTTCCTATTGACAGCTTAGCGATCTTGTTAGGGTCGTAGATGCCCATGCAAATCAAATCAAATTGTATTTGTCACATACACATGGTTAGCAGATGTTAATGCGAGTGTAGCAAAATGCTTGTGCTTCCAGTTCCAACAATGCAGTAATAACCAACAAGTAATCTAACTAACAATTCCAAAACGAATTTCTTATACACAGTGTAAGGGGATAAAGAACATGTACATAAAGATATGAATGAGTGATGGTGCAGAGCAGCATAGGCAAGATACAGTAGATGGTATCGAGTACAGTATATACATATGAGATGAGTATGTAAACAAAGTGGCATAGTTAAAGTGGCTAGTGACACATGTATTACATAAGGATGCAGTAGATGATAGAGTACAGTATATACGTATACATATGAGATGAATAATGTAGGGTATGTAAACATTATATTAGGTAGCATTGTTTAAAGTGGCTAGTGATATATTTTACATCCTTTCCCATCAATTCCCATTATTGAAGTGGCTGGAGTTGAGTCAGTGTGTTGGCAGCAGCCACTCAATGTTAGTGGTTGCTGTTAAACAGTCTGATGGCCTTGAGATAGAAGCTGTTTTTCAGTCTCTCGGTCCCAGCTTTGATGCACCTGTACTGACCTCGCCTTCTGGATGATAGCGCGGTGAACAGGCAGTGGCTCGGGTGGGTGTTGTCCTTGATGATCTTTGTGGCCTTCCTGTAACATCGGGTGGTGTAGGTGTCCTGGAGGGCAGGTAGTTTGCCCCCGGTGATACGTTGGGCAGACCTCACTACCCTCTGGAGAGCCTTACGGTTGTGGGCGGAGCAGTTGCCGTACCAGGCGGTGATACAGCCCCCAGGATGCTCTCGATTGTGCATCTGTAGAGGTTTGTGAGGGCTTTTGGTGACAAGACAAATTTCTTCAGCCTCCTGAGGTTGAAGAGGCGCTGCTGCGCCTTCTTCACGATGCTGTCTGTGTGAGTGGACCAATTCAGTTTGTCTGTGATGTGTATGCCGAGGAACTTAAAATGTACTACCCTCTCCACTACTGTTCCATCGATGTGGATAGGGGGGTGTTCCCTCTGCTGTTTCCTGAAGTCCACAATCATCTCCTTAGTTTTGTTGAGTGTGAGGTTATTGTCCTGACACCACACTCCGAGGGCCCTCACCTCCTCCCTGTAGGCCGTCTCGTTGTTGTTGGTAATCAAGCCTACCACTGTTGTGTCGTCCGCAAACTTGATGATTGAGTTGGAGGCGTGCGTTGCCGCGCAGTCGTGGGTGAACAGGGAGTACAGGAGAGTGCTCAGAATGTACCCTTGTGGGGCACCAGTGTTGAGGATCAGCGGGGTGGAGATGTTGTTGCCTAACCTCACCACCTGGGGCGGCCCGTCAGGAAGTCCAGCACCCAGTTGCACAGGGCGGGGTCGAGACCCAGGGTCTCGAGCTTGATGACGAGCTTGGAGGGTACTATGGTGTTAAATGCCGAGCTGTAGTCGATGAACAGCATTCTCACATAGGTATTCCTCTTGTCCAAATGGGTTAGGGCAGTGTTCAGTGTGGTTGAGATTGCGTCGTCTGTGGAACAATTTGGGCGGTAAGCAAATTGGAGTGGGTCTAGGGTGTCAGCTATATGTCCATAAACACTCCAGCCAGCTGGTCTGCGCATGCTCTGAGGGCTGGGGATGCCGGGCTGGGGATGCCGTCTGGGCCTGCAGCCTTGCGAGGGTTAACACGTTTAAATGTTTTACTCACCTCGGCTGCAGTGAAGGAGAGTCCGCATGTTTTCGTTGCAGGCCGTGTCAGTGGCACTGTATTGTCCTCAAAGCGGGCAAAAAAGTTATTTAGTCTGCCTGGGAGCAAGACATCCTGGTTCGTGACGGGGCTGGTTTTGTTTTTGTAATCCGTGATTGACTGTAGACCCTGCCACATACCTCTTGTGTCTGAGCCGTTGAATTGAGATTCTCCTTTGTCTCTATACTGACGCTTAGCTTAGCTTGTTTGATTGCCTTGCGGAGGGAATAGCTGCACTGTTTGTATTCGGGCATATTTCCGGTCACCTTGCCCTGATTAAAAGCAGTGGTTCGCGCTTTCAGTTTCACGCGAATGCTGCCATCAATCCACGGTTTCTGGTTTGGGAATGTTTTAATCGTTGCTATTGGAACGACATCTTCAACGCACTTTCTAATGAACTCGCACACCGAATCAGTGTATTCGTCAATGTTGTTGTCTGACGCAATACGAAACATATCCCAGTCCACGTGATGGAAGCAGTCTTGGAGTGTGGAATCAGATTGGTCGGACCAGCGTTGGACAGACCTCAGCGTGGGAGCTTCTTGTTTTAGTTTCTGTCTGTCGGCAGGGATCAACAAAATGGAGTCGTGGTCAGCTTTTACGAAAGGAGGGCGGGGCAGGGCCGTATATGCGTCGCGGAAGTTAGAATAGCAATGATCCAAGGTTTTGCCAGCCCTGGTTGCGCAATCAATATGCTGATATAATTTAGGTTAGCCTTGTTAAAATCCCTAGCTACAATGAATGCAGCCTCAGGATGTATGGATTCCAGTTTGCAAAGAGTCGGCGCCGGAACCCCTACACTTGTGTGTATAAGACAGTAGTTTTGGAATTGTTAGTTAGATTACTTGTTGGTTATTACTGCATTGTCGGAACTAGAAGCATTTCGCTACACTCGCATTAACATCTGCTAACCATGTGTATGTGACAAATAAAATTTGATTTGATTTGACATTGTGTGGGGGAGCCTACAAAGGCCCCTTCCCAGAAACTACAGGCACTGGTGCCTGAAGGCATTCAAATGCAGTTTGTGCAGTCACTTTGTGAAATGTCTACAGTGGCAGGGAGAGGGGAGACAAGACTGTGGCATCAGGGCATGTTGACCGAGTTGTAACTCATTTGAAAGCAGGTGTAGTTTGAAGGGCACAAAAGGTGTGTGGTGTGCATCCAGAGTGGACATAGGGCAACGAGTGGGAGATGTGTAGAAACCTCCTGTGTGTGCTCTACGTGTTCTGTGCCACTTTGCAGGATGGGGCCGTGCTTCCAGAGGTTCCATGGCATGTTGTAGGCTAAATGCAAATACTAAAGTGACATTGTGAAACATGATTTTGTCCTACAAATCATTCTCATCATCTCTGAAGAGTTATTGTGTTTTGCAGCTTCTCTCTTTATCTGTCTCTATCAAATACTTGTTGCATTCACTGAATTGTAGTCAAAGTAGGCTACTATTTCTACGTTTTGTGTCAGGCCTGGTCTGTACTAAAACTTATTGATTGAGATTACCTACATTTTTAAATAGTTTCGAAATAGATGTTTGCATTTTTACATTATTACCAAAGTAAGAATCGTTGTCAATCAAATAGTCTACTCTGTGTGGGTTTTCAAATACTTTCAGAATATTGTCCTCTGGTCATATATTGGATAATTGTTTTATTTATATGAAAATAATATCTATAGGTATAATAAGTAAGTGAGTGACTTATTAAAATTACTTACTCTAGGTTGTTGTGTTGAGTGTTAATCGTTTTTTGATAGTGAGTGTCCTTACACAATGGAAGACTAAATTAGTGTTATTCCTATTGACATGAATGTGTAATATTAAAGATGTTGTGCTCTTTAAAACTTGTAATTTGTTCTTTGTTTTCTAACTAACATAAAGCAAATTTAGTTATCTTGAAAATTCTCAGTAATCCACAGCAGCATTCTAGAATTATATTGGGGTCTAAAGGGTTCATTCAGAAAGGTTATATATGGTTAGGGACTTAGAATGTTTTTAATAAAAAAAATGTATCACTGGATTCAAACTTGTAATGTTTGGAATCAGAGGTAGATCCTTACGTCAATTTTTGGGCATTAATAACTCAGAAATCTTAAGGTTAGGCATTAACTCTGAATGGTTAAGGTAAGGATTATGGTTTGGGATAGGCTTAAAGCAAAAATGTAAAAAAACAACTTTCTATCACTGGATTCAAACTTGCAACCTTTGAAATCATTGGAACTGCGCTCACTGTTGCCCCTAGTGGCCAGTTTCCACTTTATCTCCCGATCTCCTCAGATATGGATGGACGTTGAATACTGATGACAAATGACTGAAATGAGTGGCTACTCTGACACTGACGAACTGAGATCAATCGGGTCTTGAATTCAAATGAACAATAGCCCAGGCCAATGAAGCTACACACAGATTGTACAATATTAGGAGGCTATATATATATATATATATATATATATTTGAATTCAAGACCCGATTGATCTCAGTTTGTTGGTGTCAGAGTAGCCACTCATTTCAGTCATTTGTGTGGTATTAGAAAAGTAGCCAGGTCACCGTTAACCCTTATCGTTAACATTAACCCTTACCTTAATCATTCAGAGTTAATGCCTAACTCAGGTTTTAAATACTATCCCAAACTATAATTCTTACTTTTGCTATTCAAAGTGAAGATGAAGCCATAGTCTGCTCAATGTGATGGTAGTGGCAATAGCCTTTCACAAGCTGAGCAACTTTGAAAAACAGTGATGCTGTTAGGTACCAACTGGGAGTTGTTGAGATAAAAAGTATAATATTGATTCTACAGAGAGATTATTCCTCTCTTTTCAGCAGTAGGCATTTTCTTTCCAAAGCTTTGTTTCACAGTTGTATTTTCAAATATGCGAAAGGCAAACAGACAGCTGCAACCAACCATAGAAATATAATCCATAGAAGGCAGTTCCCATTCAAGCCAGGACTGGCATCCATTGCTCGTGTACGCATGAGCTCAACAGTTAAATTACCAGGGTAAGAGATAACAAAACACTTCTATGGATTATGCAATGTCTTTGGAAAGTATTCAGACCCTTGACTTTTTCCATGTTTTAATATGTTACGGCCTTATTCTTCATAATAAAAAACAGAAGTACCTTATTTACATAAGTATTCAGACCCTTTGATGTGAGACTCGAAATTGACCTCCGGTGCATCCTGTTTCCATTTACCATCTTTGAGATGTTTCTACAACTTGATTGGAGTCCACCTGTGGTAAATTCAATTGATTGTGCATGTCAAAGCAACAACCAAGCCACGAGGTCGAAGGAATTGTCCGTAGAGTGCAGAGACAGGATTGTGTCGTGACAAAGATCTGGGGAAGGGTACCAAAACATTTCTGCCAGATTGAAAGTCCCCAAGAACACAGTGGCCTCCATCGTTCTTAAATAAAATACGTTTGGAACCACCAAGACTCTTCCTAGACCTGGCCACCCAACCAAACTGAGCAATTGGGGAGAAGGGCCTTGGTCAGGGAGGTGACCAAGAACCCGATGGTCACTCTGGTAGAGCTCCAGAGTTCCTCTGTGGAGATGGGAAAACCTTCCAGGAGGACAATCATCTCTGCAGCACTCACCAATCAGGGCTTTATGGTAGAGTGGCCAGAAGGAAGTCACTCCTCAGTAAAAGGCACATGACAACCTGCTTGGAGTTTGCCAAAAGGCACCAACATACTCTTAGACCATGACAAACAGAATTCTCTGGTTTGATGAAACCAAAATTGAATGCTAAGCATCATATCTGGAGGAAACATGGCACCATCGCTACAGTGAAGCAAGGGAGACTAGTCAGGATTGAGGGAAAGAGGAATGGAGCAAAGTACAGTGGGCTCTCGAGTGGCGCAGCAGTCTAAGGCACTGCATATCAGTGCAAGAGGTGCCACCTCAGTCCCTGGTTTGAATCCAGGCTGTATCATGGAGCACAATTGGCCCAGCACCATCTGGGTTTGGCCGGGTGTAGGCTGTCATTGTGAATAAAATTTGTTCTTAACTGACTTGCCTAGTTAAATAACGATTCCATTAAATTTTTAATCCTTGATGAAAATCTGCTCAGGACCTCAGACTGGGCAAAGGTTCATCTTCCAACAGGAAAACAACCCTAAGCCCACAGCCAGTGGCTTCGGGACAAGTGTCTGAATGTCCTTGATTGGCCCTGCCAGAGCCTGGACTTGAACCTGATTTGAAAATCTCTGGAGAGACCTGAAAATATCTGTGCAGCGACACTCCCCATCCAAACTGACAGAGCTTGAGAGGATCTGCAGAGTGTGCCAAGCTGGAAGCGTCATACCCAAGAAGACTCAAGGCTATAATCGCTGCCAAAAGTACTGAGTAAATTATCTAAATACTTATGTAAATGTGATATTATTTTTATAAATTTGCTTTGTCATTATGGGCTATTGTGTGTAGATTGAGGAGTAAAAAAAACGATTTAATACATTTTAGAATAAGGCTGTAACGTAACAAAATGTGGAAAAAGTCAAGTGGTTTGAATACTTTCCGAATGCACTGTATACACTATATAGTTTGTTAATAATTTTATTTTAGTAATTATTTTTTTGCCTCTTGGGACCCCTCACGGACCTGGGCCCAGGGGCTTCAGCCCCGGTAAGTTTGTGCATTAATCCGGCCCTGTCGAGCGGCATTCATTCACAAAACAATGCATACTGTATGTTTCTATACAATTTCAACATGTGTGCAAATCCATTGTGTAACATAAGACCAGTTCCTGACATGTTTTCCATTATGTGGTATTTATCATAAGCCTACCTAAGAGGGCCAAACTCTGAGGCCTTTTGTCCCACAAAGAGTGGTCTAGCTACCGAGTGTAACTTTGTAATTTCCTCAAAGTTACCTCAAACGCCTTCCCATAACGATTGCTTGATCTAAACCTGGCACTGGACCACACAACTACACACAGCCTGACCAGGGGATTTAATTGGCTCTCTATTGTCGGGGTTAATTGCATAAAAGCAGAAATACAATTTTTTTTTTTGGTAAAGACAGATTTTTTTTCTTCTGATGCCGAGGAGGAAAATATTACCTTACCACTACAATTACGGTCAGACTTAGAATACCATCAACCCCACAGGCCTTTTTGGGTTGGAGGGTTTGTTAATTTAAAATGTGCGTGAAGGATAGAGGTTAAGCAGACATTTCCCCTGAATGCTGATTCTGGGCTTGTTCAGACACTCCCATGAGGAGTGGTGTTTGGATAGCTAGGCCACGTGCCATGTTTGACGAAAATAATAAATCATGCTCTGTGGGTCTCTGAGGGGCTGGTCAGCTACCTGCACAAGTGTACACACTGGAAAGACCAGGGGGAGCTAAGGGGGAGGCTATGGTCCAAGACAGACAATTCGCTGGCTCACATTCTCATGAAGATGCAGAAAAATATATCCAAGGATACAAGAAAAACCAAGTGAATTACAATTTTAGTTCATTTCAGTTATTTTCAACACCAAGCTGTTCAAAGGCAATGAAAGGAACAGGTCTTTGACAATCACCAAGTGGATAGAACTCATTTGAAGTATGAATGTGTCTTTGTTCACTGTGCGACACCTGAATACAATGCTGTGCATTTGAACAGCCCACAGAGCAAAGTGCTGGAGTAATTTGTGATCTCTTTAGAGAGCTCAATGATGTTAAGGTGGCTATTACAGTTTGTATTCCAGTGTACGAATAGATCATCAGTCATAAATTAACCACATGAATGGGAATATATATATATATATATATCCCATTTAGCAGACGCTTTTATCCAAAGCGACTTACAAGTCGGCTGGGGCCACTACTTTTACATATGGGTGGCCCCAGCGGGAATCGAACCCACGACGCTTGGCGTTGCAAGCGCCATGCTCTACCGACTGGAATGATTCAGAATTGGAAGAAGAATTTGCCCGTAATCATTTATTAGAGCACTGCAGTGGGTATGAATAAAAGGACAAAGCCCATGTGAAGAATCCAATTCCAACTGACATGGGGGCAAGTTGTCAGATACAACCAGAAGTGTTCTATTGGGAACTGACTGAGAAAGTTTGCAAGGTTGATAAAGCAAAGAAAGTAAAGGGAACCTCCCAGCTAGCACATAACGTTCTGAGAACTAAATGTTTCTAAGAGCTTGGAGAGAGTGTGGTTGTCCTATGGTTATTTTGCAAACATGGTTACATTACATTTTTGTAATGTTTTAGGAACATCCTCCAACTGGTTTGATATTGAGAATGTTATCAAATAGTTCTGAGGATGTTAAAAACGTTCTTCTGTGGGAATTTCAGTACTTGAGCATAACGTTTCCTACAGGTTTACTCGTGATTCTATTTAAAATAATATTCTCAAATTGTTACAAGAATGTAAAACCACAACCTACTGGGCAAAAACTGGTTGAATCAACATTGTTTCTACGTCATTTCAACCAAACATTCTATGTGATGATGTTGAATCAACGTGGAAAACTGATTGGATTTGAAAAACAACGTCAGGGAATTGTCTTTTTTTTCACCCAATTTTTCACCTAAATCCAATGACATGGTGCCATTTTTCTTTGTTGATTTCACGTTGAATTCCCATTAGTTGACAACTCGCCCAAATGTAAATCAAAACTAGACATTGAACTGATGTCTGTGCCCAGTGGGAACATTCTTCTGTGGGAATTTCATTATTTCAGCATAACGTTTCCTACAGGTTTCCTCATGGTTCTATTTAAATTCATGTTTTCCAAATTGTTCTGAGAATGTTAACAAACAACATTCCTCTGTGGGAATTTGAGTATTTCCATAACAAGTTCTGATGTTGTTCTATTTAATGTCATTTGTTTTGCTACATTCTGGGAATGTTCTCAAAAATGACTTCTAAGCCTGTTCAGAGAATATATGGTTATCTTTTATGTCAGTTCTTGGCAATATTCTCAGAATGTTCTAAAAAATAATAATTCTACAGGTTAACATTAATTAGCTTCACCAGTTGAATGATAGGGTAACATTTTTATTTCTGCCTAAATAGACATACCCAAACAATTATTTTCATAAGAAGGCCATAAATAATAACTGGTTGTTTTAGAAAGGTATTGAACTCACATTTCTGGCAAAAATAGTTATACATTGCTGAGGTGTACTCACTTGTGAGGGCACAAGCTCAAGTACAAAGTACAAATATCATAAAAATCTAATTATATACAACTTACTATAAGATTTCACATTTCTTATAACTGTAAAATAAATATCATACTTTGTGATATTGGCATTATTTATAACTGCCAACAGATAATTTTCTACTAAATTTCCATTAGGCGTGCAGAGACACATGTGGGCAGACTCGATACAACTTAAGCTTTAAGTACGAAGTGATTAATCCGCCTGTGACCAAAGGAAAGTGGTCTTGAATTCTATAAAAATTATTTAGTATTTTTTTCATGTTGAGAGCTCTATATTTGGCAGAGAAGATCAAAGTGAGATGAAATTAGTATGGTGGATCCACTAGAATCTCTTATTTCATATGCACTGGGTTGAGTTTCACAGACAGAGAAAATAGTTTGTTTGTCTGGATAGGCCAGAAAATATGACACGTCACTCCCTATGCAAATGTAGGGTCTGAAAGATGACACTTCAAATCAGCTCCGCTGGACAAGTGGTAGCGGAGAACAGAGAGATGGGTCTTTCTTGCACTATACAATGTTCACGGGTACTTTGTACACCATTATGTAAGTCGGAACCACTCAGAGTTCCCAAATAGGGGACTTAATATCTAAGAGGTTTCAATTCCATTCTCAGAATGTGAAGAAAGTTTTCCATTAAAATCACTAGAAAACTTTAGTAGCCTTCAGAAAACATACTAAAAATGTTATTTTAAAAACATGTACATTCTGTTCTAAGAACATGAAAAAAATGTTCCATAAAAACACAAGAAAAAAGTGCTTGTTTCCTTCAAAATGGGGTCTGTTTGAATGGACTAAAATGAACAGTTTTATATGCGTCAAATAACATGGCATCCTAGCTCCATCCTGGTAGCGCAGTGGACTAATTCCAGAGATAGAAAACACAAGATCATAGGTTTGAATCTCACTAATGCACATCACAATAACATAAAAACTGCTTGCATGATTAATCCCTAAGCAAATTAATTTCTATGTGACCTACTGTAACTGTGCTTGGAGTTCAAAACAGTAAACCACAAATAAACTAACTTTCCATTAATAACCTTAACAAAACTTTCACAACATTTAGAGAAGTTTCTCAGAATGTTATTTCATTACATTCAAATAACCTATAATTTCCATTCTCATGGTGTTAATAAAACCTCCCAGGAAAACTTTCAGGGAACCAGAGTAAAACGTTCCCAGAACCCCCCTGAAACCCAAAAAATAATGTTCCCAGAACAGGCGAAATATTTGCAGAAAATCTAAAAAGAAATGTTTGGCCTCGTTCCCACAACCAATGTGAAACGAAAAACATACGGTCCCACAACTTCCAAGGAACAAACTGTGCTAGCTGGGCTGAATTTGAAGCGTTTGAGGTAATGTGTGAAGTAGTCTGTCAATTCACTGTATATCATTGTACTCAACAAAACAGTTTAATTATATTTGGTTGGACATTCTTGCTGCTCTCCTGTGAGTTTAAAATGACAGTGACAAATTAGCTAAACGACAGCTATAGAGATTGACAGAAAATAGTTACTTTCAGAACCAACTACACCAATAAATTCACCCTCAGGTGAAACATTAGGGCTTATCACAATGTCATTTCACATTCACCAAATTACAAATGACATGCAAGCCTCTCTCCCTCGAGCTCCCAACACACAACAAATTATGCAAGTTAGTTAATAGCACTTCTCTAAAAGTAAAAGAAGCTTAAGGGATTAAGGGACAACTTTATGCAGCCCCTATCACACTTCCAGGGAAATCCTTGAAGGTCATACATTATAACATAATTTATTGTACACTGTAAATGCTCCTCAGATTTTTCTCTGCCAGTTGGGGGAAGAGGAATGAGAGAACATATTAAGTAAACCATGAAGTTTAGAAAAATCTTGCAAGAAGGTGGCATAAAAGAAGGTCTGTGGCCAGGGACACAATGAGAATGTTGGCAGTGGTAACATCTTTGGCCCCATGCCGGTGGATCAATACCATCCAAATAATTAAACAAGGGAACCTGTTACATCATTAGTCCCTCTCAAACCTCACCTGCCATTACCATCAGTTTCTTTCCATGAGAGGCAGAGAAGATGACGATAAGAGTGGTGGTATGTAGCATTAAACATCATCTGTGGTGAAGTGGAACTGCTGTATCACAGAAATTAATGAGCCAATCAAAGAGAGAAACAGAGCTTAAGACTCCACCAGAGTGAGGCCTGCTGGAGAGAAAGAGGTGCAATGACTGAAAACTATTGTTTTCCATTAGTGGAAGTGTCATTACACGTTTGGTTTATGTACACACATGGACTGTAGTGTTTTATTATGGTTTTTAAAAATGCATTGTGGTGAGAAGTAGTGGATGATGTGTTAAATACTAAACCAAATCGCTTTGATTGCCGAAGGGGAAATAGTTATTTCTGTATTCTGCACAGTACTAAAACGATGTCTTGTGCGGAAAGTATATCTGAGATATCTGAGGCCCATTAGTGCAAGGAAATCTACTGCTTTAGTGTGTCATATCTTTAATTGTTATGGTTATTAATGCAGTTACATCAGGGGTGGCCTGGGATAAAAATTCAGCCCTGGCATTTCAGCCACAGAGCGTGTCTGTCGTCTCTGTCTTCACTTCTCCTTGTGCTCCTCTGTTATCTGTCTGCCACTCCTAAGTATTAATTGCTATAACACATAGAGCCAGCATATTATGAAACTGGCAGTACGTCCGTGTCTCCCCCCTATGTAATGTTACCTGACACCAGAGTCACCATTCACTACAGCTCATAAACCCACTCGCTGGGTTGATGAGACAGATTCAGAATCAAATCAAATACACAAAAGGTCACCTTTACTATAAAACATAATGACTTGAGCACTATCCAGTGCATTTGCAAAGTATTAAGACGCCTATACTTTTTCCTCATTTTGTTACGTTACAGCTGTCGTGACTATCATTAATGTGATGACTGCTATTTATTGAATAATTACCTACTACGTTGAATTATTACTCAATTAAATTAATCATGTAACAATTAACTCATTAGGAATTTGGGGTACCACGGGAACAGTTGTTTACCAAGTTACTATCTCCCAACTTTAAAGATGATCTAAATATCTCTGACATCAATAACAGTCAATTATTAATTATTACCTCGCCAGTCTCATTCGGAACTGTAACGGTTCTCGTCTGTCGAAGGAGAAGCGGACCAAAATGCAGTGTGGTATTTTTGAGACATGTTATGACGATGAAAACGAACAATACAAAACAACAAACGGATCGTGAAAACCTATACAGCCATTCAATCTGGTGACAATAAACACAGAGACAGGAACACGAAATACTCAAAGAATATGGCTGCCTAAATATGGTTTCCACACACCCAACGCCTAACAACACCCCAAGACAAAACACACCACAATAAACCCATGTCACACCCCGGCCTGACCAAATAAATAAAGACAAACACAATATACTACGACCAGGGCATGACAGAACCCCCCCTAAGGTGTGGACTCCCGGACGCACACCAAAAACCATAGGGGAGGGTCCGGGTGGGCGTCTGTCCATGGTGGCGGCTCTGGCGCAGGACGAGGACTCCACTCTATCAATGTCTTAGTCCCTCCTCCTCGCGTCCTTGGATAGTCCACCCTCGCCGCAGACCATGGCCTAGTAGTCCTCACCCAGAACCCCACTGGACTGAGGGGCAGCTCGTGAATGAGGGGCAGCTCGGGACTGAGGCTGCTTGGGACTGAGGGGAAGCTCGGGACTGAGGGGAAGCTCGGGACTGAGGGGAAGCTCGGGACTGAGGGGAAGCTCAGTACTGATGGGAAGCTCGGGACTGAGGGGAAGCTCAGCACTGAGAGGAAACTCAGGCAGGTAGTTGGATCCGGCAGATCCTGGCTGGCGGTTCTGGCAGATCCGCGGTTCTGGCAGATCCTGGCTGACTGGCGGATCTGGAAGAGTCTGGCTGACTGGTGGATCTGGAAGAGTCTGGCTGACTGGCAGATCTGGAAGAGTCTGGCTGACTGGCGGATCTGGAAGAGTCTGGCTGACTGGCGGATCTGGAAGAGTCTGGCTGACTGGCGGATCCTGGCTGACTGGCAGATCTGGAAGAGTCTGGCTGACTGGCGGATCTGGAAGAGTCTGGCTGACTGGCGGATCTGGAAGAGTCTGGCTGACTGGCGGATCTGGAAGAGTCTGGCTGACTGGCAGATCTTGAAGAGTCTTGCTGACTGGCAGATCTGGAAGAGTCTGGCTGACTGGCGGATCTGGAAGAGTCTGGCTGACTGGCGGATCTGGAAGATCCTGGCTGGCTGGCGGCTCTGGCTGCTCCATGCAGACTGGCAGCTCTGGCGGCTTCTTGCAGACTGGCAGCTCTGTCTGCTCCATGCCGACTGGCAGCTCTGGCAGCTGCTTGCAGACTGGCAGCTCCTTGCAGACTGGCAGCTCCTTGCAGACTAGCAGCTCCTTGCAGACTGGAAGCTCTGGCTACTCTATGCAGACTGGCAGCTCTGGCTGCTCCATGCAGACTGGCGGCTCTGGCTGCTCCATGCAGACTGGCAGCTGCATGCAGACTGACAGCTCTGGCTGCTCCATGCAGACTGACAGCTCTGGCTGTGCTAAACAGGCAGGAGACTCTGGCAGCGCTGTAGATGCGGAAGTCTCTGGCAGTGCTAAACAGGCGGGAGACTCCGGCAGCGCTGTAGAGGAGGAAGGCTCTGGCTGCGCTGAACAGGTGGGAGACCCCAGCAGCGCAGGAGAGGTGAAAAGCTCCGGCAGCGCTGAACAGGCGGGAGACTCCGGCAGCGCAGGAGAGGAGGAAGGCTCTGGCTGCGCTGAACAGGTGGGAGACTCCAGCAGCGCAGGAGAGGTGAAAAACTCCGGCAGAGCTGAACAGGCGGGAGATTCTGGCAGCGCAGGAGAGGAGGAAGGCTCTGGCTGCGGTGAACAGGTGGGAGACTCCAGCAGCGCAGGAGAGGAGAAAGGCTCCGGCAGCACTGAACAGGCGGGAGACTCCTGCGGCGCAGGAGAGGAGGAAGGCTCCGGCAGCGCTGGAGAGGCGAGGCGCACTGTAGGCCTGATGTGTGGTGCTGGCACTGGTGGTACTGGGCCGAGAACACGCACAGGAAGACTGGTGCAGGGAGCTGCCACCGGAGGGCTGGTGTGTGGAGGTGGCACAGGATGGGCTAGACCGTGAAGGCGTACTGGAGATCTTGAGAGCAGTGCTGGCACAGGACGTGCAAGGCTATGGAGGTGCACAGGAGGCCTGGTGCGTGAGGCTGGCACCATCTTCACCAGCCGACTAACAGCACCTCAGGACGAGTATGGAGCGCTGACCCAGGTGCCATCAAATCCCCGACACGCTCCGTCGGGCGAATTCCATGCTTAAAACACCAACACAGCAACTCCCTCATTTCTCTCTCCTCCAATTTCCCCATTAACTCCTTCACAGTCTCTGCTTCGCTCACCTCCAACACCGGCTCTGGTTCTGATCACCTCCTTGGCTCGTCACGATAAACAGGGAGAGTTGGCTCAGGTCTGACTCCTGACTCTGCCACACTCTCCCTGAGACCCCCCCAAGAAATATTTGGGGCTGACTCTCGGGCTTCCTTCCGCGCCGCCGTGCTTGCTTCGTCAACCTCATTCTCTCGTAACCTTCCGCACACTGCTCCATCGAATCCCAGGCGGGTTCCGGCACTCTCCCTGGGTCGACCGCCCACCCACCTGTTTATCTCCTCCCAAGTTGTGTACTCCAAACTTTGTTGCTCCTGCTGCCGCTGCCTGTCACCACGCCGCTTGGTCCTGTTGTGGTGGGTGATTCTGTAAGGGCTCTCGTCTGTCGAAGGAGAAGCGGACCAAAATGCAGCGTGGTATTTTTGAGACGATGAAAACGAACAATACAAAAACAACAAACGGAACGTGAAAACCTATACAGCCTATCTGGTGACAATAAACACAGAGACAGGAACAATCACCCACGAAATACTCAAAGAATATGGCTGCCTAAATATGGTTCCCAATCAGAAACAACGATAAACACCTGCCTCTGATTGAGAACCACTCCAGACAGCCATAGACTATGCTAGATACCCCCACTAAGCCACACACCCAACAACACCCCAAGACAAAACACACCACAATAAACCCATGTCACACCCCAGTCTGACCAAATAAATAAAGACAAACACAATATACTATGACCAGGGCGTGACAGGAACATCGTATCTGCACAAACCCTAACCGAAGTGATGAATCAGCGATACACAATAATAATTAACTAACTAACACATCACACAGAACACAAAAAGAAACAGCGTAGGTTATTGATTACATACATTAATACAATGAAAATGGAGTGGACTAACAAAAGCATGACCGTTTGGTTACGCAATGGACAGGGGTAGAGTATATTAGGAGAGGTAGAGACAAAAGAGTCAACTTCTCGGACATACATTTGGAAGCCACGCTCATGGGAATATGAATACTTTGCACATGAATGACCACTCATTCAGAAAAGAAATGCAATATATATATACGTGTAGATGTCTCTCTGTTGAAACCACTCAATCCATCTATGGGAAGTGGTTCGATGTAAGTCTCTGGTTGTCCACCAGAGGTCACAATGTCATTCTTAGTTGTCGGCTTCGTCTGTCTGGGAGTGTTCATGAGAATGTATACTTCAGGTGTGTACCACACAGTGTTCAGAGGGACCTGTCTTCCCTCTCAACTTTGGTCAAATGTTCTAAACTACTTTACAGGCACAGCTGCAGATGGTGCATGTAAACCAGACCATGTTTGTTAACCAGACCATGTTTTGGTCTGGTTTACAAAGTTTCTCAGCATTTCAACATGTGGTCCACGTTCTCTGGTCTCTGGTGGATTATTCAGGGTACAGCTAGGACCACTTTACATCCCGGCAGCAACCCGGCATGTTTTGGTCTAATGTAAATTTTGTGAGCATGTCCTTTTAAGCACTTTGATCTTAGGGACGTTCCACCACGCTGACACAATGTCTGTGCTCATGTGGGCGTGGTTACTGACTTGGCCCAGGTTTGTACGAAATGCCATAATCTCATTTAGAAGGCTAAAATCACATTTCTATCTATTCAAAAATATTGTCATACTGAATCATATATTTTATACAACATTTAGTTCCAAACCTGAAAACTAGAAGGTGTACACACTCAGAGATAGTTATTTAGTTATACCATCCTTAATATTGAAGGCCAATTTGATGGAGAGTGATATTTTTGAAGTTACCACTGGAGCAGCCTCTGCTGAGGACTTGCCGTCTCCCCGTAACGTTACAATGGCCGCTCCATCTGTTAGTCCTAGTAGTCTTGAGAAGTGAGAAGCTAGAGCCTGACCGTGTAAAATATGAAAAGGAATTGGAATTTAAACAGGATTTGGAGCGTGCTAAATTCAAGCTGCAACAAGAGCAGCTAGAGCTGGTTAGGGAAGGAAAGCTCTCAGGGGAGAGTTTGCTCTGGGAAGGTGACCCAGATTATTTACTTTTCATTACGGAGGGTTTTGTGTCTGTTAGGAAGTAAGGACCTCGTGCCAGTGAAGATCCTGATAGACACAGGTTCCTCTGTAATGTTTGTGTTGAAGTCTGTGTTACCCTTCTCTGCTAAGACTGACTTGGGGAATAGTGTTCTAATTAGGGGAATAGGTTTGAACACTGTTAGTCCCATTGCATAAACTGATGTTGGATTGTGGACTGGAGAAAGGTGAGGTTGTTGTGGGGGTGCGTCCTTCGTTGCCTATTGAGGGTATTGACGTTAGCCTTGGGAATAACTGGTGAGCGTGTATGGCCTGTCGTTTTTCCATCTCTAGTGGTTTCCGCTAAGCCGTCATTTGTAGGGATTCCTGATGAGAGTGTGCAGAGTTTCCCAGAGGTGTTCCCTACGTGTGCAGTGACACATTCTATGAGCCGTGGCGACCTGGTCACTGCGCCGGTTAACTAGAATACCACCAAGAAATGTCACTACTTTCCCTTTTATCCGTTTATCTATACCCCGCTCTGATCTAATCAAGGTGCAACGGGCCTACCCCACATTAGAAGAGTTGCGTGACCAAATTGTGCCTATAGAACAGTTGGGAGATGTCGCCCATGGCTATTTTCTGCAAGAGGATATCCTGATGAGAAAGTGGGTGTCTCCTGGTTGTTGTTTTCAGAGGGAGGCGATTAGTCAGGTTGTACAAGTTATTAAGCTTTGTGGGTTGATTTTGACAACTTCCCACAACGACGTTACTGTACTTATGGGTGTGAGGAAAACCTACAATCGCATATTAAGATATTTTCGGGGGCCTAGGTGAAAGAGGGATGTTTCTGAGTTCATCATAACTAGTCACACCTGTCAATTAACTGGTAAACCTAATCAAGCTATTAAGCCGGTACCACTGTGTCCTATTCCTGTACTCAGCCAAACTTTTGAGTATCTGATTATTGACTGTGTTGGTCCTCTGCCACGTTCTAAAAAAGTAGTGGCTATCTGTTCACTGTGATGTGTCAGATCACTAGGTTTCCTGCTGCCTACCCTCTTCGGTCTATCATGACTAAGTCTGTGCTAAAAGCTTTGACTCAGTTTCTCTCACGGTTTGGTCATTCAGAGTGATCTAATTTCACCTCTAGTCTGTTTGGTCAGGTTCTCCAACAGCTCCATATTAAAAACAATTTGCCTAGAGCCTATCACGTGCAAAGTCAAGGAGCGCTGGAACGTTTCCATGAAACACTTAAGTCTTAGTTGAGAGCTTATTGTACTGAGATGGATAAGGATTGGGAGGAGTTGCCTTGGTTACAAGGCACAAGGTTCAGTCCAAATTACCTTGTGTTTAGACATAGGGTGCGTGGACTTCTATCTGTTCTCCAGGATGACTGGAAGTCCCCCAAGCCACCGCAGTCCCTGTTATCTTGTGTGTGATTTCCGGCGATGCGTGTACGCCGCTGGTGAAATGGCTAAAGAGTGGCTATCATCTTCACAGGAGGGGATGAAAGGCATATTTGATCGGCGAACTGAGCCTCGTCACTTTAGTCCAGGTGAGCAGGTTCTTGCTCTGCTGCCAATTGTTGGATCTCCTTTTCAAGACAAGTTTCAAGGTCCATATACAGTTGTGCGCCAGTGGACTGAGCAAAACTATCTAGTTGCCACTCCAGAACAGAGAAAAGCACACCAACTGTGCCACGTAAATGTGTTAAAACCCTATTATGCACGTTCCTCTGAGGCTGAACAGTGGGAATCTACAGAGGATGGTAAAACCTGTTCTTTTGGCCGATACCGTTACTTCGCTGGGTTCTTGTCATGCTCGGTTCATGCATGAAGAGGAAGATGTTCCTGGTCCCGACGATTGCATACTACAGGGTAACTTGTTTACGGCTCTATCACGTCCTAAGTGTCAATGACAAAGAAACAAAAATGAATAATAGCGTAAACAAAAGACATACAAAATATAGTTATCAGACCTTAATCATCTAATGGAACTGTATTCCATATATGTCCACGGTCTTGGGAAAATGACCCTATCATGGCATTGTGTCTAATGTCATATCTAGGGCGTTCCTAATTAGCGGTGTGTTGCTTAGGGCACTATCCTAAGTTGAAACCTACATGATAAGTCTACAGCTGTAAGGCACCAGCTTCGGGCAGCCTACAGGGATGACCAATGGACCTCTGGGGAGAAACTGGTGAGTACGGTAGCTGTAGAGCCAAAGGCCTCACGGTAAAAGACTTTACCAAGGCTGGTGTTTTGCTTGGACCCTTAAGTGATCCTAGCATAAATCCTCATTTCAATGTTCCGTTTATGCTTACACAAGCCAGCTTCTTTCTATGGTGCTACCCATTCCAGGGTTAGGAGGACTTGAAAATGAGCCGGAGCTGAAAGGATCACCAAAACTAAAGGTATTCTGGTTTCAGTGCATTTTATTTAAAAAAATACATACAGCCTAGCCAATCAATATGTAGGCATACTGTGTAATAAAATTGATAATTAAAGAAGGTAAAAACAAATTAGGCTAGAAAATCATTGTGTTCTAATAACGTGAATGTGTTTTTGCAGAGCAAACAACCATGCTGACAACCATCTGTGAAGATCAGTGGACAAAGGGCTGGACAACGGCCGCACCGAAGAAACGCATGGTTGCCAAGCAAGCGGTTAGTTTTACTAGATTCTTAAAATGAGTACGCCGCATTTGTTGGAGTCACTATTAATTCTTAATTGATCTACCATTTCTATCATAGGCCACTGTAATCGATGGAGGCTCGGGGCAGTACCATTCTGCTCATCTGATGAAGGTGCAAATGGATCAGATTCACACTTTGAAGACCAAGATCGAGTCGTTGAAGGAAGACCAGCAGAAAGAGAAACTGAGGGCAGAGATACCGGCAACAGCTGATGCATTGGTCCAGAGCCAGGCGGCATTAGCGGAGAGTCAGGCAGAGAATGACTCGTTGAAGAGGGTGGGGAACGAGATGGAGTAACAATCCATGCCAGGCACACCTGTGAGCGCTGGAACTCCACCTCCGACAGGCAGAGTCAACATACCTGGCGGGTTGGTCAGGTCGTCGGTTCACCCTGACATTTCCATTCCTCTTCTGACAACAGAACTTGACTAAGGCAAATGTGGCTTAACAGTGAACCTCCTGGTGTTCATCATTAATACTGTCTCAGAGGTTTCTGTCCATGACTGACGTTACCCGAAAGAGCATTAAAGACAGAGTTAATGAATACTTGAGGTCACCGAGAAAGTCTGGACATGGCCTGCTCTCCCTTATGTACTTTCCCATGTTTACTACAGTATGTACTGTAGGCTATGTTTACTTGTCAGGATGCACAGCAGCCTAATAAATAAATGCAGGTGGCTTATATCTTCAAAATGATTTAAATGCTTTATTATCCAAATGTAAAAGCATATAATGTTCTGGACTGTATTTCATGAGCATCTTTATGCTTTTGTTAATTAAATAATGATAAAAATACTCTTTCAAAATGCAGATGTTTATTTGGTTCCAGATCCATAAATTATTATGGGAATAAATATCATTAAATTACAGAAATATTGGAACAAAGTTATCTAATGAATGTAAACAAATAGTTTCTTACTGGAAAATACTGTTTCAAACAAACATGGTTACATTGTAGAGTGCCATTATGGCTATAAGCAGGTACAGTTGAGGTCGGGAGTTTACATACACTTGGGTTGGAGTCATTAAAACTCATTTTTCAACCACACTCCACAAATGTCTTGTTTTCAAATTATAGATTTGGCAAGTCGGTTACAACATCTACTTTGTGCATGAAACAAGTAATTTTTCCAACAATTGTTTACAGACAGATTATTTCACTTATAATTCACTGTATCAGAATTCCAGTTGACTGTGCCTTTAAACAGCTTGGAAAATTCCAGAAAAGGATGACATGGCTTTAGAAGCTTCTGATAGGTTAATTGACATAATTTGAGTCAATTGGAGGTGTACCTGTGGATGTATTTCAAGGCCAACCTTCAAACTCAGTGCCTCTTTGCTTGACATCATGAGAAAATCTAAATAAATCAGCCAAGACCTAAGAAAAAACAATTGTAGACATCCACAAGTCTGGTTCATCCTTGGGAGCAATTTCCAAAAGCCTGAAGGTACCATGTTCATCTGTACATACAATAGCACGCAAGTATAAATGCCATGGGACCACGCAGCCATCATGCCGCTCAGGATGGAGACGCGTTCTGTCTCCTGGAGATGAACGTACTTTGGGGAGAAAAGTGCAAATCAATCCCAGAACAAGAGCAACGGACCTTGTGAAGATGCTGGAGGAAACAGGTTCAAAGTATCTATATCCACATTAAAACTAGTCCTATATCGACATAATCTGAAAGGCCGCTCAGCAAGGAAGAAGCCGCTGCAGCAAAACCACCATAAAATGCAAGCCAACGGTTTGCAACTGCACATGGGGACAAAGATCATACTCTTTGGAGGAATGTCCTCTGGTCAGATGAAACAAAAAAATAACTGTTTGGCCATAATGACCATTGCAATGTTTGGAGAAAAAGGGTGAGGCTTGCAAGCTGAAGAACACCATCCCAACCGTGAAGCACGGGGGTGGCAGCATCATGTTGTGGTGGTGCTTTGCTGCAGGAGGGACTGGTGCATTTCACAAAATAGATGGCATCACGAGGAAGGAAAATTATGTGGATATATTGAAGCAACATCTCAAGACATCAGTCAGGAAGTTAAAGCTTGGTTGCAAATGGGTCTTCCAAATGGACAATTTCCCCAAGCAAAAGGACAACAAAGTCAAGGTATTGGACAACAAAGTCAAGGTATTGGAGTGGGCATCACAAAGCCCTGACCTCAAAGCTATAGACAAATTGTGGGCATAACTGAAAAAGCTTGTGCGAGCAATGCAGCCTTCAAACCTGACTCAGTTACACAAGCTCTGTCAGGAGGAATGGGCCAAAATTCACCCAATTTATTGTGGGAAGCTTGTGAAAGCATACCTGAAACATTTGATCCAATTTAAACAATTTAAATGAAATGCTACCAAATACTAATTGAGCGTATGTAAACTTCTGACCTACTGGGAATGTGAAGAAAAAAATAAAAGCTGAAATAAATCATTCTTTCAACAATTATTCTGACATTTCACATTATTAAAATAAAGTGGTGATCCTAACTGACAGTGAATCTTTAGGGGGATTAAATGTCAGGAATTTTGAAAAACTGACTTTAAATGTATTTGGCTAAGGTGTATGTAAACTTCCACTTTCAGCTGTAGCTGGACTTGCCTAGAAGGTGGGTAGGGGGAGAATGCTATCATCAAATGTATTTCTTAGTTAGGTTGACTGTATCAAAACTGGCCGTGATTGGATGCAATTTCAGTTTAATCCACCAGAAAAGAGAAAACAAATTAGACAACAAAAAGTATTATTATTATTAATATCATGTATGACATCCGACCGTTATTGGTAGTATCATTTGTCTGCGCACTATTGGTCCAGCTTTTCTCTTCCTCTTAAAACAGAAATAAAATGTATTGGCCTTTACAAATATGATTTTCGCCTTTATTCCGATTACAATCGCTCACATTAATTTTTTGAAAATGAAATAACCTTCAAAATAGCATTATAAACTATCAAGTTGATGCCACAGTCATAAAGACCGGCACCTACGTATATAAAGCTGAGTGACTCACTCATTCATGGCTTTGGATCAAAATAAATAAGTACTAACATCCTTTCTGATAGTCTTTAATCTTAAGGCTAGGCTTCCCGCTAGCGGGACACCTGTCGACAACATCCGGTGAAATTGGAGGGCACTTAATTCAAATAATTAATCATAATATTAAACATTTATGAACATACAAGTCTCTTATATCTTTTAGAAGCTTAAATTCATGTTATTCTAACTGCATTGTCCAATTTACAATAGGCTTCACAGCGAAAGCATACCATGCGATTGTTTGAGGACGGCGCCCCATAATCAACATATTTTTCAACCAGCACAGGCTTCATAAAATCGCAAATAGCAATTAAATAAATTACTTACTTTTGAAAATCTTCCTCTGTTTGCAATCCCAATGGTCCTAGCTACAACATGAATGGTCGTTTTGTTAGATTAAGTCCTTCTTTATATCCCAAAAAGTCTGTTTAATTGGAGCCATTGATTTCAGCAATCCACTCGTTCAACATGCAGAGAAAGGAGTCAAAAAAGCTACTGCTAAACTTTGTTCAAACAAGTCAAACTATGTTTCTATTTAATCCTCAGGTATCCTAACATGTGAAAGAAGTATGATCAAAAGAAAAATAAAAAAATCTTTGCTGCACCCTGACAGACTGATATTGTACCGGGACTCTTTGTACAAAAACTCCAAATTATTGCTTGTTGTTGACGTTAGGCTACGGCTAATCTGAAGATGGAGCTGGCTAAAGCTAAAACTGGCGAGTGTAGAGAGTATAGGGATATTGTTATCCAGATCGGTACCAATGATGTTAGGATGAAACAGTCAGAGGTCACCAAGCGCAACAATAGCTTCAGCGTGTAAATCAGCTAGAAAGATGTGTCGGCATCGAGTAATTGTCTCTGGCCCCCTCCCAGTTAGGGGGAGTGATGAGCTCTACAGCAGAGTCTCACAACTCAATCGCTGGTTGAAAACTGTTTTCTGCCCCTCCCAAAAGATAGAATTTGTAGGTAATTGACCCTCTTTCTGTGACTCACCCACAAACAGGACCAAGCGACGGACTCCATCCTAGCTGGAGGGGTGCTCTCATCTTATCTACCAACATAGACAGGGCTCTAACTCCTCTAGCTCCACAATGAAATAGGGTGCAGGCCAGGCAGCAGGCTGTTGGCCAGCCTGCCAGCTTAGTGGAGTCTGCCACTAGCACAGTCAGTGTAGTCAGCTCAGCTATCCCCATTGAGACTGTGTCTGTGCCTCGACCTAGGTTGGGCAAAACTAAACATGGCGGTGTTCGCCTTTGCCTTGTTCAGGGGCGCCCCAAGATTGCTGTCAACCCACTGTTCTTAGGCCGTCATTGAAAATACGAATTTATTATTAACTGACTTGCCTGGTAAAATAAAAATGTTTAAATCTTACTGGAATCAAGACCTCCTCGATTCCTGTCATTATTGAAAGATATTGTGATACCTCACATCTCAAAATAGGGCTACTTAATTTTAGATCCTTCACTTCCAAGGCAGTTATAGTCAATGAACTAATCACTGATCATAATCTTGATGTGATTGGCCTGACTAAAACATGGCTTAAGCCTGATGAATTTACTGTGTTAAATGAGGCCTCAACTCCTGGTTACACTAGTGACCATATCCCCAGCACATCGCGCAAAGGCGGAGGTGTTGCTAATATTTATGATAGCAAATTTCAATTTACAAAAAAAACCTATGTTTATGTCTCTTGAGCTTCTAGTCATGAAATCTATGCAGCCTACTCAATCACTTTTTATAGCTACTGTTTACAGGCCTCCTGGGCCATATACAGTGTCCTCACTGAGTTCCTATCGAACCTTGTAGTCATGGCAGATAATATTCTCATTTTTGGTGACTTTAATATTCACATGGAAAAGTCCACAAACCCACTCCAAATGGCTTTTGGAGCCATCGTCGACTCAGTGGGTATAGCCTTTCTGGGAATTAAACTTGGACCTAAGTGTTGCTGTATTTAGGTTAATGTGGAAAAGTTTAAAATGTCTCATTGGTTGGAACAAATCAATTTGGATTTTATCCAAATGATCACCTGAAAAGGTACGTCTGGCAATTTCAACTTCCTTGTTAAATTGAATGAGACAACGATATCCAATCAGTTGAGATTGGCTGGATGTCACGAATGTACCACATTGTTCCGACATGAACATACAGCTGCTGTCACATGTGAAATCAAACGGGAGTCCAAAGGAGGCGGAACTTCCTTTCCCAAGGCACAGGGTGTCATCCTGTTAACAAAGGAAAAATGGCGACTTTCCCTTTCTTAGCTTAGCATCTATTGCAAAGCTAACCCTCCTTTTAACGGAAACTCACAAGTAAAATGGGGTTCCCTTCAACAAGAGAATGGGTTTACTAATGAGGTCTCACGTTCAAACCCATTCAGCATTATTTTTTTGTGACGTTTACCGGAATGCGCGGTAACAATGAAATAGTTTTTCTACCCGTGCTACTGAAACACGAGAGATTATTTCTCACTTTGGTTGAGCTAATGAGATGGCGCCAAACAGAGATGATTTTTTATTTTATTATCTAGCCAAGGCAGTTAAGAACAAATTCTTATTTTCAATGATGGCCTAGGAACAGTGGGTTAACTGCTTTGCTCAGGGGCAGGACAACAGATTTTTACCTTGTCAGGTCAGGGATTTGATCTTACAACCTTTCGATTATTAGTCCAACGCTCTAACCACTAGGCTACTTGTCGCCTCAATTCAGGTCCTTAGAAAAGTTTTTTTTTTGTATGTACTATTTCTTACATTGCTTGCTCTGAAAATATCAAGTGTTATTACATACAGCTGGGAAGAACTAGCGATGTCAGTTTACCATCATTACGACCAGGAATACGTCTTTCCTGAAGCGGATCCTTTGTTCGGATCTCCACCCTGGACATGCGATCTTACCCCAGAGGCCGACCCAAAACAACACGGTCGCCGCAGGAGAGGCAGACAGAGCGGCCTAATTGGTCAGACTCAGAAGGCGAGCACACCATCCACCGCTTCCTAGCATATGTCCAAACTCTACATAACAAGGTGGACGGAATTAGGGCACGAGTTTCCTTCCAGAGAGACATCAGAGATTATAAAATTCTCTGCTTCACAGAAATATGGCTCTCTTAGAATGCGTTGTTAGAGTCGGTACAGCCACGCGGTTCCTTCACGTATCGCTCTGACAGAAACAAACATCTCTCTGGTAAGAAGGGCAGGGTAATCACAACAACATAAGGAACTCAAGTCCTTTTGTTCACCTGACCTAGAATTCCTTACTATCAAATGCCGACCTCATTTTATTCCAAGAGAATTACCTTCGATTATAGTCACATTCGTGTATACCACCCCCCCATCCCCCCCAAGCAGATACCTCGTCGGTCCTGAAAGAACTTCACTGGACTCTATGTAAACTGGAAACCATACATCCTGAGGCTGTAATTATTGTAGCTGGGGATTTTATTAAAGCTAACCTAAGATAAATACTCCCTAAATTCTATCAGCATATTCAATGCGTGCCACGAGCTGGCTGAATTCTGGATCATTGCTATTAGAACTTCCACGATGCAAACAAAGCCCTCCCGCGCCCTGCCTTCGGACTATCTGACCATGACTCCATTTGTTGCTCCCAGCCTATAGACATAAACTAAAACAGGAAACACCCGTGCTCAGGTCGATACAATGCTGGTCTGACCAATCGGACTCCACACTTCAGGATTGGATCAATCACGTGGACAGGGATATGTTCAGGATAGCCAACACCATTGACGTATACGCTGACTTGGTGAGCGAGTTTATTAGCAAGTGCATCAGAGATGTCATACCCGCTGTGACTATTAAAACCTTCCCTAACCAGAAACCGTGGATTAATGTCAGCATTCGAGTAAAACTGAACGTGCAAACCATCGCTTTTAAACATAGCAAGACGACCGTAAACATGACCGAATACAAACAGTGCAGCTATTAACTCAGCAAGGCAATCGAAGAAGCAACACATCCATATAGAGACTAAGTAGAGTCGCAATTCAACGGCTCAAACACCAGACGTATGTGGCAGGGTCTACAGTCAATCACGGATTACAAAAAGAAACCAGTCCTCGCGGACATCAACGTCTTGCTCCCAGACAAATTAAACAACTACTTTGCTCGATTTGAGGACAGTACAGTGCCACTGACACGGCCCGCTAACAAAGCCTGTGGGCTCTCCTTCTCCGTGGCCAACGTGAGTAAAACATTTAAATGTGATAACTCTCACAAGGCTGCCAGCCCAGACGACATCCCTAGCCGCGTCCTCAGAGCATGCGCAGACCAGCTGGCTGGTGTGTTTACGGACATATTCAACCAATCCCCATCCCAGTCTGTTGTCCCCACATGCTTCAAGATGGCCACCATTGATCCTGTTCCCAAAAAAGCTAAAGTAACTGAGCTAAATGACTATCACCCCATTGCACTCACTTCTGTCATCATGAAGTGCTTTGAGAGACTAGTCAAGGATCATATCACCTCCACCCTACCTTATACCCTAGACCCACTCCAATGTGCTTACCGCCCCAATAGGTCCAATGATGATGCAATCATCATCACACTGCACACTGCCCTATCCCATCTGGACAAGAGGAATCCACATCGACGGGACAGAGTGGAGAAGGCAGTAAGTTTTAAGTTCATCGGCGTACACTTCACAGACAAACTGAAATGGTCCACCCACACAGACAGCGTGGTGACAACCTCAGGAGGCTGAAGAAATTTAGCTTGTCATCTAAAACGCACACAATCAAAAGCATCCTGTCAGGCTGTATCACTGCCTGGTACGGGCAACTGCAACACCCTCAACCACAAGGCTCTCCAGAGGCTCTGCACAACGCATTACCGGGGGCAAACTACCTGCCCTCCAGGACACCAACAGCACCCAATGTCACAGGAAGGCCAAAAAGATCAAGGACAATAACCACCCGAGCCACTGCCTGTTCACCCCGCTATCATCCAGAAGGCGAGGTCAGTACATGTGCATCAGCTCGGACAAAGAGACTGAAAAACAGCCATCACTAACATAGAGAGGCTGCTGCCAACATACAGACTCAAATCTCTGGCCACATAAATAAATTGATTTATGGAATCAAAACAAATTGCTCTGGGAATAAATATCACTGAATTACTGGAACAAAGTTGTCTAATGAAGGTAAACAAATAGTTGCTTACTGGAAAATACACACATGGTCACCTTGTTCAGCACAATTATGGTTGTTAGCAGGTAGTTGGACAATAGACTTACCTAGGAGGGTAGGAGGAGAATTCTATCGTCAAATGTATTTCCTTGTTAGGTTGGCCGTAATTGCTTGCAATTTCAGTTTAATCCACCAGAAAATACAGAATAAATAATAGAACAAAACTATTGTTAAAATTGCTATTTACAGTGGCTTGCGATAGTTTTCACTTCCCTTGGCATTTTTCCTATTTTGTTGCCTTACAACCTGGAATTAAAATGGATTTTTGGAATGAAATAACCTCCAAAATATCATTATATATTATCAGTCATATAGTCCGGCAGCTACATAAAGCTGAGTGACTCACTTATTCATGGCATTGAATCAAAATAAATAAGTACCAACATTATTTCTGATAGTCTTTAATAAAGAAATGTTTTGGTTAGGCTTAGCAGGAAAAGATACCTTTACCAACACCTCTCTGTATTTTGATCATTTGTGGTTGGGGCCTCCCGGCACGGGTATCGAAACTTTATAACCCATGAGGCGGCTTTTGGTTTTAATTTATATGTAATTGTTGGTGGAGAGTCACATCATATTTTCGATATACTGTAGACCTACTGTAGGCGACATGAGTCTCACCAGTGTTGAGTAATGTGGTGTAGGTCTTGTTTATTTATGGAGGGCCTTAGTCGGGGAGGTGACCAAGAACCCCATGTGGAGATGGGAGAATATTCCTGAAGGACAACCATCTCTGCAGCACTCCACCAATCAGGCCTTTATGGTAGAGTGGCCAGACGGAAGCCACTCCTCAGTAAAAGACACATGACAACCCATTTGGAGCTTGCCAAAAGGCACCTAAAGACTCTCGGACCATGAGAAACAAGATGCTCTGGTCTTGTGAAACCAAGATTGAACTCTTTGGCTTGAATGCCAAGCATCACTTCTGGAGAAAACCTCTCACCATTCCTACGGTGAAGCATTGTGCTGGCAGCATCATGCTGTGGGGATTTTTTCAGCAGCAGGGACTGGGAGACTAGTAAGGATCGAGGGAAAGATGAACGGAGCAAAGTACTAAGAGTTCCTTGATGAAAACCTGCTCCAGAGCGCTCGGTACCTCATACTGGTGGCAAAGGTTCACCTTCCAACAGGACAACAACCCTAAGCACACAGTCAAGACAGCGCAGGAGTGGCTTCGGGGCAAGCCTCTGTATGTACTTGAGTGGCCCAGCCAGAGCCCGGACTTGAACCTGATCTAACATCTCTGGAGAGCTGACAATAGCTGTGCAGCGACGCTCCACATTCAACTTGACAGAGCTTAAGAGAATCTGCAGAGAAGAATGGTATTAACTCCCCAAATATGTGTGTGCAAAGCTTGTAGCATCATTCCCAAGTAGACTTGATGCTGTAATCGCTGCCAAAGGTGCTTCAAGTACTGAGTAAAAGCATCTAAATACTTATGTAAATGTCCTTATTATGTTTGTTCTTTCGATTATAAAATTAAAAAGATTCACAAAAAACTGTTTTTGCTTTGTCATCATGGGGTATTGTGTGTAGATTGATGAAGAAAAAAGTGATCTATTTTAGATTTTTATGTCCAGTAATAAAATGTGGAAAAGGTCAAGGGGTCTGAATACTTTCCGAAAGCACTGTAGGTGTATTGTAGATGGCTATTGCCTTATGTTTTATAAAAGCCAATCTTGCAACTTATTAGACTATATTGCAATAATCAAAGTGTATAAATGTCCCCATGAATCCCCCTTCCCAAACTACTACTATTGTAGGTATGAAAAATAGTAGGCCTAACTGACAGCAGTGATCTTTTGTGTGCATGTGTATTTCTCTATTTGTTCTGTATTTTCTGGTTGGTATGTATTCAACACAGTTCCCATTGAAATCCCCTTGAGATATTAATGAAGTTGCACTTCCTAGGGCTTCCACTAGATGTCAACCGTCTATAGGAATTTGAATGAGGCTTTTACTGTGTTGTGGGACTGAATAACAGCAGAATGAATCAGGTGTCTGGCAGTCAGCCATTTTCTGGTCATGCGCATTTCACATGATTAGCGACCTGCATTCCATGGCTCCTCAAGACACAAAGAAATACTCCGGTTGGAACTTTATAGAAGATTAATGATAAAAACGTACTTATTTTGAAATGTTTCTTCAACCTGTAATATAATATAATATAAGAAGTTTTTGTCCCACGTAACGCTGACCAGAACGAGCGTTTGGATATGTATACCAAACTCGCTAACAAAAGTAGCTAATTGGACATAAATAACGGACATTATTGACCAAATCAAGCATTTATTGTAGACCTGGGATTCCTGGGAGTGCATTCTGATGAAGATCAAAGGTAAGGGAGTATTTAGTATGTAATTTATGGTTTATGTTGACTACAACATGGCTGCGAATTTGACTTGATTGTTCTGAGCGCCGTCTGAGATTATTGGTTTGCATGGTTTGCATGGTTTGCTTTTTCCATGAAGTTTAAAAGAAATCTGACACAGCGGTTGCATTAAGAACAGGTGTGGCTATGCAAAATCACTGAATGTTTTTGGAACTAGTGAATGTAACGCGCCAATGTAAACTCAGATGTTTTTAGATAAATATGAACTGTATCAAACAAAACATACATGTATTGTGTAACATGAAGTCCTATGAGTGTCATCTGATGAAGATCATCAAAGGTTAGTGAATCCTTTTATCTCTATTTGAGCTTTTTGTGACTCCTCTCTTTGGCTGGAAAAATGGCTGTTTTTCTGTGGCTTGGTGGTGACCTAACATAATTGTTTGTGGTGCTTTCAACGCAAAGCCAATTTGAAATCGGACACTGTGGTGGGATTAACAACAAGACTACCTTTAAAACGGTATAAGATGCATGTATGTTTGAGGAATTTTATTTATGAGACTTCTGTTGTTTTGAATTTGGCGCCCTGCACTTTCACTGGCTGTTGTCATATCATCCCGTTAACGGGATTGCAGCCCAAAGAGGTTTTAACTTCTTATGGCTGGGGGGCAGTATTGAGTAGCTTGGATGAATAAATTGCCCAAAGTAAACGGCCTGCTCCTCAGTCTGTTGCGAATATATGCATGGTATTAGTAGTATTAGATAGCAAACACTCTAAAGTTTCTAAAACTGTTTGAATTATGTCTGTGAGTATAACATAACTCATTTGGCAGGCAAAATCCTGAGGAGGAATCAAAACAGGAATTGAGAAATCTGAGTTTTGTATGTATTCACCACAGTTCCCAATGAAATCCCCTTGAGATATTAATGATGTTGCACTGCCTCCCGGTTCCACTAGATTTCAACCATCTATATAAATTTGAATGAGACTTCTACTGTGTTGTGGGAGTGAATGAGAGCAGAATTTATCAGGTGTCTGGCAGTCAGCCATTTTCTGATCACGCTTATTCCTCATGATATCCACTTGCGTTCCTTTGCTCAGTAGGACAAAGGAATACTCCGGTTGGAACTTTATTGAAGCTAGAGGGCAGAATTTTCACTTTTTGATAAATAGCGTGCCCAATTTCAAATTCCTGCCAAGAATATGAGATATTCGTAGATTTGGATGGAAAACACTCTAAAGTTTCTAAAACTGTTTGAATCATGTATGTGAGTATAACAGAATTTATGTAGCAGGCAAAATCCCAAGGACTAAGCGTTCAGATTACTTTGAGGTCTCTATCTGTTCAGTGAGTTCTTGTGGGGAAACGATATTTCTTTGGAACTGGTTTTCAGTTCCACTGGATGTCACCAGTCTTTGGAATTTGGGTAACACTGTTGAGAGTTGCGCAAGACGTAAAAAGTAGCGCTGGTTTGTTGTCTTCCTGTATTTAACAACAGATAGACCCATCTACAATTTGATCGATTATTAACGTTTAAAAATACCTAAAGTTGTATTGCAAAAGTAGTTTGAAATATTTTGTCAAAGTTGATAGGCAACTTTTGAAATATTTTGTAGTGACGTTGCGTTTTTTGGAAGCTGTTTTTTTCTGGATCAAACGCGCTTTATAAATTGACATTTGGATATATGTGGACAGAATTAATCGAACAAAAGGACAAATTGTGATGTTTATGGGACATATTGGAGTGCCAACAAAAGAAGCTCGTCAAAGGTAATGCATGTTTTATATTTTATTTCTGCGTTTTGTGTAGCGCCCTCAGGGTTGAAATATGCTACCCTCTTTGTTTACTGGTTGTGCTATCATCAGATAATATCTTCTTATGCTTTCGCCGAAAAGCCTTTTTAAAATCTGACATGTTAGCTGGATGCACAACGAGTGTAGCTTTAATTAAGTATCTTATATGTGTGATTTAATGAAAGTTAGATTTTTATATCATTTTTTTAAATTTGCCACGCTGCATTTTCCCTGTTTTTTGCCCAAGTGGGACGCGACTGTCCCGCCTATCCGTAAGAAGTTTTAAAGAACAATCCTGACAAAGTGTTTATCATTTTGTGATATCATTAAGGATGGTATAAGTAAATAACTGCATATCTGAGGGTGTACACTGTCACGCCCTGGTCTTAGTATTTTGTGTTTTCTTTATTATTTTGGTCAGGCCAGGGTGTGACATGGGTTTATTATGTGGTGTGTTTTGTCTTGTTTTTTTTGTAGGCATTGGGATTGTGAATTAGTAGGGTTATCTAGAAAAGTCTATGGTTGCCTGAAGTGGTTCTCAATCAGAGGCAGGTGTTTATCGTTGTCTCTGATTGGGAACCATATTTTGGCAGCCATATTCTTTGAGTGTTTCGTGGGTGATTGTTCCTGTCTCTGTGTTACTGTGTTAGTTTGCACCAGTATAGGCTGTTTCGGTTTTCATGTTACGTTTCTTGTTTTTGTATTGTTTGTGTTTATTCGTTATGAAACATGTATGAAAATGACCACCATTTTGGTCCGATCTTTGCTCCACCTCGTCGTCAGAGGAGGAGATAGAAGAAAACCGTGACAGTACACATTCTAGTTGTCAGATTTGCATCTAAATGTTGTGTATAATCTATGATTACGTATGGCAACATTTTTGAAAAAATAGAAATGTGATTTTAGCCTTCTAAATGAGATAATTGCATTTTATATAAAGCTGGGTCCAGTCAGTAACCAGGCCAACGTGAGCACAGACATTGTGTGAGACAGATGAGGTAATAGTTGACTGTTATTGATGTAAGAGATGTTCAGATAATCTTTAGAGTTTAAGTTGGGAGATAGTAACTCGGTAAGCAACTGTTCTGTGGTGCCCCAAATTCCTAAGGAGTTAATTGTTACATTATTCATGTCATTGAGTAATAATTAAATGTAGTAAGTAATTATTCGATAAATAGCAGTCATCACATCAATGATAGTCATGTCACGACATATTGGAGCCCCCTTGCGAGTAATATAAACTAGAATGGGGAGCAGTATTGGGCTGGGGGCAGTATTTTCACGTCCGGATGAAAAGCGTGCCCAGGGTAAACTGCCTGCTACTCAGGCCCAGAAGCCAGGATATGCACATTATTAGTAGATTTGGATAGAAAACACTCTGACGTTTCTAGAACTGTTTGATTGATATCTGTGAGTATAACAGAACTCATATGGCAGGCTTAAACCTGAGAAAAGGTCCAACCAGGAAGTGGGATGGTCATGGCAAACCCTTTATTCTGTGGTCAGTGAACCATGTTTGTGTTGATTTTGAGGTGTACTTTGAATCATTATCCTTCTGGAAGATCCAACCACAGCTCAGTTTAAGCTTCTTAGAAGAGGCAGTCAGGATTTGATTTAAAATTTGATGGTATTTGATGGAGTCCATGATACCACGTTTCCTAACAAGTTCTCCAGGGACTTTGGAATGAAAACCTTCTCACAACATCAATGATCCACCAACATACTTCACAGTGGGGATGAGGTGCTTTTCTGCGTGGCTATCTTTATGTCTACGCCAAACCCACCTCTGGTGTTTGTTTACAAAAATATCTATGTTGGTCTCATCTGACCACATAACCCAGTCCTGATGAAAGTTCCAGTAACGTTTGGCAAACTGTCCTCTTCTAGGCCAATTGTTAACATCTCCAGTTGCTTTAACTTCATTGGGAAAGGGGGCAGCATTGGGAAGTTTGGATGAAAAGTGTGTCCAGAGTAAATTGCCTTTTACTCAGGCTCAGAAGCTAGGATATGCATATACAGTGCCTTGCGAAAGTATTCGGCCCCCTTGAACTTTGCGACCTTTTTGCCACATTTCACGCTTCAAACATAAAGATATAAAACTGTATTTTTTTTGTGAAGAATCAACAACAAGTGGGACACAATCATGAAGTGGAACGACATTTATTGGATATTTCAAACTTTTTTAACAAATCAAAAACTGAAAAGTTGGGCGTGCAAAATTATTCAGCCCCCTTAAGTTAATACATTATAGCGCCACCTTTTGCTGCGATTACAGCTGTAAGTCGCTTGGGGTATGTCTCTATCAGTTTTGCACATCGAGAGACTGACATTTTTTCCCATTCCTCCTTGCAAAACAGCTCAAGCTCAGTGAGGTTGGATGGAGAGCATTTGTGAACAGCAGTTTTCAGTTCTTTCCACAGATTCTCGATTGGATTCAGGTCTGGACTTTGACTTGGCCATTCTAACACCTGGATATGTTTATTTTTGAACCATTCCATTGTAGATTTTGCTTTATGTTTTAGATCATTGTCTTGTTGGAAGACAAATCTCCGTCCCAGTCTCAGGTCTTTTGCAGACTCCATCAGGTTTTCTTCCAGAATGGTCCTGTATTTGGCTCCATCCATCTTCCCATCAATTTTAGCCATCTTCCCTGTCCCTGCTGAAGAAAAGCAGGCCCAAACCATGATGCTGCCACCACCATGTTTGACAGTGGGGATGGTGTGTTCAAGGTGATGAGCTGTGTTGCTTTTACGCCAAACATAACGTTTTGCATTGTTGCCAAAAAGTTCAATTTTGGTTTCATCTGACCAGAGCACCTTCTTCCACATGTTTGGTGTGTCTCCCAGGTGGCTTGTGGCAAACTTTAAACAACACTTTTTATGGATATCTTTAAGAAATGGCTTTCTTCTTGCCACTCTTCTATAAAGGCCAGATTTGTGCAATATACGACTGATTGTTGTCCTATGGACAGAGTCTCCCACCTCAGCTGTAGATCTCTGCAGTTCATCCAGAGTGATCATGGGCCTCTTGGCTGCATCTCTGATCAGTCTTCTCCTTGTATGAGCTGAAAGTTTAGAGGGACGGCCAGGTCTTGGTAGATTTGCAGTGGTCTGATACTCCTTCCATTTCAATATTATTGCTTGCACAGTGCTCCTTGGGATGTTTAAAGCTTGGAAAATCTTTTTGTATCCAAATCCGCCTTTAAACTTCTTCACAACAGTATCTCGGACCTGCCTGGTGTGTTCCTTGTTCTTCATGATGCTCTCTGCGCTTTTAAAACCTCTGTACAGGAACCAAATGAGCGGAAATTCCAGAGCGCCAACTAATTGTACTCGTTAAAACTCAAACTTTCATTAAAATTCACATCCAGGGTACTCAAATCAAGCCACACTTGATTATATAGCTAACATGTCAGATTTGTAAAATGCTTTTCGGCGAAAGCATGACAAGCTATTATCTGATAGCATGTAGCTCCCTGACACACAGAAAGGGGATGTAAACAAACAAATTTGCGTAGCCGGCGCTACCAAAAACGCAGAAATAAAATATAAAACATTCATTACCTTTGACGAGATTCTTTGTTGGCACTCCTATATGTCCCATAAACATCACAATTGGGTCTTTTTTTCGATTAAATCGGTCCATATATACCCAAAATGTCCATTTATGAACACCGTGAAATCCATGGAAACATGCACGTTTCCCAACGCGACGTAATTTTTAAAAATTCATAACGTTGCCTATAAACTTTGACAAAACACTTCAACCTAATTCTGTTATCCAAGTTTAGGTATTAGCAAACGTTAAATGATCAAATTGATCATGGAGCTATCTGTTTTCAATAACTAGAAGGAAAGATGCAATTCCAGTCAAGATATTTTTGTGATGCACACATGAAGACCGGATGTGGTAATCAGCGGTCTGACCAAGAATAAATGGGGCTGGAAATCACAACACTGGCGACATCGTGTGGAATCTGTAGGAATTGCAAACACAGTTCCATCATTTATGGAAAGCCATAGACTATACAAACACTGGCGGATTGATTTTTTCTTCTTCGATTTAGTGACCATGTTTTCTTGCGATTTTGACAACGGGACTCGTTCTGTTATAGTCACAGACACCATTGAACCACTTCTAGAAATTTCAGAGTGTTTTCTATGCACACATACTAATCATATGCATATACTATATTCCTGGCATGAGTAGCAGGACGTTGAAATGTTGCGCGATTTTTAACAGAATGTTGAAAAAAGTAGCTCGATCTCAAACAGGTTTTAACGGACCTCTGAGACTGTCACAGTGCAGGTGCATTTATACGGAGACTTGATTACACACAGGTGGATTGTATTTATCATCATTAATCCTTTAGGTCAACATTGGATCATTCAGAGATCCTCACTGAACTTCTGGAGAGAGTTTGCTGCACTGAAATTAAAGGGGCTGAATAATTTTGCATGCCCAATTTTTCAGTTTTTGATCTGTTCAAAGTTTGAAATATCCAATAAATGTCGTTCCACTTCATGATTGTGTCCCACTTGTTGTTGATTCTTCACAAAAAAATACAGTTTTATATCTTTATGTTTGAAGCCTGAAATGTGGCAAAAGGTTGCAAAGTTCAAGGGGGCCGAATACTTCACAAGGCACTGTAATTGGTAGATTTGGATAGAAAACACTCTGACGTTTCCGGCAGCTGGATTAACAAGAAGTTTCTCTTTAATCCTATGTAGAACACTTGTATCTTTCAATGTTTATGATGAGTATTTCTGTAATTTGATTTGTCTCTCTGCAGTTTCACTGGATGTTATTTGAGACAATGCATTACTGAACATATTGTGTAACATGGATACATGGGAGTGCCACCAGATGAAGATCATCAAAGGTTAGTGATTAATTTAATCGCTATTTCTGACTTTTGTGAGCCCTCTCATTGGCTGGAAAATGTCTGTATGGTTTTCTGTGGCTACGTGCTGTCCTAACATAATCACATGGTGTGCTTTCAACCTAAAGCCTTTTTGAAATCGGACACTGTGGTTGGATTAACAAGAAGTGTATCTTAAAATTGTGTATAATACTTGTATGTTTGAGGAATTTTAATTATAAGATTTCTGTTGTTTGAATTTGGCGCCCTGGACGCTAGCGTCCCACAAATCCCAGAGAGGTTAACAAACTATAGTTTTGGCAAGACATCTACATTGTGCATGACACAAGTCATTTTTCCAACAATCCAACAATGACTATTTCACATATAATTCACTGTAACAAATTCCAGTGAGTCAGAAATGTACATACACTAAGTTGACTGTGCATTTAGCCTCTTTGGGCTAGCGGCACACCTCGACAAGATCCGGTGAAATTGCAGGGTGCGAAATTCAAAATAGAAAAATTGTAATAATAAACATTCATGAAAATACAAGTGTCTTACTTCGCTTAAAAGCTTAGCTTTTTATTAATCCAGCTGCTTTGTTAGATTTTAAAAAGGCTTGCAATTATCCGAGGACAGCGGCCCACAAACGTCAGAAATAGCGATACAAATATCTTCCTCTGTTTGCAATCCCAAAGGTCCCAGCTACATAACAAATAGTTGTTTTGTTCAATAAAGTCCTTCTTATATCCGAAAAAATTCAGTTATTTGGCGCGCTTGAGTCATTACTCCACCTGCTCCACTTGTCCAAAATGTATACAAAGGAATCCCAAAAGTTACCAGTAAACTTTGTCCAAACTTTGTCCAAACAAGTCTCACAAGGGGTCTGAGGATCTCATCTCGGTACCTAATGGCAGTCAGGCTACCTCTGGCAAGCACATGGAGGGCTGTGCGGCCCCCCAAAGAAATGCCACCCCACACCATGACTGACCCACAGCCAAACCGGTCATGCTGGAGGATGTTGCAGGCAGCAGAACATTCTCCAGAGCATCTCCAGACTCTCTCCAGACACATGTGCTCAGTGTGAACATGCTTTCATCTGTGAAGAGCACAGGGCGCCAGTGGCGAATTTGCCAATCTTGGTGTTCTCTGGCAAATGCCAAACATCCTGCACGGTGTTGGGCTGTAAGCACAACCCCCACCTGTGGACGTTGGGCCCTCATACCACCCTCATGGAGTCTGTTTCTGACCGTTTTAGCAGACACATGCACATTTGTGGCCTGCTGGAGGTCATTTTGCAGGGCTCTGGCAGTGCTCCTCCTGCTCCTCCTTGCACAAAGGCGGAGGTAGCGGTCCTGCTGCTGGGTTGTTGCCCTCCTACGGCCTCCTCCACGTCTCCTGATGTACTGGCCTGTCTCCTGGTAGTGCCTCCATGCTCTGGACACTACGCTGACAGACACAGCAAACCTTCTTGCCACAGTGGTCTGTGGTACCACCTGCAGAACCACTCCTTTATTGGGGGTGTCTTGCTAATTGCATATAATTCCACCTGTTGTATATTCCATTTGCACAACAGCATGTGAAATGTATTGTCAATCAGTGTTGCTTCCTGCAGAACCACTCATTTATTGAGGGGGGTCTTGATAATTGCCTATAATTCCACCTGTTGTCTATTCCACTTGCACAACAGCATGTGAAATGTATTGTCAATCAGTGTTGCTTCCTAAGTGGACAGTTTGATTTCACAGAAGTGTGATTGACTTGGAGTTACATTGTGTTGTGTGAGTGTTCCCTTTATTTTTTGGAGCAGTGTATATATATATATATATATATACTGATAGTGGATATGTTATTGAACATCCAACATTGTTTCAAAGGTACAAATTCAACATATTTTAAACAAGGTGTGTCTATGTTGATAATTAGTTACAATGCTGACATTATCCTGTGTTAGAATATTCACCCTCAAAACAACTTCTTTCAAATCCAATGCACCTTTCATGTAAAATATAATCCAAGTTGTAATAATTTGACATATTATGTTGAAATAACATTGATTCAACCAGTTTGTGCCCAGTGGGTACCCATTAGCTCTGGCAGCTAAGTTTTCAGGTGTCAGGCAAGGTTACACAACACGTGAGCTTGGTTCACCAAACCACCTCTGTTACTCTCCCATGTAGCCCAATAAATATTTTGGGGGAGGAAAAGTTTCTTCTGAGCAGATAGAAATCAGCATGTTATCTCCCTCTATTGACAGCTGGTGTGATGATTTCCCTTTCCTCTAGGAGAAAATGACCCAAATAGGGGCTAAGCGTCTTGGTTCTGGGGAGTGATTTGGCAGCAAACTGCACCATATTGAATAAAAATACATCTAACTCAGTCTGGGTATATTGTCCTCCATTCACATGCAGGGGAGCTGGGTGGTGGTTGGCAGGGGGGTGATGCAGTAAGTTGTTGAATGCAAAGGTCCTCTCTCTCTCGCTCTTTGTGTTCCATGTGATTCAGGGCCAGAGAAGCACCTCATGGAGAAGAGCCTGTCTCCTCACTAGACTTTTATTAAAGCATTGCTGCCGTGCATATATGTAGAAGCTCCCTGCTGCTCTGACTCGCCACAGCACCCCTTGGGGGCAGTGTGGAGATTCAGGATATTTCCCTCATGGCATTTTTACCTCACGTGTTTCCTTGGTATTTCCATTGATTTGGTCGTGTTGCATTGATGTCTGAGGAAAAAAAGAAGCATAATACCTGAAGCTACAATTTAATCCGATTCCACCGTTTGTGTTGTGTTCGTCATTGACATAGCCAATTAAAGATAAGCAAGAGGCAGTGTTACAATACAAACAGCCTTGCAGATTTTTTCCCAAGCTGTTTCCCCAGCCAGGGTATTATTCAGATCACCTTAATGTGACGCCATTTGCAGGAAAAGCAGCAATCCTTATTGTCCTCCCCTTGTGGCTGTTTCTGTTGAGTCAAACCTGGATTTTGTTTAATTTCTCCCCTGAGGGTGGGAAGAGAATGAATCTGCATATTTGTATTAGCATTCCATGCATACAGTACAGTAAGATCCATGAATGATTAAGACCTAATGGTGCTGCACTGTATTAGTAGTTTCAGCATATTCACACACACACCCTCTGAGAGAAAGTAACACCTACTGTACACCTACTGTATGGACAGTCATAAATATTGTCACACACAGGTGTTCTTCTATCTGAGATGGGTTACTCCAGAGGGATTCTCTCAATCACTGCTCCGATGTTGTCTTGATATGTGCCCTTTTCTGTGTGGAAACGTACAGGACACAGCTCGGTGGCAGCTGGGATGGGATATTACGCAACAGCACCTGGGAGTGCACTGTAATTAATTTTCCACAGAGGGTGCAGGGAGTGGGTACAGCAGGGATAGGGGGGGGGGGTGACTGGCAGCTTCATCATTCAGAGCTTGGCTGGGTAATGCATCAGGTACTGTGTGCCACTGCTCAGAGCTGCGTCCAATTTCCCCCAATCCACCTCACTACCTGCCCAGGATTTAAGGGGCTCAATTGGGTTGAGAGACCAAAGGGTGCGCCATTGCACTCATCCAGTCCGTCACAATGTGACTCTTGAAAAATGTCAACATATTTCAACTTTCCTTGTTTCTAGTTACAGTTCAAAGAATGGATAGCGGTCACTTGTTACTTAAAACCTCTTAGAGATCGGGCTACTTTTTTCAACATTCTGTTAAAAATCGCGCAACATTTCAACATCCTGCTACTCATGCCAGGAATATAGTATATGCATATGATTAGTATGTGTGCATAGAAAACCCTCTGAAGTTTCTAGAACTGGTTCAATGGTGTCTGTGACTATAACAGAACGAGTTCCGTGGTCAAAATCGCAAGGAAACCTGATCACAAAATCGACGGAGAAAAAATCAATCCGCCAGTCTATGTATTGTCTATTGGAAGGACAAATACTTAAGGATGGGATTACAGCTTCTACAGCTTCCACACGATGTCGCCAGTGTTGTGAATTCGATTCAACTAAATCCTTGGTCATCTGAGTAATAGCCACATCCGGTTTTCAGGTCCACAGCTGTGAAAAATGGAACCGGAAAAGTGGGCTACGTTTTCCAAACTTGTGCCGATTGAATACAGATCGCTCCGTGATCAATTTGATCGTTTATTAACGTTTACTAATACCTAAAGTTGGATTACAGAAGTAGTTTGAAGTGTTTTGTCAAAGTTTATAGGCAACTTTTTTAATTTAAAAAAATAACGCTGCGTTTAAAAACTGTGTTTTTCCTGGATCTGACGGTCTTCATAAATTGACATTTTGGGTATACAAGGACCGATTTAATCGGAAAAAAAGACCCAATTGTGATGTTTATGGGACATATAGGAGTGCCAAAAAAGAAGCTTGTCAAAGGTAATGAATGTTTTATATTTTATTTCTGCATTTTGTGTAGCGCCGGCTACACTAATTCTTTTGTTTACGTCCCCTTCTGGTATTTTGGGTGTTGCATGCTATCCAATAATAGCTTCTCATGCTTTCGCCGAAAAGCATTTTACAAATCTGACTCGTTGGCTAGATTCACAACGAGTGTGTAGCTTGAATTGAGTACCCTGCATGTGAGTTTTAATGAACGTCTGAGTTTTAACGAGTGCTATTTGCATTATGCCTAGCGCATTTGCATTTAATGTTGGCAAGGTGGGACGCTAGCGTGTCGGGTGGGCCAGAGAGGTTAAATATTTCAGATCTAAAACTGCGTATCAGCAGAATGGATGAGCGACATGTGGATTGATTTAGCTAACTTCGTAATACACATTAATCCGAAGGTTCAGCATATGGCATATAATCCATCCATGAATTCTTAACCTCTTGGATTTAGGGGGCGCTATTTTAATTTTTGCATGAAAAACGTTCCCGTTTTAAACAAGATATTTTGTCACGAAAAGATGCTACACTATGCATATAATTGACATCTTTGGTAAGAAGACACTCTGACGTTTCCAAAACTGCAAAGATATTGCCTGTGAGTGCCACAGAACTGATGTTACAGTTGAAACCCAGATAAATATCCAACCAGGAAGTACCGCATTTTTTGAAACCGCCTCATGCCAATGACTCCTTATATGGCTGTGAATGACCAACGAATGAGCTTACGTTTTCCACGGTCTACAGTCAATCACGGATTACAAAAAGAAAACCAGCCCCGTCACTGACCAGGATGTCTTGCTCCCAGGCAGACTAAATAACTTCTTTGCCCGCTTTGAGAATAATACAGTGTCACTGACATGGCACCCAACCAAAACCTGCGGACTCTCCTTCACTGCAGCCGACATGAGTAAAACATTTAAATGTGTTAACACTCACAAGGCTGCCAGCCCAGACGGCATCCCCAGCCAAGTCCTCAGAGCATGCACAGACCAGCTGGCTAGTGTGTTTACGGACATATTCAATCAATCCTTATCCCAGTCTGCTGTTCCCACATGCTTCAAGAGGGCCACCATTGTCCCTGTTCCCAAGAAAGCTAAAGTAACTGAGCTAAACGACTACTGCCCCGTAGCACTCACTTCCGTCATCATGAGGTGCTTTGAGAGACTCGTCAAGGACCATATCACCTCCACCCTACCTGACACCCTAGACCCACTCCAATTTGCTTACCGCCCAAATAGGTCCACATACGACGTAATCACCATCACACTGCACACTGCCCTAACCCATCTGGACAAGAGGAATATTACATTTACATTTAAGTCATTTGGCAGACGCTCTTATCGAATATCTATGTGAGAATGCTATTCATCGACTAAAGCTCAGCATTTAACACAATAGTACCCTCCAAACTCGTCATCAAGCTCGAGACCCTGGGTCTTGACCCCGCCCTGTGCAACTGGGTACTGGACTTCCTGACGGGCTGCCCCAGGTGGTGAGGGTAGGTAATAACATCTCCACCCCACTGATCCTCAACACTGGGGCCCCACAAGGGTGCGTTCTGAGCCTTCTCCTGTACCCCCTGTTCACCCACGACTGCGTGGCCATGCAGGCCTCCAACTCAATCATCAAGTTTGCGGACGACACTAGAGTGGTAGGCTTGATTACCAACAACGACGAGACGGCCTACAGGCTGGAGGTGAGGGCCCTCGGAGTGTGGTGTCAGGAAAATAACCTCACACTCAATGTCAACAAAACAAAGGAGATGATTGTGGACTTCAGGAAACAACAGAGGGAGCACCCCCCTATTCACATCGATGGGACAGTAGTGGAGAGGGTAGTATGTTTTAAGTTCCTCGGCGTACACATCACGGACAAACTGAAAAGGTCCACCCACACAGACAGTGTCGTGAAGAAGGCGCATCAGCACCTCTTCAACCTCAGGAGGCTGAAGAAATTCGGCTTGTCACCAAAAGCACTCACAAACATCTACAGATGCACAATCGAGAGCATCCTGTATTACCGCCTGGTACGGCAACTGCTCCGCCCTCAACCGTAAGGCTCTCCAGAGGGTAGTGAGGTCTGCACAACGCATCACCGGGGGCAAACTACCTGCCCTCCAGGACACCTACACCACCCGATGTCACAGGAAGGCCATAAAGATCATCAAGGACAACAACCACCCAAGCCATTGCCTGTTCACCCCGTTATCATCCAGAAGGCGAGGTCAGTACAGGTGCTTCAAAGCAGGGGCCGAGAGACTGAAAAACAGCTACTATCTCAAGGCCATCAGACTGTTACACAGCCACCAATAACAATGAGTAGCTGCTGCCAACACACTGACTCAACTCCCGCCACTTTCATAATGGGAATTGATGGAAATGTATGTAAAATATATCACTAGCCACTTTAAACAATGCTACTTAATATAATGTTTATATACCCTACATTACTCATCTCATATGTATATCTATATACTGTACTCTATCATCTACTGCATCTTTATGTAATACATGTATTACTAGCTACTTTAAACTATGCCACTTTGTTTACCCTACATTACTCATCGTATATACTATATATACTGTACTCGATACCATCTACTGCATCTTGCCTATGCTGTTCTGTACCATCACTCATTCATATATCTTTATGTACATATTCTTTATCCCTTTACACTTATGTGTATAAAGTAGTAGTTTTGGAATTGTTAGGTTTGATTACTCGTTGGTTATTACTGCATTGTCGGAACTAGAAGCACAATCATTTCGCTACACTCGCATGAACATCTGCTAACCATAGGTATGTGACAAATAAATTAGATTTTGACATTTGAAACCGGGGTTCATCCGTGAAGAGCACACTTTTCTAGTGTGACAGTGGCCATCGAAGGTTAGCATTTGCCCACTGACCTCAGTTTCAACATCAAACTGCAGTCAGGTCAAGACCCTGGTGAGGACGACAAGCATGAAGATGAGCTTCCCTGAGACGGTTTCTGAAATTTTTGCAGAAATTCTTTGGCTGTACAAACCCCCAGTTTCATCAGCTGACCGGGTGGCTGGTCTCAGATGATCCTGCAGGTGAAGGAGCCGGATGTGGAGGTCCTGGGCTGGCGTGGTGACATGTGGTCTGCGGTTGTGAGGCCGGTTGGACGTAATGCCAAATTCTCTAAAATGACATTGGAGGCAGCTTATGGTAGAGAAATGATCATCAAATTCTATGGCAACAGCTCTGGTGTTCGTTCTTGTAGTCAGCATGCCAATTGCACGTTCCCTCAAAACTTGAGACATCTGTGTTGTGTGACAAAACTGCACATTTTAGAGTGGTCTTTTATTGTCCCCCAACACAAGGTGCACCTGTGTAATGATCATGCTGTTTCATCAGCTCCTTGATATGCCACGCCCTGGCCATAGAGAAGCTTTTTATTCTCTATTTTGGTTAGGCCAGGGTGTGACTAGGGTGGGCATTCTATGTCCTGTTTGCTATGTTTTGGCCAGGTATGGGTCTCAATCAGGGGCAGATGTCTAGCGTTGTCTCTGATTGAGAACCATACTTAGGTACCCTTTTCCCCCACCTGTTTTGTGGGAAGTTAACTTTGACTTTGTTCAGGGCACATAGCCCAAAGAGTCAAGGTTCTTTGTTTTGTTGTCGTCATTTTTAATAAAGAGAAAATGTACGCTTACCATGCTGCACCTTGGTCCAGTCCTTCAGCCAGCCGTGACAACACATGTCAGGTGGATAGATTATCTTGACAAAAGATACATGCTCACTAATAGGGATGTAAACACATTTGTGCACAACATTTCAGAGAAATAAGCTTTTTGTGCATATGAAACAATTCTGGGATCTTCAATTGCAGATCATTAAACATGTTACCAACACTTTATGACATGTGTTTGTTTTGTATTTTATGTTTTACGGGCCCTGCTTTCTCTGTTTAAGACCGAAACTTCTCCCATTGTTGTATTTTAACTCACAAGTGCGCTCTCTCTTTTCCTGCTCGCTCCCAAAGGAACTAATGTCACTCAATAATGCAGGAAATGTTATCTTTTTGAAAATTCAAACTCTGTGATTCTCTCAATGAGGAAACATAGGAAATTGATCTTCAAAGACATTCCTATTTATTGAATATCCGAAACATACAATATAATTGCAGTGAAGCCACTCAACAACTACACCACACCAGTCATCCAACAGACTCCCATTCAGAGCGACACACAGAAGCATCCAGGGTCAATGCCCGGCTCAAGGGAATGTTGACAGATCTCCCACAAGGCCAAAAAATGTGAACCCGAACCCTCCAAGATCTCCCCACAGTGCCCCAATAGCTGTCCCTCAACCATTCGAGACCCCTACCAAAGTCCCCCTCAAAAGAAAAAAATAATAATTCCATTCCCCACCCCCAAGAACCCCCCAATGCACCAACCAAGAAAACAAACTAAAGAGAAAAAAGAAAGACAGAAGAAAACAGCAAACAATGCTATTTTTTATTTTTAAAATTATAAGGACATCAAGGATAACTAAAATCAACTTAAAACAGCAATGCCAACTGTATATGTTTGTGTTCATGTCTGGCACTATTACATGTATGTGTGTGTTCTTGTATTCGTTAATTTGAATGAGTGTGTGTACATGCATGTGTACAAATACCTGCACGTCATCAGCCTCATGCAAACCGGCATTAGCTGTAAAAACACTGCCCCTCAGTGTCATTCAAAGACATTTTAGTAATCAGCCTACTTGAGTTACTACTATACATAAAAAAGTATCATATCATATACCCAGGGTCTCCTGGGTGGCGCAGTGGTCTAAGGCTGTGCCACCAGAGACACTGGGTTCGAGCCCAGCCTCTGTCGCAGCCGGCTACGACCGAGAGGTCCATGGGGCAACGCACAACTGGCCTCGCGTCGTCCGTGTTAGGGAGGGCTTGACCGGTAGGGATATCCTTGTCTCATCGCGCACTAGCGACTCCTGTGGCGGGCCAGGCGCAGTGCACGCTGACCAGGTTGCCAGGTGCACATTGTTTCCTCTGACACATTGGTGCGGCTGGCTTCCGGGTTGGATGTGCGCTGTGTTAAGAAGCAGTGCGGCTTGGCTTGGTTGTGTTTTGGAGGACGCATGGTTTTCGACCTTCGTCTCTCCCGAGCCCGTACGGGAGTTGTAGCGATAAGAAAAGATAGTAGCTTCTAACAATTGGATACCACGAAATTGGGGAGAAAAAGGGGGTAAAATAAATAAATAAGTTATCATATATGTGAAAGTAATACATTATGTGACAATAATAAAAATAGGTGGGAGAAATGGATATAGAAGTTTCTATCAAATGAATGTCTGATTATTCAAATCACTCTGTCATGCCTACTGTACTTTTCTGTACATCAGTGGCACCGCCTTACATAGCATACTCCTCTGGAGTTTCATCTAGCCGCTGGAGTGACACTCAATGGAGATTAAGTTCACACATCTATTGTACATTATTAGAAAATGTTAATGTTGTGCCTTGAGAGAATCAAATGAAAGGAAGAAAGATTGCAACCTTAGACACTAGAGTGGGAAGTTCACTCGTTCCATGGGATGTCAGATCTGCCCATGGATTAATGGCTGTAGGGAGGGCTTAGCTCCTTGAGTTGCAAGAGCTGCCCAAGAATACTGCAAGCAGGGGGACGTTTCATGGCACCGCATCAAGTACTCAGGCCATTCTTGTCCTAGTCTGTAATTTTGTGTTTAAGGGTTCCACCATAAGGACCTTCAAGGATATCCAAACTTTTCTTTCAATGTGCTTACATAATAACCAAATATGCATTCATTCTGGATATCCTGCACAATAATTCTAGATTATTTTTTGAATTCCCTAGTCATTGAATGGTAGTTCTGTCTTCGAATTTCTATATCTGTCTGCATATGTGGAGGTTACGTAATTGGGACCAGCCTCTCGGGCTCCTCGGTACTGCAAGGGGGAGGAGGAAGCACAAGGAAATAGGGGGTGAATCGTGTCTCTATTTCCATCCCTTCTGACAGTGCTACTGGCTTAAATGGCCGGTGCTGAAACCTTGCCTCCCAGCAGAGCCCCCCCTGTGCTTCACAGATTCACTCATCCCTTTCCCAGGCAGGGGATAGCAACAGAGATCAGCCATATGCAAATGCAGAGAAACTGTAAAGCTATGTTTTTGGCTGTGTGTGTGCCAGGAAAGGAATGATGGAGAGAGCTCACACTACACTATAATGAAGGTAGATAGGGTGACTAAGGGATTGAGTGACTGTCGCCATTCTCACACTTGTATTGATACAAAACCATAAAATCAGGTGTGAATCGAACCATCAACTCAGAATATCACCAGCTTCATCTTTAGGTCCTGCTGGCCAAAATCATACAACATCCTTATTTGTCTGTGTCTAATGAATAACTGCACATTCAGAGAGGTAGTCAATGTGTATGATTTGTGATTCTTTGACGAGGCACGATTTACTGTGAGTCTCTTCTTTTTTAAACTCCAGAAAGGCTGTGGCTGAGGTGACAGGTAAAATGGAGCCCATCTGTCATTCATAATTCAGCCAGGACTGCATGTTCCCTTTTTACAAAGAAAAGAGAGGGGCTCTGTATTTAAAGTAAGCCTTTAGTAGCTGAATATGAATGCTTTCGTCCAGATACTGCTTGAATCTATCCTAATGTTGTTATAGCAGAGGCTTTAAGATTGCATAGGACCAGTACAATATATTGAAATGTGCATATTTGAAAGAATTACAAATGGTATGGCATGAGGAGGTACAAAACAACTGTTGTATTCAGCGCAATGTGAAAATACAATTTGATTTGCTATAGTTGTTGATTTCTCATTGAATTCACATTAGTTGACAACTAATTAGCTCAAAAAGATGAAGTTGGTTGTGACGAGATTCGAATGTAAACTAATTTCAGTGTTCCAGATATTTGTTTACTATGTCATGTCTACAGTGGTTGCTCCACTAAAAGTTTCGTGATTATGCTGTGGGATTTAGAGGTAATTTGTGGTTTTGTACGGTACCCTGCGTCACCACTTCATTGCTCCAGACCAGCGCAAGGTGGAGGTGGAGAGCACCGATTATGTTTTTGGGTCCTACTGTCTATCTAACTGACAATGAATGGGGGACCTAACTCTAAATAGAAAATTATAATTGTGCACGACTTCATTATTACTTACTAAAACTGCTGTGACACTAAGGTTTTTATTATTTTATTTTGTTAGGATTATTATGCTCTGACTTTAGTACTGTAGCCCACTCCAGACCAATCACGATGTACAGCGCCTGAGTGGTGAAAAGGTCTAAGACATTGCAGAGCAGTGCAAGCTGTGTTGATACAGATGCTGGTTCAATACCTATGCTGGCCTCGACTGGGAGACCCATGAAATGACGGTAGGATTTTTTCTCTCCCTCTAAAAAGAGAAATACATAACAAACCGGCTTTAGTAACAATATCTCACCCCATGTTCAAGAATAGCCCTTTTCCTCGCTAATTTTACGTTATTTGAAAACTAAATCAGCTCCAAAATATTGTTATTTTTTAACAAAGCGATTTTTCAAGGCATGAGGGCACGGGAAATGGCCGTATAGCCGCGCACAGAAGACAGACCTAGCCCATGGGGATGGGAGGAGGAGGAGGGGGTGGACCCCCACCCTGCCACACTGGGAAGCACAGAGCAACACTTTAAGGGGCATCGCACTAATAATGGCGCTGACTAGGGAAACGTTCCGGCTGTTCTTAGTGCCAGTCTGCACAATCAAACTAAAACAATGTAACTAATAATGGCATCTTTATGCTTTCATTAATAAAATAATAACAAAAATACTCTTTCGAAATACTCTTGATGTTTATTTACTTATGGATCCATAACGAATTACTATGGGAATAAATATCACTGAATTACAGAAACATCCTCCAATCCTATATGTAATTATTGGCAGAGAGTCACGTCATATTGTTCGATATACTGTAGGCCTACCGTAGGCGAGATGAGTGACTAGTGTTGAGTAATGTTCTGTTAAAAGTGGTGTAGGTCTTATTTAAAGAGCATATTGAAGTTAGAAGCAATAGGATTTAAAGAAAAAGCCTACAACAATTTTAGCACCGTTGCACAATGCTCCGAGAAATGCATGGAGACTGGTCTTGATAAATCAATTAGATGTATGTTTTGACTGAATCTCCATTTGGGTATTGCTTAGCTTCTTCGATATAGTGGGCGCTCTTTTAATTTTTGGATAAAAAAACGTTCCCGTTTTAAACAAGATATTTTGTCATGAAAAGATGCTCGACTATGCATATAATTGACAGCTTTGGAAAGAAAACACTCTGACGTTTCCAAAACTGCCACAGAACTGATGCTACAGGCGAAACCATGATGAAATTTCAAACATGAAATGGCCCAGATTTTGAAGGTGCTGTGTTCCAATGTCTCCTTATATGGCTGTGAATGCGCCAGGAATGAGCCTACACTTTCTGCCGTTTCCCCAAGGTGTCTGCAGCATTGTGACGTATTTGTAGGCATATCATTGGAAGATTGACCATAAGAGACTACATTTACCAGGTGCCCGCTTGGTGTCCTCCGTCGAAATTATTGCACAATCTCCAGCTGCGTGCATTTTTCCATTTTCTTCAGAGGAGAAACAACTGCCACGAATGATTTATCATCGAATAGATATGTGAAAAACACCTTGAGGATGGATTCTAAACAACGTTTGCCATGTTTCTGTCGATATTATGGAGTTCATTTTGAAGAAAGTTTGGCGTTGTAATGACTGAATTTTTGGGGGTTTTTCTTAACCAAACGTGATGAACAAAACGGAGCGATTTCTCCTACACAAATAATATTTTTGGAAAAACTGAACATTTGCCATCTAACTGAGAGTCTCCTCATTGAAAACATGTGAAGTTCTTCAAAGGTAAATGATTTTATTTGAATGCTTTTCTTGTTTTTGTGAAAACGTTGCCTGCTGAATGCTAGGCTTAATGCTATGCTAGCTATCAATACTCTTACACAAATGCTTGTGTAGCGATGGTTGAAAAGCATATTTTGAAAATTTGAGATGACAGTGTTGTTAACAAAAGGCTAAGCTTGTGAGTGAATATATTTCTTTCATTTCATTTGCGATTTACATGAATAGTTAACCTCTTACATCTATGGGGGCGCTATTTCATTTTTGGGTGAAAAACGTTCCCGTTTTAAACAAGATATTTTGTCACAAAAAGATGCTCGACTATGCATATAATTGATACCATTCGAAAGAAAACACTCTGACGTGTCCAGAAATACCAAGATATTCTCTGTGTGTGCCCTAGAACGTGAGCTTCAGGCAAAACCAAGATGAGATGGCATCCAGGAAATGACAAGGATTTTTGAGGCTCTGTTTTTCCATTGTCTCCTTATATGGCTGTGAATGCGAGAGGAGTGAGTCAACCCTTTCTGTCGTTTCCCCAAGGTGTCTGCAGCATTGTGACGTATTTGTGGGCAGATCATTGGAAGATTGACCATAAGAGACCACATTTACCAGGTGTCCGCCCGGTGTCCTGCGCCGAAATTGGTGCGCAAAAGTCACCTGCCAGTATTTTTCCATGCGATACAGAGAGGAAAGCAAGCTTCCACGAACTGCATATCAATGAAGAGATATGTGAAAAAACACCTTGAGGATTGATTCCAAACAACGTTTGCCATGTTTCGGTCGATATTATGTAGTTAATCCGGAAAAAGTTTTACGTTGTAGGTGACTGAATTTTCGGTTCGTTTCGGTAGCCAGACGCAATGTAGAAAACGGAACGATTTCTCCTACACACAGACGCTTTCAGGAAACACTGCGCATTTGGTATGTGACTGAGAGTCTCCTCATTGAAAACATCAGAAGCTCTTCAAAGGTAAATGATTTTATTTATTTGGTTATCTGGTTTTTGTGAAAATGTTGCGTGCTAAATGCTACTCAAAATGCTATGCTAGCTTTGCATACTCTTACACAAATTAGTCAATTTCTATGGTTCAAAAGCATATTTTGAAAATCTGAGATGACAGTGTTGTTAAGAAAAGGCTAAGCTTGAGAGCAGACGCATTATTTTCATTTTATTTGCGATTTTCAGAAATCGTTAACGTTGCGTTATGCTAATGAGCCTGAGGCTTTAGTCACAAACCCGGATCCGGGATGGGGAGTTTCAAGAAGTTAACGTTGCGTTATGCTAATGAGCTTGATGCTATGATTACGCTCCCGGATACGGGATTGCTCGACGCAAGAAGTTAAACTACAATTATGGTGTAGAAATGTTATGCTCTTAGTGTACCTTTTATTTATCTGGGCAAGTCAGTTATGAACAAATTCTCATTTACAAGAACAGCCTACTCCTTCCCACCAGGGAATTGAACCCCAGTCTCCCTTGTGTCCACACGACACAGGGATTCTTTATCTAAATAGCCCAGTACTGTAGCCTAATCCCGACCGTCATATTGTACAGCGCCATATTTTCCACTCCATCCTAATGGAAATCCAGAGTGTTTTTTGTTTTTCTTGGAATAGAAACATCATAACATTTAACTACATGAATCCCAAACTCTAAAAGTAATTGGAAAGGTAGATACAAATGATGTAAACAAGATGCTGTGTTTTTATTTACAGTAGTAATGGACAGTTGGTGGCATTTTGAAAACAGGATTTCAAAGACTTGTAGCCTGATTAGCAGGACAATAGACTATGTATAGCCCAGCTACTGTCGGTGTGAACATTCCCCTACCTGCAATGTATTCCATGCTTAAGTACTCTGAAGTGTTACATTTATAACTCAAAAGAGTACAGTATTTCTTCATCAACATCTTTATGCTTTCATTAATAAAATAACTAGAAAAAAATACATTCAAAATGCAGATGGTAATTTAAACTACATTTTAATTGCACTTCCACCCTGCTCCACGACCATGAGTAAAACCTTGCTGAGATGATCAATGTATTTGTTGCATTGTCGTATCATAAATTTCTCTAGCCAAAACGTCTTGATGGCCTTGACCAGTACATCTTTGCTTGTAGGCCTGGCAGAGATATGGATGAATGTTTTCAGTTGATGCCAAACAAGTTCAATCGGGTTTACCCTCTTAGAAATACCCCTCCCAGATCCAGAATTATTGTCATCAACTGACACTAATTAGCATAACGCAACAGACAAAAAATATTACGAGAAAATATTCATATTCATGAAATCACAAGTGAAATATAGTGAAACACAGCTTAGCCTTTTGTTAATCACCCTGTCATCTCAGATTTTGAAATTATTATGCTTTGAAACTGTCTTGTGACACTAGACACATTAAGGAAGCCATAGAAAAAGGAATCTCGTTGATATCCCTTTCACTGCTCAATAGGGGCGCATAGGAACGCAGAGGTTTCTAAATAAGAGTCACTTTCCGATTGGATTTTTCTCAGGCTTTCGCCTGCAATATCAATTCTGTTATACTCACAGACAATATTTGTACAGTTTTGGAAACTTTCGAGTGATTTTTATCCTAAGCTGTCAATTATATGCATATTCTATTTTCTGGTCCTGAAAAATAGGCCGTTATTTTTCCCAAAATAAAAAGTGCCCCCTAGTTTCATTAAACCAGAAAAGATTGAAGCGATAGCTACATGTTTGAAATTATTTGAATTTTGAACCTCAACACAAGGTGAAGAAAATAAACTCACCTCCCAGACCAGGAAAGACAGTGAGCTGTAGCCCATGAGGAAGGAACACGAGGAAGAGGCGACAATGTTCCCTTCTCAGACAATCATTGGTACAGCTGATTACCAGTCCTAAGAAGAGTATCTAGAAAAGCAAATTTAAGTGATACCACTGTACTACTCTTTCAAATCACTGTAGTATGCTACTCTCATCAACCAATGGGAACCATTGACATGGCTGGCAGAGTGAACAACAGTAAAAGAGATGGGTCCGGACCCTTTCGGACAATCAGAGCCTTACAAGTGTGCCGTGGAAAAGCCCATAACACTTCCTAAGGAGGGCTGGTTCAGACAGAGATAAATGGTGAACGAAGGCATTCATACGTAAATACATTAATGATTTCTTACTTCAAATGGGCGGAGGTTCATGTGCCAAGTATATTATTTCTGTGATAATAGTTTCTAAAATGTATCAATGATAAGTTTCTCTTTCTCTCTCCATGTCGTTGTATAAAAAGCCACCATATGTGTTCGCTGGGTACATTTTCTCATGTACTAAGTGTTTGTTTATCCTGTGTTATCATTTAGTTAGCTAGTAAATAAATAATTTATAATAATGATTTGTTTTATGGATGTGATAGGTAAAGACCTTTAGAGTTTAATAATTTGTGCATCTCACTTGGCCAAAAGCCAGGGAAAATGCAGAGCGCCAAATTCAAATAAGTTATTATAAAAATCAAACATGCAAATTAGAGCTACACTCGTTGTGAATCCAGCCGACATGTCAGATTTCAAAAAGGCTTTTCGGGCAAAAGCATAAGATGCTATTATCTGATGATAGCACAACAGTAAACAATGAGAGAGTAGCATATTTCAACCCTGCAGGCGCGACACAAAACGCAGAAATAAAATATAAATCATGCCTTACCTTTGACGAGCTTCTTTTGTTGGCACTCCAATATGTCCCATAAACATCACAAATTGTCCTTTTGTTCGATTAATTCCGTCCATATATATCCAAATGTCCATTTATTTGGTGTTTTTGATCCAGAAAAACACTGGTTCCAACTTGACCAATGTCAAAAGTTGCCTATCCCGCAGAAGTTAACTTCTTGAAACTCCCCATCCCGGATCCGGGATCGTGACTAATGCCTCAGGCTCATTAGCATAACGCAACGTTAACAATTTCTGAAAATCGCAAATAAAATTAAAATAATGCGTCTGCTCTCAAGTTTAGCCTTTTCTTAACAACACTGTCATCTCAGATTTTCAAAATATGCTTTTGAACCATAGAAATTGACTAATTTGTGTAAGAGTATGCAAAGCTAGCATAGCATTTTGTGTAGCATGTAGCACGCAACATTTTCACAAAAACCAGATAACCAAATAAATAAAATCATTTACCTTTGAAGAGCTTCTGATGTTTTCAATGAGGAGACTCTCAGTCACATACCAAATGCGCAGTGTTTCCTGAAAGCGTCTGTGTGTAGGAGAAATCGTTCCGTTTTCTACATTGCGTCTGGCTACCGAAACGAACCGAAAATGCAGTCACCTACGACGTAAAACTTTTTCCGGATTAACTACATAATATCGACCGAAACATGGCAAACGTTGTTTGGAATCAGTCCTCAAGGTGTTTTTTCACATATCTCTTCATTGACATGCAGTTCATGGAAGCTTGCTTTACTCTCTGTATCGTATGGAAAAATACTGGCAGGTGACTTTTGCGCACCAATTTCGGCGCAGGACACCGGGCGGACACCTGGTAAATGTGGTCTGTTATGGTCAATCTTCCAATGATCTGCCTACAAATACGTCACAATGCTGCAGACACCTTGGGGAAACGACAGAAAGGGCAGACTTACTCCTCTCGCGTTCACAGCCATATAAGGAGACCATGGAAAACAGAGCCTCAAAAATCCTTGTCATTTCCTGGATGCCATCTCATCTTGGTTTTGCCTGAAGCTCACGTTATAGGGCACGCACAGAGAAGATCTTTGTATTTCTGGACACGTCAGAGTGTTTTCTTTCGAACGGTAGCAATTATACGCATAGTCGAGCATCTTTTTGTGACAAAATATCTTGTTTAAAACGGGAACGTTTTTCATCCAAAAATGAAATAGCGCCCCCATAGATGTAAGAGGTTAAACAACCGCTCTCGTGGTGCCCCAAATCCTAATGAGTTACATGAAAAATATATTCCATTTTATTTGAAACAGGCAGGCCAGCCAAAATTAAAAGGACATATTTATATAATGAATACGTTTCGGAGGGCGGAATCGATTAAAACATTAGACCTCTCACTAAAGGCTTCAGTCCTTCAAAAGTTATACTTAAATCACCCATGTAAAACAAGCCATAGAATGTTGCGTCTTTCGTTGTCTCTGATTGGGAATCGTACTTAGGCAGCCTGTTTTCCACCTGAGTTTGTGGGATCTTGTTGTCTGTTTAGTTTCTTAGCCTTACAGAACTGTGCGCCTTCGTTTTTTGTCTTTGTTATTTTGTTTTGGTGTCATCAATAAAAAGTCGTTGTACACCTACCACACTGCGCATTGGTCCACTCTTCATTCTACAAACGAGAGCCGTTCCAATCATAAATAGGACTTGTGGAGTTATGTCACACATGCAGCTTACAAAAATATATGCAATAGTCTGCTCTATTCAAAATTACAACCAACTAATTGCAGCATTACCATAAAAATGGAAGAGACAAGTGGAAGGTTGAAAAAGTAAGGAACTTGTCTGTCATCCCTGCATTAATCTTTGGGATCGGTGTACTGCTAGCGTGCCACTAAGACAACATCCGGTGAAATTCAAAATACAGAAATCGTAATATTAAACATTCATGAAAACAAAAATAAATTATGAAAAGTGACTTACATCGTTTAAAAGCTTAAAGTCTTGTTAATCCAAACGCATTGAGATCTCAAAAAGGCTTCACGGCAAAAACATATGATGCGATTATCTGAGGACAGCGCCCCACATCAAAATATTTTAACAAACCAGCAGAGGCATTACAAATTCCCAAATAGCGATAAAATAAATCACTTACCTTTGAAGATCTTCCTCTGTTTGCAATCCCAAGGGTCCCAGCTACACAATGAATGGTTATTTTGTTTGATAACTCCCAATTTTATATCCAAATAGTCAGTTCAGTTGGTGCCATTGATTTCATTAATCCACTCTTTCAACATGCATACAAACAAATCCAAAACGTTACTGGTAAAGTTCATCCAAACAAGTCAAATGATGGTTCTAATTAATCTTCAGGTACTCTAATATCTAAATAAACAATCAAGTTTAAGACGGAGAATAATATGTTCAATAGGCAAGATAAATAATGAAGCGCGCGAACCTCATTCATGCGTGCAACAAGACTACTTTTCTAATGAGGGACACCTTGGAAAAAGTACAATTACTCATTAGTTTTTCAAGAAACAAGCCTGAAACCCTTTCTAAAGGTTGTTGACATCTAATGGAAGCCCTGGGAACTGCCAACTGGGCCCTATCTATTTGTTTTTCCCATAGGCTATCATTGAAATGGCCTGTGACCTCAAAATTAGTTTTTATTCCAGATCGATTATCCTTGGGTTTTCGCCTGCCCTATCAGTTCTTTTAAACTCACAGACATTATTTTAACAGTTTAAGAAACTTCACAGGGTTTTCTATCCAATACTACCAATTATATGCATATCCTAGCTTCTGGGCCTGAGTAACAGGCAGTTTACATTGGGCACCTCAGTCATCCAAACTTTCGAACACTGCCCCCTAGCCTTAATTAAAGACCAATAGTGGTTAAAGAAAACTGTGATAAATAAAAAATGATACAGCGGAGTCAATCACCACCTTCCGGAGACACCTGAAACCCCACCTCTTCAAGGAATACCTAGGATAGGATAAAGCAATCCTTCTCACCCCCCTTAAATGATTTAGATGCACTATTGTAAAGTGGCTGTTCCACTGATGTCAGAAGGTGAATTCACCAATTTGTAAGTCGCTCTGGATAAGAGCGTCTGCTAAATGACTTAAATGTAATGTAAATGTAATGTAATGATACCAGTTTCATTTAATGGAAAAAAAGACAGCTGTCTGAAAAATAGTAGAACACCAGTCTCAACATCAACAATGAAGAGGCAAATCTGGGGATGCTGGCCTTCTAGGTAGAGTTCCTCTGTCGTGTCTGTGTTCTTTTGCCCATCTGAATCTTTGCTTTTTATTGGCCAGTGTGAGATATGGCTTTTTCTTTGCAACTCTGCCTAGAAGGCCAGCATCCCAGAGCCGCTTCTTCACTGTTGACGTTAAGACTGGTGTTTTGTGGGTACTATTTAATTAAGCTGCCAGCTGAGGACCTGTAAGGCGTACTTGTCCTCTTACTCAGTTGTGCACCGGGGCCTCCCACTCCTTTTTCTATTCTGGTTAGAGACAGTTTGCACTGTTCTGTGAAGGGAGTAGTACACAGCGTTGTACCAGATCTTCAGTTTCTTGGCAATTTCTTGCATGGAATAGCCTGACGAGTTTCAGAAGAAAGTCTTTGTTTCTGGCCGTTTTGAGCCTGTAATCAATCCCACAAGTGCAGATGCTTCAGATACTCAACTAGTCTAAAGAAGGCCAGTTGTATTGCTTCTTTAATCAGAGCAACAGTTTTCAGCTGTGCTAACATAATTGCAAAAGAGTTTTCTAATAATCAATTAGCCTTTAAAAGTGATTAACTTGGATTAGCTAACACAACATGCCATTGGAACATTGAGTGATTGTTGCTGATAATATGCCTCTTAATGCCTATGTTGATATTCCACAAAAAAAATCGACTGTTTCCAGCTACAATAGTCATTTACAACATTAACAATGTCTACACTGTATTTCTGATAATTTTGATGTTATTTGAATGGACAAATGTTATTGCTTTTCTTTCAAAAACAAGGACATTTCTAAGTGACCCCAAACTTTTGAATGCTAGCATTACATGTAACATTATTTACATGTGCAATGATGTTTTAGATTTAGCTATTTTATGATTGTACATTTTTCCAATAATTTCTTCTTGGGTTCATACAGTATTTTACATGTAAAGCATGTAAAATATGTTGGTATTATGAGGGCTAATAATATAAAATAATTAAATGGTTGTTTGACAAGAAAGAAAAATAAATGTATTTCAATACCATTTATTTTATTTAAGGAAAGTCAGTTAAGAACAAATTTTTATTTTCAATGACGGCCTATGAACAGTGGGTTAACTGCCTGTTCAGGGGCAGAACGACAGATTTGTTCCTTGTCAGCTTGGGAATATGAACTTGCAACTTTTTGGTTACAAGTCCACCACTCTAACCACTAGGCTACCCTGCCACCATCAATATTGAAATGCTTTAACAATACTGTGTTTTGGTAGCCTGGTGCCTTACTGAGTCTTAATTATTGTTTATTCACCATGAAATAAAACGTGTTAACTTTGAGAAAACTCATTTAAGTAGAATACCTGGTCCTTTCGCATTATTGAACTGATATATTACTTTTCATGTCTTGTGGGAAAAGTTATGGTCCAACAGGGGCATAGGCATGGGTGTGCCTGGGTGGACACAGGCCCACCCACTGGGGAGCCAGGCCCTGCCAGGCCTACCCATTCAGATTGAGCAAAAACAATAAAAGAATACATTATTATTACAAAAATACTCCTCAGCACCCCTACTTGGCCCATCCAATGAATTTCTGGCTATGCCCCTGTGGTTCAATAACCACAGTGACATTCAAATGTGCTTTTTTGCTGTAGTCTAGGTCCTTTGGTACTGTAATAGCCTGGGTTACAGTAGGGTTACAGTAGGGTTACAGTAGTTGTAAATGTTTGTTGTGAAAAGAAGTGGCTGATATTTAACGGTTGTCATTTTAAATCAGGCATGTTGTGGGGCTGCAATTTAACAGAAAGCTGAATAAAATCAAATATGATTTGCAGAAAGTTTCTCAAGACAACCTCTCTGGACAAAATATTTTATTAAATCCCAAGCCCCAAAAGATTGGAGTCTAACGTAGTTTTAAAAATGCTGTGTTCTTTCATTTATGAGGTTTGGGAAGTTTTTTTTGTAAATACATTGATTCACATGAATAAGATACCAAGTAAAAAGTCATAAAATCTATTCCATTTACAGTGTCATAAAGCCTTCAGTCAACTCGTTTAAACAGGTCATAAAACGTAAAACCTTATAAACATAACTCTGTATGTTTCTTTATAGTGTTCTTTATCTAGGTAATGTTATGACATGATTATGTCAGTTTCATGCTTGGTGTTTTTTTAAGATGTGTCACAATGCCTCTGGGGTGAACGACACGTTAATCAGTTATGGCACACATCACTCATGGCTATGGGCAACACTTGTTCCTCTTGTCTACATTCTTCATATTACACTCCAATGAACCAGAGATGTCTCCTTTACCACAGGATTAAGTCAGTGGCTTAATTGTGCATGTTTGGTGCACAGAGGTGTGGACGGACAGAGTCAAAATGGACCTGACAAAAACAGTGGAGAATCAGGCATTTTACACTCTGATCTAAACACTGAATTGCAAAAATACTGTGGGGGAGAGTAGGGTAAGTTGAGCCATCCTTGTTTCTAGGAAACCATACACAAAATGTATTATTTGACCTAATATTTATTAATTTAATGGAGTCTCTGAAGGGGAAAAAACACATGGAAAAGGTGGTAAGCAAATTAGTTCCCCAAACATTATTTTTGTCAAATTAATGTATTGTGTTACAGGTTTGATGATGGTTGTATCTCAACTAGGGGTGTCAAACATATGGTGAAACCAACACAATATACTTTAAAATGACTCAACCTAATTGAAACTGTTTCTTGACTGTCCACCTCGTTAATAATCACTTGACAGTCAGGGAGTATCGGAAATTCCAGAAACTATGGATAGACTATTTTTGACAACAAGGAAATATAGCCAACTTTCAGTGCAGCCGATGCGGCACCGGGGGCAAAATTAGTTCAACACCCTTGATCGAAACCAAAGTAGATCATTTTAACCTGTCTAGGACCCTTGCCAACAGCCAATTAAATTGCAGGGCGCCAAATACAAATCAGCAGAAGTTTCATGAATCAAATTTCTCAAACATACAAGTATTAGGCACCATTTTAAAGATAGAATTCTCATTAATCCAGCCACAGTGTGTGATTTCAAAAATTCTTTACAGTGAAAGGTCCAGAAACGATTATGTTAGGTCAACTCACAGAAAAACCCAGCCATTTTTCCAGCCAAAGAGAGGAGCCACAAAAAGCACAAATAGAGATAAAATGAATAATTTCAAAAAAATTATACGATTTTAGAGAGGAATAGAAGATTTGATATAGGCTGATCGTTTTTTATATTTTCTGGGTCAAGGTTTGGCTTTTTCAAGAGAGGCTTTATTACTGCCACTTTAGTAGTGGTTTCTTTGCAGCAATTTGACCATGAAGACCTGTTTCACGTTGTCTCCTCTGAACAGTTGATGTTGAGATGTGTGTTACCTGAACTCTGTGAAGCATTTATTTGGGCTGCAATCTGAGGTGCAGTTAACTCTAATCCTCTGCAGCAGAGGAAACACTGGGTCTTCCTTTCCTGTGGCGGTCCTCAAGAGAGACAGTTTCATCATAGCGCTTGATGGTTTCTCCGAATGCACTTGAAGAAACTTTCCAAGTTCTTGAAATTTTCCGGATTTACTGACTTTCATTTCTTAAATTAATGACAGACTGTTGTTTCTCTTTGCGTATTTGAGCTGTTCTTGCCATGATATGAACTTAGCCCTATTTGGTAAAAGACTATCTTCTGTATACCACTCCTACCTTGTCACAATTATTGGTGTACAAAACCAAAAGTATAAAAAAACGCAGGAGAGGAAGCATAGAAATAGCACACATATAATGAATCTACTGCTTATCAGACTTGCTTTCAATGTAAATTACAGATATATAACTAACATTTCTATGTGAATTGTGTCAGGTTGTGCACAAAGCTACATACTGCAGCTTTAAGTGAAGGTAATCAGGACCGGAATACAGTTCACTACAGACTGAAAGTGTGGCACCATCTGGATAATGAATTCAATGCAGGAGAATTCTCTTAACCTGCAAGGATTTAATGAAAAATAAGATGCACGTGCGACACAGAGGTCCAATTCTAATGATAAATGTGAAGAAAAGTGCATTCATCTCTTTTTTTTCTTTTTTTCTGGGCTGCATCCCAAATGGCATCCTATTCCCTAAACAGTGCACTACTTTTGACCATGGCACATAGTACTCTGGTCAAAAAGAAGTGCACTATATGTGGAATAGGGTGCCATTTGAGGCGTAACCTATGCACCTCTATTCTATGCCAGCGACTATACACCCCAACGCCCTGAGGGTCATCATGAATATGAAATCAGTCAACTTTGTGTTTATTTTTTTCCTGTGTTTTAAAGACACCTTGCAGGCATAGAGTGTATTTGTCCATGTAAAGTAAATCCAGGAGCCTCCATTCATCATGCTGTCACTACAAATGGGAGAGAGTGTCACTTTGTTTCGCCATGATTAAAACCATTTAAGTCTTGGGAATTTGCCTACATGGATAGGGCTAAACAGAAATGTTTCTTAAAAAAGAACAGTTTGGAGATATTGGGGAAATTATTAGTCCAAAGGTGAGTTCACAACAGGAAAGAACTGGGGTAGTGAGGACCTCAAGGGGGAGGTGTCCATTCAGTAACATAATGCCATTCCTGGAAAATGTGCGGTAGGTGTAACGTAAGACAAAACAATTAAAAATGTTTGATTGATAAGACTAACTAGTGTCTTCAGGTAGCCACACACATCTCCAAAGCATGGACAGTTCCAAAGCAATTTCAATACACTTTTATGACTCAAAGCGTCTTCAACTATAAGTTGTTTTTTTTAGCTCTCCTAACTGTGCCGTTGAGGAACTACAGCAAGCACATTTGTAGTTTCATTTGGAACACAACCCTGCAGCCCCGCCATCACACAATTACTGTTGTTGTTTACGCAATCGGAGAAAATTTAAGAACGTCACATGACGGTCCCAAGGGAACATTGTCATGGTCCTTTGGAGGTTTTGTCTAGTTCCCAGTTGATCCCGGTGATGCATCACAGGACATTTTTAAGAAGTTTTTGGGACTTCGTGTCATGGTCACCTGAAGGGGGAGGGGCAAAATAAAAAGCAATGCAAAGTGAAAATTGGGAAGATCAGATAAATTGTTTTTCTAGAACTCAAATAGGGACCACTAACTAAAGGTGTTAACCCTCCAAATCTCTCAAGACACTAGAGCACACTGGCCCAGCCACTCTTATATAGCACCTGGGCAAGCACAGGTGAAACACCTTCTGACTAACGAGATGACAAACCAGCACAGCTGTAACACATACTGACTAACAAGGTGACACCAATCAGTTCACCCCATGTGCAAACGAACCAACCTTGAAATATAAATGGAAGTCCCCAACACATTTATTACCTACAATACATCTCTGCACTTAGCAAAAGAGAGCAATCTGCGTTGCTATTTTAGTTATCAGTTAATATGATTATTCTTTCATTGATTTAATTGAGTTTGGTGGCATAGCAGGAAGGTTGGAATGCAGTTAAGCAATAGGTTATGAGTTCAAATCACAGGTGAGGAGATGTTAAATTATCATGCTTGAATAAACATACAAGATGTAATCATGTATGTAATTTGAAAATACTGTATGCGAAAAGCACGGTTTGGGTGTCCCTAGCATTACCAAAAGACAAAGAGCTGTGACTGGATCAGTAGTAATGTGACTTTTTTGGATAGTCAGGTTGATAAATAAGTTGGTTTAAAATGTTTACATACTTTGCAAGAATAATGATTTCCTTAATATTCCTGTTTACATGGACACATCTGAAATCAGGCTACTGATGGGACTTGCCCATCAAACTAAACATTCTACCACAGTGACCGTGTTATTTTTGTGAAGACTTTTTGATTCTGAGTTCAGACATATAACATTTGTATGTGAAAACTATTTATAAGATGCATACTTAAAGTTTTTCTGAACTCACTTCACTCGCATAAGAGGGAGGCTTGCACTACCCGGTGCTGGCACATGCACAGGTAAAATACACTGCTGGAAGACCGATTAAGCTGTTTACATATCCTAATCATTTGAAAGATTGTTCAGAAAGCAGGTGTTTTAATCGGCATACGCTTACCTCAATTATGACCTTACGCCGATTAAGATAAGCAGAGTAAGGTGTTTACATGACTAATGCTGTACTCGGCCTTCTGACATCAGTTTAATGTTTAATTATTAGTGTATATGTAGTGTTTATGTAATAATGAAGCTAGCATGCTCTGGGTAAATGTTTTTTTTTTGGGGGGGGGGGGTGGAGAATGTTTCTTTGTGACCATCAAGTGATGTCCACAGGACAAACCGGGAACTAGTCAAACATCTCTGGGACCATGCCACAACATTCAGGGGATCTTCAGGGGACCATGAGACAGTTAAGAATATATATTTATTTAACCAGGTAGGCCTGTTGAGAACAAGTTCTCATTTACAACTGTGACCTGGCCGAGATAAAGCAAAGCAGTTCGACACATACAAAAACACAGTTACACATTGAATAAACAAACATACAGTCAATAATACAGTAGAAAAAAAGCATATATACAGTGTGTGCAAATGAGGTAAGGCCATAGTGGCGAGGTAATTACGATATAGCAATTAAACACTGGAGTGATATATGTGAATGTGCATGCAGAGATACTGGGGTGCAAAGGAGCAAAAATAATTAAAAATGGGGATGAGGTAGTTGGATGGGCTATTTACAGATGGTCTATGTACAGGTGCAATGATCTGTGAGCTGCTCTGACAGCTGGTGCTTGAAGTTAGTGAGGGAGAAGTGTCTCCAGCTTCAGTGATATATTTTTCAGCAATTTTTGCAGTTCGTTCCAGTCATTGGCAGGAGAGAACTTGAAGGAACGGCGGCCGAAGGAGGAATTGGCTTTGGGGGTGACCAGTGAAATATACCCGCTGGAGCGCATGCTGCTATGGTGACCAGTGAACTGAGATAAGGCAGGGCTTTACCTAGCAAAGACTTGTAGATGACCTGGAGCAAGTGGATTTGGCGATGAGTATGACGCGTGGGCCATCCAACAGGTTGCAGGGGTGGGTAGTATATAGGGCTTTGGTGACAAAACAGATGGCACAGTGATAGACTCCATCCAATTTGTTGAGTAGAGTGTTGGAGGCTATTTTGTAAATGACATTGCTGAAGTCGAGGATCGGTAGGATAGTTACGAGGATATGTTTGGCAGCATGAGTGAAGGATCATTTGTTGCGAGAGAGGAAGCCAATTTCTAGATTTAATTTTGGATTGGAGATGCGGTCTGGAAGGAGAGTTTACAGTAACCAGTCACCTAGGTATTTTTAGTTGTCCACATATTCTAGGTCAGAACCGTCCAGAGTAGTGATGCAGGTGCGGGCAGCGATCGGTTGAAGAGCATGCATTTAGTTTTACTTGAGCAGTTGGAGGCCACGGAAGGAAAGTTGTATGATATTGAAGCTCGTCTGGAGGTTAGTTAGCACAGTGTCCAAAGAAGGGCCAGAAGTATAAAGAACGGTGTCGTCTGCGTAGGGGTGGATCAGAGAATCACCAGCAGCAAGAGTGACATCATTGATGTATACAGAGAAGAGAGTCGGCCCGAGAATTGAACCCTGTGGCACCCCCATAGACTGCCAGAGGTCCAGAGAACAGGCCCTCCGATTTGACACACTGAACTCTATATGAGAAGTAGTTGGTGAACCAGGCGAAGCAGTCATTTGAGAAACCAAGGCTGTCGAGTCTGCCAATAAGAATGTGGTGATTGACAGATTCGAAAGCCTTGGCCTGGTCGATGAATACGGCGGCACAGTATTGTCTCCTATCGATGGCAGTTACGATATCGTTTAGGACCTTGAGCATGGCTAATGTGCACCCATGACCAGCTTGCAAAGCGGAGAAGGAACGGTGGGATTCGAAATGGTCAGTGATCTGTTTGTTAACTTGGCTTTCAAAGACCTTAGAAAGGCAGGGTAGGATAGATATAGGTCTGTAGCAGTTTGGGTCTAGAGTGTCTCCCCCTTTGAAGAGATGGATGACCGCAGCAGCTTTCCAATCATTTGGGATCTCAGACAATATGAAAGACTTTGAACAGGGTAGTAATTGGGGTTGCAACAATTTAGGCAGATCATTTTAGAAAGAGATTGTCTAGCCCGGCTGATTTGTATGCGGTCCAAATTTTGTAGCTCTTTCAGAACATCAGCTATCTGGATTTGGGTGAAGGAGAAATGGGGGAGGCTTTGCAAATCTTTTCAATAGAAACGTCCTTCATTTAGGACACAAGTACTTACTGTAGGACTGTCAATTTGATATGCCTTTCGCATTGTGGCATTTGTACTTACCTCTTATGGTAATGAATACACTCTGACTAATACTGTAATATGATTAGTCATGATAACTATCAAGGGTTGGAATCAGTAAACATGTCTGTGTTTAGTCCAGTTGATTCAATGTCTTATTGCAGGTTGCAAAATGTGCAGTAGCTTTATTTATGCGTTGCAATTCATTAACTTTACATTATTTGTAATCTGGAAAGTGAAAAGACTTGACAAATGTTATGGTTTTGTGTGTGTGTGTGTGTGTGTATCGGTGGATTGGCGGGGGCGGTGGTGTGGGAGGGGGCTTTGGGTAATTTGTAAATTGGTCCAATCAAACAGATTGCAGCACACACGCACAGGCTCTGCCCACCATGACCTGCAGTCCCAGAGTTCATTATCATAATGAAAGGTGGAGTGTGAAGTCTCAACAACACTGTGGCAGACACACACTCCCGATGATACATTGGCCATCCCATCCTTTAATGCCCTGCTCTATCATTCCTTTCTCATTTTCAGGATGCCTCTCAAACTTGGCCCATGAATTAGGCCTGCAGCACCGCACAGTGAACACATGCACTGTGCCTACAGGGCCATATGGAGCCACAGCCTTGCAATCCGGGCAGCCTGCCTAGCTGCCGGATGGATCACACCTCTAACAGCTTGGGGAGCGGTTCCATCAGTCTCTATCAGGCTGCGTGCACTGTAAGGTGAGGCAGGGCTACGTTTTCATTACCTGGGGCCGGGAAGTGGGGGCTTAGCTAGTTATGCCCGCTGATCATCTCATTTTCCCAGTGGAGTTTGAGCAGCTTGGCCCTATGCAGTGCCACAGATGCAGTACCTCCGAACGCGTGGGCTTCTCACTACAGAGGCGGGGCACAGCCAGTCCAGAGAGCTCTGGAAGCTCCAGGCTCCATCCTCATTACAGGCTTTTACTGCAGGAATTACGGCCCACGCTTATTTCCCCATCTGTGGCATTTATCTGAAAGTGGCTGTCATAGTTGTCCTCAAGGAGACCCCTGACTCTCTTCCCCTGTGGTAACTGTGATATTGGAGCTATGCTCCTTAGTTACCGCCAGATGGAACAGTGTTTCCACCTTCCACTCATCTTTTCACACACACACACACATTAACACAAAATCACAAATTAATGTACAGGCACGCAGGTGTGTGAACACACACACACTTACAGTCACACTTTATTTCTTGAACAGCATTGTTGGTTAGGGGCTTGTAAGTAAGCATTTCACGGTAGGTCTATACCTATTGTATTCGGTGCATGTGACAATTAAAATTTGATTTTACTCATCCACATTTAATTGACTAGTGAAAGCAACTGCAGAGCTGAAATTACTTCAGTGGTATGGTCAGTAGAATGTGGGAATAACGATTTCTGACTGAAAAACGAATGGCTCCTCATTTCTCAAAGCAAAGCCCGGTCAAACACAAAATCCATGGTCCACTGGTGGTGGAGTAAATCTATTTTTTGAAATACCTGTAGATGAATCTCTGGGGATATTTCTGAGGGTATGGTGTCACCCTGTGGTCAATATTGACAGTCCTTATAGATCTCTTGAAGAGCTGATCATTAGGGGAGTCAAGTGGTGATGGGGGATTTTCAACCCTCTTCCTGGTTCATTACAGTCAGACAAATATACAGACCATGAAGTCAGGAGTCTGGAACCTCCCTGCACTTATTTGCATCGAGCTAGATTCTGCAAACATACAGAAGGAATACATGAGATGTTACTTTTCCCTTCAATCATGCTGAAATTATGCATTGTCAAATGTCACACTCAATAATATATCCAGCCCAGAGTTGTCAAAGAAACCGAAAATCCTAGTATTTCAGATTGAGTAACATCCATACTAGTCATCTCTCTCCCCTGTTTTAGCTATCACAGGTGTCAATTCTGTTTAGTAGCTGATTTGAAGGCTACACTACAGACTTCTCCAAGATAAAACAATGATTTATCCTAGCTCCGGCACATCAAGAGACCATGGGACACCAATGCTTTTAGTCTCACACAATTGCACTACACTGTTTACATCAATTACTGTTTTCACCAATTTCTCCCCATTCAATATCAATGTTACTGTCAGAATGGGACCAAAGTGGTCAATATAGATGTAAGTCTACTCATAGACTTTTTGTGCTACATGCTTCCCTAGCACAAGGAATGGCTGGTGTACTGGCTCATGTAATGGAGAGATGTATGGGGAACTATGAAATGAATAGATATCATGATCCAAGAGGGTGGATCAATGAAATAACGTTCCCATCAAAGCCTTCAATGCAGCCATCCAGAATATAACCAATTGTAGATTTTTTTTTCTCCTCCTTTCTAAAATGGACTTCTGAATTTTTGTGGGCATAAATTCAATTGTGATAAATATAAAAATGTATTCTACCATTCACATGAGCCATCACATTGTTTGAGACAAGCGCCTTGAGAGAAACACAATAGAATTTGTCTGCTTTTAGATCTAATTTGTATTCATCATAGCGTGGGCTTACCAGCTGTATAACATTCAACAACATGAGCATCACAACTGTATCCATTGTGTGACTGGAGAGGGACACAGTAAGCACATTACTACCATCGCAACTCATCTACTGTGAGAGTCCAGGCTTATAACGAGCTCTGGGATAATATCATGTTTTTTATTGATTAGCTTTTTTCAGTGTTTCTTTTAAGATGGAAGCCATAAACAAACTGCAATTTTCAGAGCATGGATAAGATTCCACAGAGAAACTGAAATGAGAAAAAAAGCTGAACAATGGGTATTACGTCTTGGTATATCGAGGGGAGGCAGAGTTGTTTTTCTTCCTGTTGTGTAATTGTATTTATGCTCCCAATGCCTGCAGACCCAAGAAGACAACTACCAGCTGATTTTGTGTGCTTTCTTCAATTAGTTAACACATTTGGAGCACAAGGGAACAAACAGGATGAGGTTAAACACAATTTTGATTAGCTGATAAATATGAATTCCAATTATTACCAAAAGCCACCCCACATAAAATAACACAAATAATCAAGACAACGAGACAGACACTTCTGTTGCCTTGTCCTAATTATTAATCAGCATTGTGAGTAAATGAGCCCCACCTGACATCACTACAAATGCATGTACCACTACAAATGCATGTACTCAGGGCACTGATGTATTCACAGAAATCAACTGTAAACCATGGTGTTTCCTCATAATCATTGCCACAGAATAGAGAGTATATTGGCTTTATCTTCTTTGCCTAATCTCCATAGTTCTAGTCGAGTGCAGTGGATGGCTTTAATGCATGTTCTTTGTTGCTAATGAATTACACTCGAATTCATCACTTATTTGGAGCACAGAAAAAAAGTTAGCTTTTTACTCAAATGTATCTCAAATGATAGTTTAGAACTATTCCAACCTGTTGTGCTGCTGTCGAAGTGAGTATAATGCCAGGTTGCACCTCTGCCATATCAATAAACATCTGTTCAACAAGAGACTTGATGGTTGTCGATTATGTATCTCCCATCTAATTTTCTTCAGTGCTCTCTATGGACCTGAGAATGGCTTTGGGCTCGCCTGATCTTTGTGTTTCAAATGGACAACCAGACAGGGTTTTAGACAGAAAGCTGAAACATTGCTATTGATATTCTTTAGAACAATCAGCATCTCTCACTTGCAGTGTCACTGATCCTAGAGTCTGTATGTTCGAGTCAATACTCCCTTAGGCTAGCAGGAAAGCAGTAGATTTCTGAATACAGAGCCCAGCTCTCTCAATTATGGACTCCCAATTATGTTAGTCTAGTATGCACAGGCAAGCCTTGAGGTTGTGCCTACTTTAAGCATTTCTCCGTCAAGGGAAACATAGTATTCTGTCCAACAAATATACAGTATTTACATATACACTGAACAAAAATATAAAATGCAACGTGCTACTATTTCAACGATTTTGAGTTACAGTTCATATAAGGAAATCAGTCAATTTAAATAAATTCATTCGGACCTAATCTATGGATTTCACATGAGTGGGAATACAGATACATATCTGGTCACAGATACCTTAAAAAAAGGTATGGGTGTGGATCAGAAAACCAATCAGTAGCTGTTGTGATCACCATTTTCTTCATGCAGCATGACACATCACCTTCCCATAGTGTTGATCAGGCTGTTGATTTTGGCTGTGGAATGTTGTCCCACTCCTCCTCAATGGCTGTGCAAAGTTGCTGGATATTTGTGGGAACTGGAACATGCTGTCAAGCACGTAAATCCAGAGCATCCTCATATGCACCAGACATGCTCATTGGATGACATGTCTGGTGTATATGCAGGCCATGGAAGAACTGCAACATTTTCAGCTTCCATGAATTGTGTACAGATCCATGCGACATGGGGCCGTGCATTACCATGCTGAAACATGAGTTGAATGCGTCGGATAAATGGAACCACAATGGGTCTCGAGATCTCGTCACAGTATCTCTCGCCATTCAAATTGCCATTGCTAAAATACAATTGTGTTCGTGGTCTGTAGTTCATGACTGCCTATAGCATAACCCCACCACCATCATGGGGCACTCTGTTCACAAAGTTGACATCAGCAAACCACTTGCCCACACGACGCCATACGTGCTGTCCACCCAGTACAATTGAAACCGGCATTCATTCATGAAGAGCGCACTTCTCCAGCGTGCCAGTAGCCATCGAAGGTGAGCATTTACCCACTGAACTCAGTTACGAAGCCAAATTGCAGTCAGGTCTAGGCCGTGGTGAGGACGACAAGCATGCAGATGAGCTTCCCTGAGACAGTTTCTGACAGTTTGTGCAGAAATGTTTCGGTTGTGCACATTTTAAGGTGGCCTTTATTGTCCCAGCACAAGGTGCACCTGTGTATTGATCATTGTGTTTCGTCAGGTTCTTGATATGCCACACCTGTCAGATGGATGGATTATCTTGGCAAAGGATACAATTCTCACGAACAGGGATGTAAACAAATTTGTGCACAACATTTTAGAGAAATAAGCTTTTTGTGCATATGGAACATTTCTGATATATTTTATTTCAGCTCATGAAACATGGGAACTTCAATTCATGTTGCCTTTTATTTTTTGGGGTGTTCTGTATCCCTGGAAATAATAAGAATTAATGTAAACATTACAGTTTATAAAACATAGCTTGTCCAAAAACGTAGTCTCTTGGCTCAACTTACCCTGGGTATGATGGGGTAAGTTAAACCACGGGACAGGGTAAGTTTAGCCGTCTACACATTTCTGTACTGAATGAAATATTACGTCAGTTATTAATGTCAGTTCAACATCTAGTTTTGATTACCATTTAGTTGAGTTATCAACAAACAGGAATTCATAGTGAAATAAACAAAAAATGTCACCCTGTCATTGGATTAGGATAGAAGTCAGGTGAAAACAAAAGACAATATACCCCTACATCGATGACTTTTTGCAAATTCAATCATTTTTCCATGTTGATTCAACGTCATCACATAGAATGTTGTTTTTTTTATTACATGGAAACAATGTTGGTTCAACCTGTTTTTGCCCAGTGGGATTCCAGTTATAATGCCTTGCATTACGTCTGTCAAGAAAACACTTTGATTTGCTCAACTTGCCATTGGCTCAACCATTGCATTGGCTCAATTACCCCATAGCCAGTGGCTCAACTTACCCCAAGGCAAACATTTTTACCCTATTAGCCTATACAGCCAGAACGATACACTGTCATGCTATGTTTAGAACCTCATATTGAAGCTTATAAAGACAACTGATGTATAGAACAATATAAAAAGTATCTACTTTGGTTTAGATTCAAGCATCATGAAATCGTTTAACTTGGTGAACATCTTATTTTTTAACTAACTTGCTTACCACTTTTTCCATGTGTTTTTTTCCTTCACAGACTCCTTGAAATGACCTCTTCCTAAAGATTTTATCAAATGATACGTTTTGTGTATGGTTTCCTAGAATCAATGGTGGCTCAATTACCCCATTTTCTCAACTTACCCCACTCTCCCCTACATCCTATACAAGGTTTGTGTTGAGTTGGTAATGCTGCAGTTTGATTTTCTCCCACCATTGAACCTTACAGATTAAAGTGATGAGATAGATAACAACATTTGAGCAGAGGAACGTGTAACTTTTGATTACCAAGATCATACATGTTGGCTAGATGCTCACTTTAGCTCAATACTTAATGGGGGAAAAACAGACACACACACACACACACACAGGCCAGTATAGGATTACTTCAAAGTTCTTTTTTGAAAAGGTAATTTCAGCACATTGTTGCCTTCAAAGCTACACAAAAACCCTTTCATAGGCACAGGCAGACATAAATGTATCCAATGTATATTTTATGGATTTTCTGAACAGCCTGAAATTATGGTTACTGCGTTCTCATTACAAAGGAAGAATGCTAGCTCCATACAATACGGGTGTCGAGCACAGGATGTTTGCCAGTGAAGATGAGCGGTTCCACCAGGACAATGAGAGAGACATGTCTGGAAAACTTAATGAGACTAATAATTATGTAAGATGAGCTCATCTCCTCGGCTGAGATGACAACCTTTCATTTAGCTGGGACAATTGGTTCTATCCCAGTACTCTATGGAACTGTCCCCAACCTCAGACATCCATCTGTCTACTCTTCTCTGATCTGGGAAGTTCAATGATTCTATAATGAGTGTGACAACCTCATGCATATTCACTAGAGGCTGAAATATACGTTGAGAGTTCATGACCTACATCATATAATGTAGGTCATGAACTCCCAATGTTGCCTTCAATGGGTCACTCAGACAAAGGGCCCTAATTAATTAAACAATATTGACTCACATATATAAGTTGTTATAATGAAATGCCATTGATTCTCAAATAATTAATATATCAGCAGTGACTAAAACTACTGGGGTATACATTTAAACCACCAATAAATGGAGTAAACAACTAAACTGAGCTTTGGTAACTAAACACTGGAGAACACTAAAAGTACACTCAGCATATCTTTCTGGGGTTGTTAAATTTACTAAACTGGAGGAATGGGGAGCATTGTGCCTCTACACAGAAAGCTTCCTTTCTAATTAAGAATATGTGCATAACAAAGCAAGTGGCACAATTGGAAACATTTTATTGCCACATTAACTGATTGGTTTTATGAGAAATACAGGGACTTTGAGGTCAGGAAACAAAAAAACAATCATTTCAGCACTTTTCTACATCTGTTTGTATAGTTTTCAAAGTTAAGGACCCTGCCAAAGTTCATATTAGTGCTAGAGACATCTCAAGGGATGCCCACGATTGCATGACGAAGAGGCCTGTACACAAACAAGCATCCATTTATTATTGATGCCCTTGCAGGAGCAACCAGAGGCAGTCCTTGTTAGCTTACTTTCCCCAGGTGCAGCTGAGATTCTTTTAAAGGTAGCATTTAGCTACCCGATTCAGTTCAGCGATTCTTTGCCTCACAAAGGGGATAATTTATGATGCAAAGCGTCATGTAGGGACAATATGAGAGCACACATTTTTAGGGAGTGATTGCAAGCCCAAAGGCATCCAAATGCAATGGGATAGAACCTTCCCTGCCTTTCTTTACATAAGCAAGTGAAATAGACAGAAGATACACGTCATTTGATTTGCACAAAATCCAATGAGACCTGGGAAGTATCTGGTTCATTATATAATTACGTAAAAGCTGCTTCATGCTTAATTCTACAGGGAATTTAGACAGATATAGAAGTTGTTCTCACCGTGGAGACTGAGAAAGTCACGGGACATCAATTCCTCTCTTTTCATTTTTGCCTTTTCTATTCACAACTGTTTAGTTTAGCCTTCCACAGCAATGGTAAGCAAACAGTACTATCATCCCTAAGGAAATACCATGTTCCCGTGTGATCTGACAGTAATCACATTGGAACAGAATACATCTACATTGTTTTTAATTTACTCTCAATCAATGTCAGGAAATGTACAGCGTGAGTAACTGTTTTGATAGTTTCACTTACAATTTACCACTGACATACTGTATCTTAACCTCTGAGAATAACATGAGACAAGACCTGAATTGGTTCTTTGATTTTGTTAAGGTTTTTCTGCCCATAACGAAGTAAACTAATTATAGTTCTAGTCCTGCATTCTCTGCTTTTTAAATTAACTTAGTTTTTTCATCTGCTGTATTCTCAGCAGGGGAGGTAACAGTAAGCTGTGTAGGTTAGGTAAGCGTCTCACACTGTGGTCTGCTCAGGCAGCCTTTCTCCACAGAGCGTGTAGTGTACAGTAATCACATCTGTCCCAGGGGACCTGAGCTAAAGAGCCATAGCACAGTTGGAGCTGGAAGCTGCCTGCTTCTCATCTAATCATCTCAATATTGACTTTTCTTTTGCAGTGAAATCTCCCTTACTCTGCATTTTTGCTCTTATACCAGCATACAGGGGGACCAAACTGATATTTCACGCTGGGCCCCATCTGCATTTTCTGAAGCAGATTGGGCCATTAACATTGCCCAATTAACTCTTCTTGATTGGATTTCTTTGTAGTGTGAGTGTCTGTCGAGAATAATTAGGGCTGGGTTTGATTTTGTTGTATCGACAGGCCTCAGTGTACTGTGTGAGCTAGCAGATGCAGCGAACGAGATCTGCATTCCATCTTAGTTAAATTGCTGCTTAGTTAGAAAGCGATAGCTGTAGAAACGGTGGCAAATCATCTACTGTGATAATCCAAAAAGATGAAAGACTGAGTGAAGGTTTATCATCTCTGGCAGGGTAGGGTAAACACTTGAAGGGGACAGGTCTCACTCATAATCATCAAGATGGCACAGCTTCACCCATCACACCCACTCAGAAAACACACACCTATGGAGACATAGCTGCAAATATCAACGGCGTGCCGTAGCTGCACACACACACACACACACACACATACACACACACACAGTGCATTTGGAAAGTATTCAGACCCCTAGATTTTTCCACATTGTTACATTACAGCCTTATTCTAAAATTGACTAAACTATAATTTTTCCTCATCAATCTACACAAAATACCCCATAACGACAAAGCAAAAACAGGTTATGACAATTTTACAAATTAAACATACACAAAAAATACATTATTTACATACAGTACCAGTCAAAAGTTTGGACACACCTACTCATTCAAGGGTTTGTCTTTATTTTTACTATTTTCTACATTGTAGAATAATAGTGAAGACATCAAAAATATGAAATAACACAAATGGAATCATGAAGTAACCAAAAACAAATCAAATTATATTTTATATTTGAAATACTTCAAAGTAGCCGACCCTTTGCCTTGACAGCTTTGCACACTCTTGGCATTCTCTCAACCAGCTTCACCTGGAATGCTTTTCCAACAGTCTTGAATGAGTTCCCACATATGCTGAGCACTTATTGGCAGCTTTTCCTTCACTTTGTAGTCCAACTCATCCCAAACCATCTCAATTGGGTTGAGGTCAGGTGATTGTGGAGGCCACGCCATCTGAACTCACTCTCCTTCTTGGTCAAATTGCCCTTTCACAGCCTGGAGGTGTGTTGCGTCATTGTCCTGTTGAAAAAAATAAATAATAGTCCCACTAAGTGCAAACCAGATGGGATGGCGTATCGCTGCAGAATTCTGTGGTAGCCATGCTGGTTAAGTGTGCCTTGAATTCTAAATAAATCACAGACAGTGTTACCAGCAAAGCACCCCCACACTATCACACCTTCTCCAAGCTTCACAGTGGGAACCACACTTGCAGAGTGTAACGGCGTTCTTCGTTTGTTGAATGAGAGTCGGACCGAAATGCAGCGTGGTGGTTACTCATGTCATTAATGTAGAAGATAGCGATACATGAAATAACTTAAATAAATACAAAACAACAAATGGAATGTGAAAACTAATTACAGCCTATCTGGTGAACACTACACAGAGACAGGAACAATCACCCACAAACACACAGTGAAACCCAGGCTACCTAAATATGGTTCCCAATCAGAGACAACAATAATCACCTGACTCTGATTGAGAACCGCCTCAGGCAGCCACAGACCAATCTATACACCCCACACAACCCCAAGACGAAACACACTACAAATAAACCCATGTCACACCCTGGCCTGACCCAATAAATGAAAATAACATAATAAATATAGACCAGGGCGTGACAGAACCCCCCTAAGGTGCGGACTCTCGGACGCACAACAAAAATGATAGGGAGGGTCCGGGTGGGCATCTGTCCATGGTGGCGGCTCCGGCTCGGGACGTGGAAACCCACTCTATGAATGTCTTAGTCCCCCCTCCTCGCGTCCTAGGATTCTCCACCCTCGCCGCCGACCATGGCCTAGTAGTCCTCACCCAGAACCCTACTGGACTGAGGGGCAGGTCGGGACAGAGGAAGCCCAGCACTGAGAGGAAGCCCAGAACTGAGAGGAAGCCCAGCACTGAGAGGAAGCCCAGCCAGGCTTTTGAATCCGGCAGATCCTGGCTGGCTGGCAGTTCTGGCAGATCCTGGCTGGCTGGCAGTTCTGGCAGATCCTGGCTGACTGGCGGATCTGGAAGAGTCTGGTTGACTAGCGGATCTGGAAGTGTCTGGTTGACTAGCGGATCTGGAAGAGTCTGGTTGACTAGCGGATCTGGAAGAGTCTGGTTGACTGGCAGATCTGGAAGAGTCTGGTTGACTGGCAGATCTGGAAGAGTCTGGTTGACTGGCGGATCTGGAAGAGTCTGGTTGACTGGCGGATCTGGAAGATTCTGGTTGACTGGCGGATCTGGAAGAGTCTGCTTGACTGGCGGATCTGGAAGAGTCTGGCGGATCTGGAAGAGTCTGGCTGACTGGCGGATCTGGAAGAGTCTGGCTGACTGGCGGATCTGGAAGAGTCTGGCTGACTGGCGGATCTGGAAGAGTCTGGCTGACTGGCGGATCTGGAAGAGTCTGGCTGACTGGCGGATCTGGAAGAGTCTGGCTGACTGGCGGATCTGGAAGAGTCTGGCTGACTGGCGGATCCTGTCAGACTGACGGCTCTGACTGCTTCATGCTGACTGACGGCTCTGGCTGTTCCATGCTGACTGGTGGCTCTGGCTGCTCCATGCAGATTGACAGCTCTGGCGGCTTCTTGCAGACTGACAGCTCTGGCTGCTCCATGCAGACTGGCAGCTCCTTGCAGACTGGCACCTCCATGCAGACTGGCAGCTCCATGCAGACTGGCAGCTCTGGCTGCGCTAAACAGGCAGGAGACTCTGGCAACGCTGTAGAGGCCGGAAGGCTCTGGCAGCGCTAAACAGGCGGGAGGCTCCGGCAGCGCAGGAGAGGAGAAAGGCTCCGACAGCGCAGGAGAGGCAAGGCGCACTGTAGGCCTGATGCGTGGTGCTGGCACTGGTGGTATTGGGCCGAGGACACGCACAGGAAGCCTGGTGCGGGGAGCTGCTACCGGAGGGCTGGGGTGTGGAGGTGGTACTGGATAGACCGGACCGTGCAGGCGCACTGGAGCTCTTGAGCACGGAGCCTGCCCAACCTTACCCGGTTGAATAATCTCGGTCGCCCTGCCATTGCGGCGAGGTGGAATAGCCCGCACTGGGCTATGTAGGCGAACCGGAGACACCGAGCGCAAGGCTGGTGCCATGTAAGCCGGCCCAAAGAGACGCACTGGGGACCAGATGCGTAGAGCCGGCTTCATGGCATTTGGCTCGACGCTCAATCTAGCCCGGCCGATACGCAGAGCTGAAATATACAGCACCGGGCTATGCCCCCGCACTGGGGACACCGTGCGCACCACTGCATAACACGGTGCCTGCCCGGTCTCTCTAGCCCCCCGGTAAGCACAGGGAGTTTGCGCAGGTCTCCTACCTGGCGTAGCCATACTCCCTGTAAGCCCCCCCCAATAAATTTTTGGGGCTGATTCCCGGGCTTCCATCCACGTCGCCGTGCTGCCTCCTCATACCAGCGCCTCTCCGCTTTAGCCGCCTCTAGTTCCTCCTTGGGGCGGCGAAATTCACCAGGCTGAGCCCAGGGTCCTTTTCCATCCAGTTCTTCCTCCCATGTCCAATTCTCAGTGTGGTGAAGCCTCTCCCACTGAAGCTGCTTCTGTTGCCTCTCCTGTGGCTCCTGCCTGTTAACACGCTGCTCGGTCCGTGTGTGGTGGGTGATTCTGTTACGGCGTTCTTCGTTTGTTGAATGAGAGTCGGACCGAAATGCAGCGTGGTGGTTACTCATGTCTTTAATGTAGAAGATAGCGATACATGAAATAACTTAAATAAATACAAAACAACAAACGGACTGTGAAAACTAATTACAGCCTATCTGGTGAACACTACACAGAGACAGGAACAATCACCCACAAACACACAGTGAAACCCAGGCTACCTAAATATGGTTCCCAATCAGAGACAACGATAATCACCTGACTCTGATTGAGAACCGCCTCAGGCAGCCACAGACCAATCTATACACCCCACACAACCCCAAGACGAAACACACTACAAATAAACCCATGTCACACCCTGGCCTGACCCAATAAATGAAAATAACATAATAAATATAGACCAGGGCATGACACAGAGATCATCCGTTCACCTACTCTGCATCTCACAAAGACATAGCGGTTTGAACCAAAAGTAGCCCATTTTTTTTTTCCTCAGACCAAATTACAGATTTCCACTGGTCGAATGTCCATTGCTCGTGTTTCTTGGTCCAAGCAAGTCTTTTCTTATTATTTGTGTCCTTTAGTAGTGGTTTCTTTGCAGCCATGAAGGCCTAATTCACACAGTCTCCTCTGAAAAGTTCATGTTGAGATGTGTCCGTTACTTGAACTCTGTGAAGCATGTATTTGGGCTGCAATCTGAAGTGCAGTTAACTCTAATGAACTTATCCTCTGCAGCAGAGGTAACTCTGGGTCTTCCTTTCCTGTAAGTATTCAGAAACTTTGCTATGAGACTCAAAATTGAGCTCAGGTGCATCCTGTTTCCATTGATCATTCTTGAGATGTTTCTACAACTTGTGGTAAATTCAATTGATTGGACATGATTTGGAAAGGCACACACCTGTCTACATAAAAGGTCCCACAGTTGACAGTGGATGCCAGAGTTGAAACCAAGCCATGAAGTCAAAGGAGTTGTCGGTAGAGCTCCGAGACAGGATTGTGTAGAAGCACCAAAACATTTCTGCAGCATTGAAGGTCCCCAAGAACACAGTGGCCTCCATCATTGTTAAATGAAAGCTGTTCAGAACCACCAAGACTCTTCCTAATGATGGCAGCCCAGCCAAACTGAGCAAACAGGGGATAAGAGCCTTGGTCAGGGAGGTGACCAACCACCCAATGGTCACTCTGACAGGGCTCCAGAGTTCTTCTGTGGAGTTCCCCTCTGCAGCACTCCACCAATCAAGCCTTTATGATAGAGTGGCCAGATGGAAGCCACTCCTCAGTAAAAGGCACATGACATCCCACTTGGAGTTTGCCAAAAGGCACCTAAAGGACTCTCAGACAATAAGAAACAAGGTTCTCTGGTCTGATGAAACCAAGATTGAACTCTTTGGCCTGAATGCCAAGTATCACATCTGGAGGAAACTTGGCACCAGCCCTACAGTGAAGCACGGTAGTAGCAGCAAAATGCTGTGGGGATGTTTTTCAGCGGCAGGTACTGGGATATTAGTTAGGATCAAGGGAAAGATGAACGGAGCAAAGTACAGAGATCCTGATGAAAACCTGCTCCAGAGCGCACAGGACCTCAGACTAGGACGAATGTTCCCCTTCCAATAGGACAATGACCCAAGGACAAGGCCAAGTCAACGCAGGAGTGGCTTCGCGTCAAGTCTCTGAATGTCCTTAAGTGGCCCAGCCGGAGCCCGGACTTCAACCCGATCAAACATCTCTGGGGAAACCTGAAAATACCTATGCAGCAACGCACCCCATCCAACCTGACAGAGCTTGAGAGGCTCTGCAAAGAAGGATGTGAGAAACTCCCCAAATACAGGTGTGCCAAGTTTGTAGCATCATTCCCAAGAAGACTTGAGGCTGTAATCACTAACCAAAGGTGCTTCAAGAAAGTACTGAGTAAAGGGTCTAAATACTTAGGTAAATTTGACATTTCAGTATAATGTTTTTGTGTAAACTTACAAGAATTTGTAAAAACATGTGTTTGCTTTCTTATTATGGGGTATTGTGTGTAGATTGATGAGGGGGAATCCATATTAGAATAAGGTTGTAACGCAACAATGTACACACACACACACTATGCCATAGCTTCTGATATTCACGTTTCTATAGCTTGAATTATGACTCACCATTGCGTTGTATGTACTAGTGTGACAAGTAAAAGGGTTTAACAGCATAGGTCTGTAGGGAGTGTTTTTAACACAGCCATATAGTAACAGCCCTGTAATGCAAAATCTATTGAACCTCATGAAGAGTGAAGCACCTTTTACAGGAAACCATTCCCTCTTTTGAGTTTGCTATCATAGCTGTAAGTGTTCTTGATAGAGCCCCCTGGTTAAATGTGATGAAACGAGACATACCGCCCCTAACCACATCCATCGTTCCAGCCACACTGTGCTCACACAATTAATGTAGTCAGTGCAGTGTGTCAAAAACATTTTTATGGTTAACAACAAGCACAGTTAAGGAATACCTGCTGGCAGTGCAGGATGTGTTCCATCTTTCCATTTCAACGTCTATTTAATTGCGGATCACTATGAATCAGATGCCCTTTTACAGACTCTCTGCTAGAAAGCTACGTATGAGAGTGTTTAGGTAAAGTGATTGGGAAAAGTACAGCTAACACTTAACTGTTATTCATGAAATGACTGATTGCAGGGGAATAGGCGCCCTGTATCGTGTTAGCTGCACTGCAGCCCTGTAGAATTTCAATCAGAGAGAGAAGCCTACTGAATTTAGGAAGTTAGGGACTTGCCATAAATCAACCATGATTCCACAGAAGTCATGAGTGTTACTAGATATGTCATCATATCTTGATGTGAATGGAAAACTTTGTCAAGTAGTCTACTTAGCTATTTATCTTATTTATTTATTTATTTATTTTCAGGGGAGCCCAATTTACACCATTCTCAATGAGACCCTCACAAATCAACATGATAATTCAATAAAACAGCAAAGAAATAAACTACAAGGTATAGCAGTTACAGATACACTACATTTCAACAACACAAATAAATTATTACGGTCAACCAAAACACTTGCTCCTTACTCATCAGCTTTCTAAACTGCCCTATTGGCACCAGGGATTCTAGATTTAATGAGGTTTGTAAATTATTCCAAACATGGGAGACCTTAAAATGAAAGAGTGATTTACTTAGGTTGGTAGAAACACAAGGGACCTCAAGAGTAATATTTATACTTTAACAGAAAGGTGAGATATGTTGGAAGCTTGTGCAGCAGAGCTTTCTAAACGTAAAGGGAGAAATGAAGTGATCTACGGGAATTTAGAGAGGTCCAGCCAACCTTCTGATAAAGGATGCAGTGATGAGTATTAAACCTGTTATCTGTGATAAAGTGAAGCGCTATGGTACACAACATCCAAGGTAGAGTAGTAGCTGCTGCATTCTGATAAATGGTGTCACCATAATCAAGAGTCTGGTAGGAAGGTTGCCTGTACAACCTGCTTCCTGCCGCTGCGCACGGAACCCGCTAGCGGGCTGAAATTCCCCAACACATGGTGATCACTACATAAATAGTCATATTTCATGAAAATACAAGTGTCTCACATGTATCGAAAGCCGAGAATCTTGCTGATCCAACTGCGTTGTCCGATTTAAAAAAAGGATTTACTGCAAAAGAATATGATGCGATTATCTGAGCATAGAGCCGCATAAAAAACAACAATTTTAACCAGCACAGACGTAACATATTCACAAACTGCATTAAAATAAATCGTTTACCTTTGACGTTCTTCGTCTGTTTGCAATTCCAATGCTCATTGTTACACAATGAATTATTTTTTGTTTGATAAAATCTGTTTTTATAGCCTAACACATTTTGTGAACCGCTTGTGTCATGAATTCCACCTCATTCCATTTTCGACGACACATTCCAGGTAAATGACCCACACAGAATGTGACTTTCCCAGTAATGTTTGGTATCACTGCAATCAACTGGTTTGTTTGTAACACAAGCAAACCTGATGGGCCATTTCGCGGGACGTATTGACTGAAAGAAACCGATTTGAAGACAACAAGTCATGACATCATTGTGCACCAATGATTTGCCCGCTGTTTCGTTGATTGACTCTCTTTTAACCCAATGTCCACTGATCGTCTTGAAATCTAGCTGGGTAGATAGCCAATGAGCTGAGCTAAACGGCAATAGGCCATGTTTATGTGTTGCAAGACCAACCCATGTAGTAAGCTCCAGCGTTAATGTTGTAACTACCCATCCCGGGTCCAGGATCGTTGTCATCATCTGACCCTAATTATCATAATGCAACGGACATAAATATTACTAGAAAATATTCCTATTCATGAAATTACAAGTGAAATAAATTGAAACACAGCTCAGCCTTTTGTTCATCACCCTATCATCTCAGATTTTGAAAATATGCTTTACAGCCAAAGCAAGACAAGCATTTGTGTAAGTTTATCGATAGCCTAATATAGCATTATGTCCAGCTAGCAGTAGGCAACTTGGTCACGAAAATCAGAGAAGCAATCAAATTAAATCGTTTACCTTTGATGAGGTTTGGATGTTTTCACTCACGAGACTCCCAGTTAGATAGCAAATGTTCCTTTTTTTCAAAAATAATATTTTGTAGGCGAAATAGCTCCGTTTGTTCTTCACGTTTGGCTGAGAAATCGACCGGAAATTGCGGTCACAAAAACGCAGAAAAATATTCCAAATTCGCTCCATAATATCGACAGAAACATGGCAAACGTTGTTTATAATCCATCCTCAAGGTGTTTTTCAAATATCTATTTGATAATATATCCACCGGGACAATTGGCTTTTCAGTAGGACCAAGAGGAATAATGGCTACCTCTGTATTTACGCAAGAATCACTCTGAGAGCCATCAGGTGACCACTTACGCAATATAGTTGCTTACGCTCATTCTTCAACATAAATGCTTGAAACTACGTCAAAATGCTGTAGACACATTGGGGAATACGTAGACAAAGGAATCTGGTTGATAGCCCATTCACTGCTCAATAGGGATGCATCGGAACGCAGAGCTTTCAAAGCTTTCAAAACTTCCGGATTGGATTTTTCTCAGGCTTTCGCCTGCAATATCAGTTCTGTTATACTCACAGACAATATTTGTACAGTTTTGGAAACTTTAGTGTTTTATATCCTAATCTGTCAATTATCTGCATATTCTAGCATCTTGTACTGACAAAATAGACTGTTTACATTGGGAACGTTATTTTTCCAAAAATGAAAATACTGCCCCCTAGTTACAAGAAGTTTTTAAGCCTCGTCAGTCAATAACTTGGCTAACTAGGCTAATTAAACACTCAAGTAAATGTGGACATCAGCCAAATGATACCAAACAGCCTAATAGTCTATTTGCAGTGAAATTGAGAGTGCATTGTTTTGCCAACATTTTATGTAATCAGTTAATCAATAAACAGGCAGTGAAATGAGTCTTCAAAGGTCAGTAACAAGTCTTTAAAATATAGACAGCAAATATGTTTATTTTCTAGAAACCGAGCTAAACTGAAGTGATGATGGTGGGAGTTAGCGAGCTAGCTTTCACCCAGCAGTTTTAATTTAGCTAGCCATCTAGCAAGCTAATGGTATTTATAGTCAACTTTATCAAATCAGGTGGTTGACTAGCAAATATATTTGTTTTCCCCTCACATATAAAGCTGTCTGTTAAAGCTAGCCAGTTGATAGTAAAGCTAGGGTCAATGTCAGAGGCCAGCCAGCTAACGCAATAGTGGCTGTCAATGCAATGGCTGGTCTGGTGTTCATCTGAAATGTATCATTAGTTTGTTAACCACATTAAGCACATTATACTGTCATGTATTTTCACAAAGAAATATGAACACAGATAAGAGAGACTACTGTCAAGTAGATTGTTTTGGTTTAACCTCTTACATCTATGGGGGCGCTATTTCATTTTTGGATGAAAAACGTTCCCGTTTTAAACAAGATATTTTGTCACAAAAAGATGCTCGACTATGCATATAATTGATAGCATTCGAAAGAAAACACTCTGACGTGTCCAGAAATACCAAGATATTCTCTGTGCGTGCCCTAGAACGTGAGCTTCAGGCAAAACCAAGATGAGATGGCATCCAGGAAATGAGCAGGATTTTTGAGGCTCTGTTTTCCATTGTCTCCTTAGATGGCTGTGAATGCGAGAGGAATGAGCCTGCCCTTTCTGTCGTTTCCCCAAGGTGTCTGCAGCATTGTGACGTATTTGTAGGCAGATCATTGGAAGATTGACCATAAGAGACCACATTTACCAGGTGTCCGCCCGGTGTCCTGCGCCGAAATTGGTGCGCAAAAGTCACCTGCCAGTATTTTTCCATGGGATACAGAGAGGAAAGCAAGCTTCCACGAACTGCATATCAATGAAGAGATATGTGAAAAAACACCTTGAGGATTGATTCCAAACAACGTTTGCCATGTTTCGGTCGATATTATGTAGTTAATCCGGAAAAAGTTTTACGTTGTAGGTGACTGAATTTTCGGTTCGTTTCGGTAGCCAGACGCAATGTAGAAAACGGAACGATTTCTCCTACACACAGACGCTTTCAGGAAAAACTGCGCATTTGGTATGTAACTGAGAGTCTCCTCATTGAAAACATCAGAAGCTCTTCAAAGGTAAATGATTTTATTTATTTGGTTATCTGGTTTTTGTGAAAATGTTGCGTGCTAAATGCTACTCAAAATGCTATGCTAGCTTTGCATACTCTTACACAAATTAGTCAATTTCTATGGTTCAAAAGCATATTTTGAAAATCTGAGTTGACAGTGTTGTTAAGAAAAGGCTAAGCTTGAGAGCAGACGCATTATTTTCATTTTATTTGCGATTTTCAGAAATCGTTAATGTTGCGTTATGCTAATGAGCCTGAGGCTTTAGTCACAAACCCGGATCCGGGATGGGGAGTTTCAAGAAGTTAATTTACATCATTCTCTCGTGCTCATGTGGGTCGCTAGTTCCTGAGATTTGTTTGATGGAGCAATACAAGGCGATCACATTTAAGGTATGACCCAGATGCAGACAGTGTTGAAGAAACAAAAGTGTATTCCTTAAACAGGGGCAGGCAACAATAGGTCAAGGCAGGCAGGGGTCAATAATCCAGAGAGGGTGTAAGGTTCCAGGAAGGCAGGCAGTCTCAGGGTAGGCAGGGGACAAAACAAGCAAAGACTAGAAAACCGGTGCAAAAACATACAGGAGCAGGGAAACAAATGCTGGTAGGTTCTACAAACAACATGAATTGGCAACAGACAAACAAAACACAGGTATAAATACACAGGGGATAATGGGGAAGATGGGCGACACCTGAGGGGGATGGAGACAATCACAAAGACAGGTGAAACAGATCAGAGTGTGACAACAGGCAATGGTTAGGCAGCTGTGGTTTTGGCAGAGAGAAATGATTGGTCAGGAGTTAAAGGTCCTGCCCCAGAACATACAAACATTTTATGAGCTTATGAATTTGTCAGGACCCGGTTACGAACCTGGGTCTCCGGAGTGAGAAACAGTCACTTAACCAACTGAGCCACGAATAGTCAGCAGAACCCAGAAGATGAGGCAGACACAGCAGTACTTAAGACGGTGTATTTAATAAAGTAAAAAGGAGAAGTCCTTAAATACAAAAATGGCAAATCCAAAAGGTGGTAGGAATAGCACAAAAAAAGCCTCAAGAGATACTCAAAAACAAAAACAGAATTCCACAAGAGCATCCACCGGAATCGACAAGAATACACAGAACACTAGGGCTGGGTGCTAACATACAAACACAGAGCACAGAACTGAGGGAAACTAAGGGTTTAAATACAATCAGGGGAAACGAGGCACAGGTGCAAATAATAATGGGGAACAAGGGAAAAAACATAAGGTCAAAAAGCACAATGGGGGCATCTAGTGACCAAAACCCGGAACAACCCTGGCCAAATCCTGACAGAATCCCCCCTCTAGGAACGGCTCCTGACGTTCCTACCAGCTCTCTCAGGGTGGAGGGCCCTGAACTGACGAATGAGGTCAGGGTCCAGGATGTCTTTGGCAGGAACCCAGGAGCGCTCCTCGGGACCGTAGCCTTCCCAGTCCACCAGATACTGCCAGGACCGCTGCACCCGGCGGGAATCCAGTATAATCCGGTATAAGCCGGCTGGCCTCCAATGACACGAGGCGGAGGGGGAGGTCTGTAGGCCGGGACAAGGGGAGAAAAAACAACAGGTTTTAACAATGAAATGTGAAATGTGGGATTAATCTTAAGGGATCTGGGTAAGTGTAGGCGATAAGAAACTGGGTTAACTCTCCTGGCAACCTTGAAGGGACCGATGTATTTTTGGGACAGCTTGCGAGACTCCACCCGTAGAGGTAAGTCTCTTGTGGAGAGCCAGACTCTCTGGCCGGGGCGCAGGGTAGGCCCGGGACGGCGACGTCTGTTGGCTTGTTGTTGGTACCTCTGTGAGGAACGCATAAGATTAAGACGGGTCTTCCTCCACATAAGCCGACAGCGTCTGACGAACTTCAAGGCTGAAGGCACTCTGACTTCTGCCTCCTGGTCCGGGAACAATGGAGGAGCATAGCCAAACTGACACTCGTGCGGGGACATACCAGTGGAGGAGGAGCGCAAGGTGTTGTGCGCGTATTCGGCCCAAACAATAAAGGATGACCATGTGGACGGGTTGTCACGAGTCATACATCGGAGGGTGGTTTCCAGCTCTTGATTCATCCTCTCTGTTTGGCCGTTGGACTCCGGATGGTACCCTGAAGATAGACTGGCAGAAGCCCCCATGAGTTGGCAGAAGACCTTCCAAAACCTTGAGGCGAACTGGGGACCTCTGTCAGAAACCATATCTTGAGGAATGCCGAAGACTCGGAACACATGATTAATTACCAACTCAGCCGTTTCCTTGGCAGAAGGTAACTTAGTCAGAGGGACGAACCTGGCCGCCTTTGAAAACCTGTCGATTATGACTAGGATAGTAGTATTGCCATGGGATGGAGGAAGTCCAGTAATAAAGTCCAATGAGATATGGGACCAGGGTCTGTGGGGAACCGGTAAAGGGTGAAGGAGTCCTTGAGGGCGGAGGTGAGAAGATTTGCCCTGGCAGCACACGGGACAGGCATTGACGAAAGTGGCAACGTCTTCTCTTATGGTAGGCCACCAGAACTTACGCTGGATGAACTCCAAGGTGCGACCTACGCCCGGATGACAGGTGAGGCGAGAGGAGTGCCCCCACAGAAGGACCTGAGTCCTCACTGCCTTGGGGACAAACAACCGATTGGCAGGGCCTCCTTTCAGGTCCGGTTCGCTAGCTTGAGCACGTCTCACGGTATCCTCAACTTGCCACGAGATCGGAGCCACAATCTTAGCAGCAGGAAGGACAGGCATGTCCGTGTCATCTCGAATGGCAGGAGCGTAGACTCGGGACAGGGCATCCGGTTTAAGATTCTTCGACCCGGGCCGATAGTTGAGGATAAACTGGAATCGATTGAAGAAAAGAGACCATCTAGCTTGTCTAGAGTTCAACCGCTTCGCCTGCTGGATATACTCCAGATTTTTGTGGTCCGTAAGCACTTGAAACGGGTGAGAAAACCCCTCGAGCCAGTGTCTCCATTCCTTCAATGCCATCTTAACTGCTAGGAGTTCACGATCCCCCACATCGTAGTTCCTCTCAGTCGGGGTAAGCCGGTGTGAGAAGAAAGCGCACGGATGAAGCTTCTTGTCTTCACCCCTCTGAGACAGGACAGCTCCAACACCAACCTCTGATGCGTCTACCTCCACCACAAATGGTTCATCCGTAGTCGGTAGTATCAGGATGGGAGCAGAGAGAACGCGCTGCTTGAGTCCTTGGAAGGCCGTCTCAGCTTCTCTTCCCCACAAAAACCTTGCATTGCCACCCTTGGTTAAAGCTGAGAGAGGGGCTGCCACCAAGCTGAAGTTCTTGATGAACTTGCGGTAAAAGTTTGTGAAGCCCAGGAAACGCTGAACTTCCTTAACGGATTTGGGGGTGGGCCAATCCGCTACCGCCCCTACCTTCCTGGGGTCCATTTGGACTCGACCGGGTTCCACTACAAATCCCAGGAATTGTACTCGGGATGAATGGAATTCACATTTTTCCGGCTTAACGTACAGATGGCTGTCCAGGAGGCGTTTGAGTACTTGTCTGACATGCTTAGTGTGTTCTTGAAGGGAGCTCGAAAAGATGAGGATGTCATCCAAGTAAACGAACACAAATATGTTAAGCATATCCCTAAGCACATCGTTTATGAGCGCTTGGAACACCGCTGGGGCGTTGGTCAGGCCGAAGGGCATCACCAAGTATTCATAGTGACCAGTAGGCGTGTTGAAAGCGGTCTTCCACTCGTCACCAGGTCTGATCCGCACAAGATGGTATGCGTTCCGCAGGTCAAGCTTAGTGAAAACAACTGCTTCCTGGAGCAGCTCGAAGGCTGTGGCCATAAGGGGTAGCGGGTAACGGTTACGGACGGTTATGGCATTGAGTCCCCGGTAGTCGATGCAAGGACGTAATCCACCGTCTTTCTTGGCCACAAAGAAAAACCCTGCTCCCGCCGGGGAGGTGGATGGACGCATGAGGCCTGCTTCCAGAGCGTCCTTGATGTAGGTATCCATAGCAGCTCGTTCGGGTGGAGATAGGGAAAAGATCCGACCCCTGGGGGGCAAGTGCCCGGAAACAGGTCGATGGGGCAATCGTAAGGTCTATGGGGTGGTAGCATGGTGGCCCTCTGTTTGCTAAACACCAGTTTGAGGTCATGGTAACACTCGGGAACTCGGGTCAGGTCGATGGATTCTAAAGACTCGGGAGTAGAACTCGGGAAATTCTGGAAAATACAAGTAGCTTGGCACGTAGGACCCCACTGCTTGATAGTGCCCACAGACCAGTCGATGTGAGGGTTATGGCTGTGAAGCCAGGGGTATCCAAGGACGAGAGGGAACTCGGAACAGGAGATCAAATGAAAGTTCATCAATTCCTGGTGTTGTGAAACTGAAAGTCGCAAGGAGGTAGTGACATGAGTGACAAGTCCAGATCCCAAAGGGCTTCCATCCAATGTAGTGACCCTCATGGGTTCACTTAGAGGTTCAGAGGGAACGCCATTCTCCTTCGCCCAGACACCATCCATGAAGTTACCTGCGGCTCCAGAGTCTACCAAGGCTTGAAGGTGAAGATTGTGGTTGTCCCAGGAGAGGGTGACTGGAATGAGCAGACGGGAGTTGGACGGATGGGAGGAGGTTATGTTTCCCGTTACAGTTCCCCCCGGTCTGTACGGGACAGAGCGTTTCCCTGGAGCCCGGGACACGTGGAACGGAAATGGCCCGGTTTGCCGCAATATAGACAGCGTCGCTCCCTCATCCGGCGGTCTCTCTCAGCCTGGGAGATGCGTCCAATCTGCATGGGTTCCGATGGAGCCAGCGAGGATAAAGGTGGGGACTCGGAGCTGGGACTGATAGGGGCTAGAGGTCTACGGTTGAGTTTCTCTCTCTCAGACGCTGGTCAATGCGTGAGGCCAACTTGATCAGGGACTCGAGATTGTCCGGTGGTTCCCGAGTGGCCAGTTCATCTTGGATAGTGTCGGAAAGGCCTTTCAGAAAGCACACCGTGAGCGCCTCGTTGTTCCAGCCACTTGCTGCTGCCACCGTGCGGAACTGGATGGCATAGTCCGTCACGCTGCGCCAACCTTGGTGGAGAGTCAGGAGCTGTTTGGCTGAGTCAGAACCACTGCTTGGGCCTTGAAACACTCGTTTGAATTCCTCAGCAAAAGCAGAGTAGCTGGCACAGCAGGAACTATGGGCATCCCACACAGCAGTAGCCCAGGCCAGGGCTTTTTCCGACAGCAGGGTGATGATATAAGCGATCTTAGACCGGTCGGTGGGAAACGACGAGGGTTGTAGCTCAAAGGAGAGAGAACATTGGGTGAGAAACCCTTTACAAGCACTTGGATCACCTGAGAACCGTTGGGGAGGTGGAAGACGAGGTTCAGCCAGGGGGTTAACTGCCATGGGTACGTGAATCTGAGGTACTGGGACGGGAACTGTTGCCGGGGTAAGACGATCAGATATTTGCTTAATGGAAGTCAGCATCTCCGACAGAAGATGAGAATGTCTAGCCATTAAGGCCTCTTGCTGAACCAGGACAGCATGGCAAAAAGGTCCTGGGAACTGGCTGCCTCTGGGTTCATTTTTGGCTCTGTGTTTCTGTCAGGACCCGGTTACAAACCTAGGTCTCCAAAGTGAGAAACAGTCACTTAACCAACTGAGCCACGAATAGTCAGCAGAACCCAGAAGATGAGGCAGACACAGCAGTACTTAAGACGGTGTATTTAATAAAGTAAAAAGGAGAAGTCCTTAAATACAAAAATGGCAAATCCAAAAGGTGGTAGGAATAGCACAAAAAAAGCCTCAAGAGATACTCAAAAACAAAAACAGAATTCCACAAGAGCATCCACCGGAATCGACAAGAATACACAGAACACTAGGGCTGGGTGCTAACATACAAACACAGAGCACAGAACTGAGGGAAACTAAGGGTTTAAATACAATCAGGGGAAACGAGGCACAGGTGCAAATAATAATGGGGAACAAGGGAAAAAACATAAGGTCAAAAAGCACAATGGGGGCATCTAGTGACCAAAACCCGGAACAACCCTGGCCAAATCCTGACAGAATCTCTTCATAACGTGACAACAGTGACAGAACTCAGAGCGCGAGCAGATTCAAAAACTGCAAGTGCTTTTTTGTTTCACAGCAGAATATTCATACTCGTAAATGGACCCGTAATAATTCTGAAAATAAATTATACTTGCAAATCTTATTGAATGTATTCATATGTCAAGTTACAAGTTTGCGACCATTGTTAAATCTTAAACATTTGTATGTCGTACTTGCAACCAAGAATCTCAATGTGCGAACACAAAATTAAAATACATACTCGCATAGTTCTGTCATCATTATAATCCCATACCTTACTGCCTTTTGACAACGACATGGCTGGAGGCATCGCATATGTAATTATTTAAGTTATGGAAATATAGAATATTAGAATATCATTCCAATGTTGGGAAAATAGGCCTGTTAGAATACACATTTTACTCTCTCTGCCGGCCCGGAGCTGAGGTAGCGTGTGCCGGGAGTTGCTGTGGCATTTGCATTATCTGTAGGCGATGGCTAGTTACTATGGTATTCTAGAGAATATGGTTGTATCTCCCTGGCCTGAAAAGAATGAACTGTAAACATTTTTTTTCAACATTGGGTTTTTTAACAGGTAGCACGCGATATAGCCAACTTTGTGGCTGTGTTATCTTAGTCTGGTTGACAGCTCTCACAGCTATTTCTCGCTGTCTAATTACGTGGGTCTCATCATTCAGGCTAGTGGAATCTGACTTCGTGGCTAATGGAACCCCGCTTTCCGCCCATTCAACAAGTGGAAGCAGAGAAGGTTTTGGAGCGACAGCCATTGCGAGTGGCTGAATTTTACGATTTTTTAAAAAGAGAGTGGAACAGACAGAGGGGACAGAAGGTGTCAGTGTCACCACAATCACTGTCGGCTTGATAAGAGTTGCAGCTCGCAGATCCTCATGTCAATTCAAACACTCAGGTCATGACAACTTAATGTTTGGCTTAGCTAGGCCAAGTAGATAAGGTAGGTTGACCAGCCTCATCCTGAGTATAGCTGACTAACGTTAATTAATTTAGCTAGCTACACAGAGACATATTTGCTTACTAGCCCACATGTATTGTAGCTACGTTTGAGCGATGATGAGTGGCGCCGAAATGTCAAGCCCCAATGTGAGCATTATCTGGACGTGTCTCTGATGCCACCCTGTGGTGTCAAGTGGAGAAACAAGTATTATCCGGTGTTTGGATAGCCCTCTTCAGGCTACACCAATTCTGCTATGCAGAATCAATGTTTTGCCGTTTTTGTTTGTATTTGTAATTATCTTTGTAAAGTTTGACTGCCATTTTAACTCATGCAATTCCTAATTGTATACCATTCTAATACATTGTTTGCAACCCCTAACAGTTACTGCATGCCAATTGAGGCTACACCTATGGAGCAATTATAGATTTAGAATTAAAGTTTAATAACCAGATTATTATTTATTTTTAAATTCCTTAATTCTAGGTGCCATCAATGCCCACTGAAAACATCAACAGATACTAGGCCAAAAGGACGAGGAAATGGCTGCCAGATTGGAAGAGGAACTTCGACTTTGCTTGTTATGAGGACGAGGCTGCCCTGATGTACTTTGAAACCTGCAGAGCAGTACCGACGAAAACACGTACCATGGCGTCAGTGGGGAAAAGGTAAGGGTGAGAACCCAGAAAGAACATGCTGCCACAACAGCACTTAAAGATTGTGAGGGGTCTCTGGCAGCAAACAAAGATCCAGAAAGAGCCCCTCTGACGATAAGGTTGGACAAGATGGACCTGAAGCTCCACCATATGAACAGGTTGGACTGTAGGACTAACCTATACAAATTACTAGGCCTGCTGCTTTTTCATTGGAACAATTTTTTAAATTTGTATTTTTTTTTAACCTTTATATAACTAGGTAAGTTAATTCTTATTGACAATGACGGTCTATCCTGGCCGATTGTGCACCACCCTATGAGACTCCCAATCACGGCCGGATGTGATACAGCTTGGATCAAACCCGGGACTGTAGTAATAACTCTTGCACTGAGATGCAATGCCTTAGACCGCTGCATCACTCAGGAGTCATTGTATGACTGAGAACCTTGCATGCAAGATAAAAAGACAAGATCCTTCACTCTAACGTCAGACTCCTCCCAAGATACAGTGTACACTGCTCAAAAAATAAAGGGAACACTAAAATAACACATCCTAGATCTGAATGAATGAAATATCTTATGAAATACTTTTTTCTTTCCATAGTTGAATGTGCAGACAACAAAATCATACAAAAATTATCAATGGAAATCAAATGTATTAACCCATGGAGGTCTGGATTTGGAGTCACACTAAAAATTAAAGTGGAAAACCACACAGGCTGATCCAACTTTGATGTAATGTCCTTAAAAGAAAATGAGGCTATGTAGTGTTGAGTGACCTCCCGACAACGCCTGGGCATGCTCCTGATGAGGTGGCGGATGGTCTCCTGAGGGATCTCCTCCCAGACCTGGACTAAAGCATCTGCCAACTCTTGGACAGTCTGTGGTGCAACGTGGCGTTGGTGGATGGAGCGAGACATGATGTCCCAGATGTGCTCAATTGGATTCAGGTCTGGGGAACGGGCGGGCCAGTCCATAGCATCAATGCCTTCCTATTGCAGGAACTGCTGACACACTCCAGCCACATGAGGTCTAGCATTGTCTTGCATTAGGAGGAACCCAGGGCCAACCGCACCAGCATATGGTCTCACAAGGGGTCTGAGGATCTCATCTCTGTACCTAATGGCAGTCAGGCTACCTCTGGCGAGCACATGGAGGGTTGTGCGGGCCCCAAAGAAATGCCACCCCACACCATGACTGACCCACCGCCAAACCACCAATTGTGCAAGTTCTCCCACTTAAAAATATGAGAGGCCTGTAATTTAACTATGACAGACAAAATGAGGAAAACATTTCCAGAAAAACACATTGTAGGATTTTTAATGAATTTATTTGCAAATTATGGTGGAAAGTATTGGTGGAAGTATTTGGTCACCTACAAACAAGCAAGATTTCTGGCTCTCACAGACCTGTAACTTCTTCTTTAAGAGGCTCCTCTGTCCTCCACTCGTTACCTGTATTAATGGCACCTGTTTGAACTTGTTATCAGTATAAAAGACACCTGTCCACAACCTCAAAAAGTCACACTCCAAACTCCACTATGGCCAAGACCAAAGAGCTGTCAAAGGACACCAGAAACAAAATTGTAGACCAGGCTGGGAAGACTGAATCTGCAATAGGTAAACAGCTTGGTATGAAGAAATCAACTGTGGGAACAATTATTAGGAAATGGAAGACATACAAGACTACTGATAATCTCCCTCGATCTGGGTCTCCACGCAGGATCTCACTCCGTGGGGTCAATATGATCACAAGAACGGTGAGCAAAAATCCCAGAACGTAGAACATACAAATGCTCAGTTTCAACACCCACTACCAAGTTCCAAATTGCCACTGGAAGCACCTTCAGCACAATAACTGTTTGTCGGGAGCTTCGTGAAATTGTTTTCTTGGCACAAAAATTAAACAAGAGCTGTACGAGTCACTGGTAAGCATCTGGTTTGTGGAACATCACCTTGAGCTTTTTGACCTGGACAGTGTCAAGGCCTTGCTTATGCTCTCTGAAATTAAACTTACTCTAAACGGCATCTACAAGCAATACTACCAGTCTTCAAATGTTGTTCACAGACCACTTTAGCCACATCCTGGAGGCAGGTAGGTGGTCGGTAGCCAAGTTTTAGAGCATTGGCCAGTAACCAATAGGTTGCTAGATCGAAGTCCTGAGCTGACAAGGTAAAAATCTATTGTTCTATCTCTGAACAAGGCAGTCAATCCACTGTTCCTAGGCTGTCATTGTAAAATAAGAATTAGTTCTTAACTGACTAGCCTAGTTAAATGTGAGGACTTCAAGTCCTCCACAGATGCAATGATTGAGTGTCTGGAGTTCAAATTAGTTGTCCACCGCCCCTTCAGCCGCAGGTGTTATGGTAGTGCTTACTGCAAGGGACTGTTGGGTCAGATCAGTTCTCACACATTAGGATAATGCTAGAGATAATGCTGGTCTTTTCCATGAGCTCATCCTGCTGTGAGTGAGGGTTCTCAGCCATGATGAGTATCAAGGCAGACTGGAAATCGAGCCTGTCCACCTGCATGATGAACAGTCTGCTGCTGATCTCTATCTATGGCCCGGAGACTGAGGACTACAAGCCATAGAGGACCGTTATCAAGTGGTGGCATTTAAAAAGGTCAAGGTCATCATTCTTCAATGGTGAAGCAGAGAAAGTGAAGGCTGGGGGAACACACACACATTCTTTATTGTATGTTGTTCTGTTATGTGATTTAATGGGGCTGCTGGTGGGGCACTGTAATATTTCTAACTTAAGTTTATTCTGTAACCAGTTCACAATAACATTGTTCTCTCTTAGATATTTTGCATACATGAGGTGAGCATGTTCAATTAATAAATGATCATTATTAATAATATATTGGATGTTTCTGTTTTCATTAAGAAGCAAAAAGTTTTTTTCTTAACAAATTAAGTTTATGTAATATAGAATGTCTATATCGGTCTCATAAATACACAAATTACTTTAAAAGGACTCCAAATGACCTAAACCAATGTTGATATATAGTAGTATATAGTATTTACATTTTGGGATGGTTTAAATTCAGTTTAGGACAACTGAGATTGCACATCGAATGGGATGGTGAAATATCAAAGCATTTCAGGGGCCCCCTTCTTGACTGTGAACAGAAATGTATTATTTACTGTTTGGATGGTGTATCAATACACTCAGTTACTACAAAGATGCAGACGTCCTTCCTAACTAAATTGACGGAGAGGAAGGAAACCACTCAGGGATTTCACCATGAGGCCAATGGTGACTTTTGAAACAGAGTTTTATGGCTGTGATAGGACAAATGGCTGTGATATGAGAAAACTGCAGATGGATCAGCAACATTGTAGTTACTCCACAATACTAAGCTAATTGCAGAGTGAAAAGGAGGAAGCTTGTACAGAATACAAATATTCCAAAACATGCAGCCTGTTTGCAACAAGGCCCTAAAGTAATACTGCAAAAAAAGGTGGCAAAACAATTAACTTTTTAGTCCTGAGTACAGTGTTATGTTTGTGGCAAATCAAATACAACACATTAGAGAGTACCACTCTCTATATTTTCAAGCATCGTGGTGGCTGCATCATGTTATGGGTATGCTTGTAATTGTTATGGACTGGGGAGTTTTTCATTATAAAACAAGTGTGGAATGGAGCTAAGCACAGGCAAACACGAGAGGAAAACCTGGTTCAGTCTGCTTTTCACCAGAAATTAAAATTAACTTTCAACAGGACGATAACGTTAAACCCAAGGCCAAATCTACAGTGGAGTTGCTTACCAAGAAGACAGTGAATGTTCCTGAGTGTCTGAGTTACCGTTTTGACTTAAATCTACTTGAAAATCTATAGCAAGACCTGAAAATAGTTGTCTAGCAATGACCAAAATCCAATTGAACAGAGCTTGAAGAATTTTGAATGGAATAATGTTTCACAATCCCGGTGTGGAAAGCTCTAAGAGAGTTACCCAGGAAGACTCTCAGCTGTAATCGCTGCCACAGGTACATCTACAAATTATTGCCTCAGGAGTTTGAATACTTATGTAAATGAGATATTTCTGTATTTCATTTTCAATACATTCACTACAATGAAAACAAGTTTTTAGCCACTTTGTCATTAAGGGTTATTGTGTGTAGATGGTTGAGGAAAAAACAATTATTTAATACATTTTGTATTCAGGCTATAACACAACAAAATGTGGAGAACATCAAGGGGTATGAATACTTTCTGAAGGCACTGTGTAGAGAAATGTTTTACAAAACCTGTATAAACTATACTTTCTGTATAATTATATGATAATATTCTATTGCACAATTTATGATGTATCACATACCTTACTTTTATTCGTAAAATCAGGATTATACCTCTGGTGCCATTTATTCCAATTAGGCTGGTTATGATTTCTCTGTCATTTTCCCCCTTTTCTGTAATTTGGAGGGTTTATGAGATAGAGATCCTATTAAATTACTAGAGGGGCTATGATCAGCCTTTGATGTGAAGAGCAAACTCTACGTTTCCTATCATTAGCTTGTTTTATGCTATTTTTGTGTCACTGATGGTACAAGAAGCAACAATAGACCAGGAGTATGGAGCACTCTCTTCTGGCTACATGCCAGCCAATTATCTACTACATTCAATAGATTATCATTAAACATTAGCCTACCATAGGTAGAATAATTGTGGGATATAGTCATATGGCTAGACAGACAGACAAATGATTAGCAAGGATTAATGATCAGAACAGCTCGTAAGCTAGTTGCATCTTTCATATTTTATTTGAAACATTGATTTGCTGTATTTGTCATTAGCCAGCCTGGCCTCAGAACATTTACATATGATATGACATGTTATTTTGTTTCCCTTGATAACCTACGATAAACATTTATAAATCTGGTTGCTTAAAGTCCAAAGCAGCCATTTTTATCTTAATATCAAATCATTTCTAGGTATGTACTTTACTGTGATAGTTTTCAATTTAAATGGTCAAAAATAAAAGAAAATAGCTTCTAGGAGCAGTAGTGTATGCTTCTAGCAATGTAATTGTCTGCATAATTTCCAATCCCCCATATTTTTTGGCTGTTATATTTAAAAAAATATACAAAATGTAACACATTTCTTTATTATTATTTTAAATGTCTTTATTATTTCAGCCTAACCATACCACCCCTTGTGAGTTGTTATAGGTAACCAGTCACAATTTGGTTACCTATAAGTTCAAACATAGTTATGTTTTGGGGTTATTTCCAGATGTTTTCAAAACTACCCACAATGCACTATTTCTAATGTAATATGGAGGATCTACTCTGTGCTACCATTGGATGGGCCCCAGCCATCAACCTGTAAGTCTCTGTTCTTTTGAACTGCGGTTATGTTTTGGTTGTGCTGTGTTGTGTTCTAACTGGTCTCCGGAAGTTGAGCTGTAGCTTGCATACCATAACTGTGCTGCTTGGCTAGGCTGGTTATGCTAATAGCTAATGTTAGTTGGCTAAATAGCTAATGTTAGCTGGCTGACTAACTCGCTGGCTAAGATAACTCCATATAGCTAACATTCTTAGATATTTCGTTAGAAGGCATTATGTATTTCCAAAACTTTGATTTACAGTACTTTAATGTATCTGTAAACTGGGTCCTGATAGCAACTGCCTGACTCATTCAGTGCTAACTTAACATTAGCAGGCTGATAGGGCTAACATTATCAGATAAGTAGGGCTAACGTTAGCACGCTAGTTTGCGAGCAACCTTGCAAGTTTATTTCTAGCAATAAATTCAAAAAGTTTTTGCTTGTAAGTCTGGTGAAAATTAAGTGCCAACGATTTGGTTTAATTTGAAGTTATACATTTGAAGTTATTTCTGTTGGACTTTACATTATAGGGAATAGGCTGGCTTGCTGGGTTCTCCATATTACATCACACCCCGGAAAAACATTTTCCGACATGACTATGGCATTTTTCGGAATTCTAATGGGTTTTACGTAATAACCCCAAAAACTGTAATTTTGCATTGGGACTTTTGATGGGTATACTAACGCAAATCCATATGTTACATGTGGTTATGTTTATTCTACCTACCCTTTAAACAATACTTTTTCCAGAAAATACCTTAGGTATCGTCATTTGACCGCATAAAATTAGCTTACAGTTCCATGAGCAGGAGAAAATATGCCGACAGACATTCTAGAATGACCATCAGCAATACATGTAGCTAGACATTGTCAACAGTTCATGAGCTAAAAATGAAAATACACTTCTTCTCATTTACACATTTGATTCCGATTGGTTTTCAGTTACAAAATACTCATAAAAGAAACATGACAGCAATATAATTATTCTACAAAACCCTGCTAATTACATGCTATCTCAATAGTTTTCTGAGTTAGCATGCTAGTAGAAAACAAGCTATGCAACTCACCGGAGTTTCCAAACTGATATTGACAACACTGTGTTCTTGATAAACACACTCTCTGTCTTGAAACTAAACAAAATGGTAAAATGTCAAATACATTTTGCTCCGATTAACTCTTTGTGGTAATCTCTCTAGCAAGCTTGTGATGGTATCTGACTGGTGCTGTTTCTCACTCACGGAATGATAGAACCTTCTATGCTAATCTACAATACTATAGCGCCCTCTAGAGGAATGTATTGACTAAGGACAAACCCAAATTCTACAGTCGTGGCCAAAAGTTTTGAGAATGACACAAATATTAAGTCTGCTGCCTCAGTGTCTTTAGATATTTTTGTCAGATGTTACTATGGAATACTGAAGAATAATTACAAGCATTTCATAAGTGGCAAAGGCTTTTATTGACAATTAAATGAATGATGTCATGATGGAAGAGGCATGGTTCATCACCAAACTGTTCCTGGATGGTTGGGAGAAGTTGCTCTCGGAGGATTTGTTGGTACCATTCTTTATTCATGTCTGTGTTCTTAGGCAAAATTGTGAGTGAGCCCACTCCCTTGGCTGAGAAGCAACCCCACACATGACTGGTCTCAGGATGCTTTACTATTGGCATGACACAGGACTGATGGTAGAGCTCACATTGTCTTCTCCGGACAAGCTTTTTTCCGGATGCCCCAAACAATCGGAAAGGGGATTCATCAGAGAAAATGACATTACTCCAGTCCTCAACAGTCCAATCCCTGCACCTTTTGCAGAATATCAGTCTGTCCCTGATGTTTTTCCTGGAGAGAAATGGCTTCTTTGCTGCCCTTCTTGACACCAGGCCATCCTCTAACAGTCTTCGCCTCACTGTGCGTGCAGATGCACTCACACCTGCCTGCTGCCATTCCTGAGCAAGCTCTGTACTGGTGGTGCCCCGATACCGGAGCTGAATCATCTTTAGGAGACGGTCCTGGCGCTTGCTGGACTTTCTTGGGCACCCTGAAGCCTTCTTCACAACAATTGAACCGCTCTCCTTGAAGTTCTTGATGATCCGATAAATTATTGATTTAGGTGCAATCTTACTGGGAGCAATATCCTTGCCTGTGAAGCCCTTTTTGTGCAAAGCAATGATTACTGCACGTGTTTCCTTGCAGGTAACCATGGATGACAGAGGAAGAACAATGATTCATCTGATCACTCTTCATAACATTCTGGAGTATATGCAAATTACCATCAAACAAACTGAGGCAGAAAACTTTGTGAAAATTAATATTTGTGTCATTCTCAAAACTTTGGGCCACAACTCTACCCTGGTGTAAATTATGTGGTTCACAATCTCCCCTCATGAATCATCATGTGTCCATGCATGCACTACTCTCGCCTTAAGTCGTAGGAGTCAACTGGTTGATGTCGGGGAATAAGTAAAGGCCTGGGAGAATTCTTGCTCTAAACCATTTTAGAATAAAATGCATAACTAAGAGTAGGTGGTTGCGCAGGGATTTGTTAGTCAGTCTTTCAGGTTCTGCTCTTTGCCTTGCAGATCTTCTGTTTCCTCTTCTTCTTCTATTGTATTCACTGGCTCCGGATTCCTCTTTGCCACCCTTCATTACATTCCTTTACTCTTGAACTGTAGATTCCTCATCTTCTTTTCTTTCCTCCACAGGATCCAATCCTCTTTCCACTTTCCTTTCCTCAACAGGTTCTACATCCTCCACTTTGCCTCCTGGATCCTCTTCAACAGGTAAGTCATCAGCTCTAGGATTCACTTCTGCAGGTAAGTACACCTCTCTTTCAGGGTCTCTTCCTTCCAGCACCGCTGTAGGTAGGGATGTCTCAGCTTCAGATTCAACTCTTCCACAGGATTCATCTCAGCGCGGTCATCTTATGGAGTAGGATTGACACTTGCTCGAGGGTTTTCATGGACAATGGTGATTGTCGGGTAAGTTATCTCTTTCTGAGCATACTGAGGGTAGTAGTACTCCACCTCTTTATCGTTTCCTCCTTGTTGTTATGTCTCATATTTCTCCTCAGATACTTGACTTTGCTGAGGAGTCGTTGGTTGGGGACTCTGTTCACTGTCTTAGTCCTCTTCAACAGCAGATCTTGGTGTAGCATCCTCTCTGGAATGTCAGAGGTTTACAATGCTACGATGTGGACTGGGGAGTACACGGTCGGACAAGGATGGACTCTCTGACATTCAGGTTGTATCCCTTCTTGTTTCACTGTGCAGTCTTCTCGCTGTGTAGATTGCAATCTTGTAGAGCTCTTTGAAATTTTCCCCAAACTTCTTGACGTTCTCAGTGTGAATAAATGTCCTTTGGTGCAGTTGTAGGCATGAGCCAAGGGTTGTACGAAGTCATGCCACTTCACCTTGTCTTCCTCTTGAAGTGAAGCATTTCAAGGAGTGTCTGGTTGAAGCGTTCCATGGGATTGCCACATGGATGGTAGGGTGTAGTTCTTGTTTTCTTTATCCCGAGCAGCTAACGGCGAACTTGAGGTCACGGACTTGGTTGCTGTTGAGGCACTCAGGGAAAACAAGGTGAATTAATAAGTTGTTCCACAGTGCCTTGGCAACAGTCTTAGCTTCCTGGTTTGCAGTAGGAATGGCAACAGCAGAACTTAGTGAAGTGGTAGGTGATGGCCAAGATGTTCTTCATGTCTCTGCCAAACCAGATTCTAGGGAGAGGTAGTCCATTCACACAAAATTGAGAGGTCGACTGGTCTTGATGTTTACTAGAGGGGCATGCTTCTCGGCCTTTGCCTTCTGTTTGATGCATCTTTCACAGTTCTTGATCTATGGACATCCTGGGCCAATAGAATCTGTGCGGACGAGATCCGTTATCCTGTCGATTCCCATGTAGCCAACTGCATCGTGGCGACCTTCGAAAGCCATTTCTCAATATTTCTTTGGGACAAAGAGTTAGTAGAATGCTTCCCCTCTGTTCATCCGTTTTCTGTACAGGACTCCATTGTTGAGTACGAGCTGATCCATGACTTCCTGCTGCCTAATGCAGTACAACAGACATTTCCCAGTGGTGACAATGGTAATTACTCTGCTGATGGTGGGATCATTCCTCTGCTCTGCAGTCCAATCTTGCTGTGACATCTTGGGAAGAGTGCTTGAGCCAGGAAATAGGTCAGCGTGGGAGAACTTAGCTGGTATGGTATCCAAGCTGCTTGGTTGTGTGGACATCTGGACAAAAAGTCTGCCTCTTGATTCCCATTGACAGATCTGTACTGGATGTTGAAGTTTGGCAGATTGGCTAGCCACTGGTGTCTGGCAGCCTCGAGCTTGACAGATTCCAGCACATATGTCAGTGGGTTGATGTCAGTCATGATGGTAAATTCACACAATGAGATTGTCAAGGAACACAAGGACTTCGTTCAGGTTCGGCTGCCCATACACTTATACATGACACGCTGAAAAGTGCTGGGTGCGTTTGATGCTCCTTGTGGCATCCGATTGAACTCCCAGAATCCCATGGGTGTAACGAAGGCTGTCTTTTGTTTTTTTTCCTCCTCCATTTCAACTTGATAGTATCTCAACTTCAAGTGCATAACAGAGAACCACTTCGAGCTTGTCGGAGCTGTTTGATGTTTGGGAAGGGGTATGCGTCTTTGATGGTCTGGTTGTTTAACTTCCTGTCGTAGATGTATAGCCGGATGGCACCACTCTTGTTCTTCACAATGACTATCAGTGAGGGGAAAGGACTATCAGACTCTCTGATGATGTTGGCATCACAAGCTCTTTCAGGTCGTACAGTTTGGTAGTCAGACAGATGGATGGGTCTGGCTCTGTGCTTGAAAGGAGTTGGATCAGAGAGACGGATGCAGCCTGTCGGTGGTGGTGGGAGAGTGTGACACTTTGAGCTTTGCTTCTGGATGTTTGCAGTGAGGAGAGAGACGTGGGGATGGATAGTTCTGCAATGTCATGAGCAGTCTCGTTCCTGAGTAGAATGGGTACTTTATTAAACGATTACATTCTTGGACTTGAAAGGATGTAACTACAGAAGAGTAGACCACCTGGTAGACTGGAGCGAGTGGGAGGCTTCACCAGCAGTGGGACTCCAGCAGCAGCAGTTTTCCACTAGGGCCTGCTATCAGCTATACAGGCGATTACAGTCATTTTCAGCGGGTACTTTTTCCACTTAAATTTAGTTGGCTACGTTTCAATTAGCTAGACAGAAAAAAAGTATGTTGAGCCCTCTCCTGCTACAATGAACAACATGCATCTTCTAGTGATGTCTTGATAAGACAGGCACCTGTCAGTCACAACGTGAGCGATGACAGGGAAGCACCGCTGGTTTGACAGTGCTGTCTGTCCTGCCTCTTGGTACCTGGGTGTGTGTGTGTTGCACATCCCATATAATGTGATAACGATGAGTCAAACTCCACTTAGCCTATAATTTTCTGACACATTCATTTATTTTCTTACTGGCCCGGAGCCAGTAAAAACATGTCGGCCCAGTGGATCTTGTCAGTCACTGGCTTGACAGGTTCAGTAACCATTGAAAACTACACAAGTAAATGTCATACTATTTGTATTTGAGAAATAGGTTTGGTCGCTCATTCAAGCACGACCACGCACCCATGAGTCCCAACTTCTCGGGCAGTACATGAGTTGATGCCTTCGCACAGCCCACGCGAGCTGTCCAGAGCAAAAAGAAGCGTCTACCCGCTGAGCTTAATAAAAAAGCCACAAAAAGACAACAAGCGTTCATCTTGGCTAGCCTACTGTAGCCATGTCGATATCTCTTTTGGAACAGCTTTCTATTTTCAAAACGTCTCAAAAGGACATACTTTAGAAACAAAAAATGAATACAATTGTGACAAAGCAATTCTAAAGAATAGAGTAATAACTTGCATTGCAAAATTATATAACACAGCTTTTAAATACATACCATAATAACCAAATATAGATTATTAATAGCTGAATATAGAGAGAAAGCATGCCAACCTATAGGCCCTGCATGACCCCAATGCATTTAAAAGCTACACCATGTCTGGGCCAGTAGAAATTCTGTTCGGGCCATAAAAAAAATTGTTTGGACATGCTGAACACGTTATTCATCCGCTTCAAGAAAACCACATTGAGCCGCGGCACAGGCCCCCGTCGTTCACGATGACTGTGTGCTCTCATACTCTGTGGTCGACGTGAGTAACTCATTTAAGCATGTTAACCCTCGCAAGGTAGACGGCCACACTACATTCCAAGCCCCGTCCTCATAGTATGTGCAGACCAGCTGGTCTGTTTTCCCACTTGCTTCAAGATGTCCACCATTGCTCCTGTACCCAAGAAAGAGAAGGTAACTAAACTAAATGACTAGCACTCACTTTTGTTATCACAAAGTGCTTTGAGAGACTAGTTAAGGACATATTACCTCCACCTTACCCGAAACCCTAGATCCACTTCAATTCGCACACGACCCCAACAAATCCACAGAAGACACAATCACCATTGCACTGCACACTGACCTATCCCACCTGGACAAGAGAAATTCCTATGTAAGAATGCTGTTCATTGACTACAGCTCAGGCTTTAACACCAGAGTGTCTTAAAGCTCATCGCTAAGATTAGAGCCCTGGGTCTGAACCCCACCCTGTGCAACTGGGTCCTATGCTTCCTGATGGGCCGACCCCAGGTGGTGAAGGTAGGCAACAACACCTCCGCTATGCTGATCCTCAACATGGGGACCAAGCAGGTCTCCAACTCCATAATTTTTATTTTTTATTTGATTTCACCTTTATTTAACCAGGTAGGCTAGTTGAGAACAAGTTCTCATTTGCAACTGCGACCTGGCCAAGATAAAGCGTAGCAATTCGACACATACAACAACACAGAGTTACACATGGAATAAACAAAACATACAGTCAATAATACAGTAGAACAAAGGAAAACAAAAAGTGTATATACAGTGAGTGCAAATAAGGTAATTTAAGGAAATAAATAGGCCATGGTGGCGAAGTAATTACAATATAGCAATTAAACACCGGAATGGTAGATCGGCAGAAGATGAATGTGCAGGTAGAGATACTGGGGTGCAAAAGAGCAAAATAAATAAATACATACCAGTATGGGGATGAGGTATGTAGATAGATGGGCTGTTTACAGATAGGCTAAGTACAGGTGCAGTGATCTGTAAACTGCTCTGACAGCTGGTGCTTAAAGCTAGTGAGGAAGATGTGAGTCTCCAGCTTCAGAGATTTTTGCACTTCGTTCCAGTCATGGGCAGCAGAGAACTGGAAGGAAAGACGACCAAAGGAGGAATTGGCTTTGGGGGTGACCAGTGAGATATACCTGCTGGAGCGCGTGCTACGAGTGGGTGCTGCTATGGTGACCAGTGAGCTGAGATAATGCAGGGCTTTACCTAGCAGAGACTTGTAGATAACCTGTAGCCAGTGGGTTTGGCAACGAGTATGAAGCGAGGGCCAACCAACGAGAGCATACAGTTCGCAATGGTGGGTAGTGTATGGGGCTTTGGTGACAAAACGGATGTCACTGTAATGTTGAGTAGAGTGTTGGAGGCTATTTTAAAGATGACATCACTGAAGTCGAGGATCAGTAGGATGGTCAGTTTTACGAGAGTATGTTTGGCAGAATGAGTGAAGGATGCTTTGTTGCGATATAGGAAGCCGATTCTGGATTTAATTTGGGATTGGAGATGCTTAATGTGAGTCTGGAAGGAGAGTTTACAGTCTAACCAGACACCCAGGTATTTGTAGTTGTCCACGTATTCTAAGTCAGAGCCGTCCAGAGTAGTGATGCTGGATGGGCGAGCAGGTGCGGGCAGCGATCGATTGAAAAGCATGCATTTAGTTTTACTTGCGTTTAAGAGCAGTTGGAGGCCACGGAAGGAGAGTTGTATGGCATTGAAGCTCGTCTGAAGGTTAGTTAACACAGTGTCCAAGGAGGGGCCAGAAGTATACAGAATGGTGTCGTCTGCGTAGAGGTGGATCAGTTATGTTATACTCACAGACATTATTTTAACAGTTTTCGAAACTTGAGTGTTTTCTATCCTATACTACCATGCATATGCATATCCTAGCTTCTGGGCCTGAGTAACAGGTAGTTTACTTTGGGCACCTCAGTCATCCAGACCTCAGAATACTGCCCCCTATCCCTAAAAATATTTTATTAAAGTAATGATGGACTGTTGTCTAACGGCGCAGTCAACATATTGTTTGTAAACATAGAAACTTCTGACCCACTGGAATTGTGATACAGTGAATTATAAGTGAAATAATATGTCTGTAAACAATTGTTGGAAAAATTACTTGTGTCATGCACAAAGTAGATATCCTAACCAACTTGCCAAATCTATAGTTTGTTAACAAGAAATGCGTGTTGTGGTTGAAAAGCAAGTTTTAATGACTTCAACCTAAGTGTATGTAAACTTCCGACTTCAACTGTATATACAAAAAATACAAAAAATACCCCCCAAAAAACGTCTCTGCTCAACTGTAGTCTATGCCACATGGAAAACGCTATTATTACTTTATTATAAAGGGGCTTTTTCTTCAACAGTAAATTCACCAAGCATCGGAATGCATCTTGGTGCACAGATGAGGCGATTGCTATTGGCGGCAGATTGATGAAGGACGATTGGTGAGGGCTAAACTAACCAATACACACCTCCAACAATAATACATAAAACCTCACATAATTCTGCCCAAAAACAATGTCAATTTCTCTCAACCAGTGACATATGGGATTTTTAGGTGAGCGCTAATGCCGCCCTGTGATAAACAATGCCCACTTGTCAAAGGCAAGGGCGCAAATTATTTTGCTTGTCCATTCCAAGCGCACCTCTCCTGGGTGCTGCTGGAGAGACACATCACTGCGGTGCTCCACCAACGTTCTGTCAAAAAAATAATCTAACAAAATCATGTGGCAGATAGGATATGGTAGAACGAGTTGGTGGCCTTTTCTGTAGCCTACAGCCTGCAAATAAAATGTATGGCAATATAATGACACTGACACTTTTTTACATCATGTAGATTTCTCTGATCAACTAGCCTAACCGAAATGGTGCCCAATCAAATAAAACATGTGCTGTCATGTTAACGAACTACATATCATAAAAACAGGACAGGTCAAAGTCAAATGGACCATATGTATTGGAAAATCACAACTGTTGTCCAGGAGTTTCGAATTTGTATCCATACATTATTTGACAAGATGATCATAGTGAAAAATAAAACACTAATGCATTTCCCGCTTACGATAACGCCTGATAAAGTTGGGTAGTTGATATTCAGAGCCTAAATAGCCAAATTGATTAGTCACAGGAATCAAGACGAATAAAACGAATGCAACGGCTTGTTTTACAAATGTCGGTCTACCACATGGATGGGTATTCATAAAAGTCCATTATGGCCAACATGGTAGGCTACACCCAGTAAGCACGAGCAGATATTTTTTTGGACCGGATGTCTTATTTTGGTGTTTATCAAATGGTAGGCATCCCACATAGATGGTCATTCATAGAATGCAATATCAGGCAACACTGTAGGCTACACCAGAGTAAGCATGGACCAACGCCGTGCTTTTGGACGTCGTTTTTTTGGTGCGGATGTTATTTCCACATCCACGGACATTGGTTTTTGGTCCAGTCCAGACAAAATCTGCACCAATCATAGACGTCTGTTTGATTCAGTTTTGGTGGGGTCCAGACCGGCCTTGATTGCAATGTCCACGACATAGATTTTTGGTCTGGTGCAGACAAAATCTGAACCAATCATAGACGTCTTTGTTTGGTTCAGATTTCGTCCATTCTGGACCAGCCTTGATTTTGTCCAAACAGCGATATCTATAAATTAACATGTAACCAAAAATGAGCCTGATTTCAACATCGGGAAAAATACATATGTGACCGACTGGCTCAAATCGGTCTTATGTAGCAAAATTCGATTTTTTTTTTTACATTGGATAAAAGTAGAGACTCAGAGCTACAAAATGGTATATCATACACTACAGTTGAGGAACAAAGGGAAAGTAATTCTGATTTGAAAGTTGATAAACTAGTAAACTCACATTTGAGAAAATGGCAATTGAATGTTTTGGTACTTCTGCTGGAGAGCCCTTCTTGTTCAGCATCGTTCACACCCTCTTAAGGTCCCGCTGGGGCCACCCATATGCAAAAGTAGTGGCCCCAGCCAACTTGTAAGTCGCTTTGGACAAAAGCGTCTGCTAAATGGGATATATTATTATATATTATATTAGCCGCACCCATCTCTTTAAGGGTTGATCCAAGCATTATGTACAAACAACAACAGTCAGTGAAGCACCCAAGCTAACTTGCTAGCTACTTCCACACGCATTTTAGAGAACACCCCACTCTGACCATTTTACTTGCACTAGTAGAGCTGGTTAGGCTGTTTTCATGTTATTTTCATTTAACCTTTATTTTACTGGCAAGGGAGTTAACCTTTTTGGGATATGGGGCAGCATTTTCACTTTTGGATGAATAGCGTTCCCAGAGTACTGCCTCTGTCCCAGATGCTAATATATGCATATTATTACTAGTATTGGATAGAGAATTGGATAGAAACTACTCTGAAGTTTCTAAAACTGTTTGAATGATGTCTGTGAGTATAACATAACTCATATGGCAGGTGAAAACCTGAGAAAAATCCAACCAGGAAGTGGGACATACCGAATACACATTGAGATATGGTTGCACTTCCTAGTGCTTCCACTAGATGTCAACCATCTTTAGAAACTGGTTTAAGGTCTCTACTATAAAGGAGGGGCTCATGAGACCTCTTTAAGCCAGTGGTCTGGCAGAGAGCCCTGGTCTCATGACGCGTGCTCCCGACAGAGTTACCTCTCGTTCCAATGCTTTTCTGAAGACAAAGGAATTCCCCGGTTGGAACATTATTGATGTTTTATGTTAAAAACATCCTAACGATTGATTCCATACATCGTTTGACAAGTTTCTAAAGGACTGTAACGGAACTTTTTGAGTTACTGGACTGAACACGCTAACAACAAGTGGCTATTTGGATATAAATGATGGAACTTTATGGAACAAATCAGTCATTTATTGTCGAACTGGGATTCCTGAGAGTGCCTTCTGATGAAGAATATCAAAGGTAAGTGAATATTTATGGTGTTGTTTCCCCCTCCCCCCCATTCAGCTGAAAAGGTGGCGCGGGACATTTAAAAATATTTAACTTTCACACATTAACAAGTCCAATACAGCAAATGAAAGATAAACATCTTGTTAATCTACCAATCGTGTCGGAACCCCTGCGCTAGAAAGGTTTTAAAAAAGCTGCTTTAGACAGGATTACCTAGACATACTGACCAGCTCAAATATACAGAAGCGTGCTATACGGCAGACCAATCCAAACTCATCTCTCGGCATGTCCAGTCCACTCATTATCTCAGCTAATCATAGCTAGTGGGAAGGTTGCTCACTTTTACTGTGGCTAAACCAACTAGGTTCGTAATTTTACCATTTTATACATATTTATATATGGCATACAAGTTTATTATTAAGGCACATGAAAGTTCACATGTTCAAGAAAGCATTTCTGCCAAAACACGCATTTTGATCAACAACAAAAAGTCATAATGACCCGCGACATATGTCAAGTTTCCTGAAATGGGTCACATATTTTAAAAATCTGTAACACAAGTATTTTCAACTTTCATTCAGAACCAAAAATGAACCAGATTTCAACATCCCAAAAACTGCAGAAAAAAACAACTTTCAATATGTATTTTAAACTTACTGAAAATAATTATTTTCACCTTTCTTTTAGGAGCCAAGTGTAACCTAACTTCGACATCGGGAAAATAGTTATTCTATTCTAGTTTTGATGGGGCAGGCATTTTGTGGTCTCGCATAGGGCAGCAGAACGGCAAGGACCGGCCCTTGCCGGGCCTATGATTTCTTAATCCGACCCTCTCTGTAGGTATCAAATCAAATTGTATTGGTCACATACGAGATTAGCAAACGTTATTGCGAGTGTAGCAAAATACTTGTGCTTCTAGTTCCGACTGCAGTAATATCTAACATGTAATATCTTACAAATTACACAACATATACCCAATACTCACAAATCTAAGTAGGAATGAATTAAAACTATATACATATATGGATGAACAATATCAGAGCGGCAACAGACTAAGATATAGTAGAATAGTATAGAATACAGTATATACATGTGAGGGATCAGCCAGATAAAGTGGTCCGACTGCACCCTCTCCTGGAGGTGGGCTGCAGTACAGCCACTACTGATGAGCTCACCTGAGGCAAATTGACCAATTATTATTTGTGCTCTATGATTGCCTGTGCTCTATGACACTATGAGTTCCAGTTATAAGTTTGGCTCAAGCTGTTGGATTGGCGCTTGGTACAAACTGTTATTTTTTATGTTTTTTTGTTTTTGTTTGGATAGCCATTTTCCTGGCCTTCGTTTATATGGCCCTAGGGAGAGTTGAAAGAAGAACTCCCAATACAGTTTCCTTCTTCTTGTTGAAAGCACGTCTCTGCGTATCATTTCGTGCTGTCCCTCCTAGGATTTTGTCGGTGAATGGCCTTTCACATTGGAGGAGAACATGGTCACGTCTAGCCGAGACTGATCGAACCCCCCCCCCCCCCCTCCATAGCGGAGACGTAAGTGAAGTGCAGAAGATGAGAAAGGCCATTCTGGCCAAGCTGGTGGCATGTGCCATATAACAGGCGCAAACACTGGCTGCAATCAAACAAGACCAACAAGACCAAGTTGAAGGCAGAAGTGTTTGTGCGGTATAACCTGAACCCTTGCGAGAGAGCCCAGAGGTTCCACGGATGGACCTACAGGGATGGAGAATCACCCAGTGTACAAGCATTACAGTTAGTCTGCCTAGTGAAAGGCTGGCTTGGTTCCGCCCAGTCCATAGCAGAACTACTGGTGACAATCACGGTCGACAAGTGCTTGAGAGAGCTGCCTCCGACCCTACTAAGAACAGTAACCCAGAGCAACCCCCAGACAATGGATGCTCTAGTCAGGGCTATTGAAACCTGTAGGGCTACAGAGTCCATTGTAGAGGCCGGTAGGCATGGGAAGCCGGCACCAGAAGCCCTACTATGATTAGAGAGGGAGAGAACGAAACATGAACCTATTCCCGCACGGTCCTGTGTTTTAAATATCAAGCCCCAGGACACATTGCACGACACTGCCCGCAAACAGATGAGCCCATGCCCACCGAGTCCCCTAAAGCGAGCCCCGGCCCCTACCAGGAAATGGACATTCCTCATCAAGCACCATGCTGGCAGGCAGAGATGGCCCTCGCCCAGCGTGTTGCGGTGAGAATAGGCGGAACTGAAACATTTGCATTCCTGGACTCTGGCAACATAGTCTCCCTCAGCCAAAGGGATATACAGGATGATTGGACAGTGCTTGAAGGCGAAGTGAAGGTATCATGCATACACGGCTACGTCCAGGTTACCCCTGGACCAGAGTAAAGATGACCACACCCGTGGGAAAGGTTACTATGGTGATGGGCCTGTCACCTAATTTGTCAGTTCTCATCCTCCTTGGCCGTGACTGCCCACTCTTCCACCGGTTGTGGGCCAAAGCAGAGAAACAAAAGAGGGCCTGACAAGAGAAGAGGAGCTCACAGCGCCGCATGGGCATAGGACATAACCTGGTTGCCCGCCATAAACTCTGGGGAATGAAAGTAAACCACACTGGGCGACTAGACCATCTACAAGAGGAAAGGGAGAAGCAGAATGAGAAGTCCACACGTTGGCTGAGACGTCTCTTCAAAGAGATGTCCAGTGATGAGACGTACCACGGAATCGAGAGCCAAGACGAACAGGGATCCATCCAGCTGGGCGAGGAAAGGAGTCAGGAGTAAAGAGAGCTGCTTCGACAGATCTTCGCCGAGACCAGACCAGAGGAATCCTAGCTGGGGTTTGGCACGGAGACCAATGACTGTGACATAGATCGCCACCCACCCATCCAAAGTCTATGGCAGGTTCCCTTTCCGAAGACCTTATGGGTCAGATTGGCACCGCCCAACAGTGAGATCCGGAGGTGCTAAGGCTTATGGCTAATGTAGCAGTTATTGATGGGAAGAGGCTACAGGATGAGGATGAGGGAGGGGGAGTTCAAACTATTGGTAGTACCAAGGTCATATCAAGACACTGTGCTGCACTTGCCCTACTTCCATTTCTTGGGTGGACATTTAGGATGGGAGAAAACAGCTGAGAGGGTACTCACCTGGTTCTACTAGCCGGGGGGGGTGACCAGAGACGTAGCCAAATATTGCAGGTCATGGGACAGGTGTCAGTGTACGTCCCCCAAGGCCCATTTTCGCATTCCCCTGATGCCTCTTCCCATTATAGAAACACCATTCGAACGTATTGCCATGGACCTAGTGGGGCCACTGCCACGGTCAGCCCGAGGACACCAATACTAGTAGTAGTGGACTACGCAACCAAATATCCCAAGGCTATTCCATTACGCACCATGGCGACGAAAGGCATAGCCAAGGAGCTGGTCATGTTGTTTTCGCGAGTAGGATTGCCCTCAACTATTTTAACAGATCAAGGCACTCCCTTTATGTCACGGCAGATGAAAGACCTATATAAGATATACAGTGTAGAGCAGATTAGAACAAGTGTTTATCACCCCCATATGGACAGAGACTGAATAAAATCATCAAGAGCATGTTAATTAAGACGTGTAGTGGATGAGGACAGGAAAAATTGGGACATGCTGTTGCCCCACCTTATGTTTGCCCTGTGCGAAGCCCCTTGGGTCTGGTCTAGGTTTTGTCAGTGAATAGGTATGGCCTTATGAGATGAGGAATGCAAGATATGTAAACATTATTAAGTTACTAAGATACCATAGAATAGCATATAAAACAGTATATACATATGAGATGAGTAATGCCAGATATGTAAACATAATTAACGTGACTAGTTTTCCATTCCTTAAAGTGTCCAGTGATTTGTAGTCTATGCTTATAGGCAGCAGTCTCTAATGTGCTAGTGATGGCAGTTAACAGTCTGATGGCCTTGAGATAAAAGCTGTTTTTCAGTCTCTCTGTCCCAGCTTTGATGCACCTGTGTTGACCTCGCCTTCTGGATGAAAATCGGTTGAAACCAGCAGTGGCTTGGGTGGTTGTTGTCCTTGATGATCTTTTTGGCCTTCCTGTGACATTGGGTGCTGTAGTTGTCCTGGAGGGCAGGTAGTTTGCCACTGGGAATGCGTTGGGCAGACCGCACCACCCTTTGGAGAGCCTTGCGGTTACGGGCGGTGCAGTTGTCGTACAAGTTGGTGATACACTCCGACATGATGCTTTCAATTGTGCATCTGTAGGAGTTTGTGAGGGTTTAAGGTGACAAGCCAGATTTATTTAGCCTCCTGGGGTTGAAGAGGCTCTGTTGTGCATTCTTCACCACACTATCTGTGTGGGTGGTCCATTTCAGTTTGTCAGTGATGTGTACACCAAGGAACTTGAGGCTTTCCACCTTCTCCACTGTGGTCCCGTTTGTCTAGATAGGGGTGTGCACTCTGCTGTTTCGTGAAGTCCACGATCATCTCCTTTGTTTTGTTGACGTTGAGTGAGAGGTTGTTTTCCAGGAACCACACTCCCAGAGTTGTCACCACCTTCCTGTAGGCTGTGTTGTCATCATTGGTAATCAAGCCTACTACTGTTGTGTTGTCTGCAAACTTGATGATTGAGTTGGAGGCGTGCTTGGCCACGCCGTCATGGGTGAACAGGGTGTACAGGAGGAGCACGCACCCTTGTGGTGCCCCAATGTTCAGGATCAGCGGAGTGGAGGTGATGTTTCCTACCTTCACCACCACCGCCCGTCAGGAATTCCAAGACCCAGTTGCAAAGGGCGGGGTTCAGACCCAGGGCCTCGAGCATAATGATGAGCTTGGAGGGTAGTATGGTGTTTAATGCTGAGCTATAGTCAATAAACAGCATTCTTAAATAGATATTCCTCTTGTCCAGATGGGATAGGGCAGTGTGCAGTGTTATAGTCAATAAACAGCATTCTTTACGTATTCCTCTTGTCCAGATGGGATAGGGCAGAGTAATGGCGATTGCATCATCTGTGGATCTATTGGGGCGGTAAGCAAATTGAAGTTGGTCTAGGGTGAACGTGGGCATGCAATTTATTATTATTTATTATTAGGCTACAGATTAAATAAATGCTGATGAATTTAACATGGTAGTGAAAGTGCATTGTGACGAGGTTGATACTCCTTTCAATAGATCCCAATGGTCTTATTCTGGTGACATGATGATCAATGCTTGGCTGCCATTTCACAAATAAAAATTATCTTGCACTTTTGTCCATGATAATCTCATCATTTAGTAGGCTATACCTGCACTGTATCTGCTAGCTGTTTGCTAGTGCACACATGCCAATAACAGAGTGCGAACAGTCAATATACCTACACAACATTTTTTGTGATAAAACCATCAGTAAAATTAAAAGCCAATCAATAATATTGTAGCAGGCCAAGTTATCCAGGAGAGGCTGTCTATCATAGCCTATACCCCGAATTAGAGCTTCTGCACCATTCTCTCACGCCTTGCTCACAAATGCTTTGTCTTAGGCTACTGTTGATTGCTAAGATGGAGGCCTTTCTCATTGAAGTAAAACAAAAGTTACTGGAAGTAGTGTATGTCTAGTAAAAAGCCTACAAGGGGAATTTAGTTGTATTATTGTAATGGACTAAGATGAGAAGAATGCATGGTACTGTGCAACTCCCTATTCTGGTAGAATGCAATCCTTGTGAAGGTTTAAATCAGTTCAAGTGTTTTGTGTAATTCTGTTTCAAATTAAGTTCCAACTGTATTGCTGTGTTTGCTACAATATAATAGCCTGCTCGTGTTTCCCTATAAACAATGGCTTGACTTACTTTTGATAATACCCCAATAAAGTTGATAAACGTTTTTTTTTAGTTTTGGTGTGGCTATTATTAAGCATTAGCTACTGCAAGGCTATGATTTGAAGGCAGTTTTCACCGGTGCTCCAACTGACTCCCACAGTTGAACTTGAGGTGAGGAAGAATGTTTCAGGCCTACCAGAGTTAGTCATTTAACCTAACAACATAATGCTTATCTTTATACTAAATATTCTGATAGGAAACAAATGAATTAGCCTCCTTCTGTACGTCTATATCTGTATAGCAGACGCAGTAGATTTCTGCTATAAAGAAATGCATGTCGGTGTCATATCTTTATCTCTCTATCTCTCTGGAGCTAAGCCTCAGCTTCTCTTCCTTTACATAGGCTTTTTTTAGCATACAGTGGACACCTAAGCCTACAGGACTATGCGTGCAATGCCCTGCTGCATGTAGTGCTCAAATCTCCAACAGTTGAACCGTAAGGGGGACAATTATTATTTTAGGATAGTAGCCAAAACAAACAATAAAATATTGTCTATAAAGTTTTGCATATACTACACATCAAACCCCATGGAAAAGTGTTTTTGGAATTTGTTATAGACTGTTTTAAAAAAACGTGTAAATGTGGCTCATTTGTCAGATCTGAATGCATATGTATGTCCGGTAAATTTCTCAAATGTCTGGAAAAATTTAAATTTTCCCGGTCACATCGTCCAGTGCCATATTTTCATAAAGGAAACCCTGATATGTTTTCATGTAGATTTTAGAATATCCGCATGTCGCCAATGTTTTTAGTTTTTTTTATGTTTGTGTGGTGCATTGACATAGAAACCTGTTGGTGGAAAATTTGTTGAATATATTATGTATAATTATAAATATAGCATCAAAACGTTGAACATCTGATTTCCCCCTAGCTGATCATTGTCTGCAACCGGCTGGCTCTGATCGTGAAGTAATTAAACAGGCAAGGAGAGTGAGCTCCTCTGTGGTAGTCGGCGAACCCTCAATCTTCTGGCCCGTTGTCCTGCATGGCATTGACTGTGCCACAAAAGCAAAGTAGAGACATTTATGAACACAGGGTCGCTACAGCTATTGTAATTTGTGGTCATAAACATTATTTTGAGTTTATTCTATGAGGGGGCGGGTGTTCAATTTACACTACATGACCAAATGTATGTGGACACCTGTTCGTCAAACATCTCACTCCAAAATCATGGGCATTAATATGGAGTTGGTCCCCTTTCCCCCTTTGCTGCAAAAACAGCCCCCACTCTTCTGGGAAGGCTGTCCACTAGATGTTGGAACATTGCTGATGGGACTTGCTTCCATTCAGCCACGAGCATTAATGAGGGAGGCACTGATGTTGGGCGATTAGGCTGGCTCGCAGTCGGCGTTCCAATTAATCCCAAAGGTGTTCAATGGGGATGGTGAAGCGTGATTCATCACTCCAGAGAACACGTTTCCACTGCTCCAGAGTCCAATGTCGGTGAGATTTACACCACTCCAGCTGACGCTTGGCAATGTGCATGGTGAGCTTAGGCTTGTGTGCGGCTGCTCGGCCATAGAAATCCATTTCATGAAGCTCCCTACGAACAGTTCTTGTGCTGACATTGCTTCCAGAGGCATTTTTTGATGAGTTAGGGAGTGTTGCAACTGAGGACAGAAGATGTTTACGAACTTCAGCCCTATGCATTCCTGTTCTGTGAGCTTGTGTGGCCTACCACACATTTCCACTTCACAATAACAGCACTTACAGTTGACCGGCGCAGCTCTAGCAGGGCTGAAATGTGTTGGAAAGTTCCTAATCCTAAATAATTGCTCCCACAGTTGATTTCTTAAAACCAAGCTGCTTACCTATTGCAGATTCAGTCTTCACAGCCTGGTGCAGGTCTACAATTTTGTTTCTGGTGTCCTTTGACAGCTCTTTGGTCTTGGCCATAGTGGAGTTTGGAGTGTGACTGTTTGAGGTTGTGGACAGGTGTATTTTATACTGATAACAAGTTCAAACAGGTGCCATTAATACAGGTAACGAGTGGAGAACAGAGGAGCCTCTTAAAGAAGAAGTTACAGGTCTGTGAGAGACAGAAATCTTGCTTGTTTGTAGGTGACCAAATACTTATTTTCCACCATAATTTGCAAATAAATTCATTAAAATTCCTACAATGTGATTTTCTGGACATTTTTTCCTCATTTTGTCTGTCATAGTTGAAGTGTACCTATGATGAAAATGACAGGCCTCTCATTTTTTAAGTGGGAGAACTTGCACAATTGGTGGCTGACTAAATACTTTTTTGCCCCACTGTAGCTAGTGAGAAGCTGTAGCATTAGCAATGTCTCTCAAAAGGAGACAACTCACAAATGCAGTAATTCTGGAGAATTTTTAAATTCTGACAATGCTTCTGAGTATGAAAGTCAGGAAACAGATTCTGACAGTGAGGAGCTGCCCCTCAACCTTGTAGCCATTGAAAACCGTGAATCTGAGGACTCCTTGTCCACTGACGAAGTCCCAGGTCCCTTTGAAGATGCTGGTGGTGATGGAGGCAGACCGACAGTGGATGAAGTACAGGAGTTCTGTGGTAGCTGGAAGGCCGCCAGCCATTTCAACCCTGGCCCTGCTGTTTGCTTTGATGAGTCCCAGTCTGGAGTGCAACGCCCCTTGCCATTTCCGTCTGAGGCAGAGTGCTTCAAGTTGTTTCTGACAGAGGAGCTGGTGGGAGACATAGTAGAGACCAATCGCTATGCCTTGGAGCGACAGGAGAAGAGAGAGCCAGGAGTGAGGGGGAAACTCGCTAAATAGGTGACAACCACAATTAGGGAAATGTATACCTTCCTGGTGACAGTCCTTCTCATGGGGATAGTAAAAGAAGAACTCCCTAAGAGAATACTGGAGAACAGATCTTATGTTTGCAACTCCCTTCTTTTCCCAAGATGCTTCCTAGTTCTGCTGCTATGACTGCATTTCATCAACAATGCTACTGCCATCCTAAATGAACCGTTATACAAAATAAGAAATGTTCTTACCAGCCTGACATCAGCAGTTGGTCGGGTCTTTGTGCCATACAAGGACCTATGCATTGATGAGTCCCTGATGTTATGGAAAGGTAGGCTGGCGTTACATCAATATATTCCCTCCATAAGGCACAGGTTTTGGGTTAAGTTCTTTGTCATGTGCAACGTGAAGACAGGATTTGTCCAGGACATTATAGTTTACACTGGGTCCACCGCTGACATACCACATTATGAGGGGCTTGGGGTGTCCGGGTCCTTTGTATGTGGACAATTGTTGCAGCAGTCCCACACTCTTCCAGCATCTGCTCTCCATTAGCACAGGGGCCTGTGGCATAGTCAGGTCGAACAGGAAGGGGATGCAAGAAGATGGAGGTAGAGTTCATGGAGAACGGTCAACAGCTGTGGCATGACAAACCAGACTTCAATGTCCTCTCCGCTGTCCATACAGCAACCATGTTGGCCACAGGGAAGATGGACCACCTGACGGGGGAGAGAAAAATCTAACCAGACTGTGTGCTTGATTATAACCTCAAAATGTGGGCAGTGGATAAGGCGGACATGAACAGCTTTGTGAAATGCACTCAGAAAATTACCAAATATTATAAGAAGATATTTTTCCATCTGATCGACACTGCTGCCCTCAATGGCCACATAGTTCACCACCAACTAACAGGTGATTACTGAACAAGGTATTTTTTGTAATTTGACACACAGTTCACATACATAACCAATTACAATGTAATAAGGCACTTACTTTGATAGAATCACAGCCTAGAATTGAACCAGGATGTCTGTAGTGATGCCTCTAGCACTGAAATGCTGTGCCTTAGACCACTTCGCCACTTGGGAGTCATAAGGCCAGGGTAGCTTCAAAACGCAACACAAGCTAATACTTCTCTGACTCAATTAGCATTGTTTTACAGAGCTAATAGAAGAATGTAGCTAGCTACTTCAGCACGATCGAATATAACACCATTAAGATTATGAAATGAGTAACGTTACTTTGCGTGTCCGCGGTTTTAAGGAATATACACAAATATATTATGCTCCATAGTATCGGTATCGGCGTTGAAAAATCATAATCGGTCGACCTCTAGTTTCTACTGTGATTATTGGAGGACCAAAAAAAGCTGATACCAATTAAACAGCCTATTTTATTTTTTTTGTAATAATGACAATTAAAACAATACTGAATGAACACTTATTTTAACTTAATATAATACATCAATCAAATCAATTTAGCCTCAAATAAATAATGAAACATGTTCAATTTGGTTTAAATAATGCAAAAACAAAGTGTTGGAGAAGAAAGCAAAAGTGCAATATCTGCCATGGAAGAAAGCTAACGTTTAAGTTCCTTGCTCAGAACATGAAAACATATGAAAGATGGTGGTTCCTTTTAACATGAGTCTTCAATACTCCCAGGTAAGAAGTTATAGGTTGTAGTTATTATAGGAATTATAGGACTATTTCTCTCTATACCATTTGTATTTCATTAACCTTTGACTATTGGATGTTCTTATAGGCACTTAAGTATTGCCAGTGTAACAGTATAGCTTCCGTCCCTCTCCTCGCTCCTACCTGGGCTCGAACCAGGAACACAACGACAACAGCCACCCTCGAAGCAGCGTTACCCCCATGCAGAGCAAGGGGAATAACTACTCCAAGTCTCAGAGCGAGTGACATTTGAAAAGCACACCCCGCTAACTAGCTAGCCATTTCACATCGGTTACACCAGCGTAATCTTGGGAGTTGATAGGCTTGAAGTCATAAACAGCGCTGTGCTTGTGAAGAGCTGCTGGCAAAACGCAAGAAAGTGCTGTTTGAATGAATGCTTATGAGTCTGCTGCTGCCTACCACCGCTCAGTCAGACTGCTCTATCAAATCATAGACTTAGTTATAACATAATAACACAAAGAAATACAAGCCTTAGGTAATTACTATGGTCGAATCCGGAAACTATCATCTTGAAAACAAGATATTTATTCTTTCAGTGAAATACAGAACCGTTCCGTATTGTATCCAACGGGTGGCATCCATAAGTCTACATTTTTCTGTTACATTGCACAACCTTCAATGTTATGTCATAATTACGTAAAATTCTGACAAATTAGGCGGCCCAAATTGTTGCATATACACTGACTCTGCGTACAATGAACGCAAGAGAAGTGACACAATTTCACCTGGTTAATATTGCCTGCTAACCTGTATTTCTTTTAGCTAAATATGCAGGTCTAAAATTTTTTACTTCTGTGTATTGATTTTAAGGCATTGATGTTTATGATTAGGAACACATTGGAGCAACGATATGCACTGCATCGATTATATGCAACGCAGGTCACGCTAGATAAACTAGTAATATCATCAACCATGTGTAGTTAACTAGTGATTACGATTGATTGATTGCTTTTTATAAGAAGAAGTTTAATGCTAGCTAGCAACTTACCTTGGCTTCTACTGCATTCGCGTAACAGGCAGGCCCCTCGTGGAGTGCAATGTAATAAGGTGGTTAGAGCAATGGACTTGTTAACTGTAAGGTTGCAAGATTGGAATAAGGGATATCCTTGTCTCAACGCGCACCAGTGACTACTGTGGCGGGCTGGGCGTAGAGCTCGCTAACCAAGGTTGCCAGGTGCACGGTGTTTCCTCCGACACATTGGTGCAGCTGGCTTCCGGGTTGGATGCACGCTGTGTTAAGAAGCAGTGCTGCTTGGTTGGGTTGTGTATCGGAGAACACATGACTTTCAACCTTCGTCTCTCCCAAGCCCGTACGGGAGTTGTAGCGATGAGACAAGATAGTAGTTACTAAACAATTGGATACCACGAAATTGGGGAGAAAAAGGGGTAAAATAATAATAATAAAATATATGTATATATACTGTATATACAGTGCAACATAAAATGATTCAGATTATTTATCTTTTGGGCTGCAGCCTTGATAGAAAGTAATAGGTACAATGGCAGCTTTACAAATCAAAGTTATTCAAAGTTAAACAGCAATAATGCATTCTCATTCCAATAGCCTCCGACTGGTAAAAAGGGATGAGTGGCATATAAGGATTTGATCAGTGGAGGCTGCTGAGGGGAGGACGGCTCATGGTAATGGCTGGAATAGAGTCAACGGAATGGTATCAACCACATGGAAAACATTTTTTTTAAACCTCCCCTCAGCAGCCTGGATTTCATGCAATCTGGTGCATGAAGGCTACCAAACACAACAACTTATCTGAATGGAACAAAACTAAGTCTAAGAAGAAGTAACTGGGGCGGCAGGGTAGCCTAGTGGTTAGAGCATTGGACTAGTAACCAGAAGGTTAGGTTGCAAGTTCAAACTCCTGAGCTGACAAGGTACAAATCTGTTGTTCTGCCCCTGAACAGGCAGTTAACCCACTGTTCCTAGGCTGTCATTGAAAATAAGAATTTGTTCTTAACTGACTTGCCTAGTTAAATAAAGTTAAAATAAAAAAACTGCAGAGGTTGACACTGTGGGTTACAATGATTGCCCACTAAGGAGCCTGAAGCTCTGTATAATGTGTTCTTGGGAGAGTTGTTAAGTTGATGTAATATTTTTCACCAGAACAGCAAGACACATATCCCTCTCTCATATGGGCTGCCGGAATTAAATTGTTAAATTAGCCAAATTCCCAAAGATCTGACTTGTATAAAGTTAAGCATTCTTGTTTATTTTCGACATGTCATTGAATCTCATGCTGTGTGCATAGAGCACATGCCTCAAAATAAGTCCTAGTCCTTTCTCTGTTTACTGACGATGTGGAACATTAACTCTAGTACCTCCGCTCCTAGTTTTGCACCAGAGGAACTAATTATGTTACTTTTCTCTGCATAATAAAAAAATGTATGCTAATGAGTTGTATGTATGAAATGATTTCCTCCTGGTGTTTTTCTAGGCTAAACCATATTATTTTTGTGCTTACAATACAGCGTTTGTCCCAGAAATTCCAAATTAGGACTGTAAGGGACATGGGCAGCTGTGAGGAGGAGGGTTTATTCTCCAGGTCTTTATCCATTTTCCAGAACCTCTTGGGGTTAGACCCACAGAGAGAGAACTGCTCCTTAAAGTAACTAACTTTGGCCTTCCAGATAGCCTGAGTGCACTTATTAATCATTTGCCTGAACGAGAGCTAGTCAACCTGAGTATGCGTGTACCGAGCCTTTCGCCAAATGCAATTCTTGAGGTGAAGTAACTCTGCAAGATCACAGTCAACCCAGGGGGAACCTGTTTTTAATTCTCATTTTCTTTATGGTGGCGTGTTTGTTAGCAATACCACTGAAAATATCAAAAAAGAAGGTCCAAGCGTCTTCGACAGAGGGGATCAAGCTGATTCTATACCAATTTGCAGAGGCCAGGTCATGAAGGAAGGCTTGCTCATTAAAGTTTTTTAGCAAACGTCTATGACAAATCAGGACAGGTCGTTTCACTGAGCAGCCATTACGAACACAGGCTGTAAAACAATGATCACTAAAGTCATTACAGAAAACACCAAATGGATACCTATCAGGATTATTTGTGAGGATAACATCGAGGAGAGTAGCCTTTTCTGGGTGTTTGGAGTCATAACTTGTGTGATTGGTAATAATCTGAGAAAGATTTGGGGAGTCCCATTGCTTTAGGACTTGGTTAGGTGGTTTAAGCATGTCCCAGTTTAGGTCACCTAACAGGACCACTCCTCGGCACACAGTGTTCCTAAACTCAGTTAAGAACTCTGATCGATTACTCCTTCCATGATTTTGTGCTGGTTGTTCCTGGGATTGGGTCACTTCCTTCCTCCATAGACCCATGTGCTGAGAGAGAGAAGATTTTTAATTGTCACTCAAAGGCAATCGCAATAACTCCCATAATACCAGTTGACGACACATCCACGTTCAGACTGGACGTCGACTCATGTTGATATACTCCATCTTCATCTTCTACATTGGAAGTACACACTGATGAGGCAACAGCAGGTGATTCCCCCACCACTGACAAGCCATCACGAACTGATTAAGACTTGTTCGATATTACTGAACCATATCCTGGTTTCCATTTACAGGTACTGCAACTAATGACGGAGGCAGACGCACTTGTCAGTGACACTGAATGACAACAGATGTGGGACTTAACAAACACAGGGATATCTGGTCGACAGACTAGAAGGATTACGGGGTTATGGGTATTCATGTGGTGCTTATTCCTATGCCACCCGGAGCAGCTCCTATGTTTGTGACAATACAAAATTCCGCTTGCAGCGTACGTGGCGGTACAGGAGATTATCAACGCCCTACTAGCGAAACAGATAATCAGGGAATGTAACAGTACATACAGTGGTTCTTCCTTTAAAAATTTTGAGCTTATGCCTTGACCATTTGTGGTAGATGGTGGCAGATTATGTCGTTGTTGAAGGAATTCTAAATTCCTCTGTTTTAATTCCCAATCAAAATTAAACACTCTGTCAATGCATTAAGGGTTTGTAAGACCCTTATTTTATAAGAATGGACAGAGCCCCGGTCTTAAAAGTCAGGTAACAACGTTTAATTCAAGAGAGTGCTGCCTTCATACACATTTTATCACAGGTTAAAAACTGAAAATGACGTCAGCATTTTCTAAATGTTCTATCTCTTCTTGACACTGGTAGAGAGGCCCTATAGTTCTCAAGCCTTCCCTCCTCGCCTAAAGCCAAGGTCAGTCAGTGTAGATAAGCATTCGAGACAGTCTGGAGATAGTCCGTCCCTGCCATCTGGAGATAGTTCATTCATTTGTACCAAGGCATTGTTCTAAACTCCTGACTACATTATATAGAATTGGGAATGGGAGCTAGAGAGAAAATTCATACATGTACAGTACATAATAGCATTTGGACTAGTCAGTCCTGATTGAAATATATACATAATTAGCCATCATTGATAAAAATTCCCTTAACAGTCGTTCTGTCATTGCACCATATTATCACAAGGGGGAGTTAGAATGCTGATCTATCGGTAGTCTGAACTGTTGCACAAATTGACTATCTTTTAGTAAATGAATGGAGGTGTTTTCATTCCGGGAGTCTCTAATCCCTGGCACTAGAGTCCTGTATCAGGCAACAACAAAAAAAATGCTGGCAGTGGTCCTGGAGTTGAGAGGGAATTGGGTAAATACAATTGGGGAATTACACTTGACATGTGGACTGACGATTTAGGCACGGTGGGATTTTGATTTCTCTCCTTCTAAAAACAGAAGTAAATAATTCTAAGTAACAAACGGGATTTTTGATATTTCCTCTATATACAGTAAAGTGAGTTTCTGAAACACGGAGTCCTTCTTTCCTGATGTGAAGAAAAAATGTAATGAAAGAAACTCAAGCGTGAATTTGTCAGCATAGATTTGAGGGACTCCCTCATTGATGGCTTTGGATCAAAATAAATACAGTTGAAGTCAGAAGTTTGCATACACTTAGGTTGGAGTCATTAAAATTTGTTTTTCAACCACTCCACAAATTTCTTGTTAACAACCTATATTTTTGGCAAGTCGGTTAGAACATCTACTTTGTCCATGACACAAGTAGTTTCTCCAACAATTGTTTACAGACAGATAATTCACTTATAATTCACTGTATCACAATTCCAGTGGGTCAGACGTTTACATACAATAAATTGATTGTGCCTTGAAAGAGCATAGAAAATTCCAGAATATGATGTCATGGCTTTAGAAGCTTCTGATAGGCTAATTGACATAATTTGAGTCAATTGAATGTGTACCTGTGGATGTATTTCAAGGCTTACCTTCAAACTCAGTGCCTCTTTGCTTGACATAATGGGAAAATCTAAATAAATCAGCCAAGACCTCTGAAAAAAAATAGTAGACCTCCACAAGTCTGGTTCATCCTTGGGACCAATTTCCAAACGCCTGAACGTAACACATTCATCTGTACAAACAAGAGTGCGCAAGTATAAACATCATGGGAGCACGCAACTGCTCAGGAAGGAGACCCATTCTGTCTCCTAGAAATGAACGTAATTTGGCGCAAAAAGTGTAAATCAATCCCATAACAACAGCAATGGACCTTGTGAAGATGCTGGAGGAAACAGGTACAAAAGTATCTATATCCACAGTAAAACGAGTCCTATATCAACATAACCTAAAAGGCTGCTCAGCAAGGAAGAAGCCACTGCTCCAAAACCGCCATTAAAAAAAGCTGGTTTGCAACTGCACATGGGGACAAAGATCGTACTTTTTGGAGAAATGTGACCTGGTCTGATGAAACAGAAATAGAACTGTTTGGCCATAATGACCATCATTGTGTTTTGAGGAAAAAGGGGGATGTTTGCAAGCTTAAGAACACCATCCCAACCGTGAAGCATAGGGATGGCAGCATCATGTTGTGGGGGTGCTTTGCTGCAGGAGGGACTGGTGGACTTCACAAAATAGATGGCATCATGAGGTAGGAAAATTATGTGGATATATTGAAGCAACATCTCAAGACATCAGTCAGAAAGTTAAGACTTGATCGCAAATGCAAAGGCAATGCTACCAAATACTAATTGAGTGTATGTAAACTTCTGACCCACTGGGAATGTGATGAAAGAAATAAAATCTGAAAGAAACAATTCTCTACTATTATTCTGACATTTCACGTTCTTAAAATAAAGTGGTGATCCTAACTGACTTTAAACAGAGAATTTTTACTGGGATTAAATGTCAGGAATTGTGAAACTGATTTTAAATGTATTTGGCTAAGGTGTATGTGAACTTCCGACTTCACCTGTAAGTACCAACATTCTTTTTGATAGTCTTTAATAAAGAAATGTCTTCAACTCTTTAGTCATATCACACCTTACATATTGGTTTATGGTTTTGCCTACACCTAATGACCTGTTTAAATTATATGAGAAAATAATATTCAATTTTATTTGGAATGGCAAGCCAGGCAAAATTAAAATGGCCTATTTATATAATGAATATGAATTTGTAGGGCAGAAATTATTAAATATAAAAGCATTAGACCTCTCACTTAAGGCATCAGTCATACAAAAGTTATACTTAAATCCGAACTGGTTCTCTACCAAATTTGTAAGAATGTCTCACCCCATGCTCAAGAATGGCCTTTTTCCCCTTATTCAGATTACAACCGCTCACTTTCGGTTATTTGAAAGCGAAATCATCTCCAAAATATCGTAATTTTTTTAAGCAAGCCATATAAAGTTGGTTGCAATTTCAGTTTAATCCACCAGAAAAGACAGAATAAATAATACAACAAATATTGTGGTCAAACTCAAATATACTTAATTGATTAAAAAAACAATATTTTTTATAAAATGTTTTAAAAAGGTATAATTTTGTAAATGATATCATAAATAGGACTGGTGAAGTTTTCACACATGCAGCTAACACAAATATATGGAGATGTTTGCTCTACCCAAAATTGCAACCAACTAATTGCAGCATTTCCGCAAAAATGGAAGAGGCATGTGGAAGGGGAAAAAGTAAGGAACTTCTGGCGGCCCTACATTAAAGATCGAAATTGGTTTAAGAAAATTGTGATACCCCCTAAAACAATTAATACATTAATTAACAAAAACAATTATAATAACAAAAAAATACTCCACCCATAACTTTTGGACTTTTTAACATTCCCAGAAGGGATGGATAATTTTAACCTACTGCAGCCCTAAAACAATGGGTTTAACACTCTGAATTAATGATTATATTGAAGCCTGAAGCCACATCTTAAATGAGCTGCGAGAGCCAATCTGTTATCCAATGATTATTATTATTAATACTGCATTATAATTGTATAAAATCCCCTTAGATATTTTCTTTAAGATTTTACATTTCTAACTCAATATCACAGACCAAATTTGCCCGAACGAAAAATGCATCAACCCCTACAAATATATAAAAGTATTATTAACCCTGCATTATAATTGTATAAAATCCCCATAGCTATTAATTTAGACTCTTACAATCCTCTAAATGTAATGAGATCTACAGGGACATTTTATTTTCATTTAGAAGCCGCCTCTTAATGAGTTCTGAGAGCCGTGTCATACCAATTATTATTGGATTATTCACCATGTGTTAGTAAAACATATATTCTTTTATATATTTTTTTTATCGAATTCAATAATATATTTGTACCACTGTAGATGCTGTGTTTTTATTTACAGTAGTGATGGACAGCTGGATGCATTTTGAAAACAAGTGTAGCAGGTTGTGATCTCCGCAAGCGTTTCCATGATGGGCTATGAGCAGGAAAATAGACCCTTCATACCTCAATTTATTTACAAAAGAATAGTCTAATGGCTCAGCTAGGTGTGAAAACAATCCCCCCAATTTGCAATGCATTAAGTACTCTAAAGTTTAACATTTCTAACTCCAAACCTCATGCAACCGCAAAATGTTGGATAAAGCATATAATGTACAGTATTTGTTCATCAACATCTTTATGCTTTTTTTTTGTATCGTCAGTTTCTCAAGCCAAAACGACTTGATGGCCTTCACCAGTTTATCGTTGCACATAGGCTTGGCAGAGCTACAGATAAATGTTTTCAGTTGATGCCAAACAAGTTCGATCGGGTTTAAAATCAGGAGACCTACATGTAGAGATGAAAAAATATTTGTAGAAATACTGTTGGCAGTGGCAAAAGTGGGATGCATGCCAGCAAAGCCACTACAAGTAAAAACATAGCTTATATGGCAGACTTTCTTCAACAAATGTGGTTTCTACTGACAATTGACATGTACAAACTATGGCATAAGGGTATGACAAGAGGATAAGAGGCCATCCGTAATTTTGATAAAGACATCAATGAGCAAGCGATGACAGGCGTTGTCAATATAACTATTTGTTTAGCAATTTTGAATTGTACAGCGACAAATTCAGAACATCAAATCAACGTTTATTAGTCAAATGCGCCGAATACAACCTTACAGTGAAGTACTTACTTACGAGCCCCTAACCAACAATGCAGTTTAAAAAAAATCAGAGTAAGAATACAAAATAAAATAACAAGTAACTAAAGAGCAGCAGTAAAATGACAATAGCGAGACTATACACAGGGGGGTACCAGTACAAAGTCAATGTGCGGTGGCACCGGTTTAGCAGCGGTATGAAAGAGGGGGGCAATGCAAATAGTCTGGGTAGCCATTTGATTAGATGTTCAGGAGTCTTATGGCTTGGGGGTAGAAGCTGTTTAGAAGCCTCTTGGACCTAGACTTGCCATTCCGGGAACGCTTGCTGTGCGGTAGCAGAGAGAACAATCTATGACTAGGGTGGCTAGAGTCTTTGACAATTTTTAGTGCCTTCCTCTGACACCGTCTGGTGTAGAGGTCCTGGATGGCAGGAACCTTTGCCCCAGTGATGTACTGAGCCTTTCGCACTACCCTCTGTAGTGCCTTGCGGTCGGCGGCCGAGCAGTTGCCATACCAGGCAGTGATGCAACTCGTCAGGACGCTCTCAATGGTGCAGCTCTAGAACCTTTTGAGGATCTGAGGACTCATGCCAAATCTTTTCAGTCTTCTGGGGGGACTGGGCTTTGTCGTGCCCTCTTCATGCCCCGTCAATGAGAATGTGGGTGTACTTGGTCCTCTTTTTCCTGTAGTCCATGATCTTCTCCTTTGTCTTGATCACCTTAAGGGAGAGGTTGTTGTCCTGGCACCACACGGCCAGGTCTCTGACCTCCTCCCTATAGGCTGTCTCATCGTTGTCGTTGATCAGGCCTACCACTGTTGTGTCATCTGCAAACTTAATGATGGTGTTGGAGTCGTGCCTGGCCATGCAGTCATGAGTGAACAGGGAGTACAGTAGGGTACTGAGCACGCACCCCCGGGGGGCCCGTGTTGAGGATCAGCATGGTGGATGTGTTGTTACCTACCCGTACCCCCTGGGGGCGGCCTGTCAGGAAGTCCAGGTTCCAGTTGCAGAGGGAGGTGTTTAGTCCCATAGTCCTTAGCTTATTGATGACCTTTGAGGGCTCTATGGTGTTGAACACTGAGCTGAAGTCAATGAATAGCATTCTCAAATAGGTGTTCCTTTTGTCCATGTGGGAAAGGGCAGTGTGGGGTGCAATAGAGATTGCATCATCTGTGGATTTGTTAGGGCGGTATGGGCTGTTCTTGCAGTGTACTCCCTGTACACATCAGAACCGTAGGATAAATAAATGTGGCAAATGTGGCATATAAACATGTAAAAAATGAAAGCTCTTACAATATTAAATGATTACATTTCTCTAAAACCGTTTATAGGCTATTTGTTCACCACCAAGTTAGAACAGTAGGTGAAATTAAGAGGTAAAAATATACCAAATTATTAGGGTGAGGCACATTGAATGCCGTTTGGGTCTTGGCGTGTCAAAAAAGATACACGTCATATAACACTATTTGACGCGTTAAATAAGCTTTTAATTTCTCAAATAACACAATTATATTATAGAATATTGTGTGTGCTGAATTTGCACGTGCAAGCCAAGCACCACAACTACTACCAGTAAGCCCTGTCAAAGCTGTACAAAGAAAAGTAGCCAATCAAGCACCCACCCAGCCATGAACGATGTGTTTACAATACCGCGTTGGTGAAAATAGACCAAATGATTAGGGTGAGACACATGGGCTACTAACAGCTTACCACACAACATACACGTAGTATTAATTAGCTACTGTATACATTTCTCCCTTACATATTATTATATATATTATTATTTATGCAGCAACATACAATACATTTTTGGACTCACCTTGTGAAGGTGGCAAAGTGGTCCTTTGTTGGCAAATTCTGTCATCAAACTTTGTCATCAAAGTCTGTCATTCTCTGGATCTAAAAAAACACAGCCACTCCATTGAAAAGCATGCTAACGCTTGAAGTTCCTTCCAAACGACTCATTGTTGAAATTGCGGTTTCAAACGTGCTGTGTAATCTTTATGTATAATGGCTGATGTGCACCGATACATTTTATCTATAATTTATTTTCATTATTTCTCTTCAAATGACAAGGATTAAAAAGGATTTGCCAGTAGATTGTCGACTTGATGACAATTGATGATGACTGCTAGCTAAGACGTCCAATCAAAGCTACTGTAGATATAAAGATATCTTATGTAATTATATGTGTGGCCAATGACCTTGAGCCTTCTTGGATGGGCACTTCTAATTTAACTCTATGGCAGAAACTAAGGGGCTGACATTTTCGAGCGCTAACCTTAGAATTTGGGATGAGGACTTGGTGTTGTAGGTCTATTTACCCTGCAAATTGCTCAAGGGCCACAGTTAATTCAACTGTAAAGATGATGTCATTGAATGTCTCGCCAGCTTTGATCCATGCCTGGGCCTGCAGCAAGAAAAGTTCTTTGTTTGTCAGACGAATCATTGGGTCGAAACTAGAGAACAGTACAACACAAGAGAACACACATGGTTAATGTTCTGAAAATATATATATTTATAAAATGTCTTACCGAGCCTTTCCATAAGTCTCCTCAAGTTTCTTCAACTGTCTTCTGACTGTGATTAGAGCGATGTTGATGCTGTGCCATGATGCCAGAAGATTCCAGATGGCCTTTGCCTTCGCTCATCATCTTTATTCATCAGTGAGTCGATTGCTTGAATAGTCTTGCGGGAAATGGAATACAATGTAAAAATGTGCAGCAGACAAAGACCAGCAGAATATTTATTTAATAATTATTTTTTGCATTATTGGGCCTACAGTACAGTATTGTAGCCTACTGTACCTGATCATTTTCCTGAGCTTTTTGCATTTGACTTTACACAGGCATCTGATGATGGTGTTTGCGAATAACACTGTCCATGACGATAAGTCTAACAGTATTCTTGAAATGTCTCCAATAGATTTTCCGTTCCTCCTGAAAGCCCTAATCTGCTCACTTAAATGAATAGAGATCCTGGTCGTGGTGCTACAGTATGTTGTTACAGAATAATCAAAGTGAGGACAATCGGCTATCTGCTGTATACTTACAGTATGGCCTATTGTAACCTGGAGTCACACCTTTCCAGTGGTGCTACCCGTTCCAGGGTTGTGACTGTAATCACCAGAGGACTTGGAAATGAGCCGGTGCTGAGAGGATCACCAGACCTAAAGGTATTTTGGGTTCAGTACATTTTCTTTAAAAAAAATACATAGCCTATCAATGTGTAGGCATACTGTGTAATAAAATCAATAATTGTGTACTAAAAACGTGAATGTGTGTTTTTGCAGAGCATACAACCATGCCGATAGACAACCATCCGTGGAGCTCAATGGCCCAGTTTCTAGGTCGGCAAAAGTATCTCCTAACAGTGACTTGCACAAAGTGGGTGGAGTGCAAAAATCTGCAACATCTGTTGTGTCAAAATGTTTTTCTTTTACAAAAAAACATCTGAAATAAAAAAAACTATCTTAAATTTTTGTAGGATGGAGTTCATTTGGCTGATCCTGACACTGCTCCCTGGTCAAAACCAACCCAGCAGATGTACTCACGAGCGGACCCCCTACGGCAGGTAGGGGTACGCCAAATAAAAATGTGATTCACATTTTAAAATAAAAAATATATATACACATTTATTCACATTTTAAATTAGTCCATTTATATTTTCCAATGGGGCTATACGTTTGGGCGAGGTTTTTCTCTCACCTGAGTAGCCTAATTTCACTGCCAAAAATAAAAATGAAACCATCTAGTGTTCATCGAAATAACAACACAACGTCAAATACAGGTAGCCTAGTCAAATAACTAACATCCAATCACATTAAGCATTGCTATGTCGCGGGAATTCCACTAACGGTCCGTATGTAGCCAAACGTAGCTGCTGCTCATTCCGTTTGCTCGAAAATTGATAAATTGTTAAAAAAAAGTAAGGCCCGTGTCCATAGAGACACATACCAGCTCTACTGGTAGTACTGCTTCCACCAGCAGTACTACACCTGCACCTGTCGACGTCACAAGTTGTTCTGCTTCCACGAGCACATCCAATGCTAGTATCAGTAATTCTACATTTGTTGTTAGCCCAGCTAGCATTGACACTGATGGTAGTGAATCTAATGCAACCGAAGAGCTAATGCCCCCTTACCCGGGATAGCACCAAACAACAGACAGGGACGTTGGACGATCGAAGTGGCGCAAATATGATGACTACATTGATTTGGGGTTCACTCATATTGGGAGTAGTGCCTTTCCTCAGCCACAGTGTGTTAAATGTGCAAAAGTACTATCTCACTATTCGATGAAACCTTCACTCTTGCTCAGACATTTAGAAACAAAGCATGCCAATTTGAAAAATAAGCCACAAGAGTTTGTTGAGCAAACTTGAAGAGTCTTATATGGTGATCTACCGACAGTGCTGGGGGAAACAGCCAAAAACACTATACAGACAATGCCTTCATCAAACAACACTGTTTCACGATGCATCAGTTACATGGCAGGAGATGTTTTGAAACAATTACTGCTTCGCATACAAGCATGTGAATTCTATGCGTTACAGCTGGATGAGTCAACAGACGTGGCGAGCCTGGCACAGCTCCGGGTATATGTCCGTTATGTTAATGGGGGGTCAATTAAGGAAGACATCCTCTTCTGCAAACCACTGGAAACCAGGACAGACAGCATGAGACAATATTTTTTAAAGTACTGGACAGGGTTGTGACATCAAATGGACTTTGGTGGTCAAGATGTGTTGGTATCTGACCTGATGGCGCAAAAGCCATGACAGGAAGAAATAGTGGAGTGATAATGCGCGTGCAAGCAGTTGCTCCCGACGCCACTTGGGTACACTGCAGCATCCACCAAGAGGCTCTTGCTGCCAAAGGAATGCCCCTGAACTCTTGTGTATTTTCTGTACTGTGCAATGATACGGGCAGCAATTACGCAGGTACTTTCCCGAAACGATTGACACAAACAACTGGATTCGTTGTCCCTTTCATGCCCTACCTCCAGTCTGCATACCTATATATATTGAATTTAATCAGATGCCACTGCCAGATTTCTGGATTGGGCTGCGCTCAGAGTGTCTTGCCTTGTCAAATCGCGCTGTTAAGACACTGATGCCCTTTGCAACCACATGCCTATGTGAGAGTGGATTCTCGGCCCTCACTATCATGAAAACTAAATACAGGCTAAGACGGTGTGTGGAAAATTATTTATGATGGAGATTCTCTCCAATACAACCCAACATTACGTAATTCCAAGCATACCCTTCTCATTAACCTGTGGTGAGTTATTCACAATTTTCAATGAACAAATATGGTTTGATATGTAAGGTGGTTAAATAAAGAGCAAAATGATTGATTATTATTATTATTTGTGCACTGAGCCTATACAATCTCTTTGTCACTTTCCCAGAGCAGGGTTGTGACAAAAACTCACACTTATTCATAAGTATCATATACTGTGTGTGTGTCAGGCTTACAATGATGGCAAAAAAAAAATTGGAGAGTGCAGTGACCCTGGTTCTAGAGGGAGTAAGCAGCTGGTTGAATGTTTGAAGGGGTATGGGACTATAAAATGTTTGGGAACCACTATTCTAAAGGCATGGAAATGTCACCTCAGCAATGAATCTGTTCATTATAAACAAATTAATCATCAACAACTTTTTTGTTTTTTATCAGCTATGGGTGATTTATTCCAACATATTGTCATTGTCACAGTGAGATTGGAAACATAACTCACAAGCCTATATGACCAAAACATATTGAACAGGCTTGTTTGTGTAAGTCTCTACCAGGCTTTCACCTCACCTGGGGTTTGAAAGCCTGTGGAAGTTCCTGCCGGAAAAAGGCTGAAAGAAGCTGGAGGAGGTCCAAGCTGTTTGCCCCTCTCAACAATTCGAATAGACCAACAGAGGCAGAGTCGAAATCGAAAGCCAATCATGTTCAATGGTGCCCATGTCCAAGTGTCATTTCAATCAAATTATATGAACATTTAAATAAATTTAAAAATCTTAAATATCCATTTTCTGAAAATATTGCTTGCAATGCTAGCACCGTAAATTAGCTTACTCTGGAAAATGTGTTCTTCTGAAGAGGGATAGCAAGGGTGGTTGTTTTTGAAAAATATTGTCTACTCACAGACAATCAGCCAGCAGGTGCTCCACTCATACCTAATAGGAATTTCCCCATGCTTTTGAGAACAATGTGACAGTCATGAGCAAGGCCTGGAAGCCGAGGCTAGTCTAGGCCTAATCTCAAGCAGTCTTTCCAAATGAGGTGGAAGGGCTGCTTAAAGTAGCAGCTTTAATTGGGGAAGTGATGACACAGACAGTTGTGCCAGAGACACAAACCACCTAGAGGATGGGATGATAAGAGGCTAAATGAGAGGAAATTAAACTAATACCTGTCATAAATGTCAAGAAGGTTTATGAACCTGGATATCTCCAAGCCATCATAAACTCCACCAGCAGAAATGTATTGACCTGTCCATCAAAATGGGAGAAAAAAATTACCAGAACGTTATTGCTTTTTACCCCAGTTCTTAACATTTTGGAAATATATTGGAAGTGTAATCGAGGCTAAACTCTGATAGGCATGAAACATTACCCCATCAAAAAAAAAGGGTTTTGCAATTACTCCAGAGGCCAAAGAATTTATACAAGTTTGTTGACAAACATCCTCATGAAATACACCATTAAAAACGGCCGCATAAATCTTTCTATCAAATGTGTTTTACTGAGTTGGAGTAGATAGAAAGCACACACATGTCAATCATCTCTGGAATGTATTTAACCCTGGGATATGTTTTAATGATCTCCCCGTAATAGAAGTACTGTATACGTACAAATGGCAGGTTAGTATTTGGATCAGACTTTTCATGGTCCCGGGCATACATATGTGGTTGCGGAATATCCCTTGAGGATTCCCTCTCTTCAATTGCAGGCAAATTTCCACATGTACAGTAGTCATACATTACAAAATGGAACAATGGTATCAAGTGCACATAACTCTATAAAGAATACAAACAACAAAGTGTGTAATTTATTCACATTATATTACACTTTACTTTTAAATAATGGATCATGTATGCAATCAATAATGCATTGTTTTATCCAGCTTTTCCTCCGGCCTTCTGTCCATAAAATTTGCTGACAAAAGCAAAACAAATCTACTTGACTTCAAATGAAATCGTACCCGCTTGACTGTTTTCCCCCAGGATAATGTACCAGTGCTGTTGTGCTTTGTGTGACACTGTAACTGTACTGAGGGCTACCACACAATACAAATCAATGTGCTGTACCACCTAAGGGAATGCCACAATAAGGTCAATATTCTAGGGTGGAAAAAGCTCATGTAAAGTTATACAGTAAGTAAGTTCTAGGCCTACAGTATGCATAATGCACTCATTCATTGACTGCTTGGAAAATGGATGTAGTTGTCATGTCCAATTTAGTGTATTCATAACTTTTTTCTCTTACGTAAAAAAGTATTTGAATCAGATGTTTTCCCGACTCTACTCTGCTTGTGTCAGCTAAGTGTGTAATTGTAAATAGCTTGCATTAGTGACTAGCATGTTTTTGCAACTCTGACAAACTCTAACTGAGCTGGATTGCTTCTTCTCATACTTTTATTCTGAAATGTACTGTGAAATGACTTGTCGGGGGAACTAGACCTGTTTAGCAAGGTCATTCCATTGGTTGTCATGCCTGAATGCTCTGATGATTTAATTTTAAACATGAATTTACCTAAGAGTTTCACGATATTGTAATAATGATTTTCTATGTTCTCTTACTGCATAATGACATTCACTTTGTCCACACAGGCTATCTTCATTTTTCTCTACATGTTCACTTCTACGTGACAAGCTGAGAGACATTCGACCGTGTTTGAGCAAAGATGCTGCCAAAAGTGGATGATGTATCCTGCCCCGACATTGGTATTTTCGCAGAGCCCTGTTCCTACAGTGCTCTGATCAGTGGAGCTGCTGATGGGCCTGGCAGACAAATCAGAGGGTAGTCATGGTTCTGTCTGCTCTTCCATTATGGCTCTTTCTCCATCTGATTGTCTCTTTCACAAAGCTCTTTGATTATTGTCAGGGCATGTGGTAAAAGGTCCACCATTTAGTTACAATATTTGACATTGTTAATTGTATCCTGACTGACTAGCTGATCTCAAGGCAGATCTCTCCAACTAATTTCTCTGTTACACACTATCATTATTCTCTTCCATATGTTTTTACTGTCACGTTGAAACCTGTCTCCTCTCTTAACCCTGGATTAAAATGGTGAATTACCCCTCTAGTTTTCAAAAGGGAAAAAACAGCATACACCATGGAATGAGAAAATACAGGGTGTTCACTGTCTGTCACACATTTCTAGGCTGGGGCATGAAAGAAGGGGGGTTGAAGTTGCATTGTGCCATGTCTCATTTTCATGCTGACAGTGGGTTGAACCTGCCTGGAATAGACAACTACTCCAAATCCCACCACTCTCCCTCCAAACACACTAAAGAAACTAATTCTGAAAAAAAAGGAACCTGGGCCAACATCCAGAGAATGTTCATTAAAAAAAGTGACATGCCATTCTGGGGGTGTTTCATCCCCCCCGATCAAAGCAGAGAGAGGTGGCTGTATTCCCTGCAGTAGCTGCCATGAACTGCTCACTCAGTAAGAGCTCTTAGTGTGATAGGCATGCCAGCTGGGGAGAGAATGGCTGGCTTTGCCACACACAGAGCCCTCTCCAGCATGGAATATAAGAGGCAAGTTTTTCCCTCGCCTGTGCCCACACATTAGGTTTTTATGTTCCTGCACTTCTTGTCAACACCATGAAATCACTTCAGTTGAAAACAGTGCTCAGCAATACAAAGGGGGTTGTGTGAGGCGGATCTTGCTGAAAACCATCATAACAGTGAACTCCTGAATGAATCTTGAATAATGATGAGTGATAAAGTTACAGAGGCACAATATCATAACCCCCCCAAAAAAAAAAAAAAATGCTAACTTCCCCTGTTATTGTAATGGTGTCTGTAACTTTCTCACAAATCATTATTCACAATTCATTCAGGATTATCCGTAATCATGGCAGCATCCAGATTAATGTAGAAGTGTTTAGAAACATATTCCATTCTTGTTTACCATAAAAGTGAATCAAAAATGAGTCCAAAATACATTTTACCATTAATTTCTATTGGGCACAAAATACTCTGAAACACAACCAAAAACAAACAGCAAGCTTGATGTAATCATTGCATGCACGGAATATAGGACCAAATACTAAACTTTTGACTACTTTAATACACATAAGCGAATTTGTCCCAATACTTTTGGTCACCTAAAATGGAGGGGGGGGGGGGACTTTGAACAAAAAGTGCTGACATTTCTAAACCGGTTCAACCGATATGGATGAAAATACTCTCAAATTAAAGCTGACCATCTGCACTTTAGCCCCGTTCTATCATTTCAAATCCAAAGTGCTGGAGTACAGAGCCAAAACAACAAAACTTTTGTCAATGTCCCAATACTGGAGCCGACTGTATCTAATGTAGTTTTTATGGCTCTGACTCACCGTCAAGATAGGATGCTTGTATTGCATTATACAATTTATTAACAATGTGATGCACCTGCCATTACATTTAATGTCACGTCAATAGCAATGTTGTCAAAGAATGCATTGGCAAAATTGTATCATTACAAGTGCTTAACCTTGCTCAACAATAACCTATACTACACATCTAGATCGGGTGTGGGTTTTCAAACCTTTCTCATTTCCACCGTCAAAGTGTTATCCAATACTTAAAGATTTGAACACAACGGTCATTCTTGGTGATCAACACTACATGAGTTGGCGTACACTGGACCTGGTGCAGCTGTAACATTATTGAAAACGTATATTCTGTTATGAGGAAATCCAATGCAGCTCACATACTCTTTCTGCTTTATTATTTGAGAGTGCAGTACTGACATCTAGTGCTATAATGTGATACTAATTCCCTTAGAGGACTGACAGTGCTATTGCATACTGAAATTGCATTGATAGAGTATTATGTGAAGGCTACATAATTTCTGGCCAAAAATAAACAAGACACAAATGTAATGAGCATGATATTTACTCCTTACAGTTTGACACATTCATTGAAAATGCAAAGAGTAATGTAACAGGTGCCACCATATAAATTATATACCTATCATTTCAGATTATGTGTTGTTGAGCAGTCTTATCATGCCCTTTTCTTATTATTGATCTTAGTGAAATAAAACCCACACAATCAATGAACAATAGGTGTAGCAAACAGTGATAAAAAAAACATTCAGCCTGGATTTATAACACAAAGTTTTCCCCAGCAATGCACTGACTTAGTTATTTTTTAGAGCAAGCATTTATTGCCTCCTGTGGCAGTGTAAAATTAATCTATTCCACAAAAGGCTCCCCGGAGTGGAGATTTGTGGCCCCACACAATCCTGTTAATGCTCCCGAGTGGCGCAGTGGTCTAAGGCACTGCATCTCAGTGCTAGAGGTGTCACTACAGACCCTGGTTTGATCCCGGGCTGCATCAAAACCGGCCATGATCGGGAGTCCTATAGGGCGGCGCACAATTGCCCCATTGTCGTTAGGGTTTGGGTGCTGTAGGCCATCAATGTAAATAAGAATATGTTCTTAACTGATGTCCTGTCACAACTATCATTAATGCGATGACAGCTATTCAAAGTATAATTACATACCACAATTCAACTATTGCACGATTAAATTAATCGTAAACGTAACAATTAATTAAATAGTAATCTGGGGTACCATGGGAAAATTTTATTTAACGCATTACTGTTTCCAGAATTAACTCAAATATCGATCAGAATATTTAAATATCATAGCCCCTCAGGGGTGTGTGCTTACTCCCTGTTCACCCATGACTATGTGACCACGCACAACTCCAACTCTATCATTAAGTTTGCTGACGACACAACGGTGGTTGGCCTGATCACTGACGATGTGACAGCCTATAGGGATGGAGGTCAGTGACTTTGCAGTGTGGTACCAGGACAACAACTTCTCCCTCAATGTTAGCAAGACAAAGGAGCTGATCGTGGACAACAGGAAACAGTGTCGAGCACGCCCCCATCCACATCACTGGGGCTGTAGTGGATCAGGTTGAGAGTTTCAAGTTCCTCTGTGTCCACATCACTAAGGAATTAACATGGTCCACACACACCAACACAGTTGTGAAGGAGGCAAGACAACGCCTCTTCCCCCTCAGGAGGCTGAAAAGATCCTCAAAAACTGCACTATTGAGAGCATCTTAATGTGATGACTGCTATTTATCAAATAATTACCTAATACTTTTAATTATTACTTGATTAAATAAATCATGTAACAATTAACTCATTAGCAATTAAGGCACCAGGGGAATAGTTATTTTAATGTATTTTTTATTTCACCTTTATTTAACAAGGTAGGCCAGTTGAGAACAAGTCCTCATTTATAACTGTGATCAGGCCAAGATAGAGAAAAGCAGTGCGACACAAACAACAACACAGAGTTACACATGGGACAAACAAACGTACAGACAATAACACAGTAGAAAAGCTATATACAGTGTGTGCAAATGTAGTAATATTAGAGAGGTAAGGAAATAAAATAGGCCATAGTGGCGAAATAACTACAATTTAGCAATTAAACACACCAAACACACTTTAACGAGTTACTATCTCCCGACTTAAACTCTAAAGATATTATAAATATCTCACATCAGTAACAGTCAATTATTCATTATTAACTCATCAGTCTCATTCTGAACGCCGTTGACTTCGTAAATCTGCCGGCGTTAAGTCACAAAACCGGCCCAACTCCCCCCTTCCTCTCTGGTGGGAGGGGGGGGGTCAACCCTGTGCCGAGCTGATCTGGCACCTTTGATCCTCGCCAAAGAAAGAGAGTCATGACACTCTGTTTCCGCAAGGCAAGCGTTTACCGATGCACGTCTGTAACCAACAGGACCCTGAACAGCATCTACCCCCAAACCATAAGACTGCTAAATAGTTAACCAAATAGCTACCCAGACTATCTGCATTGACACCTTTTGCACTAACTGTTTTGACTCATCACATATGCTACTACTACTATTTATTATCTATCCTGTTGCCTAGTCACTTTACCCCTACCTATATGTACACATCCACCTCAGTTACCTCCTACCCCTGCACATCAACTCAGTACCCCATGTATATATAGCCAAGCAATCGTTATTCATTGTGTTCCTCAGGAGGGGCAGGGGCTCGACGCCCCTGCCGGTTCGTGGGGAGTATACCCCCAGCCGGCTTGCCCAGCGCCCATGTCTCGCCCCTAGAGGGGGGAGGCGGGTTACAGTCACGCCTGTTCCCGCTCTTCCCCCCTGGCGCTCAAGGGCGCCAGGCTGCCCTGCATTATGAACTCCTGCCACTATAATTTAAGCACAGCTGCCTTCCCTCGTCACGTGCTTCAGCGATATTGGACTCACCTGGACTCACTCAATCACATGTTTATAACCTCCCCTATATTTGTCAGTTCCCCAGCTCTGTTCCCTGCTGCTGCATTGTTTGTCATATGTCCATGTTATCCGTGATGCTGTTCCTGTCTAGTTCTATGTCTGTTCCCGAATAAATGTCTGACTCCCGGTACCTGCTTATCCTGTCCGGCGTCGGCCCTTACAGAACAAGTGATTGGCATGAATTTTGGGTCGACAATGAGGCTATTGTTGCTATAATTTTACTGTCAAAATAATGTTAGGGGATTAATTTTCTTACAACCTTTCGTGTATTAATACACTTGGGGGAAGTAGGTGAGCTCAGGGCGAGCATCCCCTTCCCGAGAGACATCAGGGACTATAACATACTCTGTTTCACAGAATCATGGCTCTCTCTGGATATACTGTCCTCGGCCATAGAGCCAGCTGGGTTCTCAGTACACCAAGCAGAGAGGAATAAAGAACTCTCCCTGGGAAAAATAAAGAGGGTGTATGTTTCATGATTATCTACTCGTGGTAACGTATAGGAACTCACATCCTTTTGTTCACATGACCTAGAATACCTCACAATCAAATGCAGACCACATTACCTCCCGAGATAATTATCAAACAGGCAAAACATCAGTGCAGAGACAAAGTAGAGTTGCAATTCAACAGCTCAGACACCAGACATATGTGGCAGGTATTCCAGACAGTCATGGATTATAAAGGGAAAACCAGCCACGTCGTGGACACCGATGTCTTGCTCCCGATCAAGCTAAACACCTTTTTCGCCCGCTTTGAGGAAAATACAGTGCCACTCCCATGGACCGTGAGCTCTCATTCTCCATGGCCAATGTGAGTATGACATTTAAGCGTGTTAGCCCTCGCAAGGCTGCTGGCCCAGAAGGCATCCTTAGCCAACTCCTCAGAGAATGTGCAGACCAGCTGGCTGGAGTGTTTACATACATATGTGTCTGACCAGCTCAAATCGGCCTTATGTAGCAAAATTTGAAGTTATGATTTTTACATTGGATAAAAGTACAGACTCAGAGCTACAAAATGGTATATCATACAATACAAACGATGGGAAAGTAATTTTGCTTTGAAAGTTGATAAACCTGTACTCACTTCTGAGAAAATGGCCTTTGAATATTTTGGTACTTCTACTGGAGAGCCCTTCTTTGTCCACACCCATTCAGCATCGTTGATTAGAATGTACTAACAGCAGCAGTCAAGCACCCAAGCTAACTTGCCGGCAACTTCCAGACATCAAAGTGAGTGGGAGCAGCTCACTGAACATTACTCGCCCTAGCAGAGCTGGTTAGGCTGTTATGTTATCCAGAGTGTTGGTGACTGCAACTGTGCTGTCAGATTGTCCGTTAGTAAATTCAGAGCGTTTCCCGTTCAAAGCATTCGTAAATTCATAATTTATTCTGCGCTCTCTAGCACACTCAGATGAGAGTGCTCTGAAATCAGAGTAGATAGCCAGACTGAATTTATAAATGCACCCGAAATGGTTACTTGAGTAGTGGAGATAGATAGCTAGCGAGCTAGCTAGATAGCTAGGTAAACAATGGACCATAATCATAACTCATGACGTTAATACCCTGCATGAATCTGCTAGTAGCTAACCAACCAGGTGCAATGTTAGCTAGCTAACATTGGGTTTTATCTAGCCAAGGAAATAGCTCTGATATACGAATAATAAGATCATACACATAATGTAAGCAAGGTAGCCAGCCAGCTAACGTTAGCTAGCTAACTAGGTAAACAATGAACCATAATCACAACTCATGACGTTACTACCCTGCATGAATCTGCAGGTAGCTAGCCAACCAGGTTCAATGTTAGCTAGATAACATTAGGCTATAGCTCGCCAAGTAAATTACTCTTTCTGTCAACATTAGAAACATGTAACATCTGATAATGTAGCTCGCCAGACTATCTTACCAGTATAGATCATTTTAATTTTGTAATTTTCTATTTAACCTTTAGTTAACTTTATTTTATTTTAATCATTGGACGTGTCTCCTGTTGGATGCCATGGTTGCCCTCAGTTTTAAGATGTAACATGGAAGCTATCATTCTCAAATTCCACTGATTTTAAAAGTCCGTCCTCCCTAAAGTGGAGCAACACTTATGTAGTTTTAATACACAATACATTTTGAAAAAGCCACTTTAGACACGATTACCTAGACATACTGGGGTGGCAGGGTAGCCTAGTGGTTAGAGCGTTGGACTAGTAACCGGAAGGTTGCAAGTTCAAACTCCTGAGCTGTACAAATCTGTCATTCTGCCCCTGAACAGGCAGTTCCTAGGCCGTCATTGAAAATAAGAATTTGTTCTTAACTGACTTGCCTAGTTAAATAAAATAAAATAAAAAATAAAAATACTGATGAGCTCAAATAGACCAAAGTATGCTATATGGCAGATCAATCTGAACTCATATCTTGTCATGTCCAGCTCAGTCAATCATGGCTAGCGGGAAGGTTGCTGACTTTTTCTTAGGCTAAACAAACTAGGCTCGTTTAAATGTAACAATTTTATTCATATTTACAGATATCTGTAGTTAACAAGGAGAACCAATCTCCAGTGTCTTTAAACAAAGGATTTAGTATTCTAAGTTGCATTAGTATGTTTGTACAAGCAAGCAGTAAATGAACTAGAATGTAAATGAACATTCTCTCATCGGTGATTTATCATGAACATCAAGGAGGATGGACTTTGAAATGTCAGAATAACAGTAGAGAGAATGATTTATTTCAAATTGTATTTATTTCATCACATTCCCAGTGGGTCAGAAGTTTACATACACTCAATTAGTATTTGGAAGCTTTGCCTTTAAATTGTTAAACTTGGGTCAAACGTTTCAAGTACCCTTCCACAAGCTTCCCACAATAAGTTGGGTGAACTTTGGCCCATTTCCTCTGACAGAGCTGGTGTAACTGAGTCAGGTGTGCAGGTCTCCTTGCTAACACAAGGTTTTTCAGTTCTGCCCACAAATTGTCTTTGGGATTGAGGTCAGGGCTTTGTGATGGCCATTCCAATACTGTGACTTTGTCAATGTCCATTTGGAAGACCCATTTGCAACCAAGCTTTAACTTCCTGACTGATGTCTTGAGATGTTGCTTCAATATATCCACATCATTTTCCTCTCTCATGAAGCCATCTATTTTGTGAAGTGGACCAGTCCCTCCTGCAGCAAAGCACCCGCACAACGTAATGCTGCCACCCCCTGTACTTCACGGTTGGGATGGTGTTCATCGACTTGACAACCTCCCCCTTTTCCTCCAAACATAACAATGGTGATTATTATTATTATAATATTTTTGTTTCATCAGACCAGAGGACATTTCTCCAAAAAGCACGATCTTTGTCCCCATGTGCAGTTGCAAACCGTAGTCTGACATTTTTATGGCGGTTTTGGAGCAGTGGCTTCTTTCTTGCTGAGCGGCCATTTGCACTTTTCGCTCCAAAGTACATTCATCTATAAGAGACAGAACGCGTCTCCTTCCCGAGCAGTATGACAGCTGCGTGGTCCCATGGTGTTTATACTTGGGTACTATTTTTTGTACAGATGAACGTGTACCTTCAGGCATTTGGAAATTGCTCCCAAGGATGAACCAGACTTGTGGAGGTCTACAATTGTTTTCTGTGGACTTGGCTGATTTCTTTTGATTTTCCCATGATGTCAAGCAAAAAGCACTGAGTTTGAAGGCTTGTTATGGCAAGCCTAAATAAGTTCATTTACATTACATCATTTACATTTAAGTCATTTAGCAGACGCTCTTATCCAGAGCGACTTACAAATTGGTGAATTCACCTTCTGACATCCAGTGGAACAGCCACTTTACAATAGTGCATCTAAATCATTTAAGGGGGGGGTGAGAAGGATTACTTATCCTATCCTAGGTATTCCTTGAAGAGGTGGGGTTTCAGGTGTCTCCGGAAGGTGGTGATTGACTCTGCTGTCCTGGCATCGTGAGGGAGTTTGTTCCACCATTGGGGGGCTAGAGCAGCGAACAGTTTTGACTGGGCTGAGCGGGAACTGTACTTCCTCAGTGGTAGGGAGGCGAGCAGCCCAGAGGTGGATGAACGCAGTGCCCTTGTTTGGGTGTAGGGCCTGATCAGAGCCTGGAGGTACTGCGGTGCCGTTCCACTCACAGCTCCGTAGGCAAGCACCATGGTCTTGTAGCGGATGCGAGCTTCAACTGGAAGCCAGTGGAGAGAGCGGAGGAGCGGGGTGACGTGAGAGAACTTGGGAAGGTTGAACACCAGACGGGCTGCGGCGTTCTGGATGAGTTGTAGGGGTTTAATGGCACAGGCAGGGAGCCCAGCCAACAGCGAGTTGCAGTAATCCAGACGGGAGATGACAAGTGCCTGGATTAGGACCTGCGCCGCTTCCTGTGTGAGGCAGGGTCGTACTCTGCGGATGTTGTAGAGCATGAACCTACAGGAACGGGCCACCGCCATGATGTTGGTTGAGAACGACAGGGTGTTGTCCAGGATCACGCCAAGGTTATTAGCGCTCTGGGAGGAGGACACAATGGAGTTGTCAACCGTGATGGCGAGATCATGGAACGGGCAGTCCTTCCCCGGGAGGAAGAGCAGCTCCGTCTTGCCAAGGTTCAGCTTAAGGTGGTGATCCGTCATCCACACTGATATGTCTGCCAGACATGCAGAGATGCGATTCGCCACCTGGTCATCAGAAGGGGGAAAGGAGAAGATTAATTGTGTGTTGTCTGCATAGCAATGATAGGAGAGACCATGTGAGGTTATGACAGAGCCAAGTGACTTGGTGTATAGCGAGAATAGGAGAGGGCCTAGAACAGAGCCCTGGGGGACACCAGTGGTGAGAGCGCGTGGTGAGGAGACAGATTCTCGCCACGCCACCTGGTAGGAGCGACCTGTCAGGTAGGACGCAATCCAAGCGTGGGCCGCGCCGGAGATGCCCAACTCAGAGAGGGTGGAGATGAGGATCTGATGGTTCACAGTATCGAAGGCAGCCGATAGGTCTAGAAGGATGAGAGCAGAGGAGAGAGAGTTAGCTTTAGCAGTGCGGAGCGCCTCCGTGATACAGAGAAGAGCAGTCTCAGTTGAATGACTAGTCTTGAAACCTGACTGATTTGGATCAAGAAGGTCATTCTGAGAGAGATAGCGGGAGAGCTGGCCAAGGACGGCACGTTCAAGAGTTTTGGAGAGAAAAGAAAGAAGGGATACTGGTCTGTAGTTGTTGACATCGGAGGGATCGAGTGTGGGTTTTTTCAGAAGGGGTGCAACTCTCGCTCTCTTGAAGACGGAAGGGACATAGCCAGCGGTCAGGGATGAGTTGATGAGCGAGGTGAGGTAAGGGAGAAGGTCTCCGGAAATGGTCTGGAGAAGAGAGGAGGGGATAGGGTCAAGCGGGCAGGTTGTTGGGCGGCCGGCCGTCACAAGAAGCGAGATTTCATCTGGAGAGAGAGGGGAGAAAGAGGTCAGAGCACAGGGTAGGGCAGTGTGAGCAGAACCAGCGGTGTCGTTTGACTTAGCAAACGAGGATCGGATGTCGTCGACCTTCTTTTCAAAATGGTTGACGAAGTCATCTGCAGAGAGGGAGGAGGGGGGAGGGGAGGAGGATTCAGGAGGGAGGAGATGGTGGCAAAGAGCTTCCTAGGGTTAGAGGCAGATGCTTGGAATTTAGAGTGGTAGAAAGTGGCTTTAGCAGCAGAGACAGAGGAGGAAAATGTAGAGAGGAGGGAGTGAAAGGATGCTAGGTCCGCAGGGAGGCGAGTTTTCCTCCATTTCCGCTCGGCTGCCCGGAGCTCTGTTCTGTGAGCTCGCAATGAGTCGTCGAGCCACGGAGCGGGAGGGGAGGACCGAGCCGGCCTGGAGGATAGGGGACATAGAGAGTCAAAGGATGCAGAAAGGGAAGAGAGGAGGGTTGAGGAGGCAGAATCAGGAGATAGGTTGGAGAAGGTATGAGCAGAGGGAAGAGATGATAGGATGGAAGAGGAGAGAGTAGCGGGGGAGAGAGAGCGAAGGTTGGGACGGCGCGATACCATCCGAGTAGGGGCAGTGTGGGAAGTGTTGGATGAGAGCGAGAGGGAAAAGGATACAAGGTAGTGGTCGGAGACTTGTTCAGGAGTAAAGATTTGCTTAACAAGTCATATAATAAGTTGCATAGACTGACTCTGTGTGCAATAATAACATGATTTTTGAATGACTACCTCATCTCTGTACCCCACATATACAATTATTTCAAACACAGATTCAACCACAAAGACCAGGGAGGTTTTCCAATGCCTGGCAAAGAAGGGCACCTATTGGTAGATGGGTAAAAAAAAACATTTTTTAAAGCAGGCATTGAATATCTCTTTGAGCATGGTGAAGTTATTAATTACACTTTGAATGGTGTATAAATACATCCAGTCACTATAAAGATACAGGCGTCCTTCCTTACTCAGTTGCCGGAGAGGAAGGAAACCACTCATTGATTTTACCATGAGGCCAATTGTGACTTTAAAACAGTTTGAGTTTAATGGCTTTGATGGGCGAAAGCTGAGGATTCTCTTAAATGATGTTGGATGCGGCTTATGGTAGAGAAATTAATGTTGGATTATCTGGCCACAGCTCTGGTGGACATTCCTGCAGTCAGCATGCCAATTGCACGTTCCCTCAACTTGAGACATCTGTGGCATTGGGTTGTGTGGCAAAACTGAACATTTTACCTTGGTCTTTTATTGTCCCCCAGCACAAGGTGCACCTGTGTACTGATAATGCTGTTTATTCAGCTTCTTGATATGCCACACCTGACAGGTGGATGGATTATTTTGGCAAAGGAGATATGTTCACTAACAGGCATGTAATACAATTTGTGCACAGCATTTTAGAGAAATAAGCTGTTTGTGCATATGGAACATTCCTGGGATATTTTATTTCAGCTCATGAAACATGGGACCAACACTTTACATGTTGCATTTATATTATTATTCAGTGTAAATTAAGAGATGTACCATGGGCCTACATACTGAATTTTGTGTTATTTCCAAGGTTTTCAAACATTTCAAAGGAGGAAAATCTATCCTGACTGATAATTAATTAATAAATAATCTATCCTGACTGCAAATTAAGGCAAATTTGTTCAACATGAGAAAAGACACCTACCGGTACATACAAAGATTCTGTTTTCTACAGCGCTACCTATAAGCCAATCGGTGCCGTTATTTTTTGGCCATGTCTCGTTTGTTCCGAATTAGAAAAAAGATGCCAAACTATGCTTGAGTTATTTGAACATGTCAAAGGGGGCAGGGGATAATTCACAGAATAAGAATAGGTTTAACATCTTCACAATAGATTTCATATATTTATTTTTTTACTATGATGATTATTACATCCATTGAACAGTGATCGCTGAACCACTCATTCCTGAATAGAAACCGACGAAATGAAACTGAGTGAACATGGTAGGGTTGACCCTTGTCACGTGACAATGGGAAGGGAGGCTCTTATGTTTACACATCAATGCGTGCAAGAGCAGTTGCGAACTGTATAATCTAGCATCATTTAAATGTTTCGCGTTCTTTTCTTTCTAAATCTAAAATCGCAACTTTGCAAATCGAAAAATTAAAGCGTGCAAAAGGGTAACGACGTTACCGAGAGATTCAAGACCGTAGTTTTGCACTCATAGTGTTGTAGCTAACGTTACATTAGCTTAGGTGTCATGGACGAGCTAGCTGTTGAAGTCAGGGGGACGAGTGGGGCTTTTTACAAGGTGGGTTGGTAACGTTAGCTAGATGCTAGTATTTGAATGCGTTTCTGTTGTACAGCGGTGTCTAGTAAATATGTTGCGTTGAGTCCGTCAGTGAGCTATCTTGCTACAGCTAACTAACTAAGGGGTAACGCGTCAGGCCCAGACAAGATAGCACAGGCTTATTCTGCCAGACGTGCAGCCAATGCTAGCTAACAACACATCTGAAGTTGGTTCAATAAGGCCATAAATAATTTGAGTTTCGTGCTGTTGGTGGTATTTGTTATTTCGTCGAGTAACGTTAGTTTCAGCTGTTGGCTAGTTAATATTGCAACGTTAATAAGACTTGCTATCTAGCAACAGTCAATGAGATTAAAATATATTTGTCTTTGACCTCTTGTTGGCTCAATGACTGTCTGCTTCATGTCTTGTTTTTTCTCAACCCTTTTCTCATTTTAGGGATATTTGAAGGATGTTCATGAAAGTGCTGTCACCGTGTCCTTTGAAAACAAGTGAGTGTTTGGTTTCCGGCAACATAAGCCAATTAGCTCATGTTAGCTAGCTAGCGTTCAAATCTAATGTGGCCCATCCAGCTAGCTAGCTACTGTAAGTAGTTGGTAGTTACAGTAGTTAGATAAATAGCAACGCAGTATGCTACTTTGAATCAGACCCAGGCATTGAGTAATAGTTAACCACCATGGACTACATGTCTACTATAATTAGTTGTACTTGCAAATAGCAATTGGTAACTTCTCTTTTAATTGAACTATAGTGTGTGTGCATCGCACACTTATTCAGTCGTTGATTAATTTCCCCTTGTGAAGTGCCCTGGTTTCATTTGTTTATTTCTATTCTTTCAGTTGGCAGCCAGAACGTCAAATTCCCTTCCATGATGTTCGATTTCCTCCACCCACAGGTTTTCAGAAAGAGATAAACGAGAGTGATGAAGTTGAGGTATGTGCTGTAAGTAATGGATAAGGACTTCCCTCCCACTGGTCAATGTCAATTAAACCCAATACTTTGCTGATTGCTAGTAGGCTAGGATATACAATGGCAGCTCGATAGTTATGCGTTTCTTGAAAGCAGAAGGGAACTGCTGTTTTGTGTTCTTTCTGTTTCACAGGGGTTTGGTGAATGTGTATCGCAAACAATTGAAATGGATATCAGTGAGAATAACTCCACAAGATGTACTTAATTAATCAAATATTATCCACTGTTCTATCCACAGGTTTATTCTAGGGCTAATGATAAAGAGCCATGTGGGTGGTGGCTGGCGAAGGTCCGGATGGTGAAGGGAGAGGTAAGTCCAATGCAGCAGTTCAAGCGAGAGTTTGCATTAATTTATTATTAGTATGTAGCTATTGTAATCATTATGATCCCCATGTAAGTCTCTTCTTCTCAGTTTTATGTCATAGAGTATGCAGCTTGTGATGCCACGCTCAATGAAATAGTCACATTAGATAGGTTACGGCCTGTCAACCCAAACAAGACCGCTACAAAAAACTCCTTCCTGAAAATCCACCTAGACGTCCCAGAGGACTTGCTGCAAATGTAAGTAGGCCTATTCTTCAAGGCTTTTTATGTTATGTTATGTTATGTTGTCATTGCTGCCGTATGTGTGACTATTGGTTTTGAGGCTATTACTATTAGACTATTACTATTGGGCCAAAACTGTTTTCTGTTCATAGGTGTTCGAAAGACTCTCATAAAGATTTTAAGAAGGCAGTGGGAGCATTCAATGTCACTTATGACTCAGACAAAAGACAGCTTGTTATTCTGGTATGTTCAATTATTTTTCTGGCTTCTAAAAGTTTCACACCTCAGTCCCTGTTGGGTATTGTTTCATACAGTTCCCGCATAATTTGTCTGATTTTAGTCTGTGAACGAGATTACAACCAAAAGGGCGCAGATGCTGAGCGACATGCATTTCCGGAGCCTGCGCACCAAGCTGTCCCTAATGCAGAGGAACGAGGAGGCTAGCCGCCAACTGGAGGTACTTAAAGTTTAAGCACACTCGCAAGTCAAACACATTAGCTAGATTTCCATCCAATTGGTGACAGATTTTCATGCAAATATTCTAAATTCTGCATAACAATATGCACACAATATTTCATTGCATTTTCAACTCTACTGATGGTTTTCTCACACAAATGTTGTGTTTATATAGCGAGTGTGCCCACTTAGGTATTGGCGCGTATAGCCTACAAGAGATTATTATTATTATGGAGAAATATTATTTGGATTTGTCAAACGGCAGCCAATAAGACCCTCAATATTTATTGGAAAGGAGTTTCAAGCTCATCACCTTGTACTTTCACCACTCTCTGAAGTTCGTCATCATTGATTTCATCTGTAGCCTAATAAACTTCATGCTTTCCAGACTGGTCATAGTGGGAGGATCACACAAGTCCCCAAGTTTACTTCGATATGATGGTTATTATATAAATATTTACTCATAAAAGCATTTCCACTGACATTTCTTGTGTAATTCATTTTACTAACACAAAGATCCTACCTTGTCTAGCATATTATTTTCTGTAAGTCTACCAAAATACTTTCTGTTTCCATCAGGCCTGTCATGACATTTTTTTTATCCGCCATGTACTTTACTCGCATAAAATATTGAAACGAAATCTGTTTATTGTTGCATATTAAGACAAAGCCATGTTAGCGTTATTAACCTCAATAGGCTCTGTCTCTGCATGAGATGAACTATGGTTAAGCTATGCGTGGGGTTATGGTTTGTGTGCAGAGCTCTCGGCAGCTGGCATCTAGGTTCCATGAGCAGTTTGTGGTCCGAGATGACCTGATGGGGCTGGCCATCGGGACCCATGGTGCCAACATCCAGCAGGCCAGGAAAGTACCTGGGGTCACCACCATAGACCTGGACGAAGAGACCTGCACCTTCCACATCTATGGCGAGGTAGGGAGCTCACCACACAACGAGCACAAATATGGAAGCTCACAAACCTCTACTCACAAGCTATATTTACTTGGTCATACTAGTGATAGACATGCATGTATTTTATCTCCTCTGGGTATGATTCAATTGCAGGATCAAGAGGCAGTGCGCAAGGCTAGGAGCTTCTTGGAATTTTCTGAAGATGTCATCAAAGTACCAAGGAATTTAGTGGGTAAAGTAGAAGATGATAAAGTTGTGTTCTGTTTGAAAAGTCATCAAAACTCAGTCTCCATTTTATCATCATTCATAATCTAATACCACATCTCCTTTGCCAGGGAAAGTCATTGGAAAAAATGGGAAGTTGATCCAGGAAGTAGTGGATAAATCTGGTGTTGTTCGAGTTCGGATCGAGGCTGAGAACGACAAGAAGCCACCTCCAGTGGATGAGGTAAGTGGCTAGAATCAAATGAACTCTGTATTCACTCTAATTGGTTTCTACTGATGACTTTGGAGCCACTCTGTCCTCATTAGATCCTGTCTATTTATTTCTCTTACAGGGCATGGTGCCATTTGTCTTTGTGGGTACAAAGGAAAGCATTTCCAATGCTAAAGTACTGTTAGACTATCATCTCAACTATCTGAAGGTTTGAAGCTTTCCCCTATTGCTTTGCTAAAATTTGCAACACGATTATGTTCCTTTTTATGGATGTTAAGATAAATGCTACTTAGCAGAAGCTTTCATCCAAAGACTGATATCAGGAGTTTGTTTACCTTTCTATTGACTGTTGACTTCATCAGAATGATAGGTTCTGCCTAACATTCACTATTAGATATATAGGTTACTTTTAAAGAAGTAAGTTATTGAATACAGTCATGATACAGACACACTGTGTCTCCATGTAGGAAGTGGACCAGCTGCGCATGGAGCGGCTGCAGATAGATGAGCAGCTGAGGCAGATTGGGGGAGGAGGCCCTAGGGCGCCGGGGACTGGACGGCCTGACAACAAGATCTTCATTGTAGACAACGGTGGCCTAGGCATGATGGGCATGGGCTCCCAGAGAGGAGGGAAGCCGTTCAGCAGGGGAGGAGGAGGCCGTGGACGACGCGGTGGTCCCCCTTTTACCTCCGGTATGTAACTGGAAAGAGTGGAGCCTGTATCAGCATGTACAAATGGAACAGTAGGCTATGTCCAGAAGGCACTGATTGTCTATGTTTTATATATGGAACCTTATTTCCTTATTTGTTTTCACAATACTATGGCTGTATGGGACTGAGTGGAACTTGGTAAATTGGTGATTTATTTACAGGATAACTAATTATCGCTCTCACCAGGCACCAACTCTGAGGCTTCCAATGCATCTGAGACCGAGTCGGACCACAAGGACGAGCTGAGTGACTGGTCTCTGGCCCCCACTGACGAGCTGACAGGGGGCTTCCCCAAACGACCCGATACACGCAAGAGAGGGGGAGGAGGGCCTCGCGGACGGGGAGGGAGAGGAAGAGGAGGGGGAGGCTTCAAAGGTCTACTATCCATATTCGAACTAGCCTATCTATTCTTACTATCATACCCCTACTGTGCAAGGGCCCCCGTTTCACTGTCTGTATATAAATGCATTCGTTGCCTTAGGGTTTTATGTACTGCTGTATGAGTCAGAGTAATGATACAATCATTCTGCCATAATAACATTTTGAGGTCCTGTATATTACCTTGTCTGTCTCTGTAGCTGAAGACATCCAGTGGACTGAGTCACGTTCACGGAATACCAGAGACCCTAAGCTAAGGCCTCAGGAAGATTCTTTGCAGGTGAGGAATTCCAGAAGCACCAGCTCTTCTTTGTTCCTGGCAGCAGCCTCAGTTGCTGTGTCATAACACTACCAGTAGATGTCACCATGTACCGTTTCAAGACCTCTGGGAAATTTAGAAAATAATACAATTTGCGCTTTGTAGGAACTTGATTTTGTCATTTGGTCATAAAATGAGCCGCTTTGGTCACACAACAGGAGCCGTTTTGCAACTTAGTCAATGACCTCTGACAGAGGATCCATTATCTGCTACCTGTTAAGCCTACCAGATATTTATGTAGTTAGTGCTGTATACTAACTATTGTACAATTTATGCTCCCCGCATATACAAACCACGAAGACTGCCCGAATGCAAAATAATTATTTTGATGACTCACACGGTGAGTCTACTGTAGCCTACTGTACATGGTAAGCTGGTACACGGCTGAGGATTTTTCTACAATATTCATAAAATTTTGACACGATCTTTATAGAAAAAAAATCGAATTACATACATTTATTTCAGTGAACAGTATCAAGCGAGTAGCAGAGGAAACAAAGTGAATTATCTTCTCTAACTCTCCCCAGTTTTATCTTTCGGCTCTCACTGTCTAGCTGGCTAGCTTTAGGATATTTACTAGCCCATACCAGAGAGAATCTTTGCTATGTTATTGACATATGGCATTACACAAGTAAAATCTAGCTCACTTATTTTGTGGGGGGGGGGGGGGGGATAGCTGGCTATAGCAAGCCAATGTTAGCTGATGACTCTTCAACAAGAAGCCACTGTGACAAAATTTATCCTACAATCAAAAAAATAATCTTTCCCATTGAATAAAATCCACAATTCACAGTTCCAAAGAAAGCCTGTCTCTGGGACTTCACCAAAATGACCCCAGATCTGCGATCAGATCCGCGATCAGATCCATGACCAAAGCGTCGCATTTCAATTTAGCCTGCAGGCAGGCTCTATAGAAAACTCCCCTGGCGTCACAGACACTTTCCAATGAGCCATCCACACACACACAGAGCCCAAATGCAGACAGCCAGCAGCTCCCAAAACACAATTCATGCGGCAAGCTCCATAAATAGACAAAACTTTCCCATTGAGCACAATCCACCCCTCTAAATAAACCTGCCGCCTTTCTCCAAAATTTCACCAGCTCCACGATCGAATACATCGTAGATAGCCCGCCATCTACACACAGACCCTACATCTGTCCCAGCCTCGGCTCTATACAGAAACATTGACTTCATCGCGACTCTATTCCCATAGGCTTGTACTTTCTATGACATCACCAGTAGTTAGCTTTCTACAGCTGGTAGACATTTGGTTACTTTGCCGTTAATCAGTGTTATTTCGGTGGAAGACGTGAGCTTAATGCGGTAGCTCTTTCACTTACACATTGAAGCCGTGATAATGATCTGTCTCTACTGGTGCTGCTGGCTGTTTGGGATATTTTATAAGCCACGTTGTTGGTAGGGACAGTATCCACTTTGGAAAAGCAACGTTTTGCTGAACCCTCCTTCCGTTGTTGATGGCCATGGAAGTTCTCAAGTCCTGAAATGTGCCCTGCAGATTGACGAAGAGCTGCCCAATTCAACCCCGTCATTCTCACAAATGTTTCTCACTTTTTACAAAGTGTTTCATTTTTGTGGCCATAGAGGCATAACAAGTGTTTCCACACCCTACTACACAAAGCTTGGCCATCTTGATTAATTAAAATGCAATTGTTAGTTCGCTCCATACTACTAACCCACAAGTTTATTTTTATTTTTTACCCACGAGTAGATGAAGGGTGAGCATGGATTTTTATTTCCTCACTGTGTAGCTGACATTGTGTGATTGTTTCCAAAGTCGGTGCTGATTTGGAGAACCTCAAACCCAACTTTTAGGGCAATATTACAGTATTATACAAATGTATTCCAAAGTTTGTGATTTGTGAATGTCTTCTTGGGGTGCTCTAATAGTCATATTTGCATTTCTGGCATTGAAATAGTTCCTTTATGCTCTTTTTAATTGAAATTGGGGAGACGTGAACAAAAGTTCGAGCTCCGACCATTGGGTTTTTCACCACATGACTGACACGCAATTGATAGAAGTGCCGATTTAATGGTCATCTGTGGCGTGTGCAAACGTAAAATGATAGCATATTAGCCGACTATTCTCCAGGAGAATCTAATATAAATGCATCTGGCTGGCGGACAGACTGCTCCAAACTCTAATTCACCTGACACTACTCCGTTGTGACACTACTCCGTTGTCCTGCATCTCCCCAATCTACCAGCTCATACAGTATTCTCTTGTCCCACAGATCCGAGTGGACAGTAACAATGAGAGGAGTGTGCATGCTGCAGCCAGAGGTCCCCCTGGCCCCGCAGGCGACGGAATTGTCCCCGGAGCAAACCGTCAGAGACCCATCAAAGAGCGACCTATCAAGAAGGAGAAGCAGGAGGGCCCTAGTGGTGAATCCACTGCTGTGCCCCCGGTGGTGGTGAACGGGGTGTCGTAGATGGGGGCCGACGGAAGGCACCCTCGTCTTTCACACACACACATACACACACACACACACCACACGCCATCAATCCAGAAGCTTCTTCATTAGTGACACGTTAGGCCAAAGAGGACAGGTCAGGGCTGAAATTAAGCACACTTTGGACAAAGCAACTCCGACAGCATCAGTGGCAGGTCGATGGGGTGTTGGGTGGGTTACTGTGTACAGTGAAGGAGCCATCTACGCTTTTAGGTGTGAACGGGAGAAGGAAAACTGAGACTGCAGTCTTTTTCTAATTGACATTGTTGACAACTACCTATCAGATGATTAAAAGCTGTGGGGAGAAAATGTTTAAAACAAAAAGAGGGGCCACCATGATGAATCTGAATTTCTAAAAGGATATGGTTTTCTATCACTTGTTCATGTACAGTACTAGCCTTTTCTCCGGCTAGAGGGTTGGATTGTTTGGTCCTTCCTGCCTTCTCTTTCCATCATGATGTGTTTATGGAGCCGTGTGTCACAGTGGAATATAGAACTCATTACCATGTGAGGTCACGGCTGCATCATTAGCAAAAAAAAAAAAGAATAACCCTCCTCTCTGATCTGTGCCTTTATCTCGTGTGGATAGTATCACAAATAGAAGTCAATCAGGGAAGAAGACGACATCGGAAAACAGTAATGGATTTTACTCATGTAGTGAATACACAGCTCACCTTCCAAAAAAAAATGAAAAGTTTGTCTTTTTAACCTTGCGATGCATGTAGGCTACATCCTTTATCATTGGTTTCGACATTGGCGACAGTCAGCAATCTTGAGCTTTCCAAAGCGTTGCTTGGTTTCTGTTTCCTAGTGCTGAATATTGCTTGAATAGGGATGATGATTTTTGTAGCCAATGATAAAGCATTTCTCTTTTTTAAATGGTGGAATGACCATGAATTCAATATCTATCTTACCATAGGATCACAGTGGAGAAAGATGCTGTGAGTTTATTTGTGTGAATTCTTATTCAAGTCTCAACAGATTCATGTCATTTCACACTGGCTACATTTAATGGAGACTATTAGATTCAGATAGGACTCCATATCGTCAACACTGTACAGTACCTTATGACAGAAGCACTTATATATGGACCTTTTAACATGAACTATGTCGAACTGGGGAGTGATATTGAGCACATGGTCCTTTTGCCATACATTGACCAACAATCACTTTCCCTGTTGGTTTTTCATTTAAAAGTGTCAATGGGAAGACTGGTACACACACATCTCTCTCCAACCCTAATATATTGTTCATAAGATATTGACAATTGGTCATTAGATTGTAAATTATATAAAGGGGGTGCATACTGTATATTATCTCATTTGTTTAAAATAGTTTTTTGCTATTTTGGATTGAACTTCAAATGTGCACTTATCATTCTTTTTGGTTTATTTGCAACTACTAAATAATATGAACCATAATAAACGATGATGTGATAAGATTTCTTCAGCAGGTGAATCACATGAATGCTGTCAACAATATTACCACGTTTAGATAACCCTATAGCTAACTCTGAGTCTCATGTACCTTTGCCGTATGGAGGATGAAGTTCAGTCCCATGTTATAACCATATGTCTTATATTGGATCAGTGCTTGTGCATTAACTTTAGTTTACAGTTGAAGAAGAAAAAAAATACTGTGAGGGTATTCCTAGTGTCTTGTTTTAATAATTTTTGTTTTCTTGTTTACACTCTAAATTGCAACATTGGATGATGTACAGCCAATGGGCATCAGTGAACAGCTGTCTGAGCATCTCTTGTGTTGCTGTTTTTTGCCAATGTCCAATGAGGAAAATTGTCTTTCAGCAGGCTAACAGCCACTGCTCTCCCCAGCGTTAACAGTCAATAATTGAACTGGCCCCAGTCTGACTCAGTCTTTGGGATTTTATATAAATTAGATAAGTATGATGATGAAATTACATAGACATTCATTGAATATTTTGTACTAATAGCGGAGGGGTGGGATAAGCAAAAAAAAAAGCTTTTTAAAACAGAGAATGACGGCAGGTTTAGCCCAGTTTAATGGTGCAGACTTGGAAGAGATGTTTGATCAGATCGTTATGAACGGCCTGGCAATGTGGGCCATGGTCTCTTCTGAATGGCACCATCCATCTGGGACTTTATCTAACCCTGCCTGGGGCATAAATGGTTTACTCAGTATTTGAATGACATTCATCTATCTGACGCAGACCGTAAACTGACAAGATGTTGCAGATCAGCTCACAGTCTACTCTGTTGTCAAGGTCAAGTCACAGTGTTGCCAAACAGACTGTTTTCTAGTTATTTATTTTAGGAATGTATACGATTCAAGAAAAATACAATTGTAAAACATTTTGTCTTGCACACATTGTAGGGTGTTGTGTTTTGAAAGCAGAACTGAAACCAGAAATACTGTAGATAGTGAACCAACTGGGTAGACTGACCTTGTATGTTACACCACTTTGGGCAATATTTTCTTTGTACATATTAGTGGAACAGATTGGGTTTTATGTTGACATTGTCTGGTTATAGTGCAATATATTTTGTATGCAAGCAGTTTCAATAAATAAAGGTTGATCTTCCTCTGCTACTTTAGAGTATTTTATTTATTTTGAGCTCTACATATAAAACATTGGTGGCTATGGATTGGGCAACAATTATCAGGAAAGTTAAATTTTTGTAGCCATATTTCATCCAAGAACAGTAGCTGCAAATATGTAATGATACTTTGAACTTTGAACCCCTGTCTATGAAAAGCTGTCTAATTTTAGAATATTAAAGTGTTGCACACTCTGTAGCCATCATTATTATCTGACCCTGCTGGTCGTCTATGAACGTTTGAACATATTGTAAAACAATCTGGCCTTAATGGTCACGTACTCTTAAATCTCTACCTGGTATAGCCAGAAGAGGACTGGTCACCCCTCGAAGCCTGGTTGTTCTCTCGATTTCTTCCTGGGTTCCTGCCTTCTCAGGAGTTTTTCCAAGCAACTCTGCTTCTGCCTCTGCATTGCTTGCTCGTTGGGTTTTTAGGCTAGGTATCTGTAAAGAACCTTGTGACAACTGCTGATGTAAAAAGGGCTTTATAAAATACTTTTAATTGATTGATAGTTTCTTTCCCAAAGGAAACCTGACAAAGAACCATGGAGAAGGAGATGAAGGACTGTGGCCTGTTGTGAAAAACCCTCCCCAAAAAGGCAAAAAAGTAATAGTGGTGCTTTCTCCTGGAAGGCTTTAGTTCCACATAGGAATGAAGAGAATTAAGTATGTAATTAAGGATTTTGTACGATACAGTACGCCTAAATATAGGGACTTGTGCAGGACACATTTCATTACCACTGGTACGTATAGTAGCTAGGTAATTTATTTGAAGAGCACCGATGGAAGTCTCTTTTTTGACCACGTGGTGGAGCCCTGGCACAGACTTAGTCCAATCCAATTAGCCTTGTGCCAAAAATTGGTTGTTGCACATTGAGCAGTCATGACATGAACTCAAGAATCGCAACTTCTGCAAAAGATATATGTCGAGATTATACTGAGCACAAATCAAAGAGGGCCCACACTCTTTCTGTCTCTCTTTCTCATATATATATATATCCCTCTCTTTCTCTCTCAGCTTTGGCAAAGCAATTTAGCCTGTCATTTCTGTATCCCAGAGATTGACCTAGTTTTGGCCAGCCTAACAACAGCCGCCATGGAAAGAAAGAGAGACCTGATGGCCTCTTCTTTCACCCACTGCTCTCTCTGCCTCTCTCCCTGCTCTTTTTCCTGTTGTCACTGAGGGCTTTGTCAATTGAACCCAGCACTCCAGAGCCCCTCATCCCTTGCCAGTCCCCTCCCTCCCTTCCCTTCCCCTCCCCTGGCCAACTGCCTGTACTCTCATTAATACATGCATAGGAAATCAATGGCAACACTTAAGAATGGGCCTGGAGAAGTATTTAATTAGCATGTAATGACAGACATACATTCATTACGTGATTTTATTAGTCAAAATAGTGTTTCGGCAGAATTCAACGTGCTGCGGTTTTGAATGGTATTTCAGAAATCTCAAATAAAGTGTGGTGATGTAGTGATGCATTTTGTAGATTATGTTTTATTTGGTTTATATCTCTCTGTTAAAGATGTTTATTTTAAGTCGTCTCAGCACAATACAATTGAGGAGCCCTTTTCCTTTCTGCTCTTGTGGCACTCTACCCTGCTTTGTCTTTGTATTTTTCAACCAGGCCCAACTTTCTTGGCACTGAGCTGCCAAGCTTCCTGCTAGATTCTCTCTCTCTCTCTCTCCCTCTCTATGTGTGTGTGTGTGTGTGTGTGTGTGTGTGTGTGTGCGTGCGTGCGTGCGTGCGTGCGTGCGTGCGTGTGTATAGAAGCATAATAGAATAAACTGCACCATTATCCTTTCCATACTTACCAAGGCATCACACAGTGGTCTAAATGTGAACAGCACAACAAACATCCTCCTTGCCTAAACTATTAAAATACCCAGATTGGTTATCATTACCAACGATTAGATTTCCTACTATCAAGTTGCTGATTAAAGTATTAATCAAGGAACATGCATGTAACATTTAAATTGGCCTGTTAATCTGTATTAATCAGTAAGATAAAATTAAAATAATTATCAAATTCAGGGTGCATTTGGCCGTTTTCCAAGCAACATAATAATATATATAGCTACAGTTCACGGTCTCATTTCTGCTCAGCTGGAAATAAATTACTAAACAAAGAAAGAGCGGAGGGTCCATTACATCCACTACATTGTATTAGTTTGTGGTTGTCCACTTATATTACTTACCTTTGTGCTCCCATTTGGACAGAGATAATAGAGTATGCAGTCATAGTCATTATTTCCAATGTGCACTAATGCTGATGGATGAGCATAGGGGACCCATGTTAAAAATGCTAGCTAACCCGTTAGCTCTCTTAATTGAAAACTGAAATTAAAGTATTGATTTTTGTATTTTCTCCAGACAAATGAAACATCTTTCCGCTAAGCCCACATGATGGCTGAGAGCAGGGCTATTCCTTTAACCCACATTAAACAAAACAAATGGCCTTGTCCAGTCTCGATTCAGACAAAGTCAGTCCCCTAGAAGTAGTGAATAGTTTCCACTAGCATAGAATAGACGCTTACCCGTGGGGTTAGTTAGCAAGTAGTAGGTGATGTCGTCACTGAATGTGCTAAACCCTGCTGTACTCATCCATTGAGTAAAGCAGGCCCTAACTCACTTTGTCAAATTCAATTCGCACAAGAGCTATTTTAGAGCTGATGTCAGATGCTTGTCTACTAATGCATTTTGATTAGTATGAAGTCTTCCCCCCTAATGAGTCAGTGCTTGTGTAATTATCAGCCATCTGATATCTTATCTCTTTGAAGGAGAAACAATGACACTGTGAACAAACTTGCATCTCTTTATCTACACATCAATGGGACTTAAACAGGCTTATTTACATTCCACTACACATCTGACTGAAATCCTCCTTGGTGGGAAGGAATCCAGTGTTTATAAAGTGTCAATCATTTTCAATAGTGAAACAATCCCTTCGGTTGGCTCCTGTTTAGTAATCGCAGTATTGTATAAGGCAGGGGTTCTCAGACTTCTGGGTGCTGGGGACCCCTTTTGTGATAGCAAATTGATCAGGGACCCCTTCATAATCAGAAATCAACTCGAGTGAGATAAAAAATAGTTTTACTATGACTTTGGACGAACCAAGTCTTGTGCCCTGGGAAGGAACATTTTAAAGGCCAACCTCTTGGCATAGGAGAGAACATTATAAAGTTTTCAAGCAAATTTCCTGTAATTTAGCAAAACATTTTCATGGGGCAGGGAAACTTTCTGTTGGTGCAGTTTAAAACTTATATCCAGCAACTCTACACATTTTGCCACGAGGCAGAGATAATAAATTGCAGTTTTAAACATTAAATTGCAGTGCATTTATATTCTAAAAAAAACCCATTTTAAAACATAATTGGAGTAGGACTGTGGACACCAATATCCATGTGAGCCTCCGAGGCCCAAAAAATGTCCTTAAAGGGATACTTCGGGATTTTGTCAATGAGGCCCCTTAACTACTTCCCCAGTGTCAGATGAACTCGTGGATACCATTTTTGTGTTGCTGCACGCACTTTGAAGGAAGTTGCTAACTAGCGCTAGCGAGCAGGTACCATAGACATCCAGTCATTGTGCTAACTCTAAAATCAGCAAAAAAAGAAAAGTCCCTTTTTCAGAACCCTGTCTTTCAAGGACAGGACTGGCAAAAAGTGCTCTTCACTGACAAGTCGCGGTGTTGTTTCACCAGGGGTGATGGTCGGATTTGCGTTTATCGTTGAAGGAATGAGCTGTACAAAGAGGCCTGTACTCTGGAGCGGGACCGATTTGGAGGTGGAGGGTCCGTCATGGTCTGGGGCGGTGTGTCACAGCATCATCAGACTTAGCTTGTTGTCATTGCAGGCAATCTCAACGCTGTGCGTTACAGGGAAGACATCCTCCTCCCTCATGTGGTACCCTTCCTGCAGGCTCATCCTGACATGACCCTCCAGCATGACAATGCCACCAGCCATACTGCTCGTTCTGTGCATGATTTCCTGTAAGACAGGAATGTCAATGTTCTGCAATGGCCAGCGAAGAAGCCGGATCTCAAGTGCAAGTGCCTTGATGGAAGAGTGGGGTAACATCTCTCAGCAAGAACTGGCAAATCTAATGCAGTCCATGAGGAGGAGATGCACTGCAGTACTTAATGCAGCTGGTGGCCACACCAGATACTGACGGTTGCTTTGATTTTGATCCCCCCCCCCCCTGTTCAGGGACACATTATTCCATTTATGTTAGACACATGTCTGTGGAACTTTTATGTCTCAGTTGTTGAATCTTGTTATGTTTATACAAATACTTACACATGTTAAGTTTGCTGAAAATTAACACAGTTGGCAGTGAGATGACGTTTATTTTTTGCTGAGTTCATATACTGTACACAGTAACTAGTTAATTGTGGAAATGGTGGAATGAAAGTGTTTCACAAATTTCTTTAAAAATAAAACATAAAACTGCATTTTAATGGTGAATCCTTCTTATTTGTCAACAAAATACAGACCAAAAAACAGACCAACATTATCTAAAATATTATTATAACATTGTATTGTATTACACCCTCTAAACCTATTCCACTGATCCCTTGGCCAAAATGTATTTAATCTGTTAGTAAAATGTAATAATGAAATGTAAAAAAAAATATATAGAACAAATCATTATAATAAAATTAAGAATGAAAAGTATGATTTAAAAAATATAATGTACCAGTCAAATGTTTGGACACACCTACTCATTCAAGGGTTTTTCTTTATTTTTACTATTTTCTACATTGTAGAATAATCGTGAGGATATCAAAACTATGAAATAACACACATGGAATTATGTAGTAACCAAAATAGTGTTAAACAAATCTAAATACATTTTCTATTTGAGATTATTCAAAGTAGCCACCCTTTTCTTGATGACAGCTTTGCAAACTCTAGGCATTCTCTCAACCAGCTTCATGAGGTAGTCACCTGGAATGCATTTCAATTAACAGGTGTGCCTTGTTAAAAGTTAATTTGTGGAATTTCTTTCCTTCTTAATGTGTTTGAGCCTATCAGTTGTGTTGTGACAAGGTAGGGATGGTATACGGAAGATAGCCCTATTTGGTAAAAGACCAAGCAAAGAAACCACTACTAAAGAACACCAATAAGAAGAGACGCAGAGTAGGTGAACGGATGATCTCTGCATGTGTGGTTCCCACCATGAAGCCTGAAGGAGGTGTTGTGATGGTGTGGGGGTGCTTTGCTGGTAACACTCTCTGTGATTTATTTAGAATTCAAGGCATACTTAACCAGTATGGCTACCACAGCATTCTGCAACGATACGCCATCCCATCTAGTTTGCGCTTAGTGGAACTATAATTTGTTTTTCAACAAGACAATGACACAAAACACACCTTCAAGCTGTCTAAGGGCTATTTGACTGAGAAGGAGAGTGATGGAGTGCTGCATCAGATTACCTGGCCTCCACAATCACCCAACCTCAACCCGATTGAGATGTTTTGTGATGAGTTGAACCACAGAGTGAAGGAAAAGCAGCCAACAACTGCTCAGCATATGTGGGGACTCCTTCAAGACTGTTGGAAAAGCATTCCTCGTGAAACTGGTTGAGGGAATGCCAAGAATGTGCAAAGCTGTCATCAAGGCAAAGGGTGGCTACTTTGAAGAATCTCAAATATAAAATGTATATGTTGAACACTTTGTTGGTTACTGATTCCAAGAACACAGGATGAGATGTTACTATCCTTTGTGCAAGCACTTCCAAGAGTTAATGAACAGTGAGCGTGGTGAAATTTGGGGAGCGCATCGTCAGTAGTGTACCTTTGGTTCCTAGGGTGTTTCGGCCTTTCACACTATACACCCTCCCCAAAGGTGGCCAGCGACAGGGTGATCAATCCTACGCTTGCGTCCCATTCCCAATTAGTCATAGGAGTTGCCTTGTTGTTGATAGCCAACATCCCATGGGACTATGCATGGCAGGGGCGTCCTCCACCCTGAATCAAGCATTGTTGACCGCATACCTCCTGACCCTCTCACTTCGGGGCCCAGCTGGGGTCTTTCCTCTTCATCCAGAGCCACTGACTGTTGCCTTCTGCCGCCTCTGATACAGCTTTGATTGCCGAACGCTGGCTTTGGCCCTTAATTCCCAGGTCTCTAAGCAGTCTGGTTGTAGATGTTGCCCCAAAACCTCTGCAGCCCACCTCCACTGGTCGGACTTCTGTGTTCCAGCCATGATGCCGTGCTTCGGCAGTTAGATCAGCATAGCGCAGATGTTTTCGCTCATAAGCCTCATCTACTGAGTTTTCCCAGGGTACTGTGAGCTCAATGATGAAGACCTTATTGAGTGAACGGGACCAGAGCACCATGTCAGGTCTTAGGGTGGTGGTTGCGATCTCCGGAGGAAACACAAGTTGCTGGCCAATGTCACTGTTATGTTGTTACTACATACTACAATGTAGAAAATAGTAAAAATAATGAAAAACCCTTGAATGAGTAGGTGTGTCCAAACTTTTGACTGGTACTGTACATATTTTGAGATCTGGCCTCGGACCCCCTTCAGTACCTCTGACTCCACTTTGAGAACCAGGAGCGTCATGCATCCATTATTTTTAGAGGATTCACGAAGTACATCAGGATGCAAGGGCATGGAATGTAGTGAAGCTGCTCCCCCCTCCAGACGTTTGCATTCTTCAAACACCTAACACAGCTCATTCGCTTGCTCGCTTGCTCTATAGCCGTAATCCTTACACCTAATTCTATGCAAAAAATATGTCTATATTTCTGCATAGGTTATCTTAGCATACTTCTTTACCTGTTCAATTGTTATTTTAATTAATGATGCACATTGATTCTTTAAGAACTTGATGCCTTAGTTTAGTACCGCTGCCACACTGGTAGTATCATAACCCAATAATTAAAGCATTGTTTGCCAACTGTGTATCAATTTATTGTTATTTGAGTTTTGAAAAGAACAGCCTAATTGCCTGTCAATATTTGCATGCTTATGTCACGAGTTCTGCCGAAGTCGTTGCCTCTCCTTGTTTGGGCGGTGCTCGGCGTTCGACGTCACCGGTCTTCTAGCCATCATTGATCCATTTTTCATTTTCCATTGGTTTTGTCTTGTCTTCCCACACACCTGTTTTCAATCCCATTCATTACCTGTTGTAAGTGTAGTTTTATAGGTGCGCGTCGGGTCCTCGTACCCATGTTTGTTTATGTATGTACCTTTTAGTGTTATGGAGCATGTTGCGTGGACTTTATTAAAAGACTCCATTTTACACTCCGTTTGACTCTCCTGCGCCTGACTTCCCTGCCACCTATACACCTATGCCTGACAGCTTAGCTCTGTCTATGAATTTCACAGTGGAATTTGAATTCACTGTTCATGAATTTCCAACTTCAGAAAATTGTTAGGTTTGCAAATATTATGGAGAAATAACACAACTTTTTTCAGACTACATAGCTTGATCAAATTAATTTACAAAACATACTTCTTGCCAGTCACCTGCAGCTAAAATCAAGTCAAATGCTGTGTGTCACTCTACACTCTCTCTCCTCTTACAGTGACGATACTGCACACACTAGAGTATCTAGCATCCTGCCTAGGCACCTCTTTGCTCCGTGCATCTAGGAAGGAACCACTTACCTGGTCCAGTCAGTGTGCCACCTCCCTCCCCAACCCGCAAAATACTGCTGACAGATCTTTTTACAAAAGATTATGACAAAATGTGAGCTTAAAAGACACATCTGAGGGTCACATGCCTTTGTGCCCCCTACAGGCATGACACCACTGTTGAGAACCCCTGGCATAATGGTTTTAGTTTAAATACGCCACTGTTCCTTGATTTGAAAATACCTTGGACCATATAAAGCACTATGATATATCGCCCTTCTCTAGGCAGGTATATTTCTCACTGAGAAGATTAATCGCTGAGAACAAGAATACACGAGGCTGAGACTGAAAAACAGGAGTAATATGCAAAGTGGGACCAGGTTTCAGTATTGATCAGATGGCCACATCTGGGGGTTCTGTGTTGGAGTGCCATGAAGGGAAGTCAGTGCAGCTGTAGCCCTTGGTTGTTTCTCCCAGACAGACTACCACAGCATACAGACAGTCAACACACCACTCCTACTGTTTGGCCACAGTTATGCTGACAGCTTTTGTTGACTAGTTGAATGAAGTTGTTGAGTGCTCCATAAACACTATCCACTTGGCACTGACGTCAACTCAACATCAATTCCACTTTGGTTCAACGTAATTTGATTGAAATGATGTGGAAACTATGTTGTTTCAACAAGTGTGTGCCCAGTGGATAAGACCTACCATAGAGTACCACAGTATCAAACCCATAAAGTCATCAAACCCATAAAACCTAGCGGTCACACAGGGAGATGGTTCCAATCGTTTTTCCATCATTGATTTTTCCCATAGGGGATTTTAGAAACACTTATAAGGGCACAAATAAGGGCTGTGTTTTAGGCTTACCCTGGCGTGACGTTTTGATAACTGTGTAAATCTCTCTAGGACAAGGTGACTTTTATCAATAGGTTCACCTGAATTTACAGCCCCCCCCCACGCACACACAAATGAAACGCTAATTAGCTGCTAACGATCTGGACGAGACAGACGAATCGAGGCAAAGGTAAGAATCTCTGGATTAACTATCTAATATTAGCTAAATATAATAATGGCTAAATTGGCTACAATTCTTTCAATTTAAATTTCTGTGAACTGTCTTGTGGAAGTTTAAATTGACACAATACCTGTTCGCAAAGGTGTCAGCTAGAGATGACGTGCAAGAGCTTGGAGGGATGTGTTGTTTTGCATGATGTCTACTTTGAGGGTAATTATCATTTTCAAATCTAGTAATAAATAGAGATGAATATATTGATAAAAGTCACCTTGTCCGAGAGAGATCTACATGGTTATCAAAACATCACGCCAGGGTAACGCTTCGAACACATCGAACACATCAACAGCATCCTTGCACAAAATAGTACGCAGCAACAAAAGTTCAACATTCACCTTCTGCTACTATTTCTGTCAAGCCGTCTACACACTGAACGCACTGAAACATAATGCTGCAAGGACAACGCAGAGTTTCATTGGAAATTAATGTCATTCTGATGTGCCAAAATGCAATGACACTGTCGGTGTGATCGAAGCGTAAGTCTACACGAAACACAGCCCTTATTTGAAGTGTTTCTAAAATTCCCTAAGGGGAAAATTAATAGTGGAAAAATGGTTGGAACCATTTCCCTGTTTGACCGCTAGGTTTTATGGTTATATGACACCTCCACTGTGGGACTCTATTAGGGCTATCTGTCCCATTGGCCATGATTGATGGTTCCTGTCCATCAATAGTTACTACCAGATTTTTTTACATATTTTTTTTAAACTGAGAGCAGGAGGAAGCATACCATAGTGTTAAAAGCAGTTATTCTGATCTCACAGGGTTAATAAACTCAAGGTGACTTATTTGCCCCTGATATTGAAAAAAAGGAAAATAGGAAAATATATTGATGCTGAATTCTGAGAAATGTCAGGCTCAGTCTCATACTTTGGAAGTGCAGGCAGCGGGAATCAGGGGATGAGTCACTCTGGATGTGGGATAGAGAGTGAGACTAGGCTAGGCTGGGCTGGCTGGGCTAGCTTTGGCTGTGTTCCTCCTCCTGTGCGTCCAGTCTGTGACAGCGCCTCCGTGTCCAGGGCTACTGCAGGAGGCAGGGCTGAGGCCACTGGATGATTGGTCCTGACAGGTCTCTGGCCATGCGCCTTGAGTGGGGTGGTTGTCAGGAGATAAGGCTTTCGTCACACCCCACTACACAGCCTTGGAAAGGCTCCCATCCCCACCCCTCCCACAGACAGACTGATCCTCCCATGCTGACTGTTTTCACACTCTGATGGGCTACAGCAGGGACCAGGCAGGTGTAACATAAGCGTGGTGTTTACAGGGTGGGAGGGAAGGACAGACAAACACGGCTCTGGTCCATCCTCCTCTCATTTATGGGCCAATCCCATCCCCTCAAATTTTTTGACCTTTATTTTCATTCTGGCTTTCATAATTGTTTGCAACAAACACTATACATAAAAAGTATGTGGACACCCCTTTAAATTAGTGGTTTGGGCTATTTCAGCCACACCTATTGCTGACAGATGTATGAAATTGAGCACACAGCCATGCAATCTCAATAGACAAACATTGACAGTAGAATGTGTTACTGAAGAGCTCAATGACTTTCAACATGGCACCTTCATAGGATGCCATCTTTCCAACAAGTCAGTTCGTGAAATTTCTGCCCTACTAGAGCTGCCCCAGTCAACTGTAAGTGCTGTTATTGTGAAGTGGAAATGTCTAGGAGCAACAACAGTTTAGCCACGAACTGGTAGGCAACACAACCTCAAAGAACTGGATTGCCGAGTGTGGAAATGCATAGTGCGTAAAAATCATCTGTCCTCGGTTGCAACACTCACAACCGAGTTCCAAACTGCCTCTGGAAGCAACGTCAGCACAATAAATGTTCGTCTGGAGTATCATGAAATGGGTTTCCATGGCCGAGCTGCTGCACACAAGCCTAGGATCACCATGCGCAATGCCAAGCGTCTGCTGGATTGGTGTAAAGCTCCCCGTCACTTGACTCTGGAGCAGTGGAAACACATTCTCTGGAGTGAAGAAGCGTGTGTTCTCTGGAGTGCTGAATCATGCTTCACCATCTGGCATTCCGACAGACGAATCTGGGTTTGGTGAATGCCAGGAGAACTCTATCTGCCCGAATGCATAGTGCCAACTGTAAAGTTTGATGGAGAAGGAATAATGGTCTGGGCTGTTGTTAATGATTTGGACTAGGCCCCTTAGTTCCAGTGAAGGGAAATCTTAACGCTACAGCATACAATAACATTCTACACGAGTATGTGCTTTGTGGCAACTTTGCAGCAACAGTTTGGGGAACATCCTTTCCTGTTTCAGCATGACAATGCCCCCGTGCACAAAGCAAGGTCCACACAGAAATGGGTTGTCAAAATAGGTGGAAGATGGCCTCCAAACAGCCCTGACCTCAACCCCATCGAACACCTTTCATAATGAATTAGAACGCTGACTGCAAGCCAGGCCGAATTGCTCAACATTCTTCCCCGACCTCACTAATGCTCTTGTGTCTGAATGGAAGCAAGTCCTCACAGTAATGTTCCAACATCTAGTGGAAATCCTTGCCAGAAGAGTGGAGGCTGTTATAGCAGTGAATGGGGGACCAACTCCATATTAATGCCCATGATTTTGGAATGAGATGTTTGACGAGCATACTTTTGGTCACGTAGTGTATTATCATATTTTTTATGCCAAGACAGTATAAGCATATTCATTCCCTGTTAATACTGAATCTAGCATTGGTAATAATAACACTGCTATTTTAATTGAGAATTTTCACTGTCTAGATTCTAATAATACATTGGAATGAATCTGATATACAAATGTCAAATGTTCTCTTTTTTCCCTCGCTGCCAGAGTACTAAGTCACCATATTGCCATCTACAGTCTACTAAATCCGTTGTGTCCTCTTTTCACATTAGCAGCAGCCCGTACAATTGTTGTATGTGGTTAGCCCAGGAGAATTTCCTCATAGTGGGAAGAAATTTCCTTCTGGATCCAGCAGGGAGCACTCCTCCACAGCAGCAGGACAAAGCGGGAGGCCAGAGTAGCCAAAGCGTGTCAGGTGGGATCCACCTGTGACACACAACTCTCAGCCGGGAAACAAAAAACATTGTGTATTTCTCCATTCTGCCTGTGGTATCCAACTGCTGTCCCTAGCTGTCAGGCCATAGGGTGTGTGAGGCCCATTCATATGAGCTGGATGACACTGAACAGACTGTACTGATATACAATTCCAGGCCCCTTTTTCTCCCCAGTCTAGAGTCCCTCTATCCGTTTTGCCTCGTTTGTTCTCCTCAATTAATTCTTCTATTGATGTGGTACTGATGACAAATAGGAAATGTGTCTTTCAAACAGGAAATTATTGCACCAGGATCATCCATTGTAAAAAAATATTTCTGAGTGTATTCCTCTGTCAGCTGGAATGAGCCAAAGTCACACATTTGGGATAGACAATCCATAAACTGAAAAGTTTGATAGAACTACATATTTTGTGAGATGTATGGCCAGTAAGCCTAATGACAAATTGGAGCAGACATTGGGAGAGTGTGTCTGATTGGTGGTACATTACTGGTCCAGGATGGTGAGTGACAGCAGTGATGCTTCCCACCACCTTGTGAACAGATAGCAGATTGATGTGTTCTTCAGGTGGGTGGGTTGCTGGATGGTGTGGACGCAGCAGCATCCAGATGGCTCATTACTACTGACAGCACTTTGTTTTATCCCCCATACTCACTAAAAGGTCACAGTTTCTGCTGACGTCTGCCCATGCTTTGGGCAGGGGGGTTTACACAAAGAAGTGGGCGATTTAAGAAGGATCTGCATTACAGTGCTATTGAGTTTATTATTTCTTAGAAATGTAACTAAGACTGGGATGAGTGAGGTGAGGACCAGCACTGTTCCAGGAGCTTTGATATAGCAATGGTAGTAAAGCAGGTAGCATCTTACAGTGATCTTAACAATAATTCCATCGTCCTTCCATATTACAACTTTTCATTTTTGCACGAGAAACTGTACTTGTGGACCCCAGTATTCTCTGTGTATTTGGACCTTGGTGTTTCCAATGTTTGGGTCCTGTGATGCTCTGTGTGTTCAAACTGCAGGGTGTCCAGTGTGTGCTGACTGCAGGCTACCTTGTGTGTCTGGACCCCCAGGATACTGTAGAATGGCAGGGCTGGTGTATGTGGACCCCAGGGTTCATGGGCTCCCAGCACAGCCACAGCCAGCCTCAGACATCAGCCACAACCATCCTCCTCAGATCAGCCTGAGAGCGTTTAAAGTGGCCGGCTTGGCTGTGCTCACACCAGCAGCTCCCATGGAGCTCAGCGGTACATTTAAGCCACAAGAATTAGGAGGGAGAGAATGTTTGGGCCCTATTCTCCCCCTCAGTCTATGATTAATCCCGTCATCCCGCAGAAAACACTATCATTATCAATTCCCCTGGATCCAGCGGCAGGAATTATTTGATTATTTTCTTCAAAGACCTTCTATCTATGTGGTCATTATTTCTGCCGGGAACTTTTTCTCTGGCTCCACACAAACAGATGATGCCAGAAATGAAAAGAGCTAGGGGAAAAATACAAAAGGAAAAAAACATTCAAAAACGAACACGGAAGATTTCACCACAAGAAAATAATTGATGGTTTGTAATACAATGGAGATTGTGGTGGTAAGGTCTTTCATAGGGTTCATATCATGGTTATGCTGACAAGTTGATGATGACAGGCAGACAGACAATGGCACAAATATAGATATGTGGCGTATCGGCTTTGTTTGTTTAGATATGGAAAGGCTTCCAGGAAATGTTACATTTAGTCATATTGGCATTATGCGTCCCCCACACCTCTTTTATTACAACAATACATTGGTCTTTTTGACATGTTGATGACACACAGAGAATCTGATGAATATCACCTTGATTTGTTTAGTTATGGAACGGCTACAAGGACATTTACAATTAGTCAAAACGGCATTGTATGTATCCTACATGATTTATTTTCCATTGTAATTTAATTGGAGCATTGAGCACACAAATGCAGTATTGAAATACCGATCAATGCCAAAAAGATTTCACTGTTGAAATTAGCCAGAGGCACTTTGGTTTTGTGTTCACGGCATTATAGCTTTCTCTCTCTTTTCACACTGAAAGCGTTCCGGATGACTGCTACTTAAGAGAGACTTTCTAGACAAAAGAATATGGAGTCTACAGCGAATAGAACTGTGCATGGCTTATAAAGAAATAAACATTACACTAGTCACTCAGAGCCACAGAACTAATACTTATGATATTTGGCCTCTGTTTTGAGGGAAAAATAACCAAAGGCAATATTTCCAGAATCATGTTCATATCAAGTGCAGCCAGTTGGTGGATCACACGCATTTATCAAACATATATTGCATTTGGGGTGGTTAATGGAGTAATTTGATAATGACCATAGAGAACAATGGTACTGGTCCGCTCTAAAAAAAGAGAGTTTACATTGAGCAAATGTCCCTCGGCTTTTCAGTGTTTGAGAAGAGTGCGAGGAATCAGACGGGCTAAGGTAAATGGCTGTTGAATAGTTTTTGAAAAAAATAACACTTCATCCTCTTCCATTCTAATCTTCAATACTGCCACACAAAAATACTGTAATTTATAACAAAGACATTTATAATGCATCTGGAGAGCTGGCATTTACAATGAGTTGTGTCAGAAACGAGAGAGAAAGAGAGCGAGAGAGAGCGGGAGAGAGAGAGCAGATTATTTAGTGGGCCTGACGAAGGTAGCTAATTAGCATCTGTCACTCAGCAGGCAGGGCTGCCGTGGAGAGGTTGATTCAGTGCCCCGCTGCCAGTGCTACTGCCAATTATCAATGAACACATTGGAGAGCCATGTTAAAGAGCTGTGTTCATATAGGAAAGCACATTTACGAAATTCAAATGACTATATTCTGGGGACCATGAAGAAAGAAGCAATATCAATATATTTTTATTTTCACTCAAGCTGCAGTTTAAAACTGTTTCTCTAGAAATTGCATATTCATCTCAGAGATTTTTATGAGCTGAATTTATGATACACACATCCAGAGTGATGCCGTTGCTTTGGCCTGTGGAAGCTAGTTGTGGAACTCATGCATAATACATTGACGTTGTCAGTTATACTCAGATGAACAGACAAAAATGAGCCATACTCAATCAGAAATGCAATGATACCAGCTAAATGGATCCTGCCACCCAACAATCATCCTCAGGGAATTTTGACTGGACCTATGCTTTTGTAATGTTTACTTAAACTGCCAGACATAGGAAGTATACACAGCTCCAGTCTGAGAGGATGACTTTCGCCAGACTCTCCTTGATGTTGTGGCTGCTCTGGGGTTAGTTGTGCTGATTGAGGATCTGTCTGGCTAGCCAAGGTACGTGAAATGTGCTACTGGATCTGTCTCCTTCCACCTCCTCCAGTCTGGACAGATATGATCCTGAGCCTCCACTTCGCCCTGTGAGCTAGGGTTGAGGAGAGTTGAGATTGTGTTATGAATGGGCTAACAGAAGAGGGAAGTTAGAGAGATAATTAACTCTGAAATTATAGTGGTATAATTAGGAGGTGATCCCCCTCAGACCGTATCAACTTAGCTCATAATGACTCTTTTTCATTTTAGGAAGATGAAAAGGGACACAGAGACAATTGCAGGGCCTCCTCTCACTCTGATGAGGTATTTTCCAATCACTTCTCACAGCTTCTGACAAGTGATTTAACCACAGGCAATTTCAACAAATGGCTGTTCTGTCTCTTGCAGTGAATTATGTCCATGGGTGGACAAAGGGATTGGGAAAACTGTTGATGAACATGAAGAAAATATAAAAAATATCACCACTCTAGTATGGAAGAAATGATGAAGACATCAATTTAAAAACAACATTATGACAATTGTGTACAAATACAGAACAACTCAAAAGTTTGGATACACCTACTCATTCATGTCTTTTTCTTTATTTCTACTATTTTCAACATTGTGATTTCTATTATTTTTTACATTGTTATTAATACAATTTTCTACATTTCTACTATTTTCACACATTTTCTACCAGGTAGAATAATAGTGAAGACATCAAACTATGAAATAGCACATATGGAATCATGTACTAACCAAAACAAAATTAATAAAAAAATATTTTAGATGTTATATTCTTCAAAGTTACCACCCTCTCAACTAGCTTCACCTGGAATGCTTTTCCAACAGTTTTGAAGGAGTTTCGAAATATGCTTAGCACTTGTTGGCTGCTTTTCCTTCACTCTGTGGTCCAACTCACCCCAAACCATCGCAATGGGGTTGAGGTTGGGTGATTGTGGAGGCCAGGTCATCTGACACAGCACTCCATTACTCTCCTTCTCGGTCAAATAGCCCTTGCACAGCCTGGAGGTGTGTTTTGGGTCATTGTCCTTTTGAAAAAAGAAAATGCTATTCCCACTAAGCGCAAACCAGATGGGGTGGCGTATTGCTGCAGAATGCTGAGGTAGCCATGCTGTTTAAGTGTGCCTTGAATTCTAAATAAATCAAAGACAGCGTCACCAGCAAAGTAACCCCACACCATCACACCTCCTCCTCCATGCTTCACGGTAGAACAACACTTGCAGAGATCATCTGTTCACCTACTCTGCATCTCACAAAGACACAGTGGTTGGAACCAAAAATCTCCCGTCTAATGTCCATTGCTCATGTCCATTGCTCATGTTTCTTGGCCCAAGCAAATCTCTTCATCTTATTGGTGTTCTTTAGTAGTGGTTTCTTTGCAGCAATTCGACCATGAAGGCCTGATTCACGCAGTCTCCTCTGAACAATTGATATTGATATGTGTCTGTTACTTGAACCCTGTGAAGCATTTATTTGGGCTGCAATCGGAGGTGCAGTTAACTTAATGAACTTCTGCAGCAGAGGTGACTCTGGGTCTTTTCTGTATTGACTGAACTTCATGTCCTAAAATAATGATGACTGTAATTTCTCTTTGCTTTTTTGAGCTGTTCTTGCAATAATATGGACTGTCGCAACACAGTTGATTGGCTCAAAAGCATTAAGAAGGAATAAAATTCCACAAATGGACTTTTAACAAGGTACACCTGTTAGTTGAAATGCATTCCAGGTGACTACCTCATGAAGCTGGTTGAGAGAATGCCAAAAGTGTGCAAAGCTGTCATCAAGGCAACTTTGATGAATCTCAAATGTAAACAATATTTTGATTTGTTTAAAACTTTTTTGGTTACTACATGTTTCGATGTGTGTTATTTCATAGTTTTGATGTCTTCACAATTATTCTACAATGTAGAAAATAGAAAAAATAAAGAAAACCCTTGAATGAGTAGGTGTTCCCCAACTTTTGGCTGGTACTGTATAATCTAGTGTAATGGCCGTTGTTGGTGGTGGAAGAAGAGGACCAATGCGCAGTGTGGTATGTATCCATAATATAATTTAACGAGACTGAATACAAAATACAAAAGAACAAGAGAATCAAAATCAAAACCGAAACAGTCCCGAATGGTGCAAACACTGAAACAGAAAATAATCACCCACAACTCAAGGGTGAAAATGGGCTACCTACGTATGGTTCTTAATCAGGGACAACGATAGACAGCTGTCTCTGATTGCGAACCATACCAGGCCAAACACAGAAATCCCAAATCATAGAAAAGAGAACATAGACTGCCCATCCCAACTCATAAGGTCAGAAAGGAACTACCACCCCCCCCCCCCTCCCACCCCCAAAGGTATGGGCTCCGGCCACAAAACCTGAACCTATAGTGGAGGGTCTGGGTGGGCGTCTGTGCGGGACGTGGCGCGGGATGTGGACCCCACTCCACCATAGTCTTTGTCCGCCTCTTAACCCGCCTCCGTGGCCTCTTTAGAGCGGCGACCCTCGCCGTCGACCTCGTACTAGGGACCCGCCGGCTCTGGCAGCTCCTGACTGACTGGCGGGAGACTCTGGCAGCTCTGGACAGGCAGGAGACTCTGGCAGCGCTGGACAGGCGGGAGACTCTGGCAGCGCTGGACAGGCGGGAGACTCTGGCAGCGCTGGAAAGGCGGGAGACTCTGGCAGCGCTGGACAGGCGGGAGGAGACGGAGAGACAGCCTGGTGCGGGGGGCTGCCACCGGATGCCTGGTGCGTGGAGGAGGCACCGGAGAGACCAGACCGTGGAGGCGCACTGGAGGTCTCGAGCACCGAGCTTGCACAACTCTACCTGGCTGGATACTCCCCGTAGCCAGGCCAGTGCGGTGAGGTGGAATAGACCGCACTGGGCTGTGCTTGCGAACCGGGGACACCATGCCTAGGGCTGGTGCCATGTACCCCGGACCCAGGAGACGCACTGGAGACCAGATGAGCTGAGCCGGCTTCATGGCACCTGGCTCGATGCCCACTCTAGCCTGGCCGATACGAGGCGCTGCTATGTAACGCTTCGGGCTATGCCTGCGCACCGGGGACGCCGTGCCACCTCTCTCCACGGTAAGCACGGGGAGTTGGCTCAGGTCTCCTACCTGACTTACATTTTTGGGGCTGCCTCTCGTCTCTGTTGCGCTGCCGTGCCAACTCCTCAAAATGCCGCCGCTCTGCTTTGGCTGCCTCCAGCTCTTCCCTGGGGCGGCGATAATCCCCAGCCTGTGCCCATGGTCCCTTGCCGTCCAGAATTTCCAGGAGTCTTGAGATTTCTGCCACTGCCCGTTACCACGCTGCTTGGTCCTTGGTTGGTGGGTGATTCTGTAACGGCTGTTGTTGGTGGTGGAAGAAGAGGAGGACCAATGCGCAGCGTGGTATGCATCCATAATATAATTTAATGAGACTGAATACAAAAGACAAAAGAACAAGAGAATCAAAATGAAAACCGAAACAGAACAAGAGAATGGTGCAAACACTGAAACGGAAAATAATCACCCACAAATCAAGGGTGAAAACAGGCTACCTAAGTATGGTTCTCAATCAGGGACAACGTTAGACAGCTACTTCTGATTGTGAACCATACCAGACCAAACACAGAAATCCCAAATCATAGAAAAAAAAACATAGACTGCCCACCCCAACTCACACCCTGACCATACTAAAACAAAGACAAAACAAAGGAACTAAGGTCAGAACGTGACATCTAGCTACATTGTGTATGCACAATATATTATATTGCAGTGAATGCACTTTAAAATCTACAAACTGCAATGTGTATGTTAATTAGTGGTGAGACAAGGCAGGTTGTGTAAGAAAGAAAAGCATTCCCACCATGAAGGTTCAGATAAGGATTTGGGAACGGTGTTCTCCTTTTCTCCCATCTGTATGTGCAGCCCTGTGTTTCCCTGCAGCCGGTTTATGGGTCAACAACGCAAATGCAGTGTGGGGGCCTGGGAAGCACTGGGAGGCACCCAGAGCATGACGCAGAGCAGTGCTGGCATCTACCCCAGACTACCCCAAACAAAGACCCAACCAGAGAGACAGAAACTCTCACAGGCCCTTTCCCACCATGGCTTAGTCTATTGCCATCACAAAATACCAAAGACACCCCTAAAAATGCATGACAAACAAAGCACAGATACAGATTATTAGTGCATATCATGTTTCCTATGCTGTTTAGTACATTTTGTATTATTTAGCATTTCCTTCCGTAAGTTGGTCGATTTTTGGGGGGGGGTAAAATCGAGTACTATTGTGAATTGGCTGCGTAGTTAAATAAGCATTAAGTGATGATAAAGGAGATGTCTGCTTCTCTGAAAGGCAACATTCCCCATGTGTAGCATGGTGTGCTGTGCACCTGAGCACCCTGGCATAAGAATCAACACTATTATGCCCCCCATCTCTCTTCCTCTCCTCTGCTCTCCTCCGCTTTACCACTGTCCACACAGAACAGGCAATAAAACAGACACTACTTGTTTCAATTTGGGCCATATGGGTTACAGATGACTCCCAGAGTGTGTTGGACCAAAACATAGATCCCTTTACTGCTGCAACCTAGTCTCAGAGCATTTGATATGATTCTGTAATTAAATTTGGGATGCTCCATTTAGTATGATATTGTAACGGCGTTCTTCGTTTGTTGAATGAGAGTCGGACCGAAATGCAGCGTGTTGGTCACTCATGTTTTTTAATGAAACAAATGAATCGCGGTACATGAAATAACTGATATAAATAAATAACAACAAAACGGAACATGAAACCTAATTACAGCCTATTTGGTGAAACTACACAGAGACAGGAACAATCACCCACGAAATACAAAGTGAAACCCAGGCTACCTAAATACGGTTCCCAATCAGAGACAACGAGAATCACCTGACTCTGATTGAGAACCGCCTCAGGCAGCCAAACCTATACTAAACACACCCCTAATCAACCACAATCCCAATGCCTACAAAAACCCCAATACAACAACACAATAACATAAACCCATGTCACACCCTGGCCTGACCAACTAATTATCTAAAACACAAAATACTAAGACCAAGGCGTGACAGATATGTTACAGTTCGTATGGTTTGTATTAATTTGTGGATGTCCATCACCCAATTTATATGATATGTTACGAATTACAATTCATATTATATGTTACAAATTTGTTAAATGTACAATATGTTACAAATTCTGGCTAGGTGGAAAGCGTTAGCTATCTGGCTAATGTTAGCTAGGCTAGGGGTTAGTATAGGGTTAAATTTAGGAGTTAGGCTAAAGGTTTAAGGTTGGGGTTAGAGGAAGGATTAAGGTTAGGGGAAGGGTTAGCTAAAAGGGTTAAGGTTAGGGTTAGCTAACATGCTAAGTAGTTGCAAAGTTGTTTAAAAGTAATAAGTAGTTGATAAGATAAAATGCTAATGTTGTCTGTGATGAGATTTGAACTCACAGCCTTAAGGTTCCTAAACATTTGCATTATACACCCATCCACCCCAAGTCTTATGTAACCATACTAAATGTAACATATCATACTAATTTGATTGTCCCTGATTCACTTTTCTATGTTACATCTAGTCTATGAGACCAGGCTGCTGACTATTCTGGCAGTGAGATTAATATCAACTTGGAGGTATATGCCATAAATTAGAACAGACTCCCAGGCTCTATATGTGAGGAGGAGAGATGTATTGTAATAACGCATTGCATTACCAACCTTTGCCACGGCATGGTAGCTAGGCAAATCACAAAACAGTATGCTAGACGTAGACTAGATGTAGGCTAGACGTGTCTGTTTTGATGTTGCATACACTCCGCTCCATATTACAGGACCCAGTCGGCCAGTTCTATATGCTGTTAATGGAAGGACATTGTCTTTCTAGAGACACATAGTGCTGATGTTTTTAATGTTTCCATCATGGCTTCCTCACTACAGTATACATCAATTTACAGAGCTGTTTCCTCCACTGCCTTACTGCCATGCCCCCTGTCTGTTTCCCACATGGCCTATGCAGCTAGCACTGCCAAATAACTTATATCATACCTATTTTCATTGTTATGATTACACCTGAGATTGATGAAAGCAATTGGCTCAATAAAAATATGAAATGCTATCACACGTCTCGAACATATCACCATTTACTGTGAAACTCCATGATTTATAGCACCTCTGTGTGAGGCTGTAGGGCCCAATGGGTCACAGTGTTGTCAACAATACCCATTTACAAAGTCAATATGGGTCATAGACACTAAACACAACTCCTGAACTTGCCCTAGTCTATGATCAGTCAGTAGTAAAATGATCTTCAGTCAACAACTATTGTGAATAATGCTAATGCATGGTAATGCACAGTTATCACACCCACTGCTTGATAATGCATAATGTGATCATAATTTCTAAAGGGGTTATAACTTTATTATAACCTGTATAAAATAGTGTTTGTTTTCCCCATTGGTCTATTTACAATTATTATTATTTTATTATTATTATTATTTATTTTTTTACATCTGAAGTTTTTTTGACAGCTGACTTTGACAACTAAAATGGGTGGGGCAAATATAATTTCAGCTAATTGGAAATGATAAACCTAATACCTCAATTTGGTGTACCCGGGCTCCGTGTAGCCGCTTCTGCCTGTCAAGCTCCGCCTTCTGTTCACTGTGGAGACGCGAGGCAGGCAGGGGAGGCAGTCGCGTTTTCCTGGCTGTGTGTGTACTGTATGCCAGTTCGCCAGCGAGACCACGGTACAGTACAGTACATCTAGTTACAGTTAGCAGATCCACATAGAATTGATGTATGTAGACTGACGCATACGTTGAGCAGGCACCGGTTCCTTCCTGAATCAGACAACTGGGACCAACCATGGACCTATTCGAGTTTGACTTCTTTAGGGACTGGGAACTGGAGCAACAGTGGTACGTACAAGTGCATATATTTTTTTATTTCCGTTATGTTTAACGTCTTTGTTCGATGCTGGTAACTGAACATCGATGCGCCCGGTATTTGGCGTTGGGCTCCTCTGGAATGCTCGCATTCCTTCTCTGAACGCATTAAAGTGAGAGATGACTGTTATGAATTATTCTACAGTCCTCTTCGTGTCTGCGCGGTACCTCTATTGTCATTTTGTGCGTTGTAGGACAAGTAGTGGTAGAAAGTGTTCGGTGCGCACTCACATCTATGCACCTAATGCCTCCTCGTGAATGGGGGAAGTTCGCCCTTTGCTGGTTTTGCGCTCCATATACTACTGTATGTCTGTATGTCAGCTTCAAATTTATCGGGATCATTTGATTCGCAATTGCATAGTTTTCACCAACATGGGTTTCATAGGGTTTTATAGAGGTCGCCAATGTAGCTGCTGTGGATAAATTGCATGACAACTGAATCAAATGCCCATGTCTGTCTTATTATTGTTTGTAAATATCCCTGCTATTCTTTGTCAGATAATTTACTCTAAAACACATTTTAGGCATTTGTGTAGGCCTATTGTAAAGTTTGTAATAGATTTTATGGATCAAATAGATTGTGGTTTAGGATGGTTTAGGATTAATCAATTAAGTAATTACCTGAACATATTCTTACACTTCAGTTTCCTCTGCCAGTATGTATATTGTCTAGTATGTGCATTATTCTATTTTTTTTTACCTATTGCAATAATAATATTTCTAATATTTCTATATAATGTTTTAATTTCAAATGTGTGTGCTACTAATGTTTGTACACTGTCATTTGGATGCCATTGACTCCCAAAATACTGGGGTGTTCTATTCATTGTCAGAAGCAGCACCAGCACATGGTGAGACAGTAGGAGGATTTTATTCTTACCCCCCCCCCCCCCCACACACACACTAATTTTTATTGTGTTACCTTCTCCATCCATTCATTCATTCATTAATCCCTCCACTCAGTTCTCCTCTCCCCACTCCCTCACACAATAGTTAAAACCACAGAATAATTCATACATTCAGCATCAATTGTTTTATCTTCTCATCTTAGATTCATGTACTAGGCCTACTCTAGCTGATGAAGTGCTACTGTGCATTTAGACTGTTGAATCCCCACACCATCAGGGCTTGCTAATCACGTTTGTTTCCATTGCTGCTTTGCTCATTGGATGCTGCGATACTTATTACATTAGTTGATTTTTGAGACACCTCTTTGGTTGAGTTGTTTCCATTCAGATGCATTCGATTCAGATCATGTCTCTTCATTTCCCCTCTGTCTCTGAGAGTGATAGACTGGAATGGAACGTCTTAGCTGTACACAAAGTGCTAATTACAACTTTCCATCAAAATACCCTTTCTTGCAATGTCATATCCCCTAGGCTGTTTCACAAAATGATTGAGTGATTGAGAATCTTTCATGCTGCTGTAGTTGGTTTATAATGGTTGGTGGGATCTGGAGGTATACGTTCGGTGTGCTCAATGTGACCACAGTAACATGATCTATTAAATAACCAGATCACACCTTAGGCCTACCTGCAAGAGTTAAAATCATTTGATGGAGGCTACCTTGGTATTACGTAATTCAGCTTGAAGGACAGGCATGAATGAGATATGTTTGTTTTCATATATTTGTATTACAGCAAATAGGAAATAGAAAAAGGCTGCACATGTCTTCCTTGCACATATCATCAAGTATGATCTCTCACAGAGTGTAGATTATTTCCATTGATTGATGCCTGCCATTACTATACTGCTTTGGCTTCTGAAATAGGTTTTTTCTTTCCGCTTCACAACCAGAACGTGTGATAGTGATGTGAAATTATGTCCACCTCTTAAGCCAAGGGCAATAACCCAACACGGATATTGATTTTAATTTGATTACTCTCATGCTGGTTTAGGTAGAGCAAGTGTTGGGCATAATCAAGTCAAATTCAGTCAGTTCCACGTTGAGAAGGAGTCAGTGAGGTGGGAAATGAGCTCCAGAGAGAGAGAGAGGGCGAGAGAGAGAGCAGGGTGTACAGAGGGAGTGACGGGCTGAGAGTGCCACCACACAACACTACACCACACCAGCAGTAGTGAGAAAAGATGAAGCTGGGTGCTGGGGATATGTGGAGGGTTAGGGCCGGTGGTGTAGTTGTACTTCGCTCCAATCAGCCAGTCATATATTATGGCCTCAGCACCAGTACTAGCAGTTAAACCTCATTTGATGAAGGTCATGGTCCTCCCCTTCTTTCCATAATGGTTTCTCGTCACTCAAGGGGGAATTAGCAGATAGACGGGGAATTGATGCCTGTGTGTGGGTATATATGCCTGGACTACTGTACTGTACACTGTGATGCTTCACACTGTTGGCATTGTGAGGAAAAATTAGAAGTCATTAAAGTAACACCCCCAAATAATGTGTGCTAAAGCCTGTTTTATGGACATCCACACCTTGGAATTGGGTTTAACTTAGCCCTTTAAATAAGGCCTAGCTATTTATTGTCACTTTCTCTTTTAATTTTCAAGCTACATTATGTCTTGACTGATCCCCAGGGATTACCCTATGACTCCAGTGTTTTTCTCGTGAAATAGTCATTTTCCCTTTTACTTGTACTTCTCAGCAGGGATTGCTGTCCAAATAATTCATTTTTATTTGGCTGGAAATGTGTAAAGCCTCACAGCCTTGCCGGACGGTGAAAATAGAAAAAGAGAGTCTCTTTGAGGCTATGTGGGTATTGGATATGTAAAGTGATACTGGCAAGGTCCCTGCCTGGTGAACCAGGATGGAAGGAAAAATAAAATCTTAAATCTACTTCTACTGATATTCTCACCAAAGGGGCCCAAGAGCTCTGTAATTCTGAACCGACGTGTCTGGGGGATTAAACTATGCTGCTATGGCGGCAATATCAATGGATAAAGAAAACGCTTCTGAATTAAATAGTATAAAGACTTATTAAGATGGTTCAACGGACCGTCATAATTATTAGATAAAAATACAGCTCACTGTAGTGTAATTCAGACCTTTGAGCAAATACATACATTAGAAGTGGATGTGAGGTGTACAGTATGATGACTATTATGTGTGGACATAATGGGTGTCTTATTGCTGTAATATAAGATAGTGCCCATAGGGCAGTGGTTGTTGTATGAAACACTGGGCTTTCTGTCGATGTATATAACCCGGTCTCGGTTCGACATTTATATTTTTTCAGTTTGGTCAAAATCTGTTTTCAGAATTTCTCCACATTTTTGTAAGCTGTGCCTTGCAGTCCCTTTTCTGCAGTTTTAGTCACAGGGATTTTGTTTTCTCAAGGTCTCCAGCAGACCCACCACATTCCGCCCTGGTGCGCAGACCACAGCTGGGGGGGGGCACATATAAAGTGCACCCGAGGAGCCTCTCTCAATGCCAATCTCATTTGTGCCCGGCGTGAAGAGACAGCCATGCCAGGCAGCCTGGTGGCATCTCTCTGCCCGTCCACCTCCTTTATGCTCCGTCACCGTGACACGGGTGCAGGCTCGCAGTGGTTGGCATCCTGGCTCTGCCTGACGAGTCCGCTGCCTCGAGGACTCGCTCTGCCATCTGCCAATGAGCAGCGAGTGCTGTGGAATGATAAAGCAGAGCCTCTCAGTGATCATGCGTGTGGAGACTAAAGGTGAGGGTATCATGGCCCTTCTGCCCTCCGGTCCAGTGTGCAATTAACAAGTTCATCTGGAGCAGCTCTTCCTGTCAGACCTGGGAGACCTCACCTCACTAATATCCACCTGGCCTCGGCCAAGAGCTGGACTGAAGCTGGCAGAGGGGAGAGACCGGGGAGGGGGGGGAGTATTTGATATGTGTCTCAATCAAAGGATTTCTCTTTTGTCCTTGGCTGGGTGTAAATAGCCTGTGGTGGTGTTGGAAAGTGTATATTGCTGTGATAGAGAGAGAAAAGTATAGAAGATACTGTAAGTACAAAACAGTAGAGGAGGAATTGTATACAAATAATTATCCTTGACTGTCTAGTAGCATGTCTAGTGTGATGTCAGCGGTTGAGAGTACCCTTATGGCGCCTACTACAGAACTATAGGATCAGGACCCCCCCCCCACACACACACACACACAAAAACACACTTCTTCCCTTCTACGTGCACCCCTGCATCGTACAATCAGAAAGCATGTGCCTACCTTTGTCATCACACCTGTCTGTCACAGTCTATCAGGCCTTACTCTGTCCTCCACTAGTTTCTCAGTACAGTGTTGGAGGGGAGGAGAGGGCATTCCCTAAGGCTCAGGCAAATAAGACCCCGACTTCCAGTCCTTCACTACCAGCTATCCCGATCCATATAAGATCCTGAATTCCTGGCAGGCACTCCTCCTAGCACCCGCTACAGTTCATAACTCTGCACTAATTAGTGCACTAATTAATAAGGACTGTAGTGATGGCAACATTGAGGTAAATGGGAATTAAACAGGCTTGGCCAAGCAGGCTTGACACTGTTCTCACACCACCATGTGAGCAGAGAGGAAAGGCTGGTGTGAATGTGGATGTGGAGGAGATCATGTGAAGGGGGAAGAAGAGTCAAGTCTCTATGCACGCTTGAATGGACAGACTGGTTTTTAAATATTCGGTACACTTGTGGAGAATCTACCCTCCTTCGAATCTGTTACAATGTTGTAATACTTAGTTCATCGTCATGTTACAATCTATGATCTGTGTTCTTCTTGGATAAGGACTATGTAGCTTATTACATCAAGCCCTGCTTAGGGGAAAGCTCTATCAACTCTGGGAATTGAGTTTTATTGAATTCCAGCTGATAGGACTTGAGTGAACATTTGAGTGCCTTCTATGCACTAGCTGTTCTTTGGGGAGAAATGTAGCTTTATTATGTGCTGTATTTTCCCTGTTTGCATCGGCTTTTGATGTCCCCGTGGACTCTCACATATTTAGCTTACCCTTCATTCATTCTGTTGTTATTAAGCCTCTACCACCAAAATGGAGAACATTTGAACAGTTCTCAGAACAATAAGTGTTAGAGAAGTTAAAGAGGTTCATTAGAGCAAAGCAGTAATGAAACTAACAGCTCTGACATTTTCTCTCATCAGCCGCCAAGGTTGTATTAACTTGGTGGAATAAACCCACTTCTGAGATAACCATTCAAACGATAATTGAATTAAACAAGCAAAAAAAATATTTGCCCGGTGAAAATAATTGAAATCTACAAGCAAATAAATTTGAGCACGGGTCCTCGTCAAGGCTGCCGTGTTGTATCGTCACCTGATTGGTCGGGCTATAGCTTGAGTACCTCCGAGTTAATAGCATGCCTTACTGCCACTGAGCAATTTACTTTCCAACTTCAAAGGTCAGTGCCTCCATTGAAAGCAATGTATGACAAATAAGATGATTCAGTGGAGCCAGGCGAGGAATGGTCGAGATCTTTTTCTCTCTCATGGTAAATCAGTTTGTTTTAGGATGACCTTTTGGGATTGGTCCAGTGTAAGCCAAAGGAAATTGCAAATTCTTTCAAGAGAACATACTATTCATGGCCATTTGGAATAAGCAAAGGTATTTGTCTCTTCTGCCAGAGAACTGAGCTTGTTGTGACATTATTTCACTGTTTGCTTTGTGAAGCCGTTCTGAATAGGCTCGGAATTGACATGCTGGATAAGTGACTGACCAACATTGTACAATGTAATGGGCTGTATAGAACACAGGTTTACTAATAGTGTATGTCAACTCCCTCTAGGCTTTATCATCACACAGCTGCTTTGCTTTTATAAGGTGCAACACAATAAGGTACAATATAATATTATGAATCTACATTTAATCATGAATGAGCTAGTCCAGTTTATGATCATAGAGTATTCACACATACTGAATGCAAGTAACTTCCTCCCCCCATCCTCCTCATCACTGTAGAAAAAGGGAGAGGTAGCTAGTGGAATATATTTGCAGGTCCTCCTCTCCACTCCGGCAGAGAGCACAAAGGAAGCCTGGTGTCTGGCTGCCTGTGAATGAATCACACCTTGTTTGTTTGGGGAGACAGACAGAGGAGCAGTGAGAACTGCTAAAGCTCTGCACACCAAACACCTTGGCAGCAGGAGACACATCACCAGGCTTTCCACTTTTACCCAGGCCCCTCAAATCATCCTTTATTTACCTAGTGCTCAGACTGTCTTAATTATAATTATGTGTACCATTTTACCAAGGTGTATAATTTGTGTTCCCTTTTGTCAGTGCTACTATTCAGTACCAATGCTATTCATTCTCTGTTCAGGTACGGTTTATTCAGTGTTGTAATGCAATTGTGTGTTACACAGTATTTTCAATATTCCCCATGCACCGCAAAAATCTGATGGGGCAAAAGGTACGTGAGGATGACCGGGGGGGTGGTCCGGAGGCGGAGAATTTTGAATTTTTCAAACACCTGAAACAGCTTTTTCCCTGCAATCTAGAGCCCAAATCATTACGCTTAATTCTATGTATTTGTATGCATATCAAAGCATACTGTGCCTCTTGAGCTGTCTGCATCCTCCTGACTGAATATGCTTTTTTTTGCATCTCTGCTAAAATCTGGGTAAAAGATTGAAAGAAATGTGAGTCTTATTCAGTGCATTTAGTTATTGCTTGCTTTTCTGAACTCTACCAACCTTGCCAGCAGGTATGCCAGGTAAGATAGTTAGAACAGCTAGCTACTCTAACTTGATTGATAGCCTGAAATGGCTTCTTGGCAGCTAGTTATTAGGATGGGAGATTGGGAACCTATCTGGGCTAGCAAAACATTATTTATGTTTTTTTTTACAGGACAAATCTTAGGGGGCACGTAACCTTATGACGCCTTTGCCCCTGTGCATTGTTGTTGTATTATGCCAGAGTACATTGCACTCAGCACACACATAAAAGCAGTGAGAAGAAAAGCAGATGTACCTATTTGCTGTCACTAGGCTAGTGTGTGTGACAGGGGAGGCTGCTGTGTGACATTACTGTCATCTTCAGAGCAGCCCAGTGCAGTGCAGACCAGGGAAATGACAGTCCCAGTGGCTTTTACTGTCTGATAAAGATCACTCCACAATGCACATCTGCCTTACCAGAAAAAATAGACAAGGGAAGAATAACATCCAAAATGACTTGAATAGAGAGCTATCTGCTCTTTTAAAGTCCCTGTGTTGTTAAGTGTGGTGAGCAACAAAAGGAATAGCATGGGGAGGAACAGGCTGCTGTTATCTGTAGAGGAGATACAGTAACCTGGTGATTGGGACATTTTGATGGGAGCCACTCTGAGTAGGTTGAGGTTTGAGACTGAGACTCACTTAAAACAAATGCAATGGGGGAGTATACAAACCATAGGGCATGTTACATAACACAATGCATTTCTGCTTTTGTCATTATGTAAAATATGAAATAACTTATTGCACTCAATTGGTATTTGAAATTGTAATAAGTAATTTGTAATAAGTAATTTGCCTGTTACGAGATTAACACAATGTATTCTGCTTCAAAACATTTGAAATGCCTACTCGGTGGATTATCTTGGGAATTAAATATAATGTTTTTTTCCACACAATTTGGGACAATAGATTTTATGGATATTACTATGCCGTTAAACATAAGCTATCAAAGTAGACTTTTAATACTTTTGTCATTCGTATTAGTCCTCTGTTATTAGCTCATTGCCAGATGAAACACTTTTCACTGGATAATGTCTTGTAGCTTTTATGCTCTTTTGGGAGTTATTTTCCTAATATCACAGTGGAGAGAATGGGGATCTGGGTAAAACCCCAATTAAGTCAGGCAGTTTGTTTAGTTTAGTAACACGCCTCGCCACACTAAAAACCCCAAAGAAAACACATCTCATGCTGGGAAGACTTAGGTGATTCTACAAGGTTAGTTGCTGGAGGAGAATACAACTATACTGTGGAGTTTTCACATAGCTCCCCTTTGATAAAGTATTTCCAATTGCCCTTGAATTTAATCACTGTGATAAATTCAGCAAAATAGAGCTATTGCTTTTGCCATTATAGATCCCGGTGCTTCAGAGCTGTCAGACCTGGAATAGCGCGTGCAATACGTGAGATATTCATAGAATCGTCTGTTATTTCTCTCAAACTTCAAACGCTGTGTTCCTTTGTGTCGGCATAGTTAGCAGCCGTCGCTGCCACACATTCACTCCAAGGTGGAGAAATGTCACAGGCTGCCATGGTTTTGTAATACATATTCATGCATAAATAAACAGCAATGAATCACAGCCGAGCCTCTTTATAATGGAAGTGTTTGTGACACATCCATTGTTGTCATGAACCGAAATACGAAATAAACACGGAAGAATATAAGCCAAAGCCTTCATTGACATGCAACGCTCGAGGCAGGTGATGTTGGTCTTTTACGACACATAGCCTAATCTTCTGAGCTTCCCATTGCATTTTCTTCTTCTCCTCTTTTGTCCCCTCAAGCGTTACAGACGCATGCAAGTTGACACAGCATGTGAAGTGTGCGCGAAGTGTGTGTGGACCTCCCAGACCACTAACGTTATCATCAAGGCTAATGTTTCAGCCATGCCTCAGTGAAGGAGACAGATGAACTTTTGATACTGTAGGGGGCCTATAGCAGTGGCTGGTCTAGTTTACGCTGCTGTCTCACTGTTAGTAACCGTAAGTCAGCGGTGCCTTTTCTCTGTGCAGTATGTCTGAACGTAAGGGTGGTGTCAAGGTTGACAACTTAACACCTTAGCATAAATATATTAACTTTTTTATTTCAGCCCCTGACGCTGTAATTCTGTTCCTCTGGCTCACAGCAATGTTTTCACAGTAAAGAGGCAGACTTTAGCATCACATTAGTTCTTCTTTATTATTTGTCTTTTACTTGAAGCTCTTGTAGAATTCCCTGAAGCTCTTCGCATTATCTGAACCTAGTGGGATTCCTCGCCGCCTTCTCCCTGTGTGGAAAATCAAACCTTTTAGTGAAAAAGTGCCGCAGGGATTTCTAGCTAAAAGGCCTGTGTGGCTGTGAAGACTGAGAGAGAGAGACCCAGGAAGCGGTAGCTGGGCTGGGAGGGAAGTCAACAAGCAAATGCCGGGAGGAAAACGTCATCAATTGAGGAGTGATGGCCACTTCACGGGGGCCTGGCGTTGGTGATTTATGGGATGTTTCTGTTTTCCCCAGCATGCCTTTTCACAGATCTCATGGCATTGACGTATTACTCTAAGTGTGAACAACATACCTGTTAGAAATCAATTTGACAATTTTTTCTTGAGTGGCCTGCTCGTCGACAAGACCAGAGGAAGTGTGTAGTGCGTGTTTGTGGCCACACCCTCATTGATATTTTGCTATTCATCTCTGCTCTAATTTCTGTCTTCCTCCCGAGCCGGACACACAGCAAAGTTGTATTTAACCAGCTTTATTGTGATGTGACAAAGATGGATGTGACATTGTCCTCTATTGCCCGCCAGAGTGTGTGAGTGTTAATGAAGCCATTAGCACAGTCCGAGCCACTGGAGAGAATAGTGAAATTACCATTATTCTGCAGCCATTAAGCCATAATATGCCACCGTCTCTCCATACTCAACCCCCCCATTCTCTTTCTCTTTTTACCTTTATCTCTCTCTCTCTCCCTCCCTTTTCTTCCTTCTCTTCTCCTCATATGTGCTACCTCCCTCTCTCTTTTTCTTACGCTGTCTCTCTGTCACTGTCACACTGATCCACTCCTGCTGTCATTTAAAGCTTCATTAATTCATTTGCTATCAAAAGCAGTTAGGTACAAAAAAGACTGGCGGTGTTCATAATATTGTATCATAGAATTACCATCCTCACACACTGGCTCCAGAATGAACTCTGTCTCTCTTTCTCCTTCTCTCTGAGAGAGACCTTCAAAAAAAAAGCAAATGGCCTACACAATTCATGAATCTTATTACCTCCAAATCCCGTTTGTCATGTGCCTAAAGAGACAGAAGTCTGTTTTCCTGACACAAAAGCAAGAAGATCCCACTGCTAACCCTGAATTGATTTGAAGTTTTCTAAACTCTCTTTTTTTTCTTGCTGGGGATGGAGAGTGGGATGTGTTCTTCTGGCTGTTCCTGGTATTGTGTAGGCTTTGGCTCCCAGATTATACACACCCTGGAATGCCTGCAGCTCTCTGTCGCTCTTGTTTGCTGACGGACTGTGACTAATTACAAACGATTTTAATTAAAGAGGAAAAGCTTCTCTCCAGTGGACGTCTGGGGAGTTGACAGGGGAATGGTTTCTGGGAGGCTTTGTGGGTGAAGCAGTTGTGATGTCTTACGTCTGCTGCTGCTTCCCACAGCTGTTTGGATGCTCACTATCAAAACGCTGCTAGGAGACAATGGTGGCCCCACATAACGCTAGGAAGTCCCGATGGAAGCGGGACAAACGCCATATGACCACATACATTACATTGCCAAAAGTATGTGGACACCTGCTTGTCGAACATCTCATTCCAAAATCATGGGCATTAATATGGAGTTCGTCCCCCCTTTGCTACTATAACAGCCTCCACTCTTCTGGTTAAGACTTTCCATTGTAACATTGCTGCAGGGACTTGCTTCTATTCAGCCACAACAGCATTAGTGAGGTCGGGCATTGATGTTGGGCAATTAGGCCTGTCTCGCAGTCAGTGTTCCAATTAATCCCAAAGGTGTTCGATGGTGTGGAGGTCAGGGCTCTGTGCAGGCCAGACATGTTTTTCTTGGTGATCATGGTGATCTTAGGCTTGTGTACGACTGCTCGGCCATGGAAACCCATTACACAAAGCTCCCAACAAACAGTTCTTGTGCTGACATTGCTTCCAGAGGCAGTTTGGAACTTGATACTGAGTGTTGCAACTGAGGACAGACGATTTTTACTTTCTATGCACTTCAGCAGTCCCGTTCTGTGAGCTTGTCTGGCCTACCACTTTGCGGCTGAGCCGTTGTTGCTCCTAGACTTTTCCACTTCACAATAACAGCACTTACAGTTGACTGGGGCAGCTCCAGCAGGGCAGAAATTTGACGAACTGACTTGTTGGAAAGGTGGGATTCTATGACGGTGCTACACAGTGCTACAAGTCACTGAGCTCTTCAGTAAGGTCATTCTTCTGCCAATGTTTGTCTATGGAGATTGCATGGGTGTGTGCTGTCACCAATGCTGTCACCAATGGGTGTCGCTGAAATATCCAAATCCACTAATTTGAGAACATGACTCAAGGAGAGGACGGTCATAAGTTTTTGCTCCGTAGTTGTGTGTAGCCTACACAGGTTTGTTGCTTCAGAAGAGGACATGGATCAAATAAGTGGTTATGAATGAGTTAATGGGACCCCCCCCCTTGTTTTTGTTTTTTTTATAGTAAGTGGGGTACAACATTTCCACATACTAGTGTCCACATACTTTTGTATATATAGTGTATAAATTCTCCTTTCGCTGTATGACCTGTCTAGAATAGATCAAGTCAACATGCTCCAAACGTACACTAACATTAGCATTATAGAGAAACCACTTTCACGAATGCAGAGAAAAGAGAAACAGAGAAAAGCATTGACTGGGTCAATGAAAAGCAGAGGAGTCAGGCATTTCTGGTCTGGCAGCATGAGAAATCTTTACAGGAAGTGTCCACGGCACACAGGAAGCAGCGAGTGTGTTGGGACAATGACCCAGCCTCTCTGTGTTCATTGATTGGCCGAGAGCAGGTTTGTGCTCCCAATTAACATTGTTCAGTTTCATTACGGTCATATTAGACACAGCCGGCTTCTGTTGATCCTGACAAAGAATCCAGTAACCGGGAAATCAATTAGAACAAAAGAATGGCTACTGCCTCTCTGCTGCCTCTCCTAAAAAACAGACAGACAACCAGTTAACTGGGGCCGTAGCAGAGTGGTTTTGGCAATAACGGCATCGTTTATGGATTATGACTCTCTGGGTGCCCTGGTCAAGTGTGATTTCTTATATTGAATTAACTTCAGTAGGATGGCGGTTAGTGTAGTTGAACACATCAATTCCATATTGTTACTGATCCCAGGCTGTGATAGCAGAAACATTAGACTTGTCTCAAGTCATTAGGTATTCATTGGCTGGTTGAGCTGTAGCTAATCACCAGCATCTTAATTGGTTACAACAAGAGAGATTATTTTTTAAATCATACATTTAGCAAAACAGATTATTTAATGATATTGTGGGATAAACATTATTATCATATTCCCATCATTATAATTATCCTTATTCCATGATGTCACTTACTCTCTATGCCATTATCAGTATGTGTGTGCTGTTTGGTGGAAACTGTGTTTAGAAGCTTAGTAAAGTGATATGATTGGTTAGGTCTGTGTGTTTTGGGCCGGTGTGTGTCACAACTCTCCCTCATCCAGGTTCCTGGGAGCGAGTCTCTTCCCAGTCCCCTCTGTGGCGTAGTTCCAGGTCGCGTCCTGGTGGCTCTGGTGGCTCTGTGGCTGCAGATAACAGGGGGCTGGCAGGCGTGTGCACGGCCATGGCAGCCTGCGGTCTCACACCGCTGCACCTCTGGCTGCCAGGGGGGCTAGCACTGGCTCCCTTGCTAGTATTAACTCACACGCATGCACACACCCCTCCCTCCATACAATACATCAACACACACTTATGTTGAACATAGCTCACCTCTATCTGCCACCCCTCCACTGGCCTCCCCTCCAGCCCCACATTGTTGCTGTAACATGTAAGAGAGACCAGTTTGGGAGGCAGTTTAACCTATGAACAATTTATGAATGGAATCATTATTTCATCAAAAGATTGCATTTTTGACTGTATAGCATTCAAGACTATGTGCAATTCCATTTGAACAGAATGATGCTGAGACTGTGATTTTTCACCTTAAAACGCATGTCAAACAAAAAACATTGATTGCAAAGCTAAACAAACCATACAACTTTATGCACAAGGACTACTTTCAACAATTTCTACTGAACATTTTAGAGTAGAGTTCAGTACAGTAGAGTACAGTTCAATTCAGTTCAGTACAATACAGTGCATTATACTGTAGTGTGCTCCACTGTACAGAATAAGTACTGTACTGACCTATAGTATACTCTACTTTTTTTTACTGTACTGTACTGTAATGTGCTGTCTGTCCAAACTTGTGAAACATAGACGTATATGATTGGTTTATATTTAGACTGACCAAATTTCACGTCCACGGAAGTTTTGGTGCTCAGTGGTTGAGTACGCTGGTTACAGTAAATGGAAAGAGAGGGCTCATGGGTACGTGATAGTAAGAGCTGGGAAAGGTGACATTAACTGGAGTGTCAAGGCTCAGGAGAAGACCCAGATGCAGAGAGTTTCAAAGTAACAAAAGTTGTTTGCAAAAACAGGGTGGTAGGCAAACGACAGGTCAAGAGCAGGCAAATGTCAGTGCAGAATCCGAAAAGGTGCAGCACGACAGGCAGGCTCAGGGTCAGGGCGGGCAGAATGGTCAAAAACCGGGAAAGCTAGAGGCAGAAAGGAGCATGGGAAAAATCACTAACGTATGACTAACTTTTATTATCCTCCTTCCTTATGAGGGAGAGAAATTAGAAAATATCTTAAAGATATGTAGGGGGAACAGAATGACAAGACACTAGGCAATAATTCTGCAAAATTAAATAAACATGTTGATATTATTTGGCAATAGTCTTCAGCATTATTGTTTTTTTTCATGTATTTCTAATAGCTTTTAAGACTTTTTCTGGTCAACGTTTTCTAAGATCACTTTTCCATCTGTTTGACCAGAAACTAAAGCCCTTGCTTTCTCCTAATTTTAGGATGCAATATGGTGGGATATATATATATATATATATATATATATATATATATATATATAGATATGTATATATATATGCCTTAATAAAAAAATAGACTCTCAGCTTTCATTTGACACCAAATGTCATGTGTTCCTAGGAATTTCACATGCTACCTTGAGTTCTCAGTCACCTCCAAGTTCTGAGCCAAATTAAAAGATTGCTTACTTTCTTCAACAAGAGAGCCAGTCACATTCAGTAGTTCCTTTTCAAAAATGTCAATACTTTTTCTGTGTCTGCCCTATCCCTGAGGAAGGCCATTTAGCAGACCAAGCCACATACTGTAGCTCTGGTTGCAACATTTCAATACCTTTTCTGTTCCTCAATAAAGGACCGCAATCTAGGCTTTGAAGCTCATCTGGTTCAGAGGCAACAACAGTCTTTTGTAAAGTATCTGTATTACCTCAGTATATTCATGCTTACAGACTTACAGAGGAGAATAACAACGATGTACACACAGAGGCAAATCGGCCAAGGGAGCCGCTTTGCTAAACGATGCACTGCTTCTCCAACCGCTTGGCATCATCAAGCTATCGGTCGCCGCTGTGCCGGCCTGAAATGGCCGAGGAGACTAAAAGGCAATTTTATTATTTTGATAATGTTGATTTTATTGGAAAATCAATGGACTCCAACTATGCATGTACGCTCTGGGTATTTGTACAGGATGAATGTAGACATATGCAGTGTGTAGAAATGTAATTAGCATTGAATGGGGAGCAGGGAGATGGATACAGTGGTCTCTGACAGACAGCGATTGGAAGGTCAGACGCTTGAATGGAGCCACTGACCCCAGTTGAGAGGGGACTTGAGGGAGACAGCGGGCGCAATCCATCGAGCGGAAAAACCCACAACGCACCACCATGTCTGACCACCACGGCTTCCGTGACCTTTCTGAGAGGTGGAGGAGCTTTCCACGCACCCAGATCACTGCCCCTCTTATCTGATGGTGTCAGAGCATGTCATGCATGAGTGGTTGGTGTGTGTAATGTGTTTGCCTGGCGTGGATGTGGGTGGTGTCTAATTTGTTTGAGAGATGTTGTTGACTGTAGTGGGCAGTGATGTGTCTAATAGAGAGAAGCTAACATGGCTCAACCAGACTGGTGTTAAGAGGTGCAAGGTGTTGGTTCCTTTTTCCCCTCGTCTCTGCTCCATTTGTCGTGGCGACATATATAAGAGGGGCTTGTTGTTAGTGCTAAATGGCCTGCAAAAATGATACACCTTCTGCTGCGGGGGTGTTTGTGGAGTGCTTGATTACGTTCTCTCTCAGTGAGCGGAGAGAGCGGAGGGCTGTGGAGCACTGCGGGGTGAGACTGGGGCTCTTTGTGAGGCCAAACACAGAGACAGTGTGTGAGGAGAGAGAGTGGCCAGTCTCTGGAGCATGCTCATCCGACATGCATGGGAATGAGAGAAAGAGGAGAGGAGACCCTGTCTGCCTGACACTCTGCTCTGTCTCTTCTGCTTCGTCTCAGGGTGGATAAAACAGCATTGACACTGCACTGATAAAATAGTACATAAACATTATTTTCACCAGTTAAATGTCTTCCATAAATTGTTTGTGTGTTTTGATAGCTTATTGTTGGCAGTGGCACTAGCCTAAAACCTGGCACCAGAGTGTTTTAACATTTTGCCTTAAAATGTATTTTCCATGATTGATGCAGTATTGATGATACTGATTGGTGTGACTTTGAGGGGGGCTTGTCCCTGTCACAAGAGAAGGGAAGATGTCTTCATCACACTCGTCATCCGTGTTGTTTCCCTCCTCCTCCTCTTCTCTTTGTCTCCCAGTGTGAGTCTGTGAGTGTGTGTGACTGGAGCTGTTAGAAGCAGTGGGGATCTCGTCACTCCCCGGTCCAGACATTTAACACACAGTGAGAGCTTTAATAAGTAAGCCATCGCATGTGAAGAGTTGAGATGAAGAGGAAAGAGAGTGTGCTGCCTGTGTGATGCTACATATAATCAGGCCCTCCGCTTTGTTTAGTGCTCACAATCATTAAGTCATGCTGTTGTCAGATCAGGATATTATAGAGGCTATAGAGGGTGTAGATGGGTTTGTTTACCCCTGTCAAAGGATATTTTCATAACCTTAAATGTCCAATAATGTCTGTAAATAACGCAAAGTACATGCAGCCAAGGAGGGAATATCTGTCACTCCCTGACCTTAGATTGCTTTGTATGTTTATATTTTTAGTTTGGTCAGGGTGTGATATGTGGGTGGGTATTCTATGTTGTATGTCCATGTGTTGTGTTTCTATGTTTAGGCCTGGTATGGTTCCCAATCAGAGGCAGCTGGTTATCGTTGTCTCTGATTGAGAACCATACTTAGGTAGCCTGTTTTCCCACTATGGGTGTGGGTAGTTTTCTGTCTTTGTGTGTTTACATCAGACAGAACTGTTTCATTTGTTCCATTTTGTTGTTTTTTTGTTCTAGTGTTCAGTTTCTTTATTCAATTTACCATGAACACGTACCACGCTGCACCTTGGTCCTCTTCACCTTCTTCCACCTACGAATATCGTTACAATATCAAACGCTTTGGATAAGGTGGAAATAAAGAACACATTTCTATCGCTTTCTCTCTGCTCAGTTTTTCCCACATAAGCCGGACAATGAAATATTATTGCTAGTAAGTCCGATGCTTTATTTGATGTTTATTGAAGACAATAAACAACTTCTCCGGTTTTGATCAGCCTTGGTGGCATCGATATTAGTCAGAAACATTTATTCTAGTGTCCAAATTGACAACAAAATATAAATAGGATAATTTTGGTCATAAAGTCAGTCTCATCCAAAACAATCCTCACTTGCCCACTTACACAGCTGCTCTGATTGCACTCTGTCCAGTCCTACCACAGAACACACAGACAGAGATACAGACTGCCCAGCAGTCACACGCCACGCATTTTTTTACTTGAGAAATACTGCACCAAACACCTTAGCTAGATGTAAAACCTCCTCAGAAAAAACATCTAAATGAATCACAGATTCCTTGAGTCTTAGATTCATTCTGACTATTTTGAGGAAGTGATACTGGCTTTGTTCTTATGGTGTCTCATCGGGGACAATCGTAAGTAACTGCCACATCGAACCACACCCCAGAGAATTAAATCTTGTTTTTCTTAATGTGCAACAGAGAAACACATGCGGAATCAGTGCTTTCAGTCCCTCTTTAAAGATTTTCCTCCAATATATATATATACGACATGTGCTCTCATTCTTCCCAGTCGTTATGTGATTTAGTGGCTTTTAGCACAGCAGGACGGAGCCTCATCTAAAACCCAGAGCATGTAAAAGAGAAGGAATATACTCGTTTCATCTTGAGAGAAGAAGATGCGTGTTGGAAGAGCAACAGATGGACCTGTTTTTATCTATATGGAGGTGATCGCCTCTCCTCCTCTTCCAACGATAGCCTTGTATTTTGTTACTGTGTATGTTGACTGCTGAGTGCTGGCGGGCTTGTGGCTGAGGGCTGAGGCAGAAGAGCAGGTTTATAGTCGGGGAGGATATTGCTCCTGATGAACCACAGATTTTCTCCTCAGCATGTTGGCTTGAATTAGAAAGGGGACCCCTAAGCATCCTTAAACGTGATTATCAGAGCAGCAGTTCAGTTGGGTGGAGGATGATTGAATTTGACAGAGCTGTCCCTGTGGAGTTCCCCCCTGTTGTTTCGTTTTAATGTTTCATCTGTGACTCCTCTCACAGGGCAGATTCCTTTGTCTTTGCCTGTCCTGCGAGAGAGAGAGAGACGGGATAGTAAAAACAAGCTTAGGCTGTTTATTATCAGTGTTCATCATGGGTTTATGGCCATCACTGCTCTGAAATCACCAGATTACGACAACCCCACACACAAAATAAATTCAGGCACTGAGATTAAGTCCATCTAGTATATAAGCCCACAATCTCTTTCTCTTGGCTTCCGTCCAAGATCCTATCTACATGCTGATACAGTAATTATTGATGTTCAGTGTTTGAAACAAAGTGAAAACATCAACAACAGAGCAAAATTCTGAATCGTCTCATCTTTACGTTGCCAATGACTCCTCATCAAATGAATCAGCCTCCTCGGACATTTGACAAGTCCCTCTAATTTCATGTCTTTGTTTCCTTGTGAATGCACTTAAGCTCATTTGCTTTTTAGCATGCGGATGTAATGTACAGCAGGGAACATAATAAAGAGGAACAACCAACGAATTTCTAAAAAGGTATGCTTTTGTGGTAGGAAGAGAGGGGCAAGTGACATTTCCAGTGTCATTCAAAGGACTGTCCTGCTCGGCAGGACTTTATGGAAACAGGCGCCTGCTTTCAAAAGGAGTCTTCAAAGACAGAAGGCAGCATCCTAGATACTGAGTAAGGAAGGAGAGGTGAAGGAGGCTGCATCACAGAGCTCAGTTTAACCAGGGACAACCTTTGTCACTCACATTGTGGTGTATTAATCTGTGAAAGCTAATCTTCAAACAGATTACGATTAGGGCTATGTGTCGTCAAGGAGATTGTGTGATTTCAAAGAAAGAATACAATAGTCTTCCATCCATGCAACCCAGGACATGCATGCCAAGACACCACACTAAAACAATATTCATATTATATATTTTTGGGCTAAATGGGTGGATGAATGAGGCTTGGGATGATTATGTGCCATTCCCTGGCAGTGATTAGGATGACAAATGGGACAGAAACATATCCCTCTTTTCATCATCCAGCTCTATCTACCTCTGGCACTAAAGTGTTATAAAATCCTTATTCCTCCTACGGTCGTTTTAAGTCCGGACTGTCTGTGAGTTTCACTTCAGTTTCCACTTCAAGGTGGTTTAGTTAATTAGCTTCCTCAAACAACGTGTAAGCATAGTAAGCATCATTAACTTAATCAGTACTTTAACTGTGCCATTTCCATTTGTAGCCAGGGAGGGGAGTGTTCAACCCTGCAGCAGCACTATCACAGAGGACGATCAGCTCGGCTCAGAGAGATGTTGCCACGCTCATTTGTACATTTTTGCATTGCGCTGCTATTGTTATCTCCAGCCTGTCTCTGCCTATTTCTCCAGGGAAGAGCTTCTCTTCCCCCTCGTTGCCAGAGCCGAGCAAAGCAGAGGAAGGTCAGGACTATAGTGTCACCTCAGCGCCTGGCTCTGGATCTTCTGCGTCACACCACATGATCTCGGTGAGGCTGCACTGCCCATGACCCGGGTCTGTAGGAGGGGCCTGCCATCCAGGTGGCTGGGCAGCTGTGGTGCTGCCTGGGCTGGCTCTGTTAGCCTCCCTGCTTCCCTGCCTGGCTGCCCGAGCTTTCCCACTGCCTGATCTAATTCGTCTCCTGGCAGATATGCAGCTGCTCAATACAATGTTAAGACTGTTGGCCTGCGAGCTATAAATAGTGTGCAGCACATCGCATCAACAAGCATCAGAGAGATAAACAGAGATAGGGGGGAGAAAACGCAACCCGGCCAGTACATGTTTGCGCTTGTTCAGGTGTGTGTTGTGCGTGTGGTTGTGTGTGTGCACACATGCGTGCGTGTGTGTTCGCTGACACACACACAAACACACAGCCGGAGGCTCCTGGCCGGGTGGGTCTGGTCATCTCCTCTTGTTCTTTGGCCCCTGTCCAAGTCTTTTAATGGGCCCAGAGACAAAGAGTCACCTTGATGACTCAGCCAGCTCTGTGTTAATGTCTCTCCTCTGATGAATCTGAAATGACACTCAGCTGCTGGGGTCCAGAGGCATCGCTTTAGAGTGCAGGAGTTAGCCATCATCACAGAATACGACACGCTTTAAAACCACGGGCTGCCAGATTTACAGGTGACCCGGTACATAGTTGCTACAGACCCTCCCTTGTCCTCTAGCAGCACAACTCCAGTCGAACAAAGAGAAAGCACACAGGGAGATAGCGCTCCTTATCCACCACGGTGTTGATGAAATCTCTATTTTCATTCTCATTTCCTATCTGTGCCAGCAACCTCTTTGATGTTGTTGTTATTCTCTGGACACATTAGGAAAAAAGCAGGTCAATCCACTATGTCGGGCAAATAATAGCTCTTTCTTTTGTGGTTTATTGATAGACTTTATTTGTGTATGTAATTATGATTAGATCAAAGATAATAATTGTGTCTGTTGGAGAGTGGTTTCGTGGTTTGGTATGTAGTTTTAACTTTTCATGCTGTAATTATTTTCATATCATGTTTATGTTTTTTTATATGAAAGATAACATTATATTCTGTTCTGGTGATCAAGTGAAAAAGGTTTTGTTCAAGAGACTCTCTCTCAGGCTTGGTAATTAAGAAGGATTTCCTCTTCAAAACCGTGAGAGATTTTGCGACTCAAAGCCAATAGGGATTTTTTTTTGTCTGCAATCATAGAAATATATATTTATTTTTTACAATTTGTCTGTATCTTTTATGAGCCGTTCTTTATTAAAAGGTTCTGACGGGAAAGTCAACAATCAAGAGCTTGTTTTCTTTTCATCTCAAATTCTTTTCACATTTCCTATTGTTTATTCTACCGTTATTACCAGTAGAGTTTTCCCTAGTGCTAAAAGACTGGCTAGCGAGCCTGTGAGTGCAGTAATGTCTTGTATTAAGGGCCAATATGAGGTTGGAGAGCAGGGGAGAGGAGTTAATTCACACCACACTCTGATATCTTCAAACATTTCCACTTTAGACTGGGATTAAAGGCTCTAGACCAGCCATGTAATGACATGCCGTCCCCTCTCTCCTCTCCAGCCTTCACTATTTTGACATCTCTGGGATTTTTTTAGGAGTATTGTTGCTGATTGGTTGTGTATTTGGCCTCATCTCTAGGAAGCGTGATGAAAGCTCATCTGCATTCTGGTCCAGGCATGACGGCCTTAACCCTTGGTTTGCAGGGAGCAGGGTAATTGGCCCTGGCTTTGTGTGTGCAAGTGTGCGAGGCTTCGGCAGCAGCAGCTCCAGCGTGTGTGTGTGTCCTTGGGGGCCTCTCCTCCTCATCACACTGTCTGGTCCAGGAGTGGGTTTCCATGGAAACCATGGAAGAGTTAATGCAGCCCAGGCTCCAAAATTGTATTATCTTTTTTATTTTTCATGGTGAGGCAAATGGTTACAATTCCTGCGTATTCTCATATGCTAATTGAAATAACCATCTTCCAAAATGGCTGGATCTGTTTTCACGCTTGTTTGGACAGGACATTTTTTTGAAAAAGGGAGGTTGCCATACTGTAAATGGTTGCATAGGGCAGCAGAGTATTTTATTTATTTCATTCGTTCATATTTGATATTTGCTGACCGCAGAACAAATTTGGGATGAAAACGAGTGATCCAATTATGAAAATGGTTATCCGGTCCGCGGTTATTGCCATGTTGTCCTTGGTGCTGTGTTCTTCACAACATTTGTGAAAATGTCACGGACTGTTGAAGATCTGCTTGTTTTGATTTCTGGCCAAAATCTGTTTGCTTTCGTGACACTTCTTGTATTATTATTTAATGTTCTTAGACAGCATCAGACAGGGCTACATTCTGGACCCCCTTGAGGGCTCTAGATTTTCCAGAAATCCTTGTATTAACCCCTGTGTAATCCTGGATGCTCTGTGGACAGAGGGTAGTGTATACATAAACACTGCAGATGAAACGGCAGGAAGCTATCCATTTGACAACTGTAATGATTTATTTAAACAGTAGGCTACTTAAATAGTCATTGTTTTGATGTACATTGACATACATTAAAATGGGACTAATTACAGATGTAATAGATTTGGTTTAATGACACCACCCAAATATAGCCCACATTTTAATCAGGGCATTTGTTGTAGATATTACAGATACATTACAGAGACAGAGTGAAACACATGGATTATGCCTTACAGATATTAGCAAATATAATATAATTTGATATGGCACTCCTCCTATCCCAGCTGTATAACGAGAATGAGGGAGTTTCAAATAACCAAATGGCTAGAGCCTGCAGGACGTGGTGTTGAACCCTTCCTTCCCAGAGGTAATTGTTGATTAATTTGTGAGTGCTTTCTCTTGGTGGTGTCCTGTAGAGGGGAGTGACACAGGCAGGTCCAACCAGACTCCTGCCCTGGCCCCCAGGCCCCCGGCTGCTTTGTGTGGGATTTATCTGGCCCTGTGCAGAGGAAGGTGGAGGGGGATCACCCATAATTCTAATCTCCTTTTTTGTCTTCTTTCTTCCCCTTGATAAAGTGGCTGTCCGTTATTATTCTTTGTTATCAGGGATCAGCGGCCGTGTGTGTGGGTGTTGTTCGTGTGTGTGTGTGCGCGCATGCACGTGTGTGCGTGTGTGTGTGTGTGTGTGACTGAGTATGGGTCACCACCAATTCGAGCCACCCAATTGTGATGCAGACTCCAACGTCATGAGCACTTTTGTTTGAAGCCCTCTGCCTGTCTGTGTTTGGGTGTGAGATTGTGGTTTTAGCGGTTCAAGGAACCGAAATCACCCGATTCTGGGCGGCCTTGTTTATTGGATACGTCCTATATGTCGGGAGTTGATAGTCCCTCCCTTGACAGTCACTGATATAGGAGGAATTTCTCCTTAGAAATCAGCCTTATGAAAAACAGAGACCTATAGGACTATAACCTACAGCTCCGACTGTATTCAATTTAAGAAATGTTTGTCAATCTTAAACATGGTCCTCATACTAACATTCATATGCCAGATTGAGGGAGATTAAAGATAATGAATGGTTATCCATAATAATAAATATGTCATTTTCATAAGTAGCCTAATCATTTTGATGAGTATTAAAGACAAATTAACCAAATATGGTGTAGTTTCATGGAAATACATTCAGATTACAAAGAATATAACATTTCTAAAATATGTTTCCTTTTTTTTCACTATAAAGCGTTTCTGTGATGATAATTATCAGGAGGATATTCCCTGCTCTGTAGCCGCAAACTATTTAGATGACGCACAGCCACTCAGATTCCATATTGAGCATTAGTAACCAAGTGGATGATGTACAAAAGTGTAATACAGTGTAAACATGTATTAAAGTGTAATAAACCCCCTCATCCCCTGTGAATGATGTGCTGTTTAAAAAACTCACACGCTTGGAGAGCGTTATGTTTCGTGCACCGCTCTGGGACCCGCTTCCCTCTGCCAGGAGTGTAAAGAATCCAATGTTCCTCCAGTGAGTGTTTGTTTGCTTGGCTTTGACGTCGGCCCCGACCCGGGTCTCAGACACCCACCAGTGACACAGACTTTCCTCCCCAGCAGCTCCCCTTACTTACCCCATGTGGTGGCTATTACCCTCTCCTTCCCTCCAACATCTTCTCCTGTTTCCGACATCTCTCTCCACACAGTGTGTGGTGCCAGGTCAGCCAGCTGAGTGCTATTAGTACCTCTCCATTGCCCGACCCAACTAACGGAAAGCCACGCAACTTAATAAGGTCATGAAAAGAGAGAGGAAAACAAAGGGGAAAAAGAAGAGTTTTGGCTGCCAACGAGGCGTGCACTAATAATGCCAATAAAACAATACAGTCAAGCCTTCTCTGAGAATAATTGCCGATCTGTGTTTTTATTTGAGAAGGCTCTAGGTTAATAAATTGGATAGCATTCAAAACTCGCAAAATGAGGCAATGAAAAATAACGGCTGTAACAGGGAATTATTGTGCCCTGTCTCTCGCTCTTCCTGCACTCGCTTTTATTTCAGGATGAAGGGATAGTAGGCTGCACCTGTTTGGAACAATTACCATAAAATGGCAGTATAGGTTGTGTTTGCCTTCAACTCTCAGCAATGAAAGTATTAGCGAACTTTGTGATCAGGGCAAAGGGCTCAATAACGTCAAGAGCTTTACAATATGGCTGTCAAAAATAACAGGGTGGCCCAAAGAGATTTCGGTCTGAGCTTTACAGTATTTCCATACCTCGTTACGTGTCTTTACTGGTTTGCATACCTCTGGGTTCTGATTTGCATAGTATAGGATACATGAAGACAGCTGCTGCTGTTTCCTCCTTAGCTTGTTTAACAAGGGAATCTTCACCTCATAAAAGAGAGTTTACTGCAGCCTCATTCAGCATGCTACCATTCATTTAGTGACAAATGTGGCCGCTGCAGTTATTGTGAATGGATTGTCTAATTGAAACAAATGACCAATAACAGATTTACAGGATACTGTTTTACTATCATCCTATCCTGAGACGTTGCCCCACCAGGAAGAGATAAGGCAGACAGATAATATGAGACGTAGCCCCACCAGGAAGAGATACGGCAGACAGATAATATGAGACGTAGCCCCACCAGGAAGAGATACGGCAGACAGATAATATGAGACGTAGCCCCACCAGGAAGAGATACGGCAGACAGATCATATGAGACGTAGCCCCACCAGGAAGAGATACGGCAGACAGATCATATGAGACGTAGCCCCACCAGGAAGAGATACGGCAGACAGATCATATGAGACGTAGCCCCACCAGGAAGAGATACGGCAGACAGATCATATGAGACGTAGCCCCACCAGGAAGAGATACGGCAGACAGATAATATGAGACGTAGCCCCACCAGGAAGAGATACGGCAGACAGATAATATGAGACGTAGCCCCACCAGGAAGAGATACGGCAGACAGATAATATGAGACGTAGCCCCACTAGGAAGAGATACGGCAGACAGATAATATGAGACGTAGCCCCACTAGGAAGAGATACGGCAGACAGATAATATGAGACGTAGCCCCACCAGGAAGAGATACGGCAGACAGATAATATGAGACGTAGCCCCACTAGGAAGAGATACGGCAGACAGATAATATGAGACGTAGCCCCACCAGGAAGAGATACGGCAGACAGATAATATGAGACGTAGCCCCACTAGGAAGAGATACGGCAGACAGATAATATGAGACGTAGCCCCACCAGGAAGAGATACGGCAGATATATAATATATTTTATTGTAGGATAGTGCCTTGGAAAGAGGTTACTAAACATTGTCTGTGGCCTAATGTTTTGTTTGAATGTGTTATGGATGGACTCCCCTAACAAAAAGGTCCTATAGTAACACCAGTCTTTCTTCCTTAGGATTGAATGAAGTGACTTAGAGAGTCATTATCTAAAGATTAGTGACAGTATCAGACGCTGGCAGTAGTAGCCCCTGAGGTCAGTGGGGCCTTGGCACTGTTTTCTCTGGGGCTGTGTCGAGGAGTGTACTGTGGGGAGGAATGGTGCTCCACTGGGCCGAGGAGGAGACGGCCCCTGAGGGACCGCATGGCTTTACACCAGATTAGCACCGAGAGGAGTGAAGGTTTATCACTGGCTCGCTCTCTCTGTCTCCATAGTCTGGATTCTATCTACCACACAGTCTATCTGATCCAATAATCCAGCCCCAATCACCTGCACTCCATCTGTCAGTCTATCACTCTCCCCTCTCTCTTCTTCATGACGATTACTGTCTGTAACCACCCTTCTTCCTTCACCTCCTCCTCCGCCTCCTCCTATCTCTCTCTTTGCTCTACAGCACCCTACAATCTGCCTGTTCTGTTCCCCTCCATTCACAGTACACATTTTGTTGAAATGAAGTCAGAGTGGAGGGAGCATTTTTCATGTTGTCTTTTCTAATCAGAAGGGAGGTATGCCTGTGTGCATCTCTCTCCAATGTCACTGCTTGGCTTTTCAGAGTCTGGAGTCTGACGTGCATGGCGGGGTTAAGAATCAATCTGTGAGGAGAGCTGACACATACAGGTCTTGTGTGTAGCTGCAGATGTCTGTAGCACCGCAAGCATATTGAATATTCATCTTGTGGGTATTTAGGGTCATTTCACCTTTCTAGTGAAGTTTAAAGCTGGGTGATTATGTGCTCAGAGCAGCATGGGTGAACGGCTCCATCACCCTCTTACATATCACCCTCTTACTCATCTTATTGAGTCAGACCTTTTTCGCTCTTTATCTCTCTCTCTCTCTTTCGCCAGCCTCTGAGGAGAAAAAGGCACTTTGTCTTCCAATTTTATTTGATTAATAAAACCATGTGAAGTCATGATTAAACTCTTTAATATACCCTTCTGTTTAGTATTACTATCTATCTGTCCAGTGGATGTAATATACATTATTTAATTAATGTGGTCAGAAAGTCAGATCCCTTGATTAAGCGTTAATTTCTCCCTATCAGGAGAGAATCAAGTGATTAAGGAAACCAAACAGTGTTCATTTCACTCTTTCAGAAACCTTTAGGCAGCTCAGGCCTTGTGTCCATGGATTGTCTATGGATTTTCTCCACCCTAGCAATTTAACATAAACTTACACACTACTCATTTATTTTGCCTTTTGAAGTGATTTGTATTCACATGACATCCTCTATGTGAACAGGTTGTTTCTTGCTTTGAATAAGTTAGCCACAGGTAGATCTGATAAGTCGAGCTAGCTTTATGAAAACTGCCACATGCCTTGTGTCTGTCTGTTATGCATTCCATTATATATTTATGCTGATGTATTCACTCTGTGTTTATGTGAAAGGTGGACGTTATCGTTCACCGAGGGGAGATAGACGCGGATGTATTACCAGCTGGATATGAGGGATAAGGCCTGTATGTTATGTTATACTGTATGCCGAGACTCTCACCATTTGCTCTGGTATGAGCCCAGGATCAAGCTAACTGTTGTTTCTGGAGTGTGAACCAAGCCTCAGTCAAACTTGATGAGCATGTCGTTGGAGGAATTTCTGAAATATAATGGTTCTTTGTATTGCCAGCCCACATGGTATCAATTGAAGCAGCTTTTTAAGACCTTCTGGTAAGCCAGTTCAGTTCAGCGCAGGAAAGGGGAATGCTTGGCGGAAGCAGGTGGAAAGAATTGCTGTAAGACAGAATCCTCAAACGGCCAAATCTGATCACATTATGAAGCCCTAAGTAATGACAGTTCTTAGGAGCAAATCATCAGTCAAAGGGACCACGATCTGGATAACCTCATAGATGAAAAATAGTCTTAAGTAAAGCAACATCGACTGAGCTCCTTTCATTAACTGAGAAAACTCAGGGATTGACAAGTGCCGGGTCGTGAGGGGGATGACATTTAGCAAAGTTGGCAGCCTCTGTACATAAAAGTTGAGGCTAGAGTAAACTGAACCAGTGGGATCACCACACTGGCGGAATACTGTGTACTACAGGAGTGTTCAATGTCTTCCTCGGAAACTATTTATCCAAGCTGACAGCTTTTAGGTCATCCGGGTTATTACCATCTCTGCAGTTCAAACAAGTCTTAATTATTCCAAACGTGCATTAACTTCATGATTGCCTCTCGTTCATTTTTTACTGGCGATTATAAAACTGGAACAGTGTGTCTATCAAACGGAAAGCTCCATGATTCATCGGCTGCGTGGTGGAACAATGTAATTTCACACGAAAGGGAACATTCGTATGAAAATGTATCCCTTATATAAACATGTGTCAAGAGGTAGAGGTCCTCAGAGGTCCTGGTTAGAGTCTCTAACTCCCTGTCTCTAACTGAGCTGCCCATCAGTCTGTGAAAGCATGCAGAGTATTTGAACCGCTTGGCAGAGGGTCTGCCAGATGTTTCCCTCGCCAAAGGGAACTACCTCTTGGTACATTAATTACTGTGACATTGCTCTAACTCCCATTGCATTCATTTAGAAGCTAAACTTCTTAAGGGAGGCCAAGATTGGAAAGTCTGTGTAAGATATATTCTCTGTTAGATTTATGTTTGGTGAACTGTTGACTTACAACCACTCACCCCAGGATCAGATGGATTCAGTACATGTGAGATAATAATCATGTAAATAACTTAAAATATCAGCCTGTTATTGGTTTGCATACATTTACTGTAGTCCCCATACAGTGTGATGTGAACCCCATGGTATGTGATATCTGTACAGAATATGTCCCCTAGGACCAGCAGCACCACAATGGGTCTAAGCCATGGTCAAAAGTAGTATACTAAATAGGGAATAGAGTGTCATTTGGGACACAACATGTGAGAACAAAGAGCAGTGAGGAGCCAAGCTAGCAGAGCAGAGGAGTCACAGTGATCTTATCTCACACCCTGTTAGAGGAAACCTCCCTCACCAGAAAAACCAAACAAACCCAAAACTCAGCTGAAAACGATCTCTTCATTATAATGAGCAGTAGCCACTCCAGCCATGCCACTATATTCTACCTTACGGAGAGCACACCGGGTGAGGGATGTTGATTGATGCCCTACTCTCACCCCACCGAGCTGCCAGTGCCTAGAGACACACTGGTCCAAGAGCCTGTGTGTTTGTGTGCGTGCGTGTGTTAGCTCGGAGCCCCCTGTGTTGAGCCCACTCCTGATTCCCCCCTCTCATCACTGCAGTGAGATTAGCACATGGCACACTTTGACTCCTTCTTATTATGATTGAAATAAAGCCATGTGAGCGCCAGTCGGTCAGTGTTAGCCTGTCCCGTGGTGACCCCTCTCTGGCAGGCTCATTGTCTGAGTGTCCAGCACGTCAGCAGAGGGTCCCTGTGGACCTTTATCAGAGAGTAGCCAGACCAGGCAGGGCTACATGGGGATTAAGGTCAGTGTTCCACTCTGCCACAGTGTGTTTGCTCTGCTGATTATGCTTAAAGAAAATGTTTGCATATTGAAATATGGTCAAGTGTTTATTCTCGGCATAATACAGAGGCACTCCACGGCGCAGCAGCTCTCCTCTCATGGAACCCAGAGAGGGTATCAGCGGTGTGCCTGGAGTACCGGCACCTTGTGTTAATGGGCCCAAATACACACAAATGCCTCTTTCTGCTTCTCAAATAGGGTGTTTATAATTATGACTGTTGAGGGCCGTCACTTGTGGTTTAATGAGGTACGGCAGTGTTGTTTACGTTTCTGTGTTGAAAGGCTCAGCAGCCTGATGTGAAGTCACTCGGAGGCAACTGTGGGGTGTAATCGGTGTCGACGCCACATGGTGGGGTCTTTATGAGGCTCGCTGACACTGAGGGTGAAAAATGGCACGAGTTCCTCAGCATATTTATTTCTGCAGATAGGAGTCTTTTAGACCAATAAGAGAAGGGCAGGAAGCCCTGATGGTGGCAAGGCAATCTCCTGCTCTGGTATTGGCCTCTCCCAGGGGAAGGCTTTTAAAAGGACAGAAAGAAATGTGTACAGCCGCCCGCCACCGCAGTGGCAAAAGGCTTCCATCCCTCCCTCGCTACCTCCCTCCCAGGCCTTAGTGCTATCTCCCTCTCAAAGCCGCTCATTATCTCAGCTCCTGCTTAATGCATGTACATTCAGCCATGAACGGCCAGGAGAAAATTATATATGAGAGAGAGAGAGAGAGAGAGAGAGAGAGAGAGAGAGAGAGAGAGAGAGAGAGAGAGAGAGAGAGAGAGAGAGAGAGAGAGAGAGAGAGAGAGAGAGCAGAGAGAGAGAGAGAGCAGCAGAGAGAGAGAGAGAGCAGCAGAGAGAGAGAGAGAGAGAGAGAGAGAGAGAGAGAGAGAGAGAGAGAGAGAGAGAGAGAGAGAGAGAGAGAGAGAGAGAGAGAGAGAGAGAGAGAAGAGAGAGAGAGAGCAGCAGAGAGAGAGAGCAGCAGAGAGAGAGAGAGAGAGAGAGAGAGAGAGAGAGAGAGAGAGAGAGAGAGAGAAGCAGAGAGAGAGAGAGAAGAAGAGAGAGAGAGAGAGCAGCAGAGAGAGAGAGCAGCAGAGAGAGAGAGAGAGAGACAGAGAGAGAGAGAGAGAGAGCAGCAGAGAGAGAGAGAGCAGCAGAGAGAGAGAGCAGCAGAGAGAGAGAGAGAGAGAGAGAGAGCAGCAGAGAGAGAGAGAGAGAGAGAGAGCAGCAGAGAGAGAGAGAGAGAGCAGCAGAGAGAGAGAGAGAGAGCAGCAGAGAAAGAGAGAGAGCAGCAGAGAGAGAGAGAGAGAGAGCAGCAGAGAAAGATGTGGAGAGAGGAGAGAGCAGCAGAGAAAGATGTGGAGAGAGGAAAGAGCAGCAGAGAAAGATGTGAAGAGAGGAGAGAGCAGCAGAGAAAGAAGTGGAGAGATAGAGAGTGCAGCAGAGAGCAGCAGAGCAAGATGTTGAGAGATGGAGAGAGCAGCAGAGCAAGATGTGGAGAGAGGAGAGAGCAGCAGAGCAAGATGTGGAGAGAGGAGAGAGCAGCAGAGAAAGATGTGGAGAGAGGAGAGTGCAGCAGAGATATTAGAAAGAGAGCAGCAGAGATATTAGAGAGAGGAGAGATGGAGAGTGGAGAGAGCAGTAGAGAGAGAGAGAAGCAGAGAGAGAGTGGAGAGAGCAGCAGAGAGATGCAGAGAGATAGAGAGTGGAGAGATGTTGAGAGTGTGTGGAGGAGAGGAAGGGAGGTAGTGTGAGATGTACAGGGAGTTAGAGAAATTTTGTGTGTTATGCATATGTGCATTAGCATGTATAGACGCAGTATTAGTCGACACACACTGTGGCCCGGAGAAAAGTTAAACTGTTGTCGCTGTTGATGTCTCTTTCAGTCCTCTTTCTCTCTATTAGACCCCTGCGTGTCTGTGAGAGGGGGGTGAAATTAACAATAACAGAGTGTGAATGAAGGAGAGACCCAGAGAGAGGGGTAGAGTAGCTGTACTTCCAGAGCCTTCACTCTTCCCCTGTGTCTCTCCATTATCTGTGGCATGGCAGTACCTGATTAATGAGGAAGCGACAGGATCACCTTGGTTCTGAGGTCATTTGTTGGAGAGCTACAGAGCACCCCGTCCCTCAGTAATGGAGGCACACAACTTTAGACTCATTCTGGTTTGCCCATATCACTCAAATTGAAAAGGCATTGCTTTCATTGTATTTCAAAAGTAGCTTTTAAACTGGCTTTGGTGTGACTGTCTTCGGTTTGATTATCTTCATAAACAGAGATTTTCCAAACACACCCTGCTATTTAGTCTCCCTCTAGACTTATTCCGCAGTCCCTCATCATCATGTGTTTTTGATGAAATGTGAACACTTTGTCTCACAAAGCAGCAGTGTTCAGCTTGTGCTTTTATTCACAGAGTAGTTAAATGTATACGGCAATTCATATCAAATGCTCCATAACACATAGCATTTTGTGTGACACTAACAATGCCTTGCTTTAATGTTGGCTGGTTTTCTCATCGCAAACATGCCTATTTCCTCAGTCTTAAATGTCAGGCTATCAGGCGGAAGGGATGCGTGCGGGCGGATATGTTCACGCCTCTAAGACTGATTATGAGGGTCTTCACACTTACTCGACTTTTCTCAAAAATGCCCTTGGCTACACATATACTGCAATGTATTCTTGCGAACTTGTCACGTCTCGTCCGTACCTATGACAAGGCAGGGCAGTGTAAACAGAATTGTCTCATTGAGTCGGCACTCACGGTAAAAATTGTAATAGCATAGCAATGTTTTTAAAACAGCTGAAATGTACAGACATTTTCCTTATTTATTTATTTTTTTACCTGAAATTGTAGTAACAGCCTGTTACATTCTGAAATTGTCTCCGTAGCTTTGAATCTAAACCTTGTTCATTTTTTTGCTTGACTGCACTGAGCCACCACCAAGGTCCAGGCAGGAAGCAACTCCCCAGGGAATTATCAATGTCGCAGTTTGCCTTTACCTTGTATAATGACCTCCTTGATATTGAAAAAATGAAGCCTGGTGTGTTCTAATTAATATGGTAGCTAGTGTGAGCCTAAGAGCTCCTATGGTTCAGCTAAATGTCAGCATTCAGATACAGCCAGGATGCAAAAATATTTTTGTTTAGCTAGCTTGCTAGTTAACGTTACCTACCTGTGTGGTCTATATTTAAGCAATAAGGCCCGAGCAATATGGTCAATATACCACAGCTTAGGACTGTTCATAAGCACAATGCAACGTGGAGTACCTGGACACAGCCCTTAGCCGTGGTGTATTGGCAATATACCACAAACCCCTGAGGTGCCTTATTGCTATTGTAAACTAGTTTCAAACGTAATTAGAGCAGTAAAAATAATGTTTTGTCATACCCGTGGTATACAGTCTCATATACCACGGCTGTCAGCCAATCAGCATTTAGGGGTCGAACCACCCCATTTATAATTAAGCAATAAGGCCCGAGGGGGTGTGGTATATGGCCAATATACCATGGCTGTTCTTATGCATGACGCAACACAGAGTGCCTGGATACAAACCTTAGCCGTGGTATATAGGCCACATATCACAAACGTCCGAGGTGCCTTATTATAAACCAGTTACCAATGAAATTAGAACAGTAAAAATAAGTGGTTTGTCATTCTCGTGGTTTATGGTTTGATATACCACAGCTGTCAGCCAATCAGCATTCAGGACTCAAACCACCCAGTTTGTAATATAATATGAATGACACTGTAGCTAGCTAGCAGGAGTTAGCTGTGTCTTGTCAGCTAATTGAATGTGCACGGACGAGAAAACAAACCCTTTAATTGTCACGGCTCAGGAGAAGACCCAAATGCAGACAGTTTTGAAGTAACAAAATGTTATTACAAAAACAGGGGGACAGGCAAACAACAGGTTAAGGGCAGGCAGAGGTTAGGAATCCAGAGCAGAGTCTGAAAGGTACAGAACGGCAGGCAGGCTCAGGGTCAGGACAGGCAGAGGTCAAAACTGGGAAAACTAGAAAACAGGAACTAGAGAAAGACAGGAGTAAGGAAACACCGTTAGTAGGCTTGACGAAACAAAAAATACTGGCAACAGACAAACAGAGAACACAGGTATAAATACACTGGGGATTATGGGGAAGATGGAGGACACCTGGAGCGGGTGGAGACAATCACAAAGACAGGTGAAACAGATCAGGAAGAAAATAAGAAATGTTGGAAGAAAAGGAAGAAAAGTTTCTTGGATTGTTAAATAGTTTGTGCTTACTGGCTAGCGGCTACTGTGGTATTTACGAACAATTTGAGTTGCAGTTCAAGAATGTTGCGTTTCCAGCAACAACGAAAGGTAAGGCAAGGATGTAATGTTTATGGAAAAGTAGAAATCTCTTTTGCCACTCCGCTCCTCAAACACTCTTAGTGGGAAAAGGGCCTAAGAGGGGTTGGTGTTAAATATGATTTATTTATATTTACAATGGTTTATTGGTCTTATGTTTGATACTCAACATTGTACTGATAGCAGTATAGGATATATTTTCTTACTTACAATAATATTTTTTAGATTGTTATTATTTCAGGGCACATCAATAATTGAATCCATAAATCATAAAGAAAAAATATTTTACCTCTAGCAGCATTAACAGCATATAGGCCTGTAATGGGTTTGAAAATCTTGTTGCGCTCTGCATGTGTAAAAAAAAGTTAATTATATTCTTGATTAATTTGAATTTGCACATGTTTTATGTTTTCACATGTAAGAGAAAATGTGACTGTAGGGTGTATTGGTCCCATTTCCTCTTGTCAGTGTGTGGATGTGAGATCAAAGGAAGGCAGTCGCCTGTCTACTTCCAGCCCAACACTAATTTCCTCTCCTCTCCTCCTCTCGTCTCTCCACTCCTCTGAGGCAGATTAATCCAGTTCTCTGCCTTTTCGAAGTAAGAGATGGTTTTTACCCTTAAAAAAAGGAAAAGTGACCGTATCAATGTGTTGAGTGTATGTGGGGGCTTGCTGAGAGGAGTATGATGATGTCACTGAGGCTGTCTAGACATGACTGAATATTCTCAGTTGTCTGTTTATTTACGTTGGGGGATGGCACTGTGTGCGCTAGGCTGAGGAGTGTTAAAACTCCTACCCACCAAGAGACAGACACATGCCCTCCAAACTGCCATGGATTGAGAGCTGTGCAGTGCCAAGGAAAATGAGCTGCGAGAAGAAAACAAAATCACTAGTTTAGTCTACAGTTTCAATCTCCAATGCATTGACACATTTATGCATTGGGATCTGAAACAAATAGATTAGTGATGATCTCTGAAGTCGGTAAAGATTAGCATCTAACGAGAATAGTCACTTGTCACATCATGGAGAGTGGCCCTTGTGCCCATTATACTTAATAACAGCACAGCTTTGTAATGGCATCCACATTATATATCCCCCTGACACCTCGCACATCCACATCTGCTGACGTGTGTAGCATGATAGCCTGTGTGCCATGTCGAAGCATCATTTACAAGGACAACCACTAATCGGACTAGCAGGGGTTCTGTTGAGAAGGGGAAGTGATTATCAAGGTTCCTCTACAGTCAATTCAATTTGTAGCCTATCAAGGCCACTTTTATTGCAATGCAAATGTGAACTGTATGTAATTAGAAACAAGCTGCTGTCTGTGTTGTGTTGCACAGCTCTAAACTGGCATCTCTTTGAAAATTGTCACGCAATTAAAAAGGTTGGTGTGGGAATGGGGATGAGCCTTACTATGTTCTGGACGTATAATTTGACCATTTATGCCAAATATTCACTACTTTTGAAAGAGACAACAAAATGTAGACAGCTTCGTTGACTTGGATTTCTCCTATCATGAATGACAAAATGAAATAGATAGCTAGCTGTATGTCCTTTAAAATCTTCACATTTCTGATTTCTTTAAACTGAGCAAGATCCATTGTGATTGAATCAATCTGTCTGCCCCTGCTTATGCTCTTAGGCATTTAATTGGTTGAAATTATCTCGCTTTAAATCTAAGTTAATCATTAAAAAAAAGTGGATTGTCAAGGCCCAAGGGGAGATATTTAATTTTCAGCAGCCCACAATTAGATCACACACTGCTGTGAGGCTAAATGACTTGACCGGAGCTGACCAAAAGCCCTATCCAGAAACTACCAAAAAGATAACACACTACGGGTTGAATGATAATTATTAGGTCAAATTTGATGTAAAGATCACAGACGTTATACTTTGTATAAATTGGACAAGCAATCATTCAATAAGTACATACTGGAGGTAGAGTACAATGTGAATGTGATATCCACATTATACTTGTATTCAAGGCTGATGAAGCAGCAGTTGTCATATCCTGTGCTGATGACATACTGTATTAAGAGCTCTCCAGTGGTGTATTCCATGATTTAAAAATGGCTCACGTGGATCAGTCCTCACCATTTGATGACATTGTAGATGGTCACTTCTTCCTCTCATTGTCTGTCAGATTGATAGTGACACATCAGGATGGGTCATACAGTTCCGGTTTATCCCTGTCTCCTGTGAAGTAGACATTGAGTGTGTTGTTTCTGGACACTGAGATGATGTTATAGCACATCATGAGGTCTGTTTGCTAAATTGGGTCAAAATTGGAAATTAGCCCCTTGCTCTTCTTCAAATATTCATAACATGACATTTCAGATGTAGAGCAGCCCCAGACAGTGCTCCCTAATTGGCCAGTGCATTTATTCATGGTCTCATGTACCATATTGTTATTGGAGGGAGGGTGGGCAATACAGAGAGAGAGAGAAGGAGAGCAAAAAAATAAAGAGAACGAGAGAAGAAAACCGACACATGATTGTGGAAACTGAGGGGTTGGCTGTGTATTGGCTGTGTCTTTGTGGCAAGCATGGCACCTCCAGAGTAACGCAGGATCACTGGGAGTGCAAGCGCAAACAATGGCCTCCTTGTCAAAAATGGAACAAATCCCTGAGGAAGAGGCGTCAGTGAAAAGGTTGATGACCTGGCATCTGGCAATTACTGCCAGCCCAGGTCATTAATCAGAGAGGCTCTCAGTCTCTTACTCCGACCGACCGACTCAGCAGCAGTAGCAGCAGCAGCAGCAGTCACACCATGGAGCACTCCTCCACTGGGGCCGGGATGGCCCTTAATGTGCTACGTTTGTCGTACCTATGTTTGTTGCTTATATGGGAGAATAATAATGAATAGCCTGGGATGACTGATCTTTAAAGACCTGAGGAGTTTGACTTTGAGAGAATTCTGATTCAACTGTGTTCCTCTGTGGAGGTACACAGTGTGTGTACCTGTGTGTCTGTTCTGTCTCTGTCAGGCCACGTGCTGCCTCATGTCACACATGGAAGTGGTGTGTTTGTGTTGTGAATGATGGCAGCCGCTGCAGTGTGAGTTCAGATGCCCACTTGAGGCGGAGGAGGACGAATAGGACACTGCAGCAACACTGGCACGGCTGCCACATGTCACAGCTGGGCTGTGTGTCGACACTGGCACCAACACGGCTAGCATGTCATAGCTGTTCACTGTGGTGACAGGGGAGCCCTGCTCTCCTCCACACACTGCTACCGACACAGACATCAGGCTCAACCCTGGAACCTGGGGTAAAAACCTATCCTCACAGCTGTCATCAGGCTACAGCCCTAGAACCTATGGTAAAAAAAACACTATCCACACTGGGTTCACTACAGAGAGGTAGTAGATACAGTAAGAGAGAGAGAGAGAATTTGTGTACTATAGTAGTGTTCTCTATAAGAGTCGCCGTGTTGTAGTATCCTGTCATTGCAGCTACTATATTCAGCATGGCAATTACTGCTGTGCCCACTTAAGAAATAGAGAACAAAGTTCATGCTTGTGCCATGTGTAAGAGAGAAGTAGAACGGGAAAAAGCATGTAAGTTAGTGTCTCGTTATTTTGCCATTCTTATACAGAAGCATATAGCACAGTGGCTTTGACAACAGCGTATTCTTGAATATGTTCCATGAAAGACAGACGCTAGCTTTTCATCATTGGATGTTTTATTATATTTTGCTTCATACATTCAGAGTTTTAACTTCAGGAAGGCTTGCTATTTTCAGATGTCTAGTTGTCATTAAAAGATATTCATATTAGAAAATTAGACATGAAGAATACTGGATTCCCTTGTGCTCGCACATCAAACAAAGATTTCTGTGGCAGGCAGTCAGTTCTCCTCCCCCAAACCATCCCCATCCCCTCCCCTTCCTCATCCCTCTCCCTCTCATCTCAAACCCCAAAGCACATCTTTCTAGAGACCCTCACTCCAGACTCCACTAGACCTGGCAACCCCAGGAACTACCTCTGATAAACCCTCCCAATCCTCTGATCATCACCACAGTGTCTCTCTTTGAGGAATCAGAATGAAAAGGGTTGCCGATTTCACCTTCCCTGCTCCAGCGCTAATAGAGTAGATAAGCAGGTCCATATAATTAGAAACCAGTGAAATAATTGTAACAAGGGGCTAAATGCCTAGCTCCAGTTTTAATTAGCCGGTGCTTGAATTAATAATTGCCACTTTTTAAATCAGAAATCAGTGACTGTTGTTTAGGCTGCTAGATTGGAATAATGGTGGTGGTATTGGCTGCTTTTTACATCTCAATATGTGCGCGTTTCACTGTGATGCACACTGGGCCTGGGAGGGTAGGGGAGGCGGAAAAAAAAACCTGGGTCTATTTGGTTATCTTCCAAGTGCAGCGTAGCTCAGCCAAGATTAAATTCATTGGGTTTACGGTGGATATCAGTATTCGTTTTTTTTAATGTTATGTTGGAAAGAGCCAGGGGTGGGAGGCAGGCCAGTCAGTCTGCAGGGGGAGGAGAAGGAAGGAGAGGGGAAGAGAGAAAAAAAAGCTGCCAATGCTACAATTTTACAGAGAATATCATCATCAACATCACCATCATCATCGTTATAAAAACCCTCTCTGCTATTTAAACCATCGCCGGAATGAGAAAAAAAAGATATGCTGTATATCTCCCATATCCCATAGAATACATGAAAGGGATGATGCAGCAGTGTCATCAGCTATCTGTTATCTGTTACCACTGTAACATCATGCCTCCATCCCCCGCTTTGCCCTTAGAGGATGGGTGGTTCTCTACAGACACTGTGTTAATGACAAGTCCTGACCTCACACCTCTTAACACACGTGTGCATTAGACACAGGACTTAGTGCCAGGGGGACACAGTGACAGCTGTAAATTTGATCAATCGGACTGTCAGGGTACACTGGCAGGTGTGGCAAGAGGGGCCGGTGTAAAGATAACTGACGTCTTGCTGTCATTACTGCTAGGGCCCTGCCGTCAATCTCGCCCTGATGCATTCGTTCCCTTCTTTTTCTTCCTCTGTTATTTTTCTTTCCATTAAAATAATTGCCTGTCGCCCTGAAACGGGGCCTCACTTTTCTTTCCCCAGGTCCCCCTTTCCAAAAGAATTTGGTGATGGATTAAATGCTTTGGAAACACCATAGGTTCCCGGAGGTGTGTTTGGGGAGAGCAAGGGCAGATTGAAGGCAAACTGATTCCAGCTCTCCGTTCCTGTCTCCTATCTATCACTGCCAATTGCTGTGCCTCTCAGGCCTGGGATCCTCATGCAGTGTTCATCACAGCGACAGAGACGTAGATGGGAAATGGGTTTATTTGGTTTGAGAAAGCTGTGAAATCCTACTTCATAATTTTAGGGGTACTGTATATTCAGGTATTTAAGTTAGAGTTTTTTGTTGTTATTGTTGTTATTATCGCCAGCTTGCCTTTTATTTTATTTAAATTGAGCAATTTTGTAACTTTCAATCACATTAGCAGCAATCAGTTTAAAATCGAAATCCTCATTTAATTGAAGTCATAATAACAAAAGGCACTGTTAACAAAATGGCTGAAACATTTTGATGATCACACAGTGCTGGGTATTGTTAAATGTGCTGTCTGTATAGAGTGGTTACAGGCAGTACCATCTGGTATTTCTAGATGGAGAGCAGAGCAGGTACTCAGGCTTGGCTTTCCATTACCCTTGTCAGTGCATCACTGCTGTGAGTCAGTAGATAATGTGTGCTGCGCTCCGCTCTGCTCTGCACCAGCTGCATGTCTGTCCCAGGTTTGTCCCTCTCACCTTCTACCACCCTTTACACCACTACAGAACACTACCGCATTGCTGTCACGTCCCCAGCCCTGGCTGGCCCCTTCTGCAGCCTGCCTTAATGCCCTGCTCCCCAACGGACCCCAGGGGGCTTGGTGGAGGCCCGGGGCCATGGGAGCTAACGCTGCTACGTCGCTACGCTAGCTCAGCTCCCACTGCTCCGGGAAGAGCAGCAGCAGTGGTGGAGGAATGTGGGACATTATGCTAATGAGAGGGCTTAGAGCAGGGCTCTAATCAAGCGTTGGCGGTGCTTGGACAGCCGCAGGACAGCTCGGCGCAACTTTCACATCAGCGGACAAAGGAGAAAATGGCTGCATGTTACACTGTGGATTTATTACGCTGCCTGGCTGGCGATAAGGAGGTTGAGATGTCTGCGCCGCTCACCAAACAGGTCTAACAAACCTTAATGGGAGACGGTGAAGCAGGGGGGTTTTCATGTAAGCCAGGCAACCTGTCTTTCTAGGACAACTTTTATTTTCAGTTATTACATATACTGGGAATGTATTTACTAAACTGGCATATTGTGAAAAAGTCAAACTAAGAATTAGATTGGTTTTTGTGTGCTCTTCAATGTAAAGAAATACAAAATGTGTAAAAAGGAATCAACATACACTAAAGAGCCTAGAATTCAAGTCCAATTCAAGTCCTGGCACCCAAATGGTGGAACCCAGCCTCCTCCTGAAGCTAGGACAGCAGAGTCCCGGCCCATTGTCTGAAAAACCTGAAACCCTACCACTTCAAGCAGTATCTTAAATAATCATCCTCCTTACCTCGACCCCCCCCCCCCCTTCTAGCTACATTATTGAGGAAAAAATGACTTTCTATGCCTGTGAAGTGGTGGAAAAATTACCCAATTGTCATACTTCAGTCAAATTAAAGATACCTTAATAGAAAATGACTCAAATGAAAGTGAAAGTCACCCAGTGAAATACTACTTGAGTAGAATTCAAAAAGTATTTGTTTTTAAATATACTTAAGTATCAAACGTAAAAGTATAAATCATTTCAAATTCCTTATATTAAGCAAACCAGACGGCACCATTTTCTTGTTTATTTTTGTTTATGCTTAGCCAGGGGCAGTCTCCAACACTCAGACATAATTTACAAACACATTTCACAAATCCCCCCTATTTAAAAAATAATAATAAATAATAAACAAATACAAACCAAAAAGGTATTGATGTTTAGTGAGTCCGCCAGTAGGGATTTTCTCTTGATAAGTAGATTAATTGGACCATTTTCCTGTTCTTTTGGGTGTCAGGGAAAATGTATGGAGTGAAAAGTACATTATTTTCTTCAGGAATGTAGTGAAGTAAAAGTAAAAGTTGTCAGAAATATAAATAGTAAAGTAAAGTACAGACCAAAAAAACGACTTAAGTGGTACTTTAAAGTATTTTTTACTTAAGTACTACACACGACTGTGCCTGTGATATGTGGTTGTCCCACCAAGCTTTCTTAAGATGTATGTGCTAACTGTAAGTTGCTCTGGATAAGAGCGTCTGCTAAATTACTAAAATGTAAATGTAAAATGTAAATTCAATAGGTCTACATCTTAAGACCCGCTCTGTGTTGATAAATAAACTGCTTTGAAAGTCATTTGACAATACATTTGCTCCTCTTGGATAAGCGATCCCTTTCTTTCCAACAGTGCCTTGCCTTGGCAGTGTTTTGTAAGTATTTGTGTGACAATCCACTTCCTTTATCTCCAGGGCCACCTATCCTTCATCTGCTTAGTGTCAGCTTGTGCCTATTAGACAGATATGGGCTTCCCATACATCTTTTCAGGGAAAGGGATTTCAATGTTTCTCTGTGGCATGCCAGCTGTGATTACTCTGATTCTACTCTGATGGTCTGGCCTCGTCTTCTTCTACTTGTCTCCCCATGCAGTCATTACGAGCAGGACCGCAGTGCGCTCAAGAAGAGGGAATGGGAGCGGCGGACTCAGGAGGTGCAACAGGACGAAGATCTCTTCTCCTCCGGGTTTAATCTATTCGGGGAGCCGTACAAGGTAAGGGCCTGGGAAGGAAGGAGGAAGGGGTGGAGAGGAGGGTTGTCAGCATCCAGCATCCATCCCTTTTTCTATGACATTACCTGGCAACAGGCATGATGGAAGTCGCTAAATAAAATAAGAGTATTCCTCCAACTTAAACATGTATAGATGTATAAAGAACACATTAACCCCCAGTAACTGAGCAGTCTTGTCAGTCTATCTCCAGTCTACTCTGGCTCCTCCAGTCTTTGGGTTCCATCAGTGTCTGCCAGTCTCCAAAAGCACATTATCCACTGTCTGCCAGATCTGTGTGTGTTCTCTCATGCTCTGTGTGTTACTGGATGAATGAGACACCACAGATGGTCAAAACAGTATTTCTATAGTGGGCCAAAAGCAGCTTCTTCTTCTATGCCTTCCCTCATGTCCTGTTACTTTATGTTATATTAATTGAAGGGATTGGAGACAACCGACTGCATCCAAGCAGATTACTATCCATGCGGGGACTGTAGGAATAGACAGCTAATGTGGAAAGGATAAGATATTACAAATGTAGAATTGTTTAAAATGATCTGCTTCGCTATATTCCGTGAAATGCTTTGCTGTTCATGCTGTAATGATGTTATGTTTTGCTGTGGCGTGTATTATCCATTGTGCACTGAACACATCCCTTAGGCCTCCCATATTGTCCATTTGAATGATGTGCAGTAGAGTAATGACACATGTGAACGATGATCACACCTCTCATGTGTACGTCATGGAGGTGCCATGCAGTCTCAGTCCGTCATGTCTCCCCTTCTTTCCTGTATGATATGTATCCATTGGCTGACTGACTGCAGACAGGTGACAAGACCGATACTTGAGGAGAGAGTGTGTGTGTGGAATGGAAGCCTAAGGTATGAGGGCAGTCAGGACATTGTTCCATAGCCAAGCTTGGGGTCTCTTAGCTAACTAACTGGACAGATGGGGGACTCAGTCAAGAGGACTGTCATGTTTTTACTTGGGCCAAGGTGTCCCTTTTTAAAGAACCCTATCTTCTTTCTCAATCACTCATTGCTTTCTCTTCTCCCTCTCTGTGTATCAATCCACCTAGGTTCTTCCTTTGTGAAAACTGCCAGTGTAACTGTGATAAAATGATCGCTATTGGTTATCACAAATTGTGTTAAGTCCCATTTAATTGAGATATGTGCACTACAAATGACATGTGCCACAAATATTCTCACAAGGTTCCCCGCGTGTTTCTTGGGTTTTGGAGAGCCGTCTAGTGTATTTCCCAACATGTTGTGTTGCTGCATTATTTCCTCCTCTGTACCAGCCTGATTGGGTAATTAAAAGTGATTAAGACTGATCTGAATAAGTCCTCGTTATCCGCACCTGGTATAATTCATCACTGCAAAGGAAACGTTCCTTCAAGATCATACACACTATTTATACTTTCATACAGTAAATAGCTTTCTAACACTACAGATTATCTGTAAACGACACCTTTAGAGAGAGTGTGGCTTTCAAGGAAAGAGGGCGTGGAACCTGTCCATCACATCAACACAGAGGTTGACGTATTTGTGGAAATAAACAAGTAGTGACTGTGTCCCCTTTGAAGGCTAATTGCCCATGTCACATGACATGGTGCAGTCTCCCCTCAATGCGGCTTCGCTTCAATAGTGGATCGACGGCACCGCACATAAATACACACGCACATACACAGGGGAGCACGCACGTGCGCACACACACGGAAACCGTCTTCATCTGATCGCCCACTGCTCCTCTTAGCCTGGGACATTAGGTTCCAGAACACATGAGTGTTCTCTTAAACACACGCAACCTCTCTGCGAACTGGGTCACACTTAATGACAGAAAAACAGGCACACAGAGCTATCTATTCCCTTTATTTTAATTTATACTAAAACAGGATGTCTCTACCCCTTATATAGGACTGTGTGAAATTTAATTGTGGATGCTGGTATGTGAGTATGTATGTGTCTTTGTGGAAATGGGGTGTGTTTTTGTGGGTAGGAGGATGTGTGTGTGTGTGTGTTTGTCTGCTCGTGCTCATGTTGGTGTGTTTGTGTGTGTGTGACGGAATGCGCTGGCCCAGCATTCTTCCAGTGACTAAGCAGACAGACAGCAGGGGTAATGGGGAAAGGAACTCTCAGTCTAGGTGGGTGGACTGGTACAACCCAAGAGTCAGACAAAGAGCAATTTATTAGCCTTTCAGTAAATATGCCAATGTCTTGTTTGGAATTTGACCTTTGACAACATTTTACAGACGCTGATGTGACTGTATCATGAGAGAACATCCTCATTCACTTTGGTTTAGATTATCAACAGCTAGAGTACAGTGAGGTCACATATTAACTTATGTATTGTCAATCATGTAACTGCACTTTCCGAAATATAGATGGCTTTCACCAAGCTATACTGTAGTTAGAGGATTACAGCCTGAGACAGATCTGTTCTCCAGACCCCCACAGTGTCAGCTAATAGTCATTGATGTCATCACATCTGCAGGAAAATGGACTCTCCACTCCAGGCTTTAGTATTTGGGCATGTAAGCTGGGGGGACTTAAGGGCCGGTAAAGATGATGTGTGTTTAGAAACCAATGTGTCCTGTTAGTGCTTGACTGGTTCAGCGATACTTTCTCCTTAGCCCCCTCTCTCTTCCCCTCTCTCTCCCAGCCTAGTGCTCGGTAGAGAGTAATAGCAGTACTTTCCTCTCCTCTGTGAAACACTGTTTGTAGTTCTCCCACATCTCAGGCCGCTATTAGTTAATCCCCCCTTTAATCCTGTTTAATGGAACTATGCTGTTAGCAGCTATTTGGGACTGATTTACTGCTTTCCCAGCTCCACTGGCACCTAGAGAGACGCCCCACAGCCGAGGAGAGCTGGCTGTGCCCTCAGAGGTCCCCTGCTCCCCCTGGCTGCCCCTGGTCCCCCCTGGCCTTGGTGCCATCAGCAGGATGTGTACTTTGTGTACTCCCGGGACCTCTCTCTACCTCCTCCTGGACAGGTCTCTGTGAACGCACAGCCAAGCTGTTTTTAAAAGCCTGTAAAGCTCCGTGAAGGTCAGGCCTTTGGACTTCAGCCAATGCTGCTGCACCACTCTGTCACAAAGAGACCTACCTTTTCCCTCTCAAGGCAAATATTCCCAAATAAACCTCCTTAACCCCCTCCCTCCTTCTTCCTTCTTCTCCCTCCCTCCATCCTCCACCAACTGCTGAGTCAAGAGGAGCAGCAGAGTAAACAAGGATATAGCCGCCAAGTTATTCAGCCATTTTCTCCGTTTTCTGCAAACGTATTTTGTGTTCCTCCTCAGTCGTCAGCTCCGGTACTGGATGTTTTATTCATGGGCACCAGCATTACTGTTGAAGAGCAGACTCTTAGAGATGGAGAAGGAGATAACTTTTGCTATCCATGGCTATAAGAGATGCAATATAAAATAGTTATATTTTTTAGAATGTAATTGTATATTCCCCCGACCGTCATCACTGTCAGATTTTATCAACAGGTTTTAAAAAGTAGGATTGCGACATGTTAAATTGTTAGTCCATTACATTCTCAGTTCATATCTGAATTGTATTGTGGTTTGTTGCTGATTCTGTTAGGAGGCTACCTTACATCTGCTAGCTCCTGGATCCCCTGCTGTCGTTAGTGCTCTATAGATTTCAGATGATTTGTGCTAGGTGTTTACTCATGTGGACCCATATTGATGCTCTTTATTGGGAAGCACTAATGGATATTATGCAAACTGCTGAGGCTTTCTACTCCTGCACCAGTGAGGAAGGAAGGCTTTACAGATGGGCTTACAAAGGAGAGAGACAATTCAACAGATAAGGATTTGCTGGATGAGTCTTTGCTCTGGGTCTTTAACTCATTTTTTAAAAAAGATTTTAGATTTAAATTTTCAGATTTTTCTTAATTTCCGAATTGAAGGCAAATAACTGTTAACAGATGGCCCATTGTAAACACTGCCAATCCCATGACAAACAGTGTGAAAGAACAGTGCACATAACATCACTGTAGGATCAGCCTACAGCCCATCATAGTATTGTATTGTAGCATCAGTGCAGATTCCTTTATCCTAGTAGGAGCCTATAGGCTTTAGGCTATAGACAATAATGTACTGGCACACAACTCCAGATAAATAAACTTTGGACGCAAATACTAGTGCTGGGATGACATGAGATGGATTTATTTCTTTGTAAGGTCTCAAGGACCCTATATAATATCCCTGTAACGCATCCCTTGTAGCCTGTGCATTTCTCAACATCCGCACTTACAGACAATATTTGAAATGTGTCAATGTCTTCTCCACACAGAATCCCATTCACTCACATCCTTGAAAATCCACAGGAGTCATCTTTACTATGCTGTGATATGACAACAACAAAAAGCAAACTTTGTATGGATAAAACCAACTTTCCCCTTCATACAGTTCATTCATAAAAGACTAGCATTAAGGCATGATCCCAGTGAGGTGCTTTACGATTGCTTGGCAGAGCTGTGGTGGGGTGGCAGAACTGTGGTGGCAGGCAGGGTGTGAACTGTGGGATCTGATGCTGATTTAGAGAGCAAACGAAGCCTCCCATTGCGAGCCTGTTGGCCTGTTGGTATTGCCCTAGTGCCCAGACCCAAAGTCTGTCTCTTTAGTATTCTCCTATTCAAAGGCTTTTTCAGATCCTCACTGCAAACACACACACACACACACACACACACACACACACACACACACACACACACACACACACACACACACACACACACACACACACACACACACACACACACACACACAAACACTTCAACAAAGCTGCTTCCTGGGGAGAAATGTCCATTGACAAGAGGCCAGCTGCTTTCCTCTTGATGAGTGCCTTTCTCTTTTTTAAAACCTTTCCCATTTGAGTTGAGAAACACGGCAGGCAAAGGTTCATCAGTCTCCACCCGTTGAAGAAATGCCATATGCTCTGATTTAAGAGATGAAGTATGAGACATGTCACTGGAAGCCTTTAACGTAATGGGGATCAGCTCAGCAGAAGTCTTGTCAGCTGATGGCATGAGTTCATGTAGGCAGTGGAGTTTTGTAGCCTTTGTTCCATGAAGATAAGGAGTTCTGACGGAGGTACTTTAATCATTGATTCGAACCTGCTACAGTATGGGCTCCTGGGGCGGCGCAGTGGTCTAAGGCGCTGTATTGCAGTGCTAGAGGTGTCACTGCAGACCCGGGTTCGATCCCAGGTTGTATCACAAACGCCCGTGTAAGGGAGTCCCATAGGGCAGCGCACAATCGGCCAGCCCTGCTCCAACTCAAGCTCCAGGTCTACTCCAGCAGCCCAGGGCTTCCTTCTCTACACAAGAGCCCTTTGTGCACTGTCGTTCACATTTGCTTTCCCCTCACTGAGAATGACAGCATCTGGGAGGTCCACAAGTGCCCCTTCAACATCACACTCACTAAAAATATTGAGCCCTCACAGCATGGCTTAAATAACCTGTGTGTGTTTAGGCTCCTCTTCAGACGATACACAGACTGTGGAAAACAGACTGCTGGTTGCTGGATTTTCAAACACAGGTTGCTGTTACTGTTAGGGGCACTTGTCAGGGCTGTTTGAGTCTTTTGCCTCTCTTGCTTCTGAAGTTATGACTGGCCTGATACACACTCCTTAGTGTGTATCACACACACACACTCAAACCATACACTCCAACCCAAGCAGTCCAATCTGCTACCTCGGGTCTCTGGGCCCTCCCACCCCTTCGGGAGGTCAGCTCCCGCTCAGTCCAGTCCAAGCTCTTCTCTGTCCTGGCACCCCACTGGTGGAAAGAAGGACACATTTGTTTAGCTCTGACTATGTTATTGAAGAACATGTACTTCTAATGGCTGTGATATGTGGTTGTCCCACCTTGCGATCTTAAGATGAACGCACTAACTGTAAGCCGCTCTGGATAATAGCGTCGTCCAAATGACTCAAATGTAAATGTATCACTCCTAATATCAACCTCCCCCATCACTGCTCACCAACAACTACATGGAGAGTAACTCGGGCATAGTTATTCATTTGGGTGAGCTTAATTGTAATACATTTTGGAACAACAAGTGCATGGCCATTAGAGTTTTATGGGGGACATTATAGTGATGCTGTGCAAGGTCAGGGGTGGTCAGGGGTGAGTCTTGGCAGAGAGCAGTTTAGCCCTAGCTGGCATCTTCTCTTTTTATAGAGGTCAGAGGTTAAACACCTAGCAGATAATTCCCCTTCCCAGCAGCATAATGGCTCTTCATGCTCCACACCCTCCCTTCCCCTTAACCATCAACCATCATTTGATTATTGTGCAAATACAGACAGAGTGTTGCGCTATCATCACCACTACAGTCCTCTGTGATACCAAAGGGATATACGCTGCTACACTGTACATATTTATCATTTTTCCTTTGTTGCCTTTGAATAGCCTAATTATATCCCTATACAGGAAACTGCTTTGCATGGCTCTGCAATTTTATTGTGCGACTGAAATGAATCTTCATTTGCAGTTCTTTTCGAATAGATGTTATAATCTCTGTTTATGTAGCGTGTATCTTAGCATAATGCGTCTGCAATTGTTGTACGTTCTTACTAGGCCTCTCACACGTAAAAAAAACAGTAAACACAGGCTTGGGCTGAGTTTAACAGTAATGTGTTGCACATTAAGTAGAATGTTGCCTGTTATGAAAGTAATGAGTTTTGGGGTTGGTTCTGCATGCCTTTTTGTCTGAAAAGCCCAGTATAAAGGAATTATATGCTGAACTAGCCAAAAGAAAACAATTATTATAACAAGGGCCTTTTGTTGCAAAATGATTTGTTTGGAGGTTTTCCTACAGATTAAAGTGTACCCCTGAGAGGAAGGATATTAGAAGACAGGAGTGTGTCAACATTGCCACATATCGCTATTGACTAAGAATACAGTTGAACAGATTATAAGATTATCAAGGTCATCCTATTGGTCTACTATATTCCCCCCAGTGTGACTAGATTATAAACTACTGTCTTTTTATACTGACAGACAGAAGCAACCAGTCTATCCACTTTGGGGGGGACCAACAACCTAAACAAGGTATCTATTATCTATAGATCCACACTAACAATGCTTGTTTTAATCACTTGTTTAATACACGATAATACACCAACTGTGCCATCTTAAAGACGGATTTATTAAAGTGCTTCGGATAGAACTATAGTTTCATACAGTTTGTAAGGTGCATATTAGACTCTGTAATGATAGCTGTTTTTAGCTTAGAAAAGGGGCTACTTTTTCATTTTCAGAGTTGCTTGATGTACAGCCTAATGGTCTTGCTCACTGAGGCATGATTGCACCCTTCTCTATGCGCGCACACACACATCAACCTCTCTCTCACACACACTGCCTGCAGTGTTCCTGGCTGTCTGTAATTAGGTGTAGCTCTGATGACCTGCTGCTCTCTGTCTGTTGTCAGAGTAGTGGGGGAATGATGATAACATGGTGGAGGGGGCTGGGGGGTATATAGTAGGAACTGAATATCTATACATTATACATCTCACCGTCTCTCCTCTCTCTGTCTCTGCAGACCAACAAAGGTGATGCCCTGGCCAACCGGGTACAGAACACTCTGGGGAACTACGATGAGATGAAGGAGCTCCTGACCAGCCACTCCAACCAGAGCCACCTGGTGGGGATCCCCAAGAACTCTGTTCCCCAGACCCCTGGCCCCAGCTTCTTCACCGAGGGGGCCCAGAGGACAAGCAACAGGACGGGCACGGGGCACAATACCACCTCCATGCCCCCTCCGCCCTCCTCTTCATCCCTGACCAGCTCCACCCGGCTGAGCGGCCATCAGAGCTCCAAGAAGTCCCGCTCCTCCGACTGGTTGCAGGGAGCCCACTGCTCCAGCAGCACCAGCACCCAAGAGGTGGGGGGGCAGGTAGTGGGGGTACCAACCAGCAGCAGGGGGAAACACTTGTCAACCCATGAGCAGCAGCAACAGCAACCCCAGAGACACGAGGAGCTGTTCAGCTCACAGGGCGACGTCGTGGGCCACAAGGGAGACTCCAGCAGCAGCCCCAACTCCTCCACCTCCAGGAGGCATGGCGCTGGGCAGCAGCAGGTCCCTTCGGCGGCTGAGCATGGCGGATACAAGGACAGCAACAATCATGTTAAGTCTCCCTTGGAGCAGGAGCCGGGCTCCCACGGGTCCAGTTCCCCCGTGGCCTCCACCTCCCTGCTGCCCAGCGGCCTTTCCACGCCAACCTTCCCCCAGGGCCTGCACGTCAAGCCCAGCGCCGTGCAGCAGCAGAAGCCCACGGCCTACGTTCGGCCCATGGATGGCCAGGACCAGGTGCCCCTGGATTCCCCGGAACTCAAACCTCCTCTGGAAGTGGGGGACATGGGCTACAGCAACCTAGCCTTTGGCAGCACCACCACCAGCTCCAAGAGCAAGCTGCCTAAGCTGACCCTGACACAGACTGGGGAGGTAGGTACCTGCATGATTCACTTGACTCTACAGTACACACACACATACACACACACGGCTTGTTGATAGATAGTAAATGCTTGGGAACAGATCACTTGTGCTGTGTTAGATTGTCTGGCAGTAGGAAGGGGAAAGCAGTTCAGCCAGATAAGTTTGGCCTGTGCCTTTCCCCCTGCCTGATCTGTTTTTCATTGAGTCCTGGCAAAGACTGAGCCTGACATAATGGAGAGCTCTTATTAATAATCAGACGTTCAGTTCTCCTCCTCCTGGCGACTCCTGGTCCTCAACCCAGCCAGCTGAGGGGCCACAGGGTTAAGGGGCCTTCCTTACATCCACTCCACACACACACACACACACACACACACACACACACACACACACACACACACACACACACACACACACACACACACACACACACACACACACACACACACACACACACACACAATCACTCACTATGAAATGAATCTCGGGTGGAAACTCACTCATGATTAATAGCCATTTTAATTCACATGGGCCCGCTTTACTTATTCATGTAACTAGTTGTGACATATGATTTGTTTTGGCCTCACTGATGGATTGTATTACAGTTAGAGTTTTAGCATTTACCCTGTGGTCGTATGGGTTTATATATAATATATCCTAAATATGTAATACTGTATAAACCTTTGTTTTAGCCTCCAGATTTTTGGCTTGTTCCTCCCATAATATTGTATGTAATTGGCTTGTCATGTATACATGATGATGATGAATGCGTTATTATTTCTGAACAGTTTACAACACTGCAAATTAATACTCATCAGTTATTGCTGATAGTTGAGAGGAAGTCTTGTTTAGTGAGCATAAACAATGCATTTATCCCTCCTTGTAGCCTCTTAGCTTGACACAGTGAGACAATCTTAGTCTGGAGTCATTTGTGATCTGAAGGCCTGTCATGTCAGTTCATTTGTGTGTCAGCAACACAAGCAGGGCTGAGAGTCTATTGTTGTGACGACTTTAGCCCCGACTGTTTATCTTGTTCTAATGTTGGGAGGCAAGGGATGTTCATTTTAACGCCGGGAGCATTTGTCTCAGCTCTCAGCCAGTGGCGTGCTGGAGAATATTTTTGAACCAGACAAAATGGGCCTGCTGCTTTTGAACGCTTTGCAGGTTAACACAACATCCGTCCTAATGTATTCTCACCTGAGGTCACGCACTCATTATTTTAGAAAACGTTGTCCACCTGATTGGAATCCGCTCCGTTTAATCTCGAACATAATTAGCCAAGGTGTACTCTCTTCTCTCCTTATCTCCCCCTCCTCACCAGTTAGGACAGTGCATGAGGAGAAAATAGCTACATGGGAGGTATCCAGTTTTAAATATCCAAACACGATGATGCCCATACCATTATAAGACCAGACAGAGCAAAAATGAGAATTGGTGCAGATTTTTTTATTTTTATACATTGGGGCATCTAGGCTACATTTACAAAGGCAGCCCAATATTTCCACGAACTGGTCTTTTTGCCAATCAGATCACATTTTATGACAATAATTGGGCAAAATACCAGAATTGGCCTGCCTTTGTAAATGCAGTCCTGGAGGTATATCATAGATCAGGATTCCTCAAAGGAGTTGACTGAGAATTTCATCATGGCGAAGACTAAGACGGAAAGAACTAAGAGAGGCCCCACTCACCACTCACTCTACTTACCAGTGATAAGGATTAATTTCCATCAACCATTGAATTAAGTCAAATTCATGTTTTTCAAAAGTATTTGAAGAACGATGTGAGGTGACCAAGTGATGACTAAAGCAACTACACATACGGTTCTTTGAGAATTTGGACTTTGCTCCTGTACCCACTCTTTACCAATCAATCCCCTGCAGTCTCTGTCTTCACTCCTTTCCCCACCATTTCTCAGTGGCCAGCCTCGCTAATTGAGCCACTATGGAGATTCTGCCATGTGGGAGGTCAGGCCACAGTCTCCAACAAAGAAATGCATTTGTAGTATTCTTCCTGTTATTGGAGGAAGCTAGGAGTGCATGAAATACAGCTTCTCCTGTGAGACTTACTCATCTACACACCATGTCCCTGTATAGCGAACACATAAATAAGTAGATAAGCAACAATAAACAACACTGACGTATGATTGAACAGGTTGACACACAGGCACCCAACCATGTCGCGCCAACCAGCTGTTCCCTTTCTTTAATAGTGTAGTCGAAGGCTATTCCCCACTACAAATTGCGCTATCTCGAATCTTGGAAGCATATGGCGCAGTTACACCGTACAGTTAAGCATGTGGCAAGGCTGAAAACCTGGGGGATTTGGAGAGCTGCTTGTTGTGCCCGGGATGCGGTCAGCTTAGAGGAGAATGGAGATGGATGTTGTTATTGGAGCAGGAAGGGAAACGGGGTGGGGAGGGAAGGCGAGGGACCCCCTGCAGAGCACAGCACAGCAGAGCATAGTGGAGCCCAGCTGGGGAGAGATGGGGGGGGTGGAGGTGAGCACCATCTCTGCTCGTTCACTGACAGATGAGTCACTCGGTAAGAGACGGGGAGGAAGAGAAAGATGCAGATAGAGAGAGAGAGAGAAGGGAGTAAGTGAACTGAAATTGAGAGACACGCAGAGTTAGTCAGAGCGAGACAGGCAGACAGAGAGAGAGAGAGAGAGAGAGAGAGAGAGAGAGAGAGAGAGAAGCGTCCTTTTAAACATGTCTGTCAGGAAAAGAGAAAACATCTTCAAGAACTTTGATTTATTTTGTTTGACTTTAGTTTGTTAAAAAGAATAGATTCTATTGAGCTTAGTCTCCTGAGAGCCCTCTGTTTTGTTGTTTATTCTCTTATATTTATCCAGGTTTCTCAACAAGCATAGGTGTAGAATAACTAAAGCCCAAAAAATAATCCCAGGTTGTATTCCTTTTCGTTTTCAATAGCCGTTGTTTTAGTGTATGTGGTAATATTCATATGCTTGGTAATCACACTTCCCCTCATGGCCGTGTGCAAGAGCCCATCCTTAACACTACACAACCCGTTATTGTTGTTTTACAGCCTAATTAGATTATCGTATCCTCAAGCTCCTCCATCTAACATCCTCCTCTACTCTTTATACAAGCTGAACCCTCTGAAAAGAGAAGAGAGATATCACTTTCATCCCCCTTTCAAATCAAACGGGTGTGGGAGAGGAGACTTCACAGGCGTGAAATGTTCCTCTCATTCTCCGCTCGGCCCCTGGAGAAAATATTTTGACAGGTTGAGTGTGAAATCCCAGAGTGATAAGGGTTTGCTAAATGGCTTTGGAAGCATCCTGTTAATTCTGAGGCTATTGATTAGCGGCCTAGCTGCATTCACTGCTCACTCAGAAAAGCTCTGCCTGGCCAGCCTCTGATGTCAGAGAGCGAGTATGAAACATTGGAAAGCAGATAACACCTATTGATCCCCCCCCCCCCCCACCCCCAAAAAAATACTGTTATTGCACCAGGCATTACACATGCTTTATAGAACTAATAGCCTTATCTCTAGCCTCACTAAGCACACGATTTGACGAGACAATGAGAGGTTTAGGAGGCGCTCTTCATGATGGATATGGAAGAGATATATATAGAGACAATGTTTTACATATTCAATGCATTGATGATTTGTTGTTCTCTTTTTCCTCAAAGCCCTCGAGACATTTAATATTTCTGGAGTGGTATAAGCCTAAAGGCTTGAATATGCCTCTATTATTTTTTTTTCTCTCTATTTATTATACTTACCTGAGTGGACTTGAGCCGATTGAAAGGTTTGAAGTGTGTGCATTGATAGTGCTGATAAAGAATAGGCCACAGTGCATATTGTATGGGCCAAGGGGCTGGTGGTCTAAGCTGGAGCACGATGATGTCATTCCTATAAGTTCATAAGGGCTGTGAATCAGAGGAGACACACAGTCGTCTGTTTCTCCAACGTCTGTCTGACTGACTGCCAGCCACCCATCAGACTCCAGACTCCTGTCTGTCAGCTAACTGCCAGCAGATATACTGAGTGCGTGAGTAAGAGAGAGAGAGAGAGTGTGGGCTGCATAGCAATGGCCCTGGCCCTGAATTTGTCTCATCCAGACTGCTAAATGTGGGGACAGGGATTCACTCTCATTAGACTGATCATAGGAATGTATTCACACAGGGCCCTGGGCCCGGAGCAGATCTGACCTCAGTTGAGCCATGTTTCCCCACCCACCCAGCAGCCTGCTGATGTTAAAGGCCTTGTTTGCATTTAGAGAGCAGAAATTAATCATGTTGCTGTCTGATTTATATTTTCATATAGCCATCATACGAAAAAAAATGGAGACCCCAGAAATGATCATGAAATATTATTACAAATAATCACGTACTACTGTAGAATAATAATAGCATATTTCAGAGCCAGTGTTTTGGAAAGGCTGGAACAGTAACTGGATGAGTCCATTTCTCAGACAGACAGTACATCCCACGCTGACCAGCAGGTTGGCTTATTAAAACAGCCCCTGGCGTCATGGGGCAGAAATCTTTATCCTCCGTTCTGTGGAAGCAGGCTCCGTTTCTCTCTCCCTCACTTGCCGACTCACTGGACAGACAGGAAGTCAGTTCCAGGAACATTTGATTATGCAGCGCTGCCAAGACTCACTGAGAGAGACAGGGGGGGGGGGGGGCAGAGAAAGTGAGCTTCCCTGGAACAAAGCCGTTACCCTCACCCTGAGTTTGAGTCACCCTGCCTGGAGTCTCTAGTCTTTCCTCAAAGGAAGCAGTCCTGTTACAGAAGGTCCCCACCTTAGTCTGTCAACACGTTTGTCATCTCACTCCTCATACTGGGTTTAGGTAGATAATAAATAAATACTAACAAGGCTCTGACATATATTCTGTGTTATTTTAGCTACATATTCAGTTGTTTTTATTTGTATGGATGATAATTAACCCAGTATAATATAATTTGGGATGTCATGAACATTTTCTTTGAGCACAGTTTTTTCCCCTCACCCAAATTCACTTGCAGAATTCCTTTATGCCCATATTGCTTTTTACTCAGACATTTTAATCATACATTACACACCAAGCTCACAAACGTTGTTTGCTTGGATTTGGCTTTGGAAGTCTAGCTTTTTGTGAAAGGGTAGATTTAGCTTATTTGTCCGTGTCAAGGTAGAGGTGTTAACATTTTGATAATGTTGTGTTTAGTGAACCCAGAGACGAACATCGTCCTTACAAGACAGTGTAATTGGGGATGACAAGGAGGTATTGGTCATCACACAGTCGGCTGGTTTGGAGATGGAAAGAGACAGAGAGAGAGAGGCTGTGGGCTGAAGTGTTTGGATTTGCTGTGAGAGCACACCCTGAGAGACTGGGGTTAAGGGGCTGATGAGTGAAGAGAGAGTCGGGCCCAGGTTGGCCTTTCTTCTCCATGTTGGATGGATGCCAGCTCTCCTCTTCCTTGATTTATACTGTTTACAGATCCATTATATTTAGTTGAGAGCAGAAAGGTTTTACTGTTGCATATCTAAATAAGCCTGATCTTAGATCAGATAATAACTACTTTAAATACTACTTAACCATTTTTATATTCCCTAAAACCTGATCTTGAACTGACCAGAGTCCACAACATCTTTCAAACATGGCAGATCAGCCTCCGTTGTGTTTCACCGCCTGTAGGCCTCTCGACAATGACTCTCTAATATGACACAAATGAAAACAGAAAGGCACTTAGATGAAAGGAGATGTTAAAAAACATATTTACATATAATAATTTATATAATTTAGGTGGGCCTGGTGAGAAGAGATAGAAATTGACAACGCGTGAGTCGTGGGTGAGAATTAGGTCACCCACTAGGGCTCACACACACTTCCTGATTCCTCACCCACTGCGTTTCACCCAGTCATGCTTGATGGGTTCTTCCATCCGCCTTTGTAAAATCACTTTAGAGTTCATTAATGCAAGTCTTTGGTACAAATTTACTGATCTAGTGAGTAATGTGGCTAATAAACATAAAAGGATGTGCTGTAACTCAGGCCTGGCAGACCCCCTCACCAACAGAGGGGAGGGTAAAAAAGGGAAATGAAAAGAGGGAGAAAAAAAGCTGAGATGAATATCACAGTGTAAGAATGGATCTGATCAAAGAAACCTGGAGGTTGAAATGAGTTATTGTGCTTTTTCCTCGATATATTCTGTCCTCTTCTTCTTCTGTAGACTTTGTTCACAGCTTAGTGTCTGCACAGAATGTACCATGCTTTAAAAATCGATATCTGCTTTTTGTGCTTATTCTTTATATGCTCAGAACTATCTGACTATGTTCAAAGCCCCTCAAGGCATCCCATATAAATTGTCCTGTATTGTATATCATTAATTGAATCACAGCTTTATATGATTCTGAAAAGTAAATACATAAGCAACACGACTAATAAAACTTGAAACTTTAGTAGTAAGACTACTTTGAATGTTCCTCAAAGGGGCACGTCAAATAGAAGAGTCCCTCTTTAAACTGAGGTCAAGAATATGTGTTGACAATATCCTGATGGGAGTTCCCTACACAGTGGGGTGACCTGACCTATCCTCTACTCTGCTCTGCTCTGTGAATGAAGACTGGAGTGAACCTGCTGGTCACAGACAGTCCACTCTTTGAAAGTGAACAGCACTTGTTCACAGTCCACTCTAAAAGACCCTAACTGAACCAGCTCACCGGCGAGGTGACACTCCAGGACTAAACAGTGTCTTCAGAAGGCCACTTCTCTGCCACATCCCCAGAGATAATGGGCTCCATTCCCACCCAAGCACCAGGCACGCCTTGTCCTCCAGGATGGAAACCTGGGAGAAAAATGGCCACCCCTTACTATAGAGTAAACCCTATCCCCCAGACAGGTCTTAATCAGGAGATACTTTTGGGTCCTCTCTTCCAGACGTGTCACCCGCACGGCCGACCGGATTAACCGGCCAGATAAGGCTATCCCAAATGGCACTGTATTCCATTTATAGTGCACTACTTTGACCAGGTCCCTGGTCAAAAATACTGCAATATATAGGGAATAGGGTGCCATTTGCGATGCACAAAATAAGCTTCCTCTCTTCCTCACCCTAGAAAAAGGGACAGTTATTTGGAGGCTTCCCCATTAGAAGTAACAGCTGGGATCATTTGCATAATACCCATCAGAAATATTTTTTTTCAGGGCTGCTTGTCAGGGGGGGAGAAAAAACAACAACAATAAAAGTATTTTCATTAGTGCTGCTAGAATCGCAACCTGTTTATACATTTCTGCTGCTTCTTATTGAAAAACCAACGTAGAACTCGTATAGTACCATTCTTACTCATCGGTCAATTGATTTAGGAAAGTTGAGGTTTGGTTGTCGGGAAATGTCTAAATGATTTGAAATGAGAGAATGACTAGATATTAGGTTTGTGTGTGTGTGTGTGTGTGTGTGTGTGTGTGTGTGTGTGTGTGTGTGTGTGTGTGTCTGTGTTATTCATCTGAGCTTCTGTTTCTCTCTGCATGCTGTCTGATGCTCATTATTTCCTTGCTTGTCTGAACACCTTTTCTGCTCCGTGGTTATGAAAAGGAGGAGTTTAAATAAGGACCCCTAAACTCAGCCGCATTCAGTATCCAGTGGATTATCATAGCATTAGTTCACATTCTTAGGGAACTGGGAGGAATCAGCAGCTCACATTTAAATACTGAAATAAATGTTACACTAAAAAAAGCATGTATATCTTTAGATCAGAGAATGGATGGTAGGAAGGAAGGAAAGAAAGTTGGATGTTGATTCCCGTGAGTGAAGGAGTGGAAAGGTGGTTTCAGGTTGCGAGGTTGAGAAGAGGTTGCAGTTAAAAGGTAGTTTTTTTATTTCTCTGAGGTGGAGGGAGTGGAAAGGGAAGATTTGATTCCATCTGGTCCCTATTGGCCCTCAGCTATAGTCGTGGTTGGTTATCTTTTACGAAAGATACCCAGTGCTACTCTCTGCCGGCCTCTCAGAAAACCACAGCATGTTTGGATATTGAATTAGAACATTTCTGCTTGACTTCCCCATGCCTCATAGGTAATACTGCGTTGCAAAGCACCCATACATGAGCAATGATCTCAGGCCTCATCAAATGCATGCCCTCCCTCATCTCCTCCCCTCCTCTCCTCCTCCTTTTCCTCACACCACATGTTTTCTGTTAGTTTTAGCCCCTATAAATACGGAGTGATGGCAACAGAACACAATTACACTGTGGATTTAGTATGCTGTAATTGCAGGGGAGCATGATAAACATACTTTCATAGAGTCAGCCCATCCATCCCACCCATTTACTGTAATGGGGACTAGGAGAGGTCACTCCTGTGTTATCTATATAGTAAGCCCCACACTCACCTCTGGACAGTATCTCACTCCCCTCGCTATTCATCAATCCCCATTCCTCACTCATGTGGCATACTTTGTTGTCTCCTGGAATTAGATATTTATTTATTTGCTTTTCGAATAGATGCAAATATCTATGAGTTATCAGTAACACTGAAATGGATTGGATATCCCAAAGCCAGTCAAATATTGCAATACAACTGTTACACGCATACTATCAATGAACAAATGGCAAATACAGACCACATTTAAGGTTTAACATTACATTAAGCTGTTGGAAATCTGGGCTCAGTCAATTTAATGCAACAGAAAACCCTGAGTCCCTAGATTACTTTTCCCTCTCCGCCATCCAAGCATGGTTCATGCCACTTGCCCTGAAAAAAAGAAACGCTTTATGGCTCTAGGCATTGCAAAACAATACACTATGTGGCCTAGTGGTAGCTCTTTAGTCTTTTTAATTTATTTTTGATGCTCTCTGCTGTCGCTGAATATCTGTGGTGGCTTGTAATAAAATACCCGCTGTGCAATTTTGCAAGTATGTCAAGCAGAGCATGACCAGATATGCAAATTTAACACAGAAGAGCAAAAGTGGAATTTTTAGTATTTTGCATCTGCAGAAGCTGTTAAAGGCAGTTTAGAAAACCATGAATATATAATACAGAGGTGGCCCGACCGGAGGCTAAACCCTATTTATCAGCTGGGAGAAATAGTTTGTTATTTTGGTTTCAGATATTTTTTAGAGAGAGAATGAGAGTATAAAAGCATGAGATGTAATTTGTGATTAGATCTGTATGAATGACAAAGGGATTTGGAGGGTCTCAGTGTGGCTCTCGCTGTGGGTGGATGAAGTCTTCTGACTGGAGCCCCATGAATCTATTGAGCGTAAATATCAAGGTCAGATCATCACTCAGCTACCATATACTGACTGAGATCCTGGAGACAATCGTATACACTCTGCTTCTCCTACTTCCAAGTGTGTGTACAGGCTTTGACTTTCTCGGCAGTTAGGTGTGTATGTGTTAGTTTGTGTGTGAGCGTGTACATGCGTGTGTGTGTAGCTCATGCGTGTGTGTGTGTGTGTGTGTGTGTGTGTGTGTGTGTGTGTGTGTGTGTGTGTGTGTGTGTGTGTGTGTGTGTGTGTGTGTGTGTGTGTGTGTGTGTGTGTGCGTGTGTGCGTGTGTGCGTGCGTGCGTGCGTGCGTGCGTGTGTGTGTGTGTGTGTGTGTGTGTGTGTACAGTAAGTACGTCTGTGGTTATTTTTTCTCCAGCATAGTGAAACGACCCTGATCAGTCACAGCAGTAAGCAGGTGTTGATGACTCAGGTAAACTGGCCTGTTTATTGACAGTGAGAGTCCTTAGTCACAGAGCCAAATCTAAGACGTGATGGATGATGTTTATTACTGGCTGTCTGCTCATGTTTAAATGTAGCCCTGGCGCTGCCGGTGGATACACAAGCCATTAGTCTGCTCTGAGGTCAGTTCACACCCCTCTGACCACCCTCAGGTACCTCTGTGCCCCTTCAATAGCTCTCTATGCCACCCCCAGCCTGCTTTCCACTCTCTATAACACTTTAATTGGAGATTATTTAGTTGAGTTTAGCTATTAAGAAGATTCTCAGCTGGATTTTCTCTGAGCTTACACGGTTTGCGTTTTTTTGCATCACTGCTTTACACATCAAATCCGCTTGGTTTAAGGAAATGGGGATTGTGTTGGCTAAGGAAAGAACTGTTGTAGGAAGAATCAGTCTGGTGTAGTAATGCTCATATAGAGCCTATACTTCATAGGATTCTATAATTGTGAGTTAATAGGATCTTTATGATAATGCCATCCAACAGTTATTGTTATTTTCTCCACTCATCATATACACTACCACTACTATATTTGAGATTCTTCAAATAGCCACACTTTGTCTGGATTACAGTTTTGCACAATCTTGGCATTTTCTCAACCAGCTTCATTGGTGCGGCAGGTAGCCTCGTGGTTAGAGCATTGGGCCAGGACCGGGCTATCTTATGTATACCACCCCTACATTGTCACAACACAACTGATTGGTTCAAACGTATTACGAGGTAAATACATTCCACAAATTCACTTTTAACAAGGCACACCTGTTAATTGAAATGCATTCCAGGTGACTACCTCATGAAGCTGGTTAAGAGAATGCCAAGAGTGTGCAAAGCTGTCATCAAGGCAAAGGGTGGCTACTTTGAAGAATCTCAAATATAAAATAGATTTTGATTTCTTTAACACTTTTTTGGTTACTACATGATTCCATATGTGTTATCTCATAGTTTTGTTGTCTTCACTATTATTCTACAATGTAGACAATAGTAAAAATAAAGAAAAAACGCTGAATGAGTAGGTGTGTCCAAACTTTTTACTGCTACTGTATATATGCTGATTCAAAATACAATTGTAAGGCAACCAGCTGCAATAGGATGTTGAGCAAATTCACAACAAAACGTTTGCGTGTACATTTCGTTGAGCAATCCTATTGCAGCTGTTTGTCTTGTACATTGAATGTACAGTACTTCTTTTTTTTTTACAGTGTAGTTTTCTGTAGTGTAGCCTATCTCCCCCATCTCCACCTAACACGTACACAGGGTGAGACTCCCCAGAGGATGAGAATTTGGCCTCCCTGTTCTGTGTGTACTCGGATCTCCTGGAGTGTTTGTGTGAGCACGGTGGTGTGAAATACTACAGTGCTTGTGTGCAAACACACATGGTACAAATGAATGTGGTGGTAGCTAGCTACACCGGGACCATGCTTTGAAGGTCTGATCTGACATTGGTTCAACTTCTGTCTGACCTTGACTTCACTGATGGGTTCAGGTGAGAGAGGTCACTTCCTGAGATGGCACTTCCCGGTTTGACCTCAGTTCTATTGCAGACTCACGCTGAGTCAAATTGTTCGTGTTTTGAAATTGTAAGATAGCCAGTTGTAGTGAAATCCACAATGTGAGTCACTCTCGCACATTGCCTTTTGCGTGCACATCTGTTTTGTAAGTGTATAAAATGCAGACTGTAAATCGAAGAGAAATCTAATTCAAATGTCATACAGGGGTACATGCATGCCTTACAATCTTAGAGCCCTCTGCCCATGCATCTTGTGTGAGAAAAGTACATTTCGAACTCAAAGTGCTTCTACCGCATGCGATTTAGGTCTCTGAGATACTTTCTTTTGGCTTGTGAGTGTAATTTAATTAATGTGCGTATGTCAGCGTAAGATAGAGGATGAGAGAGAGAGCGCTAGAGGGTGTGTATGTCTGCCCTCTCTCGGGGATGCATGTTCTTTTGCCTCCTCTGTTTGCAGAGCAGTGAAGTAGTGTTCAGATGTACCGTGGTCTTTTAATGAAGGTTTGAATATAAAGTGACAGAGTCATCCATTAGCTGTGCATGTAACTGCTCTGGCCCCACTGTGTGCTGATTAGAGAGCCGAGGAGAGAAAAAGAGAGATAACGTACACATTAGGCCCCACATGTAAATTGCATTAGCTAATCAAAACACCAAGTGGATGCGTGCTCACAGAGATAAATTATTTCAAGGTTATACGATTTTTCTTGGCAAAAGGAATGAGTTGTACAATAGTTTAAAATGTTCAATGTACAGTACAAAATGATTGTTTACCAGTTGCTTATGCTAATTAATGATAAAGGATTTATGAAGTCCTCTGGCTGCCAAAGTCCCGGCTCCGCCCTCCTCCTATGTATTAGCCGTATCTTCACACACACAGATCCACTTGTTCCACCCTCAGTGATCTGAGGGAGAGGGGCTTAGAGAGGACAGGAGAGGAGAGAGGGGGCGGGGAGGGAGGAAGGGAGGGGAGGGGGAGGAAGGGAGGGAGGGGGGGGGGGAGGGAGGGAGGGGGGGGAGGGGGGCTTAGAGAGGACAGGAGAGGAGAGAGGGGGCGGGGAGGGAGGGAGGGAGGGGGGGGGGGGGGGGGGAGGGAGGGGGCTTAGAGAGGACAGGAGAGGAGAGAGGGGGCGGGGAGGGAGGGAGGGAGGGGAGGGGGGGGGGGGGGGGGCTTAGAGAGGACAGGAGAGGAGAGAGGGGGGTGGGGAGGGAGGGAGGGAGGGATACAGAGAAGGAAAGTGGGGGGAGGGGTTCTGGGGAACCAGGGAGCTGACACCACTGTTGTGGTATCAGGGGGACCTCTGTCTCTGGCCCTCCAAAAACCTCCAGCTCAGCCAGCCAGGCCAGTGGCGGCGGGGTGGCCAGTGGCGGTGGGGTGTCCAAACCTGTCCCCACTGAGGTCTGGAGCATGTTCTCACTTGCCACAGGACAATGACAGCTCCCACAGCCACTGCCAGCTGGCCCTGGGCCACTAACCACAGTCATACAACAACAATTGTGGCCATGAAAAGACAAAGGCATGCAGCCATGCACTCACATCACAGTGCTACACTGTCAGTTGGTATTTTTTAAAGTGATTGCCAGTTCCAATGCCCTGGGTGGTTAATTGTGAAAAGTCACCACTGATCATTCTCATGTAGAGGGGTTAGATCTGCCCTGTTGTACAGTATCATGTAGTTCAACTCAATGAATTGAGGGACTATCTTAGAGAAAGGGCCAGTGTTGCACCTGTTCTTACTGCAGCCTGCAGTTACACACCCTCAGTCAGTCATGTACTGTAGCAGTCTGGAGTATCTCCTTACTGCAGGCTCTGATGGCTGCCGTCTTAGCTCCCAGATTACAGACATACAGGAAAGAAACCGGAGAGGTGCGGTGGTGTGATTCTTCTCAGTTTGAGTTACAGGGCTGTGCACCTGTCCTCTCCTCTCACCAAATGACTGGCTGCTCGGGTTTCAGATCTCAACTCTGGTCAGGACAAGGGTGGAATGACAATGTGCACAGCCTGCAGGTGATACCTCAAATGCCCAGGGCTTCAAACCCAGACCACAACTGCACGGCTATAACATGGTGGCCAGAGAGCACAGTGTGCCTACACCAACCTGACCCTTGACCCAGTCCCACCAATTCTCAACTGTCCATTTAGAAGTCTGTTGGTTGATTGGGTCTCTGGTGCCAGCTGGATGGTCCTCATCCACATTTAATTCATGGAAATTGTCAGCTGTAACTGTGTCCTTAACCCGGCTTTACTGTAGACCAGTGGTATATTGTCTGTTTGTCAGGACTGGGTTTTTATAGCTCCAGGTCTTGTCTGCCATCAGTCACAAGCTCAGATCATTCAAGCAGTCCTGTGTTACACAGGCTGCCTTGTTGCCTCTCCTGATGTCTATATCAGGTAAACATTGACATACTATGCACATGCTCCACCTAAAGGGGAAGAATATAAAAGTCATTTTTATAACTGCAAAGCAACATTACTGTTATTATTAATTAATTATAATGTATTTAGTTATAGATTACTTCAGTGCTGGATGTATTCAAGTGAATACTAATGTGTATTTGTTACTATTTCAGTCTTTAAACTAGTTGGGGTCTTGATGCTTAAAGGAGTAAGATTATACCACAGGCTGACATGCTTATTTCTTTCTCTCTTAGGTCCATAAAAGTGCCAATAGATGAGATACCCAACATACTGTAGATCTACCACCGGTGGCGTGTGAGCTCAGAACAACATCAGTTTGTTATTACCGAAAACATGATCACCTTTGATGCCGTGCTAGCATGAGAGCAGGGTGTAGTATGACAATGTATGAGAATGAGAATGCCTGACACCTGACTTTTCTCTGCGTAGGGATAAACACAGAAGGTGGACCGAACCACTGCCAGGCCAAAGGGTTTAACACGCAGGAGGAAAGTAGGCCGTTATAACGGCCTAATGGAAGGGAGATAATTAACTATAGTGACGAGCCACTGAGATAGGAAAGGGTCCAGCAGAGAAAGGTGACTCCTCGCGGTTGACATGGAGCCTGTTGACCCTGACGACCAGGCAGGGCGAGTCGCTCAATGAACTCTGGCAGGTTTACCCAAGCAGATCAATGGCAGTTAATCTTTCTGTGTTGGCTGCTTCTGCCATGGCCTTGGCTGCAGCCAGGCAGTTGGAGGAAGAGCAGAAGTGAGTGCCTGTCCATGAGTGGCTGTCCGTACAGCGGTGTGTAATTCTCTCGCCCACTCTCCCTCTGCCGCCATTGGCACAGAGCTGGGCAGGGGCAAGCATACATAAGGAGCACACAGAGAGACAACCACACACGGAGGGACCACACACATAACTACACAGAGACAAACGAACCCCCTACCAGCGAGAACCCACACATTTAGCAGGAGCTATTTCTCCTCTCTGTTCGACCTGTCAATCACACTCCATTCTCTTCCACCGCTCATGCAGGCGGCAGGCAGGCAGGGAGGAGGAGGAAGCGCTTCCGAGCCAATTAATTATTGTTGTGAATTTCCCAAATCCTGGAGATGGTATCAGCTGCAAATTTCCCTCCACCACAATTACAGTGACTGCTGCGAACTATTCACATTTACGAGGGTGCCGATTTTAAATTATCAGAGACATTAGTCGTTTGTGTCTCTAAGTGGGTTTTGATTTCCACTGAAGACACAGGCACAAGGGTGACGTGAGGAGGAAACTGGAATTAAACAACAACAGTGCACACAGGCTGACTGTTAAAAGACCCAGTGCCCTTGGTGGAGACAGATAAAGCAGTCAAGACGCTGAATAGCTCCTCTAGGCTTTATACACTTCAGCTGGAGAAGACACATTGCTGTAGTTCCACTGTTCAGGTTTGAAGAACACACACAGTATGTTTGGGATTGCCATTGGAGCATTGTGTGTGTGTGTGCGTGCGTGTGCGTGTGCGTGTGTGTGTGTGTGTGTGTGTGTGTGTGTGTGTGTGTGTGTGTGTGTGTGTGTGTGTGTGTGTGTGTGTGTGTGTGTGTGTGTGTGTGCGTATGTAACTGCTTGTGAACCCATGTCTAATGCTTTTGTTATTTTGTCATGTTGCGGATGGAGAAAAGGGAGTTCCTAACCTGTGGTATCCTTTAAACCATAGCCCAGTCTGATTTATGATTTATAGAACCCACTGGTATTCTGCAGTTAGCCAAGTAACCACTGGGCTTTCAAGCTCCTAGCCAGAAAAAACATCTTACATTCTTGTTACATATTTTATAATTCACTGATCCTCAAAAAGAGCCTGTCTCTCTCAGGGGGACTTACTTGATCCAGCCCATTGGTAAATTAGTGGTGGCCCAATGTTTCTATAAGGCAGTGCAAATCCCTATGGGTCTCTATGCACTAGTCCAGGTCACTGTTCTCCCTCTTCCCATGATTATCATGTTGAACAACAGATAGTGTTTAGAAGACTCGCTCTTGAACTTGGAAACAAATGTGCAAATTACCCGCAGAAATTGGATATTACAACCTCCACTGGCGTAATGGTCAGTGACTGCCATATAAATCAAAACATAATTATGGCGGGGCCCCCGACTTCCTCATTTGCATAAGTGCACATAAGATGGGGGAATATTATGTTGTATCAAAATGAAATAAATAAACAAAAGAAAAAGTGATGAAGCAGCCGGCACACAAATACCTCCCTGGCGAATAACAGTGAATTCATCAAACAGATGTTATTGCCCCAGCCACTGTGTTGGTGGAATTTTTTGAGGCTTAAAAAAACGAAGAAAGACCTTCTGCTGATGGATTTCGCACAGAGAGCTTCGGGGAGGCTGGTGGATGATGTCACAGTTCACACACACGGTGGTGCTGCTGTGTGCCTGTTTTCTGTATCCTACCGTCCCTCACCCCCATCACCCCTCACTCCCTAGCCCCAAACCACCAGTGGATCCCACTGCCCCCACAGAAATGTCAGCCAAGACATATGCTGTTGGACAGTTCATGTGACCAAACGAGGGAGTCACCCATGGCGAAATAGGGAAAGCTTGAATGGATTCCTTGGGAAAGGTAACCCTGCAATTGTATCTTACTTGTTCGCCCTTTTTTTCTTTGATTGACATAATCAGAATGGGACACTTATTGTCCTTGTCAAAAGATAATTTTGTGACCAAAGACAATGATGCTGTGAATGATGATATGTGATATGGTGTCAGTATAGCCACCTGTATAGAACAACCACAATGGCTGGCTAGTGTTACTCACAGTATTTTGTTTTATTGAACCTTTATTTAACTAGGCAAGTCAGTTAAGAACAAATTCTTATTTACAATGGCGGCCTAGGAACAGCGTGCTAACTGCCTTGTTCAGGGGCAGAACGACAGATTTTTACCTTGTCAGCTCGGGGGATTCAATCTAGCAACGCTCCAACCACTAGGCTACCTGCTGCCCCTACACACTGAAGTGTTTAGATGACTGCCCTGCTTTAACTAAATACAAGGATGTCACACATTAGAAATAAGGCTAATGTTTCAGCCATGCCATATTCTATTGCAATTATATGGTTCAATAGCGGTGATTATAGTTCTTTTTCAATCTCCCTCTCTGAAGTTTTGGTTTGCTGGCTCCCTCATCATATCCTGCCTGGGCATAATGGGCCAGTCTGGTGGAAAAAGGATGATAAATGGAGCTGGCAGGGGCTCATAGATTTATTAAATTTCTATCAAACCCTGTAACAAAAAATCTGCTTTGGATAGGAACGGGCTTAGATTTTTTAATCAAAATTCATGAGTCCCCGATTCGTGGTTGAACAGGCCCGAGGAAGACTTGAATCGAAGACTGATTAAAGAAAATAAAAGGCTTATTTGAAGTAATTTTTCAATGACGCCTTTTAATTGGATGTTAAATCAAATTCTTATCTGCTTTCCCGCAGATAGCGTTCTATATGGTGGTAGCATGGGTGTCACTTCCACTGTAACCGATACTCGGAATAACAATGACTTCACACTTCCTCACTCGGCGAAGGATGGAAGGCAGCGTGAGTGGCTGCTGCGTGTGTTCCGAGGCTGCATGGGCCGACTGATTAAAAATGCAAACGAAGGGGGTTGGATTTGTTTATTTCTGCTTCTCAAGCTGTTTGAGAAATCCTTTAGGAGGGAGGACAGACAATGTTGTTGGGGGAAGGGTGCTGGACAGTTGTTGGGGAGGGGGCTCATTCTGTGATGTGAGGAGGGGAGTATGGCCTAGCAGTGGATATATGGCTGCCAGCTTATCCAAGCCACTAGTAATGAGACTGGTCCTTTTGATTACTTTTCCAGTTTACTGTAGATGCACATACATCCACAGCCTACACACTCATCTTAGAGATATTGTACACAACTTCAGTGCATAAATGCTCGCTACACAAGGGCAAGGGAAAGCGCCCTCGCTGGGTATAAAGTACGTCTTAGCTGCTTGCAGGTCATTTGAATTGATGCGGTTGGTGTTGAGGGGAAATTAGATTTGCAACATTAATAATATTTAACTACAATGCCCTCTGTGGTAGAGTAGTGTCTTCTAAATGATGATTCCGTGGAGAGCAGAACAGGGCATGTTCCAGACTCAGTTGTTCTCTAGTCAGGACTCGGAGGAAATAGAGGAGGCGTTTCATCAGCCAGAGATGCCATTGTGTTTTATAGCAGCGAAGTGACACTGCGTCACAATGACCTAAGAACATATTGTAGTCTCTGAGCGTTTCTGTCACCTTCTCCATAAAAATGCAGCACCTCATCACTTTAAACTACTGCCGCTCTTAATGGGAAAAGTTATGTCTTTGTCTGTCCTGCAGTTCAAGGGTTGATTCTTACATTCAGGATGTCCACTTGTTCTGTTCTGTCTGGACTGCTCAAAAGTGTGTGTGTGTGTGTGTGCCTGTGTGTGCCTGTGTGTGCCTGTGTGTGCGTGTGTGCGTGTGTGCGTGTGTGTGTGTGTGTGTGTGTGTGCATGCACACACGTGAGGGCATTTACATTTCAGTCATTTAGTAAACACACTTATCCGGATCCCAGGGTTGTAAGGGTGTATCTGTTTTTGTGTGTAGGCTGCCTATGTGGCAGCAAGAGAATATATCACTCTAGATGAGCGTTTGTTTGTCAGTGATTGTGTGTGACTAGCAGACTTCAGATGCAGGTATTTACGCCACACAATGCCTCAGGGGGATCCTGGTATACATTAGTTAGTGCTGTAGCAACAGGCCTCTGGGCTATCTGTCAAGGCAGGAGAGATTTGGGTTAGAGCCAGGCTCCTGTCACGTCCTACTGGTGTGCCCTGATTCAGTCGACAGGCACCCTGGCATGCTCTCACACAGGTCCTCTATAACGATTACCATAGAGCACAGAACAGGACCAATATACAACACTTCCTCTTTTCCAAATACAACTCGCCCAAGAGTAAAACATATTGGAAGTGGATATATGGGTCTCCAGCCACATCCATTAAATATTTACACTAGGTTCAATAGCGCAGTACTGTCATGGTTGAATGAGTTTCTACCTAATCCTGGCTGACCTCAGGTGAGACTTAGGGGCCTGTGGGATTGTCTTAGTTTATCATGTTTTTGTATCTGAAAGAGTTCAAGTCCATGATAGTGGCCTGATTTGAATTTCATTGAGTTTATTGTTCCATTGAAACAGCATGACCTCACTGGCTGAATCCCAAACATATCATAACGTTGTTCAAGGCTGCTCTATTCATTAGCTTGTCTGCTGTATCTCTTAAGTGGGTGTTGAATTTTTATTTTGATTGTGGTGCCACCACGTACAGACAGATGCATGCAAACACACTCACGCGTGTGGATAAACACACACACACACACACACACACACACACACACACACACACACACACACACACACACACACACACACACACACACACACACACACACACACACACACACACACACAGAGCACTCGCATACGCATACGCACACACACACAAAGCTCTCAAAGGGCACTACTATGGAGATCAATCCAGCATTGTAATTATTCACAGAAACAAAGCCAACATGAGCAGTCAAAAAAAGAAGAAAAAAACTATGAGAAATCATTAGTGTTTGCAAGTTAAATTAATAACTGAAGGACAAAAACAAGTCAAAGGTCAAGCACGGAATGATTCCCGAAGGCCCATATTTCTGCATGTGATTGTGTGTGTGTGTGCGTGTGTGTGTTTGCATTCCAGTGATCCAGCAGCCACTGGCTCCCTGGCTCATTACATTTTTGTTGACTGTGAGAATGCAGAGAATGTAGAGCTTATCTGTGCCCTCCATCCACGTGGCTGGCTACCACGCTGCTCATGCTGCTGTTGTTGGAGAGTTCCTGATGAAATTGTTGTTCCCCTCTAATCTAGCACATTATTGTCTTTCAAACTGGACTGACTGGGGCAGAGAGGGGCTGGCTGGGTTGATTGGGCTGTACTCAGGGCCTGGACTGGGGCAGAGAGGCTGCTGAGTACCAGAGGAGGTTCAAGAGATAATGGGGTGGTGTGGTTAGAGGGTTGATGGGGGGGAGGAGAGGGGAAGACAACATTTAAAAGATTGGTAAGAGATTATAAAGTAGTATAAAGAGGTTGGAGGTACAGTTGGTTGGATGCACAGTTGGAGAGCATTAATGAAAGGTAGAGGACTGGAATGTAGGTAAAGTAGAGTTCATGTAATTTACAGTTATTCACCTGTCATCATGTTGTCCTCTCCACTGTGGGACCAGTGGGAGCAGTCAGCCATTGGGTGAGCCCGGGAGCCTCATTCGAATACATTGTTAGTCAGTGATGTGGAGCAGTGTGGTGTCACAGTGCACGTCACAGTGGCCCTCCCTCTCTCACTATGCCTCTCCACTAGATGAATATTAACTGAAGTCAGGAGCCATCAGTAATGTGGGCTTGACAGCCGACAAAATCAGCGGACACAAATGCCCTCTGAAACAAGTGCTCACGATACCCTATGTGGTCTCACTGTTCAAAGTCCCTCAATGCTGCTTATAAACTGGGCTGCGAAGATAATGTGTGTGTGTGTGTGTGTGTGTGTGTGTGCATGTGTGTGCTTGTGTGTGTGTGTCTGCATGTATGGAAGAAATAACAGAAGTAGGCAGTAAATCACAGTTTGGTGAGGGCCATATTTCTATAATCTGGTCCCTTGTTAGTGGTATTTGGAACAATCATCGTGTTTGAATCTCTCTCCTCCCCATTTGGCTCTACCTTTGCCAAAGTTCTGTTTTCTCCCCTAGTTTATGTAATGCTCTTTTTTGGCTCATAAAGTGAAGCTGCAATCTAAAACCTGTAACTGACTGGACAACTCACCACCACAGCTTTGCACAGTTAATTTGTCTAGGTATCTGAGTAGCAAGGCAAGAACAATACAACTCCTCATATATACATCCCAAGAAAATGACAGTGAATATCTCAGTGTGTGTTAGTGTTTTCTGCTCAATTGTGTCTATCCTCATTCATATTTATTTTTTTATATCTCACTGGCTTGCTTTCATCAGCCTGGTTTCCTCTCCCCAGAGGACTCTCTAAGAACACAACGAGAACATGACGCTGAAGGGGCTGAAGGGGCACCATCTATTTACCTGTGCCCAGGTAACTTACACACTGTAGTCAAAACTTTAGCAGCTTCACGCCTTTAACAACAAACCTTGAAATGAAATGGAAAATATATGGAAACAAGGGCTGTGTGTTAAAGTCGAATGACAGCTAAATGTGATTGTTATATAGTTCCATGGATATTAGCTACAGTAGTCTTTTGTAACTGCCTGTGATTGCCATATCGTCCTGATAGCGATGGAACTTAAGCTTGTTTTAACTATGCATCGCTCCTATAACAGCCGAGTCATTTAGCAGACATTCTTATGCCAAAAGTTGAATGTTTTCCGAAATGGGCATAGGGCTTTCCTATTCAGACACGATACACATAAATAAATGTTTTAAATATAGAGACCAGTCCCGAACGGACCCGAGGACAACTAAACCGAGGCAAACCGCTCAGAGATTTGAATAATTGTTTTTGAAATGCTGCTAAGCCACCCTTGCACTCTTTATTTTTTATTGAAACTTTATTTAACTAGGCAAGTCAGTTAAGAACAAATTCTTATTTACAATGACGGCCTACACCGGCCAAACCCGGACAACGCTGGGCCAATTGGGCGCCACCCTATGGGACTCCCAGTCACGGCCGGTTGTGATACAGCCTGGATACACTCTACTGAAACTTGGCTGTTATGTTATGACGCTGAAGGGGCTTATAGTGAACATAGTTCATACTATACATACACTACTCAATTTAGTCATCCTCCTACCAATCCCTGCTTATTTTTTCCTCAAACATTGACCTCTATCCTGAGATCAGACCCACATCATTTGCATATGCAGTCTGCTCCAGAATGATCTCCTAAATCATTATATCTATGGAGAACCGGAGTGCCCCTTCTACATTATCCATCATCCTTCCCTCTTCACCCATCTCTCTCTCTCTCTCTCTCTCTCTCTCTCTCTCTCTTTCCTCATAATGATGAAACGCAGATGGAGACTTGCATACTGTGCATAAATAGCATATTTAATTGGTCTGCAGCGCGGCCTAAATCAAATTACTCTTGGACTGACAGGAACACTTACGTTAACATCGTTCCCTAGCAGAGCCCAAGCCAAAATTTTAATTAGTAACAGATAATTAGGATAAGAGAGGGAACTTAGGCTGACGTCGGCGCTGCGTAATTGGAATGCATGTAAAACATACTGCTGCTGCTCATTAGTGGTAGCCTATAGCTCTGCCCACTTTATGACCTCACTCACACTCTCCACAGTAGCAGTGTGGAAACATACAGCATCACTCGTTTGAGATTGCTAAGAGTAAAGATCACTAGGTAATTTACCACTTTGAATCCCTCTGGCCATAGCCAATCCCTCTGTGATTTAAGCTGTGCTTTAAGCACTGAAAGTTAGTAAAATTGAGTTTTACCTTTGGCATAGTGTTTTTGAGACTATTTCCATTCTATATGAGAGATGAGAAGATCTAAGCGTCTGGCCCCTGAGGGCCTCGGTTCAGCAGCTGGTGTATTTACTCCATCAGCTAATTGCTGTGGAGGGAGATTTTACACCTACAGTGGTACAACGCCCCTCTCTCAGATGCTGGACCCTCCTGACAACACGTCACTTAGCGTTCCACAATAAAGGTCAGCTTTTTGAGATGATGGACTGGAATTCTCCCAGGGTAACCATTATAATTCCCCTCATTTGCCCCCTCTCTTCCTCAACGATCCCCAGTCTTCCTACTGTATCATTTGTTAATGCTGGCAGAGCTCATTACTTTACCCTTTGAGGAGAGGAGTGGTGCTCGGTGCCTCAGCCTGGCTGTAGCTCCAGGCACTTGGGGTATCATGCTGAATGATTAGCAAGCCAAGATTAATAGTGAATTAAAGTACCTGGAGATTACACATCTCCCTTCCTGCAGCCTGGCTGCCTGGCAGGGAAGCCAGGCTGGGTCCTCTGCTTTCTGCCTGGGTGGTCATATGGGGGAGGTTTCCCCTGCAGGACCAGCTAGCGTTCCCCCTGCCTGTAGTCACGCTTCCACTAGCATCTGAGGGATGTTGTGCTTTGCATGGTAATTAGGTCCCTTTGTTCCATCTGTTTGGTGGTGTAAGCGCTGGGGGGCTGCTGAGGCAGAGGAAGGCAAGGCTGCACGCTGAGCCCCAGGGATTGTGCATTCTGTGGGGGTGGCAGGAGCGCAGGCTGGGCCTCTACCTCCATGCCCAGCCCTGGGGCGCTCTACTTCTTACTATAGAATAGGTGCATCTTATTTGTTTTGGTGTTTGGATGTTTGGGTGTTTGGATGCATCTGTGAAGTGACTCTGTCTGTCCATCTGTCCATCCGTATGTCTGTCTGATTGTTTTTGTGAGTCTGTATGTCTACCTGCCTTTTTGCCACAGTGTTGTTTGGCCTCATGGCCGGCGTCACGCTAAGTGGAGGTGGCAGGGGCTGTGCAGCGCCTGACAGGGGAGTCTCCTCCCCTCCACTCATCCCAGCTGGGTGTCTCCCTGTGTTAGTGTCCATGCCCCAGCAGACCCACACCCCCAGCACGCCCACACAGAGGGCGCTGTCCCATGGGGCAGAGGGCAGAGCAGCAGGGCTGGGAAGAAAAGAGAGGGAGAAAAAAGTCCTCTATGAGCTCTAAGAGGTGCCTCAATACCTTCCAGAACTATCTTTCTGAAGGCAGTCTGTAGCATAAAGCTAAAGGTAAAGCCTTTGAAAGTTGCCTGTTTCTGTGTTCAGGTACAGTAAAACATCTGATGATGAGTACACGAGCTTGTTAAATGCTTCAGAGGGACCCTGGCTGTTCTGAAATGCGTGAGAGGTGGGTGTGCGTGGGGGAGGGGTATCCGTGAGAGATGAGCCCGGCTGTGGCTTCACAAAAGCCATTGAAAATGAAGTGTGGAAATCAGATTAAACGTGAAAGGCAGCTCCTACAATAAAACAATATGGAAAACAGAGGCAAGCAGAGGGTGTGGAATAGAAGGGAGAACCGAATCAGTCAGGAGCTCAATGAATTCAATGAAGTACCTGATTATAACGATCCTGCAGAAAATATTTTTTGGGCGTATGCCCTGAGGAATGGAAGTAGGCCTGCGGAATTGCTGGAACCAAGCATGTTAGTGAGTCACCATGCAACAGAACAATCTATCGGTTTCCCTCATAATTGTGGTATTGCTGCGAAATGCCAGTGAGCAATGAAAGGGGTATACAGTGTGGAAATTAGAACGTCCATTTAGAATGAACATGCTGCATTTGATTGAGGCTCATCTTGGGCAGGCATGTGTAAATCTAGTCTGATTTAATTTATTGTAAGAAACTGTACTTAAGGAGGCATACTCAGAACATTTATAAAATACTGAGGTATCTGTCGTGTTGTGGATTTAATCATATTACTCTTTTGAAAAAAATATGTATTTTCCCGTTACTGTGTGTGACATGGCATAAATGGGAATTAGGAACTGAAACTGTTTTTTCTCTCTGATGATCTGACAGTTCAAAGAGCTCCTTACTGACTGACAACTTCATTGGGACAACTTGTTCCATTTTCATGCAAACATCAGTTCCTCTGTTGTACTTGTTCCTCTGTGTGTCTGTTAGTGTCTGATCCCATCTCTGTGAGATAGCTCTGCTGGGTAAAGGGTCACTCAGATACAGTAACTACTCTCTCATGTGAGCTAGCCCTCTATTGTTAGGTTCAGCCTTAGGCGGGGGGGTTCAATCTCAAATGCCCTAAGGACTCCTTAAGCTCCGTGTTGGATCACTGCCGTAACTGCCCAATGGCTATATATATACAGTTGAATTCGGACGTTTACATACACCGTGGCCAAATACATTTAACTCAGTTTTTCACAATTCCTGACATTTAATCCTAGTAAAAATTCACCTGTCTTATTTCAGTTAAGATCACCACTTTATTTTAAGAATGTGAAATGTCAGAATAATAGTAGAGAGAATGATTTATTTCAGTTTTTATTTCTTTCATCACATTCCCAGTGGGCCAGAGGTTTACATACACTCAATTAGTATTTAGTAGCATTGCCTTTAAATTGTTGAACATGGGTCAAACATTTCGGGTAGCCTTCCACAAGCTTCCCACAATAAGTTGGGTGAATTTTGGCCCATTCCTCCTGACAGAGCAGGTGTAACTGAGTCAGGTTTGTAGGCCTCCTTGCTCGCACATGCTTTTTCAGTTCTGCACACACATTTTCTATAAGATTGAGGTCAGGGCTTTGTGATGGCCACTCCAATGCCTTGACTTTTTGTCCTTAAGCCATTTTGCCACAACTTTCAAAGTATGCTTGGGGTCATTGTTCATTTGGAAGACCCATTTGCGACCGATCTTTAACTTCCTGACTTCCTGACTGTCTTTAGATGTTGCTTCAAAATATCCACATAATTTTCCTACCTCATGTGCCATCTATTTTGTGAAGTGCACCAGTCCCTCCTGCAGCAAAGCACCCGCACAACATGATGCTGCCACCCCGTGCTTCACAGTTGGGATGGTGTTCTTCGGCTTGCAAGCCTCCCCCTTTTTCAATGTTAATAAAGATGTTGACTCAAATTGACTAATATCTCACTTGGGTTTTGTGTGTATACCCTGAGGCATGGTGCGGCGCAAATACCTGCATCTGATGTCTGCTTGTCACACACAATCACCAACAAACAAATGCTCATCTCGAGAGATAAACTTATGAGTTGGAAAAGAAATGTATCTATTCATCTGTGTCTATATATCAGTATCATGAAATGGGCTGACTGCCCTGTGTGCCTGTCTGTGACTGTCTATCTGTGTGTCCTCTTTTCTGTCATCAATCATGTTTTTCCTGTTGTTTATTCATCCGTCCACTGTCAGAAGGATAGACAGCTAAAAAGCCCTCTGTGAGCCTCTGCTTATCGTCTCATGTTCAAATCTACCTATTTGTTCCTGGAGCTACTCTTCCACTTTTTAAGCACAATTTGAGTGGTTGCCGAGAGCATCAGTGCCTTGTGCAACTTTGATACATGCGTTTTTAAAAATGAGGCTAATACATCTTATCTGTTGTTGATGCACAGACACTTTTCTCAACAGCTATTTCAAAGAAAACGTATTTCTGCCCCGGTAATTGCCTCTGCAACATTCCCTGGATCTGCACATCATTCGAAGCAATTGGTCTTATTTTTCCCTGAAAGCATTCTGCAGTTTGCAGAACGAGGTGACTGAAAAAGTTCTATCTTTTTGTCCCTTTTTTCCCCCCCATTTACCCCTGTCTTGCCAAAAGAAAATAACTTGGAGAGATTAATGACACTTCCAGTGATCTCCGTGTGAGAAAAACACCAAAGCATGTTAAATTCATCACTGCGAAGATACAATTAACTGCTTTAGTGTGATTAAAACTTGTGAGTTGTAACCGGTTGTAACACTGAGCTGCTCAATATTCAGTATTGGATTTTCTATGTTTTTCGATCCCTCATGATTTCAGACTCCTGCATACACTTTACAGTCCATACACTTTACAGTCCATACACTTTACAGTCCATACACTTTACAGTCCATACACTTTACAGTCCATACACTTTACAGTCCATACACTTTACAGTCCATACACTTTACAGTCCATACACTTTACAGTCCATACACTTTACAGTCCATACACTTTACAGTCCATACACTTTACAGTCCATACACTTTACAGTCCATACACTTTACAGTCCATACACTGTCCACACAAATGATTTTTAACATGGAACTGTACAGAATTACATCTGAAGAGCGTATCTCATTTTTATTTTACATTGTCCATGGAATCACGCTATTCTGGAACACGGGCATCTTGCAAAGCTTTTATTCACATGGGGAAATTGCCTATCGCAGAAAAATCATTTGTAAGTCAATTCAATCTGACTGGAACGGCAGGCACACAGAGAACCCTGCCTGAGTTAGGAAATAAGATCTCAGCTGGATAGTTCTGTTCCAGCCATTTTGCAAAATAACTTTGGGGATATTGAGAAATTAACGTGCTTTAATGCGTCTGTAAACACACTCCTCAACCCATTGGAAATGCATTGTCTGCTCAATCACATTTGTCAAATGCTATCTGAAATGTCACAATTTATGTCAGCCAGCCGGCTGCACTGCCTCTGACGATCTCTATTTTACCTCAACTGCCTTCCATTAGCTCCAGTATCATAACCATGACAATAACTTCAATATCTGCAATACGAACCCAAATATCTGTCACATCTGACTTGATCCCGACAAGCCCAAACCTCTCAGAGTGGGTCTAAACTGTTTGTCACTGAACTGGGATTCCTCTTTATATCTTTGACATTTGGTGTTCATTCCCGAGGCAGAGGAACAAGGCAGACATAGAGCACCTCCGAGAGTCACGCCTGGAATCTAAATGGGGTTCACCACAGGTGACGGTGATATGGACCCGGTGTGGCTGGAATAAGTTGTGCCCCTGTCCTTCTGTACCACGGAGTGATATTAGACAGAGCCAGGACAATGGTAGAGAACCCATCTGATTAGAGTCACTTGGTTGGTTTCTATGGGAACAGGATATTATGTGCTGTTGGTTGAGCTAACAGGAAGTTTATGTCTGTCTGTGAGGCTTGTTTACAAAGCTCCTACTGACTCCAATCCCCCCTTGTGGGATCTGGGATGAATTAGGATGACTTCAGACACCCTCCGCTGTGGACTGGCACTGTATAGCATGGCTAATTCATAAACACACAGTCACAAACAGTCAAACACTAATATCTCTGGAGAGGAAATACCGGTGAAATATAGATATAGTTTTACTAATTCACTCTTTGATGTAATAGTTAAACAACTCATTCTACCATTTTGTGTGTTATAATTGCTTTCTGTCATGGTTTCAGTTCTGTTGATACTCAGAATTCAATAGGAGCTGGTACTTTGCAAAGATGCATATTCATTAAATCACAATAATTTACAACTACAAACTCTTACTGAGTATATTGTATCTTTATTTATCTCCTCATTGCCACTGTAGTTTAGCAGCTTTACAGCACAGATCACACCATTATGTCAAACAGAGTCAGAGGATGGTAGTGTAGAAGGAGGCTGGAGGAACACGACAGGTCAGCCATGGCATAAGGAGCGTCTCGGGGATGCTACTGTGTGTAGCTACCCAGCTCCCTGTAGCCTGAGGTGGATAAAGCCCAGCTCTGCTCCCTCTATCACTCCTCACCCCACGCCTCCTCCCTACCCAACGCCTCTAACCCTCTCTTCGGACTCACTGACCTTTCCAGTGCCAAGATGCCCCCAGTCATGCACGGGGTGGGCTGATGCCACTACCAGAGCAGAGGTAAAGCAGAGCAGAGTAGAGGAGACTGTGTGAGGGCCAGCCAGTCATCCAGGGTCCCATGTGGCTCTGTGGGTGGCATGATCTCATCAGCCAGCCCAGAGATCACAGTACGTATTTTAGCCTACACACACACACACACACACACACACACACACACACACACACACACACACACACACACACACACACACACACACACACACACACACACACACACACACACACACACACACACACACACACACACACACACACACACACATTACTGGAGATTTACTGCTATGGTCACATTTGCTATGAACTGGCCATATCCAGAAAAGTCCTCACTCTCTCTATTAGATTGTGATGAGGTATTAGGTTATACTTAGATTCCGTAATTATCTGTTGAGCTGCAATTAGCATGTTTGCCAACATGATCTATATACTGTATAGAGCCAGGTGGCATATTGAATTTTAATACTTTATCAGTTCAGCCTGTCTTTGGCAATGACTGCATGGTGACCTCATGGCATTACCATGGCTTGTCATTTGTTCCACTTGTAATACTGACATTATTGCAATTACTGCGAGTACATCAGGCATCTTCGTTCTGTATGCAATGAAAAGATGAGGTATTGTTTTCTCAATTACAAATGAAATACAATCCTGGCCCATTCCAGGCCTCGGATTCATCTGACCCAGTCTGGGGCAGTGCTGGTCTGCTCCAAGTCTGGGTTGAGGGGTGAGCTGTCGGCTGGCTGGTACTGTGTGGTTCCCTAAGACCCTTTGTGAGCCATTAAGAGTGATGTCATCCCCTAGCAGTCATCTCTCTGACTGAGAATAGATGGGCCTATTTGTCCTCTCTGTCTGTGAATAATAAATAGCACTCAATATGGATATGTGTTTTCTATGTCTGCGGATGAAAATATCAAATATTCTGGGGGTTTTCTTTATTTGATCTGTTGTTCTTTGTTGAGATGGACTTCAGTTCACCCTTTACATCAGAAGCGCTCTCAGAACCTTTTGGCTACTTTGAAACAATCTTTTGTTGTCTTTTCTTCCTCTCCCTAACAAGTATTTTTCTTCTGTGTGTGTGCAGGTCAGCCTGTCCAGTGACTCCAGCTGTGTGGAGGAGATTCTACGGGTAAGTGAGATTCACTTCCTTTCTCTGGCCTCCGTTAATTACACCTGGTTACGCCTCAGCTACTGTTTGCACACAAAGCCACTTTTCCATCCAGAGACTGGGGCTCCCAGGCAGAGAGAAAAGAGAAAAGCCTCTGTGATCTTACTATAATGGGCCCTTGTATTCCTATACAAATCTGATCAAATTCATCAAGGGTGAATGTTGCCAGGCAAATTTAGATCCTAGATGTGTGAAAGGTGCTTTGACCTTCTTGCACGCAGAGACGCAGTCTTTTGTTTAGAAATCAATTCTGTGCTTAATAGCCTGAACAGAATTTGAATGTAACGTGCGCTGGGACCATATGAACTGAAAAAGGAATTGCCTTTTTAGATGCAAACATATAGGCTGCCTTTTCGGTGAACTTTGACCTTTGTAGCAGGTGCTGATTGGCTCCAGAGTGACATACAGGTCACAGAGGGACAGACCAGAGTGAATAGAGATGCTGGGTGGGCTTTAGGGCAGGGGGTGGTTATTGGTGGTGCGCGGGTCAGCTGTATGTCCACCCGCAATTACCCATCCGCAACCACCCGACTATATGTGATAAAGTTAAAAACTGAGGCCCACACCCGAACTCTAAACCGCTAATATCGAAAATGTGTTGTAGGCTACAGTCAGAGACGCCAGAACAAATTTTCAACAGGGGATGCAGGATTCTTTTTGCCTGATTTTACAAATGTTTCTTCTTGTAATTGGATGCATGGGGCTTCTCTTCTGTCATTATGCGTTGCTAAATAAACCCTTGCTCACCAGAATAATGTCAGAAATTGATAGAAGGAATGCGTCAGTCTTGTTGACATTGGTAAAGTTCTCTCTGTCATCTCTGCTTCTTTCACGGAGAAAATATATTTAGAGGAGAAAATGCAAGAACCTCCAAAAAAACTAGAATGATTTTCTGTTCAAAATTCCCAAATAACATCAGTTTGACCGGTTGTAAGGAAATTGAAGGTTGGGAAAACGACCCAACATGTTTCTGATATGATTTCAGTTCGGCTTGTATGCATATTTTATGTGGTTGAAATTCTAACAGATTTTATGATGCTGAGAAAGATAGCACCTCTACAGACGGAATACTGTATAACTGCACATTCGCATTCTCTCAAGATGCTGAAAGAAAGAAACCATATTTCTCCACACTTGTTCCTGAGTCAAAATTTAACATAATTTTACTGCAAGTAATGCTTGATCCTGCAGGAGTTAATATTAAGGCTATTTGAGAGGTTATAGACCTACAGTCAGTGTCCAGATTTCAGTTTACATTTAACCCCCTTGACATGCCATAGGCCTGTTTGAAGTCACAATCATCACACATAACATAGCCAGCACTGCTATCATCTTTCCCAAACTTTACTTTTCTGGCCCCCCCTCTTCATTTCACAGCTTTTCTCTTATTGAGTTAAGCTCTGACATTGTCTTTTTTGCCAATGTAAACTTTTTCTACTCAGTTCCCAAAAGCATTTGGCGATTGGCTTGTAGAGTATTTGGCCCGTGTACAGTTAGGCCCTAAAGCTTAGGCTTACACACTAATGCCAGATAAAAATAATGAAAGAAAATCTCAATGGAGCCAATGGCTAGAGATCCCACAAGAATGATACATTTATAAAAAATATTTAATTACCCCTTACCCACACACCCACCCACCTGAGGATATATCTGTGGGGACTGCAGGTTATGAGTCAACCGACACAAGCGGTTATGACAGTGAGTCAGAGACACTCATTGATACCCTTGTATGGCTAAGGGGGATGCAGTGTGTTTGGTACCAGCCCAGCCACTGCATCCCAGTGACGACTGACCTCCAGTCATGAACCCCTGCAGCCTCTCCACTGCCTCAGGCAACGGCAGTACAGTAGACATCACAGTAACCAGTGGAGGACTATGCACTTCCACCAACCGAACGACCAAACGGCTGAGTTATGTGGACCTGTCAAACATGGGAACCCTCTGGGAGGGTGATGATGTCAAATAATAGTTGCCGGGCAACTGGCAGTATGGCCATCAGGTGGAGTGAGTCATGATGGTGGGGCCCAGCGAGGCAAAGCGGAGTTTATAAGAGAGAGAGAGCCACACTGCTGGCTACAGTAGGGAGGGAGAAAGACATGGAGAGAGTAGTGATTCACAGCCATGACTCAGGAGTCACTCAGACTCACAGGAGAGGAGCAGAGCAGCCTGGGAGATTCTAATACCGCCGCAGCCTTTTCAAATCCTTACACTGTGAACTGCTGCCACTTTAGCAAGCCTCTCTAAGTTCACTCACTCATCACTCACTGGCTGGAACGTCAAAAGACAGGATTTCAGCTGAGAATTTTTTTGAAAGATCAGAATGTCTAAGACGTGAAGTGCCTATGAATGACACTCTTCATACTTGGAAAATGAGCTAATGGAACAAATAGAGATACCAAGCTCCAATCCTCTGCTATTGACAAGCACCCAGATCATGTGGTCCACTTAAAAAGTGCCTGATCTCTTAAGTGCATATCTTAAAGGGATAATGTTCTCTTTGCTCATACAGTCTCTAACCCAGATTTTCTATGTTTATTCTCATGCGTGGCGTCAGGTGAAGCACCGATAGATCAGAAACGGTTGATTCATCCCCATCAGATACAGATGATTACATTCCTCAACGAGAGGAACATTTATGTACATTTATGTACACAGGCACACATGTACACAGGCACACATTTTGGTATCCATTTCAGTTATCCAATATTTTGACCTCGAATTAAATAGGATTAGAAAGGCAAAAGTCAAGTTTACAAACATAATGTAATTATTACATTGTCATTTATTTTTTATTATAATAATACAACTTATGTAATGTACATATCATTCAATATACAGCATTTATTCACTACATTCATGAAGATAGCATTGCATGGTTATTTCCAATAGAAGTGCTCTAGACCTGCTCTTCCATGTACTACACTTGATATATGAGTTTAAGAAAAATCTACAACAAAAGCCAGAGGAATGGGTGCATTCATTAAAAAGCACATGAAGTGGCCATTGTTGTATCCGCACTGTGGATGGCTTATTTAGACAGCATGTCCTGCTAGCATGATGGCAACACACACAGGCACGCGCACACACACACACACACACACACACACACACACACACACACACACACACACACACACACACACACACACACACACACACACACACACACACACACACACACACACACACACACACACACACACACCCGGCCCAGCATGAATAATGACAGGTACTTCTCCCTGCGTGACACAGTCTGCCACTATGTATCGGCTGCTGCCTGCCTGCTCTCTCTGTCTCTTTCTCTTTTTCTAACTCTCTCCCCTCTCTCTCTCTCACTCGCTCTTTTTCTTCTCTCTCTATCTCCTCTCTCGCTCTCTCTCTCTCTCTTCTCTCTTCTCAGACAGAACATAACAAGGGGGAGTGGAAGCCTGTTCTGGGTGGGCCTCTCAGCCCTATTGCCTTTCAAACCTCTGTTGTGACAGCCTGTGTGACTTTCTGTGACCAATGGCAATGGATCAGATTATTCAATGGCCTGGAGTTTGTACACTAAGCTCTGATATCAACTGAGGATGTCAATATCCCATGATAATTCCCCCCCTCAACTGCACTTGTGTGAGATTGCCAAAACAGTATAGTGATTTATCTCTGTGGGGAAGTATATTTTTTTGCAATACTATTAATGATTTAACAGCCAATCATTTCCCTGAAAGAAATGTGACAAACATTTCAAATATTTAGCACATGAGAATATTATCAAAGACTCCAGGTAAACAGATGGTGTATGCTTAGAAAAATGATCCAAACTGATTAGAGAGTGAGCTTTTGGCTCCCTCGCCTATCTGCACTGTGCACGCGGTGTGTGCTTGTGCCTGCGTGCTTGTGTGCATCTGTGTGGTATATTATAAATAGCAGGCATGTGTTCTCCTTCATTGTTGCTGATGAACAGGAAAGCTGCAGATTCATCATAACCTGCGTAACTTTCCACCCTGATAGCACAATGCACGGCCATCTGAAAGGTAATACTTCATATATAACATTATCGCCGAGGTGGCAGGATCATATTCCTAGCACCTCATCTGTCTACCTCCACCCTCCGACCCCCCTGCTCTCCACCCGCTCTCCTCTCGGCAGCCCGGGAGGTGACCTGGCTGATGTCACTCTCTCCATAGAGAGAGAGGAGGAGGAGGCCAAGCCAACGTTTCGAAGGAAATTAACTCTATAAACCAGAGGCCTTATAAACAACAGACCTCAATAAATTACCTGATCCACAAACTTGGCTCTCTACACACACAGACTTTCATTTCCCCATCTTATTGAGATGTAGTTAAAACATGTCATGAACTCAACAGGGTCAATGTGTTACTCTGGGGAACTTGGGATGGAGTGATAGAGTGATATAAACGAAAATTATTAGATAGAGAGATGTTGTGCATATGCATCTTTATCTCTGTGGCTGACAGTTCAACAGTAGATCATACGGCTGTGTGATGGGTCTGTCTGAGTGCATTAATAGGAGAAGTTGATCTGTTAAACCACATGACATGAGCGACAAGTGCATACTGTACTGTGGGCTACACCACAGACTGTATAACACCACAGGACAATGACAGTAACTCAGACTCAGATTGGGATTGGACATACAGTGGCAAGAGAAAGTATGCAAACCTTTTGGAAATACCTGGATTTCTGCATAAATTGGTCATAAAATTTGATCTGATCTTCATCTAGGTCACAACAATAGACAAACACCTTCTGCTTAAACTGATAACATACAAACAATTATAAACATTCACAGTGCAGGGTGGAAAAAGTATGTGAACCCTTGGATTTAATAACTGGTTGACCCTCCTTTGGCAGCAATAACATTAACCAAACGTTTTCTGTAGTTGCGGATCTGACCTGCACAACGGTCAGGAGGAATTTTGGACCATTCCTCTTTACAAAACTGTTTCAGTTCAGCAATATTCTTGGGATGTCTGGTGTGAACTGCTCTCTTCAAGTCATGCCACAGCATCTCAATCGGGTTTAGGTCAGGACTCTGACTGGGCCACGCCAGAAGGCGTATTTTCTTCTGTTGAAGCCGTTCTGTTGTTGCCATTCTGTTGTTGCTTTACTTCTGTGTTTTGGGTCGTTGTCCTGTTGCATCATCCAACCTCTGCTGAGCTTCAATTGGTAGATAGCTTAACTTTCTCCTGCAAAATGTCTTGATAAACTTGGGAATTCATTTTTCTGTCAATGATAGCAAGCTGTCCAGGCCCTGAGACAGCAAAGCAGCCCCAAACCATGATGCTCCCTCCACCATACTTTATAGTTGGGATGAGGTTTTGATGTTGGTGTGCTGTGTCTTTTTTTCTCCACACATAGTGTTGTGTTCCTTCCAAACAACTCCACTGTAGTTTCATCTGTCCACAGAATATTTTGCCAGTAGCACTGTGGAACATCCAGGTGCACTTTTGCAAACTTCAGAAGTGCAGCAATGTTTTTTTTGGACAGCAGTGGCTTCTTTCGTGATGTCCTCCCATGAACACCATTCTTGTTTAGTGTTTTACATATCGTAGACGCGTCAACAGAGATGTTAACACGTTCCAGAGATTTCTGTAAGTCTTTAGCTGACACTATAGGATTATTCTTAACCTCATTGAACATTCTGCACTGTGCTCTTGCAGTCATATTTGTAGGATGGTCAACAGTGCTGAACCCTCTCCATCTGTCTTGCTGTGAACTGATTAACATCAAGGCTTTTAGATATAGTTTTGTAACCCTTTCCAGCTTTATGCAAGTCAACAATTCTTAATTTTAGGTCTTCTGAGATCTCTTTTGTTCGAGGCGTGGTTCACGTCAGGCAGTGCTTCTTGTGAATAGCAAACTCAAATTTTGCGAGTGTTTTTTATCTGGCAAGGAAGCTCTAACCAACATCTCTAATCTCATCTCGTTGATATGACCCCAGGGTAGCTGACTCCTGACTCCAATTAGCTTTTGGAGAAGTCATTAGCCTAGGGGTTCACATACTTTTTCCAACCTACAATGTGAATGTTTAAATGATGTATTCAGTATAAACAACAAAAATACAATAATTAGTGTGTTATTAGTTTAAGCATACTATGTTTGTCTATTGTTGTGACTTAGATAAAGATCAGATTAAATTTGATTACCAATTTATGCAGAAATCCAGGTAATTCCAAAGGGGTTCATATACATTTTCTTGCCTCTGTACCTCCGAGATTTAGAGAAAGACAAAACAATTCATCCCTAGACCAAAGCGTTTTAGAAGATGGTCGGCTGAGAATAGTGTTCCAGTGTTTATTTATTTAAACACACACAGATTTTAACCGATGGTCTGTCCTGTCGTCACAGGGGTGCAAGACTAAACAGTTGGTGACCCTTGCTCTGCTGTATTTCGATAGCCCTGTTTGGTTTGGGAGCCATGCTCGGCCTGCTTTTAATACATTTCATTTGCAACTCAAAGCCTCGCGAGTGAACAGCCAGCTCCCCACTGCCCTAAATGCATCTCACACAAATTAATGGGATCGTGTGTTTCGCAGAAGGCAGTAATATTGGTGTTGTTGGGGGGGGGGGGGGGGGGGGGGAATAAGGATAACTTAGTGACATTTCTAAGTATGTGAGATTTACTTCCAGACATGGATAGTGGGTTTGATAACTGCTACTGTGACAAATGCGTTCTACCACACAGCGAAAACCAATTGCTTATGTTGTCTTGATCTTCATAGTGATATCCAAGTACATGGTTTTAATTTGATACTCTAGATCACAATATTTAATTGACACATTGTGCAACTCTGAAACGTGAGTATCTATATTCGGGATAAAGTTTAGTCTGACAGGTGAAGGCAGAGGTGTTGATTTTCATTTGACCCTCCCAAGTTCAAAACAGACCTAAATCAGATTGTGCAATCATGTTAACTTAAGTGTTTTGTGAGACAGAATGTATGGACTGCATTTAATCAATTAGGAGAAAGCTCAACTGATGTGTGTGTGTATGTACAGTATGCATGCAGTGTGTGTGTCAAGCTGTGATCTTGGGCATACTCACTCATATGCTCACTGAAAGACGACACCCTCTGCAAGCTCACAACCTATCTCTCTCTGCTTCTGTCACACACACACACAATAGTGTAGTGGAGAGTATACGCAGGTATACACCGTATACCCACTTATTTTTCAGTGGGCATTGAGTATATTCACTTCTTAATCCCCACAATGGGTATCAAAGTAGTGTAGTGGAGGTATACACCATACCAATTAATAAGGCTGATCAGAATGTTAATGTTAAAATGTTGATAGACTATGATTTCTTCACATTTTAGGCACAGCAATGTGCACACGGTGGTAGGCCTACGCACACCTGTTCCAAAATGCAATTTGCGGGGAAACACTGTTCTAAAATGGGAACCGCACAAACAGTCGTGGCCAAAAGTTTTGAGAATGACACAAATATTAATTTTCACAAAGTTTGCTACTTCAGTGTCTTTAGATATTTTTTGTCAGATGTTACTATGGAATGCTGAAGTATAATTACAAGCATTTCATAAGTGTCAAAGGCTTTTATTGACAATTACTTGAAGTTGATGCATAGGGCCAATATTTGCAGTGTTGACCCTTCTTTTTCAAGACCTCTGCAATCCGCCCTGGCATGCAGTCAATTAACTTCTGGGCCACATCCTGACTGATGGCAGCCCATTCTTGCATAATCAATGCTTGGAGTTTGTCAGAACTTGTGGGTTTTTGTTTGTCCACCCGCCTCTTGAGGATTGACCACAAGTTCTCAATGGGATTAAGGTCTGGGGAGTTTCCTGGCCATGGACCCAAGATGTTGTTCCCTAATCCACTTAGTTATCACTTTTTCCTTATGGCAAGGTGCTCCATCATGCTGTAAATGGCATTGTTCGTCACCAAACTGTTCCTGGATGGTTGGGAGAAGATGCTCTATTTATGGCTGTGTTCTGAGGCAAAATTGTGAGTGAGCCCACTCCCTTGGCTGAGAAGCAACCCCATACATGAATGTTCTCAGGATGCTTTACTGTTGGCATGACACAGGACTGATGGTAGCGCTCACCTTGTCTTCTCCGGACAAGCTTTTTTTCCGGATGACCCAAATAATCGGAAAGGGGATTCATCAGAGAAAATGACTTTACCCCAGTCCTCATCATTCCAATCCCTGTACCTTTTGCAGTATATCAGTCTGTCCCTGATGTTTTACCTGGAGAGAAGTGGCTTCTTTGCTGCCCTTCTTGACACCAGGCCATCCTCCAAAAGTCTTTGCCTCAATGTGCATGCAGATGCACTCACACCTGCCTGCTGCCGTTCCTGAGCAAGCTCTGTACTGGTGGTGCCCCGGTCCCGCAGCTGAATAAACTTTAGGAGACAGTCCTGGCGCTTGCTGGACTTTCTTGGGCACCCTGAAGCCTTCTTCACAACAATTGAACCACTCTCCTTGAAGTTCTTGATGATCCGATAAATGGTTGATTTAGGTGCAATCTTACTGGCAGCAATATCCTTGCCTGTGAGGCTATTTTTATGCAAAGCAATGATGACGGCACATGTTTCCTTGCAGGTGACCATGGCTGACAGAGGAAGAACAATGATTCTAAGCACCACCCTCCTTTTGAAGCTTCCAGTCTGTTATTCGAACTCAATCAGCATGACAGAGTGATCTCCAGCCTTGTCCTCGTCAACACTCACACCTGTTAACGAGAGAATCACTGACATGATGTCAGTCTGTCCTTTTGCGGCAGGGCTGAAATGCAGTGGAAATGTTTTTGGGGATTCAGTTAATTTGCATGGCAAAGCGGGACTTTGCAATTCATTGCAATTCATCTTCATAACATTCCTTGAGTATATGCAAATTGCCATCATACAAACTGAGGCAGCTGACTTTGTGAAAATGTATATGTGTGTCATTCTCAAAACTTTTGGCCACGACTGTACAAGCAGTTTCATGTACAGAGATGGAAATATCCATTAGAAATAGAGGAGATCTAAACATGCAAAAATCATCATAGGTTGCTAATATGACTAAGGTAATGGTTTTGTCTGCTAGACAATTAAATACATTTTTAAGAAAACCAATAGAACAGGAAAACACATATGAGGATGTCTTTATAAAACAATTGCTTCCACGTTTCTACGGTGGGATTTTGTCTATAGGCTACTTTGAAGCAAGGTAAGATATGCCTCATTATATGAAGTTAATTGTCCATGTTTCAAACAATTAAGAAACAGGGAAAATATAGTGATGCTAATGATAGGCCTGACCGTCTTCTGGTAGTAGAAAAGGCTTTCACAAAAACCTTCTCAACAAAATGTTAACAAGATACAAAGTAGCATACTTTTTTAACAACGCTAGCCAATCAACTCTTCACTTGAATTAATCTGTATATATATATATATATATATATATATATATATATATATATATATATATATATATATATATATATATATATATATAGCATCTTACTTTCTCGTGTTCTTATTTCCTACTTTTATTTATTGTGTGGGTTTCAAATCAAACTTTATTTGTCACATGCGGCAAATACAACAGGTACCGTGAAATGCTTACTTACAAGCCCGTACCCAGCAGTAGAGTTCAAGAAAGAGTTAAGAAAATATATACAAATAAACTAAAGTAAAAAATGAATTTCACAAAGTAACAAGGTCGAGGCTATATTTTTATTTGTTTTTATTTCACCTATTTCTCAAGTTCTCATTTACAACTGCGACCTGGCCAAGATAAAGCAAAGCAGTGCGACACGAACAACAACACAGATTTACACATGGAATAAACAAATGTACAGCCAATAACACAATAGAGAAAAGGTTTATATACAGTGTGTGCAAATGAGGTAAGATAAGGGAGGTAGACAATAAATAGGCCATCTTGGCGAAATAATTACAATTTAGCAATTAAACACTAGAGTGATAGATGTGCAAAAGACAAATGTGCAAGTAGAGATACTGGGGTGCAAATAAGAAAACAATAATAATAATATATAACAGTATGGGGATGAGTTGGATGGGCTATTTACAGATGGGCTATGTACAGGTGCAGTGATCTGTGAGCTGCTCGGACTGCTGGGGCTTAACGTTAGTGATGGAGATATGTGTCTCCAGCTTCAGTGATTTTTGCAATTCATTCAAGTCTTTGTCAGCAGAGAACTGGAAGGAAAGGTGGCCAAATGCTACGGGGGTGACCAGTGAAATATACCTGCTGGAGCGTGTGCTACTGTGCTGCTATGGTGACCAGTGAACTAAGATAAGGTGGGGCTTTACCTAGCAAATACTTATAGATGACCTGGAGCCAGGCGACGAATATGAAGCGAGGGTCTGCCAACGAGAGCATACATGTCGCAGTGGTGGGGCTTTGGTGACAAAACAGATGGCCCTGTGATAGACTGCATACAATTTGCTGAGTAGAGTGTTGGAGGCTATCTTGTAAATTACATCGCTGAAGTCAAGGATCGGTAGGATAGTCAGTTTTACGCGTGTATGTTTGTCAACATGAGTGAACAATGCTTTGTTGCAAAATAGGGAGCCGATTCTAGATTTAATTTTGGATTGGAGATGTTTAACCTCTTATGGGCAGGTGGAACAGTAGCATCCCACCTGGCCAACATCCAGTGAAATTACAGAGCACGAAATTCAAAAATACCATATTCAAATTTTTAACATTCTTGAAAATATATGTGTTATACGTCAAAATAAAGCTTAACTTCTTGTTAATCCAGCCGCTGTGTAAGATTTCAAAAAGGCTTTACGGCGACTGCACACCATCCGATTATCTGAGGACAGCGCCCCGCATACAAACGCATGAAAATCATATTTCAACCAGGCAGATGCCCACAAAAGTCAGAAATAGTGATATAATGAATGCCTTACCTTTGAAGATATTCTTCTGTTGGTACTCCAAAATGTCCCAGAAACATCACAAATGGTCCTTTTGTTCGATAATGTCCTTCTTTATGTCCCAAAAATTTCAATTTATTTGGAGTATTTGATTCAGAAATACACCGGTTTCATCTCACCCAACATGCCTACAAAGTATCTAATATGTTACTTGGTCCAAACATTTCAAACAACGTTCCTAATCCAACCTTAAGTACCCTAAAATGTAAATAATCGATTAAATTTAAGATGGAATAAACTGTTTCTAATAACGGATGAAAACAGTGTGAAGCACGCTCCAGTTCCCGCGCACCAAAACAGTGGAGTCCACCTGGAGTGACACTTACAATGAATAGCACTACTTCTTAATTTCTCCAAATAAAAACATCGAACAATTTCTAAAGACTGTCGACATCGAGTGGAAGTCATAGGAACTAGAACCAGGTTCCTCATAAATAGGGTATCCCATAGAAAACAATTGGAAAATCCTATGACCTCAATTTTTTTATCTTCCCTGGATGGTTTGTCCTCGGGGCTTCACCTGCCATATCAGTTCTGTTATACTCACAGACATTGTTTTTTAGTTTTAGAAACTTTAGAGTGCTTTCTACCCACATCTACCAATTATATGCATATCCTAGCTTCTGGACCTGAGTAACAGGCAGTTTACTTTGTGCACGTTTTTCATCCGGAGGTGAAAATAATGCCCCCTACCCAAGAGAGGTTAATGTGAGTCTGTAAGGAGAGTTTAGTCCAACCAGACACCTAGGTATTTGTAGTTGTCCACATATTCTAAGTTAGAACCGTCCAGAGTAGTGATGCTGGACAGGCGGGCAGGTGCGGGCAGCGATCGGTTGAAGAGCATGCATTTAGTTTTACTTGCATTTAAGAGCAGTTGGAGGCCACTGAAGGAGAGTTGTATGGCATTGAAGGGTCAGAAGTATACAGAATGGTGTCGTCTGCGTATGGGTGGATCAGAGAATCACCAGCTGCAAGAGCAACATCATTGATGTATACAGAGAAAAAAGTCAGACCGAGAATTGAACCCCGTGGCACCCCATAGAGACTGCCAGAGGTTCAGATTTTGCAGCTCTTTCAGAACATCAGCTATCTGGATTTGGGTGAAGGAGAAATGGGGGAGGCTTGGGCAAGTTGCTGTGGGGGATGTTGACCAGAGTAGGGGTGGCTAGGTGGAAAGGATGGCCAGCCGTAGATAAATGCTTATTGAAATTCTCAATTATGCTGGATTTATCGGCAATGTTTCCGAGCTTCAGTGCAGTGGGCAGCTGGGAGGAGGTGCTCTTATTCTCCATGGACTTTACAATGTCCAAAAACTTTTTGGAATTTGTGCTTCAGGATGCAAATTTCTGTTTGAAAAAGCTAGCTTTTGCTTTCCTAACTGCCTGTGTATATTGGCTCCTATCTTCCCTGAAAAGTTGCAATTCGTGGGGGCTATTTGATGCTAATGCCAAATGCCACAGGATGTTTTTGTGCTGGTCAAGGGCAGTCAGGTCTGGAGTGAACCACGGGCTATATCTGTTCCTGGTTCTACATTTTTTAAATGGGTCATGCTTATTTAAGATTGTGAGGAAAGCACTAAAAGAATAACCAGGCATCTTCTACTGACGGAATGAGGTCAATATCCTTCCAGGATACCCGGGCCAGGTCGATTAGGAAGGTCTGATCGCTGAAGTGTTTTAGGAAGCATTTGACAGTGGTGAGGGGTGGTCGTTTGACCACAGACCCATTACGGATGCAAGCAATGAGGCAGTGATCACTGAGATCCTGGTTGAAGACAGCAGAGGTGTATTTGAAGGGCAGGTTGGTTAGGATGATATCTATGAGGGTGCCTGTGTTTACGGATTTGGGGTTGTACCTGGTAGGTTCATTGATAATGTGTGTGAGATTGAGGGTATCAAGCTTATATTGTAGGATGGCTGGGGTGTTAAGCATGTCCCAGTTTAGGTCACCTAACAGCACGAGCTCTGAAGATAGATGGGGGGCAATCAATTCACATATGGTGTCCAGGGTACAGCTGGGGGCAGAAGGTGGTCTATAACAAATGGCAACGGTGAGAGACTTGTTTCTGGAAAGGTGGATTTTTAAAAGTAGAAGCTCGAATTGTTTGGGCACAGACCTGGATAGTAAGACAGAATGAAATGAAATCAAATCCAATCAAATTTATTTATATAGCCCTTCGTACATCAGCTGATATCTCAAAGTGCTGTACAGAAACCCAGCCGGGTTTCTCCACTGTGCCGGGTGGAGATTATAACAGAACATGGCCAAGATGTTCAAATGTTCATAAATGACCAGCATGGTCCAATAATAATAAGGCAGAACAGTTGAAACTGGAGCAGCAGCACGGCCAGGTGGACTGGGGACAGCAAGGAGTCATCATGTCAGGTAGTCCTGAGGCATGGTCCTAAGGCTCAGGTCTTCCAAGAGAGAGAAAGAAAGAGAGAAAGAGAGAATTAGAGAGAGCACACTTAAATTCACACAGGACACCGAATAGGACAGGAGAAGTACTCCAGATATAACAAACTGACCCTAGCCCCCCGACACATAAACTACTGCAGCATAAATACTGGAGGCTGAGACAGGAGGGGTCAGGAGACACTGTGGCCCCATCCGAGGACACCCCCGGACAGGGACAAACAGGAAGGATATAACCCCATCCACTTTGCCAAAGCACAGCCCCCACACCACTAGAGGGATATCTTCAACCACCAACTTACCATCCTGAGACAAGGCTGAGTATAGCCCACAAAGATCTCCGCCACATCACAACCCAAGTGGGGTGCCAACCCAGACAGAATGATCACATCAGTGACTCAACCCACTCAGGTGACGCACCCCTCCCAGGGACGGTATGAGAGAGCCCCAGTAAGCCAGTGACTCAGCCCCTGTAATAGGGTTAGAGGCAGAGAATCCCAGTGGAAAGAGGGGAACCGGCCAGGCAGAGACAGCAAGGGCGGTTCATTGCTCCAGAGCCTTTCCGTTCACCTTCCCACTCCTGGGCCAGACTACACTCAATCATATGACCCACTGAAGAGATGAGTCTTAAAGGTTGAGACCAGTTTTATCTTGTCGGAAAATGTTAGGGATGGAAATTTCTGTGGTTTTGATGGCCTTCCTAAGCCAGGATTCAGACACAGCTAGGACATCAGGGTTGGCAGAGTGTGCTAAAGCAGTGAATAAATCAACCTTAGGGAGGAGGCTTCTAATGTTAACATGCATGGAATCGATGCTTTTACAGTTACAGAAGTCAACAAATGAGAGGGAATGGGAGTGGAGCTAAGCCCTGCAGGGCCTGGATTAACCTCTACATCACCAGAGGAGCAGAGGAGGAGTAGGATAAGGGTACGGCTAAGGGCTATAAGAACTGGTCGTCTAGTACGTTCGGGACAGAGAGTGGCCAATAGCCTCGGGAAATGCATAGCGCCAAATTCAAATAAAACGTGATAAAACTCAAACTTTCATTAAATCACACATGCAGGGTACTCAATTAAAGCTACACTCATTGTGAATCCAGCCAACATGTCAGATTTTAAAAATGCTTTTCGGCGAAAGCCTGAGAAGCTATTATCTGATAGCATACACCCCCCCTGAACCACCTGAATGAGTTGTAAACAAAAGAATTAGCGTAGCCGGCGCTACACAAAACGCTGAAATAAAATATAAAACATGCATTACCTTTGACGAGCTTCTTTGTTGGCACTCTAATATGTCCCATAAACATCACAATTGGTCCTTTTTTTTCGATAAATTCCGTCCATGTATACCCAAAATGTCCATTTATAAAGCAGGTTTGATCCGGAAAAAAACAGCTTTCCAAAACACAACGTCACTACAAAACATTGCCAAAATATTTCAAACTACTTTTGTAATACAACTTTAGGTATTTTTAAACGTTAATAATCAATCAAATTGTAGACGGGGCAAACTGTATTCAATAGAGAAAGTAAACAAAACATGCTCCTTTTTCCCTCTTGCGTAACTCTCAACAGTGTAACGTTGTTCCAGGATGTGCCTCTTCTTCGTTTCACCAATGATTAACTTCAACCCAATTCCAAAGACTGGTGACATCCTGTGGAAGTCATAGGAACTGTAAAATCGCCGCTAATTTCCCTTGGCAAAGACAACTGAGGGAACTGTCAGAGGAAAAAAAATGTTTTATTCTGAACAGTTTTTCCTTGGGGTTTTGCCTGCTACAAAAGTTCTGTTATAGTCACAGACATGATTGAACCAGTTTTAGAAACTTCAGAGTGTTTTCTATCCACACCTACTAGTCATATGCATATAATATATTCCTGGCATGAGTAGCAGGAAGTTGAAATTGTGCACGCTATTTACCCAAAAGTAGAAATGCTGCCCCCTATCTCTAAGAAGTTTAATGAGGGCCTATTCGGCCCACCTTTTCCTGTAGTCGATGATCAGCTCCTTTGTCTTGCTCACATTGAGGGAGAGGTTGTTGTCCTGCCACCACACTGCCAGGTCTCATCATTGTCGGTGATCAGGCCTACCACTGTTGTGTCAATAGTAATCTTAATGATGGTGTTGGAGTTGTGTTTGGCCATGCAGTCGTGGGTGAACAGGGAGTACAGGGGGGGGGGATAAAGCACACACCCCTGAAGTGCCCTTACCCTCACCACCTTGGGGCAGTCCGTCAGGAAGTCCATGATTCAGTTTCAGAGGGAGGTGTTTAGTCCCAGGGTCCTTAGCGATGAGCTTTGTGGGCACTATGGTGTTGAACGCTGAGCTGTAGTCAATGAACAGCATTCTCAAATAGGTGTTCCTTTTGTCCAGGTGATTAAGTGCAGTGTGGAGTGCGATTGAGATTGCATCATTTGTGGATCTGTTGGGGTAGGGTAACCGGGATAATGCTGTTGATGTTTTCGAGCTCTGCCCAATCCGACGAGCATCATTCTCATTTACAGTTACAACCTGGGGAATAGTTACAGGGGAGAGGAATGACCCAATTGGAAGCTGAGGATGATAATGTGGCCATGATGGTGTGCCAGATTGGGAATTTAGACAGGACACCGGGATGGGGAGTTTGAAGAGGTTAACACCCCTACTCTTACAATAAGTGCAATGGGATCTTTAGTGAACACAGACAGTCAGGACACCCGTTTAACATCCCATCTTAAATACGCCACCCTACACAGGGCAATGTCCCCAATCACTGCCCTGGGGCTTTGGAATATTATTTTTAGACAAGAGGAAAGAGTGCCTCCTACTGGCCACCCTACATCACTTCCAGCAGCATCTAGTCTCCCATCCACTGACCAGGACCAACTCTGTTTAGCTTCAGCGACATGCCCGAGGTGGGATGTGTGTGTGTGTGTGTGTGTGTGTGTGTGTGTGTGTGTGTGTGTGTGTGTGTGTGTGTGTGTGTGTGTGTGTGTGTGTGTGTGTGTGTGTGTGTGTGTGTGTGTGCGCGTGTGTGTGTCATATGTCTGATTTGAATCCTGTCTGCCCTGCAGGAGATGACCCACTCCTGGCCTCCCCCCCTGACTGCCATCCACACTCCAGGCAAAGCTGAGCAGACCAAGTTCCCTATTCCCTCCAAGGTGAGTTCAATAGTAAGGCCTACACTGTACTGTTAATTGACAAGCACAGCAATACTACTACTAATAGTACTTCAACTATGTTATAAGTACTAGTAATACTGACACTAGTTAATACAATTATCATAATGATAGAGATGTATGCATTCTGAATGTCTACTGTCCTAGTCAAGAGGGTAATTTCCCACTGTCACTTAGTTGTTTGGTAAGCAGTAATCACGTGATTCCTGTGTCAGTCGGAAGGGAAAACAAATCAAGTAAAAGTGGATGTATTAAATTCGACCCAGAGCTGTCATCCTTGTGAAAGCCTGTCAGGTTCTGTCACAGTAAAGGACCAGTGAGACACCCATGGCACCAGAGAGAGAAGGAGAGAGAGAGGGAGTGAGAAAGAGAGAGCATGGTACCCAGCCAGAGAGAGAGAGGAGAGCTTGCAAAGAGCCTCTGCTATTGGCCAGATAGCTATAGGACTTCATTTGTCTGGCTGCATGTGCCGGTTGGATGGACTTTTTAAGGACAAACTCCTGTCAGCACTTCAACCGCACTGTAATAGAGTGTGATTTAGCTATAGTATAATCCATTGTCCTTCAGCCCATTCATCCTCTCCTACTCTAACTCCCAGCATCTGTGTCTCTCCTAGATTTTACTTCCTTTCCTTTCTACTGTCGTTCCCTAGCCTCAAATCCCCCAACGCCTAATTTTGCAGCTAAAGCCCTATTATTTGTGTCTTAATGGGACATGGTCTGAAACTCATAGCTTGACCCAGCTGATATTCCTAATAATAAGCCTGTGTCTATAAATCCTGATTTAATGGTGCCATCCTTTAACTAAGACATTGTCCTGTCTACTGTAGTCAACTCACCACACTCTGAAAAATGATTGTGTGTCCTATGTCTAATTGTATTAGTTTAAAATCAATTAAGTCCATCAGATGAGCTGTTTCCCTACCATTTGTTCTCCTGTATCACCTCAGTGTGTGCTAATGTATTTGATGCACGCCTGTCTTCTTTCTCTCTCACTCTCTCTCTCTTTGCTCAGGAGTCACAACACTTACCCTCAGGATACGCTGGACAAAGTAAGTCTGCTTTACATTTTTCCTACACACACATTTCGATTTAATCAGTCTAAAATGATGTTAATAGACGGAAGGCCATTATGCCAGGCAACAACTGGAGCCCTGTCCATTTAGGGAAAAATGTTATGCTGTGTGACATATTGCAACAAAAGCTAAATTGATAATAAGCTAGCTGTTGGTCAGGGTTTAATCAAAACCAGCACTCTGACATTTAAATGGAAATTCTTTCGCAGAGCGGTGCAATGTTCCCGGTAACAAGCCTGCAACCAAGTCTGTACCACAGAAGTCGTGAGTATTCATTTGATTAATTATTTTGAAAAGCCTCGGGGGATAAATGCCACCATGGTTTCAGCTTTGTTCCCTTGCAAAACAAGTCCCTGCAGAATTCCCAGCTGAGAGGAGTGTTCATCACAAACAAACAGAGCAGTTGGCATTCTCTCTCTCTGTTAACCCATACCCTCCTTGGCCTCTCCCGTGCCACCCTGCACTCCTCAACAGCACAGCACTGACAACACTGCCTGTCTCCCTAGCCACACAAGACCTGGCCTACACTCAGTTTAGTTAGTGTCAAACACAGGCCTAGTGAGTTGTTTTTGGTATTTTATTAGGATCCCCATTAGCTATTGCAAAAGCAGCAGGTACTCTTCCTGGAGTCCACACAAAACATGAAACATAATACAGAATGACATCAAGAACAGCTCAAACTACATAAAAACATTTTTGAAGGTAAACGTAGCCTACATATCAATGCATACACACAAACTCTCTAGGTCAAATAGGGGAAAGGTGTTGTGCCGCGAGGTGTTGCTTTTTCTGTTTTTTTTAAACTTGATTTTCTGTTTGTTTGAGCAATATGAGATGGAAGGAAGTTCCATGCAATTAGGGCTCTATATAATACTGTACGCTTTCTTGAATTTGTTCTGGATTTGGGGACTGTGAAAAGACACCTAGTGGCATGTCTGTTGGGATAAGTGTGTGTGTGTGTGTGTGTCAGAGCTGTGTGTAAGTCGACTAGGCAAACCATTTGGGATTTTCAACACATTAATGTTCCTTGTAAAAAGAAGAAGTGATACAGTCAGTCTCTCCTCAACTCTTAGCCAAGCGAGACTGGCATGCATAGCATTTACAGTTGAAGTCGAAGGTTTACATACACCTTAGCCAAATACATTTAAACTCAGTTATTCACAATTCCTGACATTTAATCCTAGTAAAAATCCCTGTTTTAGGGCAGTTAGGATCACCACTTTATTTTAAGAATGTGATATGTCTGAAAAATAGTAGAGAGTGTTATTTATTTCAGCTTTTATTTCTTTCATCACATTCCCAGTGGGTCAGAAGTTTACATACACTCAATTAGTATATGGTAACATTGCCTTAAAATTTTTAACTTGGGTCAAACGTTTCGGGTAGCCTTCCACAAGCTTCCCACAAAAAGTTGGGTGATTTTTGGCCCATTCCTCCTGACAGAGATGGTGTAACTGAATCAGGTTTGTAGGCCTCCTTGCTCGCACATGCTTTTTCAGTTCTGCCCACAAATTTTCTATAGGATTGAGGTAGGGGCTTTGTGATGGCTACTCCAACACCTTGACTTTGTTGTCCTTAAGGTGTTTTGCCACAACTTTGTCCATTTGGAAGAGCCATGTGCGACCAAGCATTAACTTTCTGACTGATGTCTTGAGATGTTGCTTCAATATATCCACATAATTTTGCTACCTCATGATGCCATCTATTTTGTGAAGTGCACTAGTCCCTCCTGCAGCAAAGCACCCCCAGAACATGATGCTGCCACCCCCTTGCTTCACGGTTGGGATGGTGTTCTTCGGCTTGCATGCCTCCCCCTTTTTCCTCCATACATAACGATGGTCATTATGGCCAAACAGTTATATTTTTGTTTCATCAGACCAGAGGACATTTCTCCAAGAAGTACAATCTTTGTCCCCATGTGCAGTTGCAAACCATAGTCTGGATTTTTTTAAGTACATTTTGGAGCATTGGCTTTTTCCTTACTGTACAGCCTTTCAGGTTATGTCAATATAGGACTCGTTTTACTGTGGATATAGATACTTTTGTACCTGTTTCCTCCAGTATCTTCAAGGTCATTTGCTATTGTTCTGGGATTGATTTCCACCAAAGTACGTTCAGTTATAGGAGACAGAACGCATCTACTTCCTGAGCAGTATGATGGCTGTGTGGTCCCATGGTGTTTATACTTGCATACTATTGTTTGTACAGAACGTGGTACCTTCAGATGTTTGGAAATTGATCCCAAGGATGAACCAGACTTGTGGAGGTCTACTATTTTTTTCTGAGGTCTTAGTTGATTTCTTTTGATTTTCCCATGATGTCAAGCAAGTAGGCACTGAGTTGAAAGGTAGGCCTTGACATACATCCATATGTACACCTCCAATTGACTCAAATTATATAAATTAGCCTAACAGAAGCTTCTAAAGCCATGACATAATTTTCTGGAATTCTCCAAGCTTTTTAAAGGAAATGTGATACAGTGAATTATAAGTGAAATAATATGCCTGTAAACAATTATTGGAAAATGTACTTGTGTCATGCACAAAGTAGATGTTCTAACCGACTTGCCAAAACTATAGTTTGTTTTCAAAAAAGTTTGTGGAGTGGTTGAAAAAAAAGTTTTAATGACTCCAACCTAAGTGTATTTAAACTTCTGACTTCAACTGTAAATCAGCCCTCTGATTACAATTAAGAGCAAAATTTGAGGAGGAGCTGGTATGTACCGCACCGGGCTATGCACCCGCACTGGAGACACCGTGCGCTCCACAGCATAACACGGTGCCTGCCCGGTCTCTTTAGCCCCCCGGTAAGCACAGGAAGTTTGCGCAGGTCTCCTACCTGGCGTAGCCCTACTCCCTGTGAGCCCCCCAAAGAAATTTTTGCGGCTGACTCTCGGGCTTCCTTCCGCGCCGCCGTGCTTGCTTCGCCATCTTCATTCTACTATAACCCTCTTCGCACTGCTCCAGTGAATCCCAGGCGGGCTCCGGCACACTCCCTGGGTCGACCGCCCACCTGTCTATTTCCTCCCAAGTAGTGTAGGCCCGATAAATAAAATGAATCACAACTACGCTGCATTTTGGTCCGCTCCTCCTTCCCACAATGAAAGCCGCGACAGAATCACCCACCACAACAGGACCAAGCGGCGTGGTAACAGGCAGGAGCAACAAAGGGAGGAATGGACATGGGAGGACGAATTGTTTGGAGAAGGACCCTGGGATCAGCCTGGAGAATATCGCCGCCCCAAAGAAGAACTGGAGGCGGAGAGAGCTGAGAGGCGCTGGTATGAGGAGAAGCAACAGCGGCAGCAGGAGCAACAATATCGGGACTACACTACTTGGGAGGAAATAGACAGGTGGGCGGTCGACCCAGGGAGTGTGCAGGAGCCCGCCTGGGATTCACTGGAGCAGTGCGAAGAGGGTTATAGTAGAATGGAGATGGCGAAGCAAGCACGGCGGCGCGGAAGGAAGCCCGAGAGTCAGCCCCAAAAATTTCTTTGGGGGGCTCACAGGGAGTAGGGCTACGCCAGGTAGGAGACCTGCGCAAACTTCCTGTGCTTACCGGGGGCTAAAGAGACCGGGCAGGCACCGTGTTACGCTGTGGAGCGCACGGTGTCTCCAGTGCGGGTGCATAGCCCGGTGCGGTACATACCAGCTCCTCGTATTGGTCAGGCTAGAGTGGGCATCGAGCCAGGTAAGGTTGGGCAGGCTCAGTGCTCAAGAGCTCCAGTGCGCCTGCACGGTCCGGTCTATCCAGTGCCACCTCCACACATCAGTCCTCCGGTGGCAGCTCTCCGCACCAGGCTTCCTGTGCGTGTCCTCGGCCCAGTACCACCAGTGCCAGCACCACGCATCAGGCCTACAGTGCGCCTCGCCTCTCCAGCGCTACCGGAGCCTTTCTCCTCTCCTGCACTGCCGGAGTCTCCCGCCTGTTCAGCGCTGCCCGAGCCTTCCTCCTCTCCTGCGCTGCCGGAGCCTCTCGCCTCTCCAGCACTGCCAGAGCCTTTCTCCTCTCCTGCGCTGCCGGAGTCTCCCGCCTGTTCAGCGCAGCCAGAGTCTTCCTCCTCTACAGCGCTGCTGGAGTCTCCCGCCTGTTTAGCGCAGCCAGAGCTGCCAGCCTACATGGAGCAGCCAGAGCTGCCAGCCTGCATGGAGCCGCCAGAGCTGCCATCCTGCATGGAGCAGCCAGAGCTGCCAGCCTGCATGGAGCAGCCAGAGCTGCCATCCTGCATGGAGCAGCCAGAGCTGCCAGTCTGCATGGAGCAGCCAGAGCTGCCAGTCTGCATGGAGCAGCCAGAGCTACCAGTCTGCAAGGAGCTGCCAGTCTGCAAAGAGCTGCCAGTCTGCAAGGAGCTGCCAGTCTGCAAGGAGCTGCCAGAGCTGCCAGTCTGCATGGGGCAGCCAGAGATGCCAGTCTGCAAGAAGCCGCCAGAGCTGCCAGTCAGCATGGAGCAGCCAGAGCCGCCAGTCAGCATGGAGCAGCCAGAGCCGCCAGTCAGCATGGAGCAGCCAGAGCCGCCAGTCAGCATGGAGCAGCCAGAGCCGTCAGACTGCCAGGATCCGCCAGTCAGCCAGACTCTTCCAGATCCGCCAGTCAGCCAGACTCTTCCAGATCCGCCAGTCAGCCAGACTCTTCCAGATCTGCCAGTCAGCCAGGATCCATCAGTCAGCCAGACTCTTCCAGATCCGCCAGTCAGCCAGACTCTTCCAGATCCGCCAGTCAGCCAGACTCTTCCAGATCCGCCAGTCAGCCAGACTCTTCCAGATCCGCCAGTCAGCCAGACTCTTCCAGATCCGCCAGTCAACCAGACTCTTCCAGATCTGCCAGTCAGCCAGACTCTTCCAGATCTGCTAGTCAACCAGACTCTTCCAGATCTGCCAGTCAACCAGACTCTTCCAGATCTGCCAGTCAACCAGACTCTTCCAGATCTGCCAGTCAACCAGACTCTTCCAGATCTGCCAGTCAACCAGATTCTTCCAGATCCGCCAGTCAGCCAGACTCTTCCAGATCCGCCAGTCAGCCAGGATCTGCCAGAGCCTTCCTGCTCTCCGCTGCTGCCGGAGTCTCCCGCCTGTCCGGCGCTGCTGCCGGAGTCTCCCGCCTGTACGGCGCTGCTGCCGGAGTCTGAGGAGTCCCTCTGTCCCGAGCTGCCCCTCTGTCCCAAGCTGCCCCTCTGTCCCGTGTTATTTAGTAGGGTTGCCGTGGCTAGGAGGTCACGGAAGCGGACAAGGTGGGGAGGACTACGGTGAAGTGGGGGCCACGTCCAGCACCGGAGCCGCCACCGCGGACAGATGCCCACCCAGACCCTCAGGTTTAGGTTTTGCGGCGGAGTCCGCACCTTGGGGGGGTACTGTCACACCCTGACCATAGTTTATTTTGTATGTTTCTATGTTTTGGTTGGTCAGGGTGTGATCTGAGTGGGCATTCTATGTTGGATGTCTTGTTTGTCTATTTCTATGTCTGGCCTGATATGGTTCTCAATCAGAGGCAGGTGTTAGTCATTGTCTCTGATTGGGAACCATATTTAGGTAGCCTGGGTTTCACTGTGTGTTTGTGGGTGATTGTTCCTGTCTCTGTGTTTTGCACCAGATAGGGCTGTTTTCGGTTTTCGCACATTTGTTATTTTGTTAGTTTAATCGTGTATAGTTTCCTTATTAAATAAAATGAATCACAACTACGCTGCATTTTGGTCCGCTCCTCCTTCCCACAACGAAAGCCGTGACACATTCAGCAGCCCAATAATCAATTGGTGTGGGTTTCTGTGCTGCGGGGTTGAAGCTACGAACCCATAGGCTTGGCTCTCTCATCCCTTCAGGCTTCTGGGAGAAAGGGTGGAAAATGAGCCTGTCATTGCTGATATAAGCAATGTCCCCACGCGCTCTGGCAGCTTTCTTGGCTGGGATCAGTTCTTTCCTCTTCGCACTGACGGTAGGGTTTCAAAGCTACCGATAATTTACTAAAGTTACCAGAATCTTCAGTAATTGAGGTAATTAATAGAACCTATGGCAACCTATCGTAACTTTGTTAATTTATATTTGAATAATGTAAAAACATATATTTATATATCGCAATTATTTTGATTATCTGTGTCCATATTGTCCATGAGTTTCTAATAGATAGACCATATGGTTCAAGAGAAAATGAATGGCCTAATGAATGAAAAAAAGCATCTAATCAACAATTCTATTATTTTCAATTACCTCTGCAACTCGTCCAACTATTCATTTTTTTCCACAAAAGCCACCAATTTGACTCCAAAACATTGACAAATATATTGACATAGTAAAATAAATAAGTGTGTAAAACAAATATAAAGGATATTTCATGCTGAAACTCTCATATTAAACACCAATGGTATTCACTAAGTTGATGGTTTATATTTTTTTTTGTCATCTTATTTAATAATTTAATTTATTTTACATAAAGATAAGGCCAGAGAGAGGGCAAAAGATAATTACAGACATCTGTGATAATCTGAAGTACCCAAAAGGGCCAGTAGATGTCTTGTGATAGATTACATGGATTCCTCTTGAAATATACCACAATTATGATAGTTGATGGTAGGATTTATACAATAAACAGAGTACACAAATGAAAGACTGAAAGGCATCGTTTTTTGAGTCCCAGTGAATGAGAAAAGTTGAGAATGATAAAAAGGGGTAGTGATGTTTCTTGCTGCAAGGCAAGCGTTCTATCTTTTTGAATGCTCTCCAATGTTGCACAGTAGGCCTTTTTCCCAATTGAACACAAGATTCTGCTTTTGTGTCGCTCAATGACACTGCTCTTATTGGAGAAGTCTTCAATGATTTAACGAGTCCAAGGAAAGAGCATTTGTGTCAATACCAGCTTTGTCTGGCGGAGATGAATGCATCGACATCAGATCAAGCAGTGTCTCTTTCTTTCCCTGCTACTAACACAGGAGATGCAGTATAAGCACAAGTGAGTGGCAGTATTAGCTTTTATATTAAAACACTCCGCTGTAGCTGTTAAATCTGTGTTGTGTTATGGTACTCAGAGCCTTTATTGCTCTGTATAAACATGTATACATTATATCCTAACTTCACTTCCAATGCTTACCTCGGTCCCTGTGTGCGCTCATATAAGACAAAATAAGTAGGAATGCAGAGATGATTTAAGATGAGATAAGTGAGATCATGAATAATGGAATCACTTTGAATTTCAAAAGGACGGCATCTGGGAAAATAAAATTAAACATTTTAGGAGAAAGAGGGGCTCATTTGTAGCAGATCTGGTCTTCCAGGGAGGTAGCCTGTCTGTATGCGACAGCTGTCAGATAACCAAGTGCAGTGATCCATGGACTTCTTACATAGTACATATGGATCATCATCCAAAATCATGAAGCTGTCTATTTTTGACCGACCACCTCGATTCGGTCTTATGTAGCAAAATCTTTGTCTACACCTATTCAGCATCGTTCACACCCTCTTACCACTTAAGCCTTATCCCTACCCATCTCTTTAAGTATTCACATGTGAGGCCATGTGCTAAACAGAGTGAGTAAGGTAGAGTAGCAAACAACCAAAGATTTCAAGACTACAAGTGGTGAAAGTAGTAGACTACAATAAGGAAAAACAATAAGGAATACCATTAAATCTAGTCCTTGGCCTATATCCTAATCTGACTTTGGTGCAGGTCATGTTGTTCTGAATGTTACCGTCTCTGGTAAACACACACTGTATCAAGTAAAATCTATGTTTATTTGTCACATGCACAGGATACAGAAGGTGTAAACCTTACAGCAAAATGGTTACTTGCATATTTGCATACCGTAATTGCTGGATTATTAAGCGCACCTGAATATAAACCGCACCCACTGAATTATTAAAAAATATGTATTTTGTACATAAATAAGCCGCACATGTGTATAAGCCGCAGGTGCCTACCGGTACATTGAAACAAATGAACTTTACACAGCCTTTAAACGAAACACGGCTTGTAACAAAAATAAATAGGCTTTAACGAAACACGGCTTGTAACAAAAATAAATAGGCTTTAACGAAACACGGCTTGTGACAAAAATTAAAACAGTAGCCTACCAAGAAAGTCATTGGTCATTATCTTCCTCCTCCTGTGCACTGAAACCACTGAAGTTGAATAGCCTCAGAATTGCTTCATCCAATGTTGGATCGTTTTCATTGTTGCTCTCGTCACTTTCATCCGGAGGCAAATACCCCGCTGAGCTCATGCTGCCCCTTCAACACGCAGCAGTCCAGCCTTTCGAAACCCGTTGATGATAGTGGATTGTTTGACAATGCTCCATGCTGTCAGGACCCACTGGCAGACTTGACCATAAGATGCTATTTGCCTGCGGCCCGTTTTAGTGAAGGATTTCTCCCCACTTGTCATCCAAGCCTCCCACTGAACAAGGAGCGCCACCTTAAATGCACGATTTACACTGATGTCGAGTGGCTGCAAATACTTTGGGCCATCTGCTTTTCTTCCCTCTGAAAGCTTTTGTTGTCTTTTTGCACTGAGTCAGTTCCTCACGCTGCTGTTTCCAACGTCTTATCATCGACTCATTAAGGCCAAGCTCCCATGCAGCAGCTCTATTTCTTTTTCCATCAGCCAGATCGATCACCTTCAACTTGAAAGCTGCATCATATGCATTTCTCCGTGTCTTTGCCATGATGAGGGTGACAAAATTACTACCGTCATCAGAATGATGGGAAGTTTGAGCGCGCTCGATTTACGTCACATTATGTGACGGTGCTCAGTTTTTTGGTGGCATGAATCTTGTGAAAGCGGGAAAAATCCATAAATTAGCCGCGTCATTGTATAAATCGCAAGGTTCAAAGTGTGGGAAGAAAGTAGCGGCTTATAGTCCGGAAATTACGGTAGTAGCAATATCAAAAATAGAAAGTGTCCAGATAAAAATATTTTATAATTATTAGATGATGCTGACCCAGAAAATAGGGGTGTGCCCTATTTCTAAAAAAAATAAAATAAATGCAAGCATGTTTCTCATGCGTCAATAATAGAATTTCTAAATTATACTGTACTGTTTTTGAGTCAGTCTTGTGCGTGGCCTAAATAACTCAACTGGATAGTCTGCCTGTAAAGAGAAGAGCGGGCTGTACTTTGATCCTGCTGCTCTGATTGGATTGACTGAAGCTGTAGATTGACTGAAGCTGTTCTCTGTCCACTCACTTCATAATTTAACCAGATCACTTTTCCTTGCATTTTTTTCAGTCTGATCATTTAGATTACTGCTGCCTGCTACTACGATAAATCACATAGCGAGGACGTTTGCTATCAAGCTATCAATGTGCATAATATCTAACAAGTGGGGCAAGGGTATGGAAAAAATATGAAACGCAATGCGCATTCTGACTGAGTGACAGCAAACTTGACTGCCCACTGCAAGTTGAGGACACACACACAGACACACATACACACCCACCCCTCCCTGCGCTGACCTAATCTGCAGCTTTTTTGCAGTGAGAACAAGCAGGGGGGTATAGTATTTTGCCAACAATTATTTAGGCATGTAAAAAAACACTTCATTTTTTCCCGATCACGAATATCATCCGATCCGACTATCAACTGTCCATTACAAATACGAGTAGGGCCATATCGGCACACCCCTACCAGACACTTGTCTAAATGTGAAATAAATGCTATAACCACCCCCCAGACACAACTAGCTAAGTGGATGGGTCACTATTGTCTAGACATGTAAACATGTTCATGAAATACAATAGATGGCCGTAATCACCCCCAGACACACCTGGCTAACTTGAGTAATTTAATCATCTGGCAAGTGAATTCTTTTGTTTAAACATTTAGCTAGCTTAAACAATGAACCATAATCCCACTCATATTACTAGCAAGACAAACGGATTGTCATAGCTAGCCACAATGCATGAAATGCTGTAGTATGAATCTGCAAGTAGCTAAAGCTGATGAACTAGGTTTAATATTATCTAGCTAGCTGACATTAGGCTATAACTATCAATCATACACATAACATAACGTAATCTAGCGTGCCAGCAAGCTCACATTCACTAGCTAGTTAACAGTACGTTTTAACTTGCAATGAAAACAACTTTCTGACAAAATTAGGAAAGTATAATATCTGAAAATGTAGCTCGAATCTTACCCATTGAGAGAATGCCATGAGTGTGCGAAGCTGTCATCAAGGCAAAGGGTGGCTACTTTGAAGAATCTTAAATATAACATATTTTGTGATTTGTTTAACACTTGTTTTGCTTACTACATGATTCCGTGTGTGTTATTTCATAGTTTTGATGTCTTCCCTATTATTCTATAATGTAGAAAATATTTTAAAAAGAAAAGAAAGAAAAACCCTTGAACGAGTAGGTGTGTCCAAACATTTGACTGGTACTCTACATGTATGACTGCTTCACAGCAGACTGGAACCCCTTTAACTCTGTTTTGTTTGTACAGCTTGTTTGGCTGGTGTTGTGTCAAGTTACTCCGGTTCACACTGACCGTGTGCAGAATGTCCTCCGTCACAACTTTTCCCCACTGCCTATAACGCCTGCTAAATTCAGGGTAGCGATGTTGTTGAGAGCAATAGCAACACCTTTGCAGTTCTCCAGGCTAACAAAAAAGCTGAGGTAGCAGGGCTTATCTACACATACTGATCAACTCACGTTATAGACAGAAGCATGCTACTTGACAGACCAATCCAAACTCATCTCTCGGTATGTCCAGCCCATCCATTTCTCAGCCAATCATGGCTAGCGGGAAGGTTCCTTGCTTTTTCCGTGGCTAAACTAACTAGTCTCGTAATTTAACAATTTAATTTGTATTTACAGATGGCATACATGTTTGTTATTAAGGCACATGAAAGTTTACATGTTCCAGAAGGCATTTCTGGAAAAAAAAGTTTTTGGGGGTAATATTACCTTCAAATGCCTCTCCAATGAAGTAGTGATGTGCAACATACGTCTAGCTTCCTGAAACAGGTCTCACATGTTACATTGTTTATGTTTAGTGTGTCATGAAACCAGTTTTTGGCATCATTGATATGATGAGAAGTTGAAAATGTCAGTTTCAAAGCTGTCAGTGTTGTCACTATAGCATTGACATGAAGTAATTGTCCTCACAACGCAATCATGTGTGCCAGTGTTTTCATGGTTACTGAGGAGCCAGGACACAAAGTATGCAATGACCTCAACATACTTAACCGATAATGCTTTATTCAGCACGTATCATAAACAACATCCCTGCATGCTGAAATAACACAAAGTGTTACTAGCGTCTTCCAGTATGAAGAAGCAAACCCTGTAGGAGCAATCAACAAACATGCCTCATTTGCTTCCATCTGATTGGCTTCTGGTGATGGCTCTGTGATTCACAGTATTTATATCACATGGGTCTGCAGACCTAAATAAAGTCAGGAAGTCATCAAAGTAGAATTCATCAAAGTAGAGAGAGAGAGAGAGAGAGGCTGCTTGCTTGCTTGGGAAAGGTTGCATGTGGCCTGCAGGGCTGCCATGGCAGAAGGCTGAGGCTCCAGACTCTAATGAGGCCTTGTGTTTGGACCCGAACTGCATCACAGCCCCCTCCGGCACTCCTAGTCACACAACCCCTCCCCCCCACCTCTCGCCACTACTCACACAAACACACACACACACAGACACAAATGCACACACGCACACACTGCCATGGCAACAACCACTGCTCAAATCACAGTTCTACCAAAGACCCTTCGTAAAATAGAATTTTGGAAAAAATTACTCTTTTCATGCTTTTCTTCAGGAATGTTATTTGAAGGATAATAATGTTTGTTGTACCCTCACCATGGGTTTACTGTGTCCTTCCACACACATGTAATATAGTATCATCACAACACACATAAAATTGCTGTGAACATACTATCAGAAAGCATTGAATAAGGTATTGAGGAGGGACCTGAGTGTTACTTACAGTAAGTAGAGCTCTCTACTGTAAGTTGTTTGGAAGCCACCGTACTGTATGTGTTCTTGGTACTATCACTCTAAAGATAAATATTTGCAGGGAATTCATGACCACCAACTTTATATATTCAAGTGCCTTTAATGGTGAGGCGAGTGCTTGTTATATGCGACAAAGACAGGGGAGTTTGAAAAAATAAGTAGTCAGATGTTTCCTACTTGGTGGAAATAAATGCAGAGAACAGAGTGGAGCCTCACAGGCAGGCAGAGGAGACGAGGGAAAGGCATCCATCACAAGCGTCAACGTAGCCTCTTGATGTGACACTCCAGTCAGCTCTCTCTCTCAAGCTCTCAGAAATTAGAGTGGTAGATGGCTCAGGGCCAATCTAAATAATCCATCGCTTAGAAAAAGCGAGGCTTCAGAGTATGGCTGGGGCCCTGCGTGTGTGTGTGTGTGTGTGTGTGTGTGTGTGTAGAGGGGCCAGAGAGAACCCCTACTCTAAATCAGAGGCAGGCCTGGCAGAAAACTAGAAGGAGGGAGCAGCAAAGGAGAGGAGAGGAGAGTATAGGAAAGGAGAGAATTGGAGAGGAGAGGAGAGGAGAGGAGAGGAGAGGAGAGGAGAGGAGAGGAGAGGAGAGGAGAGGAGAGGAGAGGAGAGGAGAGGAGAGGAGAGGAGAGGAGAGGAGAGGAGAGGAGAGGAGAGGAGGATTCAGGATGCTTTCCGTCTGATCCCTGTAGCTCTCACCGGAACTCTGTTTCCATGCTCCCCATTCATAGTATACAGTCATTTCTTCAATACAGAATAGTCTCATTCCATATGCATTTAAACATGTACAGTATTCTCTCGTTACGTGGCCCTTTATCTCGTATTCACTTATTCCTATGCATCCTATGCTTCAGACTCCACACACACACACCCCCCCCCCACACACACACACACACACACACACACATGACATGGGTCGTGATGTTGGGAGTGTTGATGGCCCTCTCTCAGCTGACTGGATTCTCCGACGACTGCTCTAAGTGACAGATCTGGAACAAAGCAACGTCTCAGGGCAGGAGACAGGAGCACAGAGGACGACAGGCACTTTGCATGTGGACTCTCGACACACACACACACACACACACACAAACACACACACAAGGAAACACACACAATAAAAACATACACACTTCTCCTATGGTAATGCACAGCATATTTATTTACTTCCATCTGTCCAAGTGCATTTCCGTGTACCTCGGAACTGATTGACACAATAACGTGGAGATGGATTGAATGCTTATTTAAAAGCACACTTGTTTTAAGGCCCCCGCAGTTACTGCATTTGCAGGCTTTCGCTCTGGAGGGAATAGAGAAAAGGTAGGTACACAGGAAAGGCTGGAGAAATGTTCTCTTATGCCTCGAAGGGGAAACTTAACAAGCCTAATGTATCTCCCCTCCCCTCAGCCTCTCCTTCCTGTCCTTGTCTAACACAGCACCAGGGAATCACAAGAACCATTGCATTACCCAAAATTAACCCTGTCATCATCACAACCACCCACATACACAACAGTAAAATATAGCATCTAAATTTAACCCTCTCCTTCATTTATATCTCTCTCACCATGACAGTACAGCTCGACAGTGACAGAGCTGTCACTGTAAGGGATATTAGAGTCAGTTACTGTATGTCCCCTCTGACACATACACATATCTGATACCCCTGAGATGATGCTGTCTCTCTCTGGGCCCAAGAGATGACGCATGGCCTCCCTCATCATGACGATGTGTCTGTCTCCTGGCACAATACCATGGAGTTAGTTACCAGGTACCAGGGACGTGGAAGGATAGAGGCTCAGGGGTGTCAGTCATCCCCCGTTGAAGTGTCACATCCCAGGGTGTACAGTACAACCCTCCTCCCTTCCCCATCTTCCACCTCCAGAGGCTCTCTGGGGAGGGTGGGTCACACTCCCATGGTCCCCAGCTGCCTGGTGAGTGGTGACATGCCTCCCTCGCGCCCAAGAATAGACAGGAGAGAGATTGTGGAGCTTCCAGTCCACCTAGCTAAATGGGGAAAAAGCGGTGGTCTATACGCTTAACAAAGTCGACCTCTGCCATCAAACTGAAAACACGGAGGTTCACTCTTAAATGCCAATCTAGTAGCCCTTTCGCTCCATTTAAAAATAATGTGAGAGCATGCAGGGGAATAATAACAGTAATACAGTGGGCAGTAGGGGGAGGGAGGGGTATTGCAGTGCCCAAGAGAGTGGTCTTGTTGATGAGTGCAATTATGTATCAGTGACACATTGACATGTACTACACTCAGTGATAAACAGTTTAATTCTGTGTTCAGGAGAAATGTCAACATCAGGACATTGGTGATTAGATATGTTTAGAATGCTTTTCTGTAGTGCCTCGGACAACCGCCATTTACCACGTTTATACGATTTACTGAGAAAGTGTTTTGGTGGTTTCTTTTATTTTCTCAACAGCTTGTCATGTCAGTCAGACATGCTCAAGTCACACATGATTTTCATAAGGTAATGCAATAAAAACATTTGAAGCCATATAGGCACTCTTGATATCCACATTACTTAATATGAAGTACATTATAATAATATATAATACCTTATCAAAATTCCAGCATCCAGTTCATTCAGAGTATCATAGTTACTTATCACAAAATATTGAACATTTGTCTGTGTAATATGTATTATTTCTAAAGACTTATCATAGTTTGTCTCCAGTATATGTGAATTCTGAAAGGCTGGAAGGGTGGAGAGAGATTTTCCCTGAGGGTTCTGACAGATAGACAGAGGTAGTGATTGGGAGTTAGCTGGTGGCTAATGATCACAGCCTGTGCCTGTCCCTCCCTATCATTACGCTAGCTCTCTAGTGGGCTAGTGCCAGGAGACTCTGTCACCGCGTGTTGCTGTGTTGCTTCACTCCACCAGCTGTGCTGCTCTAGTCTGGGCTTGCCCTCTTCAGCTCTGTACGGCCTCTCATCTCTATTTTCCCCTCCCCACCCCTCCTCTTCTCTTCTCTCCCCCTATCACCCCTCCTCCCTTCACCCCTTGAACTGCCCTGCTGCCCCGACTAATCTTCTCCTTCCTGACCCTCCCTTTGCCCTTTCCTGCCCTGCCCTAGACACTCCTGACCTACCTGAGACACTTCTACCCTGACCTAGACACTCCTGACCTACCTGAGACACTTCTACCCTGACCTAGACACTCCTGACCTACCTGAGACACTTCTACCCTGACCTAGACACTCCTGTACTGTGACTTTTGTAAAAGCAAAGGAACAGGACGAAACAGTGCCAGTGCCAACCACACAATTCAAATGAGCCTCACTCATGGATGGCTTCAGTGAAAAAGACATGGTGTGGGTTGGTAATTCTGTTTCCATGTTAATGGTCCTGGTAGTAAGATAGGATGTTGTAAATCACATTATTTCTCAAGGCTTCACCAGAGCTGACTCTAATCCTATTTTAAATCATGAGACTGCGCTTCACTCAGGTTTATCAAGGTGCTTTGAGCGCCTGTAAAAAAACACATATGTTTGCCAAAACGTCAAACATTAAGCATACACTCAACTAATGCCAAGTAGGAAAGAAGGGGTTTAAAAATATATAATTTAAATGACTTAATGCAGATTGGGTCTCTATATCTCATGGTGTGCCAATTGTAATGAGGTGAATATTTCTGTGAGCTCACTTCTAGCTGTGCTGCCAAAGTGTTTATATTCAAGTTAAAATAATATAAACTCAGTTTAACTCCTTGTTCTCCTTGTGGTTTGAAGGTTAATTTAGCAAAGTGATAAACACAGCCCCAATTAGTCCATTAAAAACACTATCTCACTCTCAGGCTGAAACAGTCTATATCTATTATTTATCCTCAAAGGTATTTATTATAAAGTCCTGTTGGTCCTGATATCTTGTTGCAACTGCGTATCTGTGGTTTCCTGACAGAGGGAGATGTCCTGGGGCTAATTCTTTTTCATGCAGTTCATTTGGATTGGAGGTCTATCAATGTTTCAAACAGATGTGCACCGAGCCTACGTTCATCATTTATAGGGTCTTCAGGCCTCCTTTAAGAGGGTATCGTTTTTATACACGTCTTTTGGGGTGTCATAAAAGTGAACAGTATAACCACGCCTCTCCTCCTAGAGTGAATAGGGCTGTGGGTAAGATGCTGCAGTGTACACTGTTCAGGTGAATTTATAGGTGTGATTTTTCCTACTATTGATTTGTCTCCAATTAAAGGCTGGATCATCCACACCGGCTGGAGAGAAGTTAAAAATGAAATAGACCATGTTTGTCCCTCTCTTCTTTCTCCCTCCCTCCCTCCCTCTTTCTTTCTTTTTCTTTCTTTCTCTTTTTCTATTTTCTTCTGTGTCTCTCTCTCAAATCCACACACACACTCACACACACACTCACACATGCATGTACATCCAGACATTACCCCCCCCCCCAGCTTGGCTCCAACTGAGTGCAAATCCACTGGAAGCATCCACCTCAGCCACCTGGTTTTGTGTTGCGAAGATTTCTTCTCCTGACATCTGTTAAATATTATCAGGTTAATGACTGGCAGTTTTGTTCAAAGTTCTGCCCAATCTAAGATGCTGCACGACAGCTTAGGTCATAGAAAAGTAAACTTTAAACACATTTCCCCCTCTCATAGAGCTCCTTTTATTGTTCTAACTGAGGGGGAAATTCCCCGCCTGGGTTATTTTTTAACAGCCATGTTGTGTTAGACACTCCGGGCCAGTCAGCCACTCTATGTAGAAATGTAGGTTGCTAAGCGCTAGCTCGCTGCTAGCCTGCCTGCTGGCCCGGTTTTATTGTGTTTTTACTATGATGTCATCACACCCCATAACCATTTGTCAGATGACATCATTCTTTCTGAAAACACTTTTTGATAGTTTATGGTCTGAAGCAAGCTAAGGGATTGGATGTTGAATTGCATTGAAAGATAGTATATATAACAGAGAGTAGAGTAATGCCAAACCTCACTATGGAGAGATACATTTTGCACTTCTGTAAATAATGGCACATCATCCCAAAAAGTATTGTGCTAGTGTCCTAATAAAAAAATACATTTTACATGCACTGATTTGAATAATATAGAAGTTCTTTCTAGTTCTTTTGAGCAGTACTATATGTTTTGACTTTATATGGGGAATTGTTGCAGGGTTATTAAAGGGTTGTTCATTTCATTCATATTTTATCATAAGCAAAATCCCTAAATAGAAAGGTGGATGATAAAGGAGACCTCAGTATAGGTTTGTTGAATAAATTAGTACATAAATTGGTGACCTGAAGCTGTCTATTTGACCTGACTGGTGCTGTGTCTTTCTGCAGAATGCTTGAGGATGACCTGAAGATCAGCAGTGACGAAGAGGACACTGATCAACAGGTAAAATTCATCAACACCCTTCTATGTACAGTATACTGTATCTCTTTATATGATGTTTTTCTGAGCCAGAAAATAACACAGCAGGAACTATTGGATTAGTTCATTCGAAATGGCTCTCATTGTGCTTCTTCTGTATTTTGATCATAGTTATCATCCATTCAGGACCTTCGACCGGTTGGTAGTTTAATAATAGTTATTAAACACTGAGGCCATCATACTCATTCAGTGAATACAGGGCTCTAATATCGCTCGAACAACAGCACTGCACTCCCATATTAGTGTGTGTGTGTGTGTGTGTGTGTGTGTGTGTGTGTGTGTGTGTGTGTGTGTGTGTGTGTGTGTGTGTGTGTGTGTGTGTGTGTGTGTGTGTGTGTGTGTGTGTGTGTGTGTGTGTGTGTGTGTGTGTGTGTGTGAAATGCATTTGCATCTCTGTGTGTTTATAAGTGGCTTACTGCAAATGAGTGCATGGTACATTATCACGCTGTCATCGCCTGCAGTACACCAGCAGTGTCTGTACACAAATAAACACACACTAGTCTGCTTGGTCCCCCTCCTCCCCCTGTCCTCTGCATGCACAACAATACAGATAAAAACAAAAAACACATCCTGTCCTTATATAAGCAACCAGCTTAACCCCCCCGCCCCCACCCACACACATACAGAAAAACAAACACTTACACACATACACACACTGCCCCAGTGTGAGTGCCAGACACAGTGGATCAGCATGCTCCAGCACATGTGACTCAGGGCAGTGGAGAGAGGAGGTATAATTAATATATTTTTGACAGAGAAGCAGGAGGGGGCTGGGGAGAACCTGCAGCAGTAATTTTGCTGCTTCTATCTCCCAGTGCCCACATAGTGCTGTATCTAAAGCAATTAGCATCAGCCCAGGCTCTCTCCTTTTTTTTCGCTCTCTCATCCCTCTCTCTCTCTCTCTCCTCTCTTTCTCTCCATATTTTCCTCTACACACACTGTCTCGATTTATTTTTTCGTCCCTTTCCCTCTCCTTCTCTCCTGTTCTTGTGCGTTGCTCTCAGTCCAGCTTTGGTGCAGTTATGACAGTAGATATAATAAAAAGGTCAGCCTAACCCTACCTCAGACAAATCACCTGGCACTGAGGGGAAGGGGTGTGGTTCTCAGATGGGAGAGGGGGGCTAGGAGGGAGCAGGGGGGTTTGCTGTGCCTGGACTGCTGGAGCTGCTAGCACCTCTGACCTCACTGTTATTCAGCTACCTGGTGCTATTCATCAGCTAGAAACACCTCAACCCTGTTTTGTTCATGCATTCCTCCTTTTTCTCTATGCAAGCACTTCCTTCCTTCTCCTCTTTGTCTACCAGAATTCACTGGAGATTTTCTAGCTCTGTATGAATTGTAGGATTTTTTTAAACAAATTTGTGAGAATGGTCTATTGCTTAGTTCTGCAGCAGCACAGAGGATCATTGAGGACGGTGGTCAATTAGTCGGGGTTGGGTTGCCTAGTTTCTTCAAAAAATACTGCAGTGAAAGGGCCAACCAAATGAAAACATTCTCCCCTAAATCAACAGCCATATTTTCATTCAGATGTCCTGGTGGATTAAGAAGAAATCTAGTCATCACAAACAGTGGTGTCTTTATTTATGTTAGCCGGCTTTCTCTCAATGATAAAACAGCCCCCCTACCCAGAATGAATAGGATACTGCTGTGACTGATCACCATAGATGGGGGGGAAACTAACGATAGTATTTTAACAAGGGGTATCGAAGTTCAATGACATCATTTGTTAAGAGATAGTGGAGATGGAGATGAATCTGAAGGCAGATGTGTGAGTGAAGAGGCCTGTTCATCTGATGTCTCAAATCCTGAAATCATCAACTACTAGTATTAGAATGAGCTAATTTAAAACAGACCTTTCTGCCCTCCCTGTAAAACTAATCTCACAACAGAGCTAATGCTTCTCAATCACCCCGCAGTTGAATATTCAGGTTGAAAACAAATTGGGGGCATACATCACTGTGTGGCATACATCACTTTTGGAAAGATTATTGTCCTCTCTACAGGCAATGGACCAGTAAATTCAATAGCAGTGCATTACTCTCCTTGGTTGCCAAAATGAAGTATTCTTAAATATTGTTGAATTCCTTTTGTGTCAATTTCATGAACATCTTGCTTTGAGCTGTGTTGTATTACTCTTGGTTATATAGATAAGCACTTGGTCATGGCTGGCCTTTTTAGGCAAATCTAATGGTAGTCACAAAAATGGCACCGGCACAGCCCCATCCCTCCCCTCTCCCTTCTCCTCCTCCTTAGCGATAACCACCCTCTGAGTTTCCCACACACACACAACCCCTGAAACGAATGCCCAAAGACAGCTCATAAGCATGAAAAAAGCCCCAGCAGCCATTAAAACAGTTTGCTGGAGTACGTATCTATGCCTCCGCCGAGGCAAACACACTAGCAGCCATGCCCCCAGCTGCGTTGCCTAGCAACCTGCGAATGGGGAAGAAGGATGGAAGCAGCCCAAATCCCTGTGGAGAGGGAAACAGCAATAAGAGAGCAGTTGACAGATGATCTGAGTTGTTTCATCTAATATACTGTGAAGATCACTGGCTCCTTTCATGAATGATAAATGGACTGTACACAGATCAATGGTCACAGCAATAAACTTAGCCTGCCTGGCCAGTGTGTGGCTGTGGGCCTGCCTGTGCCTTGGTGGTAGTCGGGACAGGTTGTGGTGGCCAACAGCTTCACTATTTGTCGGTGCCAAGGGGTTTTATTTCTATACCTTGCTCAAACACTATTTAAGCGGATGAATATGCTTTCAAAGAGGACTTGACACCAATGTTTTTTGTTTTTTGTATTTCCCCCCCACATTGTGGGCTACATCATATTTTCAGGACTACAGATGTAGCAGTGACACTCATCTCCCTGTGCACCCTTCATTCACTGTGAAGTGGCATGCTACGGTCCCTTGTGTCTGTCTGCATGTGTAATTGATTTCCACTGAACTGTCATCGGAGAGGAAACACTTTAATGTTCATTTGTTTGTTACAATGTGTTGTCGTTCTATTATAGGGAATACATTTTGGAAAAAGGGGAGGGGGGCTGAACAAACAATCCTCATAGTATTAAATTACTGTCACCTGTCTGTGCTTCAAATCAGTGTCAGGTGTCAGTGATGTAGGTTCAAATCAAAGCCTATGGAAATCCATAGCTTAGTAGCAAGACCTTTCCTACTAATGTATAATGTAACAAGTATTATATTCTGTATGTGGACATGTAGCCTGCTTTAAATGTGGAAATGCTGATTCGATGCAAAGCCTCTCTCCTACTATAGTAGGTGTAGGGCTGTGGCGGTCATGAAGTTTTGTCAGCCGGTGATTGTCAAGCAAATAACTGCCAGTCTCATGGTAATTGACTGTTAATTACCATAAACACATTTTGCATCTCCTGGCTTCCACACATAGCCTACAAGCCACTGATGCAGATATTTGGAACATCTACATTTTAAAAAGTCTAATAGATCCATTTATATAATATAGCCTACACCATCACAATAAATTCATTATTTATTTTAGATAGGTCTAAAGAAACATGATATGAAGAAAATGTAGTCTATTTCAGATGAACAGAATTGTATACTCTGAGTTGTCCTTATGTTAGGCCCTGATCTGGCTATGCCATATGGATGTGGGCTACACTAGTTCATTTAGGACACAGGATGTGCTTAGAAACCTGTGGCATTACTTTAAAATAATTTTATAGTATGAAGAATACAAATCAAATCAAATACATTTTTATTTGTCACATGCAATGAATACAACAGGTGTAGTGTCACGCCCTGGTCGAAGTATGTTGTGTTTGTCTTCGTTTATTTGGTCAGGCCAGGGTTGTGGCATGGGTTTTTGTATGTGGTGTGTTTGTATTGGGATTGTAGCTTAGTGGGGTGTTCTAGATAAGTCTATGGCTGTCTGAAGTGGTTCTCAATCAGAGGCAGGTGTTTATCGTTGTCTCTGATTGGGAACCATATTTAGGCAGCCATATTCTTTGAGTGTTTCGTGGGTGATTGTCCTTATATCCTTAGTGTCCTTTTGTCCTTGTTCTGTGTTAGTTTATACAAGTATAGGCTGTTTCGGTTTTCGTTACATTCATTACGTTTATTGTTTTGTAGTGTTTGTGTTTAGTGTGTTTGGTCATTAAACATGAATCGTAATCTACACGCCGCATTTTGGTCCGACTCTCCTTCACATACAGAAAACCGTAACAGAATCACCCACCACAACAGGACCAAGCGGCGTGTCAACAGGCAGCAGCAGCAGGAGCAACAAAATAGGGATTTCTGGACTTGGGAGGAGATCCTTGACGGAGAAGGACCCTGCGAACAGCCTGGAGAATATCGCCGCCCCAAGGAAGAACTGGAGGCGGGAAAAGCGGAGAGGCGCTGGTATGAAGAGGCAGCACGGCGACGCGGATGGAAGCCCGAGAGTCAGCCCCAAAAATTTCTTGGGGGAGGCTCACAGGGAGTATGGCGATGCTAGGTAGGACACCTAAGCCAACTTCCTGTGCTTACCGGGGGGCTAGAGAGACCGGGCAGGCACCGTGTTATGCTGAGGTGCGCACGGTGTCCCCAGTGCGGGTGCATAGCCCGGTGCGGTATATTCCAGCTCCGCGTATCGGCCAGGCTAGATTGAGCGTTGAGCCAAATGCCATGAAGCCGGCTCTACGCATCTGGTCCCCAGTGCGTCTCCTTGGGCAGGTTTACATGGCACCAGCCTTGCGCACGGTGTCCCCAGTTCGCCTGCATAGCCCAGTGCGGGCTATTCCACCTCGCCGTACTGGCAGAGCGACCGGGAGTATTCAACCAGGTAAGGTTGGGCAGGCTCGGTGCTCAAGAGCTCCAGTGCGCCTGCACGGTCCGGTCTACCCTGTACCACCTCCACACACCAGCCCTCCGCTGGCAGCTCCCCGCACCAGGCTTCCTGTGCGTGTCCTCGGCCCAGTACCACCAGTGCCAGCACCACACATCAGGCCTACAGTGCGCCTCGCCTCCTCAGCGCTGCCTGAGCCTTCCTCCTCTCCTGCGCTGCCAGAGTCTCCCGCCTGTTTAGCGCTGCCAGCGCCTTCCGCCTCTACAGCGCTGCCGGAGTCTCCTGCCTGTTTAGCGCAGCCAGAGCTGTCGGTCTGCATGGAGCAGCCAGAGCTGTCAGTATGCATGTAGCAGCTAGAGCTGCCAGTCTGCATGGAGCAGCCAGAGCTGTCGGTCTGCATGGAGCAGCCAGAGCTGTCAGTATGCATGGAGCAGCTAGAGCTGCCAGTCTGCAAGGAGCTGCCAGTCTGCAAGGAGCTGCCAGAGCTGCCAGTCTGCAAGGAGCAGCCAGAGCTGCCAGTCTGCAAGAAGCCGCCAGAGCTGCCAGTCTGCAAGAAGCCGCCAGAGCTGCCAGTCTGCAAGAAGCCGCCAGAGCTGCCAGTCTGCATGGAGCAGCCAGAGCCGCCAGTCAGCATGGAGCAGCCAGAGCTGCCAGTGAGCATGGAGCAGCCAGAGCTGCCAGTCAGCATGCAGCAGCCAGAGCCGTCAGTCTGCCAGGATCCGCCAGTCAGCCAGACTCTTCCAGATCCGCCAGTCAGCCAGGATCCGCCAGTCAGCCAGACTCTTCCAGATCCGCCAGTCAGCCAGATTCTTCCAGATCCGCCAGTCAGCCAGACTCTTCCAGATCTGCCAGTCAGCCAGACTCTTCCAGATCCGCCAGTCAGCCAGGATCCGCCAGTCAGCCAGACTCTTCCAGATCTGCCAGTCAGCCAGACTCTTCCAGATCTGCCAGTCAGCCAGACTCTTCCAGATCTGCCAGTCAGCCAGACTCTTCCAGATCCGCCAGTCAGCCAGACCCTTCCAGATCCGCCAGTCAGCCAGGATCTGCCAGAACCGCCAGCCAGCCAGGATCTGCCAGATCCAACCAACTGCCTGAGCTTCCTCTCAGTGCTGAGCTTCCTCTCAGTGCTGAGCTTCCTCTCAGTGCTGAGCTTCCCCTCAGTTCCGAGCTACCCCTCAGTCCCGAGCTTCCCCTCAGTCCCGAGCTTCCCCTCAGTCCCGAGCTACCCCTCAGTCCCGAGCTACCCCTCAGTCCCGAGCTGCCTCAGTCCCGAGCTGCCCCTCAGTCCCGAGCTGCCCCTCAGTCCAGTGGGGTTTTGGGTGAGGACTACTAGGCCATGGTCGGCGGCGAGGGTGGACTATCCAAGGATGCGAGGAGGAGGGACTAAGACTTTGATAGAGTGGGGGCCACGTCCCACGCCGGAGCCGCCACCATGGACAGACGCCCACCCGGACCCTCCCCTATGGTTTTTGGTGTGCGTCCGGGAGTCCGCACCTTGGGGGGGGGGGGGGTTCTGTCACATACAGAAAACCGTAACATGTAGACCTTACTGTGAAATACTTACTTACAAGACCTTAACAAACAATGCAGTTCAAGAAATAGAGTTAATGAAATGTTCACTAAATAAACTAAGGTTAAAAAAAATCCCATCAAAATGTAACACAAGAAAATGACATAACAGTAACGAGGCTGTATACAGGGGGCAAAGGTTAGTCGAGATCATTTGTGACTATGCATAGATAATAAACATTGATGAATAAAATAGAAAGGATATTTTCTCCAAACGATTTCTGAGGAAGTGTGCACACACGGCTATTCTGTGTTGAGTGGTTAGCAAAGGAACCGGTCCTGCTAAATGCTTAATTTAGAGTTATTTATGCAACGTTTTTTGTGATACAAACGTTGGGCCGTACTGTATGTGTGATTTTTAATACATTCTAAGGCTGCATGATGCGACTCCAATGATGTTTTGAAAAATGTTTCTTGCACAGGCTGCACAGACTTCATCAGTCTATAATTCACAATTTTACAAGCGCTTGATAATGCCTCGATTTTCCCGGTTGCAACCTCCTTGTGTGGCGGTAATGCTCCCTCCCCAAAATAAATCACTGGCCTTTTGCGGCCAGTGACCGTTGTGCCCTCGGGCTGAATATAATAATTCCCTTCTCCCTGCTGCGTGCTACGAAGCATCTCACTCACATTGCTCTTTCAGATATCTTAATTCTTATTAGCCAGTGCCCGTCACCTGATCGTGTCCTTCTCAAAGGCATCTCAGCTTCGAAGTACGATACTAGTGAAGACAGACACATCTGGGATGTAACTGCGCGCATCCTTCTCATTGAATTCCAAGGCGCATATTGAAGATGTTAGAAGAACTGTCGACATTTATTTGTTATCAGCCAACACGATAAGTAGGCGTAAGGAACAGCAAAAGCACTAGCCTATGTAAATCTACTATCCCCATAGTACAAAAGTTGAACTGTTCTATTGGTATTCTACATAGTCTAGGACAGTTGTGGGATGCGAGAGACCCCTAATTAATACAACCACTCACATAAATACATTTTTTAAAAGCAATGAGGTGATGCAACAGATCAGAAAGTTTAGCTTAAAATTTTGATAAACTATGAGCATATTTCTTCAAATAGCAGCAATGAGTCTATAAGTGCAAATGTATGGTATGCAAGAAAATGGCGTCGACAGAGAGGGCTGCCTCGCTTCTAGTCCTTAGGAAACTTTGCAGTATTTGTTTTTTTCATGTATTATTTCTTACATTGTTAGCCCAGAAAATCTTACGTGTTATTACATACAGAACTATCAGAGCAACTTACCAGCACTACGATCAGGAATACAACTTTCTTGTTTCCAGAGGCTGACCAAAAACAACGTTGCCGGAGAAGACGAAGACGGAGTGGTCTTCTGGTCAGACTTAGGAAGTGCGAACACCACCCATCGCTTCCGAGTATATTACTGGCCAATGTCCAGTCTCTAGATAACAAGGTCAACGAAATCAGGGCAAGGGTTGCTTTCCAGAGAGACATCAGGGATTGTAACATATAGTAATATTTCATGAAATCATGGCTCTCTCAGGATATGTTGTCGGAGTCAGTACAGCCACCTGGATTCTTTGTGCGTCTCGCTGACAGAAATAAACATCTCTCTGGGAAGAAGGGCGAGGGTGTATGTTTCATGATTAACGACCCATGGTGTAATTGTAACAACATAAATTAATTTGAGAACAAGGCTACCTATCAGTATATTGACTATAGCACTCGCGCTGGAAAAACACTGGATCACTGCTACTCTAACTTCCCGCCCTCCTTAAAGCAAATATGACCACGACTCCATTTTGCTCCTCCCTTACTATAGGCAGAAATTCAAACATGAAGTACCCATGCTAAGAACTATTCAACGCTGGTTTGACCAATCATGTGGACTGGAATATGTTCCGGGTAGCCTCAGAAAATAATATTGATGTATATGCTGATTCAGTGATTGAGTTTATAAGGAAGTGTATTGGAGATGTTGTACCCACCGTGACTATTAAAATCTACCCTAACCAGAAACCGTGGATAGATGGCCTAGAAGGCCAGCATCCCGGAGTTGCTTCTTCACTGTTGAGACTGGTGTTTTATGGGTACTATTTAATGAAGCTGCCAGTTGAGGACTTGTGAGACATCTTTCTCAAACTAGACACTCTAATGTACTTGTCCTTTTGCTCAGTTGTGCACCGGGGCCTCTCACATTACACTGCACACTGCCCTATCCCATCTGGACAAGAGGAATACCTATGTAACAATGCTGTACATTGACTATAGCTCAGCATTGAACACCAAGCTCAAAATTAAGCTTGAGGCCCTGGGTCTCAACCCCGCCCTGTACAATTGTGTCCTGGACTTCCTGATGTGCTGCCCCCAGGGGGTGAAGGTAGGAAACCATATATCCACTTCGTTGATCCTCAACACAGGGAACCCACAAGGGTGCGTGCTCAGTCCCCTCCTGTACTCCCTGTTCACCCTTGAATGCGTGACCATGCACGTCTCCAACTCAATCATCAAGTTTTCAAACGACACAACCATAGTAGGCTTGATTACCAACAAAGACGAGGCAGCCTACAGGGAGGAGGTGAGGGCTTTCGGAGTGTGGTGCCAGGAAAACATCCTCTCACTCAACGTCAACAAAACAAAGGAATTGATAGTGGACTTCAGGAAACAGCAGAGGGAGCACCCCTATCCACATTGAAGGGACAGCAGTGGAGAAGGTAGAAAGTTGTAAGTTCCTTGGCGTACACAAACTGAAATTGTCCACCCACACAGACAGTGTGGTGAAGAAGGCACAACATGACTCTTCAACCTCAGAAGGCTGAAGAAATGTGACTTGTTACCTAAAACCCTCTCAAACCTTTACAGATGCACATTTGGGAGCATCCTGTTGGGATGTGTCACCGCCTGGTATGGCAACTGCACCGCTCACAACCGCAAGGCTCTCCAGAGGGTGGTTCGGTCTGCACAACGCATCACCGGGGACAAACTACCTGCCTTCCAGGACAGCTACAGCAACCAATGTCACAGGAAGGCTAAAAAGATCATCAAGATCATCATGCTTCATTATAAAGTTGCATTTGAAACTCAACTGCAACCTATGTATGCCAGTTAGGATCTACACCGGTTGTAAAGCGATTTAATGTGCTTAAAACCTCTTAGTGCGGAAATCCCTCTAGCGGGATCAAATTCGACAACATCCGGTGAAATCGGAGCGCACTGTCACCCCCTGACCTTAGTTATCTTTGTTTTCTTTATTATTTTGGTTAGGTCAGGGTGTGACGAGGGTGGTATGTGTGTTGTTGACTTGGTTCTAGGATTTTTTGTATATCTATGGGGTTTTGTATTGTCTAGGTAAATGTAGGTCTATGGTGGCCTGAATTGGTTCCCAATCAGAGACAGCTGTTTATAGATGTCTCTGATTGGGGATCCTATTTAGGTTGTCATTTTCCATTTTGGTTTTGTGGGTTATTGTCTATGTGTAGTTACTGTACATGTCAGCACTCATGTTTATAGCTTCACGTTCGTTTGGTTATTTTTGTTAGTTTGTTTAGTGTTCTTTGTTTAAATAAAGAAGAATGTATTCATCTCACGCTGCGCCTTGTTCTCCCCGTTATGACAAACGTGACAGAATAACTCACCAAACCAGGACCAAGCAGTGTGAAAAGGAGGAACCGCACTTAATGGGGAAATGGACCTGGGAAGAGATATTAGATAGAGCAGGACCCTGGACACAGCCGGGGGAGTATCGCTGTATTAAGGAGGAGATAATGGCAGCGAAAGCGGAACGGCGATACTACGAGGAAAAATACCGGAGAATAGAGGAACGGCGATGATATGAAGGTACACGGCGAGCACGGGAGCTCGAGAGGCAGCCCCAAGAAATGCCTTGGCAGCCCCAAGTACGCCCTGTTCCTCCTCCCCGCACTTGCCCTGAGGTGCATGTCACCAGCCCGGTACCACCAGTGCCAGCACCACGCACCAGGCCTACAGTGCGCCTCGGTAGTCCAGAGCGTCCGGAAACAGTACCCAGTCCAGAGCGTCCGGTGACAGTACCTAGTCCAGAGCATCCGGCGACAGTACCTAGTCCAGTGCGTCCGGCGACAGTACCTAGTCCAAAGCGTCCGGAGACAGTTCACAGACCGGAACCTCCAACGACGGCCCACAGACCGGAACCTCCAACAATGGGCCACATTCCGGAACTTCCAACGACGGGCCACAGTCCGGAACCTCCAACGACGGGCAACAGTCCGGAACCTCCAACGATAGGCCACAGTCCAGAGCCTCCAGCGACGGGCCACAGTCCAGGGTCTCCAGCGACGGTCCCCAGCCCGGGGTCTCCAGCGACGGTCCCCAGCCCAGGGTCTCCAGTGACGGTCTCCAGCCCGGGGACTCCAGCGATGGTCCCCAGCCCGGGGTCTCCAGCGACGTTCCCCAGTCCGAGGTCTCCAGCGAAGGTCCCCAGTCCAGAACATCCGGCGATGATCCACGCAGCGAGGGTCCCCAGCCCGGGGCCTATGGCGAGGATCCTCAGTCCAGAGCCTCCGACGATGATCTACGGGTCTGTGCTACAAGAGCGGACTGGTGACCTGAATTGGTTCCCAATCAGAGACAGCTGTTTATCATTTTCTCTGTTTGGGGATCCTATTTAGGTTGCCATTTTCCATTTTGGTTTTGTGGGTTATTGTCTATGTGTAGTTGTATGTCAGCACTCGTGTTTATAGCTTCACGTTAATTTTGTTATTTTTGTTAGTTTGTTTAGTGTTCTTCGTTTAAATAAAGAAGAATGTATTCATCTCACTCTGCACCTTGTTCTCCTCGTTATGACGAACGTGACACACGCCAAATTCAAAATACAAAATCGTAATATTAAACATTCATGAAAATACAAATGTCCTACATCATTTAAAAGCTTAACTTCTTGTTAATCCAGCCGCTTTGTCAGATTTCTAAAAAGCTTTATGACAAAAGCATACCATGCGATTATCTGAGGACAGTGTCCCGCACACAAAAGCATTTACAGACATTTTCCAAGGCGTCACGTAAGTCAGAAATAGCGATAAAATAAATCACTTACCTTTGAAGATCTTCTTCTGTTTGCAATCCCAAGGGTCCCAGCTACATAACAAATGGTAGTTTGTTCGATAAAGTCCTTCTTTATATACCCAAAAAGTCAGTTGAGTTGGCGCGCTTGATTCAGTAATACACTGGTTTCCCTCGTTCAAAATGCATACAAGTGAATCTCAAAAGCTACCAATAAACGTTGTCCAAATAAGTCAACAACATTTCTAATCAATCCTCAGGTACCCTAAGATGTAAATAAACAATCAAATTTAAGACGGAGAATAGTATGTTCATTACCGGAGATAAATAACAAAGTGCGTGCTCTCATTCTCGTGCTCCACAATACTACAGCCAAAATGGGAGCTGGCTGAGAGAATGCCAAGGGTGTGCAAAGCTGTCATCAAGGTGAAGGGTGGCTACTTTGAAGAATCTTTAATATAACGTATTTTTTAACAAACATGATTCCATTTGTGTTATTTCATAGTTTTGCTGACTTCACTATTATTCTACAATGTAGAATAATAAAAAATCATGAGTAGGTGTGTCCAAACTTTTGACTGGTACTGTATATATGAAATTAGTTTTGAATGAGAATGGACCATTATCATACACCTGTCTCAGAACAGGGGCAGAGGGATAAAATACATGTCACCTATGACTTATATAGTGAATAGAGGGCGCTTTCCCCATGGTTCGTTTTCATGCCAGCCAGGTAGGCTATACTGCTATTGTAAAGTGAAGCAATGTGCTTAATATTAGGAAAGTTGACAAATAAATATTGTAGGGCTTGCATGTAGAAAGCTGATTGGGATCCTCTTTTTAATAGAAGCATTCAAATCTCGGTTTTCCCACACAATCACACAATTCCTATAGAAATGTTGCGCAACATGAGCTCATGAACTCTCATTAAGTGTTTGGTTTGATTTTCGATTTAATTGATTTTGCATTTATGTCAGAGTGATTAGAGGGACAATACAGTGTTGAGTATCAGGCAGTTAGCACGTTTTGTAGGCTACTAATGACCATCAGTAGCATCCGAGCTTGGAGAAGACCAGTTACCGTGACTAAAAGGTCACATGGAATTTGACTGCGGTCATGATTCGTGACTGCCGGTGTGGCGGTAATACGGTCACCGTAACAGGCCTACGTAGTTCTCTAAAACTCCCCAGTCCTATTAAATCACACAGTTGTTTTTGCCTCCAGACAACATTGATCGAGTTGTGGACACCTCACTGCTTCTTTTAATCATTCCCATTCCTCCATTCAAAGGGAAGGGGTATAAACAGACAAAACAGACGAAGAGGAAAGTGTGTGTTTGAGTGCCTATCTGTATTCATCATGAAGCTACGTCCTTTCATCCAGGGCCGTGATTCATCCCTCCTTTTATCCTTCCCCAGTTCAGGGCTATTTGTGCTGATGCCTTAGTGGTATAGAGAGATGAGTATCACTATACATCACATACTGCATGTTCTGCACTGTACAGCACCTAACAGGACTCTGTCTCTGCTGTGTTATTGTGTTCTCAGGCAGCAGAGAAGCCCAAGCCCAGAAGTACACCTCTCAGGTAAGTGCCAGATCATGTTGAACTGGTGGCTTTGTGTTGATTTGTCTCTGTGAGGCGTATTGGATGACATCCCGTTCTTTGCATAAGCGGTTGCAAGTGATCAGTTCTGCACACATATCTGTAATCAGTAACTGTTTATATCACACTTCTGTCATTGCAAACAAGCTGTGATTGTCTCAGATCATTGCTCCGTATAGTTTAATTACATATATCTTTCTCTGGTGTGTTGTAATTGTGAAAATACATGATTTAGAGTGCGTGAAAATGTGTATTTTCAGCATAATGAAATTACTCCACTGTAGACTTTAACAGAGAGAGAGATAAAAACAGGCATGGGCTAAGTATAGACATTTATAATTGCCTGCTGTATACACACTATGGAATGTGATCTAAGGATACATGGCTGTTGTTCATAAATAATAATTATGTAAAAAAGGAGCACAGAGGATGTACTAAATTTAAATACTGTCAGCATTTTATTTTAGAGGTTTAGATATTACATGACCGCAGGCCTGAAGCAGTTTTTCTCCCCTGTGTGGAGCAGAGCGGAGCAGGTAGAGTAGACACCTTTCCTGGGCGTGCCAGTATGAATGCATTAATATGCATTTCGCAGTAGATGTATGGGTGTTCTATCATCTCTAATCATGGGAGTATTATGGCTGCTGTGTGAATGGGCTCATTAAGAAAGGCAGAGTGAAACATGGCCTGCAGCTCTTTCTCAAAAAGGGACTCTGGGACTGGAGATGCTGCGAGCACTCCCCTGGCCATGCCCCCCCCCCCCAGAACACCACACACACACACTTATGTGTACTCACACTCATCCCTTTCACACAAGCTTGCTCACATAGCCCCCTACTAGTACAACACACAGTCTCCAAGTACCACACACAGCTCCCCCTACCGCACACAGTCCCTTAGTACCATGTAATAGCCCCCCATGGCCACTTATAAACCCCCACTACATCATGTTCATAAAATCCCCAATCACTGTACAGCCCCCTACTACCATATAACAGCTCTCAGGGTACAGAAAATCATTCATCAAGTTGGTTTTAGAAAAGGGAGATTAACCACTGAGAAAATGTTATGACTCTCAGAAAGCATTTTAAGATAATTTAACGAAAAAATTGTTTTCCTTGCCGTGCTTTTTGACATAGAGAAGGCCTTTGTTAAAACAATAAAAATCATCCAGAGCTTCCTTACACAATGGAAAATAAACATAAAGTTTGTTTCATTATTCTCCACACCCTTCAGACCTGAGGCCCGGGATCCCACAAGCTGCGGTCCTGTCCACACCTGTTTTCAATCTACATGTCTGATATTTATTACCCTCCCCCGACAGTTGGAAATGTGTCCCAATTCAGTAGATGACCTATGCTATTGGACATCATCCATTCACTCACAAAAAGCAGCTAAGAAGCTCCAGACCTGTATAAAAAAAAATTGAGAAATGGCCCAAAACCTGCCGTATCTAACTAGACCCAACAACAACACAATATGTCCTCTTTAGTGAAATAAACAATTACAAAATCTAAACTGCCACTCACACTGACACTGTATGGACAACATCTGAAGATTAAGAAGACAGCTACATTCTTGGTGGTCGCTTTCCAGCTTGACATGAAGTCGACAATTCGCATTGCAACCATTGAAACAGCAGGGGGGGAAATAATCAACCACCTGAAAGCCCTGTGGGGGAAGAGTACCGGAGCAGCGCCAATAACTGTATGGAAAGTGTACCAAAGCTACAACAGGCCTGTCTTCGAGTACTCTTCCCCCGCCTGGAAAACCACATCAACACAACAGAAATACAAGCTACAAATAATCCAGAACAAAGCAATAAGAGCAGCCTCCCGCCTCCCTAAATACATCCATGTCACCTACTTTCACGAAATCTCTGGTCTGAAAACAATGAACGAGCACCTGTACCTTTTGGGACAGAAATACATTCAATAAAGCAAAAGACAACCCATCACTGAAGAAAACAATAGAATAAGCAATACACTACCAAGCCACTCCTCTCTCCACCATATTGACCACTACCTAACCCAAACCCTGTCTCCTTCCCTAAACAGGGTCTGTATTGAAACCCCAACACTACCACCCTAACCCAACCCCAAGAAAAAACACTAAACAAGTCTTAAACTTCAACTGACCCCACTGGGCTGTAGTCAATAACAAGTATATCAAAAAAGACATAAAACACAGTTCAGATTCTACAGTATCATTCATGAGAGTATCTAGGCCCCCATCAAGGGGAACAAGTACTAGCTATTTAAAGAGGTGAGCATGGCAATATTTTCTGCAGCCAACATATATTGATAGTGGGGTTATAGTGGTGGTGGTGGTGAGAGGTTTGTGATGAGCTAATGAACATTGATTTCTGGTGCAGCTCTGAGGCAGAGGTCACATGCTGCGAGGAAAATATGCTAACTTTACTCATACTCTGTTTTCCCCCTCGTCTTTAATTCAGTGTGTGTGAACATAGCCTCTCTTCTCCATATTGGCCAAGATGGAAAGATCTTTATGTTTCAATGTGTGACATCAAAGTGGAGTGTTTTGAATAGATACATGCTTTAATAGCCATGCAGTTCAAATATTTATATTTCGCTCTGAACACACTGAATGACTGTGACTATATTTGGGGAAAGCCTTTTGGCAGATGCTGCTTTAGGGAAAACTATTTCTACTATTGTTGTTGTTGTTGATGCTGTGCTATCTGACAAGACTTCCATTGTGCTCCACTGCCATACGCTTCCTTTCCGCGATGCCAGGGGGCACCGGGGGCAGTGCCCCAGCCGAGGAATGTGCCCATTAAAATTTCGCCCACAGATGAGTCCTGGGCTGAGGGCTCCTTTCCACCTGCCACGCATAGTGGCTGTGCCAGCTCTCAGGGTGGACCAGCTGGCATGGCCGTGGCCACACATGGGTGTGGTGATCCCTATGGAACCCTGGGCCCATATGAATAAATGTCTCAGAGTAGGAATGCTGATATAGAATCAGTTTTGACTTTTAGATCATAATTAATAAAATTATATGGACAGGTGGGACCTGATTCTAGATCAACAATACTCTGAGATACTTAGTGAATACAGGCCCTGATGTCAGGTCACTACTCTCAACAGTACAGAGTGTAGGAGACAGGAAACACTATACACAGGCTCCAGAGATTACAGGCCCCTGGGGGGTCATTGAAAGCAGCCAGCACAGCCCATTCACATCATCATATGTGACATATCACCATGCATTGTTAAAAGCTGCTTCTCCCTTATTTAGACATATGCGACGGGACTTGGTAATTGTGATTCGCTATTGGCGAAAGGCCACACACTGATGAATACTATTGTGTGGAAGTACTATTGGCATCTGGTGAGAAAGAATTAGCAGCGATTCCAACCTGCAGCGTGATGCATAACCCTGTTTACAGTGTAAATACACTTGGGAGTGGAACCGCCTTTAATAGTGCAGGTATAATTCTGTACACCTACATTTATCTCAACTCGATATGTAACTAAAACTTGGATTTGGGCTGTGTTTTGTCATTCTGTTACTAACTAGAGCTAATGAAAGGGGGAAATATATGTATTCAGGTGCTTCGCTTCAGACCTGTAGTTCTAGGTTTAAACTATTTATATACACAAGTAATAGCATTTGGAATCTATCAGCCAGTCACCTCCCCTGATTGGGAATATGATATTCCAGTATAGGATCAGGGCTGGTTCCATCCAGATATCCATGTTGACTGTGGTCCCACTGTGCTGTAACCAATGAGAGACATTCACAACTAGTGCTAGCAAGCCTCTGATAAATGTGGGCACCAGGAAATGTGCAGAAAATGAATTTTAAAAATACCCACAACACTCAATAGTTGTCTGTTTGATTTAGAGGCCTGTTTTGCTTAAGGACACAAGGTTTATTTGTGGTTATTTCTTCTGTTGTTCAGATCCTACTTTGACTTCACTTACAATACTTTAGCGTTCTTAACAGTTCCTCTAATACTGGACATTCTGGGCTTTGTGTTATTAGCATATCTTGTGTGACATGAAGGTCAGCAACACATCCAGTTTGGTCTCTGTGACTTTGTCAGATAACATCTATAATGAACAAAAATATAAATGCCACATGCAACAATTTCAACGACTTTACTGAGTTACAGTTTCATATAGACGGAAATCAGCAAATTGAAATAACTTCATTAGACCCTAATTAATCGATTTCACATGACTGAGCAGAGGCGCAGCCATGGGTTGGCCTGGGAGGGCTTTGGTCCACCCACTGGGGAGCCAGGGCCAGCCAAACAGAATTAGTTTTTCCCCACAAAAGGGCTTTATTACAGACAGAAATACTCATCAGTTTCATCAGCTGTCCGGTTGGCTGGCCTCAAACAATCTCGCAGGTGAAGAAGCCGGATGTGGAGGAGGTCCTGGGCTGGTGTGGTTACACGTGGTCTGCGGTTGTGAAGCCGGTTGGAATTACTACCAAATTCTCTAAAAAACTTTGGAGGTGGCTTATGGTAGAGAAATGAACGTTTAATTCTCTGGCAACAGCTCTGGAGGACATTCCTGCAGTCAGCATGCCAATAGCACACTCCCTCAAAACTGGAGACATCTATGGCATTGTGTTATGTGACAAAACTGTACAAAGATGATGCTTTTTAATCAGCTTCTTGATATTTGCCACACCTGTAGAGTGGATGGATTATAATGGCAAAGGAGTAATGCTCACCAACAGGGATGTAAACAAATTTGTGCAAAACAATTGAGAGAAATAAGCTTTTTGTGCATATAGAACATCCTGGGCTCTTATTTCAGCTCATGAAACATGGAACCAACAGTTTACATGTTGCGTTTATATATATTTTTTAGTATAAATACCATGAATCTGTCATAGCCTCGAACCACAGCTAAATCTGTATGACCCTTGATAATAGCCTTTTGGCTGTCGGCGGCAACCATAATTTCGACAACACAGTAAACAATTGAGGTGGCAGTGTCCATATTACACCTCATGGATTGGTTCATTTCATTCTGTGTCGTGTTTGGATTGGCCTTAGAGATGGGGCTGTTTATTTATGGATCCTATTCGAATCTTTGGAAGTTGCCTCGCCCCAAATCGGAGGGCATGAAAGTAAATGTTCTGAAGGTGAGAAAATGTGTGTATTGAGTCTAGCTGGGCGGCAGGGCCTCATCCATCGCCGGCACCAATCTGTATGACCAGTCAAGCAGCAAATCCATCACCGCCTCCTCAGGCAGGGAGCACAGAAAAGCAGTGAGAGAAAAATATGCTTTTTTCCTATCTATCTGCAAGGCCCTGTTTTCTCTGCTATCATTACTCATCTTTCTCCACCTCACAATGTGACTCTATGTATCATATCAGTATTGTGTCATTATCGAAGTCGGTCATCCCGAACAATGTTCATTGTGTTACTGATAAAATTACCACATACCCTTTTCGTATCAATAGGCTCCAGAAATGGCCTGTTCTGTGGCTTTTTTGTAGTAAAAACAAAATGTAGTAGACAAACATTTTGACATACTTTGGAAGTAAAACAAAAGCTGAGATTTTTTAATTTAACTAGGCAAGTCAGTTAAGAAAAATTCTTATTTACAATGACGGCCTAGGAACAGTGGATTAACTGCCTTGTTGAGGCGCAGAAAGACATATTTTTAACTCGTCAGCTCAGGGATTTGATATTGCAACCTTTCGGTTAATAGTCCAACACTCTAACCACTAGGCTACCTGCCGCCCCTTAGATTTAACTCTAAGATGAATGGCAAGGAGACAGAATAAAACATTTCAGGAAACCTGCTCTGTGTGAATAATCGAGCAAGTTTCAATAATGTTATTAATTAGACAACGTTCACTGGGTGGAGCCAAGAAAACTAATCTGAATAAAAAATGTGTTTTCTTTTTACAGTGCGGTTTTTTACACATTGCGGTTTTGATTGAATAAATGCCTAGGGCTGAGATGAGGTGCCTTCGGAAAGTATTCCCACCCCTTGACTTTTTCCACATTGTGTTACGTTACAGCCTTATTCTAAAAATGAATTAAATGTTGTTTTTTTCCTTATCAATCTACATACAATACCCGATAAGGCCAAAGCAAAAACAGGTTTTAAACATTTTGGCTAATTTATTAAAAATATAAAACTGAAATATTACATTTGCTTAAGTATTCAGACCCTTTACTCAGTACTTTGTTCAAGCACCTTTGGCAGTAATTACAGCGTCAAGTCTTCTTGGGTAGCAAAATGCTTGTGTTCTTTGCTCCAACAGTGCAGTAGTATCTAACAATTCACCACAATACACACATCTTAAAGTAAAATCATTTAATTAAGAAATATATAAATATAAGATTGAGCAAGTGGCTTTGACAAAAATAGAGTAGAATATAATTCAGTATATGCATATTAGAGGTCGACCGATTATGATTTTTCAACGCCGATACCGATTATTGGAGGACCAAAACAGCCGTTACCAATTAATCGGCCAATTTGTATTTATTTATTTGTAATAATGACAATTAAAACAATACTGAATGAACAGTTATTTTAACTTAATATAATACATCAATAAAATAAATTTAGCCTCAAATAAATAATGAAACATGTTCAATTTGGTTTAAATAATGCAAAAACAAAGTGTTGGAGAAGAAAGTAATATGTGCCAATATGCAATATGTGCCATGTACACTATGTGCCATGTAAAAATGTGTGCCATGTAAAATATGTGCCATGTAAAAAAGCTAACGTTTAAGTTCCTTGCTCAGAACATGAGAACATATGAAAGTTGGTGATTCCTTTTTTAACATGAGAATTCAATATTCCAAGGTAAGACGATTTAGGTTGTAGTTAATATAGTATTTATAGGACTATTTCTCTCTATACCATTTGTATTTCATATACCTTTGACTATTGGATGTTCTTATAGGCACTATAGTATTCCCAGTGTAACAGTATAGCCTCCGTCCCTCTCCTCGCCCCACCCCCCTATCCACATCGATGGAACAGTAGTGGAGAGGGTAGTAAGTTTTAAGTTCCTTGGCGTACACATCACAGACAAACTGAATTGGTCCACCCACACAGACAGCATCGTGAAGAAGGCACAGCAGCGCCTCTTCAACCTCAGGAGGCTGAAGAAATTCGGGCTTGTCACCAAAAGCACTCACAAACTTCTACAGATGCACAATCGAGAGCATCCTGTAGGGCTATATCACCGCCTGGTACGGCAACTGCTCTGCCCACAACCGTAAGGCTCTCCAGAGGGTAGTGAGGTCTGCACAACGCATCACCGGGGGCAAACTACCTGCCCTCCAGGACACCTACACCACCCGATGTTACAGGAAGGCCATAAAGATCATCAAGGACAACAACCACCCGAGCCACTGCCTGTTCACCCCGCTATCATCCAGAAGGCGAGGTCAGTACAGGTGCATCAATGCTGGGACCGAGAGACTGAAAAACAGCTTCTATCTCAAGGCCATCAGACTATTAAACAGCCACCACTAACATTGAGTGGCTGCTGCCAACACACTGACTCAACTCCAGCCACTTTAATAATGGGAATTGATGGGAATTGATGTAAAATATATCACTAGCCACTTTAAACAATGCTACTTAATATAATGTTTACATACCCTACATTATTTATCTCATATGTATACGTATATACTGTACACTATATCATCTACTGCATCTTTATGTAATACATGTATCACTTGCCACTTTAAACTATGCCACTTTGTTTACATACTCATCTCATATGTATATACTGTACTCGATACCATCTACTGCATCTTGCCTATGCTGCTCTGTACCATCACTCATTCATATAACTTTATGTAAATATTCTTTATCCCTTTACACTTGTGTGTATAAGGTAGTAGTTTTGGAATTGTTAGTTAGATTACTCGTTGGTTATTACTGCATTGTCGGAACTAGAAGCACAAGCATTTCGCAACACTCGCATTAACATTTGCTAACCATGTGTATGTGACAAATAAAATTTGATTAGATTTTTTTACCTGGGCTCGAACCAGGAACACATTGACAACAGCCACACTCGAAGCAGCATTACCCATCTCTCCACAAAAGCAGCCCAAACTGTTGCAATACCCTGACTCTGTGTGCAATGAATGCAAGATAAATGACACAATTTCACCTGGTTAATATTGCCTGCTAAACTGGATTAGTAGTTATAACTAGTCATTATGATCGATTGTTTTTTACAAGATAAGTTTAATGCTAGCTAGCAATTTACCTTGGCTTCTGCTGCATTCGCGTAACAGGCAGGCTCCTTGTGGAGTGCAATGGTTCGAGCGTTGGACGAGTTAACTGTACTGTTGCAAGATTGTGTCCCCTGAGCTGACAAGGTGAAAATCTGTCGTTCTGCCCTTGAATAAGGCAGTTAACCCACCGTTCCTAGGCCGTCATTGAAAATAAGAATGTGTTCTTAACTGACTTGCCTAGTTAAATAAAGGTATTTTGGCGTCTAAAAATACCGATTTCCGATTGTTATGAAAACTTGAAATCGGCCCTAATTAATCGGCCATTCCGATTAATCGGTCGACCTCTAATGCATATGTGATGAGTTGTAAACATTATTAAAGTGGCCACCGTTTCCAAGTCTATGTATATAGGGCAGCAGCATCTAAGGTGCAGGGTTGCGTAACCGGGTGGATGCCTGCTAGTGATGGCTATTTAACAGTCTGAGGGCCTTGAAATTGAAGCTGTTTTTCAGTTTCTCGGTCCCAGCTTTGATGCACCTGCACTGACCTCGCCTTCTGGATGATAATGGGGTGAACAGACCGTAGCCCGGGTGGTTGATGTCCTTGATGATCTTTTTGGGCTTCCTGTGTGACATTGGCTACTGAATAGGTACTGTTGTGCCTTCTTCACCACACTGGCTAACCATTTCAGATCGTCAGTTACTGTGTTCAACGAGGAACTTGAAGCTTTCCACCTTCCCCACTGTGGTCCCATCGATGTGGATGGGGGCGTGCTCCCTCTGCTGTTTCCTGAAGTCCACAATCAGCTCCTTTGTTTTGTTGACGTTGAGTGTGGTTATTTTCTTGGCACCACTCTCCCAGGGCCCTCAGCTCCTCCCTGTAGGCTGTATTGTTGGTAATCAGGCCTACTACTGTTGTGTCTTCTGCAAACTTGATGATTGAGTTGGGGGCAAGCGTGGCCACGCAGTCATGGGTGAACAGGGAGTACAGGAGGGGGCCCCTGTGTTGAGGATCCGAAGTGGAGGTGTTGTTTCCCACCTTCACCACCTGGGGGGCGGCCCGCCGGGAAGTCCAGGACCCAGTTGCACAGGGTTCATTCAACTGGTTCAGACCCAGTGCCCCAATCTTAATGATGAGCTTGGAGGGTATTATGGTGTTCAATGCTGAGCTATCATCAATGAACAGCATTCTTACATAGGTATTCCTCTTGTCCAGATGAGATAGGGCAGTGTGCAGTGCAATGGCAATTGCGTTGTCTGTGGATCTATTGGGGCGGTCAGCAATTTGAAGTGGATCTAGGGTATCAGGTAAAGTAGAGGTGATATGATCCTTAACTAGCCTCTCAAAGCACTTCATGATTCATGATTTCGGTTACTAGTCCAACACTCTAACCACTATGCTACCCTGCCGCTTTATGGAGGGAATAAGTACGTTTGTATTCTGCTATATTCCCAGTCACCTTGCCATGGTTAAATACGGTGGTTCGCGCTTTCAGTTTTGCGCGAATGCTGTTATCTATCCACAGTTTCTGGTATGAGTACGTTTTAATAGCCACAGTGGGTACAACATCCTATACACTTGCTGATGAACTCAGTCACCTTATCCATGTATTTGTCAATATTATTCTCAGTGCCTCACCGGAACATATCCCAGTCCATGTGATCAAAACAATCTTGAAGCATGGATTCTGATTGGTCAGTCCAGTGTTGAATAGATCTTAGCACTAGTACTTCCTGTTTGAGTTTCTGCCTATATGAAGGGAGGAGCAGAATGGAGTCGTGATCAGACTTGCCGAAGGGAGAGTGGGGGAGGGCCTTGTGGGCATTTTGAAAAGGTGATTAGCAGTGGTCCAATGTTTTTCCAGTGTGAGTACTACAGTCAATTTGCTGGTAGAACTTCGGTCGCATTTTCCTCAAAATTGTTTTGTTAAAATCCCCAGCTACAATAAATGCGGCCTTAGGATATGTGGTTTCCAGTTTGCATAAAGTCCAGTGTAGTTCTTTGAGGGCCTTCGTGGTATCGGCTTGAGGGGGAATATACACGCTGTGACTATAACCGAAGAGAATTCTCTTGGGAGGTAGTACGGTCGGCATTTGATTGTGACGTTTATTAGGTCGGGTGAACAAAAGGACTTGAGTTTCTGTATGTTATCACAATCCGACCATGAGTAGGTAATCATGAAACATACACCCCCACCTTTCTTCCCCAGAGAGTTCTTTATTCCTATTACTGAGAACCCAGCTGGCTGTATGGACGGGGAGAGTATATCCCGAGAGAGCCATGTTTCTGTGAAACAGTGTATGTTACAATCTCTGATGTCTCTCTGGAAGGAGATCCTCGCCTTGAGCTCGTCCACTTTATTATCCAGAGTCTGAACATTAGCGAGTAATATACTCAGAAGCGGTGGATGATGTGCACGCCTCCTGAGTTGGACTTAAAGTCCACTCCGAATACCTCTTCTCCGCCAGCAGTGTTTTGGAGCAGCCTCTGGAATAAATGCAATTGCCCTGAGGGGTACGAACAAAGAATCCAATTCGCGAAAGTCATATTCCTGTTGTAATGCTCGAGAGTTACCGCTGCTCTGATATCCAAATGTTATTTTCAGCTGTATGTAATTACACAAAAATAATTCTGGGCTAATAATGTAAGAAATAACAACAACAACAACAAATACTGCAAAGTTGCTTAGGAGCTAGAAGCAGAGCTGCCATATCTGTCGGCACCATCTTAATCCATTTCAGGTCTCTCCAGAGATGTTCGATCGGGTTTAAGTCTGGGCTCTGGCTGGGCCACTCAGTATTTCAGACTGTCGCTCCAGTCTGAGATACTGAGCACTCTGGAGCAGGTTTTCATCAAGGATCTCTCTGTACTTTGCTCTGTTCTTCCTTTCCTCGATCCTGACTAGTCTCCCAGTCCCTTCTGCTGAAAAACATCCTCATAGCATGATGCAGCCACCACCATGCTTCACTGTAGGGATGGTGCAAGTTTTCCTCCAGGCCAAAGAGTTCAATCTTGATTTCATCAGACCAGGGAATCTTGTTTCTCATGGTCTGAGATTCTTTAGGTGCCTTTTGGCAAACTCCAAGCGGGCTGTCATGTGCCTTTTACTGAGGTTTGGCTTCCATCTGGCCACTCTAACCATAAAGGCCTGATTGGTGGACTACAGCAGAGATGATGGTTGTCCTTCTGGAAGCTTCTCACATCTCCACAGAGGAACTCTAAAGCTCTGTCATCTGGTGATCATCGGGATCTTAGTCACCTCCCAGACTAAAGCACTTCTCCCCCGATTTCTCAGTTTGGCTGGGCGACCAGCTCTAGTGGTTGGTGGTTCCAAACTTCTTCCATTTCAGAATGATGGAGGCCACTGTGTTCCTGGGACCTTCAATGCTGCAGAAATGTTTTGGTACCCTTCCCCAGATCTGTGCTTCGACACAATGCTGTCTCGGAGCTCTACGGACAATTCCTTCGACGTCATGACTTGGTTTTCGCTCTGACATGCACTGTCAACTGTGGGACCTTATAGAGACAGATGTGTGCTTTTCCAAATCATGTCCAATCAATTGAATTTACCACAGGTGGACTCCAATCAATTTGTAGAAACATCTCAAGGATGATCAATGGAAACAGGATGCACCTGAGCTCTTTTTAGAGTCTCATATCAAAGGGTCTGAATACTTATATTAAATAAGGATGTGTTTTTATTTATAATACATTTGCAAAAATGTCTAAAAATCTGTTTTGTTTTACTTTGTCATTACGTAGCATTGTGTGTAGAATGCTGGGGATTTTTATTTATTTCATACATTTTAGAATAAGGCTGTAATGTAACAAAATGTGGAAAAAGTCAAGGGGTTTGAATATTTTCCGAAGGTGCTGTGGATGATGATGAAATCATGTAGATGTCCCATGCTCTGCTCTATCTGTTCTCTCTGCTCTTGCACCTCAAGGTGCTTATGCACCGCCAATTACCTCTGGTGAAGTGAACCCCTCATCACTAATAAAAAATATAAATGACATGTGAGCATGGGGCAAGGGCTAGGGCTAAGGCTAGGACTGAGGCTAGGGCTGGGGGCTAGAGCTAGGGCTGGGGGCTAGAGCTAGGGCTGGGGGCTAGAGCTAGGCCTGAGTCTCGGACTAAGGCTGGGACTGAGGCTAGGGCTGGGGGCTAGAGCTAGGGCTGAGACTGGGGGCTAGGGCTGAGGTTGGGACTGAGGGCTCGGGGCTAGAGCTAGGGATGGGACTGGGGGCTAGAGCTGAGGTTGGGACTGAGGGCTCGGGGCTAGAGCTAGGGCTGGGACTGGGGGCTAGAGCTGAGGTTGGGACTGAGGGCTCGGGGCTAGAGCTAGGGATGGGACTGGGGGCTAGAGCTGAGGTTGGGACTGAGGGCTCGGGGCTAGAGCTAGGGCTGGGACTGGGGGCTAGAGCTGAGGTTGGGACTGAGGGCTCGGGGCTAGAGCTAGGGCTGGGACTGGGGGCTAGAGCTGAGGTTGGGACTGAGGGCTCGGGGCTAGAGCTAGGGATGGGACTGGGGGCTAGAGCTGAGGTTGGGACTGAGGGCTCGGGGCTAGAGCTAGGGCTGGGACTGGGGGCTAGAGCTGAGGTTGGGACTGAGGGCTCGGGGCTAGAGCTAGGGATGGGACTGGGGGCTAGAGCTGAGGTTGGGACTGAGGGCTCGGGGCTAGAGCTAGGGATGGGACTGGGGATTGTAGTAGAGGACATAGGGTTTGTCTAAACCCTAGGCAACACAATGACTCGGGTCTGGTTTCAATTATGGACACTTTTGGCATAGAGGAACAACTTCACTGCCTACATCGATAAGGAAGAAAACAATTATCTGGGAACTCTCCCAACATATCACGAGGTAGACATGCCAGAACGTTGCGGTTCAAAACCAAAGTTTGCATTCTCAGCCTTTGCAGTGGTTTTAGTCAAGGTAGTTGACGCAAACTAGCCACTTACGAAATGCACTCATTAAAAATAACCTCTGGGATCTCCATCTTGCTAGCTAATATTTAGTATTTTATTCAAGAGGATAAATAGTGACGTAGGCAGCGACATAGTTCCCCAGACCCTAGTCTCTGTTTCCTAGGGTCAGGGTTTTCCAGACTAATATACTGCTTGAGGTAATTACTCTAACTAGATACCTGGATGCTGTGCTGATTCACCCCTTCCCTCCACCTTCCATTCCATTATGACTCTATGTGGTTAGCATGATAGCCCCCAGCTATTTGATGCATTTGATTGTAATTGGCTGAGTGTTAGGTAGAAGGTGCTGTGGTGACATGTTCCTAATAGCTGTACTTTAATCTACAGGAGCACATTAATAGCCATGCTACATCACAGCAGGTTGCTTTAGCTCCCAGCCACATCTGTCTGTCTGCCAACTTCACCCTGAAATGAATATTTTTCTAATTTGTATCCGAAGGCCCTGCAGTGTTTACTGTGTAATATCTGATAATGGTATCTTCCTGAAGGTGGTATAACCTTTAACTCTTGAAAATTGGGAGACTCTAAGATAGAATAGACTGTGGTGTTGTGAATGGATAAGCTCCTTATATGTTTCTTGGAAACATTTTTCCTGCCCACTGAAGGATAGGCAATGACAAGACCCTAGGAGGCTCTTCTCTTGTTGAACATGACATTAGTAGCAGATTTCCTATAATGGATGCTCCCCATGACGTGCAGGCAGCCATAGGCCATGCATTCCATAGGGTTTAAACACAACATCTGCTTTTCAAGTGTGTGTGTGTATATGTGCACGCGTGTGTGCGTGCTGCTTGCTTGTGTGTGCGTGTGAGAGAGAGAGAAAGACACGGAGGAAGAGGACGCCATCCCATCACGCCGGGTGGCTGGGCTTAGGGCTGGAGATAGACTGTTATTCAGAGCTTCACCAATGCTTTTTCTACTGTGTGTGTCTTTGTGTGTGTGTTAGCATTGGCCCACCTCTGAGAACATCCCCCCCTGAGATAAAAGGGGAAGGACTTTGGGTACTCCACCTGCATGTCAACATTAAAAGATTGCTCTGTCCACATTTACAGCATTGTATAAACATGATTTAAAGTAATACGGAAAGAAGTTAAACAGCTCTCCTTTTCAAAACATTTTATTTATTTTATTTTCTCTAGGTGGTTTACTTGTTTAACGTGGCATAAGCCAGTATAAATTTACTGCTATAAAATGATTGCATCATACCAATTACATCTCAATCAGATGAAACTGGCGAGGTCCAAAAGAACAGGTGGTGACGTCCACTTCCAAACCCAAAGAACAGACTGTTGTTTTTGCCAAGGATTATCCATAAATTAAAGCAGATGCTTTTCCTTTAATTTCTTCCGCATCACAAGGACCACAGCATAACCACACGGAACAAAAATATAATTGCAACATGTACAAATGTTGGTCCCATGTTTTATGAGCTGAAATAAAAGATCCCAGAAATGTTCCTAAAGCACCAAAAGCGTATTACTCTCAAATTTTGTGCACAAATTTCTTTACGTCCCTGCTAGTGAGCATGTTAATGAACACGAGGGAGACAGAGAGCTGGTTTCAAGCGCAGAGAGCAGCAGATATTTAAAGAAAGGGACCATAGGAGGAGGCAGGTAGCTGGGTCCAGGGGCAGGCAGAAGGTCATACACGGTAGGTCCAAAAATGGCACCAGTACAGGCAGGGAATAGACAAAAGGCGTCGAGAGTGAGGCAGGCAAAAACTATCATACACAGGAGGAGAGAAGGACGGAAAAAACAGCTCAGAAAAAAAGTGTCTCAAAACAAACAATACCTCACAGTGACGGGGTGCAAGGAACTGAACTAAATAGTGTGGGATGATGACATGCAGGTGTATGAACAGGTGATTAGAATTCCGGCGATTGGGATCTGGAGAGTGAGCTGGAAAGTGGGCTGTGTTCCGGGGATCTAAGTGTTTGGGAGTGTGAGTTGGACGCAGACGTTACAAAGCATTTCTCCTTTGCCAAGATAATACCAGCACCTGACAGTTGTGGCATATCAAGAAGGTGATTAAACAGCCTGATCATTACACAGGTGCACCTTATGTTGAGGACAATAAAATACACTCTAATGTTCAGTTTTGTCACACAACACAATGCCACAGATGTTGACATGCTAACTGCAGGAATGTCCACCAGAGATGTTGCCAGAGAATGTAATGTTCATTTCTCTACCATAAGCCGCCTTCAACGTAATTTTATAGAATTTGTCAGTACATCCAACCGGCCTCACAACCGTAGACCATCTATGTGTAAGGCATCGTGTGTGGGTAAGCGGTTTGCTGATGTCAAAGTTGTGAACAGACTGCCCCATGGCAGCGGTGTAGTTATGGTATTGGCAGGCATAAGACACGGACAACAAACACAAGTGCATTTTATCATTGGCAATTTGAATGCAGAGATATACTGTGATGAGATCCTGAGGCCCATTGTCATGCCATTCATCTATCGCCATCACCTCATGTTTCAGCATGATAATGCACAGCCCCATGTTGCAAAGCTCTGTACACAATTCCTGAAAGCTGAGAATGACCCAGTTCTTTCATGGCCTCCGTACTAACAGATGTGTCTCCCATTGAGCATGTTTGGGATGCTCTGGATTGTGTACAACAGCGTGTTCCATGTCCCGCCAATATCGAGCAACTTTGCACAGCCATTGAAGAGGAGTGGGACAACATTCCACAGGCCACAATCAACAACCTTATCGACTCTATGAGAAGGAGAGGTGTCGCGCTGCATGAGGAAAATGGTGCCTCACTCACTACCGAGTTCCAAACTGCCTCTGGAAGCAACGTCAGCACAAGAAATGTTTGTTGGGAGTTTCATGAAATCCCTCCATTACCAAGCACCCGCACATAAGCCTAAGATCATCATGCACAATGCCAAGCATCAGCTGGAGTGGTGTAAAGCTCGAAGCCATTGGACTCTGGAGCAGTGGAAACGTGTTCTCTGGAGTGATGAATCACGCTTCACCATCTGGCAGTCCGGGTTTGGCGGATGCCAGAAGAACGCTACATACCCAAATACATAGTACCAACTGTAAAGTTTGGTGGATGAGGAATAATGGTCTAGGACTGTTTTTTTATGGTTTTGGCTAGGTCCCTTTATTTCCAGTGAAGGGAAATATTCATGCTTCAGCATACAATGACATTCTAGACAATTCTGTGCTTCCAAATTTGTGGAAACCATTTAGGGAAGGCCCTTTCCTATTTCAGGATGACAATGCCCCAGTCCACAAAGAGAGGTTAACACAGAAATGGTTTGTTGAGATCAGTGTGGAAGAACTTGACTGGCCTGCACAGAGCCCTGACCTCAAGCCCATCGAACACTTTTGGAATGAATTGGAACTCTGACTGCGAGGCAAGGACTAATTACGCAACATCAGTGGCCGACCTCACTAATGCTCTCATGGCTGAAATGAAGCAAGTCCCCGCAACAATGTTCTAACATCTAGTGGAAAGCCTTCCCAAAAGAGTGGAGGCTGTTATAGCAGCAAAGGGGGAACCAACTCCATATTAATGCCCATGATTCTGGAATGAGATGTTCGACGAGCAGGTGTCCACATACCTTTGCTCATGTAGCGTATTTCCTGTCCTAAGAGAGATGTTAGAGTAACAGTTAGAGGAAGACAGCAGAGAAATAAGGTGAAGGAGGGACAGGGGAGGGATACATAGGGGCACAGGGAGTCACTGTGAATTAATTTGGTTTTCAATATGAAAAGTACAATTTGATTTATCTGTATCCCGTTAATCTGTCATCTGGAGATGTGGACTTGGCAGACCCGGCCACTTGGCAGCCCTCACTCCTGCACAGCTGGCTTTCCACTCACTCCGCATTTTCCAGCCTTTGATATTGATATAGATGTAACCGAAGTCAGCCATGGGTCCGCCACCCCCCGATAGCCCCATCCACCCAGGCCATGTCCAACTATTGTTCCAAGGCCTGTTCTCCCAGTCCAAGGACAGGCTGGCCAAACACTCACACACTGCTCCCACACAGGCCTCATGCAGATTACCTGGCCTCTACCTGCTGCTCCAGACCATGGAGTAGAGAACAGCCTGCCTTTAGCCTGCCCTAACCCTCCCGGCCCAAGCCAACGCATGTGGAGAGGAGAGGAGAGAGCTGGCTACAGCCTGGAACAGAACAGAACAGCCCAGCCCAACTAACAGATGACTGGACTGGAAAGAGCCTTTGATGAAGGAGGAGTGTACAGCTGGAGATCAAAGACAAATAGCTCTGTGGCAGATCAGATCACAATCTTTTTGGCTTGCTTAATTTGTGCAAAACCAGGAATACGTTGTTATATAAAGGCTGTGCCATTTGTCAAATGAATAGATGCCCTTGTAGACAATCATTGAAAGAAAAACTACACGTCTTGGCAATGTTGACTGTATAGGAATAAGGATGTAGCCTAGGCCCCTGTCATGGCAGTAGATAAACAGGGCATCTCTGATTCCCTCATATGTCAGAGTTTACACCAGAGGTTGGCTCCACAATTCTATGTTTATCCTCCTGGGCTTGTGTCTATTCTCTATTTTCTAACCTAGCCTACAGCTGACCTCTCCAGTGGCAGAGTGGTGTAGCCTCAGACTGAGTTTCTCTCTCGGTCTCCTCTCTTTGAAATCAGGGGGAGTGAAAAAACCCTAATTGGTGTCCAGGCCTCCCCCTAGCCCCCCCCCCTTCCCCACCTCTGCAGTCAAACACCGGGGTTTGCTTTCATCTCATGAAAGCGGTGCTGCTCTCTGATCCCTGTATGTGCTGGGCGGCTCATTTGGCATGCAGGGTGTGTGTCTGGTCTGCCACGGAGCCTGGGGAGGCTGAGACTCTTCTCCTCTACTCTCCTCTCTGACCAGCTAGAGCCAGAACCAGAGTCTAGCTCACACCGCCCTGGTCCCATATCCTCCCCCCTACCAACCCCCCCCTCACATGCTGGGCCTCAGTCCCTCCCTCTACCCATGCACCCTGGCCTGCACTGACAGCTCCCTCTCAGATCACAGCTGCAGTAGAGCCTGGGCCTCCTATATGTAGGACACCTCTAATGACTCTCTCTCTCTTTCTCTGTCTGTCTTTCTTTCTTTCTCTCTCTCTCTACCCCCCCCCCTTCAGTCCTCCAGACATTGAAAATAGAACTACTATGTTTTGACTTTAGTTATACTGTTAACTGACTGTAGCCTTTTGAATTGATTCATTAGATTATAGCTGTGTAATTATCAATATTTTAGAATTGTTATTTTTTTTATGTATCATGCTTACTTAGCATTTTTATCTCTCACTCTGACGCTGGAGCTGGTTACTTTACTGTGTGCCATTATGTGACTAAGTCCATAGTTTGCCTTTACCCCTCATCTCTCTGGCTTACCCTCTTGTGTGTTTTAATTTCACAGACCTGTCAAGCCACTCAGGTGTCTGTCCGCCTGCCACCATCTCTCTCTCTCTCTCTCTCTCTCTCTCTCTCTCTCTCTCTCTCTCTCTCTCTCTCTCTCTCTCTCTCTCTCTCTTCCCACTGTGCTACTCTCAACAAACTGTTCTGCTAAATATATAATTTTCTCTGTCTTGGTCACAGTCGGCAGAATTTGTTTTTATTACATGTCACTCAGACTCTCTACATTTGCTTTTATGACACTCCTCTGTATGTGCATGTGGCTGCCTGCCTTTGTGACTTCCTCTCATAAATTCACTCTCTTTCCCTGTCCCCTCACTAGCTAGAGCTATTAATTGTGCTGTGTGAGTCCACAGTCTGTTGCCCCCTGTTAAAGGTGCAATGGCCATTTCAATTAATGATATATTCCCATTAATTCCTGAAGAACATAACTCACAAATGCTCCTTAAGCTACCATTTGGCTGAAGATAGAATGACAGATTGTGACGTTAAGGCAGCCTGTCTGTCTGTTTCTATAGAAGGTTTCAGCAGGTAAAATTTCTCCTCTAGCCATGTATTAGGTATGACCTAACATATCATGAGCCCAAAGCACAGATGTAGGAAATTGTACAAAAGGAAACTGGCTGTTCAGGAAAATAGATTAAACGTGCGAAAATGTAATGTTGAACTGTCTGGCATCAGAGGGGCTTTGAAATGATGAAACATCTCCATTATCTATTTATTATGTGTTTGCATTTGCTGACAGTCTAACGGTGCGGCTGTTTTCTGGGAATAAATTCACAACAGAATGTCTCAATAAAGAGCCACTCCAGTTAATTTAAACTGATGGAGAAGCTAAATAGAACCCAACTAACGCTTGGCTATTGGCTAAATTGCTTTGAAATTGAAAAATGGAAATGCAGTAAGCTGGAAAAAGACAAATCCTGGATACATAATCTTGTTTCCCTACTCACAATCATTGATTAGTACATTTTTGGCGTATGGTTTTAAGTTTGTCGATTCTGACATTGAATTAGGTCATATAGCCTACAGGCGTGGTAGACTACTGTAGGATATGGCTTTACTCAGACACTCGCTAAAAACACATTGCAACACTTCCCGTGGGAGCAGTAAACAAAGCATAAAACATTTCTTCAACATATGTGTTACATACACCCCGTTTATAATTCTAGAATAGAATATGATGTATTTTTAAGCAGTCTTCCTCTTGGGTCCTTTTACAACAAAAAAAATATGTATTTCTACAGACTCAATTGTTCCCTGTAGTCCCTGGCTGTTTGTATCTCTGATAGGATATGAGCAACAGGATGTCATTTATTACAGGATGTCTTTCGTCTGTTCACAATGTGACGTTTACTAGTCGGCAGCTTGATGTGGTGTTGTACATTCCAGCCTCCTGCCAGTGATAGATACAGCTTGCCATATAGACACTAAAACATAGCTCACCTGCCTGCCTTACCTGCTGTGTTATTATGTAAATATATCATCCTGGTCAATTCAAAGAGAATGCATATACAGTAGCTTGAAGTGCTTTATCTAAATGGACGAAGTGTAGAGTTATTTCCAGATTTCATACCAAGACACAAAGTGCGTATTACAGATGTAGGATCTTAATTTGAGGCAGTTTGCTACAGCAATAAAATAATCCTGCTGCATCAGGAAATCTGGATTATTATGTGGATTATAATTAACGGGGATTTGTGTAGGGATTGATCATTTCAAAGTGGAAATGACAAATGACACATTTTGAAGTTCTCCTGGAACAGGGTGATCAAATTAAGATTATACATCTGTATAATGGGGAGGGATTGGGGAACCTGCTTCATCTGACTGTCAGTCTCCATCATAAGTGTACCGGGTCCACAGGGCGGCCATTTTTTTAAGTGCAAATGAGCATCCCCGGGAAGATAAGAAAAGACAGAGGAAGAAAGAGAAAAAGATGTCTGGAAGCTCTGCAAATTATTTATGTTCTTATAAATCCCTCTAGTTTCTTTGCCTTGCAATGAAAAGGATAGGAGGACAGAATAACACTGCAATACCAAGCCTTCCCAGGGTAAGCCATTCCCCCCTCCTGCACCCAGGACAAAGACGGAGGACAAAGACACCTCGCAGTATATTCATCTCCATGTATGGCTTATGCCATGTAGGCATGCTGCTGTATGTTCCATACAAACAGAGGCTGGCGTTTGATGTTTACACTGCCTCATTTACTCCCCTGGCCTATATTATGCCTTTGTTGTGAATTATAATCATAGCATACAGTGTATTTTAGAGGGAGTGAAGTCACATTCTGTACATCAGATGTACAGTATTAATTTAGATCATGATAGTTTGACATGTTGAGAGTCACTTGTTTCGTGGCATCTCTGCGATCATATACATGCGACAGGAATCTGCTTTTGCTCATTCCATGATTACTAAAAAACAATTCTAAATGAAACTAGCGTAGTAATCCACCATTCACTATGCATCTCGACATCTCCTCCCTCCCTTTTGTCTAAAGTATCATCTCTCAGGCTGGCGTATGTTGTGCTAAGCCATTTAGAGTGGCTTTCTGTGTTCTGGAGAAGGACCAGCACCTCCTGTTTGGTTAGGAGCCTCAGCAGATGCCTGTTCATGGGCAGCCAAAGCAGACTGGAGGAGTAGGAGGAAGCAGGGGGGGACTGACTACAGTGAGGGACTCACTACCTGAGAGGGGTTAATTAAATCATAGTAGTGATGTGTGTAAGGGTCTGCTGGGACAACCAGGTGTCATCCAATGGCCAGGTAGTTGACACCTAAACAACTTGGGATGATACCACATGTCAGCCATCTTCAAAGCCTGGGATGTTTTGTTTAGTGGCTTTATAGATTTTTAAGAGACTGCAATTTTATCTTGAATCTTTTTTGAAATCAGCCTGCAAACATTGTTGTGAAGACAAATTCAACAGAAAATCTTGTCATGTTAAATGCTATTGTTTTTACCGTGGCGACGAAATCCATTCTTAGACACACCCCACCTGCCTCAGCTAGACAGCATCTCCTCTATACTAGCTTCCACTTAGTGATGTCACGGAAGTTTGTGTTTATGCGGGCTGAGCGACACCCCCAGATCTCACACTTCTCGCCTGACATTTGTAGATGTTTATTCTCCGCCATCTGTCTTTGACAAATAACTTCAAGCGGAGCTGCTACAATAAAGTAGGTCTGGCTTTCTAAGCACTTCATAGTGGCTGCTGCCTTGTCAATATTCAGAGAGATTCACAGGGAATCACTCAGTCACTCAGCCCCTCCTCTGGGGCTTCCAGCTCTATAGTAAAACCCTCCTCCCTCTCAAAGCAGCTGCCACTCAGAGCACAAGTTATACTGGGTGACAGAAGAAGCCACTACAGCAGTATACTAATACTTCACACAGCATAATCATTGTACAGAGAGGCCTGTTATTAAAGAGCTCATCAAGCCCCTGAACATCATGACTGAACACACAGTGATACAACTACAAACAGTGACTGGACTGTAATTTACTGTTGACTGGAACATACAGCAAATCAATTAGCTAGTGTTATATTATAGCTATAGCGGGCTGACTCTCATCTCCCCGGGCACAGGACAGCAGGGATTGGATGTATGAGAACAATGAGCTTCACACTGACTGGGGACCCGTGAGGCTCAGTTGGTATAGCATGATGTTTGCAACGCCAGGGTTGTGGGTTTGATTCCCACGGTGGGACCAGTATGGAGAAAGAAACAAAAAAAGTATGAAATGTAAGTCACTCTTGAATAAGAGTGTCTTGTGAAAATGGAAAATGATCTGGTGGGAGTGGATGATGTGTGTGTGTGTGTGTGTGTGTGTGTGTGTGTGTGTGTGTGTGTGTGTGTGTGTGTGTGTGTGTGTGTGTGTGTGTGTGTGTGTGTGTGTGTGTGTGTGTGTGTGTGTGAGAGAGAACTTAGATTGCGACAGACATCATGAATGTGATGATTCGGTGGGAGAAGATGGATGCATGCACACAATGGACTCCATCTATGATGCTAATGGTGACAGAGTGCTGTAGGACTGTTAGGCAGAGGTGAGAGGTCAGGTGTGTTGGTGCTAATGCACTGTTTTAGTGTAGTAACTGCTGCATTAGCATTGTATTAGGATGTGCCACATGCTGGATGACACACTTCCCTACCATCCACCCCCACCCAGCTTGAGGAGAGCGGTTGCCTGCTTAGGTAGCCGCTCTCCTCAAGCTGGGTGGGGGTGGATGGTACAGAAGCGTGTGTGTGTGTGGTGGCGGTGTACTGCAAATGCGCTGCGACAGCCCGCTCAGCCCCGCTCTCAGACAATCAGATTAATTGGAGCCGAGGCCATTAGCCGGCTGGAATACATTATTGCTTTTGCCGAAAGAGCAATATCCTAACCTTGTCATCCCAGTCCTTGTTTACCAGAGCGGAGACAGCGTCAGAGCAGAGGAGATGAGGGCTGTGTGTCTGCCTGTCTGCCTGCCCGCCCGACTGCCACTCCCAGACACACTGTCATCTCGTGGCAGTGGCTTTTGGCACAGTCTTTTTCTACTCAAAGTGCCTCTCACTGCTGGTAGGGCAGCTTATTCTCTATGGCCCTACTGACGGTACTTTAAGTGTACGTTTATGTTTTATGTGTATCTATGCACCCTGGATACAGCTTCAGGGGTGAAGGCTTTAGTGACTATTAACAGTGAGAGCTCAGTGAGCTCAGGATTTGAGGATGATCTCTGCATGGTGTTGTGAGACGACTTCCTGTCTGTCTAAAGCCCTATGTCTGTGTCTCTCTGAGAGATGGCTAGCTTCTGTGTTGGTTGGCATGAGTCAGCTAGTGTGATCTAGCCAGCTAGTTATCCATCCACGTGTGAGCGTGACTCACTGACATGCACAGAGACACGGGCTGGAAGAGCTACTGTTTACTTTTCAGTCTAGTGCAAATACTCATTGCAATCAGCGGCTCTGACGTCTCCCCAGCCACGTGTGTGGGTGTGCGTGCGTGTTTGTGTATGTGTCTGTGTGTTGGGCTGCAATCCTCTGTTGGGGTAATTAGATGGGCCTTGGTGTGCCTTTCCACACACTCTCCAGATTTTCAGCTCATTTATTTATGTGTTTTCACTGTGAATCCACTCTCCCTTCAATTTATGTTCTCTTGCACCCTGTCAAAACACACTCCTCTTCACTTACCTCCTCCCATCAAGTTTTATTGAATACATTTTTCATTTGTGTGTTTTTTCTCTGAGAGTGTTATAGGCAGGTGTTCTCAGAGCCAGAGCGGCTGTGATGATTAATGTCGTTTGGTGTTAATCCTCTCTGCAGGTCCCCTCTGAACCTTTATTGTTGGCCGCCAATAATGAGCGAACTCACTCGTGGCATTCGACGTTCCTGCATATTTACAAGCTAGCACCAGCTGACTCAAGCCATAGGTAAAGTGCTGGCCAACTCTGAATGCTTCCTGTGGTAGATAGCTAATGTTCTAACCTTTTTATTGTTCAATACCATGCCATGCTTTTCTATGAAATATAGAGCATGAGGGATCACAGATATGATTAGCATCAAATCCAAAAGGCACAACTCAACTGACACCACAATAAAAGGAGCCAATTAATGGGCCCATTTTATCAGTGCAACCTGAATACTTGGCTTTGGTAGCATCCCAAATGGCACTGTATTCCCTATGTAGTGCACTATGTAGGGAATAGGGTGCCAATTGGCATGCATTCCTTGCCTTTATGTACATTAGGCCAAGCTAAAGGATCACAGATTCATCTCTAACTAATTTGACATAGGCTCTGCTGTGTTCCCCTAAACAGGACACATTAAATGGTCAATGTGAATACAATAAAGGATTTCCACTTACAGGGTTGCTACAATAGCAGGGTGAGTGTTGAGCAGAGCAGGAAGGAAGTTTACAGTACTAAGAGCTGGCAGCTGGTGCAGAATCGATCTACATTACAGTGATAAATACAGATTGTCATCCTGTTTGCATAACAAACCTGGGCCGTCTACAGAGGCGCAGTACAGTATTAGGATGACAGATAATACCCATTTTTACATAACCAATTCCATTTTATAAAGACTCCTCCAAACCATTATGCTTTGTGATAGTGGATAAATGGATATTGATATGGTATGAGTGCATTCTGTATCTGCTAGAGGTATTTTTTCTCTCTCTCCCCTAGTCTAAATCCCATGAGTAACGATGGGCAAATTGCTGCTTCATTCGATTCTTAGCAGTAGCTGGAATGCGTGTGTCAGCGTTTGGGATGTGGCTATTCGTAGAGGCCAAGATGAGGAGGGTGGTCTGACACAGTGTGCCCTGCTCCTCTACTCTACTCTGCTCTGCCCTGCCAACACACAGCACAGCATCAGGCCAATGGGACACAAGGGGACCAGGGGAGGGTGCCACGTCTCCTATAGGGAGTCAGGCACAGCACACAGTCTCTCACACACAGGCACAGGCAAATACACACACACACACCCAAACACACACATTCTTTGCTATTTCCCAAATTTGAATGGCTTATTATTTTAATCTCCTTTCCCTCATGGCCAGAGATCTGACATATATTATCCAGCCCATTCACCATCAGTGGTCAAGGAAGGACAGGAGTTCTAAGAAAGCAGGACATTAAACCATTGATTTTAAACACAGCCTTACTCGGCCCGAAGCCTGAATGTGAATGTGGGAGTGGATCCAAACACCAACTCTCACCATCATACCTTTGTTCCCTGCAGGTTAGCTGCCATCAAGGTCAGAGCCCTGTAGCCCCTATAACTGATTTGTGTAATTAAAACAGACGTTATTTCTCTGTTCTCTTAATGGCACATTTAATCTCACTTGGCCAGAGTTTTATTTGCAATATTTGGAGCCTCTACTAAATTAATCACAGCCATGCAACGTGCTTAATGTGTGTTCCTTTGTTTGCATCTTAATTTACTTAAGGTTTATACCCCTGAGCCGTAAGTCTATTAGCATTCTCCTCACTTCTCTCCCTCCCTCGCTCTTTCTTTCTCTCTCTCTCTCTCTCTCTCTCTCTCTCTCTCTCTCTCTCTCTCTCTCTCTCTCTCTCTCTCTCTCTCTCTCTCTCTCTCTCTCTCTCTCTCTCACTCTCTCTCTCACTCTCTCTCCTTTCCCCTCAGACACAAACACAGACCTTTTTGTTATATCCAGAGGATAAATAGTTTTCTAAAATGGTAACCTCGGTAATGAGAGTTTACCCTCTTTCCAACAGCTGTAATTATATCTGTCATTGACGCAATATTAATACCTAGGCTTGTTTTATTGACTATTACACCTTTGCTAGGATAGACCAGGAAAGCTTAGTGGTTGACATACAGGCAACCCACATACATAATAGTATAGTCAACTCTGACGTACTCAGATAGTCAATGACACTGATACTCGTATATGCTTCAGGACGGACACACCTGCTACTACACATGGAAGGATTATGACAGGTAGAGGTGATGTTAATGGTCTCTGTGGTTCAGGATCCAGACGTTCAATTGGCTGAGCCCTGATGACTGGCTGGCTGGCTGGCTGCAGTGGGTCTGTGATGGTGGGAAGCCTTCCAGACCATAGGCTCTAGGATTTAAATTCTGAAATACATGTAGTCTCTGGGCAGTTTGGATAGTTTAGTGTTCAAAATGTGTGACTTTTCAACAGTGCTCTACTTTTTGCTTGTAACACAAGATCATTTCTGACATCTTGCCCTCTGCTCTTGTTGTGTACTCCAAAACAGAATTTCATATGGTTTTGTGAGATTGTAGAGGGCTTTTTTCCCGAGCCTCTTTCCCATAATGGTTGAAGGTGCTACAAAGGCAGGCTTAGAATGTTACACCACTTTTAAAACAGGATCAATCTTACTAACAGACCAATGACAAGCCAAGGCTCCAGAGACAAAGACCTATAATGAAGACAGAAGTATGTGAATACAACCCAGCAGCTCAGACATGTACAGTAAATACGTAGTTATTGGAGACAGCACATAGACCATGTGTTAATTTACATTTTTCAGCACAAGGTTTCCATGGCTTTTTAGCATGGCCCCATGGTCTTGGTTGAGTTTTAGATGAACCTGGACAGTAATGTTTCAGTAGAGATAGAGCCTGAGATATCTCTCCATCCCCTCTATATAGGCATGTTTTGGAATGACGGAGGACCTGCACTTTGTCTGACCATAATATCCTGACCAGGAAAAACTCTGGGCCCTAGTGATGACTGAGTGTCTGCCTGGCCATGTTAAATCACACTAGGGTAGTGGGGCCAGAGGATGACTCTCTGAGTAGTGCAGAGTAGAGAGGCTGCCTGGCAGGGACAGGGAGTGTGGCGATGTGGAGAGAGCCTCAGTATAATTCATCATGCCTGTACTGTGCTGTGCTGTGCTGAGTGTGACTGGGCAGCAGAAGGCCTCTAAGTGAATTAGGATACTGTTGAAGTCATGCCATCGATCACAGAAATGCTGTGCCACGTAATTCATTTTCCGTAAGTGTAATGGTCATAATTTTGGAGCACCAGGTTTCACGGGGAAGGGTGGGAAGGGGGAGGGGTCTTTAATGAATCCCAGGCGCATCCTAACAGTGGCCACCCCCCTTTCCCCCCTTCCTCCACCCCCACTCCCCTGAGCACAGTGACTTGTAATTTAATCAATTAAAGGCTATAATAGATTTAGGGGCAAGAGGAAGTGTAGATTATTGGTTTGGAGATCTGCAGCGAGTTATTCTTTGGGGTGATTTATAAAAATAATAGAGTGCACTGCATGCTGAGGATCATTTAATAACACAGGGCGCGCAGAGTTAGGACAGACAAATTATGGATGACACCCCTCCAGCGGTCCAACTCTCACACTCACTCTCCCTTTTCCTCACTCTCTCTCTCTTTCTCTCTTCCCACACACAGTCTGTACTACAGACACCACACTCTCACATTCACACACAAGCAAAAGCACTCATACACACACTCAAACATTCACATAGTACTGTATGGCTGATATAACAATGAACGCCTGCATCCTCAGATTCCAGGCTTGGGTGATTCAGTGTCATGGTGATAAAATGATACTGCTAGCATTATTGAAACAGCTAAGCTAGGCTTTACACCTCAGAGGGTTGAGAGCAGAGCTTGGCAATGAGAAGCAGAGAGCGAGAGAGCCTTTCTCCTTTCCCGGAGAGTCAGTCCAATCAAACAGTGCTCTGAGCACCAGCATAGGTTTCAGTCTCCACAGACCAGCATGCCCGAATTTCTTCATCTATAATTAAGGATTCCACTTTATTGAAGGGTAGAAAATGACAGTTCTGCCCTTGGATATGTGAATCTGGGGGATAAAAGGGAATGGTAATGTAACCTGCTCAGGGTTGCCCAGCACCTCATCAGCAATAGATGTTTAAATAATTAGAAAGTACAAACAAATAAGGAAGGAGCAAGGGGAGAGCAGAGTGATGGCCTTCACTGAATCAATGCGGGACTGGCTTGTCTCAACTGACTCACCACGTTACAACAGCCAGCCAGTTGGCTCCAAAATGTACCCAGGTCTGGTTTAATGAGTCTCCTCCACCATCCACCACCTTCAGATGTTGCCTTGCCTGCCTCTTCTTTTGATAGATCTGTCTCTTCTCTCTCGTCCTGCTGTCTCTCTGGTTCCACTGTCTGAGGCTGGAGGCTAGCCACTCCACCTCTCGCCTCATCAATTCTGCCACAGGCCTGTGTCTATCGGCCTTATTGATCTCAGATTATGGTATCAGTGTAAATAGAAGGAGAAAATCACAAATCGATAGCAGACTGTTCCTAAAGCTGCCAATTCAGCCAGCTGTGGGCAGTGGGATCATTGGAGGTTGGTCTTGTTGTGTCCCTTCATGACCCCATGGGAGATAGCCTTGCTCCCGTATTTTCTTCTCCCTTTCCCATTGTGTGTGTGTGTGTGTGTGTGTGTGTGTGTGTGTGTGTGTGTGTGTGTGTGTGTGTGTGTGTGTGTGTGTGTGTGTGTGTGTGTGTGTGTGTGTGTGTGTGTGTGTGTGTGTGTGTGTGTGTGTGTGTGTGTGTGTGTGTGTGTGTGTGTGTGGACATGTTTAACTATTCTTGTGGGGACCAGAAGTCAGAATGGTTAGGGTAAGAGTACGGGTTAGGGTTTAGGGAAAATATGATTGATTGGGACTGAATTCTGTGTCCCCACAAGGTTTTCTGTAGAAGACTGTATGCGTGCGTGTGTGCACGCAAGCATGCTGGAGAGAGAGAGAGAGAGATTGTGAGTGGTTAATATCCCTCTCTTTATATCTCCACATTGCACTGGCCTGGAAAATTGCTTCATTACTAAACATTGAATATTTATGGTGTAAACAGTTCCAAATATCATAACTTTACTTATTTATTAGGTTTTTAATGAATGCTCCAAGTCGTTTGGTTTGTGTAATGACTACATCAGGATTCTGTCTGGGTCTGTCTGGCAGCGTCTTGTTCAAAGAGTCGTACATAACTGTAGATAATCTGATAATGTGACCGGATGGAAGGATACTGTAGAGCTGCCCCCACTCTTTAGACCTCACTGTGAATCCATGCCTTGACAGAACAGCTCCTAAGAACCTAGAAGACTCTAATGAATTAGCTGGGATGAACGGTGAAATGTATGCACTGGAACTGTGTGAGTTAAAAGCTGTTGGTTTTAGAGTATACTGCTATCCCACTCTCTCAATGGGCCTCGTGAGGTGCCTGGGACGACAGCCTCTCTGCTGGAGAGACATTTTCTTCCTCCCTCTACTCCCAGTCTGTCAGACTGGCTCCCTCCATGCAGTTTGTTTTGGGATGAGGAGGAAAACCCATGAATCGTGAATACCATTACTTTGTTTACACATTAATAGTGCCACATTTGGTGTTCAAATGTAAATGTATGAGATGCATTGTGTGTGGCCCTTTGTTCTTAGCCTCCGTGATTAAAACCCATCACAGTGGGTTGTTTTCATTAGCAACATATGCAACTCTTGTTGTTGTTTTTTTCAGCTCTGTTCTTTGATTCGAAGAATTATGGCGGCAAATAAGTTGTTTGTTTCCCTGCCTGCCACGGAATATCATCAGTCTGGATGGAACAGCCAGTTCCACGGACAGCAGACAATGTTCTAAATGTCTTTATTGTCTGCTGTGAGAAAGGCAGCTCAGCACTGAGAGTAGAGAGACAGGTTAGAGAGGATAGGACGGTGTTCTGAGAGCAGGGCCTGTTAGCAGGTCAGAGGTTAGCGGGGGTAGACTGAGGTGAACACGCTGAAAGCAGACAGCGGCCATTGTTCTCCCGCCCCTTATTTTCCCACATGATTCTGTCATCTGTCAGCCCAGGCTCACCTCCATCAAGTGGAAGAAAGGAAATGAAGTGACCTTACCCCGCTGCCATTCTTCACTCTGAAATAGAACATTAGAGCTTCCTTTTTATGAACTATTTGCATGCACAAGCACCACTTGGAGAGGCTGAGTGGTGAAAGAAAGAATGTCTCCTAGAGGTCTATTTTAAACACTTTAATGGCACCTTGGATAGTAATTACATCTCTTCTTCCAGAGAATGAGTTGGACAGCACTTGGGCATTGGAAAAAGCCACAGTAGTTCTACTACATAAAACCTATTTTGAATGTAGAAAAAGAGGGCAATCTTATAACTATTCCTATAACAATTTATTGTAAACAATTACGTACAGTCGAGACAAGTACTCCGTCGATCTGTCAATGGTTGCCTTATCATTTCAGGTATGCGTTATCTCAAGAGTGTTGTGTGTATATGGATGGTTATTTGCTGTTGGCTTGTTCTAGTGCTGGCTCTGTTTGTGCTGACACCATTCTCAGCAAATGAAGGAGAGATCACACAGACAGACAGGCAGTGTTGCTGTGCTGGCCCAGACAGACAGACAGACAGACAGACAGACAGGCAGTGTTGCTGTGCTGGCCCAGACAGACAGACAGACAGGCAGTGTTGCTGTGCTGGCCCAGACAGACAGACAGACAGACAGTGGTGCTGTGCTGGCCCAGCTCCCAAGAGCCTATTGGGCTTGGCCTTGGACTCATGAGCAGAGCAAGGACAAGATGCCATGCGTGCTACTGCTGTGCCATCCTACTGGCAACGTGCAGTGTCAGGCACTGCCAGGGCAGGCCATAGGAGCACCATGCCACACGACATTACCCACAGGGTCTTGGCCTCTTCCTCTATATTTAATAATTAACCTGACCTGACTGTGAGCCTCAGAGTTCACTGGTCCTGCTTTCTCTAGCCTTGTACTGTAATCCAGCTTTGGAACCAAACTGCCACTGGGCAAGCCCTGGGGGCAGGGAAGCTAGTGACTCCTCTAAGGACCTGACCTGGCTCAGACAAGCTGGACATGTTATCAAAAGGCTATTGGTCCATGGCACCGATTTTGGGTTAAGTGTGGTCATTTAACACATGGCTCTTTTTCACTGCAGAGTTTCGTGCCACCGCTATGTCCTCGAGCTGATCTCCAAGCTGTCTTGGTCATGCGGCCGTATGACCCCTCACCCTATCACAGAAAAACACAGACATCAAGGGGGTGTTGACAGAAAAGACCCACATCGTTACCCATCATGTTTAATTTCTACGGTCCTGTCCAGTGTATCGCCGGTCCTATCATATAACCATGCTTTGGATGGAGTGTCTTTAGAGGGCTTCAGTAGTGTAGTGTGGCTTTTATTGTGTTATAAAGCTTAGGCCTTTGAGGATCCAATAGCTGAACCAGTAGCGTGACAGAGAAGGTTGAAAGAGTGTGGAGGAATAAGTACGTAGGTGGTGAGAAAGCAAACTGCCTCCTTAAGGCATTTATTGTCAACCACTAGAGCTGTTACTTTCTCCAGCAGTAAAGTACAGTACGCCCCTGCAACATCTTTAGCGAGTCTAGTGTTGACACTTTCAACAGGGAGAATAAATTGCTTATTATAAAAGCATTATGTCAATTTCCTTTGTTCTGCAGTTATCTGTTGTGTTTAATGAAAGTGGAAGGGTTTCTTTTTTACTCGGATGTCAGATACATTATTCTCTGAATAACATTTTGCCCTCGTACAACACGGAGAGAGAGAGAGAGAGAGAGAGAGAGAGAGAGAGAGAGAGAGAGAGAGAGAGAGAGAGAGAGAGAGAGAGAGAGAGAGAGAGAGAGAGAGAGAGAGAGAGAGAGAGAGAGAGAGAGAGAGAGAGAGAGAGAGAGAGAGAGAGAGAGAGAGAGAGAGAGAGATTGTGCATGTGTGTGTTAATATGTTTATAGTATTGTGTATATTAGTGAACCTCTGTTTACTAATCTTTACAGTGGTTTTCATGTTGTGACTGGATGTGTGTGTTGATGGAGTCAGCCTGGTTTATGCTGCTCTGCCTGCATCTCAGGGCTGGATGGAGGGAGAGAGGGATAGAGTGAGGCAGATGGCGCTGTGTGATTGATGGGGCTGTCTCCTGCTGTCTGCAGTCTGTGTGGATCTGGGAGTCATGTCAATGACAGGTGGACTCATCTCATCCAACTCTGTGTCGCCGCTGAGAGAGCCAGTGCCGCCGCGGAGTGCTGAGCAGAGAGAGCACGGGGCCGGGTGTGTGGCTGGCGCCGAACATGAGGCAGAGCACAAGGCTGCTCTTAGCAAAACGATGACAAAAGAAAGCTGCGTCACAGCGCATCAGTGCATTACTCACTCCAGTGGAATGAGATCAGTCCGGGGTCACAGAGGGCTAGGTAGTGCTGCCGGAATATGCGGCTGGATGAGAACAGCTAAAGTAAAGATTCATCTATCACACAATCTATGTTTATGTATAATATATAATGCCTTCTTTTTCTCTAAATATTTTCTTTATATTTTCTCTCTCTCTTTCTCTCGCTCTCTCTTTCTGTCTCTCTCACTCTCTCTCTCTCTTTCTGTCTCTCTCGCTCTCTCACTCTCTCTCTCGCTCTCTCTCTCTGCTACCCAGCATCCCTGTGGCCACGTCTCGGACCACTGACCCGGGCCTCTCCAGCGGTGCCTCGGGCAGCTCCAGCGAATCAGAGAGCAGCTCCGAGTCAGACTCCGATAGCGAGAGCAGCTCCAGTGACAGCGAGTGTAACGGGGCCTCCCGGACCGCCACCCCAGAGGTACAACACAATCACTCCTTACTATGCTCTACCAACCAAGCATAGTCAGAATAAAACTAACTGTGCTATCAACCAATACTCAACCAGTGTTATGCCAAAGGGGGAAACATTATTATTTTAGACTCCAGAAAGACACAATATTACACTAATACCATCTAATATCACTAAAACAACATTTTGATCAAGGGGAGAAAACTTCCCATCTACTCTAATATCCCTATAATTTTGATAGGATTAAACTACTAAACTTTAGTCCGACACTGTAGACTTGCATGACAGCTAAAGCAGCTATAGCACCAGGCACAGTTGTATTCCACAGAGGGGCAGTCTGTTTGACCCGGGTAAATTTTACCACAGTGCATCTGGGCACCCTCTACAGACCATGTGACTTCCTGTCCACCAGGGAACAGCCAATGGGAATAGCCAGGAGGACCAGGAAACGGCCCTGTCTGTCTTTAGGGAAGTCTATTTCCCTCTCAAAGTGCACTCTACTGATGGTTTACTAAAGACTTCCAGGAGGGCCCAGGAGTTTTCCAGCAGGCATGTTAGAATGTTAATGTAGTATTGCTGCAGGTGCTTTTAACTCCAAAATCCCCCTGCCCAGAACAGCTTAAATCCACCACCCCAACTGATGGGATGTAAAGGCTGGGGCTTTCACAGATGAAATAGTGTGGAAGATTAAATTTTATGAATGCTTGCATCAGACTGGAGAGTGTATGTGTTAGCCCCAGCTTTACACTCAGTGGTTTTAATGCTTCATTCCTTCGTCAATTCATTTCCAGCACTTCCTTTCCGAATGATTTGCTATCATTTAAGAGATCATTCAAGACAGTTTTTATGATTTCATATGAGAGATTTATACTTGTCTAGGGGCATAATGGTAGAAAACAAACGATGTGAGATAGCATGGTTGATGAAAACATGGCACTCAGAGACTGCCGAATGGCGCAAGGAAATTATGGGAGAGCACTACTCAGTCATTCATGAGTTTATGAGAGCCTATTTTAATGGCCGCTTCATCACAAAATGTTGTCATTGGTTTGCGGGTGTCATAATATAACTCTGAAGAGACAATTGAATTATCACATTTTACTTTCATGAGTCAACACAGTGTTTTATGAAGCTACGTAGTCTACTATCAAACCAAACTTGGATCTAACTGTATATTCTTTGTCCTTTCTGCTTTTCTTCTCTCACAGCCTGAACCTCCATCAACAAACAAATGGCAGCTGGATAAGTGGCTGAACAAAGTGACCCCACACAACAAAGCACTTATCAATACCCAGCCAGAGAGAGAGAGCCATGGGCTCAGCAGCTCCCAGACTGACCACAGCCAACAGGCCCCTGAGGGCCAGGGCCCGGACCCAGGGAAGAGCAAGCCTGGCCCCGCCGCCCTGCTGGCCCCGACAGACCCCAAGGAACGGGCCCTCCTCAGCCCCATCAGAGAGAAGACCAAGCCTAAGACTGGACCAAAAGTCTCAGAGGGCAAGGGTTCAAAGGTCAAATCCCCAGCCGTGGTGGCGGTGGAGCCAGCCCCAGCCAGGCGCAGCTTGGGGAAGAAACAGCCGAAGAAAGTGGAGCGCTCGTCCAGCCTGGAGGAACACACCTCCTGGTCCAAGCCCATCAACCCCACCATCAGCACTACTTCCAAGGAGAAGGACCCTCCATCCCTCCTGGAGCAGCCCAAGTCCAGGATCAAGAGCACCAGTGGGAAGACTGCCCCTAGGAAGGAGCCTCGCACCACCACTACAATTACTCCAGCTCCTCCTCCACTGGCCCCAGTCCTGGAAAAGAAGAAGCATAGGGGGCCCAGCAAGATCATCCCCAAGTCCAAGGAGTTCATCGAGACGGAGTCTTCGTCATCTGAGTGCCACTCTGAACCAGAGGAGCTGGTCAAGATCCATAACCCTCCCTGTCCAGGACCCAGCAGTCTGCAGACTCTCAAAGCAGCCAAGGACTGCAACAGCAATATCCTGACTGTCAGTAGCCTTACCAGCACCTGCAGCTCTTCCATATCCATCCCAGACCCTGGGGCCATGGACCTCCTAGGGGACCCCCTCTTCTCCTCCGTCCCCATTGTCCAGAACAAACTGCTGTCCCCTCTCAGGGACTTTGAGGACATCAAGTCACTGTGGGTGAAGATCGAGCTGAGCTTCCTGTCTAAGATTCCAAGGCAGGACCCCCCTGAGCCCCCTTCTGTGAAAGTTGAGCCCCGGGAACCACTTGAACCCAGCATTAAGCACAGACGACAGTCCCCCGTCAGTCTTCAGTCTACCCCTGTTGAGAAACCACCTAGCAAGGCCAAGAGGAAACACAAGGCAAGCACAGAATCTTTCTCACTCTTTTTTCTCTATTGGTACTGGCTGGTATTGGTTTATAAGATAATGGTTAGAGTGTGTCAATGGAGAAGCAGTGAGAAATGTGTTCGTAGTATGTTCAATTTGGGCCGGAAACTAAAAGGTTGCTGGATCGAATCCCTGCGCTGACAAGGTGAACATCTGTCGTTCTGCCCCTGAGCAAGGCAGTTAACCCACTGTTCCCCGGGCTCCAAAGACGTGGATGTCGATTAAGGCAGCACCCCGCATCTCTCAGATTCAGAGGTGTTGGGTTAAATGCGGAAGACATTTCAGTTGAATGCATTCTGACTAGGTGTCCCCCTTTCCCTTTCAATGCTGACTGAGCTGTTTGTTTCTGTGTTCCTCAGATGGACCATTGTGATGCTGTCGGAGGAAGCAAGAAGTTGCGGTTGGAGAAAGACTCCTTGCTTCTTCCCCCATGCATCTCACCGATACACAACCACAAGAACATTAGCACAAAAGAGTAAGTGTCGCCGAACCACTCACAGCAGTACTTACTTACACATCACTATGGTTACTGGATGAGAAAAGGAATGTGTAGAGCATCATGTTATGAAAGTGTTTAGAGGCATGTACATACCGTAATTGCTGGACTATTAGGCGCACCTGAATATAAACCGCACCCACTGAATTATTAAAAAATATGTATTTTGTACATAAATAAGCCGCACATGTCTATAAGCCGCAGGTGCCTACCGGTACATTGAAACAAATGAACTTTACACAGCCTTTAAACGAAACACGGCTTGTAACAAAAATAAATAGGCTTTAACGAAACACGGCTTGTAACAAAAATTAAAACAGTAGCTTACCAAGAAAGTCATTGGTCGCTATCTTCCTCCTCCTGTGCACTGAAACCACTGAAGTCATCTCCTTCGGAGTCGGAGTTGAATAGCCTCAGAATTGCTTCATCCGATGTTGGATCGTTTTCATTGTCGCTCTCGTCACTTTCATCCGGAGGCAAATACCCCGCTGAGCTCATGCTGCCCCTTCAACACGCAGCAGTCCAGCCTTTCGAAACCCGTTGATGATAGTGGATTTTTTGACAATGCTCCACGCTGTCAGGACCCACTGGCAGACTTGACCATAAGATGCTATTCGCCTGCGGCCCATTTTAGTGAAGGATTTCTCCCCACTTGTCATCCAAGCCTCCCACTGAACAAGGAGCTCCACCTTAAATGCACGATTTACAATGATGTCGAGTGGCTGCAAATACTTTGGGCCATCTGCTTTTCTTCCCTCTGAAAGCTTTTGTTGTCTTTTTTGCACTGAGTCAGTTCCTCACTCTGCTGTTTCCAACGTCTTATCATCGACTCATTAAGGCCAAGCTCCCATGCAGCAGCTCTATTTCCTTTTCCAACAGCCAGATCGATCGCCTTCAACTTGAAAGCTGCATCATATGCATTTCTCCGTGTCTTTGCCATGATGAGGGTGACAAAATTACTACCGTAATCAGAATGATGGGAAGATTGAGAGCGCTCGATTTTTCACATTATGTGACGGTGCTCAGTTTTTTGGCGGCATGAATCTTGTGAAAGCGGGAAAAATCCATAAATTAGCCACAAAATTGTATAAACCGCGAGGTTCAAAGTGTGTGAATAAAGTAGCGGCTTATAGTCCGGAAATTACGGTAGTCATTATGGGTGTCAGCAGTGCAGTGGAGGAAAAAGTACCCAATTGTCATACTTGAGTAAAAGTGAAAATACCTTAATAGAACATGACTCAAGTACAAGAGAAAGTCAAGCGTTAAAATACTACTTAAGTCTAAATTATTTGGTTTTAAATATACTTAAGTAAATGTAAACATAACAATACTTTCGAATTGCTTATATTAAGCAAAACAAACAGCACAATTGACTTATTTTTGTATTATTTACAGATAGCCAGGGGCACACTCCAACACTCAAATGAAGCCTTTGTGTTTTGTGATACCGCCAGATCAAAGGCAGTAGGGATGACCAGGGATGTTCTTTTGATAAGTGCGTGAATTGGACCATTTTCCTGTCCTGCTAAGAAGACACTTTTGGGTGTCAGGGAAAATGCATGGAGTGAAAAGTACATAATTTTCTTTAGGAATGTAGTGAAGTAGTGTAGTGAAGTAAAAGTAGTCAAAAATATAAAAAGTAAAATAAAGTACATGTACCCCCCAAAAATACTTAAGTGGTACTTTAAAATATTTTTACTTCAGTACTTTACACCACTGCCACAGTGTAATTACAGGCTGTTATATTTGATAAGTGTATGGTAGTACTGCATGTGCTGTATGTGTTGTGAATGGCTACATCCTCAGGCAAGGTCCAACCAGTGTAGATCCTCCTCAGAGAGCAGGCTGTGACATACAGGAGAAGTGAGGTTGCTCCACTACACATTTATCTTTTAGCTATTGCTAGCTCTCTCTACAGTGTCCTGTATCCTACAGCATTAAGGGTACGTGACACTGACAAGAGAGCTAATGCTAATTTTAGATATTCAATTAGCGCTGCAGAGACCTACTGCTCGATGAAGGGATGCTGGTGACAAGGGTCAGGGGGTTGAGCAGAATGAGTCTGGAGGACGGAGTGTCCACTGAGCTTCACCACTAATCACTACACATATCTTTAATATGATTACCTGAGCTATGATATATGAGCTGGCATGGGTATCTAGTGCAGAAATGCTGAACCCTTTGGTCTGGGCTGAAATATGACCTGCCTAGTAGCCTTTAAATCAGACGAATTTAGACAGCCTCAAAGCAAATCTTCACCCTTTTAATCAGATTGGCCTCAAAATGAGCAGAACCCCGGTCGGTCCATTTATGGCATTAATAAAAAGCATCTTTGCTCAGATTGGAGAGTAAAGATGCTTTTTATTAATGCTGTAAACGGACCGACCGGGATTCTGCTCATTTTCAGGCCCATAAAACAAGACAAAATATGCTGCTGTTCAAAATAACCTGAGGAACATAATCCTAATGAGGTTTTCTGACTGCGTTTTCCCTGTTAGTGCTTTAGGCGCTCTTGTGCTAGCTAAGCATTTTTTTCTCGTATATCAAATCCCCATGAGTTTAGGGAAAGGGAGGCGAAATAATCTATTGTTGCAAACAATGTGAGAAATATAGTAGCAGCGGGAGGCGAGGTTTCTCGCTACTACTGTACGTCCTTGGTGGTTGTTAAAGTCCTTATTGACTTTGAGGAAGGGAAAGTATTCAAGGCAACTTCTCCACCTGCTTCTTATCTGTTAATATAGAGAACACTATTGTTAACAGAAGCCCCATGTGGGCACACACAGCTATACCGAGAGAACCCACCTGGATACAGACTGCAGTCTGCTGTGTTCCCATGTGAGGGGCCAGGCTCCTGGAGCAGGAGTGGATATTAGAAGGACTGTAAATCTAGGCAGAAGTGCTTTCTGTCATAACAAACTGCCTTTCCACTGCCTGATCAATCAATATTTTGACCCGTCAGTGCACTACAGGGCTATTTGTAGGCCTATTTCTGGGCTGCGCCCTTAGAGGGTCAGAGGCACTGGGGGGGAAAATGAAAGAGTTCTATGGTTTTCTACTTTATTTTTGATATGTTTTACCCAAAACCAAGTGGAAATGATATGTTGAAGTTATATTAAATATCATTGATCTGCTCACATACTGTTTTTATTGTAATTGAAGTCTCCAAGATGCGTAACCTTCGATAATAAAAGCCAACTGATGGTGAAAGTACCGACTCCATGCCTTAGCACTAATGCTGCGTTTGATTTAGTCTTATAATAAAAACAGAAATAATAATAATAATAACTCATTCTAACAAACAGAATATTCTGTCAAAGGCCGGCTGTTTTCTTTGAGCCCTGTACATAATGTCTGTACTTCCCAATTTTTACAAATGCCTTAAACAGTCAAGTCATTTCTAAATTATTTTCATCCATCTACCACTTTGATGACATTGGACATGAGATTTGCTGGCATTTCAAAGGCTGTGAGAACTTGCCGTCTCTCTCCAGTATTGTAGTGAATAACATGGGATGACAGCAACAGAGAGAGGGAGCAGGCCCAGCAATGTGCTTATTTTATGTCCGTTTCGATAACAGTTTATTTAAAGGGTGTCTACATACAGATGTCATAACACTTCATGAACCACACGTAAGCATTTCATAAATGTTCCTGTATGTGTCTTTGCCCAGCTCTCTGAGGAAACAGCCCAGGAAGAGAGAGGAGAAGCGAGAGCTGCTGCCTCCCCTGCTTTCTCCGCTCTCCGACGAACCCCCTATACGCCAGCGCAGGACCAGCGAGTGTTCCTCCTTCAGCCAGGAGGGTGGTGCTAGCAGCTCCACCAGCACCTTATTGCTACCCACCCTCAGCTGCTCTCTGCCCAACTTCTCCTCCTCATCCTCCACTTCCTCACACAAGCACCGCAGCAAAGGAGAGAGCAAATCCTTCTCACGTTCCAAGACAAGCAGTGTAAGTAGGGGACAGCTGATCATGATGAAACTAGCAAAAATGTATACTGTCGTATTGCTATAAACTGTCGTATTGCTATCATTAATTACTGAGCAATTTTGGGGTTTATTGTTTTTTTGGATGGTTTATTATTTTAAAGTATGATTCTTTTGCATCCGCTCTCGTTTGCTAATAAAATGTGTCTTCTATAATTTGTTGTGTAGAGAAGTTGGTAGATGAGGCTGTTGCTGCAGATTATTTCTTTGTTCCAGCAACTACCACTATTTCCTGTGTTTTTGCAAATCTAATGACCCTTTGGAGGGATTTCAAAACAGCCTTGAAGAGAAGAAAATGGATCCCACGTGCGGAATATGTTTAAAGCCAGGACATAGAAATAATACACGGTCACAACGTAGTAACAGCAGTCCAAATCACCCGGATGAATCATTACAGTATTATTAGACCTTACTGCTGGATGCTAATTATCATATTAATTGGCCCTGCCATCTCACAGGAGGAAGATACCCATAGCAAGCCGTCTGGCAGTTTCCATGGCAACGGTCAGTCCGATTCTGACGTTTGGTCCAACCCGTCATCTCTGTCCATGGACCACATGGAGCCTAGAAGGCCCAAGCTAACGTTCAATAACACGTACGTATGAGTAACTAACTAACTTCTCCAAACACTTCAAAAACAGCCAGAATTTTATGTCATGATGCATGTACTAATGTAAGTCTCAAACATGATTAAAATGTCACCGAATGTTGAAGCAGTTGTGGGATGTGATTACAGAGTTAAGTTCCTCTATGTGTATAATTCAAAAGGAAACACATTGAACATGTGGAGGACAACTACAGCATGAACATGAACAACTGCAATCCAGGCAGTTGCAGCACCGTTAGACAAGGTGGCAAACATGTTGTTCTGTCAACTGATCTGTTCTGTATTTCTAACATACTTGTAAGACTAACCAAAGTCTCACTGTGCTTGTTGTCCACAGAGTTCACAACGCAGACTACTGCATGCAAGAAGCCAAGAAACTGAAGCACAAAGCAGATGCACTGGTAAGCTGCTGTTTTATTACAGTTTAAAACAGCACCTGAAAATGTATTAAAAACATTGAATTCAGCATTTACTTTGATAGAGATACATTGCACAAACTAAATTGTTCTTCTTCCTTAGATTGTATTTTGTCTGAGCCAGACAATAAACACACCCTGTTTTAGTCAGTCACATGACATCACAAATATGAATAGCAACAGAGACCAGTGTGATAATACCATTAGCAAATACATGCCAACGCAAGCAGCAGCTCTTACTGAGCCTATTAAGTATTCCTGCTGAATAGCTCTTATTAACAGACTGACACTGGTCTTAGCTGAAGAATGCTAGTAGGTGTGCAGAGGATAGAGTAGAGCCCTTGTTGAGACCTGTAGTCTTTTCTAAGTGAGGATGTGTGATCTATCACAAAAGGAGCTCTTACACACCTCTTCAATGTCCTCAAAGAGGGGCTTGGGCCTAGGCGACGGGCGTGATTTACCAACACACTCATAGGGCCCTAATAATTGGATTCCAGCAATTATCTCCCCAGACATTGTCCTTTATCGAAAGTTACATCCACTTGGGCATAAATCTGATCTGCGAGGTAAAGCCAGCCATGAATAGAAAGTGAAGGGAATTGATTGCCCTTGTTACATGACTGTAATCGTTGAGCTGTAATGAATCTTCCACCAGCCCGGTCGTATGTGGTAAAAGGGGCTTACTTAAAATGGATAGAACCTGCTTGAGAGGTGCTTTCAGTGGAGAGTGCTGTGTAAATCTATTTTATTTTACACTCATGTGCATTTATGAGTCATATGCCTATTATTTGTTGTCTGCACTTTGGGTTTGTAATTTGGCTCCGTGTGCATATATATATATATATATATATATATATATATATATATTTTTTTTCTTCAGAAAATAGAAAAATATCAGAAGAATGTTCCCCGAACATTAATGTGACATTGTTATTTTTCCTTCTGATTAAATCTGCTTATTATCTGTTTTCACGAGAGCTTTGAAGCTTTGAAAAATTATTCAAAATGAGGAGAATCATTTGTGGCCATGTAGTGTTGTGAACCTAATGCTGATCTTGTTCAAAGTTTCCATTGTTTCTTCACAGATGGAGAAGTTTGGCAAAGCCATTAACTACGCTGATGGGGCGCTGTCGTTCATCGAGTGTGGCAACGCCATGGAGCGGGATCCGCTGGAGGCCAAGTCTCCATACACTATGTACTCTGAGACGGTTGAACTCATCAGGTCTGTGTCCCCACCAATGTGCCTCTCCCTCCCGCCCCCGCTCAGGCCAGGTATCCCCACCTGCCCTCAGTGACAATGAGCATCATTATGTCCATCGCTAATCCAGTCTACCCCACAAGTCAAGGCAATTAGCGGCGCTCATTTTATTAATGGCAGTGAAAATGAAAATAGATGGACCTTGTAGCTCATCATTCTACCCAGGGATTCATGCATGGCTGATTGAAATCTTTTCTTCAAAAACTATTAGACACAGAAAATGACACAAGGCCGGTCGTTCTATGGAACGTCCCCTGGCTTTATGGACATTGAGTCATGCTCCTTTTTTGTTATTTGGATTGAAATGAATGAATTATGAAAAGGAAGAATATTTGAAACTGATCTATTTTTTTGTCTGTTCTGCTTGTGAAGGTATGCCATGAGGTTAAAGAACTTTACAAGTCACTCAGCAACTGTAGCCGAGAAGAAATTAGCTGTGTTGTGGTGAGTTTTCTTTTCGCTCTGCTGCGCGTGTGTGTGTGTGTGTGTGTGTGTGTGTGTGTGTGTGTGTGTGTGTGTGTGTGTGTGTGTGTGTGTGTGTGTGTGTGTGTGTGTGTGTGTGTGTGTGTGTGTGTGTGTGTGTGTGTGTGTGTGTGTGTGTGTGTGTGTGTGTGTGTGTGTGTCTGATGACTGAATGGTGGTTGAAGGAGACCTAACATTGCACTGATGGATGTGATGACGGACTACAAACTCTAGCCTGTGTGGGCATTTGGGTTGATTTCAGAAAATCCAGTCGGCTTCCAACCCCGTTAGATGCTCAATCCGCCGCTTCACTCAAACACAATTTAAATCTCCACTCAGCCATCACTCCCCGACAATCGGATGGATATTGAAGGGAGCTTTAAAACACTGCTAAAGCACTTAATCAGCTTAAAGTGGATCATTATTCTTGTATTTCATTAAGCTATTAAGGGATAATGAAAGATTTCCTGGCGGCAGGCAGCAGACTACAAACATATACAGTTCGCCACACTGCTACAGGGGAGATGAAGGGAAACTATATGCTGCCTGTCATATGGATTGTATAATCTGAGCAGAATGTTATGGTTAGAATGTTATGGTTAGACTCTCAGACTTAGCAGTGCAGACAGTGATGAGCGTAGGAGTGAGATTCCCAGGTCATATTTCCTGTTCGTACACCGTTCAGACATCATTAGGGATTATTTTCAAATATTTGACACTGGCTGACATGATCCATCCATTCATAATCTGTTTTAGAGGGCAAAGTGTGCGTGCGTATGAGCGCGTGTGTGTGCGCTCGCGCATGTATGTACTGTACATACTGATGTGGTTTAGAATAGGTGAAACAAGGAAGAGGTGTACCGCAGTGATGGCTTATTAATGCCTGAGTGTTAGTGTCATGTCATGGGGTGGTGCATATGTCCAAAGCATCTGGTGTCTGGCGAGCAGCACACTGTTGAAAGGTCAGCCCCCCCCCCCCCCCCCCCCCCCCATGGCCCTGAGGCTGGATCTGCAGACCAAAGGTCCCTGGCAGGGAAGCTACTGGGATCTGATTACTAGGCTGCAGCCTCTGTTTTCTAGCCTTTATTTTCAAGCTATTAGAGAGATAGTTTGATGACAACAAGATTATTTAGTCATGCATCATGGATATGCAAAGTTAATTAGTTAGAAAACACTTTTCCCTTATTGTTATTCTTTTATTATCTTCTTGTGCTTAATGTTCATAAGTAATATGTAATGTTGTCAATGCTAGATACACGGTATAAGATCCAGTATTTCATGTTAATTTTATTATTTTCTTAACTCCATAGCAATCGCTGTTTATCCCTCCTGTACTTGAGAATGTTCAAATTGAAGAAGGACCATGCAGTAAAGTATTCCCGTTCCCTAATGGAGTATTTCAAGGTAACTAACGCTAACTTCTAATTCTAACATCTAGGAGTAGAAGAAGGACAGTAGAACACGTAATGCCAATTAAGATTTCTAAATGTAATATATATTTGTTTTGAGTTGTGTATACTCATTAGTTCTGCACGTTGGTTATTAAAAGCCATACATTGTTTTCCAATTAGTGTGCAAATTAACTGTATCAATGATTTACAAAGATTGTTTGTGTTTAAGCCTGTTTTAATTAATTATCTTGCATATTATTCTAGAGGAGCTTTTTGAGTTGCATTAATAGATTTTCTAAGCTATGCAATATGTTTGTGTAGTAGAGCTGCAAAATATCATGCTCTCACAAAACTCTTCCATTCCAGAAAAGTTCCCAAGCACCTTCGCCATGGGGAGCCAATGGAAAGTGAGTAACATTTCACCTCAGTCATCTCATGTTGCATCACAATCCTTTCTTTATATGAGATCTTTCCCAGAACAGAACAATGTATGTGCCTACTCCTGGCCAAGCAACAAGCTAATCCCCTCAGATGGTGACTGCTTTGTTCAGTCAATGGCCACAACAGACAGAGCCTCTGTCACTGTGACTTCCAGCTTCTAGCACATCACACTGGTGGCATGAGATGAGCTCACTGCTTCACTGTTTTTCTGGACGCTCCATGGCAACTGAACCTAGCTGATCCACCCTGTACGTTTGGGTTTGGGTTCGTAGCTTACCATGGCGCTACCGTGGGGCTCGTCAGTGTGTCTGGGAGTTGGCGGTGAGCCATCCTCTGTGTGTGACTGTGAGCTCCTTTAGCCTGTCATTTCCAGGGCTAGGATCTAGCCCTCAGCCACAGCACTGACCGGCCCTGCTGTTCTGCTGTGAGATGAGCTGTCAGAAGCAATTAGCCTCAGATCCTACTGGCTCCTAGGACTCCTGCAGTCACCTCCAGTTCACCATGGTCACATTAGCCACAAACTGGCCTTCTTAATCCACTTGGGTTAGCTCCGCTACCTGCTGCAACTGTAATCAACATTAGATTCCACTATGCTCTGGCCTCTTTTCCCACAGTTTGTTTGTTCTGTCCTTGACAATCATGAATCTTTTTTCCCCTTATTTTCTTTTTTTCCTCAAGGGTTTATTTATTTGAGGAAAAGACTCAACCTGCTAGAGAGGGAGCCGAGAGAGGCAAGCTGTTGACAGGGAACATAATTTAACTTCACGGGGCGAGCGCCTTTCAATTTAGTGCTGAATTACAGGACCTGGAGCCTGATTGTTTGGGTTTGCCACTAAAAGACTGATAAATATGTCCTCTGATTGATGGCTGAAGCAGGCTGACAGAAAATCAAGCCGTGATTGTCAAGCTGAGAAAAGCCCCAGTTTGCCGCTCATACAGTTCAAATCAGCATTAGTGATTAAGCCTGACGAAGAGTGGTTAAGCCTGACGAAATAACATGTATTGGCTAAATGTAAACCTACCCAGTTCAAATCTCCCTGATCAGTCTCACTGGGTCAGAAAGCTTAGAAGGGAAAAAAATATTTTGAGGTGGTCTTGTTTAGTTTATATTTATTTATCTTTTATAGTAAATTTTATTTGTGTGTGTACAGTACAGTATTATCTCTGTGGCGGTGCCCTGAACTTTCCCCTCTAACCCCTGACTCCTGTATTGTCTCTCTGCCTTCCCAGGAGCACAGGCACCCCCTCGCCCCTGTCTCTGAGTCCCTCCCCAGTTAGTTCGGTGAGCAGCAGTACGGGCCCTGGCCTTGTGGGCTCCTGTCCCTCAGGTGCCTCCAGCAACGTGGCCATCCCCCAGCGCATCCATCATATGGCCGCTAGCCACGTCAACATCACCAACAACATCCTCCGCAGCTACGAGCACTGGGACACGGCAGAGAAGCTCGCCACAGAGAGCCAAGGTACTAGAGACTGGACACAACACAGCTTCTCTCTGTTTTAGAACAGTATGTTTGGATTGGGGCTGTAGTATTAGCAGCAATAGCAGATTGTGTATAGTAGGTAGCATAAATTGCACTGTTGTAATCGTAGCGAATGTATCCATAATAGTTTCATACAGCGGTGACCTCACTTATGATATGCTATCCTATATTTTTCTTAATTACATGAATCTCCATTCATGTTCAACCTTTTTTCATTGTACACAGTCATTAATAAATGACTAATTATTCTTAACTGTTAGGACCCAAGTCCAGTCCTATCCTTTCATCACCCTCCGGATGGTCTCTTCATTTACTAATGTATTCTGCATTATTTTGTATTAGATGTGGAGAATAGATGGACCCTTTATATTTACTGTCATCACTGAGTGAATGTAGAGAGAGAGAGACCGCCAGAGTTGTTGAGGACCCCCCCCCCCCCCTCTGACTGTGAGCATGGAGGGTTTGATGTGTCGTGTCTCTGTCATTTCCCATCCGTTATCTGAGCCTAGCTGATTAAAGGGACATGTTACGTGGTTGTGTGAGGCGAGAGCTCTCTCTCTCTCTCTCTCGCAGCCTCAGAAGTACCCCATTAGAAGTTGATCTGACCCTCTCCTCCTCTCTGTCGACACTCATAACGGGCTCAATTAGAGTCTGTTGGATGGTGTCTTTGGTGGAAATGAGACAGGAATTGGCAGTTATGACACCATAAAGCCTAGGTGGGCCTTTCAGCAAAATACTGATCACCAGAGCTGTTACTTTTAGGATTGAGCCATTCCAGGACTCAGTCACTCACTGTTTATTAGGAGGAAAGAGAGGAATGGACAACAGACTGCATAAATGTGAGCCTTCGTTATGCTATTACACTTGTCAGTCTTTGTCTTACACTCACACACACACACACACACACACACACACACACACACACACACACACACACACACACACACACACACACACACATTCACCCTGTTTCCCCTTCATTTCCTTCTACAGAGTTCTTTCAGGAGCTGGACTCGACGATGGAACCATTGAGCCAACACAGCAGCATGACAGAACTGGTGCGCTACATACGCCAAGGACTGCACTGGCTACGGATAGAGGCCCACATGTTATAGTGCTGCTGGAACTAGAACTGAACTGTCTGCCACTGTATGTCTGTCTGTCTGTCTCACACATCCATCACTACCTCTACCAGCCAGCAACCCTCAGCAACCCCCAGTCTCCATCCATCTGACTCCAGCCCCAAGGGCCCCCACCACACTCTGCCAGCCAGAAAGCCCCACTGACTGTCAACTCTTAGTGGTCAGAGGTCATCATGATGAGGTCATCATCAGCTCTACTGCACAGTCTGTCTCTCTGCTCCCTCAATACAAAGTTGACATTTCTGTTGGCTGTGGAAAGAAAATAGTGAAATCCAAACCCCAAAGTGAATGGAAGGACAGTCCCACCTAAGACCTGGGGATTGTCTCCAAAGCATGCCAATAGAAGAGAAGGATCTGTGTGGAGAAGTATGGTGATTGTTTTGGTTGTTTTCTGACAGATCGAGCCATGTGATTTCCCTGTTGTTGTTTTGATCACCACTAAAGGTCCTCTCAGAACGCCTGGAGCGTTGTTCACAGTTCACACCTCCATTCCAACAGGCAGATTTCTCATGAAGTTATAAGTGGTATCAACTATTTTTATTGTTTTGTTTTTGTCAATGCCTTGATGAACTGGCCGACAGAAGCCAGTTGGAAAAGTATCTCTTTACTACTATCTGATAGTGGTGTTTATTTATGATCCATCAAACCTCAGTCTCACGTCAGATAATAAAGACAGCAACAGTTCGTCAATGTCTACCCATAAGTCCCAGTGGAACAACAAATCATTTGAAATAATTCCATGACTTGTTGCTCATTGGAAATGAACAACAAATAATCAAATTCAATCTGCCACCTCAAGCAATTTCTCTAGTTGTGGGGGGATTTGCATAATAATGTAGTCAATTAAAGCAGATCTGATAACAACTGATCTGGATCGTGTCTTTTAGCCCTAGAGGTTGGTGGTATCTATGTGTTTTTTGTTTGTTTGTTGGGTTGATGTCATTTTTGTACCTACAGTAATAAGAGGCCGGATTTATTCCAAAGCAGCACTGATTTTCCGTGAGTCTAAGGGAACGGGGAAGACAAAGTGATGCACCACATGAGACTGTGTTTAAATCCATATGAATTGTGTAATCACTGTTACAGCACCACCACAAACAGTGTCCGCCACAATGGGTCCAGTAACGCTACAGAGGACCTTTACATTGTCTTTTCGATGTCTACAATAACTGCTGTGTTGTATATCGCAACTCTTTTGGTATTAAATGTTGGTTCAGTTGTGCATGTCCACAGAGAGGTGTAGAGTTTTCAAGCATTATCCATAGTAACACTTCTTACGTGTTATGTGCATAGTTGTACATTTGATCGTCCTAGATTTCAACTTGGCTTGATGGACATACTGTATGCCATCTATATGAGATACAGGCAGTTTTCCTAAGGAGGAAGTTTGATGGTTGGTTTGTTGTTTGTTTTTATTTGGATGTGATGTGAGAGAATGAACTGAAGCGAAGTGTGTGTTTTGCACTGTGCAGAGATGATTTGGGGATGGATTCTCTATTGCTGGGTGTCAATTCCAAATTGTTCTCTCTATAGCACAGTCCATACAGTGTGTTTCAGTAGACCATATCTCCATGGCTATGTGTGAAATATGATTTTCACTATGATAAAACAAAGTGCCTCCGTATCCGGTGAAAATTATTAAGAGTCTATATTGAAGAACAAGAATGAATCTAAATGATTTTTCCATACCATATTGGTATATTAGATTTTTTCATAAAACCACAATTTATTCATGTACTTTTTACTGGCAAGTATGATACCAAGTTTGGCTTTAAAATTGCAAATGTGTGACTTAAATGTATCAAATTTTTAACTCAGTTACTGTTTAGAGGATGCTGAACAGGATGTTCAAAACCGCTTAAACATGTAAATGCTTAATGTGACTTACTGTGATCACCTAGAATCAATAGATTAACACTCCAACCCATTTACAGCAATAGCTGGATGATAGCGCTAATTGTGTTTATTATCTTGTTACTTAGAACAAGAGCAGAATCAAGAGACAAATGCACTTAATTCACGTTCAGTGTTTCTGGCATTTAGAATGATGTTTGGAGTTTTTATCACTTGATTTTAGGCCAAATTAAAGTGTTTTGGAATGTCACAAGAAAAGACTGAACAAATTATTGATAAAACAAAAATCACTTGATGTTGATCCATTAACTGTCTTATTTAGATTTAATGTCATTCAGTGTTGTTTTATGGAACAGTGTTGTAGCCTACATGCTATTGTAACCTCACAAACAGTGCTCATTCGATTCCAAATCTATTTTAAATCTGTAGGATGCCACACCATATGGTAATAGCAATATCTACACCAGTCTTAATGTAACTAAATGAATTGAGAAATATGAAAGCGAACCTAACAACTTAAACTTTCTTTGTACTGTATCTGAAGTGCATTTTTTCATTTTGCCTTTTGCAACAACTTGTGATAATAATCTCATAACTATCAGTCAATGTTGAGTTGGGGGAAAATGAAGCATGTGCATAATTTTTTATGCAAATGATCCCATTTTCTCCTCCAGTCCAAATTAGCCAACTGTCTTTGCCCCTATGAGGGAAGCAGTTTGTACACTTCCAGTGGCTTTTCCCAGCTGTTCCTATTCACGCTAGAGACAGGCCATTCTGTCAGGGAAATCTGTGGCCCTTTGGCAGCTAGTCAAAAGCACCAAGCAGCACTGGCTCTCTGTTCTCTCTCTCTTTCTCCCTTCCCTCTCTCCCTCTCTCTCTCTCATCCATCATCTGATATAAACAACCAGCTCCATACTCAGCCCCAGTCTGGCACCGAAGAGGAGCAGCTAATGTTTTGCATTCATTCCACAATGAGGAAAGGCTGAATCAAATTGGCTTATGCCTACCAGGGAGAACAGAATCAGTTTTTGTTTTAAATATGCGGTTTTATGTCTAAAACAAGGAAATCGTGAAACGTTGAATGAGGTGCCATCTGGACTGGCAGTGTTTACAAGCCAATTTATGGTGTGACCTAGTCTTTTGTTTGGTAAAACCAGGTGATGATGATAACATATCAGGAAGGAATTACTCATTAAATGAGTCCCTAATTGGCTTGTTTTTATATTGCTGCTACTAATGTTGATATTTCCTAGATAGATTTATGAATACAGGGAGTTTCATTTTAAAATGAATACTTCTAGAGAATTTTATTGAAAATAGCATACAAATCTGTGACGCATTGCAGAGTTAACAAAAATATGTAAACTATACTAGCTAGAGTAGGTGCAGTACGAAGTGCAGCTCACCTTCTGCGTCTTCTCAGTTTAAAGCCTGAACAGTATTTATTACTATCAGGCACTACTTAAAAAGCAGAATCAATGAGAGTTATGCCCTCATGCAGTGTTAACGTTCAAAGGATGTTTTCCTAGGTTCCCTACAGTTAACTCCAATGCAAACACATCAGGCTCATCTAAGGTAGAGACAAGGAAGGGATGTCAGCACAGTGGGAGTCAAAACCAACCATTTCTGCTATCAAACTCATTATTATTATTATTATTATTATTATTATACCTAGAAGAAATCTGACAGACTATCAACACAATATTATTGTGTTACAAATTGTTATATATTTATCATGTTCTTAATCATAATTTCTTCTTTTTTTTTAAACCTGCTTTTTTTTCCTGGAGTAAGTCAGTACAACACTAAGCCTTATAGCTTGGCTGAAGTCTGTCATTTTGGTGTTTTTGTTATCTCTTGTTCAATTGTTCCACTACATTGAAAACAAGTATTGGGAACAATTATCTCCGATTAAAGGAAAATTCCACACAAAAACTATCTTTTGGTATTTGTTTCAATAGTACATTGTTGTTATAGTCCCAAAAGGTTTTGCTTGTCAGCAATCAAGTTTTTTAAAGATATATAACTTTAGAAATAGAGTTTTACAGCCGGCAAAACGCGTTTTGCATCACATAATGCAAAACGCAGCATCATATAATGGAAAAGGTTTTTGGGTGGAGTTTTCCTTTAACATTGTCCCAACTGGAAGCATTCTGATCGCTCTGCAAATGAAGCACTGTAAATAACACGTAGGGAACACAATGCACCGCACCATGTTACTCAATTAACGACCGTATGACTCAATGTTGATTCATATTCAGTGAATATTGTGTCATATTTAATATGACTGATACAACTTGGACCGGGTTCTCATAACACATGAACATACCTATTAGCGGAATAATTTAGTGTAATTGGTTTGTAATCTAAATGGCTTGTGTCTGTGACAGCAAACCATTGCCAGTCACTTGGTGTCACTAACAATAGTGCATGTTGACCTTCGGTCACCAGAAGTGGTGGTTATGCAAATTGAAGTCAACAGTTGGTATATGTAGCTTCATTCGACTATATGTCAAACCCTTCATTCAGCTTGTTGTTGTCTTAAAGCAGTAGCAGACATGCGTTAGGGAAAATGAAGAACAGTCATCCATAGATCCCTTTGCTGTTTATACCTGTACAGAATGATGAGGTGCTTTATGGTTTATGTCCTCCGGTGTAAAGGATTGTACCATATGGAATATATATTACTTATTTTGACTGCCCAAAGCTGACAAAAATGCATTGGAAATCCATTGCCTTGATATGAGTGTATTGCTGACCAGTGACATCTTACCACCCACTAACCTATGATCTTTAGGTAGTCTGTCCTGTGTGACCTTGGCATTTCAGTCAATCCAATGTCACCTGGAGTGTCATTTCTCTGTATCCTCCTCCACTTTGTTTTGCAAAGAGAGACAACAAGATTATATAAACTAATGTACAGTTTCAGTCAACAACAGAAAAAAGGCATTTACTTATCATGGCTGTGCTTCCTACTTGCTTAAATAGATGAACTACAATTTACAGCCATCTATTAACCAAATGGAATACATATTTGAAGAAAAATCATGTGCTTTTGATACAATTGTATTTCTGAAAGTATTATTAAAATTCTGTAACATTGTGATGGACAAATTTATTGTGAAAGGTAGAGCAATTTCCCAAAGATCAGTTCCCTATGTTCAAGCCTTAGAGATAAAACTGCTCATTTACTTTAACCAACATGTTTTTCAGATATGGAACAATCACTGTAAGTTCTGGAAACATTTCAGTCAGATCCATTTTAACTGTGAAATGCAGCATTGTTACATTAATATAAATCCTTCACAGTGTTCTAAAAGCAATTAATTTATAAAACAGTTAGCAATGTGGATATCCATAAATTAGCCCAATGACATACTGTTCCTCAAGGCTCAAGCTTTATATAATACTTAAATGCTACCTATTCCCTAAACGATGTACAATGTTGGTCAGACATCAGGGAAGAACAGGGTTACCATTCCAAGTAAATAGCCTTTTCTCTCACTGACGTTTTGTCGACAGTTTAAAGATGGACAATGTTGTATTTTCTCTCACTGACGTTTTGTCAACAGTTTAAAGATGGACAATGTTGTAAACAGAAAATTCAAAGACAGAAGTTGTCTTAGTTCAGGCATGCTGTAGTTTATAGTTTGTTATTTTTTGTACAGAGCAGGGTAACTGTTATGCTATGGATTTATTAACGTATAGTTGTAAGGATTCATTAAAAATGCGTTATGTATCAAAGAAACTTCCTGCCTGGTTAGCTTTGTATTTCAAATGTGTTGCACAAGTTCTGCCATTTTTTATTATTATTTTTGCCTATTGTATTTTATAATAAAAATGTTTTATGTAATGATCAAACATTTAAATGATAGTTATGTTGTTTTTAAATGTTTAATGTCTGAAAAAAAAATTGAATAAAAATGGTATGAACCGGTGAAATTGTTCCTCTCCTGTTTCCAATCACTCTTCTGGTTATACCATTATCAAGTATCTGATAAATTGAATTGGGAATTCACATTACATCAGAGTTGCCCTGAGTAAAATCCTGATTCGTTGGCATCTCGTTCTAATGATTGCATCCCTTCGTTTAACGACTTGTGAGAATTACCATTAGTCTCCTTAGAATTGTAATATTACAATAAAAATGTAATAACCAGCTAGCTATGTATTTAGGATTGACCATTTATTCCCCAAACTAATGTCAGCATAGTAAATTATATATTTAAACAACAAACTTTATATAATCTGCTTTATAATCAAGGCCATCATTTTTGAGGGGAAACACACAGTCATCTGAGATGTGAGATAGTACAGCAACAGTCCTGTCACACCAGTCTACTGACTGCCATCACAACATTAACACAACATTATCTCTTTCTCTCCACAGTCAACGCCATCATCAGATTCCCACAACAGACACAAGGATTAGAGAAACGGGACAGGAATATGATTAGAGGAGAGGTGAACTTAACTCACACATTCACAGGGGGACATGAAATTGTATCTGTATCCCCCTGTATGATAAATCCCCTGTAATCAGCAGCATTACACTGGTTCTCATCTGAATTAGCCTGTGGTGGGAGTTACTGGTCCTCTCATTACAGTGCATTCTTCATGGAACTAATGGCTTCGTATTTATTCATTGCAGGAACAATTTGCATGCTCCAGCACACCGTATTCATTTAAGAGAATCCTGATGCATTGGAAGGCAGTGGCTTCTTTAAAGTGTTTAAAAAGGCCAAATGGAAGTATTTTTGTGTGAGGACAGGAATCCCACCTGCTAAATAATTTCCCAAATGAGGAGTCAAAAAGGCTTCTATTTACTGACTCTAAGCATTTAATGTGTCGGTGGCACCGAGCCAGCCTGCTGACAAGTAAGATTTATTGATTTAATTGCTTAAGGTAACCATGCAATAAAATCATCTCAAAGATACATTTCCATGCATTGCTCACCACAAGGTAATGTTTCAACTGCTACAGCTATATATCTGCAAGTTACCATTGCAAATTCACAAGTCAAAGCATCTCATTAATCTTGTGACTGATTTTTTTTCTCTGCGGGAAATTCAGGAGGAACTGGCTACATGTTAAATGACAGGTTGTATGTCTAAGTAGACTGCTTAATACAAATGCATGCCAAGCCAACTAAAAAAGGGTCTGTTTTTCCAAGGAAAATGCATGGGCAATGCTACAGGTCACACATGACACTATAAGCACTGACATTAATCCAAAGGAACAGTTGTTTTTTTCTCCCACACATTGAAAATTGTACACTCAAACTAATAAGTACTGTATATTGCTCTTCCTCTTCAAAATTACCTTTTGGGTAACCCGTTTCCAAACAGAATATATTTTCTAGATACCTCCATGGAATCGTAAACACAGATTGTGTGTTGATTAAAAGCATTTAACAGATAACATTAAGGAAAATCCACTTCCACTCACTGACAATATATTTTCAAAGTGGTCATTTAAAAATATTGCTTTCCTCAATCTCTTCATTTATTAAAATGCAGGGATGTGAGATTTCCTATTCACATTCATTTACAGCACAGCAGTGCTGACTTGAGTATGTTTAGCACTTAATTGAATGATTCTTGATTAAACTCTGTGCCTGGTGAGAACAGCACAGCACATCACATTGCACTGCTCTGTAATTGGCTTGCTTGTTAGATTCCACCTGCTTTAGATGCACAGACGGCTCCAATTCATTTATTACATCTTGGTTTCACATGCAGTTCATAGCCAGGCAATCAGTCTGATTGTTAAGGCATTCTCTATTCACGTGGCTTTGTCTTTGTCTAAAAAAGCTAGTTTGTACAGTATCTCTCCCGAAAGATCAAATTATATCAACAGTAGGCTTGTTTTGCCACTCATGTGGGAAGAGACTATGCCCATGTACGTAAATATGTGTATAAATCTAGGCGGTATATCTCTCATCCCAACTCCACCATTCACCATAAAGCTCAAACTGTCATTCACCTGCTCAGTCATGTGAAATGAGTCATTAAAACATTATGTAATCTTGATAGATGTGAAAGCATGAATCAGTGAGCATTTATCTGTCAGATTATTCCTCTGCCTTTATGATGATCTCCTGCTGAAAGGTTTTTTGATTAAAGATTTCATTCACAGTCTTTGCTTTTACATGCAGATCAGACGAAATAATCCTATTTTCTTCTTGCTTCTCCAATTCCTGGTAATGACAGTTTACCAAAATTATTCCTCCCCACTAGGCAAAAACTGGTTGAATAATTTCAACAACAAAAATTGATCTGATGACGTTGATGACGTCTGATCAACGTGGAAATCTGATTCGATTTGAAAAAAAATCATCAACTTAAGGGCATTTGTTGTTGATTTCACATTGAGTTCACGTTAGTTGACATCTCAACAAAATATAAATCAAAACTAGATGCTGAACTGACATCTGTGCCTAGTGGGTCATTCCTTACTCTGACTTCATGGGATTACCGGGAGGTTTGGTAACAAAGACCTGTTATTCTGATAGACACAGACTTCATGAGGTTGGCTCCCTCTGACACTCAACACATGTGGCCTATGGCCCAGCTTTATTTGACAGCCGGTCATGGTCCAGAGAAAATGTCATATTCAGTACTGGTCAGATAGAACGTTTTTTAAATCTCTCTCTCTCTCTATAGATATATAGATTATTTTATTGTGTTGATGAAATGCCATCTAAACAGTTGTGGACAGACTCATTTTAATTTAAGGATTTCCTTCAGTATATTGTATATTTAGTAGAGATATTCTCTGACATAAATTTCATAAACTACTACTATCCTCATCATAATGAAAAGCAGCAGCGAGCAATTTACAATTTGGAGAGCCCTGAAATTGGCCCTGTTGTTCACTTCTGGATTCCAATTATTTTCATTAAAAGGCCATTTGAGAAATAATTCCCCAATGATGGCGTTTGCCCAATCGGATTGTGAGTGTTCTCCTGGCTGACGTGTGGAGCAGCCCTGCTGAGGCACAGCTTGTCAGTGCATTTCAGCAGGAAATATTTCCATGTGGGCCAGTGACAGTGTGTCTGTCTGTCAGGAGCAGCCTCAGTCATCATAGATCAATGCACACAGGCAGCCCCACTCTCGGATGTGGCAATAGTCTGGCTTTTATTACGCCTGGTACTTGACAAAGAACAGCTTTCTCCCCCCCCCAAGAAATCACAGCCGCCTTATTTGAAAATATCTGTTGGGCTACCCAAGGTTATAATAAGAATGTATTTTCTCTTTCCCCTGGCAGATTGGAGGGAAGCTGATGATGTACGAGCCATCAGCCGTTATTTATTTGCCAAACTGTTCCAGATGTGGAACCATCATTTATCTGCTGACAAATCAAACCTGCCGCCTGCCCTCTAATGTGACTCTGTGCACCAGCAGACCTCCTCACTGATCCAGTCTACACCCCCATGCAGTAGACAGACTCCTTGATCCACTCTAGTCTACACCCCCACCCGACTACAGATCTGAAGTCTTTAGGCAGGTTGAAACATTATGTTTCACTATCTTAATTTCAATATGTTTTTTTTTCTTGTCGTGGTTGTATATAGAGAGTTGGTGGTTTTGTTTAGTGTTCTACAACATTTTATACGCATACGCGTACTTCATTTTGGGACTACAGTACTATGCACTTTCATTGATATGATTAAAGGAAGCAGATACTGTTTCTCCCCAGACAGGTGACATGAGGTGATGTTAAAGTGAGATGTCCAGTGTGCTGATCAGTTAATTCAGTGATTGATTAATTGACCCTTTTGTTATGAGACACGGGAAGCACAGTGAACCCCGTGGACCAGACCCATCATCCGTGCTCTAACCATAGTTTCATGTCCACACCCCGGCTCAACCTTAACTCTAGCCATAACCCTAGTTTCAACTAAGTGGAGCAGCCAAAGGCTCTCTCTCTCTCCCCCTTTCTCTCTCTGGCAGGCTAAAGGACCCTCAGAGATGATTAGAGGGGCTCTCTTTCAAGACACCTCTCTCTGTCTGTTTCCTGCTCTCGATGGCTGGGAGCCATACAGATTATTAAAAAAATGTAAAACACTTTTCTTTTTAGGATACATTTGAAATATTTCAAATTGGCCAAATAATGTATAACATTTGATTTATTTTACACATTTTCAATACATTCCAATATATATTACGGAATGTATTTAATATGTATATACAGTATATAAATATACGTAAAATGTATATTAGAATATATACACAAATGCATTGTAAAATGTGTTTAATGTATTTCAAAATACTTTCCAAAATACATTCAAAAAGTATTTTAGAATATATTTTCACATGTATTTAACACTATAATTATATCGAAAAATGTTATTGCTAATGTTTTGTCAAATACACTGAGTATACAAAACATTAAGCACACCTTCCCTGGGCATCCAGCAATGGCGAAGCTCTAACAAGAGGCGTCTGCATAGCGTCCTTGAACTTTCAAACATTTTTACATGGTTTACGTTAATAGTTAATAGTGAGTTGGAAGTTAAAATATTTTATCGCCAAAACAAAAGATGCCCAATATGTCAAAACCTCAAACGAGGCATGGGAAAAATTCCCCCCCTCTGACAGTCCTTCTTCGGCCTCAGCAGATGCTAGCTCGGAAGAAGGACCAGCATGGTTAAGAATGGAGATGGACAAGGTTATAACAAGAATCTAAGCGACACTTTCTGAACACCTCAGCAAAATTGATGTGCTTTTCAATAAACTCCCCGAACACCAGAAAGTCACAAAGGAACGAGTGACAAAGTTAGAAAAGACCATGCTGACCACCAGGCTGCCATCGTGGATGTTGGCGAGGACATGGAACAAAAATACAAGAAGTTGGAAGACTCCATCTCTAAACTTGAGGAGAAATTTGATTCACACGAAAATTTCCAGAGGCACTCGAATTTGAGACTTCAGGGTTTCCTGGAGGCCGTGGAGGTAAGAGACGCCATCTCCTTTTTACAGGAATGGATTCCCAAAATTCTGGATCTACCCACTTCGGCGCACCTACGGAGGCGGCTGCCTGGCCAAGTTGCACCCAGGACACTGCTCACATCCTCTCTGCAGCCCGAGCAAAGGGAGAGTATGGATATGCCAGAATCATGATCTTGCAGGTGTTGTGCCGAAAATCCCCCCCCTTTTAATTTTCTTAATTTTTGTGGCTAGAGTCAAATACTTTCTGTGGCACACATCAGAGTCAAATACAGTCTATAGAACAAACTTCACTTCAGGATAGGCAACCTAAATTAATAATGAATGTCTGTGTGTTATATTAAACATAGAGGAGGGCATAAAATGTTGGCAAGCAATAAACATTTCAGAACAACTATGGCTGAATTATTATTCTTACACTTTCAAAAATACTTGTCAAATAAGATATGGGAGAGATTTTGGCAAAGAGATTTATTTATAGACTAATACAAATCAGTAGCGGATTTAGGTACGGGCCACATGGGCAGCCGCTCTGGGCGCCATCTTGGGCGCGGGCGCTGAAAGGGGGGGTTCGCCCAGGGCGCCATACAAGCTAGAACCACCACATACACTTGAAACAAATAGCTAAACCGAAAACTGCAGACAAAAATGCTGACAATGGAGTGTAGAGCAGAAATCTCAACGAACGAGCAAGTCGCAGCAATGAAGAACGCGAAGGGGGGGGGGGGGGGGAATCACCTGAATCATGATCTTTCCAGAACTTTCTCCCCACTGAAGAGGCGTCTACGTCAGGCTGGTTTGGCATACAGCCTGCGCTACGCGGTGACAATATGGATCGGAACCTAGAATGGTGAGCGCCCATATGACTCGTTGAAGATGGCTGAAACATACATGATGAAATAACTCTCTGACTTGTTCTCGTCTACTACATCATGAGGAATTTTTTTTGAACTTGGATACAGTGAACTGTTAGAACATAAGTATACAACGAAATTACTCACATGATCGACTGTCTGGCTGTCTAGATGGCTAGGGCGATAATGACTGCTGAGGTAAAGTTGGATCATAGCTAATGTTGGCTGCGCTATTTAGTCAGCTAGCTAAGTTTACAAGGGTGTGACTATCTACAACCACACTATGCCAGGTAGTTACATTTTTGCTGTCCAGGTCCAGTCGGGTTTGGTCAAATAGTTATGTGACTTTTGACTGGGTTTCAAGGCTAACTATATTGTGGGCACTGCCTGTTCACCCCGCTTACTTAGGGACTATTACGTTTGCTGGCTTGTTTATTTTTAGAGATGTATACTAGCGTCAGTGAGGCATTATTTTTTATTTTTTTTATTTCAATAGCTCATTGATCATATGGCCTACTGGCTTCAAACAAGATTCTGAATGTCCACCGACTATTGCACACCCTTCAGTTTGTCCATTTTCATCTCACATGATTTTAGATTAATTTTTCAAACTTTCACATTCCAATTGCTCCTTGGTCATCTGTCCTACCGGCTTTAAACAAGGTACAGAATGTTCACTCAGTGGGCATACATATTGCACACCATTGAGTTTGTCCATTTTCATCTCAGACAATTTTACATAAATGTTCTGTTTTTCAAAGTTTCTAATTTCAATAGCTCCTTGGTCATGTGACCTAATGACCTCAAACAAGGTTCAGAATGTCCACTGACTACCCTTCTATATTGCACACACTTTAGTTTGTCCATTTTCATCTCACAAATTTTTACATGAAATGTTTAAACTCTATAATTTCAATAGCTCCTTGGTAATGTGACCTATTGACTTCAAACAAGGTTCATAATGTACAACCAGTGGACCTGCACATTGTACACCCTTAGTTTGCCCATTTTCATCTCACATGATTTACATTAATTTTTCGAACTTTCAAATTTCAATAGCCCCTTGGCCATGTGACCTATTGACTTCAAACAAGGTTTGAATGTCCACTGACTACCCTTGCATATTGCACACCCTTTAGTTTGTCAATTTTCATCCCAAACGATTTTACTCTTCCTCCTCTCACCATTGGAAGTTCGTTATGCGGCCCATCTCGCGGTCTTTCAAGGGGCTGCGTGCGGGGGTTCGTCGGAGTGGTGTCCGTCGGCGGGCCGAAGGTGGACCTGTGGGAGTTTGGGTCCGGCTGTTGGTGGCGGTCTCTTCTTGCGGATCTCCCCAGCTACGGAATTCACCAGCCCCACACATTGTAGGTGGTGAGGTCTCCTCTATACTCACTAGACTTGAGGCGGGGAATAAACCCATTGGCACCACTGTGATAGGGCATTGCATGGATCTGGCTCATGCCCTACAAAGTGGGGAGAAATATCTCCAGCAGTACCATCCACGCCCATTGATTTGCTGCGGAACCATAAAATAGACGGAAGAAGCGTAGGTTCCCACTAGGCATGGAACTCAAAACGTCAACTTGATGAAATTCAAAGGAGCTTACCCACCTGTCATGGTCTCACTCAAATCACCCGTGGGGTGAATTCAAAGTGAGGAATATCGATGAAGCGCTGGTAAAGGTGGATCCTATGGCTCTGTCCCGAAGGGCTGACTGGGCAAGCAAATTATTGAAAGGAAATGTTTATTTTCTGTTGCTTCTTCCGGGACACCGGGTCGATGGTGCTGCTAGATACTGTGATGGGTATTTGGTTCTCAAGTCTATGTATTGCGGTGGCACTTGATGTCGATTGGGTGTAAAAACCTAGTTAAAGTCCACTGAAGGTAAGTAGCGGCAACTGATGTCCAGTTTGTTAGACAGAAAAGCCTCTGATGATACCACTGGGCATGACTCGAATAAATGTCAATTTGATGATATCTGACCGTAGCATGCTACCCTTCGCGGTCGCAGTCAAACAACTTTTGGGATGGCAGTGACCCCATCATGTCAAAGTGAGGAAATTCGATGAAGTGAGGTAAAAGGCGGGACATTGACGGAATCAATGTAGCTCAGTATAGCTTGACTATAGTCTAGCACTGTGAAGAGACATGAGAGGTGTAGAATAAGTGGGAGGCCTCGGCCACCGGTGAAATACCACTACTCTTAACATTTTTTCACTGAGGCGGGGAGGCGAGCCCCAAGTAATTTTCCGTATGAATACAGACTGTGAAAGCGGGGCCTCACGTTCCTTCTGAATTTTTGGCTTTTAAGCAGGAGGTGTCAGAAGAGTTACCACAGTGATAACTGGTTTGTGGCAGCCAAGCATTCATAGCGATGTCGCTTTTTGATCCTTCGATGCCGGCTCTTCCTAGCATTGTGAAGCTGAATTCACCAAGGGTTGGATTGTTCACTGACTAATAGGGAACGTGAGCTGGGTTTAGACTAAAGGTTGACCGATTAATTAGGGCTGTTTTCATAACAATCGGAAATTGGTATTTATTTATTTAAATTGTATTTTTTTACAACTTTATTTAACGAGGCAAGTCAGTTAAGAACACATTCTTATTTTCATTGACGGCCTAGGAACGGTGGGTTAACGGCCTTGTTCAGGGGCAGAACGAATGCAGTAAGAAGCCAAGGTAAGTTGCTAGCTAGCATTAAACTTTTCTTATAAAAATCAATCAATCATAATCACTAGTTAACTACACACAAGTTTATCTAGCGTGTCCTGCATTGCATATAATCAATGTGGTGCGCATTCACGTCATTGCACCAAGTGTACCTAACCATAAACATCAATGCTTTTCTTAAAATCAATACACAGGAGTATATATTTTTAAACCTGCACATTTAGCTAAACGAAAGGTTAGCAGGCAATATTAACCAGGTGAAATTGTGTCACTTCTTTTGCGTTCATTGCATGCAGAGTCAGGGTATATGCAACAGTTTGGGCCGCCTGACTCATTGCGAACTAATTTGCCAGAATTTTACATAATTATGACATAACATTGAGGGTTGTGCAATGTAACAGCAATATTTAGACTTAGGGATGCCATCCGTTAGATGAAATAGGGAGCGGTTCCGTATTTCACTGAAATAATAAATGTTTTGTTTTCGAAATGATAGTTTCCGGATTCGACCATATTAATGACCCTAGGCTCGTATTTCTGTGTGTTATTATATTATAATTAAGTCTATGATTTGATAGAGCAGTCTGACTGAGCGATGCGTTTTGCCAGCATCTCTTTGCAATGCTTCAAGCATTGCGCTGTTTATGACTTCAAGCCTATCAACTCACGAGATTAGGCTGGTGTAACTGATGTGAAATGGCTAGCTAGTTAGGGAGGTGCACGCTAATAGTTAGCCAGTCTCCAGACCTGAACCCAATAGAAAATCATTGGAGGGAGCTGAAAGTCCGTATTTCCCAACGACAGCCCCGAAACCTGAAGGATCTGGAGAAGGTCTGTATGGAGGAGTGGGCCAAAATCCCTGCTGCAGTGTGTGCAAACCTGGTCAAGAACTACAGGAAATGTATGATCTCTGTAATTACACACAAAGGTTTCTGTTCCAAATATTAAGTTCTGCTTTTCTGATGTATAAAATACTTATGTCATGCAATAAAATGCAAATTAATTACTTAAAAATGATTCAATGTGATTTTCTGGATTTTTGTTTTAGATTCCGTATCTCACAGTTGAAGTGTACCTTCGATAACAAATGACAGACCTCTCCATGCTTTGTAAGTAGGAAAAAAAGGCAATATCGGCAATGTATCAAATACTTGATCTTCCCACTGTATGTTCTCATGTTCTGAGCAAGGAACTTAAACGTTAGCTTTCTTATATGGTACATAATTGCACTTTTACTTTCTTCTCCAACACTTTGTTTTTGCATTATTTAAACCAAATTGAACATGTTTCATTATTTATTTGAGGCTAAATTGATTTTTATTGATGTATTATATTAATAAGTTAAAATAAGTGCTCATTCAGTATCGTTGTAATTGTCATTATTACAAATAAATAAATAAAAATCGGCCGATTAATCGGTATAGGTTTTGTTTTTGGTCCTCCAACAATCGGTTTCAGTATCGGCGTTGAAAAAGCATAGTCGGTCGACCTCTAGTTTAGAATGTCGTGAAACAGATTACCCTACTGATGATGTGCTGTTGCAATAGTAATCCTGCTCAGTACGAGAGGAACCCTAGGTTCAGACATTTGGTCTATTTGCTTGGCTGAGAAGCAAATGGCGCAAAGCTAACATCTGTTGGATGGTGACTGAACGCCTCTCTCCCCCCTAAACATAACAATACTGTAGCGTCGCTGATCTTCGGTTGGCCAGGAATAGCCTGCCTCTTTTGGCAGGTGAGTAGAGCCATTCGTGACAGAGGTTGGGGTGCGGCCGGATGAGTTGCTACCCCTCTCCTGTTGTGCACCACATGTTTGTTGGGAACTTGGTGCTAAATCACTCGTAGATGACCTGATTCTGGGTCAGGGTTTTGTACGTAGCAGAGCAGCTCACTCGCTGCAATCTATTGAAAGTCAGTCCTCGATCAAAGAGTTTGTCGGTGGAGTGAATTCGTCTTCCTCCACCATCCTCCTTCTTTACATACGGGTTACCAGGTGCATGGAGAATGGCCAGGGGCCAGAAGCCAGACACAGAGTGTGAGAGAGCCCAAGCAGGTTGGTAGAAGACATTTGACTCTGGATAGGTAGGTGGCTAGGTGGTGGTAGCCCATCTGCCTGGGCCCGTCCTCTGGTGGGACTGTGAGTCAGGTTGGGCCTTGCTGTGGAAGTCAAAAGGTCACCAGGTGCACGAAGACGCCTCCCCCAAGATGGGGGGCACTCAGAGTCCGAGCAGTGGCGGCCGGACTCAGGGGCTGGGTGCAGCACTCAGGCTGTGGAGTTTGGGTTGGGGATTTAGTCTGTGAGCAGATAAAAGCGGGTGGGTCACGAGGCAGGCGGGCAGGGAGTGTAGGCCTTGTTAAAAAAAATTGTGCAAAAACATGTGAGATGAAAATGGACAAACTAAAGGGTCTGCAATGTGTAGGCTCACTGATTGAATATTCTGAATATTTTTTGAGTCCAGTAGGTCACACGACCAAATAACTATTGAAATTAGAATGTTTACGACATTCATGTAAAATTGTGTGAGATGAAAATGGACAAACTAAAGGTTGTGCAATGCGTAGGCCCACTGAGTGTCACATGACCAAGGAGATAATGAAATTCAAATGTAAGAAACGTTTGTACTTTGTTTAGCCTCACTAACTAATTCATGTAGGAATAGAAAATGCTGCTCACATTACCACATGTTTATTAGATTTGCAAAGCAAATTAATGTCCAAATCGTGAAAATAAGACCTGTGCAATGTTGTGCACAATTTTTCCAACATCATGACACTTATTTTTTATTTTGTTTTTATTTCACCTTTATTTAACCAGGTAGGCTAGTTGAGAACAAGTTCTCATTTGCAACTGCGACCTGGCCAAGATAAAGCATATCAGTATGAACAGACAACACAGAGTTACACATGGAGTAAATAATTAACAAATCAATAACACAGTAGAAAAAAGGGGAGTCTATATACATTGTGTGCAAAAGGCATGAGGAGGTAGGTGAATAATTACAATTTTGCAGATTAACACTGGGGTGATAAATGATCAGATGGTCATGTACAGGTAGAGATATTGGTGTGCAAAAGAGCAGAAAAGTAAATAAATAAAAACAGTATGGGGATGAGGTAGGTGAAAATGGGTGGGCTATTTACCAATAGACTATGTACAGCTGCAGCGATCGGTTAGCTGCTCAGATAGCAGATGTTTGAAGTTGGTGAGGGAGATAAAAGTCTCCAACTTCAGGGATTTTTGCGATTCGTTCCAGTCACAGGCAGCAGAGTATTGGAACGAAAGGCGGCCAAATGAGGTGTTGGCTTTAGAGATGATCAGTGAGATACACCTGCTGGAGCGTGTGCTACGGATGGGTGTTGCCATCGTGACCAGTGAGCTGAGATAAGGCGGAGCTTTACCTAGCATGGATTTGTAGATGACCTGGAGCCAGTGGGTCTGGCGACGAATATGTAGTGAGGGCCAGCCGACTAGAGCATACAAGTCGCAGTGGTGGGTGGTATACGGTGCTTTAGTGACAAAACGGATGGCACTGTGATAAACTGCATCCAGTTTGCTGAGTAGAGTGTTGGAAGCAATTTTGTAGATGACATCGCCGAAGTCGAGGATCGGTAGGATAGTCAGTTTTACTAGGGTAAGTTTGGCGGCGTGAGTGAAGGAGGCTTTGTTGCGGAATAGAAAGCCGACTCTTGATTTGATTTTCGATTGTAGATGTTTGATATGAGTCTGGAAGGAGAGTTTACAGTCTAGCCAGACACCTAGGTACTTATAGATGTCCACATATTCAAGGTCGGAACCATCCAGGGTGGTGATGCTAGTCGGGCATGCGGGTGCAGGCAGCGATCGGTTGAAAAGCATGCATTTGGTTTTACAAGCGTTTAAGAGCAGTTGGAGGCCACGGAAGGAGTGTTGTATGGCATTGAAGCTCACGTGGAGGTTAGATAGCACAGTGTCCAAGGACGGGCCGGAAGTATATAGAATGGTGTCGTCTGCATAGAGGTGGATCAGGGAATCGCCCGCATCAAGAGCAACATCATTGATATATACAGAGAAAAGAGTCGGCCCGAGAATTGAACCCTTTTATTTGGAGTCTGTGGCTCAAGTGGTTTGAAAGCTTGAATATGCTCCAACCTGAAACTATCTTTACCTCGGTCTATTTGCCAGTTAGCTGAAAGCTTTACAGTTGTGTATGTGCAGACATGTGTATATAGAATATTTTTGGGGGGAGGGTGAACTCAAGAGGATAGTGATTGTTTAACTCACTAGGGTATGTGGGACGCTAGCATCCCACCTGGCCAACATCCAGTGAAATTGTAGAGAGCCAAATTCAAATGCAGAAGTACTCATTTGAAAAATTTAGAAAACATACAAGTATTTTACATAGGTTTAAAGACTAACTTCTTGTGAATCCAACCACGGTGTCAGATTTCAAAACGGCTTTATGGCAAAAGCATACCTTACGATTATTTGAGAACATCGCCCAGCAGACAAATAATTACAAACAGTAACCAGCCAAGTAGAAAAGTTACACAAGTCAGAAATAGAGATAAAATGAATCACTTACCTTTGATGATCTTCATATGGTTGCACTCAAAAGACATTCATTTACTAAATAAATGTTTGTTTTGCTTGATAAAGTCTCTTTAAATCCAAAAACCTCCATTTTGTTCGCACGTTTTCTACAGTAATCCACAGGCTCAAACGTAGTCACAACAGGCAGACAAAAAAATCCAAATCCAAAATCCAAGTTAATAGAAACAGTTCGAATGATGTTTATATTCAATACTCAGGTTGTTTTTAGCATAAATGATCTATAATATTTCAACCGGACAATAACGTAAAAGTTAAATAAGAAAGGCACTCTCTCGGTTGTACGCATGAAAAAGCTCTGTGATACTGCAGGGTCCACTCATTCAGACTGCTCTTACTCCCTCATCTTTCAGAATACAGGCATGAAACAATTTCTAACGACTGTTGACATCTAGTGGAAGGCATAGGACCTGATATTTAAAGTCTTATGTCAATGGATACTGTAATGGCATTGAATAGAAAACTACAAACAAAACAAATCCTACTTCCTGGATGGATTTTTCTCAGGTTTTCTCCTGCCAAATAAGTTCTGTTATACACACAGACAATATTTTAACAGTTATGGAAACTTTAGAGTGTTCTATCCATATCTACCAAATATATATATATTCTATCTTCTGGGCCTGTGTAGCAGGCAGTTTAATTTTTGCACGCTTTTCATCCAAAAGTTAAAACCTTTCTAGGGTACGTGGGACGCTACCGTCCCACCTGACCAACATCCAGTAAAAGTGCAGGGCGCCAAATTCAAACAACAGAAATCTCATAATTAAAATTCCTCAAACATACAAGTATTATACACCATTTTAAAGATACACTTCTTATTAATCCAGCCACAGTGTCTGATTTCAAAAAGGCTTTACGGCAAAAGCACACCATGCGATTATGTTAGGTCAGCGCCGAGCCACAGAAAACCATACAGCCATTTTCCAAAGAAGGAGAGGTGTCACAAAAGACAGAAATAGCGTTAAAATGAATCACTAACCTTTGATAATCTTCACCGGATGGCACTCCCAGGACTCCATGTTAGACAATAATTGTGTGTTTTGTTCGATAAAGTTAATCTTTATGTCCAAATACCTTCTTTTTGTTCGCACATTTAGTCCAGTAATCCAAATTCACAAAAGGCGGCACTAAGTCCAGACAAAGTCAAAAAAGTTTCATGGAAGCCCAATGATCCGGCTGAGGCAAGACACCTGGCGATCCCTCCGGTGGAGTATGAAGTGGGATGGGAAGCCGCTGAGCCAACCGAGGCAAGGAAACCTCTCGAGCCAGCCAGGGAGTGAAACCCCGACTGGCTGGCTTAGGCACCCCCGGTTCCATCCACCCGACATCACCAAAACAAAAAACAAACAAAAAAACTCCTGGACCAGCTGGGCGGACAAGAACTGACGATCCGGCTGAGGCCCAACGTGGGATGGGCACCATCCGAGCCAACAGGGGCAAGGAAACCTCTCGAGCCAGCTATGGCGTGGAAGCCTGACTAGCTGGCTAAGTCTTGTACAAGTCTGAAGGGGATTCCCCTGCCACAATGCATGAGTTTTTGAACTCCTGATAATATGAGAACATTATTCAATATTATGCATTATGTAGAGAATGACCAACAACCTGTAGTGGTGGCATCATTAGATGCAGAAAAAGCTTTTGACCACATAGAATTCCACTGCCTGTTTGAAGTTTTACAGAGGATGAATATTGGACCTCGGTGTGTAGGTCTGATTAGATTAATGTACAAATGTCCGGTAGCTCAGATCCTGACTAATGGAAATGTTTCCTTATAGTTCTCCCTATCACGTGGCACAAGACAGGGTTGTCCCGCTAGTCCTCTCCTTTTATCTTTGGCTATAGATCCACTGGCAGAAGCTTTTAGATCTCATTCATTCATCCATGGTGTCCGTATAGGTGGGCGTGAACATCTGGTCTCGCTATATGCCGATGACGTTTTCCTTTACCTCACTAAACCAGAAATTTCACTCTGAACATTAGTTGACACCCTGAAAGAATATGGGACTTTTTCAGGATATAAAATAAACCTATCAAAGAGTATAATTATGCCTTTTAAAAGGGCAGCTATGCAGAACCCAACCTTAGACCAGCCATTGTCTTGGAGACCTCAGAAAATGACATCCTGGATTGCAAATTCCTGAAATTATTAAGACCTATCAACTGAATTATACTCCTTCTCAAAAAGGTTGGTGAAGAACTGTATATGTGGCAGGATTTACCAATTTCTCTTATTGGGCGGGTCAAATGTGTAAAGATGAATATTTTACAAAAATGATTGTACCTTTTCAAGCTTTTCTTTAAAAAACAAGGAAATTTCACATTTTTTTGTCCATTAAAATAACATCAAATTTATCCGAAATACAGCGTAGACATGGTTAATGTTGCTAATGACTTTTGTTGCTGATCCAAATTGATCATTTTTAAAGGCTAATTGATCATTAGATAATCATTTTTAAATTATGTTAGCACAGCTGAAAACTGTTGTTTTGATTAAAGAATAAATAAAACTGGCATTCTTTAGGCTATTTGAGCATCTGGAGCATCAGCATTTGTGAGTTCGATTACAGGCTCAAAATGGCCAGAATCAAAGACCTTTCAAGTACATTAGAGTGTCTAGTTTGAGAAACAGATGCCTCACAAGTCCTCAACTGGCAGCTTCATTAAATAGTACCTTCAAAACACCAGTCTCAATGTCAACAGTGAAGAGGTGACTCCGGGATGCCTTCTAGGCAGAGTTGCAAAGAAAAAGCAATAAAAATAAAATATGGGCAAAATAACACAGACACTGGACAGAGGAAAAGGGAATTATGTTTCATATTTTGCTGATTGTTCAATTGTACAAAATTACAAATATATTGTACAAAAAAAAGAGAGAGAGAAAAAAGAACACCTTCCCTTTCCATGACCAGGAGAATCCCGGTGAAAGCTATGATCCCTTTATTGATGTCACTTGTCAAATCTACTTCAATCAGTGTAGATGAAGGGAAGGACACAGATTAAATAAGTATTTTTAAGCATTGAGACAATTGAGCAATGGATTGTGTATTCTGATGTTGAATGGGCAAGACAAAATATTTATGTTCCTTTGAATGGGGTATGGTAGTAGGTGCCTGGCGCACCGGTATATGTCAAGAACTCCAACGCTGCTGGGTTTTTCATGCTCAACAGTTTCCCGTGTGTATCAAGAATGGTCCACCACACAAAGGACATGCAGCCAACTTGACACAACAATTGGAAGCATTGGAGTTAACATGGCCCAGTATCCCTGTGAAACGCTTTCGACACCTTGTAGAGTCCATGCCCAGGCAAATTGAAGCTGTTCTGAGGGCAAAAGGAAGAGGTGCAAGGGCAACTCTATATTAGGAAGGTGTTCCTAATGTCTGGAATACTTACTGTATATTCCAACATGCATATATTTGTAAGACAAATATGTGTAACATGAAAATGGACGGCAAATAAAATAAAAAATAAAAATAATATTGTAACAAGGCAGTAGTAAATCATAGATTGGTGCTGGGACTGGAAACAGGAACCGGGAACTGAGGATGGTGCAGGTGTCGGGTTGGGATCTGGGTTTGTAGAGGAGCAAGCAAACACACAAGGAAGCCCAAGAAGCAACAGTCAGTGATGGCACTCCACTGTGGCCTGCCTGCTCCTGGTAAAGGTCTGATGTTTGGTCCTTCCTCCGAGCCTTGCCTGGTGGTCTAATGCTGTAAACTGGTTTGGTGCTGGATTTGCTGAGGGGAGGAAGTACAACCTGAAGAGTGAGCAGACACACTTGGAAGTCCAGGACCTGTAGGTCGGTTATAGTACTCCCCTGTGGCCTGGGGCGTAGGTCTAAATCTTAGGTCCTTCTTCCACACCTCTTCTGGTATGGTGATGAATAGTTACAGCTTCTGTGAGAGGGACAGATCTAGCAAGAGGATAGGCTATCATCAAGACTACAGACAGTGTACACACTCAACATTTAATTAAATAACACAACATAACAAATAAACTGGCGTGACAATCCATCACGGGAGGCCAAAAAGCACTAATCAAAGCCACGCCAAAACAAGCCATGCCTCCAAGTCTTCTAATAGGCTGCTGTAATCACAATATATTTTTTATCTAAATGCATTTTTATTGTACTTGACACATACTAAAAACCAAAAGCACTAACAGGCATTTCAATTTCTCAGTGTATTAACTCAATATCTTTCGTGTGCATATGACAATTAAACAAACAAACTTGACAAGAGCATTGCAACCAATGTCCAATGGGCATAACTTAACATGTTCTGTGTCAGTCCATGAAATTAGTGCTTTTTGCGTCCCTTTGATGTGTCAATATTTTAAAAGCCTATTATATGAAATTAACTGCCCTAGACCACACAGAGAATTTTTTATATGAATAAAGTGCCAAGATTCACCATTTTAACATGTCCCTCCGTGCAACCTTTGTGACTTATTGGAAGATTTTTAACCCACCAACTACTGAAAAATACTCAAAGTTTAAAGTTCTCACAATTATTATAAAGCCCTAGTTATTTTGTTGCTTCAAAGATATTTCTGAAGATTATAATTTTTTTCACGTGATTTGTGATTCATTTACATATATCCCTCATTTTAAGGTCAACCCTGTTATGTGAACTGAACTCTTAATTTAATATGGTGAAACTATTCATTGAACATCTAGTAGTCAAATTAAACTAAACTAAACATTGAACATCTAGTAGTGAAATTATAGTCTAAAACCATTTTTCTTTCCAATTTTCTGTTGTTTTGTGGTGAGAGACGGAGCTGGTCGACCATAACACACAACCCTATTTCCTATAGATAGACAGGCTAGAAATGTTTTAACAACTGAAATTGCATTCAATTGCCACTCCCTGTTGCACACAACAAGCTTCCATTTCCCCTGTCACAAAGGGATTCATGGCTGATTTAATGTTTAAAACCATATTCACTGCAATGCCGTCTATTCCCTTCACACTCTGACACTATTACAGTTTATAGATGGCGATGATAAGATAAGGGCCATGACTCTCCCTCTCATCCCGTGCAGATGCTCTGGGGCAGGATTGTGGTCATTTCAGAGAGCCGCTACATCTGTGAACTTTGCTCATAATCCATTTGTGAGACATGACAGGAATGAAGGTGGGTGGAGAAAGGGCTGCTGACTGCCATAGCTTCAGCCGGTTGTAATCCCTGACCAAGGTCACAGGAAGGTAGAGAGGCACAAAGATCTACTCCATTTCCCCACCGGACAGGAGTCAGACACACAAAGACAACCACACTGACCCTCTGTGGTAACACAAGACTCCTGTAAAAACCCTAACACACTAAAGTGCCATAAAGCAATTGGACAATGAAGTCTGTAGTGAGCTGCACTGTTGTAATCAGGAAATGTTATGGAAGCTCGACAATGAGCTCACACTGACTCGCTGACTTTCCTTTTGCTGGCCATTCAATCTTGTAAAATAGCATCTCTTTTAACCCAAAAGATTTGGAAGGGAAACATGAATGTACTGTAGAATACAAAACATACAAAGCCATGTCTGTGAAATACCTCCCTATGAACAGATGATGAACAAGATGTGTTGTAAGAGCAGCCGAGAGGAATGTCCAGTATAAGCCAAATAACAACAACACCACGTCTTTTTAGATTAGTTTTATACCCTGGAACTATTTGAAATGTATCCAATGAACCCAGTGGCCCTCAAAGACTACAAAAACCAACCTCTAAGAAAAGCTCAATAGCATATGAACACACAGTAGCCAGGGCCTGCTGTAGACGTTATTCAGTCCAAACAGTCAGCCAGGCCTCAGAGTTCAATAGCTGTTTAACAGGCTGCCTTTCAAGTTGACATCGGCTGATCTATCATTGCTTTCCAGTGGTTTAAAGTACTCAAGTAAAAATACTTTAAAGTACTACTTAAGTAGTTTTTTGGGGTATCTGTACTTTACTATTATATTTTTTAACAACTTTTACTTTTACTTCACTACATTCTTAAAGAAAATAATGTACTTTTTACTCAACACATTTTCCCTGACAACCAAAAGTACTTGTTACATTTTAAATGCTTGAATAAAAAACTTGAGCTGGCGCACACCCAGACAAATTTGTTTGTGTGGTGGTGCTGACTAATGTCAAAATGAAGAGAGTCGCACACTCCATATATAAACTCCCAGTAATTTATTGGGTATTTATCAACGTATCGGCATCACTGTGACTTCTTCAGGGTAATGTCATGAATACTTGAACCGGGTTATGTAGACAAACAGTGCAGTTAGTGCAACCAATGATAATAGTGAGGGGTGTGTCATAATAATTAAGTTAATTAGAATTAGTGAAACAATAGTTTGTCATATTAAATACATTAGGCTATTGTTATCATATAGAAACAATTGAATATTGTACATAATATTAGCATCAACATACATGATTGTTTCATTCAATTTCACATATTTAATTGTTTTTGTATTTAATTTCATATTTGTGACATGTAGTCCTTTGGATCAACCTTAATGCATCATAAGAATCATCAACAGGGGGAATATATTAGTTGTACGCTAATAAGCTGTAGAAAGAATATATACATTTATAAGACTGTTCATAAAAGAAAGAATTGTTCATATGAAGGGCCTGAGATAAAAGTCAATATTCAGAAGGAGTCAATGTTTTTAGATATGATATCCAGTAACCCTCTCTTTGTAGTAGTAGGATCGCGATGCTACCTCCTCTCCTTGGTAGAGCAACATGTTCAATGCCTGTGTATTTGAGGGAGGAGATTGGATGGTTAGCTTCAACAATGTGAGCTGTTACTGGATAGTCAATGTTCTTACACCTGATTGAGCTGCGGTGTTCAGCTACGCGTTGTTTTAATTGTCTTTTCGTTTGTCCTATGTAGGCTTTTCTACATGAACAGGTGATGAGATAGATTACTCCCTTGGTCTTGCCTGAGATGATACCCCTAACAGGGATTTTTTTTTACCTGTATATGGGTGTCTGAAGAAGGATGTTTTTATTGTGCTATTGCACTGCGCATGAGCCACATTTGCTGTTCCCATTTGGAATGGGTGTCTGAGTGGGCTCAGGGGGCATGTCAGATCTCCAATATTGCGACCACGCTTATAGACAACCAGTGTGAGTACCTTGAAGAGGTGTCTTATTGCAGAACATGCCAGTGGTTTTTCAGGATGGATTTCATTTTCTCCAAACACTTGGTGTACTTAGTGCAAAAGACGGTTGCGTTGTTTTTCTTCTTTGGTTGAGTTTTTAGTAATTCCTCTCTTGGTTTTTGAGATATTTTATCATTGCAGCATCAAGAGTTTTGTCCTTGTAGCCTCTCATTTCGAATGTATCTGTCATTTTCTTAGCATTGCTGTCAAAATGTCTGGTGGCCACAGATTCGTTTAACCCAGCATAACTGGCTATATGGCAGACCATTCTTGAGGGGAAGGGGATGCATACTATCCGCACATAGCATGGTATTGCTGTCTGTGGGCTTTGTGTATAAGTCTGTGTGCATTGCATCATTTTCTTTGATTATCCATAAGTCCAGGTAGTTTATTATTCTCTCATCAGTCTTCATGGTATTCAGAGCTCTCGTTTAGTAGAGTTTGGAATTCATTTAGTTCCTGCCGACTTACTTCCCAGAGCACAAAGACATAATCTATGTATCTCTTCCATAGGAGGATTTTAGAAATTTGGGGGGTGTCTCTGTTTTGAAAAGGAGTGCTTCCTCAAATGTTGAATGCTTAGCAGAACAGGAAAAAAACACTTATAAAAAGAACATCCCTGGTCATCTCAAATGACTCTGATCTGGCGGACTCACTAAACACAAATGCTTAGTTTGAGTGTGCCCCTTTCTATCTGTAAATACAAATAAAAAATGTCTGGTTTGCCTAATTTAAGCAATTTTAAATTATTTATACTTTTACTTTTGATGCTTAAGTATATTTTAGCAATTACATTTACTTTTGAAACCTAAGTATATTTTGTACTAATGGGAAATAAAGATCTTCACAACTTTATTCCTCAATATCCCCTTTTGTTGTGAAAGATAAACGTGAACTTCGTCTTCCAAACATTACATGGAACACAGCCACATCCAAACTCGCTGACAAAAAAACAAAACACGGCGACCTAACAGCTAGACTTGTTTTCAATGTTCCACGTCTCTGGTGAGCACAAGGAATAAAAGTAATATTGTTTAGAAAAGAGATGTGGGTCAGCTAAGCTAACAGAAGCTAAATTCTTTATGATGGTAGCCATGTTTGACAAACCAAAACTCCCTAATCCCAGAATGCCATTCAATATAAGTCGCAAATAATCAAAGTCAAAGATGGCTGCGCACATTGCCTGAAAAAATATGAACTTAGTTTTGCCACTTTTCATCATATTACAAATCTGCAATGTACTTGTTAGGGTATACAATAACCATAGCACGTGACTTTACAAGTCATTTACCGTTTTTGACAAACCACAAAATAAACCAAATTTGATCACCTAACAGATCATCACACCAAATACAAGCCTACTGCCTAGCCTAATCGTAGCACGAAAGCTAAACAGAGAAGAAACCATTTTAGGGGGGTTTGTGGCAGGGGGGGGGGGGGGGTGTTAGGGTGGCACTATATTGGATCACTCCTTCCATGAGGCAGGATACATTCAGAGTAAGAATTTCAGATTAGTCCTTTGTACCGGGGAGTGCTGCGGCTGGCCCCCTTAAATAGCTGCCAACAGTACACCCACCTCTACCTTTTCTCTGCTCATTCCAGAGAGGATTAGCTTAGTAAGAGCTCTATGTTAGTGTATAGGTGCAGAAGTATACCCACAGCGATTCAATAGCTTGGAGCTGCTTGCTACAGTAGCGAGCCTCTCCACCAGGGTGCTCTGCTGTCCCCGCACTCGGTTTGGCATGTGCCATCTTGTTTGGATTTCGTCCTTGTTTTATTACTTGTGACACTGTACCAACCTGGGCGACACTCGGTTTGGTCTACCAATATTGTGGTGCTGAGGATTTGTCTTAGTTGTCTGTGTGAATAGTCTGTCCCTCCTGGTTATAGCGTTCGGGGACCGCCTACAAAATCAGAAGACTGTGTGTTTTGCTCTGGCTGTTTTACAGTTCTCCCCTGAGAGTGAGCTTGGTGTCACAAGGTGCAATATGTTTCATCTCTCACAGGACGCAGCCATCTTGCCTAGACTCTTGTGTGTTCCACGGTGAACGAGCTATGCAAAGTAGCTAGCTTAACGAGAGGTGACCATTGGTTATAAACACACTTTACTTTAAGTCCTGCCAACCAGCACCCCCACATACAGTTCCATGTCTTAGGTCAGTTAGGATCACCACTTTATTTTTAGAATGTGAGATGTTAGATTAATAGTAGAGAGAATGATTTATTTCAGCTTTTATTTCTTTCATCACATTCCCAGTGGGTCAGAAGTTTACATAGACTCAATTAGTATTTGGTAGCATTGCCTTTACATGGTTTAACTTGGGTCAAATGTTTCAAGTAGCCTTCCCACAAGCTTCCCACAATAAGTTGGGTAAATTGTGGCCCATTAATCCTGACAGAGCTGGTGTAGCTGAGTCAGGTTTGTAGGCCTCCTTGCTTGCACACACTTTTTCAGTTCTGCCCATAATTTTTCTATGGCATTGAGATCAGGGCTTTGTGATGGCCACTCCAATACCTTGACTTTGTTATCCTTAATCCATTTTGCCACAACTTTGGAAGTATGCTTGGTGTTATTGTCCATTTGGAAGACCCATTTGCGACCAAGCTTTAACTTCCTGACTGATGTCTTGAGATGTTGCTTAAATATAGCCACATAATTTTCCATCTATATTGTGAAGTGCACCAGTCCCTCCTGTAGCAAAGCACCCTCACAACATGATGCTGCCTCCCCCATGCATCACGGATGGGATAGTGTTCTTTGGCTTGCAAGGCTCCCCTTTTCCCTCCAAACATGACGATGGTCATTATGGCCAAACTGTTCTATTTTTGTTTCATCAGACCAGAGGACATTTCTCAAAAAAAATCTTTGTCCCCATGTGCAGTTGCAAACTGTCGTCTGGCTTTTTTATGGCAGTTTTGGAGCACTGGCTTCTTCCTTGCTGAGCGGCCTTTAGGTTATGTCTTTATAGGACTCATTTTTACTGTGGATATAGATACTTTTGTGCCTGTTTCCTCCAGCATCTTCACAAGGTCCTTTGCAGTTGTTTTGGAATTGATTTGCACTTTTTGCACCAAAGTACGTTAATCTCTAGGAGACAAAATGCGTCTCCTTCCTGAGCGGTAAGACGGCTGCGTGGTCCCATGGTGTTTATACTTGCGTAATATTGTTTGTACAGAACATAGTACCTTCAGATGTTTGGAAATTGCTCCCAATGATGAACCAGACTTGTGGAGGTCTACCATTTTTTTCTGAGGTCTTGGCTGATTTCTTTTGATTTCCCCATGATGTCAAGAAAAGAGGCACTGAGTTTGAAGGTAGGCCTTGTAATAAATCCTCAGGTACACCTCCAATTGACTCAAATGATGTCAATTAGCCTATCAGAAGCTTCTAAAGCCATGACATAATTTTCTGGAATTTTCCAAGCTGTTTAAAGGCACAGCCAACTTAGTGTATGTAAACTTCTGACCCACTGGAATTGTGATACATTGAATTATAAGTGAAATTGTCTGTCTGTAAACAATTGTTGGAAAAATTACTTGTGTTATGCACAAAGTAGATGTCGTAACCGACTTGCCAAAACTATACTTTGTTAACAAGAAATTTGGGGAGTGGTTGAAAAACAAGTTTTAATGACTCCAACCTAAGTGTATGTAAACGTCTGACTTCAACTGTATATAGCAAGAGAGAAGCTATAAATGTGGTGTGAGTTACAGCCAACCCACACGTATAAAGCAAGAAATAAGCTATAAACATGTGTGAGGTGGAATTCCCTGCCTCTTCACGGTCAGGCAGTTTACACTGTTGGCCTAATTATTTTTCCTCAAGGAAAAGTTACAGCCATTCATGTCTCCTCTCCATCATTCAGAACGTGTATAAGACAAAGGCCGAGACTGTAGGTTCGTAGTAATCTGTACTATTATACAGTATTCCACAGTGTTTACTATAGACATAGTAAATTACATTGTTGGCGTAATAATCTTTCCACAAGGAAAAGCTACAGCCATTCATGTCTCCTCCTTCATTCAGATAGTGTATGAGACCAAGGCTGATACTGTAGGTCTGTAATGATCTTTACTATTATACAGTATTGCGCAGTGTTTACTATAGACGTAGTATATTACACTGTTTGCTTAATTTTTTCCACAAGGAGAAGATATAGCCATTCACATCCTCTCCTTCAGATAGTGTATGATACTAAGGATGATACTGTAGGTCCCATTCTATACCACCATACGGTATTGCGCAGTGTATACTATAGACACAGTAGTAATACACTGTTGGCTTCATTTTCCAGTATTGGGCTGAGTTTGTGTTAGCACAACCATAGTGAGATTACACTGGTGTTTTTTTCACATACACCTGTTTAGCAAATTTTATTGCGGGTGTAGCGAAATGCTTGTGCTTCTCGTTCTGACAGTACCCATCTCTTTTTCCCACAGACATAAACTACTATTTCCAGTATGGCTTTTCACCCTTGAGAAATGTGAGGTATCGCTGCCCACAGGCAGCGGACTGCGTCTAAGAAGGGTGGCACTCTGCAGTCATTCTGATGTGCTTGCCGCTGGCATTGGCAGTTTCTCACAGGCCCAAAGGCCAAACTGAGAGGGGCAAGTGGAGTCCCCATGGGCATTGAATACAGTGTTGGAAGGCTTCGAACTCCAGCTCCGATGCTGGCCACTGCTATATTTCTGGTGTCTCAAATGTCTCAGGGTCTTCTAGTGTTGATGCCCTGGTTGACTGAATGTTTCATAAGGATTTCAGATGGAGTGTCAACCTACATCCAAACCCTTCATGCTGGCCAGGGGTTCTGTCTGATAGCCACGTTAACTGGCCATTACAGTTGCCCACACACACCCCTCTCGCTGTTTAGGGTGAACTAAGGGCTTACACCAGTGTGTTGTGCCCGGACAGACACTTTTCACAGACAGAGGCATTATCAGTTTTCGTTAAGTATGCTGAGAGAGTTTTGGGCCTATCCGACCGGACTCTCACATTGCATAGTGGACACTGTAACTGCAGCATTTCGGCTGGCCCACGGGCCTTTGCCTTTTGCTGTGGTTGCACATTCTACTGGATGAGTAACTGCCTTACCTGGACAATTGGATAGTCTGCCCCATCCAGGGAACAAGCCACAAAGGACACAAGAACCCTCTTGAACCAAGTTCGAGTTCTGGGCCACACCTTAAACCAGGAGAAGAGTCACCTGACTCCCTCACGGAAGGCGATATACCTCGGGATGTCCATAGACTCGACTCTCATGAGGGCGCGTCATGAGGGCGCGTCATGGGGGGGACTAGAGTCTGCACCTTCAGGTGGTGCTAAAGCTTTGGGACAGGTTCAGGAGAGCACAAGTGGACCTGTTTGTATTTCAGGAGAACACTCATTGCCCCAGCTGGTTCTCAGTCTAGGACCCTATGGGTCTGGACTCCCTTGCTCATGATTGGCCGGCAATGCCGCTTTACGCTTTCCCACCATTTCCCCTGACCACAGCTACGCTAGACAGGGTCATCTTGATTGTCCACCAGCTGCTCTTGATAGCTCCATGCTGGCCAAGACCACCACTGTCAGCTTTCTGTCTCTCATCTCGGGGACCCCATGGCAGCTGACCCTGAGGCCCGACCTTCTCTTCAGGCTGGATGGGGGGTGGCACCTATCCTGACTTTGAAGAACCTATCCATGAGGTTGGCATTCCTGTTGGCTTCACTAAGAGGGTGAGTGAACTTCATTCCTTATCAGTGAGCAGAATGGGTCCAGATAAGAGGAGTGTCACCCTTCGTCTTAACCCCTCAATCTTGCAGAAGGTCATGTGAACCGGCCCTTACATTTGTCCACATATGTTCCTCCCGCGGCCGCGGGTTTTCCCCCCCCAAGTGTGCTCTGCCGGATTCAGGGCCTTGGACACTTACATTACACAGACATTACAACATTCTGATTGGCAATTCATTTGGTATAGTGACAGAGTTCTGGGCCAGACCCTATCAATACAAAGACTCTCACATTGGTTTGTGGACACAATTACTACAGCATAGTGGCTGGCCAGTCGGCCTCTGCCGTCTGCTGTAGTAGCACATTCTACTAGAGGAGTAGCTACATTGTGGGCACTGCTCCTAGGAGTTCGCCTCAATGACATTTGCACCTCGACCTTTTTCTATCAAGGTACTATCAAGTCATTGTTGCCCCTGCCAATGTGCTGGGTGTTGCCTCCACTTCCCTGAGTGGGGACGGAGGGACATAGCAACTATAACTGTCCTGAGCTCAGTCCTACGGGACTTTGCCCTCTGTTTGGCCCTTACCTAGTTCACCAATTAATCTGGTATTGTGATAAGATATTGGAGTGGTAAGTCCATATGTAACCACGGTTATGTGAGCTATTTGATCACTCCAATCCTCTTTGTCTGTGATCTACGGTGCCTCGCAAAGGACACGAAGTGGAAGTAGTGTGGCGGCAGCTATTTAAGGGGGTCAGCCGCAGCACTAGACGGTCCACGGGACTAATCTGACATTTTTATTCGGAATGTATCCTGCCGCGCGGAAGGATGCCATGTTGCAGTGATCCAATAGCTCACATAACCATGGTTACATACGTAACCTTCATTCATTTCATTTGAGTGTGTGTATGTGTGGGGGGGGGGGGGGTTACAAGTCCATGATGGGTAGAAATGGAGGAAGGTATCATGGAGGGATATGACGTAGGAAATATTATTATGTTGGGAGTTTTATCAATAAGTGGAGGGCAAACAGGAGATGTTTATACGCTAAATTAAATTAATTCAATTGATTTGGAAATGCACACACCTGTCTATATAAGGTACCACAGTTGACAGTGCATGTCAGAGCAAAAAACAAGTCATGAGGTCAAAGGAATTGTCTGTAGAACTCCGAAACAAGATGTGTCAAGACACAGATCTGGGGAAGGTTACCGAAACATTTCTGCAGCCTTGAAGGTCCCCAAGAACACAGTGGACTCCATCATTCTTAAATTTGGAACCACCAAGACTCTTCCTAGAGCTTGCCGCCCGGCCAAACTGAGTAATCGGGGGAGACGGGCCTTGGTCAGGGAGGTGACCAGGAACCCGATGGTCACACTGACAGGGCTCTAGTGTTCCTCTGTGGAGTTGGGAGAAACTTCCAGAAGGACAACCATCTCTGCAGCACTCCACCCATCAGAAATGTATGGCAGAGCGGCCAGACGGAAGCCATTCCTCAGTAAAAGGCACATGACAGCCCGCTTGGTGTTTGCCAAAAGGCCTGTAAAGACTCTCAGACCATGAGAAACAAGATTCTTTGGTCTGATGAAACCAAGAGTTAATTATTTGGCCGGAATCCCAAGCGTCATGTCTGGGGGAAACCTGGCACCATCCCTACAGTGAAATTTGGTGGTGGCAGCATCGAGCTGTGGGGATGTTTTTCAGTGGCAGCGACTGGGAGACTAGTCAGGATTAAAGGCAAAGATGAACAGAGCAAAGTACAGAGAGATCCTTGAAGAAAACCTGCTCCTGAGCACTCAGGACCTCAGACTGGGGCGAAGGTTCACCTTCCAACAGGACAATAACCCCAAGCACACAGCCAAGACAACGCAGGAGGGGCTTCAGGACAAGTCTCTGAATATCCTTGAATGGAAGAAGACAGAGCCCGGACTTGAACCCAATCTAACATCTCTTGGAGAGACCTGAAAATAGCTGTGTAGCAACGCTCCCCATCCAACCTGAGAGAGCTTGAGAGGATCTGCAGAAAATAATGGGAGAAACTCCCCAGTACAGGTGTGCCAAGCTTGTTACGTCATACCCAAGAAGGCTGTAATTGCTGCCAAAGGTGCTTCAACAAGGTACTGAGTATAGGGTCTGAAAACTTATGTAAATAGGATTTTTCAGTTTTACATTTTTTTAAAAATTTGCTAAAATTTCTAAAAAGCTGTACTTGCTTTGTAATTATGGGGTATTGTGTTTCGTTTGATGAGGGGGAAAAAACACTTTAATCCATTTTAGAATATGGATGTAACGTAACAAAATATGGTAAAAGTCAAGAGGTCTGAATACTTTCTAAAGGCACTATACATACGGTATGCTACAATAGAAACAACAGCACAATATACAGGAAATAAGGCACTTACTTTGATATGAATGCACACATGTCCAAAGTTATTATTTGTAAGGAAAACAAGAATGAAGGCAATGCGGTTGCCAGCCAGAAAATGTGCCTGAGGGAAAAGGTTTTTGCAAGGCCTGTTCTGACTAGAGATGCTCAATGTCTTCATAGTTGATCTGGAGAATCACTGGGGAAGTGCTTTGGCTCTTGTGAAAGAGAGGAGTTTTCCGGCTCAGTAAAGCCTCAAACATAAATTGTCTGAACAGTGAAATGGGCTACTTCATATGTGAATTAACAAGGAGACGGAACACACCTCAATTCAAGCTGTTAGAAAATCAAACTTGTTAGAAAATAACTTGAAATTCTCAAGTTGAAGCAAAACCTATACATAATTAGAAAACAGTGTGCCTTGGTTTAAGCGCTGCGCAGGTTATCTGTCTTGTTGCGTAACAATCACGTTTTGGAACAGTGAGTGCATTCTGACATCACCCTCAAAAAATATCACGCTAGGGCGACCTTTAGAGATATTTGGAACTCACATGTGAAAAGGTTCAAATGTGTCTCATATCTGTTCACTGTGTCCACATTATGACCAGATTCCCTGATCCCTCCCTGTATGCAAATTATTTGACAGCTGTTCTTTCAAAATATTCTTTATGTATACTTAACAAATATATAAATACAACATGTAAAGTGTTGGTCCCACGTTTCATGAGCTGAATTAAAAGATCCCAGAAATGTTGCATATGCACAAAAAGCTTATTTATCTCAAATGTCGTGCACACATTTTCTTACACCCCTGTTAATGAGCAGTTCACTTTTGCCATGATAATCCAACCACCTGGCATATCAAGAGGCTGATTAAACTGCATGATCATTACATGGGTGCACCTTGTGCTGGAGATAATAAAAGTTCACTCGTGTAGTTTTGTCACACAACCAGACTGCCACAGATGTCTCGAGTTTTGAGGGAGCGTGCAATTGGCATGCAGGAATATCTACCAGAGCAGTTGCCAGATAATTGAATGTCCATTTCTCTACCATAAGCTGCATCAAACGTCCTTTTAGAGAATTTGGCGGTACGTCCAACCAGCCTCACAACCACAGACCACATGTAACCACGCCAGCCCGGGACCTCCACATCCGGCTTCTTCATCTGCAGAATCATCTGAGAACAGCCACCCAGACAGCTGATTAAACTGAGGAGTATTTCTGTCTGTAATAAAGCCCTTTTGGAGGGGAAATGTATTCTGATTGGCTGGGCTTGGCTCCCAAGTTGTGAGGCCTATGCCCTCCGAGGCCCATCATGGCTGCTGCCCGTCCCAGTCATGTGAAATCCATAGATTAGGGCCTAATTCATTTATTTCAATTGACTGATTTCCTTATATGAACTGTAACTTAGTAAAATCATTGAAACTGTTGCATGTTGCATTTATATTTTTGTTCAGTATATTTATTTTAAGTTAATGGGATTGTACTGGAGATAGGGTAGCCTCATTCATGGTGACAAGCCCCAAAGGAAAAGGGTGAAAATGATTCTGAGAAAATGTGGCTACATTGCAACAGCCTATTCGCTGTGAATGAACTGACATTGCATCAACAGTGACGTTGTGGCAAATTAACTCTGAGACAAGTCTTTGATCTCCAGAATGAACATGTTTAAGTTTGACTGTGAACATTAAAAAAATCACTAACCTTGATGGTTTGATCTTTGTTTGACTTGGACATTTCTCCAGCAGAGACAAGTTTAGGCATTCACAGTGAGAGAAAGAATATATACTTATTTTGTTTTTGCTTTGTACCACAAACACAAATAGAGAAAACAACTGTGTTGCTTCCAGACAAATTCAATGTTTATCACTGGATATAAAAAAAATAAAACATTAACAAATGTGGCTATGTGTGAATCTGTTGCTCGCACCAAAGAAGCACCTTCCTTTTAATTCCCGAGCCCAAGGTCTTGTGTCTGCAGGAGAGAAATCTGAATTGGGGGTCACTGACTATGAAACTCATTCCAAAAGGGAGAGCTGAAAGATAATCCAGCTGAGAGTTTTTCACCTCCGAGCCTCCTGGTATGAAAACACAAAGTAATTACCCTACAATGCTTCCCTCCTTTGTTCTCACCAACAAACTCACACATCTAACATCCCCCAGGACACCACTCTTGCTTTCCCAGGCTACCATGGCAACAACAAAAACCACTGGATTGGATCTCATGTGTTTAAAAAAACACATTGATCATACAACTTTTCTTAAAACATAAGGTAATGAACCCAAAAATACAGTAAGGTATTAGTTGGTTGTAAATACAACTAAGGTTATGTACAAGGGTCTTCTCTGTGAAACCACACATGGAAAATGTAATTCATTGAGTTTCTGCAAAGTGGAGTCTAGGATGGGCTGAGAGCGAGAAGTTTCACTTCACATGGAAAGTGTTGTCTACCAAATGTCTTATATTCTTTGATCAAAGAGACATTACCAATTGCAATGCCTGAGGAAGTAATTTCCTTTGAAACAGTATGTTGAATGCAGGGAACATTATGCACTATGCCTTTTGCAATGTATTACTGATATGTCATTTTCAAGGCGCAGGGAGGGAACCTTTGACTGTTCAGCAGTATGCGTTTTGTTCGCTTCTAAATGGGCTTTTACATCTAACTGTGGAGAATCAGAATAAAAGATTGCATCTCTGGTTTCGCTGCATCTATATGAAATCAAATGGGAGTTTCAATGTTATAGCACTATATATACTGAACAAAAATATAGACGCAACATGTAAAGTGTTTGTCCCAAATAAAAGATCCCAGAAATGTTCCATACGCACAAAAAGCTTATTTCTCTAAAATGCTGTGCATGAATTTGTTTACATCTTTATTAGTGACCATTTCTCCTAGTGACCATAATCCATCCCCCTGATAGGTGTGGCATATCAAAAAGCTGATTAAACAGCATGATCATTACACAGGTGCACCTTGTGCTGGGGGACAATAAAAGGCCACTATAAAATGTTCTGTTTTTTCACACAAAACAATGCCACACTTGTCTCGGGTTTTGAGGGTCAATGCAATTGGCTTGCTGACAACAGGAATGTCCACCAGAGCTGTTGCCAGAGAATTTAATGATAATTTCTCTACCAAAAGTCAGTTTCAATGTCGTTTTAGAAAATTTCGCAGTACGTGCTTCCGGCCTTACAACAGCAGACCACGTGTAATCACGCCAGCCAGGACCTCCACATCTGGCTTCTTCACTTGCGAGATTGTCTGAGACCAGTGTCATGGAAATTCTAACCAGAAAGGAAGAGAGACTGTAGATTCTTCAAACAACAAGCATTTATTATAAGAATTGCAATTCTGGAGCGGTTAACAATCACTCAAAAGGTGCAGAGTTAAGAGCCCAAAGGTCTTAGCTTTTACAACCTTTGTCTATGTGGCAGTTTAGCAGGTGTGTGAGATCATGATGGGAACATAGCGTACGCACAAGTGATAATGACAATTTGTTACTCCTTTCTGCTGATAGAATTGTCGCTGCTGCTCAAGCTATCCTGTTCTCTTCATATCTCCACACTGCTGTGCCCTTGAAAGATACGATAAGAACAAGATGGACCAAAAACTGGTCACTCTCAGATGGCCCTTTGTCTTTGGCCGCGTGACTAAGTTACTCAGAAACAATTGAGGAAAATACTGGCTTCTTCTTACATGAGAGAAACATACAGTGGAAATTACAGGTTTAAGGCGCATGTGCATAACAGAGTTTGTCATTTTTTTCACTATACCATCCACCTGGACAACTGATGAAACGGAGGAGTATTTATGTCTATTAAAGCCCTTTGTTAGGGAAGAACTCATTCTGACTGGCTGGTAGTGTCTCCACAGTGGGTCCATGAGTGCACCCCTGCCCATTCATGTGAAATCCATAGATTAGGGCCTAATGAATTTGTTTCAATTGACCGATTTCCTTATAACTGTAACTCACAAAAAAAGTGAAATTGTTGCATGTTGCGTTTATATTTTTTATCAATGTAATAACACAGCTCTGGAGGTCAATATGTATGCTTTCTGTGCTAAATAGGTCGATGTTCTTTTAAAATAAAATGTTATTGTGTTAAAATCAATATTATTGTATTGTTTTTGCCAATCAGTACATGAACTCTGAGTCAAAACAATGACATGATTTAAATGTGAAAATTGACAATCCTCAGATTTGGATGAAATATGTTTTTACATTTTCTTTTTATTGATGTCCTTGCTGTCTTGTTGGAGTATGGAGTATCTGAGCTGTGGCCCATAATCCATTGCTGTTCTGGACCGCCTCCGATGGGACACAGGACAAACGGGCAATTCAAAACCCTCGGAGAGAGGAAACCTCCCAAAAACAATTAATCAGCTAGGCCAATCTTGGTCGCAGCTGGGATGATATCTGGCCACTGTTGTTTGTAGGGCTCCATGTAGACGTGGCGTAATGGAAACAAATGAAGAAATATGAGCTTCGAGACAAATCCATATTACTCTCTGTCTCGGCTCTGGTGAGGCAGTGGCTCCCTTGATGTGCCTAATCAATCTTGGGAGAGAAGCCGACATCATCAGTGCCAATCCCTCCCTTGACAAAATTGCCATGCCATTCACGATTAGTTGCATGCAAACATTTCAGACCCCCACTTCCCTCCTCTCCCTTGTCTCTCCTTTCATTGCTTTTTCCATCCCCTCTTCTTTTCTTTCCTCTTCGCTGTCACTGTCCACTCCCCTGGTCTTTTAATGATGACCATAATTTTGTTTTATTTTAGTAACAGCGTCTGTCCTACTTGGTTGTTTATCCAATCCGTTGCTATCTGCTAGTCCAGTCGTGGTGAGAGCTTAAGTTGTGCAGCGTTTACCATGAATGCCATCTCAGCCAACGCGGGAACATTACCTTTAAATTTCTAGCGGGCTTTAGTGCTGAATTTTTGTGATACAGATTGAATAGAGCAACGTTTGTCACTGCTACAGCACCTGCAGTGCACTGACCTTCTCCCGGTGTGTGTGTGTGTGTGTGTGTGTGTGTGTGTGTGTGTGTGTGTGTGTGTGTGTGTGTGTGTGTGTGTGTGTGTGTGTGTGTGTGTGTGTGTGTGTGTGTGTGTGTGTGTGTGTGTGTGTGTGTGTGTGTGTGTGTGTGTGTGTGTGTGTGTGTGTGTGTGTGTGTGTGTGTGTGTGTGTGTGTGCAGGCAGAGAGGCCTGATGATGAAGTGCTGGTATTGATCATAACCACCTCCTATCCTGCAGTAATGTCATTAGCCAATATCCCTGCTCCTAGCGGCTCCTCGCTACAGGATGACCTACATTAACATCATCCTGCTCTTTATCATTCCTCATCTCATTGGAGGGATAGGCCTACACACTGGCAGAGAGGGGCTTTGAGCGATGACAATGGAATAGTGAAGCTCTAAACACTTTGCAGTTATAGAAATGTGCTTTATCAAACGTTCACTGGGTCGTTTTTGTAAATGACCTACCCGGTCAAATTAATAGTAATATGTAGATAACAATGGCCATCAAATGATTTTGATATCTTGATGGACACTATTAATGGTTGTTAGAGGGCTTTCAGGATTCAATCAAAGCTGACTTAGCAATGTTTATGAAGTATATTTGTTTACAAACTACTGCTTGTGCACACGTACAATAGTTAAAACTATCAACATCTACCTGTTAGGTGAATCTACAGTATTTGAGTAGTCTCGAAAACCAGACCCCTAGGCAACATTTGAAAATGGTGGTTGGCAACGCAGATGTCTAGAGATACTACCCACTGGGCAAAGACGTCCGTTCAACGTCTAGTTTTGAGTTGTATTTGGTTGAGTTGTCAACTAACGTGAATTGATCTTTAAAGAAACAGCATGTACCATGTCCTTGGATTTAGGTTCAAAGATGGGTGAAAAAAAAAAAAAAAAAAGCCTTATGTTGATGACTTTCTGCAAAAACCAGTCAGTTTTCCTTGTGGATTTAACATCACATAGATTTCGAGGTAGAAACGAGGAGGAAACAACGTTGATTCAAATACTGTAATGCGGGTTTGTTTGAATGGAGCCCAGAGTCTGTGAAACATTATTCTGGCAGAGAACCTGTAATAAATTCCTAATTAAGACACTTTGATTGAGGCTGTGCATGTAATTAGGCCAAATTCTCTACTGAGAAATAGGAAACTGCAAATATCTCCTTTTTCCCACCCTATTAACTGCTGCATTACTCACTCATCTTTAGACAATGAAACAGAAGGAGGGTTTCGCAACTCTCGGAAAAACAGATATGCTTTCGGGGTTGTTGCCACGGAAACCACTTTCCTATTCTGTTCTCTAGTTTAGCAAGACAGAAGTCAATATTCTCTACTCCCCTACACAATACAGGCGGACCTGCTACTGCACTCCTAAGCTAGGTTTTAGTTGTGTTGATAACCCTATGCACAACATTATGACATTGTTAAAAATGTACTAGTAGCGGTATTTTGTTACCAGCGATAAAACCAGGTAACCTGGTTTGTAGGAAACTATCGCTGTCCTACATCGTTTTTGACCATCATATTAGAATTAGCCTTATCTGTTGTCGAGGTGAGAGGTGAGTACAGGATGTTACCACTCAAGTGTTGCTATTCAAGAAAACGTGTGTCTCATCTGACATAAAGTGAGTTGACTCTACACGGTGTATCCATAAACACTAGCTGAGTTGAAAGCAACGACAACGGACCATACACATAGACCATACACGCTCATACAAACTGCGACAAAATATCCCTGTTAAAATAATGTTTCCCTGAATACACAAGCACAAGATATAAAACACAGCCGTCTTCTTGTGTGAGAAGAGAGGGAGCTGAAAGTTTTTGCCCTGCCAGTAAATGTTTCATGTGTGTTGTGGGAGCAGCAGAGGCTCATTACTGGGCTTTGGAACAGCAGCTTTCTCCTCTGCTCTCCTACTCTCCTCTGCTCCATGATGTGCCACTTGGTTAATTACACCAGGGAAGAGAAGGGAGACCGCATTGTGGCCGTGGGCGGGGGCCAGGGGCCAGGGGCCGGGTGCTGCAGACTGATTAGACTCCCAGGCTGGGCCCTAGGGCCCCTCATAATGGGGCTCATTTAGCTGGCCCTAATAAAACTGCACTCTCAACACTTATGCACAGAAACTAGATTAGCTACCTCTTCCAAAACATCAAGAACAATGTTCTTGAACAGTCAAACAAAAAGAGTCGAACTCTGAGGAAAAGGGGAAGAAGGAAGCAGTTATTTATAATATGGTGATAATATGTTGATGTTTAACTCAATGTCAATATGTTGCTCAAAGCATATTTCACAACTATAGATAATCTATGGATTGTCGATTAACATGCATTGCATTGGTTTGCACCAGATTTAACGTAAGCTTCTCTCGCTACATATTATGATTATGATAGTATAATTAAAAAATGAAGGTAGCAGAGAAATCCCCAGACATGGTGGCTTTTTGCTTATAGGCTACCCTAAAGTATAATTTATAAGTTTGGTTATTTACCCCACACTTTTAATCAGATGAACTAATTATTTACAGGAAATAAAAGTAGCAAATGTTGAACGACCACCTGCCAATAACAAATACTTTTTGCCAGCAGGTCCCAGAAGTGGTCATTACAGCATGGCATCCCTGCACCCAATTAAAGCCTCCTCACAGCTGTTGTGACAGTTCATCAATTAATAAGGGTTCAGCTTTATTAGGGAGACATGCGAGAGTGCGTCCGACAGCATTCCTCTGGCGGAACCCTCAGTACTGCTTAACCCCTGACAAGTTCTAATGGTACCCCTATTCACCTTACCAGTCACACTTAGTTAACAACACACTGGCATTATTGTATAATAACAATTAAACCTGTGTTGCACTTTGGAACTGGATCTGTGGTGTCCTAGTAGCGATGTCCCCCTTTGTCCATACTGCAGATTGGAACAGGCCCAGAGAGAGAGACCTCCATGTTGGGTGATCTCTCTCTCTCTCTCTCTCAATTAGAGGTAACACATTGTTGGTATTATTGTGTGAGCAAAATACATCAAGTCGCCATAGTAAATCCTGTCCAGACCACAGAGTTTTAGCTTGGTTCACTGGAGAAAAGCTATTTTCCAGTGAACCAGTCCAGGGATCACATTTCAACATTTGATTCCAATCACAGAATGTCTCAGTGAGCCAAAACAGCTCTGGACCCCACCCCAAAACATCAAAGCACTCACCCTTCTCACAATAACATGAATCAGACAGATTGGATGATACAACAGCACTTGGTATGAAAACTTGAAACAAGAATCAAGTTAAATATTAGTGTGGAGCGTGGAAAGACTAGGAAGGAGATGTTTTGACTCTCAGGTTTGTTTAAGCCTTCACACTGTCCAAAGTCAGACATCAACAAAATCTAAGTAGTTTGTACCCAACCCAGAATGGCTTTAATCCCCTAAGCGCGATTGTTAATGACTGCCTATGTGTCATAACCCTGCTTAGTCCCCTTTACCACCAGCACTTGACACGCTTTGATGAGAACCAGATAAAAGGTTAAACATGATAAACCAAATTATCTCACAGTTCTAAAAGATTACAAGTTACACAAATCGAGAGACAAGTAGGCCTAATTTGTGTGATTTCCCACTTTGATGTGGGAACTTAAAATTTATCAAGAGGAGAGCTCCTCACATCACTCGTCAAAGAGGCACCTTTGAAAGATAGGTAGGCCTAATCAATTCTGAATTGGATTTCAATTTCAATTTGTTTGAAAGGGGGAAAAGGGAGTTGGGGTAGGTACAGTATGCAATCTACTTCAGAGGCAATATGTAGTCCTCGAGTGATGTGCAAAATACGCTCCTAATAGTTATTGCATTGTTTTTATATGAGGCCTGTGCTCAAGGGAAAAGCTTGGACCCTCCAGTCTCTTAGCCACTATATCCAAAGATAGTACAATGACTTAAAAGTTATCATTTTCTGGGTCATTTGCATTTTTATTGCTTTCAGTTGTAATGATCACACTTGGCGCTGGGAAAGAGGTTCATAATGAGTGAAGGACATAATCAGATTCAGAGACTTGCCAATCACACTGGCTTCTCTCTGCTCTCTCTCTCTGCCAGAGGAGTGACCCTATTCAGGAACAGTTTGAAGTGCCATTAGAAAGGGTGGCCTCTCACAGTCACACCATTCCTAGCCTGCTAATCTGGACTATGGTTCACTTATGCCACAGACGTCGTGTTTGCCATATCCTGCTGTGCTAGCGTGGGGACAGAACATAATTCAAATGGGCAGGCATGGGAGTGAAGGGAATTGGACGCTGGTTGGTAGCTCAACGACATTATCCTCAAATGCATTTACAAACCAAATTAATTCCATCAACATGGTCACAGACTTGCCTTTCCCTATTTAAAATTGTTATGTTTGAGCAGATTGGTCGTTAGTCTATTCAGATCCGTACTAAAACCATTGTATATGCTGTCATTTATAGAGATCCAAGTTGAAAAGTGCATCAAATGTCTGATTTATAAATTGTCTGCCTGATCATTTATTTAATATTTTCTAACTATAGTACATTTCGTAATGAACCATTCCACTGATCATGAAATACTAGAAGGGTATTTCCAATTGATACATTGTATCCTTTAACTTCTTAAGGAATAAAAACAAATGTTTCCTTATTTTTCCTTCCTTTAGAAACATCCCCTCAGCTTTTAAATGATGGACTGATCAAGCAGGATTACATGTTATTAAGGGACTCCTGAAAGATTAAAAGGGAACAGATAATTAATCCAAGTTAAGACCATCAATGAGCTAGTCGTGTCCCAGTCTCTCCAGGTCTCCATGTCATCCTCAGAGTGATGTCTCCATGTAATGTATCCCAGTTGAAGAAGACGTGTGTAATAGGAATTTCCAGTTGAACAAAAAGGAGAGCAGTCGTAGGAAAAGTAAATAAAAAAATCTTTCTGGATTATTGCAAGATGAAACAGGGAGACCTCCAGCACAGAAGCAGAGAAAATGTCAAATGTTGTCCCCTTTGGGCAAGCCTGTTTAGAGGATGAACTCTGGCATACTTCAGGGTCAAGCAAGATAATATCCCACTGGGCACAGACGTCAATTCAATTGAAATGACGTGGAAACAACGTTGATTCAACCAGTGTGTGCCCAGTGGGATGTTCTGAAAAAGGGGAAAGCGGGACTAAATGTATGAACACAAGATCCTGTTGCACCAATGACATTTATATATGAGATAGAAATCACAGCAGATCAAATAGCATCCACTCAGAGGAACAGATAATTAGCCAAAATGAACACCATGAATGTTTTGGTCGTGCCCCAGTCACTCCAGGTCCCGTATGTCATTCTCAGAGTGGTGCCCCTGTGTTGCTTGTTACTGTCACGGTATAGACACTTCTCTCACTGTCACTAATGCGTCACAATCAACCTTTATTTACTTTCAATCACTGTTTATTGAAGATAACACAGTTATGAGTGATGGAAGTGTTTATCTCATCTACCTGGCAGGGAAGAATGAAACATTCTCTTATCTATCATAATGTAATTATAGACTGTACAGATTGGAGCATTATCTATCTGTGTCACAAAACACTTATCTGTACCCTAATTCAGTGGTTAAGACACAAAACCATGTAATGGAAAAGGTTCTTCTTGAATTAGAAAATACATATTTATGTTTGGCTGAATAATGCAAATGAGTTTGGCCAAATTAAAGAGAACAAATCAGTCTCCTAAGTTTAGCTATAGGGGATGACATTTACCACAGGCGGCAAATTGATATTAACATTTCACTACTCCCATTAGGGTGCTATGTTCCTTCACAATAACTGTGTATTGTATAAATACTATTTTGTAGCCATACTTTCTTTCAATAATATATTGGATACTCTTCCCTTGATGATAAGTGCTTGAGCTGCTTCTGCTGCTGCAAAAATAGATGATGCATTTCCTCCAATTACATCATGGCTACTTGCTGTAATACTGTGCTGTAATTTTCACAGTTCCACCACCACAAAATATCCTTTAATTGCATGTTTAAGACAGAAGCGGCTAGTTGTCCTTTAAAGCAGCAGTGTGATATATGGCTATTTCATTACACATAATGTGCTTGAGTGCATTAAGGAATCTAACAATGCCCCTGGGATGCATTTCCCTCTAATTCAACAGCCTCTTATTATTATTATCATTAGCCGCAGTGTTTTTTCAGAGGGGAGCAAAGAGGTAGTGTCCTCATTCTAACTCCACCTCCCAGAGGTCATTATGATTCCTGTTTTAGCGCCCTGCCTGCGCCACCACCAGTACCTCCTTCCCTGACTTGGTAAAGCGTAAGCAGATGGCCCTATACCATTGGCGATGACAGCCCATCACAGCAGATGGCAGTCTGAAGGGCACAAACCCCCCACATCACCATGCTTAGGATAGAGGGAGGAGAGGAGAGTGTGTTTTTGTCACGTAGGAGGGTGGAATTAGAGCCACAGGCTGAACCATGTGGTAATGACCTTACCCCTCCAGTCCTTCTCCTCCCTGTGTCCCCAAGGTCCAGAGGTATGCTCTCATATTGTACCCTAGTAGAAACTATGCAATGAATGGATGAACCTAAGTAGGTAGACATGTTTAGAAATGTGTTAAATCTTTAGGCATAAAACACATAGCACATTTGCATATAATTAATCAATATTGTTTATAGCATTTACCTAACAATTTCAGACAGGAATTCTACATCTGTCTAAAAATTATCGTGGGCTTTAGCAGTAACAGTCATTGTCTGATATGGAATGTTTTCACATAGCTAACTCTGGATCTGTTTGACTTTTTAATGCATCTCCATGGAGATGATTATGACTGAAAGTAAGCATATGGCAGCTGCCACTAGAAAAGGAGGTCAGAAATGATTAATTATGCATCTTTGAGTCGGGGTAAACAGAGGAACACATAATATATATGCCTAAGTAAAAGACTGACCAGTACAATGGAGTTAGTGGAGCTTTCTTGGCATTTACAATATGTACAGTCATATCACATATCAAAATGTGGAGAATCTTACAAACAAAATGATTGTATTCATTGAGATGTGTAAGGGGTTTCAGAAGCCTTCACAGTATACATCCCTTACTGCTACTGTAGGCCATGCACTTTCACAGATAGGGTTCTACTTGTGCAGACTGAAGAGCACATCCCCTTCGCCCTTGCAGTCTCCAAAGTGGCCTTTGGGTGATGGTATATATTGTTTGTGTACATTTAATGTCATTGTTGTTCGGAACCCACTGCCTGCAAGTTGTGTCAAGTTTGTCACCCCATCTGTTGGTTGTGCCTGTTGCCCTGTAGCTTACACACCTTGCGCGCGCGCCCAGTAGCACCTTTTTCACAGACTGTCCTGTACAGAGATTGTGTGCAGACTGGTAAACAAACATACATGGCTTGAGAGGTGTGGTCACCAGTGGAGTGTGTGTGTAGTTAGCTACCTACACTGAACAGAAATATAAACACAAAACATGCAACAATAAAGATTTATAGTTCATAGAAGGAAAATCAGTCAATTTAAACAAATTCATTAGGCACTAATCTATGGATTTCACATGACTGGGAATACAGATGTTGGTGACAGATACCTTAAAAAAAGGTAGGGGCATGAATCAGAAAACTAGTCAGTATCTGGTCTGACCATCATTTGCCTCATGCATTGCAACACATCTCCTTCGCATAGAGTTGATCAGGCTGTTGATTGTGGCCTGTGAATTGTTGTCCCACTCCTCTTCAATGGCTCTGCGAAGTTGCTGGATATTGGCAAGAACTGGAACACGCTGTTGTACACTTAGATCCATAGTATTCAAAACCTGCTCAATGGGGGACATGTCTGGTGAGTATGCAGGCCATGGAAGAACAGGGACATTTTCAGCTTCTAGGAATTGTGTACAGATCCTTGCAACATGGAGCATGCATTATCATTCTGAAATATGAGCTGATGGAGGCAGATGAACGACAATAGGCCTCAGAATCTCGTCATGGTATCTGTGCATAAAAATTAACATCGATAAAATGCATTTGTGTTCATATCTTATGCCTGCCCATTCCATAACCCCACCGCCACCATGGGGCACTCTGTTCACAACGTTGACATCAGCAAACCGCTTGCCCACACAACGCCTGTCATCTGCCCGGTACAGTTGAAACCAGCAAACCGCTTGCCCACACAACGCCTGTCATCTGCCCGGTACAGTTGAAACTGGGATTAATCCATGAAGAGCACACTTCTCCAGTATGCCAGTGGCCATCAAGGTCAGCATTTACCCACTGAAGTCGGTTACTACGCCGAACTGCAGTCAGGTCAAGACCTTGGTGAGGACGACAAGCATGCTTATTTAGTCATTTAGCAGACTCACTTATCCATATGAGCTTCACTAAGATGTTTCTGACAGTTTGTGCAGAAAGTCTTCGGTTGTGCAGATTCATCAGCTGTTCGGGTGGCTGGTCTCGGACAATCCCGCAGGTGAAGAAGCTGGATGTGGAGCTCCTGAGCTGGCGTGGTTACACGTTGTCTTCAGTTGTGAGGCCAGTTGGACGTACTGCCAAATTCTCTAAAACAACGTTGGAGGTGGCTTTTGGTAGAGAAATTATCATTCAATTCTTTGGCAACAGCTCTGGTGGACATTCCGGCAGCCAGCATGCCAATTGCATGCTCCCTCAAAACTTGAGGGATCTGTGGCATTGTCTTGTGTGACAAAACTGCACATTTTTGAGTGGTGTGTTATTGTCTCCATCACAAGGTGCACCTGTGTAATGATCATGCTGTTTAATCAGCTTCTTTATATGCCACACCAGTCAGGTGGATGGATTATCTTGGCCGTGGAGAAATGCTCACTAACAAGGATGTAAATACATTTGTGCACAAAATTGGAGAAATAAGCTTTTTATGTGTACAGAACATTTCTGGTAACTTTTATTTTAGTTTATGAAACATGGGACCAACACTTTACATGTTGCGTTTATTATTTTTGTTCACTATAGTTTAAATCCTCAGTACTTTTACAGCAGCATGATTACCACTTGATAATACTTGATTTAGCCTACATCACCATCAATATTCCGTCTGGTTGGCTGATACGCGCAGTAGAGAGACAGAAAGACAGAGGTCAATTACAATCAGTAAAAGAAATCGAGCTAGCTAACTAGCAGATTTACGTCAATCAACGATCAGCTGGTAACCAGCTGTGTTGTTGCAAAATAAATAGGCCTATGCTCAAAAATGTAACCGTTTTCACTACAGAGGCTTCAGGCATTATTTGTTTTTTAACACCTGCCCCAGAAAGGTCTGTGCATGGCCCTGCTGTAGCCTACTGTATGTTGAGAACATAGTAGTGACCACTTGTCTCCTCCATTGCAGACGGTTCTGATAAACATAGCTGTGTGTCAACATGTTAATTACTGAGATAGACCTCTGCTCTGGCTGTAGCGAGACAGCTATACTACACTAACCCTCTGCACCTCGGCTCCACTGGCTGACTGGCGGTGATGGGGAAACAGATGGGGGGAGGAGGGGGGCACAGTCTCTCTGCTGGCCTGGCTGGCATCTCTGCCTCACTGGGCCAGATGGAGGCCATCAGATCCTGGGCTGTAATATCTGCCACACCATTCACTGGAGCAGTGCTGCGTGCCAGCCATGCCCTACAACACAACACCCTCTGGAGCTAAACGCTGTCGATCATCCACTCACTTCTGCCAAGCTACAAGGACCAGCCACTGACCTCCGTTTGCCCGCGAGAAATGGTGCATTTAACAAACATACCTTAGGTATCATGCAGGCTTGAGTTTGAGGAACGTACCTTCCAATTGCCATATTATTGCATGCAAGGGCAAATAATCCACTGGGCACATCACATCATTTCAACGTGGACATTTGAGTAGTATTTGGTTGAGACGTTGATCAACGAGATTTCAACCTTTATTCACCTACTCACAAAGACAGCCAAGTTATTTTTAATTTTGGTGCTATCGAGTTGGAAAACTATACTCGAATAATAATCAACTACATTTAAATATTGGAGTGAGGTTAAGAACACATTGTGATTTGATTTGACCAAAACAATCCATGAAGTGTGTTGATCAGATGTTTAGAACTAGTTGCCATTTTGTGATGTAGGCTTCTCTATATTAAATAAGGATAAGAGCTAAGAATAGGAAAATTAACTGTATCAACCAGGACCGTTATAATGTTGCACACTTGAAAAGTGTAGAAAACAATTCTACTCATGGTGCAAAATGTATCTTCCTATCTTAGGGTCTAAAGTGGATTCGGAAAGTATTCAGACCCCTTGACTTTTTCCCCATTTTGTTACGTTACAGTCTTATTCTAAAATTGATTTTTTTTTAAGAAAGTTTTTCTTCATCAATCTACACACAATACCCAATAATGACAAAGCAAAAACAGGTTTTTAGAAATGTTTGCAATCTATACAAATATTAAAAACTGAAAAGTCACATTTACATACGTTTTCTGACCCTTTACTCAGTACTTTGTTGAAGCGCGTTTGCCAGCGATTACAGCCTCAAGTCTTTTGGGATATGATGCTACAAGCTTGGCACAACTGTATCTGGGACGTTTCACCCATTCTTCTCTGCAGATCCCCTCAAGCTCTGTCATGCTGGATGGGGAGCGTAGCAGAACAGCTATTTTCAGGTCTCTCTATAGATGTTCGATCGGGTTCAAGTCCGGGATCTGGCTGGGCCTCTCTCTCTCTCTCTCTCTCTCGGTGAGTTCGTTTTGCAGGGCCCGGAGCCCCAGGTGGGCGGCGTTCACATATTTTCAGCCGTTCCATTAACACCACTAACACCTCTCTGGGCTAGGGGGCAATATTTTGACGTCCGGATGAAAACTGTGCCCAAAGTAAACTGCCTGTTACTCAGGCCCAGAAGCTAGGATATGCATATAATTGGTAGATTTGGAAAGAAAACACTCTTATGTTTATAAAACTGTTAACATAATGTATGTGAGTATGTGAGTATAACAAAACTGATATGGCAGGCAAAACCCAGAGGACAAACCAACCCCCCCCCCCCAAACAAATAAATAAATCTGCCTACCACTGTTTTCAATGGCTGTCATTTTTATTATAAGGCGAAATCCTCCCAGATTGCAGTTCCTACGGATTCCACTAGATGTCAACAGTCTTTAGAAAGAGTTTCAGACTTGTTTTTGAAAAAATGAGCTAGAAATTGTAGTTTTTCTAGGTGGCTCCCATTTTGGCTGAAGTGTTTTCATGCGCGTGAATGAGAGCTATTTCTTTGATGTTTATCTCCGGTAAAGAAAATAGCGATTCTTCATCTTAAATTTGATCATTTATTTACGTATTAGGGTACCTGAGGTTTGATTATAAACGTTGTTTGACTTGTTTGGAGAAGGTTATTAGTAACGTTTGGGATTCATTTTGTATGCATTTTGATGGAGGGAAACCGGCGGATTATTGACTGAAGTGCACCAGCTAAACTGAGTTTTTGTGGATATAAAGAAGGACATTATCGAACAAAAGGACCATTTGTGATGTATCTGGAAGCTTTTGGAGTGCCAACAGAAGAATATCATCAGGTAAGGTAAGGCATATATTATATCGCTATTTCTGACTTTCGTGGCGCATCTGCCTGGTTGAAATATGTTTTTCATGCTTTTGTGTGCGGGGCGCTGTCCTCAGATAATCGCATGGTGTGCTTTCGGGGTAAGGCCTTTTGAAATCTGACACATCGGCTGGATTAACAAGAAGTTAAGCTTTATTTTGATGTATAACACTTGTATTTTCATGAATGTTAAATATTTATATTTCTGTAATTTGAATTTCGCGCTCTGCAATTTCCCCGGATGTTGTTGAGGTGTGCCGCTAGTGGGACGCCTAGCCATAACAGGTTTTAAGTGAAATTTCCACACAAAACAATGCAAAACAAGCCCATTCAAAACTCGCTCACTTACTCCCCGTTCTCTCTCTCTCACACATACATACACACCCCACTCTTGCATATGCAGCCTGCCTTTGAAGCAGCTCTTTAAGTAGCCTATTCCTTTTTAGTTTTTCCTGTGCCAACCAAATCTATGCATAGTCAGTGGTCAAGTTATCAGTTTGCTAGGTAGCTAGTCACTTGTTATCAAACCAAAAAATAGCGTCTCGCTACATGCACACGAATCCAAGACATATCCGCAGCAGAACAAACGTAGCTCTGGTCTTCAGCAATGTAAAGGCTCATTTTGTTGTGTTCATAATAAATAAAAAATGATTGACAAAAAAAAACAATAACATTTAAAAAAAAAAAAAAAAAAAAAGCAATGACTGTATTTGACTTCCGTGTTGTGCAGTGTAGAAATGGAAACATTTCAAGACAAAAATAAATTGCCAATAAACATGTCACGCGTTAACGAATGATTAACTCGTTAACTTTGACAGAACTAGTTTAAACATACCAGTTATACAATCTATGAGTGTAGTTTTATTTAGTTTTTTCTTGAAGATCTCCTCCACTTCACTGGCTTTGGTCTTCACATTGATGTTTTGATTCGGAATGGTGGGTTGAGGGTTCAAACAATTTAAGTCATTTTAAACGAGCAGTTTGTACTTATTGCATTTTCAATGTATCTGCTATTTACCTGAGGTCAGTTTTATCCTCAGAAGCTGAAATTTCTCCCATATTTTATTTTTGTAATATTGTTATATATATACAGTACCAGTCAAAAGTTTGGACACACCTACTTATTCAATATTTTTTAAATTATTTTGACTATTTTCTACATTGTAGAATAAAAGTGAAGACATCAAAACTATGAAATAACACTTATGGAATCATATTCTTCAAAGTAGCCACCCTTTGCCTTGATGACAGCTTTGCACACTCTTGGTATTCTCTCAACCAGCTTCACCTGGAATGTTTTTCCAACAGCCATGAAGGAGTTCCCACATATGCTGAGCACTTGTTGGCTGCTTTTCCTTCACTCTTTGGTCCAAACCATCTCAGTTGGATTGAGGTCAGGTGATTGCGGGAGCCAGGTCATCTGATGCAGCACTCCATCACTCTCCTTCTTGCCTGGAGGTGTGTTGGCTCATTGTCCTATGGAAAAACAAATTATAGTCCCACTAAGCGCAAACCAGATGGGGTGGCATATCGCTGCAGAATGCTGTGGTGGCTACTTTGAAGAATCTCAAAGTGGGGGGGGGGTCAACGCAAATAGTCCGGGTGGCCATTTGATTCATTGTTCAGCATTCATATGGCTTGGGGTAGCTGTTAAGGAACCTTTTGGACCTAGACTTGGCGCTCCGGTACCATTTGCCGTGCGGCAGCAGAGAGAACAGTCTATGGGTGACTGGAGTCTTTGACAATTTTTGGGGCCTTCCTCTGACACCGCCTAATATATAGGTCCTAAAAGGCAGGAAGCTTGGCCCCAGTGATGTACTGTGCTGTATGCACTTTCCTCTGTAGCGCCTCATGGTGCCCGAGCAATTGCCATACCAGGCAGTGATGCAACCGGTCAGGATGCTCTCGATGGTGCAACTGTAGAACTGTTTGAGGATCTGGGGACCCATGCCAAATCTATTCAATCTCCTGAGGGGAAAAGGTGTTGTTGTGCCCTTTTCACGACTTTCGAGGCGTGTTTGAACCATGATAGTTTGTTGGTGATGTGAAAAACTCTCGACCCGCTCCACTACAGGCTATCGATGTGAATGGGGGCGTGTTCGGCCCTCCTTTTCCTGAAGTCCACGGTCATCTCCTTTGTCTTGCTCATGTTGAGGGAGAGGTTGTTGTCTTGGCGACACACTGCCAGGTCTCTGACCTCCTCCCTATAGGCTGTCAAATCGTTGTCGGTGATCAGGCCTCCCACCATTGTGTCATCAGCAAATTTAATGATGGTGTTGGAGGCATGCTTGGCCACGCAGTTGTGGGTGAACACAGAGTACAGGAGGGGACTAATCACGCACATCTGAGGGGCCCCCCGTGTTGAGGATCAGCGTGGCAGATGTGTTGTTGTCTACTCTTACCACCTGGGGGCGGCCTGTCAGGAAGTCCAGGATCCAGTTGCAGAGGGAGGTGTTTAGTCCCCGGGTTTTTAGCTTAGTGATGAGCTTTGTGGGCACTATGGTGTTGAACGCTGAGTTGTATTCAATGAACAGCATTCTCACATAGGTGTTCCTTTTGCCCAGGTGGGAAAGGGCAGTGTGTAGAGCGATTTAGATTGCGTCATCTGTGGATCTGTTGGGGCGATAATGCGAATTGGAGTGGGTCTAGAGTTTCCAGTATGATGGTGTTCATGTGAGCCATGATCAGCCTTTTAAAGCAATTCATGGCTACCAACATGAGTGCTATGGGACGGTAATCATTTAGGCAGGTTACCTTCACTTTCTTAGGCACAGGGACTATGGTGGTCTGCTTGAAACATGTAGGCATTAGAGTCTCGGTCAGGGAGAGGTTGAAAATGTCAGTGAAGACACTTGACAGTTGGTCCACGCATGTCCTGAGCACACATCCTGGTAATTCGTCTGGCCCCGCGGTCTTATTGACCTGTTTAAAGGTCTTGCTCAAATCGGCTACAGAGAGCATGATCACATAGTCATCTGGAACAGCTGGTGCTCTCATGCATGGTTCAGTGTTGCCTCGAAGCGAGCATAAAAGGCATTTAGCCTGTCTGGTAGGCTTGGGTCACTGGGCAGCTCGTGGCTAGGTTTCCTTTTGTAGTGCGTAATAGTTTGCAATTCCTGCCACATCCGGCCAGCATTAGAGCCGGTGTAGTAGGATTCAATCTTAGTCCTGTATTGACATTTTGCCTGTTTGATGGTTCGTCTGAGGGTATAGTGGGATTTCTTATGAGCATCCGGATTCGTGTCCCGCTCCTTGAAAGCGGCAGCTCTAGCCTTTTGCTCGGTGCGGATTTGCCTGTAATCCATGGCATCTGGATGGGATATGTATGTAAGGTCACTGTGGGGACGACGTCATCGATGCACTTTTTGATGAAACCGGAGACTGAGGTGGTATACTCCTCAATACCATTGGATGATTCCCAGAACATATTCCAGTCTATGCTAGCTAAACAAGCCTGTAGCGTAGCATCTGCGGCATCTGACCACTTCTGTATTGAGTGAGTCACTAGTACCTCCTGCTTTAGTTTGTGCTTATAAGCAGGAATCAGGAGGATAGAATTGTGGTCAGATTTTCCAAATGGATGCTGAGGGAGAGCTTTGTATGAGTCTCTGTGTGTGGAATAAAGGTGGTCTAGAGTTTTTTCCCCTTCTGGTTTCACATGTCATACTGGTTGAAATTATGTAAAACAGATTTAAGTTTGCCTGAATGAAAGTCCCCGGCCAGCAGGAGCACTGCTTCTGGACGAGCATTTTCATGTTTTCTTATGGCCGTATACAGCTCATTGAGTGTGGTCTTAGTGCCAGCGTCGGTTTGTGGTGGTAAATAAGCGGCTTCGAAAAATATAGATGAAAACTCTTGGTAGATAGTGTGGTCTACACATTGTGCACCAGCTGTTATTGACAAATAGACACACACCGCCACCCCTCGCCTTACCGGACATAGCTGTTCTGTCCTGCCAATGTACGGAAAACCCAGCCAACTGTATGTTATCCGTGTCGTCGTTCAGCCATGACTCAGTAAAACATAAGATAATACAGTTTTTAATGTCCTGTTGGTAGGATAGTCTCTAACGGAGCTCATACAGTTTATTCTCCTGTGATTGCACTTTGACTAATAGAATGGATGGTAGAGGTGGGTTACCCACTCGCCGACAAATTCTCCCAAGGCACACTGATCTCTGCCTCCAGTATTTCCTTATTTTCTTCATGCGAATAACAGGATTTGGGCATTGTCTGGGAGCAACATTATATCCTTCACGTCAGACTCATTAAAGAAAATATCGTTGTTCAGTTCGAGGTGAGTAATCGCTGTTCTGACATAAGAGACGGTATAAGCATTATGTACAAAATAAGTTACAAACAATGTGAAATAACACACAAAATAGTGCAATTGGTTAGGAGCCTATTCTTTATATATATATTTGTCATATTTATTTGGTCTGTGATTCAGTGCTCTAGATCAACACCTTCTACTTCTTTTTCCATCCACACTGCTCTGGCCCACATCCTCTGACATTAGAACCTGGGAAAATATATATTATTAGACAATATAATATAAGCCATATTTGCAAACCAATCTATTCCAATAGATCTGATCTTACTTGGCAAAACTGTGCAAAAGAAGGATCACTATGTATTGCCTGTGATAGGGTTTGAGTATGGTGAATAACATCACAGACATGTTTCCATCTTCTATAATTTCTTTGACAAATGCATAGTTGTCCTGGAGGAGGACACAACAATCCTGCATGTTATTCTTGACGTATGGTTGAATGTTCTTGGCAGTGTGTTTCACTTGGTCTGATTCAGACAAACGCCTTGTCACTTGTACCAATGGATTATGTGGGCTTTTGATGGCAATTAAGGTCATTGATTTGTTGTGAAATGCAATATCATCTGCCAAGTGAGTGACACCATGTACAATGTACACCGTAAATGTATCACCATAGATACTCTTGCTCATCTCAACAAAGTGCACCAGCAGCTGTTTGGCAGCTCCTGTCATCATCTGAATTTAGCAAACTTGACATGGCTACACTAATGGACATAAAGTGGTGATAGAACTTTTTGGAAACAACATCCTTCAATACTGTGGGCACCGTTGGGGCGGCAGTGTAGCCTAGTGGTTAGAGCACTGGACTAGCAACCGAAAGGTTGCAAGTTCAAATCCCCGAGCTGACAAGGTACAAAATCTGCCATTCTGCCCCTGAACAGGCAGTTAACCCACTGTTCCTAGGCTGTCATTGAAAATAAGAATTTGTTCTTAACTGACTTGCCTATTAAAATAAATGTAGAACAAAAACTGACTAGACTCAGTGGAATTCCATCAGTCAAGTTCTGCTAGTGACCAAGGTTGTCGGGCAAATTATTTTGCCAATAAGCTTCGAAAGGAGATCAGAGCCTCTGACAAATGTTTTTTCTGAGAGGAATACAGTCTGCATGAAAATGGTGGTATATGTAGCCTAGTGGTTAGAGCGTTGGGCCAGTAACTGAAAGGTTGATGGTCGTTCTGCCCCTAAACAAGGCAGTTAACCCACTGTTCCTAGGCTGTCATTGTAAATAAGAATTTGTTCTTAACTGACTTTCCTAGTTAAATACAGGTTAAAAAAATTAACATTCTCCTCATGAGACTCAAGCACACCATATGCGTATAATCCAATGGAAAGACTGAAATACAAGAAACTCCAGCGTCTTTCAATGGAGATGTACTGTAGCTACCTGATGGTTAGCCATGTAGCCCAAGTTATTGAATTCACCATCATTTCTCTCTGGATGTGTCCCTTCAGAGTGCAACACTACCCGTCTTTTCCAAAAGCCTTTAATCGTCTTTCTCTTCAAAAATATCCACTATGGGATTTGATGCATTTTAGCATGGCTCACACTGGTGCATCACAAAGAAAAGCTTTGACTGTGAAATGGTAATGACTATTTGTCAGATTGATACCGTGAACGAGGAGCACCTTCAACTCCAATAGGACAGATAATCATCCACAGGCACTAGCTTCTTCAATGAACAAGGCAAAAACAAATGGATGGAAATCGTTTAGGCTGCTTAAAATAGGCAAAAGTTGGCAGCTAGATGATTTGAAGAGAGGAACACTATCAACGTTGATTTTCAAATCTATTGAAACCTTAATGAAATCTGGATGCTCAACCAGTCTTCACTATATGATGCTCAACACCAAAATATGCAGTTACCCTCACATTTCATAATAGTATTGTATTCTATTGGTGTATGCATAAGTGTATGTACATCTTTTGGAACATTGAGCACCTCTTTGAGAATTACCTATAAACTACTTACTGCACCCCTGATAAGGTTGTTTGCATTAGCCCAACATGCCAGCTTCACACATATACCACCCTTTGTTGCAGTTTGAGAAGATCTCAATCTCATCGCTAGCACAGTGGATCTGGGCCGATTCTGGCTGAGAGTCGGGGCACTCGGCAGAGAGTCAGACTCAGTCGACATCATGTGGCCCGAGTCTGGGCCACCTTAGGCAGTATTACTTATAGCTAGGATGCGGGGATTATGCTAGACCGATTCCGGTTTGAGTTATCTGGCCCAAATGTATTACATTGGGGCTACTCTCTGGCATTTGATTACACGGGCTGCTTTATATAAATATCAATAATTTCATTATTTATTGTCCCATATATTCTCATTGTTTCTGTGATCAAAAATTACAATTAACATTCAAATGATATTCTTTAGAGTCCTATTTTAAGTTATTTTTTAGTATTTTTATACTTTGTGCAAGGCAATTGATAAGCATTAAAAACTTTGTGGATGGAGCCTCCCGAGTGGCGCAGCGGTCTAAGACACTGCAATGCAGTTTCAAACTGTGTTGCTACAGATGCTGGTTTGAGACCGGTGCCGGCCGCTACAGGAAGACCCGTGAGGCGACGCACAATTGGCACAGCGTCGTCCAAGTTGGGGGAGGGTTTGGCCGGCTGGGATGTCGTGACTCCTGTGGCGGGCCAGGCGTATGCGTGCTGCCACGGTCACCAGGTGCACAGTGTGTCCTCCGACAATGTTTTTTGGGGGGTGGGTATAATTTGTATGCATTAAATGTAATATATTAATATTTGACATTACTAAATTGGGCAATTTTGCAAACATTTAAGAAATTTGCATCGGGTCGCTTCTGGGGGGATTCTGGTAAGATGCCAACAAAGTCGGCTGAATTCCGGTAGACAGAAACGGCCCGATGTACTTGGGCAGATTCTAGGCAGTCATTTATTTAGATTCCGGGCTGAGTCCGACAACCGATTCCGGCCCGATTCAATCATTCCCCCCACCTTCCCTTTCCTGGAAGAGGGCCGCTTCTGGGCCGATTAAACATACCATTTTACTATCAACATTGAAAAAATATCAAATAAAATGTCAGATCAAAAATGAAATTCAACAATTTCAACCATCCAAAATGTAATATAGGGTGAAAAACAGACGTTGAATAAACAGTGAGAACATATAGAAAATGTTGGAAATGTGACATGGATCTGATGTTGTATGTTCAACACATTTACAACATGAATTGTGTTGCAATTTTCATGTAGATTCTACGTGAGATGTTTCACCATTCTACATTGAATTTAAAGCAATTTCAACATATACAGTACCAGTCCAAAGTTTGGACACACCTACTCATTCTAGGGTTTTTCTAGATTTGTACTATTTTCTACATTGTAGAATAATAGTGAAGAGATCACAACTATGAAATAACACATATGGATTAATGTAGTAACCAATGTATATTTGAGATTCTTCAAAGTAGCCCCCTTTTGACTTGATTACAGCTTTGCACACTCTTGGCATTCTCTCAACCGGCTTCATGAGGTAGTCACCTAGAATGAATTTCAATTAACAGGTGTGCCTTGTTAAAAGTCAATTAGTGGAATTTCTTTCCTTCTTAATGCATTTGAGCCAATCAGTTGCGTTGTGACAAAGTAGGGGTGGTATACAGAAGAAGAAGTCAAAGCAGAACTTTGAAAGTTTCTTCCAGTGTGCACACAAAACCATCAATGATGAGTAGCTCTCATGATGACCACCACAGGGAAAGAATACCCAGAGTTACCTCTGCTGCAGAGGATAAGTCCATTAGAGTTACCAGCCTCAGAAACTGCAGCCCTAATAAATGCTTCACAGAGTTCAAGTAAGACACATCCTACCATCAATATTGTTCAGAAGAGACTATGTGAATCAGGCATTCATGGTCAAATTGCTGTAAAAGAAACCACTACTAAAGGACACCAATAAGAAGAAAGGTTTTGCTTGGGCTAAGAAACACGAGCAATGGACATTAGACCGGTGGAAATCTGTCTGTTCAAATTTATATTTTTGGTTCCAACTGCTGTGTTTTTGTGAGACGCACAGTAGGTGAACGGAAGATCTCCGCATGTGTAGTTCCCACAGTGAAGCATGGAAGAGGGTGTGTGATGGTGCTTTGCTGGTGACACTGTCAGTGATTTATTTACAATTTAAGGCACACTTAACCAGCATGGCTACCACAACATTCTGCAGCGATACGCCATCCTATCTGGTTTGGGCTTAGTGTGACTATCATTTGTTTTTCAACAGGAAAATGACCCAACACACCTCAAGGCTGTGTAAGGGCTAATGGACCAAGAAGGATAGTGATGGAGTGCTGCACCAGATGACCTGGCTTCCACAATCACCCAACCTCAACCAAATTGAGATGGTTTGGGACGAGTTGGACCACAGAGTGAACAAAAAGCAGCCAACAAGTGCTCAGCATGTTTGGGAACTCCTTCAAGACTGTTGGAAAAGCATTCCAGGTGAAGCTGGTTGAGAGAATACCAAGAGTGTGCAAAGCTGTCATCAAGGCAAAGTGTGGCTACTTTGAAGAATCTCAAATATAAAATATAATTTAAATGTTTGCAACGCTGGTTGAAATGATATGAAAACAGTACTGGTTAATTAGTTTTTGCAAATCCAAATCTGTTCCAAACATAGATTCAACGTCACAATTGACAAATTGACAAATTTGACAAATTACATTGAGACGATGTTGATTTAACCAGTTTGTGCCAAGTGGGAAGAATGTCAACTAAATTAATGGTTAGGTATAAAAATATATATCAGACCATATTCCATCAGAACATAATTGGCATTTTAAAAATCTGAATTCATATTGAGTTATTGGAGTAAATCAGTTGTTTTGAATAGTTGTTGTGAGCCATAACCAATCTCCAGATCAGACTGTAGAGACAGACTGACAGCATTCAAAACAACTTCCACTTCATGAGAAGCGAGTGTGCTGGTAATCTCCAAGTCTCTTTGAAGGCCAGTGTAATAGGCCACAGACTAGTTCATAACAAAGTCCAGCTGTCTTTTATGGGTCCGATGTTAGGGCTGATGTAAACACATCTTTACTCTTTACATATTCTCCAGCACATTAGCCTGCTGCTGCAACTTGGGAGTTGAATTTCCAAATCAAAGACTTCGGTCTTTCAGCAGTTTCCTCTAAATCCATCAATTATTGATCATCATTGTCGAGCATGTGAATACATGTCCATTACCATAAGACTACACGTGTTTCTTTAATAAGGTGCACCTGAATCAATACAATAAAGTGTCACTCATTTTATATGGATTTGTTCAAGCCTAAACGCAACCAACCAATCTACATGCGATTCTCAAAACCAACCCTGGATGTGATGTGAGAATGGCTATTCTTCTCACCACACACTGGTAGCTCATCCATAATGGTTGTTGTATCAGATCAATATTTATTATCTTAAGCAGTGATCCCTGACCACTTCTACATTGATCACCTGTTTGTAATCATATTAAGTTTTACATGGGTAATACCCATCATCTATCAGCGTTAGGTCACACATTGTATTTCAATTCATGTTTGTCTCCTTAAGGGTAATTGCATTCCTGCGCCTGTGAATGAAGCTCTGTCCCCCTGCATTGACTGTGGAGCAACTCAAGGTTGAGTGTCAGTATGTGACGGATTCAAGTGAAATTAACCTATTTAAATGGTGCATACACTACATTCAAGGTTTTATCTATTCTAAAAGGAACAAAATGGTTTTAGGAAACATACAATGCCTTCAGAAAGTATTTATACACATTGACTTATTCCACATTTTGTTTCTTACACCCGGAATTCAAAATGGATTAAATAGATTTTTTCTCTCACAAATGTACACAAAATACCCTATAATGACAAAGTGAAAATGTATACACTACCGTTCAAAAGTTTGGGGTCACTTAGAAATGTCAGTGTTTTTGAAAGAAAAGGACATTTTTGGTCCATTAAAATACATCCAATTAATCAGAAATACAGTGTAGACATTGTTAATGTTGTAAATGACTATTGTAGCTGGAAACGGCAGATTTTTTATGAAATAGCTACATAGGCGTACAGAGGCTCATTATCAGCAACCATCACTCCTGTGTTCCAATGGCACGTTGTGTGTTAGCTAATCCAAGTTTATCATTTTGAAAAGGCTAATTGATCATTAGAAAACCCTTTTGCAATTATGTTAGCACAGCTGAAATCTGTTGTTTTGATTAAAAAAGCAATAAAGCTGGTCTTTAGACTAGTTGAGTATCTGGAGTATCAGTATTTGTGGGTTCCATTACAGGATGCTGACCTAGGCAGAGTTCCTCTGTCCAGTGTCTGTGTAGTTTTGCCCATCTTAATCTTTTATTTTATTTGGCCAGTTTGTGATATGGATTTTCCTTTGCAACTCTGTCTAGAAGGCCAGCATCGCAGGGTCGCCTCTTCACTGTTGATGTTGAGACTGGTGTTTTGCTGGTACTATTTAATGAAGCTGCCAGTTGAGGACTTGTGAAGCGTCGGTTTCTCAAACTAGACACTCTAATGTACTTGTCTTCTTGCTCAGCTGTGCATCGGGGCATCCCACTCTTTCTATTATGGTTAGAACCAGTTTGTGCTGTTCTGTGATGGGGGTAGTACACAGCGTTGTACGAGATCTTCAGTTTCTTGGCAATTTCTCGTATGGAATAGCCTTCATTTCTCAGAAAAAGAATACACTGAACAGTTTCAGAAGAAAGTTATTTGTTTCTGGCCATTTTGAGCCTGTAATCAAACCCACAAATACTGATACTCCAGATACTCAACTAGTCTAAAGACCAGTTTTTATTGCTTCTTTAAATCAAAACAACAGTTTTCAACTGTGCTAACATAATTGCAAAAGGGTTTTCTAATGATCAATTAGCCTTTCAAAATGATAAACTTGGATTAGCTAACACAACGTGCCATTGGAACACAGGAGTGATGGTTGCTGATAATGGGCCTCTATACTCCTATGTAGATATTCCATTACTCAGTGATGTGTTGGATTTGACCCTAACATAATGCTTTGTATTCAGGGCATAAAGTTGATTTCTAACCACATTTCTTGCAGCTTTACTTTAGTGCCTTATTGCAAACAGGATGCATGTTTTGGAATATTTGTAATTCTGTACAGGCTTCATTCTCTTTACTTTGTCATTTTAGTTTAGTATTGTCGAGTAACTAAATTGTTGTTGATCCATCCTCCTCAGTTCTATCACAGCCATTAAACTATGTTTGGCCTCATGGTGAAAAAGTTTACAGAACTTACAAACAGGAGCTGAAATAGAGTTCAAATCACAGGTCCAAAGTTTGCGAGCACAAACGCAATTCTGCTTTGGCGTGAGCAATTAAAATATCAGCTTCAATCAGCCCATGGATCCATCTCCAACTGGCCTGACCTTGCTTTCAAAAGGCAAAAAACAAGGCAGTGGAATTTTCCAGCCCAGCTGGCAATGAAGCCTGTCTGCTGGAGCTGAATACATTGGTGCTCCCTAAGGATCCACCTCAGTATCCGCTTCTGCTGCACACTGACAAGAATATATTCCCAAAAAAATGAGCGAGCGAGGCTTATTTGAATTTGATACATATTTATAACAGATTTCTTTAAAAAAAAGTATCTATACATAGTGTTTCAATAAACATAACATATCTTCGTGCAAAGCATGAAACTGAAGAGTTCTACAGTACAGCGCTGCATGTTCACCAAGACCTTCCGTTAATATGTTGGCCCTAATGATCAACAAATCCAAGTGATTCCATTTTTAAATATATTTTTTATTTAATCTTTAACTAGGCAAGTCAGTTAAAAGCACATTTTTATTTACAATGACGGCCTACCCCGGCCAAACCCAGACGCCGCTGGGCCAATTGTGTGCCGCCCTATGGGATTCCCAATCACGGCCGAATGTTATGCAGCATACTCTGTAATCCATCTCTTTTCCCTAGCTGAAAGAACAGGCTACAGAATGCATTTCATCATTGCAGTTGGTTCCCTTTCAAATACTTGTTTTGATGTACCACATGTGGGATTCGCTAGCATCACCTATTAGGCTTGGGTGGCATCCAGATCGTCATACCGACTTTGTGCCATACCGGGATATTCTGCAATACTGGCACTGAACACAAGGGGTGGTGTTTTCAAACCCCACTGATACTCTAATCTGAAGGATAGCAATGCCAACAAATACATGGAAATCCCATAGAGAATGCTAATTAAATGAGACTAGTTTCAGGAAACTAAGCATATGACGCACGTCACTACTTCTCAGGAGAAGCATTTGAATGTAAACATTCATTTTTTAAATCAAAATGCGTGTCAGAAATGCCTTCTGGAACACGAACTTTCATGTGCCTTAATAACAAATTTATACTCCCGAGTCCACAAAGCTTCAGCTTTTCCTCATCCCACAACCAGACCACTGCATCCCCATCTTACGAGTGGCTGAGGATAAATCTTCGCTTTTAAACAACTCTCCTCAATAGAGCAGGGCCAAGACATAGGATATTACTGCTACTGCCCAAGATTAGGAATACTGTATTAGGAACAATGCGCTGCTTTTCCTTTGGCTTCATGCCACCGGCTGCTCTGTAGCCAGAGAGCCCATTTCCCGCATCTATTCGGACTAACTTGCTGCAGCCTGGTAGAAGCTACAAACCTGTGAGGGCCCTGAGAGACCCCATTCCCAAAACAGTGACCTGGAGAGCTGACACACCCTTAATTTTTTTTATTTAACCTTTATTTAACTAGGCAAGTCAGTTAAGAACAGATGTATGTTGCCTATCCTCCGTTTTCAGTCTACATGGAGCAAAGAAACAGGACCTCCCCGTCATCTTCGAGCCCCTCGATGGCCAGTGACTTTCCGGTCAGCCGGTACACACTGCTCACGACCAGTCCAGGCTGCTATCATCATGCAGGATTTGTACCCTAGCAAACAAAGCAATTATATACCCTCACCCGGATGCTATAGCAGGCCTGTGACCCCTGGAAAAGAGTGCCAGCCCCCTTAGGCACGCTCTCTGTTTTACAGTTGATGCATTTTCTTGGAAGAATGATATGACTAAACAGATCGTTCCTTCCTACACTCGGTTTTCCATCATCCTATACTGTAAAAATGCCAGACTTTTTTGGACGGAGAGGTTTCGTCATTGTTAAGGTCCTCTAGCCGCTTTCTCAGTCTGCGAGGGCCCCGACAGGAACAGTTTATCCAAACTTGTGTCGCTCACGCCCAGCCTCTGACTCTATAGCTCGTCCTGAAACGTGTCTATTGTTCTGAAGATTCTTTCACAGAAGCTACAAGCAGCTGAGAAGCATAGAGATGTAATATTCCTCAGTCTTTCGCTTTACTACTGCCCTTGGCGTACCTAAAGCGAGTGTGCGGACTGCTCTTTACCAGCCACTGTTCGAGCCTGCAGTCTTTCAGATTAATGTACCTAACCCCATCCATTGGCACGGGTTGACATTTTCTCTTTGTCACACATTGGAGCCTATGGCTTTTTGCCTGTCGCCTTCCCCAGAAGGGTGTCCCCATCATTGTCCAGTATGTGTGTTGCGTATCTACTTGGATGGAATGAGAGCTCAGGCAAAGTTATGATGCTCTTCATTCATTGGGAAACCAATGGACCCTTCTATCTTAGACAATATCCTGCCAGATCATGAGGACTATTATATTTATTCATAATGGTGTGGGTGATAGCCTTTGGAGGGGCATGAAAGGTCCCTCTCCTACAGAGAAGTGTACCTCTTGGGTACAGTTTTTGGTACATATCACATTAAACTTAGATTTTGTGAGGCACAAATTGGGCTTCCCCTCAGTTATGAGGTTTTTCCCGATGGGTTGTTTATGTACCTTATTGGTGCGTACTCCCTCCGTTTCGGAGCCTCTGAGGGTTGCTGATGTTGTGACTACCCTGGCTTCAGAGACCATGTTTGCGATATGGGAGTCGGCCATTTCTCACGTGATACAGATGTATCACCGTATTTCCCTGTGAGGAAGAGCGCAAGGAAGAGAAGCATGCTTGATAATAACCAGAGTGGCTCCTTATCCTTTATTTAAAAGGGGGAGATCAAGCTGATCCTAACTCTTAAAGGCCTATTTCTATTTTGCCTTGTTTATCAAAAGTGTTGTAAAAACTTGTCAATAATCAAATGACTGGCTTTCTTAATGTCTATAGTATTCTCTTTGGGTATGCAAACTGGTTTCCGCTCAGGTTATGAGATGTGTAAATGCAACCTTAAAGCTCCTCAATGATGTCACCATTGCACTTGATTCGAAGCAATGTTGTGCTGCTATTAATATTGACTTGCCCAAAGCTTTTGATACGGTAGACCATTCCATTCTTGTGGACCAGCTAAGAAGTATTGGACTCCGAGGGGTCTTTGGGCTGGTTTGCTAACTACCGCTCTCAAAGAGCACAGTGTCTAAAATCAGAAAATTTGCTGTCTTAGCCACTGCCTGCCACCAAGAGAGTACCCCAAGGCTCGATCCTAGGCCCCACACTCCTCTCAATTTACATCAACAACATAGCTGAGGCAGTAGGAAGCTCTCGCATCCATTTATATACAGATGATAGTCCAGATTTTTTGTTAAATGCTCTACAACAAAGCTTTCTTGGTGTCCAACAATCTTTCTCTACCCTTAACCTTGTTCTGAACACCTCCAAAACAAAAGTAATGTGGTTTGGTAAGAAAAATTCCCCTCTCTCCACTGGTGTGGTTACTACCTCTGAGGGTTTAGAGCTTGAGGTAGTAACCTCATACAAGTACTTGGGAGTATGGCTCGGTGGTGCACTGTCCTTCTCTCAGCACATATCAAAGCTGCAGGTTAAAGTTAAATCTAGACTAGGCTTCCACTTTCACCCCAGCTGCCAAACAAACTGTGATTCAGATGACCATCCTACCCATGCTAGATTACGGAGACGTAATTTATAGATCGGCAGGTAAGGGTGCTCTCAAGCGGCTAGATGTTCTTTACCATTCGGCCATCAGATTTGCCACCAAGGCTCCTTATAGGACGTCACTGCACTCTATACTCCACTGTAAACTGGTTTGCTCTGTATACACGTCGGAAGACCCACTGGTTGATGCTTATTTATAAAATCCTCTTAGGCCTCACTCCCCCCTATCTGAGATCTACTGCAGCCTTCATCCTCCACATACAACACCCATTCTGCCAGTCACATTCTGTTAAAGGTCCCCAAAGCACGCACATCCCTGGGTCGCTCCTCTTTTCAGTTTGCTGCAGCTAGCGACTGGAACGAGCTGCAACAAAACACTCAAACTGGACAGTTTTATCTCAATCTCTACAAGACTCATTCATGGACACTCTTACTGACAGTTGTGGCTGCTTTGTATTATGTATTGTTGTTCTTAACTGACTTGCCTAGTTAAATAAAGGCCTGCCTAGTTAAATAAAGGCCTGTCGGTCTCCAGCAGATGCTTCCGATAGGTTATTTCGCGAGAATAGTTGATCCTAGCGAATCCCACGTGATACATCTCACTCATTTTCAGAAATTTGGGGTTACGTAAGTAACCTTTGGTTGTTTTATTACTGTAGAAAATCTCTATGCTTGCAAAACTAACCCTACTGTTCTCATTTGTGATTCAATCAAACTTAGCACACTAACTCCCACAGACACCTTTTCAAGACAATGTGTGTGCCTAAAAACCCATGTACTGTAGATACTACAGGTTAACCATAATAGCAGCAACTAATATCTTAACGGTTAACTACAAAATACATTAAGTGCCCTTATTGTAACTGTGGGACATTCAATATATTCATTAAATGTTGAGTCCTCTCTGAATATAGCAACAATTCAGATCTTCCCTTCTAAATAGTTAATTATCGAAACAAGGCATTATCATGACATCCCTTTAGATGTAATCTCTGCAGTGAGGTAGAGGTGGTGTTTGAGGTAAGGGTGTTCAGCTGATGATGGTCCTGGCCCAGCTTGCAGAGTACAGGTTGTGGTCCTGGCCTGGGTCTCTCTCCAGCGTGGACCACCAGGTCAGTCTGGAAGCTAGCAGGGTCGAAACCCACCCACTGGGTGAAGCGGTAGTCCCAGGAGGGCAGAGTAGCCCACCACCTGGAATTTCTTCAGGTTAGGCAGGTCAGAGTTCTCCTGGGGGGTGTCTGCAGGCCTTGGGATACTGGCTGCAGTCCTTGCTGTAGTCTAGGTGCTTGAAGGAGTAGGCCAGGTTGTCTCCCTAGGGTACAGAGCTCCACGTTGAAGGAGTTGTCAGGACAGGGGTGTGGGGGCTTCAGCCCAGCCAGGTAAGACACTGTGGGGAAGACATCTAGCATCTCATTCACATTCCTCCAGTGAGAGTGAGATAGTCACAATCCATCAACAGAACTGGGAATAACAATGTCACATAGTAGAGAACAAACTTCTCTGGCACCATCTGTCCTGTGGGAGAATGATTGTCACAGGAAGGAGTCAGAGGAATATGAAAGTCTCAAATTACTCAATGGCTTCCTTTCCTTCACTGTACCAATGTCTGATAGGAGAAAAAAAGACTGGATAGGTTTCCAGCATACTGCTTTCCTGTCACACCTTGCAAGATCAGTGCTAATTATATAATAAAGTATAAGAGAAGTACACACAAGGAATTAAAACTAGTTACTAACTATGAGTGAATACCTTGTGTAAAGTGATGCTGTGCTGGACCAAACACATCTATGTAGGGAAAGATCTCATCCCCTGGCGGACTGCAGTCACACCTGGTACGTAGAACATTAGGGGAAGGCGAGTGGCCACGTCAAAGTTGCTGTATTTGGCCCATTCCCCATGCTACCCAAGTGACCATCCTTTAAGAGAAAGGAATCATATTTTACAAAAATGCCAATGTAATTAAGCAATCGGACAACATAAAATGAATTATTGGTCATGGTATGCAACATACAGGCATGGAATAAAAAAAAACGTGTAACAATAATCATTTTACATACGATGCTCCTGTAAATCAACCTACAGTTCATAGTCAAGACAACATATCAGTCCCTCCAGGATTTCGGCAGGGATTTTTTTGTGATATTTGAAGGCAAAAATTCTAACATTTTGCAAGGTAATACGCAATGATTTTGTCCAATTTGTTGTAGAAATGCGCTGACGAGGGAAAACATTTGTTGACGTGTGACTTGATTGAACCATATTATGTGGTATATTAGAGGTGATTGGTTGAAATTGCATGCCCTCTTTATAAACTGTGGTGATGGGTCAGTTTTATGTGATGATTTTACTTTTTTTAATGCAGAAGCGCAGTGATTGTTCAAATTTGCAAGCCCTCGCATAATATGGAGGGAATTGTTGATTTTTCAACAACAACAAAAACTTGATCACAGAATCCTGGAGGGACTGATATATGCTTTGGATGAATCCAAGCTAAGTAAATCTTTGTCAACTCAGGAAGGTGAAGGCAGAATTTTGATGTTCTCACATCCCCATCTAGTGGCTAAAGAGTACCTCAAACAGTGCCATTAACAAACCATTACAGACACTAGGGGTTCGTTCAGTTTGAATAAACGTTTGGTACATTGCATGACAGTTTGTACTGAATGACATGTTTCCCCACGTTCTTTAACTAATTTTGAGGTACGTTTGGTGTGTGTGGTGGGGTGTGGTTTGGAGCAATGAGTGACGTATTTAAAGGGCAGCGGTGTATTTTGAATCGTCATACCAACCTACGACCCAACTCCTCCCCATTTTTCAACTTGGCATTCAGAACAGCAACGTTTCTATTTAACTGAACACTGCACACCATTTTTTCATACTGAACCCAGCCCAGTTTAGGACTGGGCTATATGGCCAAATTACTTTTCCAATGGTCTGAAGTAAAGACCACATCATTGTCTTTAGCCAGGCCCAGATCATCCAGAGTATTTGACAACATGCCCACTTGGGAGTCCAGGTACATCACAGAGACATAATAGTGCTGTCGATTCTAGAGCTGAGTCACAAACATTGTCTGATGAAGGTCTCTGACCGAAACACAGATTTTTAACTCTGGATTTATAATAAACAATATATATTCTATAATGAGAGTGTCTTGACATAACTTCTGATGCTGAATCACTAACACAAATATTAATAGTATGTGGTTTGAAACCAAAAACGGCTCTTCAAAGGGTTCTCCTTTGGGGACAGCCGAAGAACCCTTTTAGGTTCTAGATAGCACTTTTTTTCCAAGAGTGTACATGTATAATCAACCCGGAATTCCTTTGGTATTGGTTCATATGGGAAGCTGACATTCATAGCTTGAACATCTTCCTAATGTCAGTCCAGGGATTGTAGGTCATGCTGGGGAGGCCTTTAGGAACATCAGGGTCTGAAGCCAGGGTCATCTTATCCAGGGGGTAGAGCTTCAAGAACTCCTAATACACAAAGTTTGTTGTTAGGCAATTGGCAAAAACTTTCATCAGTTAACAAATCATACCATCTACATTAGGGCTCTCCAACCCTGTTTCTGGAGAGATACCCTCCTGTAGGTTCACCCCAACCCCAGTTGTAACTAACCTGATTCAGCTTATCATCAGCCATTTATTAGAATCAGGTGCGCTTGAATAGTGTTGGAGCAAAAACCTATAGGACTGTAGCTCTGCAGGGACAGGGTTGGAGAGCCTGATCTACATTCTATTGGGTGAATCATACTTGCTCATTAATGCAATCTGATTGCACAGTTAAAAAGTCAATGTCTGAAAATAAGGGCAGCTGCAGGTGCGGTACCTGTGGGATTCTGAAGGGAATGTGAGGTTTGTGGAATCCAACAGCCAGAATTAAGTGCTTGTCAGAATCCCTTGTGGACTTGAGCAGTCTGACAGCCTCTGTGCTCTCCATGTCTGGTAGTGTCCCGAGGGGGTTCTGACACATTCACCGAGCACAGCAGGTTGACATGCAGTTGGCCATCAATGCCCTTGCAAACCTAAACAAACCAACATTAGCTAAACAACATTTTACATGTATGAATGTGAAAATGCACAAAAAAACATCTTACGATAAGCAGTTTGAGTATTACACAGAGAGATGGCTCAAAACAGACAGGCAGAAGCATCTTTAGCCATTATATCTTAAAGATGGAATCCGCAGTAGGAAGAAACAGCGCCACTGTCCACCCTACCAATGTGGTTTTTTGTTGAAAAAGTGGTGACAAGCCTTGCGCAATGTGGTAAATAAAATAAATAAAAAATGCAGTCCATATTCGGCTGTGCAATGATGTCCGAGGGGAAAAAAAGTGCTTCGCTGTTTTACGGTATCCACTAGGTTTCCATTTGGAAAATGTGGCACCGGACATTTGACCAGCAGAATATTAATTCAGCAGACATTTGAAAAATGTACCAGACCCAAGGGCATTGGGAGAGTAACCTGATTAGGGCCTCTACCCACAGTGCTAAGAATGACAGAAATTACATTTAGATTAAGGTAATTCATATTAACAGTACATGCAAATGGAAGATGCAACGATTTGTGGTCCTTGTTAACAAATTCTGCACTTTGAAGATGTTAGAACTGTCCACATTTACTTTTCCTCAGCTAACAAGACTAACGAACAGCAAAATCACTAGCCCCCATAGTAGAAAAGTTTACCTATACTATTGGTGCGCTTGTCGAGAAAGAAAGCCTATTCCAAACAGACTCTGGACAGCTGTGGGATGATAGATCCCAAATTCATACAACCAGGCATAGGCTATATAAACAAAAGAAAAGTTAAAAAGAAAAGAGTCTTACGCAACAGACCAGAACATTCATTTAAAAATGTTGATAAACTATTATTTACATTATAAAGTTCAGCAATACACACAAGGCAGTAGGCTTCATGTGAATGTTAGTACCATAATGCAATTAGCAGGGCAAAGTGTTGTTAAAAGCACACCGCACATGCCAGCGGTTTCATGTGACAGAGATGATGCAACAACTAGCATGGGTTGCTAATATGACACGGATTGTGTCTTTGGCTAATGGACAATGAAATAAAGTTGATATAAAATAATTGCCTCCACGGATATGGTCTGATTTTGGCTAGGCTTCTTTAAAGCAAGGTAAGATATGCCTCATAATATGCAGCTCATTGCAAAGTGGTGTGTGTGATGCGCTGATGAAGCCTGCCTCCTGTTGTCTATGCATTTGCTGTTTGAGATGCTGTAGCAGCAGCTCTTGCTCTGTCTGACAGATATTCCACTCAAAGGCTCTGTATGTGTATGCTGTACTTGTGATAAGAGACATAAAGAAATACTGTACACATGCGCCAATTTAGTTCCACCAAATTATGCAAATTAACCTATGGACCGATACACATGACCAGTCAAATGTATTTACATCCACTGGTATTTACATCAACTAATAGGCTTAAAAGCATTTCGGAATGGGCTTTTTCCTCTCCCGGTGGACAATTGACTGGCAGCAATTTTATTTATCAGCTTTTCAACAATACATGAAAAAAAAAAAAAATACTGTCCAAAACCCGGCTAGTACCGGCTAATGGAAACCCTGGTTTTCTTAGAGGAGTATCTACACAATTAACTACTGCTTTCAATAAATTCTTTGTTGTAATATCGCAAACGGACGTGGCAGTTTCACCATTAAGGATTCCAGCTTTAAATTAATGTTTGTATACCGAATTGAAACCATTCACTATACTGAATAGTACCCATTAAATATACAAACATTCATTTAAGTCATACATGACCAGAGCACCTGTAGACTAGGGAGACACGGCAGCAGTCAAGACAAACACTGACCTTCCTTTTATCATATTTGAAAGAGGGAGGATGATAAGAAGGTACAGACCAGCTGTATGGGTAATCATCTGAGTGATTGGCGGCTGGCTATGCCTTCAACACAAGCACATAAAACAGTGAGTGTAGCACAACACAATGCCTCTGGAGGACAAGTATTAACAAGGCAACTGAAACAGCCTCTAGCAATTTGAAAGCTCTCACATGAGATCCTGCACCAAATAAGCAGGGAGATATTTGAAAAAAAATGAAAACAGTGGATATTAAACAAAGTGCAGAAAACCAGAGAATTGTTAACACATTTTTCAAAGTAGACTGATAAAATGAAATTCACCAACCACTAAAAACATAGGTCTAGAAAAATGGCTAGGATATTTACCTGGATGAAAGACCTTCCCCACTGGCATAGTGGTGTAGCCCTTTGACTTGAAGCACTGAGGGAGAGTTGTGTAGATCCCTGCATGGACTCTCCAGTGGGAGATAAAGTCATATAACTCGGTTGTGTCAGGTCTACGACTTGTTTAGTAAGGAGGTCCGACTTGGTGCACACACTGCTTGCTACAAATTGAATGACAGAAAGAAAAAAAGATGAAGAAAATAGATTCAATTATACAATTGCAATGGATTGCTAACTTAAGTTGGCTTGGGCTACATAATTAAATCACATATCTGCTGCAGGCCTACCTGGGCATATGCGTTGAGAAAGACATTGCGTTTAGAGGCAAGATGATCAATGTCCTGTTTCACAACAGGATCCCCGTAGTATCCTAATGTTGGTCTCATATCATCAGCTATGATGAAATTAACAGTCTAAAGGAAAACAAATTAGTGTTACAATGTTGCCCCACCATAATCAGCTACAAATGTAGCAAGCGGAAGTGGATGGAGTACAGGGCTTAACGTATCCATCAAGGAGGCTAAAAAGAGATTTAGACTTGGAAAAGTTGAATATTTTCAGAAGGAGTTGGGTAATTGGTTAAGGGAGGAGGATTGAAAAGACTGAGGCAGGCAGAGGATGGGTTTGTATCTGGTGAAGCTAGCAATAACAAGGGAGAGGGTATGTCAAGGAAGATTGGCGCCAAGTTCAAACACAGTGAGCCTGACGCCAGTTCGAGTTCCTGTGGGTGAAATGGAAGAGGTAGAAGGTGTTGTGAGGAAAGAAGGTGTTGTGTTGCCTGTGCCTTGCATTGACGGCCATGGTTATGACCAGGCTTCCTAGCGTCATAGCAATGGTTATCAAGTCACAGGACATAGATGTACTACTTTGCAGCTGCCACCACAACTTGGGGGTACAAAACTTCAGAAGAGTTGCAGGGTGTGTTGAGTGGTAGTGTCCCGTCCTCTCAGGTCGTTGGTGGTTGATTTTAATGAGTGTAGGGTTTGTTGGGAGGGTAATTAAAACATAAATAAAAAATCCCGTTTCCCCCTTTCTATCGAAAAGTGTAATTGATTTTTTTTTAAATACCCTTCCAACTAAACCTACACTCATTAAAAAACCCACCACCCTTTTGGCCCTATCCGATCCTACTCCAGGCAGAGGCCTGGGAGGACGGGACACTACCACTACATTTCAGTTAGGTGCGGTAATGCAAAATATTGGATGCTAACCGCCGTTAAACCTCACCGAAGTAGAAACGCAGTAAGCCGCTGAACTCACACCAGACATTAAGCAACATAGCTACAACACAACAACATTGCAACAGTGTGTTACTGAGCAAGAATTAGGCAATATGTTTGTACACTATAATAACATTCTAGAAAAAAATGTATCTACTAGGTTAATGTTGGGTTAGGAAAACTTGTGAAATTACTTACTTCTTGCACCAACTTGACAGAAGAAAATGATACAACAACTCAGGACGCAAATACATTTCTGGACAGACAAAGACAACATAAGCTAATGTAGCTTGTGCATAGTCTAGAATGTTTTTTCATGGAAATAAACTGCATAAAAACACGCGACAATTATTCAAGGTGTCTCTCTGTCTTAACATAGCAGCGTGTCTGCTTGAAAAAAAAACTGTTTATGATTTTTAAGTGGCAGTTGAAAACCAAAAAGGTGCATTACTGCCACCAACTGGACTGGAGTGTAAATCCATTACACTGATACAACTAAACCTACACATTAAAAAACCCACCACCTCTTTGACCCTATCCGATCCTAATCCAGGGAGGACGGGACACTACCACTCAACATACCCTGTAACTCCTCTGAAGTGAAATCTCATATACCCAAGTACTTCTCTGCAATTGGCACCACAACATGTATTTTCTGTGATTTTACATTTCATTTCTGCAGTACAGTTGATAACCATTGCTATTAATGCTAAGAAGCCAACCTTACTGAAGTGTATATCATTTGTTTGCCTATCCCTGTACTAGCACAGATCTACTACTCACATGGATCCTCACCATCATGCTCTACATTCTTCACTGCCTCAGCATACCACACCTTCTGTAGACCATCATCATACTTCTCTAACACCCTTCTTGAAAATTGACCACGTCTCCCTTTCTACCTAATTTCTGCCATCCTCACACCCACATCCCAGCCTTGATCAACTCCCAGTCAGTCAGTCAGTACAAACTGAACTTGTCTTTGGAGAAGTAATGTGATAGAAACTGAAACAAATTCCACCCAATTTAGGAGGTGATTGTGAAAAATGTTACTGTATGTGAATAATGTATTTTTTCCTTTTGAATAAGTTTTATTTTTATTTTGTATACCCAAATAGTATTTTGATATTCCAATATATTTAATGTTATTTTCATCTCAATTATGAATTTTAGATGTGTGTTACTGATTTGTGAAATCTGTCTACCGTGGTGTTGTGTATTTTTGTGATTATTTTAGATGTTTTGTTAATTTAATCCGAGACGTGTACGTGGCTCTGCAGAGGATGCTCAACCTAATGCCAGATAAAGACCAGAAGAAGCCAGTGCTTCCATCTTTCATCATTTCCATCATTTGTGAAATCTGTCTACCGTGGTGTTGTGTATTTTTGTGATTATTTTAGATGTTTTGTTAATTTTATCCGAGACGTGTACGTGGCTCTGCAGAGGATGCTCAACCTAATGCCAGATAAAGACCAGAAGAAGCCAGTGCTTCCATCTTTCATTTTATCCGAGACGTGTACGTGGCTCTGCAGAGGATGCTCAACCTAATGCCAGATAAAGACCAGAAGAAGCCAGTGCTTCCATCTTTTTCCATCTTTCATTTTATCCGAGACGTGTACGTGGCTCTGCAGAGGATGCTCAACCTAATGCCAGATAAAGACCAGAAGAAGCCAGTGCTTCCATCTCAGAAGCCAGTGGAAATGGAAGCCAGTGCTTCCATTTCAGATTCCCAGTTTAGATCAAAGCACATAAGGAAATGGGTTATTGCATAAAAAATAAAAAGGACATGTGGAGAACCCAGAGCAAACCTACTCTACAATGAGATGAAGAAAATAGGAAGTAGGATTAAATCTCAGCAGTTTTGCAAAATGAAAAAAAAAAGTGATCTTCTTCCTCTATGGTATTATGGAAGTTCATAAACATATGTTAAAGGTGCATGCTGCCACCTACTGTGTGGGGTGAAAACTGAACTTTAACACAGAAAAAAACGGGGGGAAATAAAGAAAAAAATACAAACCAAAATCAAGGATTAAATTATAGGATTAAATTATATTATATTATATTTCTATACATTTAATCCTATCCAAACGCCAAAATACGGATAGCTAACATTTGAAAAACTGGGCCCAGGAGATCCAAAATCCATTTTCCAAATATATATCCATTTCCTTTGATTTCTTGTTCGTTTGCCTGAAATATTTCAAATTGCAATGTGAATAGGCGGGAGTGAAGTGCTCTCAGGAGAATAATGATCCACAAGACCCCGCAGTCATCACATCTCAGCATCAGGAGAAGCTCATATTCCAATAGCATCTGTTAACGCCGATACATCCTACCAAAATACAACCTATGACTGCCCTGCTAATGTGCCTTGCTGGATCTTGTAAACTAACTGATCCAAATATTTTCCTAATCAAATGCATTCAAAACACGGCGGTTTTGAGTGATTATTCAAATAGTTGTTTGGAAGAAAATATAGTTCTTTATTTATTGTTTAATTATTCAAGATTCCATTTGTTATTTCATTTCAGAATAAAATGCTTGATTGTACTTAAAGGCATGAATGACTCTTAATGACATGAATGAATGATTGATTATATTGAAGTAGGCTAAGTTACATTAGGGGATAAAACAGAATGCGCTCTCACAACTCAATGGTGGATAGCTTATATTTAAATAAGGCTACTAAGCGAATCAAGAGCAAAATAATACACTTGATTTAGGCTACATTATTGCATGCTAAATGTTTCTGTCAGTTACAGATGAGCAAACAAATATATTAGCTACCACCGCCAAAGATCAATTAAGGTAATTTCCATGTAAAACAACCTGCTCTCAGAGCATTTTGTATTATTCTGTACGTAAACCCAAGAAATTCCATTTAGTATGATATATATTAATCTTTGGTTGTCCGTTACCCATTTTGTATGATATGTTACGAATTACAATTCGTATTATATGTTACGCATTTGCAAAATAGTTTTACTGTAATACAACAAACTGTGGAAAAGGTCAAAGGGTGTGAATACTTTCAGAAGGTACTGTATTCATATTCTTATACACAGTACAGTTCAATTAAATATTTAGAAAGATGAGAGGTACTGTGATGCAATATGTTTTTTATATGTTGTTTTTTAAATCTAAACTCGCTTTTTGCCTGGGTAACCTCTGATGGCAGAGCATTCCACGATGACATGGCTCTACAATGCCTTCAGAAAGTATTCACAACCCTTGACTTTTCCTACATTTTGTTGTGCTAAAGCCTGGATTAAAAATGTATTAAATTTAGCTTTTTTGTCACTGTTATACACACAATCCACGCTGTATCACATCCAGCTGTGATTGGGAATTCCATAGGGTGACGCACAATTGGCCCAGAATCTTGGGTTTGGCCGGAGTAGGCCGTCATTGTAAATAATAATTTGTTCTTAACTGACTGGCCTAGTTAAATAAACGTGAAATAAAAAAATTAAAAATTTCAAACAAACCCCATAATGTCAGAGTGGAATTATGTTTTATTTTTTTTACAAATAATTAAAAATGAAAAGTTGAAATGTCTTGAGACAATAAGTATTCAAACCCTTTGTTATGGCAAGCCTAAATAAGGAGTAAAAATGTGCTTAATAAGTCACATAATAAGTGGCATGGACTTTCTCTGTGTGCAATAATAGTGTTTAACTTTTTTTTTTATGACTACCTCATTTCTGTATCCCACACATACAGTACAATTATCTGTAAGGTGGGAGTGGATTTCAAACACAGATTCAACTACAAAGACCAGGGAGGTTTTCCAATGCTTTCAAAAGAAGGTCACCTGTTGGTGTTTGAGTAAAAAAAAATATATAAAAAAAAACATATATTTTTTTTTATCAAGGCAAATCAGTTAAGAACAAATTCTTACTTACAATGACAGCCTACCAGGGAACAGTGGGTTAACTGCCTTGTTCAGGAGAAGAATAACAGATTCTTACCTTGGGGATTTGATCCAGCAACCTTACTGGCCCAACACTCTAACCACTAGCCTACCTGCCGCCACAAATATTGAATATCCCTTTGAGCATGGTGAAGTTATTAATTACACTTTGGATGGTGTATCAATACACCCAGTCACTACAAAGATACAGGTGTCCTTCCTAACTCAGTTCCCAGAGAGGAAGGAACAAACTCAGGGATTTTACCATGAGGGAAATGGTGACTTTCAAACAGAGTTTAATGGCTGTGATATGAGAAAACTGAGGATGGATCAACAACATTGAAGTTACTCCACAATACAAACCTAATTGACAGTGAAAAGAAGGAAGCCTGTTTGAAAAAAATGGCCTTTGGCCTTTTTGTCCTGAATAAAAAGGGGTATGTTTGGGGCAAATCCAATCCAATACATTACTGAGATCCACTCTGCATATTTGCAAGCATGGCAGTTAGGGATAGGTGATATCTAACACACAAACATATACTATGTTGAAGTTTGAACAGGTCAGACTTAACCTGAGTCCTTTGACATAGTCACATTGATGGGTATAGCAGCGTAGATAAGCCCCTGGCCGCTCATTAAAGATACTGGTCGGTAGGTCGGACAGACAGGCGGGTGGGCGGGCGGGCGGGCGGACGGTGGGGGGGGGGGGGTCAGAGTGACAGAGTGATAGGGGGGCTGTGACAGAGTGATATAATAGACAGCCAAGTGGTAATATGCATTTTGTTCGAAAGAACGGACAAAGTTTTTTGTTAATGCACTTCACAACCGAAATTACTCTGCAAGTTGTATCTGCTTGGTTGGGGAATTAGCTTATTAGTTTATCAAACCGGTTATTTTTTAATACAACTTTTCACATTTCATAACACGCATTACCCGTCGTTGTTGATGAAGCTGTCTGTGTCACCAGGGCAGTAACTCGGTCACTATCAGAGGCCTCATGATAGCGTGAGGACTCACAAAGGTACTTGTGTTGCATGACACACTATATTCTATGCTTGACAAGCTGTGAAAATAGCAAGTGATCAGTGTATTAAATTATTTTTGGAGGTCAATAAATCATTGCAATCACATTGCTGGACATGTTATGACACCCATCTTTGCTCCTTTTGGTAGGTCACGGCATCCATTGATGAGCAGGGGATCAGTCTGGCAACCAACTGTGCACTTTGTCTAACAGAAAAGCAGGGTCAACGTTTGTCCTCATCCCTCAATTATAAGAATACACGTAGCATAATCTTCAACACGTAGCGTAGAAAAATCGTCTGTCCTCAGTTGCAACACTCACTACCGAGTTTAAAACTGCCTCTGGAAGCAACGTCAGCACAATAACTATTTTCCGGGAGCTTCATGAAATGGGTTTCCATGGCTGGGCTGTCGCACACAAGCCTAAGATCACCATGCGCAATGCTAAGAGTCGGCTGGAGCGGTGTAAAGCTTGCCGCCATTGGACTCTGGAGCAGTGGGAATGGACAAATCTGTGTTTGGCGGATGTCAGGAGAACGCTACCTGCCCGAATGCATAGTGACAACTGTAAATTTTGGTGGAGGAGGAATAATGGTCTTGGGTTGTTTTTCATGGTTCGGGCTAGGCCCCTTAGTTCCAGTGAAGGGAAGTCTTAATGCTACTTTAAAGTAGGGTACAAAACATTAGGAACACCTGCGTTTTCCATAACAGATAGACCAGATGAATTCAGGAAAAAGCTATGATCCCTTATAGATTGTCACTTGTTAAATCCACTTCAATCAGTGTAGCTGAAGGGGATGAAACAGGTTAAATAAGTATTTTTAAGCCTTGAGACAATTGAGACTTGGATTGTGTATGTACTGTATGCCATTCAGATGGTGAATGACCAAAACAAAAGATTGAAATGCCTTTGAATGTGGAATGGTAGTAGGTGACAGGCGCACCGGTTTGTGTCAAGAATTGCAACACTGCTGGGTTTTTCACGCTCAACACTGCTGGGTTTTTCACACTCAACAGTTTTCTGTGTGTGTGAAGAACACACGGAAAACTGTGAACACATAGGAAACTATGTTTATTGAATATAGGATGAAAAATATTATTTTAGTTTCTATGTGGAATTTAACGCAATTTCAACATATACACAGTTCTGATGATTATGTTGAAAATAGATTGATGGAACAACCTGTTAGTCATGTTTAAAAAATGTATTTAAGTTTAAGTTTTTCCCTAATTTCAATGTTTACAATGTTGGTTGAAGTTAGATGAAAACCGTACTGGTTGATGGCTTTTTTTAAATCCATCGTATTTTCCACATTGATTCAACATCACAATACACTGACAAATTAAATTGAAGTAATTTGGAAAGGCACACAACTGTCTTTCTAAGGTCCCACAGTTGACAGTGCATGTCAGAAGAAAAACCAAGTCATGAGGTTGAAGGAATTGTCCATAGAGCTCCGAGACAGTGTCAAGGCACAGATCTGGGGAAGGGTACCAACAAATGTATGCAGCATTAAAAGTCCCCGAGAACACAGTGGAGAAGTTGTAAACCACTAAGCCTCTTCCTAGAGCTGGCCGCCTTGTCAAACTGAGCAATCGGGGGAGAAAGGCTTTGGTAAGGGAGGTGACCAAGAACCCAATGGTTACTCTGACAGAGCTCCAGAGTTCCTCTGTGGAGATAGGAGAAACTTCCAGAAGGACAACAATCTCTTGCAGCACTCTACCAATCAGGCCTTTATGGTGGCCAGATGGAAGCCACTCCTCAGTAAAAGGCACATGACAACCCGCTTGGAGATTGCCAAAAGACACCTAAAGGACTGTCAGACCATGAGAAACAAGATTCTATGGTCTGATGAAACCAAGATTGAACCCTTTGGCCTGAATGCCAGGCGTCACGTCTGGTGGAAACCGGGCACCGCTCATCACCTGGCCAAAACCATCCCTACGGTGAAGCGTGGTCATGGCAGCATCATGTTGTGGGGATGTATTTCAGCGACAGAGACTGGGAGACTAGTCAGGATAAAGGGAAAGATGAATGGAGCAAAGTACAGAGAGAACCTTGATAAAAACCTGCTCCAGAGCGCTCAGGGCCTCAGACTAGGGCGAAGGTTCACCTCCCAACAGGACCACGACCGTAAGCACACAGCCAAGACAATGCAAGAGTGGCTTCAGGACTAGCCTCTGAATATCCTTGAGTGGCCCAGTGAGAGCCTGGACTTGAACCCGATCGAACATCTCTAGAGAGACCTGAAAATAGCTGAGCAGCTAACTAAAACATAGTTGTTGCTTTGTCATTATGGTTTATTGTGTGTAGATTTATGAGGGGAAAACATATTTAATCATTTTTTAGAATAAGGCTGTAACGTAAGAAAATGTAGAAAAAGTGAAGGGGTCTGAATACTTCCGAATGCACTAAGAACTCAGTGTCACACACATCTACAACTCATCCATTGTGTTTGCTTCTCCTATTTATGTCAAATGCAGTTGGCTCCCCTCCATCCATTTCCCGGCAGCAACCTCACAACCAATGTTCCCTCTAATTTTCTTCAGCTCTGAGCAAATGTCAGGTCTGCTGAGTGCAAACCTGAACGTTGTGAAAATTCTGTACCCGCTTTAAAATACAGTTTTAACTGTGGCCAAGTAGACTACTGTAGCTATTTGATTATAATGTAGTCATACAGTGCCAGTGTGGCCTACCATAAAAAAAAATGTAGAAAATGCATTCCATAACATTCTAACATGGAAATAACTGCTCTATCATTCAGCTTACAGCAGCAGCCAATGTGTGGTGTTCAATATAGGCCTACATTCCATGACATGTTTGAAAAAAACATGCAGGCCTTGACATGAACCTGTTTATCCACTTGTCCTTCAGACAAGGAGGTGACTAAAAAGTTATTGTGTTGTTTGATGCAAGAAAACACTTTACAAAATAAAATGCATTATTATCCCCATACCATTATTAGAGAATCAGATAAATTATGGTATCCTCTGCCTATTGGCTACTTAGCTTATTCAAGCCTGTGTCAAAACACAACACTGCCCCTTTAAAAAAAAGCTCTTTCCCTGACTTGCTTTTCTAAGATGTCTACAAATGTAGACATTTTGTACTCTTGTATGAAGCAATCACTCCTCTTTTGCTGACTACAAATGATCTATAACTGGGCTAATAACTCACTAACCAGCAAAGGATATGAACAAAATGTGCACACATGGCTACATGCAGCTCTTGCTATGATCTCAAAACAAGCGCATCTACTCACAACCTCATCTCTAAACACAGTCCAGTTCAAAGTAAATTACACAGATCCATATAAGTCTACTGCAGTTCTGATTGGTTATAGTTATGTTGCACTGGTCTGTGTAGAGTATGGGCTGAGTCGTGCGCAATATAATCCTACTGTATTCCGATGTCTTCTGCCTACAACATCTCTTGCGTAGTTCGTTTTGTTTCGGGAATGTTGCATTGAAAGTGGATAATACTGCATTGATTCGTTCACAATTGCCACCGTAAAGGGAAACAGGGAAAACTCTAGAAAGTTGAGAATTTCAATCTCGTTCCTCTTTTTCTCAGGGAGCTGATATTTCTTCTGCAATTTCCGCGTCAGTCCCCACATTGCTCAACCACAACTGTCACGTGCAATAGATCAGTCTGAGGAACTTTCATTTACAGGAAATCACCAAACGAAAGACATCAACATGGGTGAGCTCTGTTCAACTGTATGATAATTTGTAATCACAAAACTATATTTATTTCAAATAGATTATTTTAGAAGGGCACCAGCTAAAGTAACCTATGGTATCTGTATTTGTCTAATTTGGATAGGAGTTGGAGTTGGAATTGGTGGATTCATTACATTCTTGACTTTAGCCTCTTGTTTTGGAGACATTAAAAAGGTTGACACCAGTGGGGCCTCGGAGATAACCGCTAGACAAGACAAGCTAACTGTCCAAGGTATGTGAGTGACCGGTATTCAGAACCTTCCAATAATCAATAATAATACATCCATCAACTCTATATAATTTTATAGGAAAGAAATTACATGCAAAGTTAATATTTAATATTTATTTTACTATCAATCCTAATCCTCTAAAGGGGTGGATGCCTCTCATAAACTGGCTGAGCATGACCTGGTGAGGATGAACAAGTACAAGAAGCTCATCACCAGGGTGGGGCAGAAGCATGGCCTGGACCCAGCTATCATCGCTGGCATCATCTCCAGAGAGTCCCGGGCTGGGGCTGGGACAGTGCTGGACCATGGCTGGGGAGATCATGGAAATGGCTTTGGGCTCATGCAGGTTGGTTGGCAGTTAGTTGGCACACGATTTGTGTACATGTATCGTTGATTGTGTGTGAGAATGAGGAAGCAGAACTTACTAAGGGGATTTCTGTTGAAATCTGAGAAGTTTAATAGCATCTTCCCCTTCCTCTTTTAGATTGTACTATAGGCTATTTTTATAATGCAATAGAAGTGGTGTGATTTATTTCAAAATATTTTATTTTCATAGGTTGACAAGCGCTACCACAAGATAGTGGGGACATGGGACAGTGAGGAGCATATCAGTCAAGGCAGTGAGATTCTCATTGAGTTTATCCGAAGGATCCAGGCTAAATTCCCTGCGTGGCCCAAGGAGCACCAGCTGAAAGGTGCCGTATTGCTTACCCACCTTTTTACTCTGTAGTTTGATAGAAGGCGATGAGTTACATGTTTGTTATGTATGCAAATGCATGGATACCATGGCAAAAACATATTGTACATCTTTTCAGGGGGAATTTCAGCCTACAATGCTGGGGACAAAAATGTCCGCACCTATGAGCGAATGGACGTGGGTACCACTGGGGGTGACTATTCCAATGATGTTGTTGCCAGAGCTCAATGGTTCAAAAGACAGGGTTATTGAAGACTCTTCATTATATACTTCAGTCTTTGACTCTACCTATGGTGAAAATATTCAGTACGTGTTTTGGAATAAATCAAAGCAATAAAATTACTTCTCTGAATAAATCAAAGCAGTAAAATGTCTTCTATTTTCTGAATAAATCAAAGCAGTGAAATACATTCTATTTTCTAAATACATTTAATGAAATGTCATTGTGTGGTCACTGGTCAACATTATTGTTTATATTTTAAGCAAACATCCTCTAATGCAGTGGTTCCCAAACTTTTTATAGTCCAGTACCCCTTCAAACATTCAACCTCCAGCTGTGTACCCCCTCTAGCACCAGGGTCAGCACACTCTGAAATGTTTTTTTTTTGCCATCATTGTAAGCCTGCCACACACACACACACTTATATGATACATTTATTAAACATAAGAATGAGAGTGCGAGTTTTTGGCACAACCCAGATCGTGGGAAGTGACAAAGAGCTCTTACAGGACCAGGCCACAAATAATAATATAATAATAATAATCAATAATTTTGCTCTTTATTTAACCATCTTACATATAAACCCTTAACTGACCACAGGTTAATGAGAAGGGTGTGCTTGAAAGGATGCATATAACTCTGCAATGTTGGGTTGTATTGGAGAGAGTCTCAGTCTTAAATCATTTTCCACACACAGTCTGCCTGTATTTCATCATGCTAGTGAGGGCCGAGAATCCACTCTCACATAGGTACGTGGTTGCAAAGGTCATCAGTGTCTTAACAGCGCGATTTGCCAAGGCAGGATACTCTGATAATCTGGCAGTGGCTTTTGATTAAATTCAGTTTTCACAGAACCGCTTGTTGCAATTTCAATGAGGCTCTCTTGTTCAGATATCGATAAGTGGACTGGCGGCAGGGAATGAAAGGGACAACAAATCCAGTTGTTTGTGTCAACCGTTTCGGGAAAGTACCTGCTTAATTGCACACCCAACTCACTCAGGTGCTACACTATATCACATTTGACACATTCTGTAAGCTTGAGTTCCTTTGCACACAAAAAAATCATACAATGATGGAAAGACCTGTGTTTTGTCCTTGTTAATGCAGACCTCAATTTTTTCCCACACATTGAATATAGTTGCGGAGAGACCCTGTAATCCTAGATTCAGACCACTCAGGCGAGAAAAAACATCACCCAGATAGGCCAGTCGTGTGAGAAACTCGTCATCATGCAAGCGGTCAGACAAGTAAGCTCATCTCTCAATTAAAAATAAAATAACGTGTCAATACTTTTCCCCTTGATAACCAGCACACTTCTGTATGTTGTAAAAGTGTTACATAATGTCCAAAATGTCTTTCAAGCTGTTAGGCATTCCCTTGGCAGCAAGAGCCTCTCAGTGCATGATGCAGTGTACCCAAGTGGCGTCGGGAGCAACTGCTTGCACGCGCGTTACCACTCCACTATTTCTTCCTGTCATGGCATTTGCACCATCAGTACAGATACCAACACATCTTGACCACCAAAGTCAATTTGATGTCACAAAGCTGTCCAGTACTTTAAAAATATCCTCTCCTGTTGTCCAGAAGAGGATGTCTTCCGTAATTGACCCCCCATAAACGTAACGGACATATACCAGGAGCCAGCCCAGGCCCATCACACCTGTTGACTCATCCAGCTGTAATGCATATAATTAACTTGCTTGTATGTGCAGCAGTAATAGTTACAAAACCATGTCACCGATGCCTCCTGAAAGTGTTGTTTGATGTCTCAATCGTTTTTTGGCCTTTTCCCCCAGCCATATTTTTGTTTTTTTTAACCTTTTACCGGGGATTCGAACTTGCAACCTTTACGGTTACTAGGTCAACGCTCTAACCACTAGGCTACCCTGCCGCGAGAGCATGAAGCTTTAAGTCCCCCACAATAGTATGGGGCTTGCCTGTCCTAGTCACTCGGTAGCTCACCATATAAGACGCTTCTCGACCCTTCTAATTAATTGTATATGTTGCTTTTATACATGTCTTACTACTCAAAAGTCATCTTAATACTCGCTTTAAAAACTCTTGTGGCCTATTTTTCAAATTGGCATGTTTTGTTTCTAAATGTCTGCGCAATTGTGAAGGTTTAATCGAGTTGTGAGATAGTACTTTTGCACATATAACACACTGTGGCTGAGGAAAGGCATTACTCCCAATGTAGTTCTCATCATATTTGTGCCTCTTCGATGGTCCAGCGTCCCTGTTTGCTGTTCAGTGCTTTCCCGGGTAAGGGGGCAGTAGCTCTTCGCCTGCATCAGATTCACATCTGTCAGTGACCATACTAGCTGGGCTAACAACAAATGTAGAATTACTGATGCTAGCATCTGATGTGCTTGTGGAAGCAGAACAACTTGTGTCGTCGACAGGTGCAAGTGTAGTACTGCTGGTAGTAGCAGTAGAGCTGGTATGTGTCTCTATGGACGCGGGTCTTACTTAATAATAAAAATAAAAAAACATTTATCAATTTTCGAGCAAACGGAATAAGCAGCAGCTACGTTTGGCTACATTACTGACCATTAGTGGAATTCCCATGAGAGAGTAACGGTTAATGTGATTGGATGTTCATTATTTGACTAGGCTAATTACCAGTATTTTATACTATGTTATTATTACGATGAACACTAGATGGTTTTATTTTATTTTTGGCAGTGAAACGAGGCTACTCAGGCGAGAACAAAACCTATCCCAAATGTATAGCAACGTTAGAAAATATAAATGGCCTGTTTGAAAATGTGAAGAAAAAATGTTTTTCTATTTTTCACATTTTCATCTGGCGTACCCCAGACGGCATTGAGTACGCCAGTTTGTGAATACCTGTTCTAATACGTAAAAAAGAAAGCTACCACTAGAGAGCATTGCTGCCCACAGATTTCCCCCTCAATTCTCAAATTTCCTCCAAAAAAGATTTGACTTTAATCTATGGACATAAAACGAAGGTATTTGACCAGAAAATCGTTTTGAAAGATACATATTGTTACAGAAATTACGATGGAATGGAGCTATAACACAAAGCCAATGGTGTTGATCCGACTACTGTAGTTGTAAAATTTGTTTCATTATTTTAGGGGTTTTGGTCAAGGACAGCAATATTGTATCCAATCAGGTGGTTCATTTTTCAGAGGGATCAAAGTATCCTACACCATACACTGAGCATATAAAGCAAAGCATATCTAAATGGAGTTGTTAAAAATACACCACCAATGTTAGCTTGGATTTAAAGTTGATCTTTATCTATAGATCTTTGGGAGCAACGTCTCAGTGAGTCAACTGGTGAACACAATTGTGTTACTTCCTCGCAGAGAAAGCATGCGCGGTACTCCAGTGCTTCTGAAGGCTAGTTGAAGAAAGACACGAAACTTCAATGGGCGAGATCTAATCATCACAAATCACCGACGTATTTTTTTACTTCATTGATGGATGTCTGCATACTTAAAATATAGCGCCTAACTCAGTTTGTAAGTATCACTTTCTTTCATGACGAACTTACATAGACATATTGTTTGATAAGATTCCAAATGGTTCGCACTAGTAGCTTTTTCTATGTTGCTTGTAGGGTTAGCAAAAAAAATGTTGAATTCAGATGGTGGTGGCCTCCAACTTTTCTTGGAAGAAGTTACCTTAAACTGTTCTTCTTTATTACGGATACGATGTTGTTGAATTATACCTCTCACTTGAAGGAACTCCCACATAATCCGATGTGTTATCTTTAGCATAATGTCACTCATCCTCTTCTTGAATTGATTTTGGTTGCAAATATATTTGACTGACTTGTATTTTAGTGTTTAAAAGACAATTAGCTATTGCTTTCTTAAACATTAATCCGATTTTCAATGGCCTGCAGGCTATAATTGTCTTATCCTCTTTGACAACACATAAGGATAATGGTGATTGTTTTTACACTTTTTCAATAGGCTGTGGTTAAGATAGTCAATATTCTGTCCACATCAGTTGCTTATTCCCAGCAGCTATCTGGTATGCTATGTGCATCAATAACTTTACATAATTCCTTATTTGATGCACATAAATCAATATACTTTATATCCCTGGTTTGGTGCAACGTAGAAAGGGGTTGACTTGAGCCAATGTGTGGAGTAAAAACAAAGGAAATTGTCAAATCTGTCTACAGATGTTCCAGGCACCAAATGCACGAGCTCCAACCTAGAGTTTTTCTTTATAAAGAAAATATCTATACCTATAGAATACCTAAATACTGTACCTATACGCATGTCAGCAGAACTGGGTGGCACTCTTATGGCAAATACATTGAAATTCCATCCTAGCGCTTTTAAAAAGTCATCTGATGATGCATGGTGTGTCCAGTCCAGTTTTGTTATTACAAATATCTGCAAATCTTGAAGAAATATACCATTGTATATCTCTTTATAATGATGGAATTATATAGTGACATCAAATGATAAACGTGCTCAAATTTAGTCTCCCTGTGCCCTTTGGATTATTATAGCAGGTTATTGTACAAATTGAATGCAACAAATTTAATCTGAATTGTTCTTGACCATTAGTGTTTTTTTTTTTTTTTTTTACAATAATGCTTAGCATTATATCCAAGCATAATATCACAAAGTCTAGCAGTGGTTAGTATAGTGGTCACAGTTGTCCTTAGCCTTGTAAACCACACACAGCTGACCAGTAGGATAAACCAGATTGAGTCTTAGCACTAATTACATGTTTTAAAATGGGCCAACTGGGAAATGAGGATACGGCGAAGAGCAAAACACTTAAAAAAATTAAAGTCACAATTATTTGATTATCACCATGCAATTAAATCCTTCAGATAAATTTAGTCTCGCATGCCCTCACATACTCTGCAGCAAATGATTTGTAGTGTAAGAAATGCCTTATGAAAATGGTCCCAACTGTAGGTAAATGGCAGACTAGAGGGCCCTTTAGCAGTTTTATCAAGCAGTAAAACCCAGCAGGATCCCTTTTCATGTGGAGAGTGTGAGAACAGAGTGGGTCATTTCAAGGGTCAGCCCTGAAAGGTTTCCAGCATCATGAGAAGATAACCAAAGGCAGGCAGAGAGGAGGACTGTGTTGTTTTTGCTGTATACACATCCCTGTCTATCTGTGACACATTCAGCCTCACCCTCGCACCCAGCTAGGGGTGCTCCCTAGCTCAGCTCTGGGGTATAATTTTTGGGTTATTTACAGTTCTGCATACATGGCCTTAATTAGAGTTTGGGCCAGAGAGCTCACTGCTCGCAGAAGATGTGTTCCAGATGTGAGCAGGAATTCCAAGCGCTTTGTAAAGAAAAGAAACAGAGCTCTGCAGGAGTTGACTAAAGAAACTTGAGTCAGAGCAAACTGTTGAGGGATTCGAGAGAACAGGGGAAAAGGGGCCTCTTGCTCAGTCATGGGCACAGATTTAACTCGTCAGAATTCAGGTTTATATAAGTAACTAGCTGGAGTCGAAAACAGCATGTTCTTTTACCCTACAGTATTTTGGTGAACCACAAAGTTTATGACAATCAGTGTGTTTTCAAGCACTGAGCACTCCTTACATTTGTTTTGCAAGTTCTCAAATTAACTCCAATGTACATACTCTCCTTATCAGGAGTTTCTATACTTTCTCAGTTATGAGCCAAGCAAACAAGATATTCTGTAGGGCCAGTGAAAAAATATGTTTCAGGAAATACCCCCAAAAAATTCAAGGACGAAAACTGACCGACATTCCTCCTATCTTTAAAAACCAGAGGGATATATGATAGATGTGTTTTTCAAATGAGTCCACATAGTTTGTATGAATGTAGATTTCTCATGCGTGAGATTCTACTCTGATGTAGTCTGTCTGGATGTTTGAATACTAAGATGAAAGCTGCTTGTGATTGCAATTGGTGTACAGTAGACATCTTAAAAGGCCCAGTGCACCCAAAAACATGATTCTTCAGACCACTCCCTGACAGTCCTAGCAAAATTTTCAGTTTGCTAAGAAGCTGTTTTTGTTTTATTTGACCATTTTAATTTAAAACAATCACAGTAATGTACTTAATTGTTAACCAGAAATAGTTTGATATTGAGATCATTGGACTTTTTTTTTAAAGGTTTTCTGCAAGTTTTGTATACTTTTTAGCCAGTACTCCCGAAAGTAGCGCCCAAGAAACAAAAAGAGACCCTATAAAGTGTATACAACGTCGTGGCGAAATTGCTCTCGAGCCCCCTGCAGCGCACGGTCTCTTTGCTCACCCCGCAACCCCATTTGACAATGCTGTGACGATCTGATCCCGCCTCCCACTTTAACTTTACAACCTCATTGTACATCATTCCACTTGACAATCAATATTTTCCTAATGTTCGGTTGTGGCTAGTTCGACAAGCAAGCAAGCGATTGTGATAATGTAATTGTATATAATGGAAAAGTTATAGGCCGACTTACAGGTAACTGCCAAAATAAAGGAAACACCAACATAAAGTGTGATAATAGGCTGTTGGGCCTCCAGAACAGTTTCAAACCACCTACAAATAGCGTTTGACATTGTGGGGACTAAAAATTGCCACAGTTGGTCAAATGTTCCGATCCTCACAAGAAAAAATAAATAAATAAACCACACTCCAGCTCCTTTCAGACCCATCTTTCAAATGACAGAGGTCTCTTCTTCTAGCCATGGTAGCCAACATAATGGGAAACTGGGCATTTTATACATGACCCTAAGCACGATGAGATGTTAATTGCTTAATTAACTCAGGAACAACACCCGTGTGGAAGCACCTGCTCTCTTTTACACAAGTGTTTACTTTATTTTGGCAGTTACCTATATATGAGCGTCAAATGTCCTACTCCTTGAAAGTCATTCATTGGTTATATATAGCATTTGCTTACGTGATGAATGATGATCGCAGACAATCAACTGCAGTGTTTGATTATTACCCCACACCATGGAATATCTGTGTGAACGTGTATAAGTACAAAAGGTGGACACGTTAAATTATTTTATTTGGATGGCTGGATGGTTGACACAACAGAAAGGTAGTCCGATAGGTTCTTGTCTAAAAAGTGGGTAAAAGTTTGCTTTAATATGTGTGTTGTTGTGAATGGCGATCGGGATAAATAGATGGACCCACGCCTGGTGAAAAAAAAAAACTTAGCCTATTGTGAAGTACTGTATATTCCAAAATTCACCAGCGGCACCATTTAAGGAGCTAATGGTTGTCGGCACAGTGTTTATGATCAGACATGTATCTTCTAGTGTATTTGTGTGGCTAAGATGTACAACGTTTTCTAGTTTGTAGAGAAATGCATTGAAAGAGATGCAGCTACTACCGAGGTTTTAACATCTAACTTCTCATTTCAGATGTTTTGTAACATCTGATGCATGGATTTGATCGACGCATTCAATGTATGTTTTGCTCTTGTAATGGTAAGCGCATGCAGCCACTCATCACACTTGCTTCAGAGAGCGTGTTCATAACACGTCAGGAACGAGCGTGTAGGTAGGTCTCTTACACTAAATGATGGCAGGATAGAATGTAAGGATTCGGTGCATTTGTCCACTGGGGGAGGACTGTAGATCGTTTATGCATGTATGAGCTTTTCATTTGATTTAAACGTCGAGTCCAAAACGGGAGGTTTTAAAAAATGAGGTAGTTTTCAAATCTCCGGAAAGTGTTGCTAATCATACCCCCCCCCCCACCCCTCCTATTCCTTTGAAATGTCGTTTAGTGGAGTAAAAGTTATTTTGGTAGAAGTGCTGTGATCACTGTCTGTGGCCACAGTCTTCTAATGTGTTTACACTTTTAGGTCGAGGGAAATGTTTCATTTTGAAAAGGAGCCTCCAAGGTCTGGAGTTAATTAAGAGTTTGAGTTGATTGTTTACATGAACACATTCTTTATTCCCAGGAAAATGGGCCACTTGGTTTGTTCCGAGCAGATCTAGCAATTTTGTATGGTTGAATGCTGATCGAGCTTTACCAAATCCTTTCCCGGATCTCACATAGGGATGTTTATTTTGTTAACTTTCAGGCTCCCCTGACTTTGTGTGTAGTTGTTCAATTCACATTTGTATTGTTTTGCATGTTGGCATTCTGTAATAACATACTTATTGGAGAATTAGGCCTATTATCAAACCTGTTCATTAATAGCCCATATTGATTTTCTACTTAGTCATCCTTAGTCATATGACTTGACATCCCAACATGACTGACAAAGGTTGAACCTAGAGGTTGAGATTTAGACACCTGTTGACTCCGGCTCAATGGCAAGGTGGCACTGTTTGTTGGGGTATTTTTGTTTTTCTGATGGGGGATGAGTGAGTTCCCAGCCAGGACAATCCCCACGACGCCCCTAGCCAATTATCAGAGACACGGGTCAGATCGGCTGGACGTAAGCTGCCTGATTGAGACAATAGCTGCAGGCTGCCGCTCGGGATTAAGCTATGTAACGGGGAGGGAGTGGGAGGTGGATGGGGGTGGGAAGAGCAGCGTGGGGCGGGCTGTTAGTTCACACTCGTGTCCTCCCACTGTAGGCTAGTCACTGGGAGGGCAGGCAGCCTCCACTCAAAGATAGCACTGTGTCTTTATCTTTGTCTTGCCACCAGCTGCCCTTTCTGCTGTTCTGTCTTAATTCATGTGCATTAAGAAGGCGGGTGTTTGTGTAGTGGACTGGTGGCCTTCAACATTGCAGTTGGAGCATGCACAGGGACTTCCACGTGCCAGCACTCAAACAAGCTGGTAAAGGATGTACTAAAGAGCGAATCCGCTGCCATTTATTTTGCTTGAGCATTCCCATCTAGAAACCATGGCTGGATTTTACGGCTGTTTGCGGGGGAAGAAGTAAGTGTGCTCTGCTTTTCTGGTTAGATATATCAGACCCTGGCAGGATATCAAACATATCGATCGCCAGAGCATTTGTCTGAATGGAACATAATCATTGGTTGTACATGTGTGTCTTAGATAAGGGCTATAATTATTTTACTAATCCTAATATTAGGACACAGTAGGCCTGCATTGGTTTTGCAAGTCCTAGCATATGAATAAATGGTTCATTTGAAACTGTAGCGTGGACTGGATTGTGAATAATCTGTATATGGGCTGTTTGTTTGCAGTGTCAGAGAACGATCTCTCCCTTTATCCTTGACGTCACTTGCTTCTACATCCACAAAGTCTTAAACCCTGCCTATTTGTAAAATGTGTCTTCTTAAAATTGTATTTTTAACCCTAAACTTAACCACACTGCTAACCGTATGCCTAACCTTAAATTCAGACCAAAAAGCACATTTTTGTTTTCATGATCTAGCCAGTTTTGACTTTGTGGCTGTAGAATCTAGTGGAAACCCTTTATCCTTCGGTCTCATGACATTTAAGACAAAAGCTTTATTGACCACTTGCTTAGTTCATTGAAAAAAATGTGAGAGCCAGGCAGCCCTTTTGTTAACCTTGTGAACTGACTCACTTAACAGTAACTCTGCCTGAAAGGGATCAGTTATTCTCCCCCAGAGTGAGTAACTGACTGCCGTGGTTTATTCACATCCTTCCATCCCCACATCCCAAACACCCATTTCATGGTGTCAGCTGTCCCAACTAAGTTCCCCTTAGCAGCAGTCTGGCTAAGTACTGGCTTTCAGGTGACATCTTGTACACAAACTGACTTAGAAATGGAGACCATATACAGTATGGATACCAAGCACAGTAGAGTACACAGCATACCATCCTAAAGTAAACAACTCGGCTAAGATGTGTGGGACACCTGCACTCTTTCACATGGTGCTCTTTTACGCAGTCTTCTCTGGACAGTTTACGCCTTCTTACCATTTCTAGATGGATCTGGTTTAATGCTAATACTCCCACGTCAGTAAGAAGGGCTGTTTTGAACTGTGCTATCACCTAATGTTTTTTTTCTTCTCCCTGTTGGATTAACAAACTAGATTAATGCTTGTGCACACACAATGTCTTTCTTGCCGTACGCCTTGTAATTTGGGGCATGTGTAGGCTAACCCTTTTGTTGGCAGGCGTCTAATTGTGTGAATGCACCCTTGATGCAACTTGTAAATTCATGATACCCATTTCGTAGTCCGACTTGGTCACTCCTTTTAGTTTAGTACCAGAAGTAAAGAGAATTCCATGGTTTTGTGCCTCTGGTTCTAGACAAACATTAAGGTATGTGAGGTTTTACTCAACAGCTGAAATTACTTTGGTAAAGAAGAACTGTGCTGTGACGAGCTGACCCACCACTTTAGAAATACAGCCTCGTATGGGGGTCCACCCATTTTTGAAAAGTGTTCACTCAACATAGCAAATAAAGTTGGGTTCAACCTCAATAAAATAGACAACACTTCCTTTCATGATATCCTAAAATTTCACCCATTGGAAATACTTATAGTAGTTCTTCCTTCCAGGCAGCTTTGCCCTGCAGTAGCCTTGTTTGGAATGTCCTGGTTACTGTACTTCTCTTACTATGTTTTATTGGATATCCTGTTTGGTTGTTGTGGCCCTCTTGACATGATACAAACACAGTTCAGTTCTGTGGAATAGATGGTTTCCTGCCCAGGGCTGAAAATGGACGCTAGGAAAATGATTGGGATCCGTTTGCCCGCATTGCATTCAGTATGAACATTTTATGTTGAGCTACTGGCCTAGTACACACACCACTAACTTTACTTGCACACAATCTATATCTGTCCTCAGTACTCCACAGGCTGTGTATAATTTAGACTGCCAGAGAACTTTCTCACCAGTTGAAAGTAAAGTATAAGCTACCAAACAAAACGCCCAGTGTCATTGCTTGGCACTACCGTTCAGTAACTATATTCACATGGAGTATTTTATTTTTACCTTTAAAAAAAATAGGCATGAAGGCCTTGCAGTTTCAGGGGATTTTTGTGTTCAAAATAACTGTGGAAATGTGTTGTAGCCCATCCCTAATTAAGATAATGTAATCAATTATTTAACCCAGTTGATGGTTGGCACTGGTTCCACAGACTGATAACTCTATTACAGGTCCAAACCAGCCCCGAGTGATTGTTTTGCCCCACCCAAAGTTTTTTGCATAATAAAAATGGGACTTGTTTTTGGTCAATGACTAAAATCACCAGGATTTTTGCAAAAAAATCTGTTATTTCGGAAATCTGTTAAAGTTTTGACAAATAGGAACAATCATTGTGTAGATTTGGTCTAGACCATCCAAGTTTGAAGGCGTGCATTAAAATAATAGCCAATTTGTGGAATAATACCTGAATATGCAAAGAATATTGCATATTTCCACCTTAGTGTACCTCATTTTGGGATGCATCACCATGAAGAAAATGACATTCATATCCATAATTATACATTTGTGTAGTATGTTACCATGTGTAAATCCACTTCGTGTAGTTCAATAACCAAAATAGATTTTTTTTCAAACTCACTGTGGCATGTCAAAGCTGACATCTTTGAATCTTAATTTGGAGCATATAAACTGAGTGAGATTTTACTGAAATTCTGTCACCAAACTTTACATCGGCACAGTACTTCCAGTAAATTGTGTTTTTGTCAAATATTCAGTGTACATATATTTTAAGTGAAAAATCTGAGACGCCGGGGCAATTCCACAGGAATGGAAAAGTAATCTATAAAATGTTTCTAAATGGTCAACTCGTGAGGTTTTGCCATCATGCTTTTGCATGATTTACAATTCACAAAGGCCTACCTGCAGTGAGTACTCCATTCATCTTGTATCCAACCCCTAACATATTCAAATTATTCAGTCATGTAACACCACATCAACGGTAGGCCTAGGCTATATCTTGCTTATTGAGAGAGTGACAAATGCAATACAATTTACGGGAGCCTAGTATTTTCTTTTAGTTGCGGTGTGCTAAGATTTGCCATTGCGTTAGGTTTGTTGCAGTTCCAGTGTAGTCAAACATGAATTTCCTGTGTTTTATATATAATATTTCCACGCTGAGGTTTCGAGAAGTACTGTGAAATTATGATAACCCTGTGCACAATGTCTATTCCACTTTGGCTCGGCATAATTTCATTGAAATTACGTGGAAACAATGTTCATTCAACCAGTGTGTGGACAGTGGGAAAGCCCCTCCTTGTGTGTGTGTGTGTGTGTGTGTGTTTCTGTTTGAATAGACTGCCTGAAATGTCTGCCTGTTTTGGCCAGCCTGGCGACATCGCCGGTAAATGAGTTAATAGACCAATAAGTCCTAAACCTCTCTGCCAATAACAGCTCATGTTCAGTTTTGCCTTCTCCACTCAGACCACTCCCAGACAGTCGTAGCAAAACTCTTGCTTGAGAAATTGCTCTTTGCTAAGATCTTTTACCATTTTTTATTTATTGAAAACAATCACAATAAGATACTTAATTGTTACCCAGGAATGATTTGATAGAACTGCTGCATTGGACTTTACTTCCTATTCCACAAATATTAGAAGTATCCTGGATGTTGACTAGAAAACAGTTTCAAAGGACACTAAGGCTTCAATCGCACAATATGTTCAGCACAGCAAATGTGGATTTAGATTCTGGATGCGAAAACCAGATGGCTCTCTACTGACTCTGCTGAAGAGTGTGTGTGAAAGTTGTAATCAATGTGTTGTCTGTCTCATAAACCTTGCTAGTTGCTATCTTCTAATCCTTGATTGCGTAACATAGGTGACTCCTCATATCTGACTTTGAAATAGGCAAGCTCCAGTACAAAAACAATGCTCAAACCTGGCTGTGTCCCTATATGGAATTGGCAGACTCCTCTGTTTAAATTCCCCATAACTGCCTGTGTTCAAATGCTTTTTCATCTTCTAAGTAATGGCTTGTTTATCTAACAGTCTTGTTTCTATCATTTAATGCTGCTCCTTTCCACCAACTCTCTCTCTCTCTCTCCTCCCTTTCAACTCCCCCTGAAAAGTTAAAACATGAAACGGAGGACGTCATCGCTGCTGGCCAGTATTGGAGGCAGTCCAAGGTCAGTCCGTTAGCCCAGTTGAAACCTGCTGCCTCTGAACCATGCTGCCCCATTGAGTAGTTTGTGACGGGTTGGTCACGTGGTGAAACCCTGGGAGGTTATGGTCCATAGGCGAACTGTGACAACCCCAGGTGGAATATTCCGCCCAGAATGCAGTTGTTCATAAGTACAACTATTATGATTCCCTTTGGACTGTGTGGACCTGTATAGACTAGACCAATCTAATTTATCATGTAGTCTAAATCAACTGTGGGTGGTGTTTATGTTGTAAATGTACGTCTCTTTGTGTTGGTGGTTTTTGTCAGTCACATTGTCCACCTAGGTAATAATGCCTCTATCTTTTGAAGCTTTATTCATCTGTGAAGCAGCGATTGGAACATTTCCTCAGAGTATGACAGAGGAAATGACTAGGCAGTATCAGATGGGAGAGTACTGGTAAAGATGGCTGTTGTCCAGAAGTCAGGCTCATTAGATCAGATTTCTCTCTGCTCTCATGTGTTAAAGTCATTGCAATGACTGTGCTGCTTTTGTCGCCTGACGAACGCTGTGGAATTTTTCAACGGCCGATTCCACACCAGCGGGAGCAGAAAATATTTTTGGTATCTCCGATTTGTTCAGGCAATTCTTACATATAAACTTCATTGGGAGGAAGGATGTTTGACATGCTTTTTACATTTCTATCACCAATCATGACGAATGAAGTGATTTTAGGCCCTTTTTAGACCTATACACGTCTCCCGTAAGGCCCTATGATCTGTGAACCGTACATGATACAGACATCTTTGTGTCAATATACTCCTTATAGTGTTTTCTCAAATATGCAGTATGTGTAGATTCTGATAATTGTTTAAATTCAACATTACTATCCAGGAAAGCTAGGTTTCCAAAAGCTGGGCCTAAAATAGCGTCTAAGAGGTCATACAAAAGATTTTGTTGTGACTGTTAAATATATTTGTTGGTCAAATTGAGAAATTGTGAGAACTCAACAAAGAAAAATAAACTGTATTATGAAGCCAAGATCAATGATGGGAAGAATGATGGGGAAAACCTTGGAGTACTTATTTTTGCATAAAACAAATAATGAAAGAAATGCAATTTAAAGGTAGCATTTTTGTATGGGATAGGTGGACAAATTATTGTTATCGATCAATAATGAGAAACCTCCTGGCATTGACAACCTAGATGGAAAGCTACTAAGGATGGTAGCTGACTCTATAGCCACTCCTATAGTGTTTGTCCTCCGGCCTGGAGGGAAGCCAGTCATTCCACTTCCCAAGAATGGTAAAGAACCAGTAAAGGCCACTAACAGCTGCTTATTCAACACTATACGAGTCATCAACCACAGATAGGGAATTTACTGCAACTCTTGCAGTCAGTTTTAGAATGGATGGCCAGTTATAGACTGGTCCTGAACATCACTAAATCTAAGAGCATTGTATTTGGTACAAATCATTCCCTAAGTTCCAGACCCCAGCTGAATCTGGTAATAAAAGGTGTGACCGTTGAGCAAGTTGAGGAGACTAAATGACTTAACGTTACCTTAGATTGTAAACTTAGATCGTAAACTGTCATGGTCAAAACATATTGATTCAATGGTTGTAAAGATGGGGTGAGGTCTGTCCGTGATAAAGAGACGTTATGCTTTTTTGAATCCACAAAGCAAGTCCTGCAGGCTCTAGTTTTTATCTTAATTTTTATCCAGTCATATGGTCAAGTGCTGCAAAGATGAACCTAGTTAAGCTGCAGCTGGCCTAGAACCGAGCGGCATGTTTTATTATTTATTGTAATCAGAGGGCTAATATCAATAATATACATGTCAGTCGTTCCACAACTCTTAGCATCACTTGTTTATTATAAGAAATCTGTTGGAAATTCCAAATTGTTTGCGTAGTCAATTTACACACCAGGTATGCCACCAAGGGTCTTTTCGCAGTCAGAACGAATCCAAAGAAACATACAGTATTATACAGAGCCATGATTGACTGGAACTCCCATCTCATGTAGCGCATCAATGTGACCTACTTTTTGTGTGTATGTACTGACATGTACAGTGCATTTGGAAAGTATTCAGACCACTTGACTTTTTCCACGTTTTTTGTTATGTTACAGCCTTATTCTAAAATTGATTAAATAGTTTTTTCCCTCACCAATCTACTGTACACAATACCCCATAATGAAGAAGCGAAAACAGGTTGACATTTTTGCAACTATTAAAAATATCACATTTACATAAGTATTGAAACCCTTTACTCAGTAGTTTGAAGCACCTTTGACAGTGATTACAGCCTCAAGTCTTAGGTATAACACTACAAGCGTGGCACACCTGTATTTGGTGAGTTTCTCCCATTCTTCTCTGCAGATCCCCTCAAGCTCTGTCAGGTTGGATGTGGAGTGTTGCTGCACAGCTATTTTCAGGTCTCTCCAGAGATATTCTGGCTGGGGCACTCAAGGACATTCGGAAACTTGTCCCGAAGCCACTCCTGTGTTGTATTGGTTTTGTGCTTGGTTGTTGTCCTGTTGGAAGAATGAACCTTCGCCCCTAGTCTGAGGTCCTGAGCGCTCTGGGGCAGGTTTTCATCAAGGATCTCTTTGTACTTTGCTCTGTTCATCTTTGCCTCGATGCTGACTAGTCTCCCAGTCCCTGCCACTGAAAAACATCCCCACAGCATGATGCTGCCACCACCATGCTTCACCGACGTAATTGTGCCAGGTTTCCTCCAGATGTGACGCTTTGCATTCAGGCCAGTTCAATCTTTGTTTCATCAGACCAGAGAATCTTTCTCATGCTCTGAGTCTTTAGGTGCCTTTTTGGCGAACTCCATGCGGGCTGTTATGGGTCTTCTTACTGAGGAGTGGCTTCCGTCTGGCCGCTCTACCATAAAGGCCTGATTGGTGGAGTGCTGCAGAGATGGATGTCCTTCTGGAAGGCTCTCCCGTCTTCACAGAGAAGCTCTGGCGCTTTGTCAGAGTGACCATCAGGTTCTTGGTCACTTCCCTGACCTTCTCCCCCAATTTTTCTCAGTTTGGCCAGCTCTAGGAAGAGTCTTGGTGGTTCCAAACTTCTTCCATTTAAGAATGATGGAGACTACTTTTCTTGGAGACATTCAATGCTGCAGAAATGTTTTGGTACCCTTCCTCATATGTGCCTCGACACAATCCTGTCTCGGCGCTCTACGGACAATTCCTTCAACCTCATGGCTTGGTTTTTGCTCTGACATGCATTGCCTTTCCAAATCATGTCCAATCACTTGAATATGTCACAGGTGGACTCCAACCAAGTTGTAGAAACAGCTCAAGGATGATCAATGGAAACCAGATGCACCAGAGCTCCATTTCGAGTCACGTAGCAAAGAGTCTGAATACTTATGTAAGTTATCTTTATTTTTAAGCAATTTGGAAATCTGTTAAAGCTTAATCTTTATGGGGCATTGTGTAGAGATTGAGGAAAATGTATAAAATTATAAATGTTCCTCAATTTTAGAATAAGGCTAACGTAAGAGTGTGGAAAAGTGAAGGTCTGAGTACTTTCCCACTGCCTCTATCAGTTACATACAGTGCACACGCACGCTACACGTTTAAAATTGTAAAGCCTTTTGTCTAAGGTCTTTCGTTATGTGTCGAACCCCAGTAAGACTAACTGTCGCTAATGGGGATCCTACGAAATCATTATTAAAAGTATATCTCAACTAACCTTTTTTTGAATTTGCTTAACTTCCAGAGTGGCCTCTGGTACTTAATGATATGACCCATTTCATACATAGAACTTGACATAGGTAATTAACCAAACGCAGCTTTACATTAGGATTACACATTTAGCAAAGGGAGTTCCCTTTGAATCAATTTCCCATTCACTGTGTTGGTGGTGCTCATAAAATGTATCAAATTTAGAATTAGGTGGTTTACATTTTAATTTGGACAGACTTTACAAATCTGCTCATGGGGCATGCTGAGATCACTTGCCACATGTTCCATTATGATTTATGTTTTTCCATGCAGTGAAAATATATAATTATACAATTTCTAATGTCACACCAAAGGACATGTCTTAACACAGGATGAAAGAAAAGAATCAGTCAGAATTTTGTAAAAATAAAATTAAAAAGTGTATTTCACAAAATATAAACTGTTGTAAAACACACACAAGAACATTAAGCAACTCCTGAGTGGCCAGCGGTCTAAGGCACTGTGCTAAGAGGCATCACTGCAGTGCCTGGTTCGAATCCATGCTGCATCACATCCAGCCGTGATTGAGAGCCCCATAGGGCGGTGCACAGCGTCAGCTGGGGTAGGCTGTTATGGTAAATAACAATGTGTTCTTAACTGACTTGCCTAGTTAAATAAAAATAGGTATGAAGTGAAAACATTTCTGGTGTTCAAACAATCACCTGTTAACAATGCTTAAAAAGTGAACATGTAAATCATGCTAATGCTCTTTTTATTTTATTCTAGAATTTATTCATCTTAACATTTTACTGAAGTGAGTTAAATAGTTCTAAACCTCTCTTTTCTCTATACCTCTTTCTCCATTTCTCCCAAAGCTTTTCTATTTGTGATGGTCGCAAAGACTTAATTCTAAATCTTTTAATTTCCCCCCTGGATTTCTGCTTTAGATACAGTGCCTTGCGAAAGTATTCGGCCCCCTTGAACTTTGCGACCTTTTGCCACATTTCAGGCTTCAAACATAAAGATATAAAACTGTATTTTTTTGTGAAGAATCAACAACAAGTGGGACACAATCATGAAGTGGAACGACATTTATTGGATATTTCAAACTTTTTTAACAAATCAAAAACTGAAAAATTGGGCGTGCAAAATTATTCAGCCCCCTTAAGTTAATACTTTGTAGCGCCACCTTTTGCTGCGATTACAGCTGTAAGTCGCTTGGGGTATGTCTATTAGTTTTGCACATCGAGAGACTGAAATTTTCTTTTTGCCTGTTATCTAACAATGTACCCAGGATCTTGATTAGTACTGAACAAAAACATTAACGCAACATGTAAAATGTTGGACCCATGTTGCATGAACTTAAATTAAAGATCCCAGAAACTTTAAATAGGTACCAAGCTTCTCTCCAATTTTATGCACAAATTTGTTTGCATCCCCGTTAGTGAGCGTTTCTCCTTTGCCAAAATAATCTGCCCACCTGACAGGTGTGGCATATTAAAAAGCTGATTTAAATATTAGCATGGTAATTATAGGTGCACCTTGTGCTGGGGGCAAAAGGCCACCCTAAAATATGCTATTTTTTTGCCACAGATGTCTCAAGTTGAGTGTGCAATTGGCAAGCTGACTGCAGGAATGTCCACCAGAGCTGTTGCCAGAGAAAGGAATGGTAATTTCTCTTCCATAAGTCACCTTCAGCGTAGTTTTAGAATTTGGCAGTACCTCCCACCGGCCTCACAGCCACAGACCACGTGTATGGCATCGTGTGGGTGAGCGGTTTGTCAATGTTGTGAACGAAGTGCCCCATGGTGGCGGGGTTATGGTATGGGTAGGCATAGGCTACGGACAACACATGCATTTTATTGATGTACGCCTCTTGGAGGGAACGCAACACCCTGCTACAACTCTCCGTGGAGTGAAAAAAGGTGTGCGGGTAAGGATGACAGAGGCAGAGAATATGTACCATTTACAGGAAATTTATTCTTCCACCTTAAGAAGGAAAAGGAGCTGGACAGAGGCAAAGAAAGTAAGTTCCCCCTCTCCTACCTTACCTGCTTACCCACTGGTTACTTTTCTTAGCACCACCTGGCGCCCCTAATAAACACTGGCTTTTCAAGCTGCAGAAGGAGTTGGTAATTGAGGACAGCTGTATCCCCTGACAAGAGGGCGGGGTCAGAGCTCCAATTAGTGATGGGCTGACCAATCAGCTGCTTTGGAATCCAGGAAGCCATTTCCTGAAACACATATACATACAAACCCACAACACAGAAACTGGGGAACCTAACGATGGCAATTTGAATGCACAGAGATACCGTGACGATCCTGAGGCCCATTTCATCTCCCACCATCACCTCATGTTTCTGCATGATAATTCACGCAAGGATCTGTACACAATTCTTGGAAACTGAAAATGTCCCAGTTCTTCCATGGGCTGCATACTCACCAGACATGTCACCCATTGAGCATGTTTGGGATGCTCTGGCTCTACGGGTACAGCAGCGTGTTCCAGTTCCCGCCAATATCGGCAACTTCGCACCGCCATTGAAGAGAAGTGGGACAACATTCCACAGGCCACAAATAGCAGCCTGCTCAACTCTATGCGAAGGAGATGTATTAATTATTGATCCCCATTACTCTTCCTCTGGTCCAGCAAAATTAAGGCAGTTTATACAACTTTTTATTTTTTTATATATATTTTTTTTTACATTTAATAAATTCACAGATGTCACAACACACTGTGTGCCCCTACTACCACACATCTACAGTACTAAATCTGTGTGTGCATGTGCTTATGTTTCTTGCTTCACAGTCCCTACTGTTTTTATTTTTCTGTTTTTTTTAAAATCTAAGTTTACTGCTTGCATCAGTTACTTGATGTGAAATAGAGTTCCATGTAGTTATGGCTCTATGTAGTACTGTGTGCCTCCCATAGTCTGTTCTGGACTTGGACTGTGAAGAGACCTCTTGTGACATGTCTTGTAAGGTATGCATGGGTGTTCAATCTGTGTGCCAGTAGTTCAAACAGACAGCTTGGTGCATTCATGTCAATATACCTCTCATAAAGTAAAGTAGTGATGAAGTTCATCTCTCCTCCACTTTGAGCCAGGATGGATTGACATGCATATTATTAATACTAGCTCTCTGTTTACATCAAAGGGCCGGCTGTGCTGCCCTGTTCTGAGCCAATTGCAATTTTCCTAAGTCTTTTTTTTTGTGGCATCTGACCACACAACTGAACAGTAATTAAGGTGCGACAGTAGTCAAGGTGTTTATGGTGTTACGGCAAAGTAGTGCTTTATTATGTACGTACTGCTCCCCATCTTAGCTACTGGGCTCCCGAGTGGCACAGCGGTCTAAGGCACTGCATCTCAGTGCAAGAGGTGTCACTACAGTCCCTGGTTTGAATCCAGGCTGTATCACATCCAGCCGTGATTGGGTGGCACACAATTGGCCCAGTGTTGTCTGGGTTTGGCCGGGGTAGGCCATTGTAAATACAAATTTGTTCTAAACTGACTTGACGAGTTAACCTTTTTATTTACAACAGTATTATTATTTTTATTAACATGTTTTGACCATGACTGTTTACAATCTAGGGTTACTCCAAGCAGTTTAGTCATCTCAATTTGCTCAATTTCCACATGATTTATTACAAGATTATGTTGAGATTTAGTGTTTTCTTTTTTTTTTGCACTGTGTGAGGCAAATGGTGGTCATGCCAGATACTGACTGGTTTTCTGATTCATTCCCCTACCTTTTTTTTAAGGTATATGTGACCAACAGATGCATATCTGTATTCCCAGTCATGTGAAATCCATATATTAGGGCCTAATTTATTTATTTCAAGTCTTATTTCCTTATGAACTGTAACTCAGTAAAATCTTTGAAATTGTTCCATACTGGGTTCATTTTTTTTGACCGTGTCATTTTTGTGTCACACCAGCGGACATAACATCACACCAAAGGATGTTTCATGCAGTTTGGGCAATCTGGGGCCTTGGAGTTTTGCTAGCATTCCACTACTGTACCCACTAAAATATGTTCACATTATGTCATACAGATGAATGATTTCAAGCATTTTCATGTAAAAGGTGTTGCCCCAAATGAAAATAAAACGGACACTAATGTGGGAGGATGAAAAAGGCCTATATATTGATACATTCATAATCAAAAACTCACCCTCAGATCATGCCATGTGCTCCAGTCATATCTTCTGCACTTCCTGTTTGGGCAAGGATCCTTCAACCGCAATGGCTTCCAGATAATAGCTCGTTTTAATATCACAATATTGCGCCACACCGGTGGACATAAATAAATAAATGTTTTTATAATCAACTACATTTGTTCAGAGAAAATTGAGTATGGATGGCCTTGGGAAATATTCTCACGAATAGACATGTGTTAACATGCTACATATCGGTGAGAAGGGTTTTGCTTATTTTTCTTAATTTATATTTGAATTTTATCACACAAACGTGTCACATTTAGTTAAAGAACATTGTAAAAAAATGTTATTAATGGTATGAGTCTAGATGATCCAAACAACGCAGTGTCTTCATAACCATAAAATTGAGTTTTCACAAATTAAAGTAAGTTATTCATGTTTTTGGCACATTGAAGTGAAAAAAAGCAGTGGCACGTCAACTACCCATTTATTCTCAGACCTCCTCGGGTATTTGTACTATGCGGCTGAGTGTGATTGAAAGTGTTAGTATTGTAACTTCTCTCCCTTTCGTTCACTCTCTGTTGATATTCCTTGTTTTTCTAATCATCGCATCCAGACTTAAGTTCATGTGGAAATTAACAAGTTACTCCTAAGTAATTGCATTTGAAGACCTTTATCAAGACTGCCCCCGAACCAGGGATATTGACTTGCACAAAGCATAGCCATTCTCATAAGCTCTAACCCCTCATCATGCCCTTAATAAAATTGGCAGGAAATCATACATGCCGAGGAGGTAATTGCATTTGAATCATCTTTATTAATGGAGTAACTAGTTTAGCACGTGTTGTCGAATTCCAAATTGCCTCAACATCCTGTTTAGTCATTCTGTGGGGCCAGGGGCTGGGACTGGCTGTCTCTGACCCTCTGACTTCCTTGTGGTGCGTCTGAGGCGATCCTGCTGGGTGCTCCAGACCAGAGCGATCTCCAGCCTCCAGACAGGCCCCTCCAGTAATCTGCCCCAGCCAGGCACAGGCTGCTTATCTCAGCCTCTTCCTGTGCCACGGCAGGGCGGTGACGTGTAGGGCGTTGTGGTAGAGAGAGACTGGTAGCCCCGCCCTGATCTCTTCTCAAATAGAGAGCAGGGTTATGAAAATGGTTGTTACCATCGCAGGAGATTCACACAGCTGAGTTACAGTAAATGGGGATGAATAAAATGCAGTGCCTGATTTGAATCTGTGTTATTGTAGTCAGTCCATATAGACAATGGTCTTATTTATTAGTATCCCAAATCCCTGGAAGGCTTCCCTCAGTAATATAGTTAAGTCTTTCCCTCTGTCTCCATAGTAAATGCCTGTCTCTCCCTCACAGCAGTGACTGCAGCATCATGGCCTCTGGACCATCCGATGTGATGACCAACCAAGATCCTGCAGACCCCACAGAGTGCACAGGTAAAACCACACTAACTGGCTTTGATAGCCATTTTAAAGGGGATCTTCACTATTATCTTGTCATTGGTAAATAGCACTACCACAGACAAGAGTTTCCTATCTGATCAGATTTACAGTATCTAGTCTGTAGGGAGGGAATGGCAAAATGACTCCTTGTCCACACAGTTTACATATATCCTCAGAGGCATAGATCCATGTCTGAGAAGCCTTGGGGTTCATTGTAAGTTGAAGTGATACAATTATCATTGTGAGAATCCCTCCACATGATCCATGCAAAGGTATTCGTGTTTCTTCTAGACCTGTGTGCTGTTAGCTCTCTCAGAAAGCATTGGCCTTCAGGGAGGATCAGGCCAAGCTTAAGAAAGCGATATTATTACAGTTTTATTGGCAGGAAATTAAGTAAAATATAACACATCTCACCACCCCTAAAGAACATTGTAAAAATATCCATCCGCCAACCCTTCAACCCTACTGTGATGTGCTCTGGGAACGAGGAAGTCAGGGACTGCAAGGTCAGGCTCGGCCCCGTCTCTGGAGGGCTAGCCGGGATGTGGATTAGCCCTTCCCTTCAGGAATGGGTCACACTGACAATCTCCTCTATTGGATTGAACTTCTAAAGCGGAGGGCGTTCATTAAAGTAAATAATTTGTCAATGGCTGGTGGTGTGCCGGCCAGGCGGCGTGCCAGGGGATAATGTGGCGTACCCTGATAGTCAGGGGGAGGGGGTTAAGCTGCAGTCAAGATAGAAGCCCCGTGTGTAATATGTCCGTGGAATTAGAGGGGTCTTGGCCATGCCTCTTCCAAAGGGTTACAGTTTGTAGTAGAATAAACATCAACTCAAGGAGAGTAATTAGTTGTTAGGTACGGCAGTGCTCACCAGATCAATGAGAATATTTAGTGGGAAAGTTTCTTGTGTCTGACTGTTTATGTCCCATCTTCCCATCTAAGCCCAAATTTGGCTTTTATCTTGGTCTCCGCTTACATGTTTAGCTACTACAGTATATACATTCATAAATCTGTAGTAATAAATCCCTCTCCTACTGGACTTTCCCTTGATTTGTTGACTTCAGCCATACTGAATGGCCCAATTCAAAGTGTGTGTGATAATGCCAGCTCCAAGGCCTTGTCTGTAATTGGATCTCAAGTGTTTTCCAGAGAATGTGAGCCACAGGATTGTGTGGCTTTATATATAAATATAGTCACTACTACCAACTTTCACTTCTCCAAGGCAGTGCTTGCTCTTTAATCAGACAATTGTATTCCTAGCTGCTAAAGGTCTCCATCCTAGGATTGTTCATGTTGTAGTCATCCCTTCTCAAATATTGGCAACATTTGTATGGATCCAACTAACTTGACCTTCTCTTTGATAATTGGCCTTTCTGCTGCACCGTTTCGCCTTCTTCTGCTATTTTGGCGTAATGTCATATTGTATCTAAAATAGTGTCTGCTGTATTATGATTTTGCACCTCAACAAACAGTTAAGATCTCTGCCTTGTATTATTCTCAAGATTTTGGGGTTAGGGACAGTTTTTAGTTAAAAAGAGGTGTTGAGATTTTAAACGGGTGCTACATTTTAAATGGAACTGAAGTGTTTCACTACCCCTCTCACTTGGTAATGCAAAGGTATATGGGTTTTTGACCAACACATGGTAAATTACTCTCACTTTACTTGAGCTCACATGAGGGAGTAGATGTTCGTTTAAAAGCTTTCATTAGGTAGTCTTGTTTGTTTGCTAGTGAAAAGACAAATGGTTAGGGAATAGCTCCCATTGTAAACTGGAGATGTTTAACCATGATATCTATCTTCATTGTAAGGCAAGAAGAAGTCCAAGTTCCAGACCTTCAAGAACTTTTTTGCTAAGAAGAAGAGAAAAGAGGCTGCAACTCCTGCCGGGGACAATGGGTTGAAGTCTAGCCAGTCCAGTGACAATGTCAATGCCCCTGAACCAGCATTCCTCATCCGGTCTGAGAAAGACGAGGGCTCTGGGTAAGATTTATATTTTTCTCACAGGTATCTTTTGGTCATCACTATGGCAACAGCCTTCAGGAACAATAAACACAATATTTACATCTTACAGTTAAATGCGAAAATACAAGCAATTTCATCCTTAACAAAGAACAAATGTGTCACTGAATTTCTCCTCTGTATGTTTACAACATTAAAGGCACACATTTGTCCTTCAGGAACAATAAACACAATATTTACATCTTACAGTTAAATGAGAAAATACAAGCAATTTCAGCCTTAACAAAGAACAAATGTGTCACTGAATTTCTCCTCTGTATGTTTACAACATTAAAGGCACATATTTGTCCTAATAGAGTGGACCGCTGGGAATTAACGTTCTGCCTACCACTTAGTCACCTGAATAATAAATCAAGTCTTGTCCGCTAATTTTAGAGTTTAGCGAATTTTACTTCATTAAACATGTAGCCTCATAGGCTACCTGCTGCAGACAACTTCCCCAGAGACATGGATCGAGTCCTAAATGGCTCCCCATTCAGTGCACTACTTTTGATCAGGATCCATGGTGTTCCGTTTCAAAAGTAGGTCACCATATAGGTAGTAGGGTTCCATTTGGGACATTACCAGAGCTAGTGACTTGTCATTACTGCTCCTTTAGGTTTTTCTACAAATGTTATTAGATTTATTCCTAAGTGATTGGATGGATGACCCAGCCACTGCCTGACTGCTACTTAGGGGAGAGCTCTGGGGCCTCATTTATAACCTCGAAGTTTCACACTAAATGTCTGTGTGTCATTTCTGAAAAGACTGCATACGTCAAAAAATATTGATCACGCCATACATCCCTGTGTTTCCTGTTATAACTCAGACCTGTTGTAAACATTGTGAACAAGCATTATAGTGCCACCTGGAAAACTCTCATGTGATCTTTTTTGATGGTGACAATAACGGCCTTATTTGCAGTTTGAGTTGAAACTTTTGGAAATAAGCCATAGCATTTAAGGTGTGTTGCCCGAATACTATCGCTGTAGTATTCAGCAAAGGTCTGTGACTATTTCTGAAGAAAAAAAAAATCGATGGCAAATTTGTTTGCTGAACATTTTATTTAACAATGTTTTGCATTGACCGTTTCCCCCAACCTAACTATGTGGCACTGCCCGTGAATTCTGAAACATTGTCTAGGCCTACTCGAGGCATTTGAAATTGTATGGTGAACTGTCTGTTCTACTGTAGGCGACTTTTTTTTAATTTTACGTTCTATTGTAGCTAACATAACCGAAATAGCTTATCTATTTACTACTGTGAAGTAGTTACAATTCATCCCATCTCTCATTTAAATTGTAACTTCATTTGTTGTATTAGCTACTTCGGGAGTATGAAACCATTTCAGTCAGAAATGTGAGGAACTTATTCTGCATTGATCATGGAAAAAGATAATTAGGAATTTTTTTATTTATTGCAAAGATGAAATAGATTTTTTTGCTCTTCTCACTAACGGCAAATAATTGCATCATGTCTTTTGGATTTTATGAATAAGCATGTCATTTCCCCCATTTGCACAAAATACTTACAAAATACACTGCTGGCAAGGCAGTGCTTCAACCGTCAGAAATTGTGTGCATATATGGTCTGCGGGAAGTTAAGCATGTTCTCACATCAAGTACATTTCTTTTATATATGCCAACTTTTGCGTGAACAGGTGCTGTACGTTTTGTGGTAGTGTTTGTAAATGAGGCCCCAAATGATCTGATTTGTCATTTTAACATAATCTCACACTCAATTGTTCTATTTCTTTTTTTTTGCAAGGTCAAAAATCTACATGGGAAATAAGGCTCTGTCACATGACAGTGTCTTTGTCTCTGATTTGCCCCTGTCAGAGGTAAACGAGGATCTGGGAGCCTTTCAGAACAACATCCATGGAAATGTCAAGTCTCTACAGGTGTGTAGTTAAGCCTGTGTTCCATACTTGGACTGGCTGTAATTCTGGATTTTGTACCTATAGTCCTATATCATACACCCACAACAAGTGAAAACAATGTGTCTCCGTGGCTCGTGTTAGTATCTGATATTCAGCTCTCTTAAATCGGTATTAGCTTTGGCACTCTGTCCGTAGAACCTGGGTATAAAATTAGCCAGTCTGGTCATAAGCCGGGTAGACTGGGAGCTAGCTAGCTAAGGCTCATCCTTAGGTCTTACTACCTGGAGTGTTCTGGGCAGACTGCCACAACGGGCCGGCGTGTACGCGCAGGCTAATACATACAGCGGTCTGATGCACAACAGTGTTGACTAGGCACAACAACATGCTAAAATGGAGATAACAGATGTTTGGCTGGTGGTGTTCAGTCTATAATAAGTCCATTTGGAGAAGGATAGGGTTTCTAATACCTTTTGTTGGAAGGAGACAGACTTGAGACTGTCCTTGAGAGCAGCTGAGCTCATTCAGATACACACACTGAATGGACACTATCTGTGATACTGCTTTCTTTCACCACGCAAAGTTTGTGTTTCAGCTAGAATGGACCGATTGTTACTTAACTCACTTTCACTTATCATTCTACTTTGACGAGTTCTCAACCACCAGGTAGGGTAGCATGCTCTCAGAACATGTGATCTGAAAGCGAAAAACCAATCTTTAGTACTCTATTGCTGCACACAAGTCATATTTGTAGAAGTTTTACATTAATACATTGCAAAATCAAGGTTGATAAGTATGTTGTCCTGCAGCTCCAGCTGAAACAGGCCATCCGGCTAGGCTCTCCTCCGTCTCTGTGTGTGAAGGGGGATGACGCAGGGACTCTGTCTGAGGATGATGGCCTTCCCTGCAGCCCACCAGAGTACTCCACCCTGCACGCCGTCCTGGCTGGGGTGTCCCACAGGGTACGCATCATTATGCAGTGAGGACTGGCATCGTGTTCATGGGGTCAACTTCATGTTAGCAATTATTGGACCAGATTAGCTACATAGCTAGTTCTGGTCTTCAGTACCTAGTACATGCCACACAATTATAATATGTGACTGCAGTCACATGATACCTGCACATACCACACATTCATGTTTCATGAAAGCTACCGTGAGGATGACTTATGCTCGTGCTTATGTCTACAGATATATTGCTGTCTATCACCCTTTTATAACTGCGCCGTCACTCATCCTCTCTCTCTCCTCCCAAACTGGTACAGAGGAACAGCTCCCTGAGTCTGGAGGGAACAGACAGTGATGAAGACCAGGTAATATCCCGCTTTCCATGCTATTTTGTTAATATAGTCTTGTGCTTCCTATTCAGTGGACACATTGAATGATCCTCCTTGTCATTTGACCATCATGACCAATCAGAATGCACCATTAGCCCAACGAGGCAGAGAGGAGGGTCTATCGTATGATGTGGAAGAAATGGATCAAGATGACTGGGTTGTATTGTCATTTGATTTTAAGGATAAATGTTCCCCAGATGTATTACACGTGTTGACGTCTTGGAGTACATCTGCCTTGATGATGTATAAAGCTGTGTGTCTTCCGATGAAGCTTGTACTCTTCAAGAAATGACAGCTTCTGTGTCAGATACAGTGTTAAGCAATAGGAGTGAGTCAGGATGGAGGCATTGTTGAGCTTCATACGTCAATGATATGTATACCATATGCGACTGAGGCTCAGCTACATGTGTTGTTGGCCATATTTACACCATACATGTACACAGTGGTTTGTTATATACATCAGAATTTAGGATACTTAGATACTTCTCTTTTCTGCCTCTCTATGTCTGTGAATGATTTGGCAAAAGTCTCATGATCAAATGTAATTACTGCAACGTATTCATGCGTTAACGTAAACAAGACAGTCAGTGGAATAATGCTGTGTGAAGTGTATCTGCCTCAGCACGTATGTTGGCGTTATTATCGCAGCTGGCACGCTCACATAGACTTGGCTAGTTTCTATGAATGCTGATTGAATCTTTTAAGCTTTTCTCAATTGAATTTGATTGAAAGGAATCTGCCAAGGGACTCCAAATAATCGTCTGAAGTTGTGAAAGGAATGTCCTAAAAAAAGGAACCACAATTGGCATTTGATTGACTTAAAAAGGCTTACACAGCCCTCTGATAGCACGTTCAATAGTAGCTTCTATTGTTTTTGTATATATGATAGTATACTGTTTTTCTTTCTCTTGAGCTATCTTTTCCACTTAGCCAGGAGTTTAAAAAAGGGTCAGAATAAAATGGAAAACCTGCAGAGAGTAAATCACTCCACTCAGCATTCCAACTGCTGCCTCGTGGGATGACAGGAAGATATGGGGGGGGGGGTCCCATAGGAACTGGTGTACTATCTTACCATGTGTGATTTTTCAGTAGTTTCTGACTGTTCGTCCTGAATGACAAACATAACGCAGGCACACACAGATGCACTTGTTTATTCTCAAAATTCCAAATAGTTGTCACGCGCTTGTGTTTTGCCTCGCTTGTCATGCCTTCAGCTGGGCCCGGAGCTGTAACAAGCTAGAGATTGTTTTTCGAGCCATAAATGGCAGCGTGCTTTTGGTTTGACCTCTTTTGAAATGGGAAGGGGTGGCAGTACACTTGCTTTGTCTCCCAGCTGCAAGCACCACTGAGAATCCCACCACAAATCTTCAGCTGAAGATGATGACCTGACAGTAATAAAGCTGCATTTCATTCTGCTGGTCTGTTTCTGCAGGATGTATTGTTTGACTCAGAGAGGAAGGTGGGTGGGGGTCCTCCCGTGTGGTCTGAATGCATTCCATTGGTTTTCTCTGGCAGTCCGGCTGTCTTCTGCAAATGGGGATATTACACCACTCAGTCAGGAGGCCCTGCCAAGACGAGCTCTGGCATTAGAACAAACGCAATACATTAATTTACTGTATACATTCAGTGTGTGTGTGTGTGTGTGTGTGTGTGTGTGTAAAAAATCCACTCTGCTGGATACAATACAAACAGAGGTCTCTGGTTACACAGGGCAAATACATTTTGATACCCATAATAGCAGCAATCCTATTTGCTAAAATGTCCATGTTTGTGTAAAATCTGTATTGTATATGACAAATAGCTATTTATCATAAGAATCCATTTCTAGAATGAAAGCAAGCTGTTAAGTCCGAGGTGGACCATTTGAGGTGGAATTGCTGTCAGAAACAGCAGAGGAAACCTACCTACATTCCAGAGCACTGAGAGTGGAGGCCTGTATTTGTTCAGCTAATGTCAGTGGGAGCCAGGCAGAAAAATGCCAGGACATTGGTCTGCCTGGGACATTTTTACTGACGCTCGACGCTGCTAGGAGGTCTTTTATAATGGCGTCCCTGACATTGTTTATCCAGCTGAACAGACAGTCAGTCCTCTCTCTTCTCCATGTCTTATAGCTTTTCCTTTTGTCTTGAGTAGGAAACTCACCCCCATATATTAGGATATGGTTAATCTGTGTCAGGAGAAAAACTATATTTGATCCACAATTTAGCATTCTTGAATCTGTTTAGCAGGTACCTGGCTTCAGCAGAGAGTAATGTGACATGTGGACAGATGTCTGAAGACCATTGTAAGAGTTTGTAATCATTATATTATTTACTGTGTTAAAATGGCCTCTCTCTCTCTCTCTCCCCTCATGTGTAGATGTCCTGTGAGGCGGGCTCAAGATCGGTCAGTCCCCTGATCCCCCTGCCTGTAGACTTCAGCCAGCCTGCCAGTCCCATGGGCTGCCTGGACAACACCGCCGCTCGCCACCGCCTGGCCGTCCGACACAAGGCCTGCTCCAAGATGAGGAAACCCACCACTGTAAGATGTACAGTTGAAGGCAGAAGTTTACATGCACCTTAGCCAAATACATTTAAACTCAGTTTTTCACAATTCCTGACATTTAATCCTAGTAAAAGTTCCCTGTTTTAGGTCAGTTAGGATTACCACTTCTTTTAAAGAATGTGAAATGTCAGAATAATACTAGAGAATTATTTATTTTAGCTTTTATTTATTTCATCACATTCCCAGTGGTTCAGAAGTTTACATTCAATTGGTATTTGGTAACATTGCCTTTAAACAATTTAAACTTGGGTCAAATGTTTCGGGTAGCCTTCCACAAGCTTCCCACAATAAGTTGGGTGAATTTTGGCCCTTTCCTCCTGGCAGAGCTGGTGTAACGGAGTCAGGTGTATAGGCCTCCTTGCTCACACACTTTTTCAGTTCTGCCCACAAATTTTCTGTAAGATTGAGGTCAGGGCTTTGTGATGGCCACTCCAATACCTTGACTTTGTCGTCCTTAAGCCATTTTGCGACAACTTTGGCAGTATGCTTGGGGCCATTGTCCATTTGGAAGGCCCATTTGCGACTGAACTTTAACTTCCTGACTGATGTCTTAAGATGTTGCTCCTCATGATGCCATCTATTTTTGTGAAGTGCACAAGGCCCTCCTGCAGCAAAGCACCCCCACAACATGATGCTGCCACCCCCGTGCTTCATGGTTGGGATGGTGTTCTTCGGCTTGCAAGCCTCCCCATTTTTCCTCCAAACATAACGATGGTCATTATGGCCAAACAGTTCTATTTTTGTTTCATCAGATCAGAGGACATTTCTCAAACTACAATCTTTGTCTTATTGAGCATTTGCAAACCGTAGTCTGGCTTTTTATTATGGTGGTTTTGAAGCAGTGGCGTCTTCCTTGCTGAGTGGCCATTCAGATGTCTATAGGACTTGTTTTACTGTGGACATAGATACTTTTACACAATGTGTCTCCTTCCTGAGCAGTAAGATGTGGTCCCATGGTGTTTATACTTGCGTACTATTGTTTGTACAGGTGAACGTGGTACCTTCAGACGTTTTGGAAATTGCTCCCAAGGATGAACCAGACTTCTGGAGGCCTTTTTTTTTTTTTTTTTTTTTTTTCCTGCGGCCTTGGCATGCACAAAGTAGATTCCCTAACCTACTTGCCAAAACTATAGTTTGTTAACAAGAGATTTGTGGCGTGGTTGAAAAATGAGTTTTAATGACTCCAACCTAAGTGTATGTAAACTTCCGACATCAACCATACATGCACAACCAACCCCTCTCCCTGGCCAACACACGCCAAACCCACCCCCTTCTATTCCATACCCAGCCCAAGTCCCCTTTGATCACCAGAGCAGAACCCCATAAAAATCCATCCCATGAGCCAAGTGTCCAGCCCCTCTAGCCCAACCACAACGCGCCAGCCTGCCATCAACTTGCATGGCTCATGAGTCTCCCAGATCTTTGTAAAACATGTGTCCGATATGACTGAAGCTTGACAGATAATTTATCTGTAAATGAACCGTATCATTAAGATGACATTATGACTCATCTCTGCCATATTTCTATTGCTCAGAGGGTTGATGGCAGGGCTGAGGGAGAGTCATTCCAAGAGGAAAGACTGAGTGTTGTCATTCCAGAATCTGTGGAGGAGGACCAGGAGGAGGGTAATATAAATTCTCCTTATTACAGTAGCATTACACAAAATATTGATGCAATATCGGAAAGATTATGTTTCATGGTATTGAGTAAGCATGGTTGTCATAATAATGCTATAGTGGCTCTGCTCAGACGTAGTTGTGTGTTCTAGATGTGAAATGTGAGCAGGCTGTTGCTGCCGAGAAGGAGCAGACCGATGGGGCCGTGGTATCCCAGCAGGCCGAGCGATCAGCCCCAGATAAGGAGGAGGATGAGCAGGGGGACCAACCAGAAGTGTCTCAGGATGTCTCTTCCTCATCCCCTTCCATACAGAATGAATCTGATTCTGAGGAATGTCTCTCAGGCCAGGCTAAGGCTCTGACCCAGACTGCACCCCTGCCTGGCTCCCTGGACTCTCTGGAGCCCCCTATTAGAGACTATGATGACTTCCTCCTGGCCCCTAATGGGTGTGAGGTGGCTGAGGAGGGTGGCTCTCTACTCCAGGAGGTGCTGCGCTCCCTCAAGTGTCCCCTGGCGTCTGTCCTGGGGCTGGAGGCTGTGCCCCTCGAGGAGGTGAATGTGAAGGGTTTAGACCCTGAGAGCTGGATGGATGAGCTGGCTGATGAGCCTGAGCCTCTGTCCCTTCCTTCAGATCCAACCCAACAGGAAGAAGCCGGTCTCCCCAGTGATGGACCTGACTGCCCAGCAGAGTCCCAAGAGGAGGAGGGTGAGCCTTATGCGTCTGAGGAGGAGTATGTGGTAGAACATTTCAAACCAAAGGAGGAAGAGGAGGATCAAGATGAAATCAACCCTGAATACTTAACAAAAGAAGATCAGGACATTCCTTCAGTTTATATGGAAAAAGAGGAAAAAGAAGATGGGGAGGAGGCAGCAGGGTTAGAGGAAAAAGTGGTAATAGAGGACGCAGAGGTTGTCCAAGATGAGGCAGAGGAAAAAAAGAAAGATGTGTGGAGGGAGGAGGAAAAAACAGAGCCAATCTCAGAGGTGTCAGTGCAAACAGCCTTATTGGAGCCAGAGGATGTAATGCCAACCTCTGTGGAGGATGATGCACAGCAGGTTCCAGACAATGACACAGACACTGAGAGAGCTTGTGAGAGCCCTGAGTGCCCGACTGCGCTGCCTGACCAAACAGTTAGGGAACCAGTCTGTGTCTCCCAGCTGCCAAATAGCAGTACACCTCCTCTAGATTCCCCAGACCAGCCCGAGTCCACTACGCACGCCACACAGGACCAGGAAGAGCCCAGTGTAACGACTGACCAGTACAGTATAACCAGTCCCAGTGCAGCTTCTGGCCCAGAGCAGAGTCCCCAGGAGCCCTGTAGTGGACCGACTGCCACAGAGGATCATGGGAAGCCATCTTGTGGCTCTGAACAGAGCAGCGCAAGGTTCACAATTTCGCCCACCTGGCAAAGGTTGGACACCAACGAGCCAACCTCCCCTTCTACATCTCCCTCCCCTGCTACCTCCCCCTCTGTCACTGGGGCTGTGGAAGCGGGGGTTACTGCAAAAACAGATCCCCCAAGTAGAGTGGAGCCACTTAGCCCTGTGGTGGCCGAAGTCCCTGCTTGTCCCAGCAGAACACAGAGCACCACAGCACCCACACATTCCTCAAAAGACACTCCACCTGCCGTTCCTGCAGCCCAGGAGGAAGGGACCCCTGAGAATCCGTTTGGTGTTAGGCTGAGGAAGACCTCTGTGGGTATGTTGCGCTTAGGATCAGAGAGTGAAACTCCCTCCTCATCCCCAGCACACTCACTTCCCATAGAAGCACAGAGGTCCTCGTTCACTGAACCACAGCCACAAAGCAAATCTGCCCTGCTCAGAAAGCCCTCCGAGCTGGACGGTATCGTCAAGCCCAAGAGAACACCAGGTACTAAAACCGTCTTAGTCACCATCACACCAGTCAGTGTTTACAGACATGTGATATATATGGCCTATCCTTCACTCGCAATGCCACCTCTTGTTTATATATATTTCACAATGTTGAGCTCAATAGTCTTCAAATGACAAAACATTTAGTCTATGTATGTTTTAGGGATTTGGACCCCTGCTGGACTAACAATTCACACTGAAACGGGTCCATGAGTACTGTTGAGAGCAGACTTATTGAGATATCTAAAAAGAGACCTATAAACACCAAGGAGAGATTCCTCGAAATGAAATATTATTAATCACATGCGCCCGAATACAACAGGTGTCGTCCTTACATTGAAATGCTTACTTTATGAGCCCCTGGCCAACAATGCAGTTAAAAAAAATATGGATAAGAAATAAAAGTAGCAAGTATTAAAAGAGCAGCAGTGAAATAACAATAGCAAGACTATATACGGGGGGGGTTACCGGTCAGTTGAGGTAATATGTACATGTCGGTTGAGTTATTAAAGTGACTATGCATAGATGATAACAATGGAGAGTAGCAGTGGTGTAAAAGAGAGGGGGGTGCGTAAATAGTCTGGGTAGCCATTTGATTAGGTGTTCAGGAGTCTTATGGCTTGGGGGTAGAAGATGTTGAGAAGCCTCTTGAACTTTGATTTGGCGCGCCGGTACCGCTTGCTGTTCGGTAGCCGAGAGAACAGTCTGACTAGGGTGGCTGGAGACGTTGACAATTGTTAAGGCCTTCCTCTGACACCGCTTGGTATAGAGGTCCTGGATGGCAGGAAGCTTGACCCTGGTGATGTACTGGCCCGTACGCACTACACTTTGTAGTGCCTTTCGGTCAGAGGCTGAGCAGTTGCCATATCAGGCAGTGATGCAACCAGATGGTGCAGCTGTAGAACATTTTGAGGATCTGAGGACCCATGTCAAATATTTTTAGGCTCCTGAGGGGGAATAGGCTTTGTGCCCTCTTCACTGACTATTTCTATCAACAAATTGTCTGTATTTGAATGCTATTGGTTTTCGGCATTTGTCTTTCATTGGTTCGTACCTCTCTTATATTTCCACTCTAAACAAAAAGATTATGCCAAATTAAATGACCAGGCCACTCCTACCATATTTCGCACCATTTGAAGACATTCTCCTGTGTTCTTCTGTTTCAGATCTGTCTGTGGGTCGAGTGCCTAGTGTTGGATCTAGCGGGGGATCTGAATCACCAAGCTGGATCTCAGTGGCCAGACAAAAGCAAAGAATCTTCAAAGAGAACTCATTGGAGGAAACTACTGAGAAGAAGGTCCCTGCAGAGAAGGTAGGGATGGTGCATGTTGTTTTGTTCTTTTGTTTAACAAGAAGCCCACTGTTTCATAGAGAAACAGTTGACTTGTCAATCAACCATCCATCCTGTCCTTAGCAGAATAAATGCTAACAAGAGCTATCACGACAGGGTCCACCTTTTGATGCAATATCTAGAGTTTATATGAGACTGAAGTTGTGTAAGTGCCATTTACTTTGTTATACATGTTGGAATGAATAAGCAGTTAATTCCATCTATTTCCAGGGGGAGACGAACAGAAAAGGTTCCATTCCTACATTGACGAGTCCTGTCAACAAAGACCAAGCCAAGCCTCCGGGACCTCCTGTAAAAGGTTTGACTCCTCAGTATCCCACTCTGCTACCACACACACACACATCACTTTCTTATAAAGTGTTTTCATTGTTCTCTCAAAAGACTGAGTGTAATTGATACACTGCTGCCCCCATGTGGAAGAAACATGCGAATAAAATGTTCCTGTTGAAAATGTTCTGTATCTGAGATTGCCTAATCTTCAATGACGTAAGACTTAAAAAAATATTTCAGTCCGTTTTGATAAAAGTCCTACAACCAACAAAATGTTCACACACCTACAGTGTCTTTAGGACAATGCAGAGTGATTGTGTCACTAAAGATGTTGTTCTCTGCTCGTTGTCCATAGTGTTGTGTTCTCTTGAGATTTCTAAGCCTGCCGTGGTTGAGAAGGAGGGGAAGAGAGCCCCAGCTCACCCCGCACCTACAGCCCTAGCCCAGGATGAGCCCCCATGGATGGCCCTGGCCAAAAAGAAGGCCAAAGCCTGGAGCGAGATGCCCCAGATAGTTCAGTAAAGACAGGCCGTCGCAAACCGAATCATCCGTCCACTGATGGATCAGAATGCACTTGCACAACCAGAGTATATCTTTTGACTTCTAATACCTTCGGGTTTCTTATTGGACAGATGCTGAAACCCTCCAGTCACGTGCTGCGGTGAAAGTCAGTTGGGAATTAGGCCAAATTAGTAAAAGTTATGGCCTAAGATTGAATTCAGTTGACATGATATATCTATGTACAACCAACCAATTATTGAATGATATTTGTTTTAATTTCTTAACTGTTATTGACAGTATTCCTTGTATGAGTGAGGGTCCAGTGTATCAACTTTGAACCTAGCCTTGAGCTTTGATTTGGAGGATGAATAAGCATGGATAAAGTTTTCTTTGTATTTATTAAATCTCTTTCATGTATTTGTTTTATTTTTGTATTGCCTTTTGAACATGTGTACATTAAATGTGTAGTAAATAACAAATGGGATTCCATGTTCTTTTTCTTTCAGTTCTCTTTAAGAACATTAAGATAAATAACTGTTACTCTTCTTTGTACCTACTGCCAATAGTGCATCAAAGATGGTCATACCTTTCATATTAAATTGATGGCTATAGGCATACTTAGGCAGTATAATATATATTTTCTGTTATACAGATGCCCCGCTTCACATTTCTACCCCCAAAAATATTCAGTGCATTGACCTTTTTTCCACATTGTGTTACGTTACAGCCTTATTCTAAAATGGTTTTAATTGTTTATTCCCTTATCAATCTACAAACAATACCCCACAATGAGGGACACATTTCACTTTACGCCTGAAAAGTAGAGTTCCTAGAGATTATACACAGTGGCTAGTTTGTTAGGTACAATCGAAGAGTTGTGTGACCCGAGATGCCGTATTGCACCGTTATGTCTGTTTGTGGAATGCCTGTTAGCTTGCATGATTCTTGGCATTTTCCTTCGACCTCATCAACGAGCTGTTTTCGGCCACAGGACTGCTGCTGACTGGATGTTTTTTCTTTGTCACACCATTCTTAGTAAACCCAGGGAGGGTTGCCGTTTCTGAGAAACTGGATCCAGCACGCCTGGCACCGACGATCATACCACACTCAGTCTCTTAGGTCACTCGTTTTCCCCATTCTAACTTTCAATAGAACAGTAACTGAATGCCTCAACGCCTGTCCGCCTGCTTAACAGTAAATACAGTGCCTTTTGAAAGTATTCATACCCCTCGACTTTTTCCACATGTTGCGTTACAGCCTGAATTCAAAACAGATTCAAGTGATTTTCGTCTCACCCGTGTACACACAATATCCCGTAACGATATTAAATAAATACATGAAAGAGATTTAATGTCGTTTGATTTTGACAAACGTATTGAAAATGATAAAGTATTCACACCCCTAAGTGAATACATGTTAGTCACCTTTGACAACAATGACAGCTGTGAGTCTTTCTGGGTGAGTCTCTAAGAGCTTTGCACACCATGTGTCGTGGCGATTCCCTATGAACTGCCACTGCCACAGGAGAGCACGGTCCATTACCCATCCACAAAAGTCAGCTTTGCAGACATCACTCTTTTGGAGTGAAGTTCCCTTTTATTGCGTATATAAATGGCTCCAAAACACACATTCCTATGCAAAAGGTGCAGAGCGATGCATTCCATAAGCTATATATGTGATACGGTAAGAACTGTATGCCCTCTCCTCTCACCTGTGCTAACCCTCCCTGGTCACCTGTGCTACCTTTTTGCACATGAGACCAGTGACCCATGACCCCAACATATAGTGCCCTCTAATGTACAAAACAAGTCAAAATAACCAGTGACAGACAACATATACACAACTCATCAACAGGCCAAAATGGCTCCTACAAACCGACCCCAAATTATTCTCTGACTTAGGAAAGAAACAATTGTACAAATGCAAAAAAAGGAGCCAACAATGTATATGTGCATGTGTCTTCATGGAGGGATGATTTTCAGGGCCAGAGGTTGCTAGCACTTAGCCCCAGCTCAGCCTATAATATGGTAAGCTCAGTTGTAGGTTGACTGGTCGTCTAAGGCAGCATCCTGTAGCAACCAGTTTGTCATTCCTGCGTGTCTCATATGTAGCTGGGGTGGGTAGTAACAGCAGGGCAGCCAATCTGTCCTGGGCTGTCACCACCATCTCCTATGGGACTGTCAAGAGACCCTTACCAATTGGGTTACAGCGATGTGGGGTCCATCTCCAACTCTGTAGTCATCAACAGGGTTGATGGCCTGTGGAGCATCGCTGCCAATTAGCAACTCCACGCCGGCCCCAATATGACTTGGTGTGAAAGCCTAACTTGAAGGACCCTTCTTATACTGCACCTTCTTGGAGTATATTTCTTGGAAATTGGTCTTTCTAGCATGTTGGTTCTTGTCTTCAGGCGTACTACACATACTAACTCATTGGAATCAGACTTGGTCTCAAGAACCTTTCCAAGTATCCTTGCACTACGTGGTGTCGTGGGGTCTCCTTCACTAAGCTGCATTTAATTTTACCCCACTTATGTATTTTTTTAATGTCTTTTTATTTATAAGGGTTGATCAGCTTAATATTGCAGAAAGATTGTTGCTTCCATCAATGTAATAGTCTGCATCATTTCCAATCCCCCATGTCTTTTTTTGGTAAATATGTATATATCCATATCCATACATATACCTATATAGATATACATACTTTTTTTTAGGGTATACCTTTATTATTTTCCACAAACCCTACCACTCTTCCTCCAATTGGAGTAAACTAATAAACAATAACACTTAGGCTTCTACCTTCAGTTTATACATCTTATAGACAATCTATTTTTCAATAGTTATATTTTGTTTGTTTTTAGTCCTTCCTCTATTTCTGATGTCCATACAGTTTGATTTCCATTTGTAAAAGCTATTTCGCAACATTTCTGAACCTATATACATTTTACAGACCCCCGTATGTTTTACATCGGTTATCTAGTTATTAGTCCCACCCTTCAGCTCCATTCAACCTCTCCCATCTATCTCTTAACACCATTCATTTTGGATTTCTATTTGCCATGTATCTTTCGACTGTGCTGTGATGCATCACAAACGTGCTGAACCTTTCTATGTCTTCTGTCTTTTCTGTAGGAGTGACAGGTACTCCTGTGTCCATCTCTTCCTAAATAAGTCGGCCATGTACTGGACTTTCTTCCAACGTCGTCTGATGTACAGGTTTAAAAAAAATATTTTTTTAAGATTCCAGGGGGTAGGACAGGCTTTGACTTTAACAGTAAAATGAGATTTGGGGTGAGAGCTTCTAGATCTAGGTGAACGTGGTGATTGGGCAGCTGTTTAGAATAGCCTCCACTTCACACAGCACGGTGTGCAATCCCTCCTCATCTAGGGTCTGTTGTAAACAGGACAGAATGGAGCACCTGGTGAATCATCCGAACGAGCCTTTCCCAGACTCCTCTGTGGTGGGACTCCCCAGGGAGACTGAAACTCCACTGTATTCCTTCCTGAAGTAGAGCATCTTTGATCTTGCCTTGGTTTAAAGCAAGTAGATCTTCTCTGGGTTCTCTCTCAGAACCAACGAAGTAAGTCCCATTATCAGATCTTACGTGTTGTACTTGTCCTCTTCAACACATAAATCTTCTTATGGCGTTGATACACAAATCTATGTCACCAGAGTAAGCAATTTCAATGTGTACTGCTCTACTGGACATAATTGTATAGATCACTCCATATCTTTTAACATTTCCTCTTCCTTGTTTTAATTTCTGTAGGACCAAAGTAAGTCACACCTACATTGGTAAATAATGGGATGTCTGGTATGATCCTTTCAAGTGGCAAATCTGCCATCTTCTACTCACCAGTCTTGCCTCTTTGCCTTCTGCACACAACACACTCTGAGGTGATCTTCCTTGCTGCGGAGTTTGCATTGGTGAGCCAATACCTTTGACGAAGAAATGAGAGCATGTGATTCCTTCCACCATGTCCTGTTTGTTGATGTAGGTGGCAGAGGATAAGTGTAGATATGTGAAGGTCTTTGGAGAGAATGATAGGGTGCTTGACTTCAGGCGTCGCTACCTTACATAGCCGTCCTCCGACTCTAAGAACTCCATCCATCAACACTGGATCCAACTTATAAATGCTACTTCCTTTCTTGACTGTAGATGACGTCAAAGTCAAGATCTCCTCTGGAAATCTTTTATCTTTGGGTGAAGCTAATGATCGCCTCCTCTTCATTCAACAGTTCTTCCAGACTTACAGCTTGACCACCGCATGTTGTCTTGTAGGTTTGAAACTTGTCTTTCACCATCTGGTTCTGTGAGCGTGTGTTTACTGGTGAGATTGAGATTTAACTGGATTTGTTTTCTTTCCTGTACAAGTGACTGTAACACTTTTTCACTTTCAAGAACCAAGCCACTGCAGTCTTCAACTTCATCCAAGTTGAGAAATAAGATAACAGCTTGTTGGTGGGATTTTCAGTCTGAATGACAGTAGCACTGCACACAACAACAGTATTTCTAATCTCAGGGTCATCAAATGTGAGGGAAACTGAATTCATGTGTTCCAGCGGCCACGGCACTTCTGGTTTCCATAAAAACATTGGGCCATGGATCCACCTTTTGCACTCCAGAAACTTGTTTCCACTCAGTCCTCTTGAGCCATCATCAGCAGGATGTTGCCTAGTATCCACATAGCTCCACTCTGATACGGATGTATTCTCTCTGATAACAGAGATCCTATTGGCCACACATGTTTAAAACCTTGTATTCTCATTGAGTATGTACTCGAGTACTGACGGGCTATCTGTCCAGAACACAGAGTCATCCGGCTTCAGCTGTATGCAGCATCTTGTCCACCTCTACACTCAGTACTGCAGCAGCCAGCTACATGCGAGTGTTGGTTATCTGCTTCAAAGGTGCAATTCTGGCCTTCCCCATGACAAGAGACACATGAACATCACCCCTTTGATTCATCAGTCTCACATAGCTTACTGTTCCATAACCCATTTCACTGGCATCTGAGAGTGGATCCAACTTAGTTGGCTTAATACATCTTTCAATCTTAAAATTGCTTCTTTTTTTTAAAGATCTCTAATCACTTTCATCCACTTTTCAGAGAAACACGTGGGGATATTCTTATCCCAACCACAGCTTCTTCTATATAGCTCCTGTAACAGCAGTTTGGCAGGCAGGGTGAAGGGAACAAGGAAGCCCAGTGGATCATAGATAGAACTCACCATGAATAGAATTCCTCTATGTGTGTGGGGTTGGTCTTTTATGGTAACATTAAAAGGTAAATGTATCACTCTCCACACACCATTGTACTCCCAATGCTCTTTCAATGGGAAGTGTGTCTCTGTCCAAATTCAACTGTTTCACCTCTTTAGCTCTGTCAACTTCTGAGATGGAGGCTAGTACAGTTCGACTATTGCTCACCCACTTGGAGAGATGGGATCCTGCTTCATGACAAGTAGCCGTGATATCCTTGGCAAGTTGCACTGCCTCCTCTTCAGTGGACAGTGATTTCAGGCAGTCATCAACATCAAAATGCTTTATCATTGTGTCTACCACCTCAGGATGACAACATTCCTTTGCAGTCTTCTTTCATGCGTAGCTCGCACAGCTCGGTGATGAGGCAGCTCCACACAGATGTACAGTCCTGCGATACTCAACAGGTGAGAGGTTAGTTTCACCTCCAGGCCACCACAGGAACCTCAGGATGTCAACATCACTGTGTGATACCTTTTACCTGGTGAAACATTGCTTGTACGTCAGACATTGCTGCATGCTCCTGGCGGAATCGTATGAGCCCACCTACAAGACTGTTAGTCAGATCTGGGCCTTGAAGAAGCTCTAAGTTCAGTGATATGCTCTTGTATGTAGCAGCACAATCAAAAACGACTCTGATTGTCCCCTTCTTTGGGTGATCTACCCCATGGTGTGGAATATACCACACTTGACCATCTGTACGCTCTAGTTGCTCTTCTGGCACTCTCAGCGTACCCCTTGTCAATGACATCAGAGAGGAAACCTTTATATTCCTTATGAAAATGTTTGTTTCTCTTGAACTTGCATTTCAAGTTTGCGAGGCACTGTTCAGCCACATGGCGGTTGTCGGGTAAGGTGACATCATCCTTCCTGAAAGGTAACCTCGGGCTGTAATGGCCCTCCTGTAACTTGACAGAATCATTCATTGTCTTCATAAACCTTTTGTCTTCCACTGACAATTCCTTTTTCTCCTTGTAGGACTTCTCGTTGAAATCTGTGTTGTATTGACTTATCAACATCTCTTCCAGATTTGAAACTGAGATTCTGTTAGTTGTAACAGTAGGACAGTGACCCTTGTACTCATTATTATGGCTTCTAAGGGGACCATCGACAACCCACCCCGGTAGGGTCCTCACAGCACATGGTCAATTTTCACAGCTGTTAACCACCTCCCATGGTATTAACCACCTCCCATGGTGTTAACCACCTCCCATGGTGTTAACCACCTCCCATGGTTCCATGAGCTTGGAAGCATTGGTTCCTATCAACGTCACTACTTCTGCATTATTTTCAAAACTCTTTACATTACTTACTAAGGCCACTTGGACAGGTCTTTCTCTGTGGGGATGTTTTTCTGTACTCACTTGCATGTTGTTCTGAGTTTAGACTTCAGGTAATTAGATTACGTTGTTTTTCTTTAATTCAGAAATGTCCAATCCTCTGATAACATGAGTGTATATCGACTTTCCTTTTACCTGATGTATGGTCTTCAACACCTTGTTAGCTCCTCTTTCTGTGATGCCAAGCTGTGTCATCAGTCTCTCTGTGCAGAATGTGGCTGTGCTTCCTTGATCTAGGAAGGCATATGTCTGGATAACCCTGTTGCCTTTACTGTGCTTGTCCTTTACTGGCACAATAGCAAGTACACATTCTTGGTTACCCAGTATGCACTGCTCACTGGCGCTTCTGATGACTGCACTGCTGTTCTTCTGATCAATAAGAAGCACACTTGGGTGAGTTTGGTTATATACACTGCGTTTGAGAGGTCTGTTGCAACCTCTTGACATGTGCCCACTTGACAAGCAACCAAAACAAATTCCCTTTTCATTTAGGAAACCAATCTTCTTCTTGTGACTAATTTTCCTAAGTTGTGGACACAGCTCCAATTTGTGACTGCCATTACAGAACAGACATCTGATATATTGGGTTTGGGGTGTTTGCTGTGGTGATGACATGCTAATGGCAAAGCTACCCACTGTGGATTTGTAAATAGACGTGTGAAGGAGCCTTGACTGTGGCCTTTGAGTCTTGCTTCTGGATTCTGTAGGATCTTGAATGTCACCGAACACCGCATGTGTGGCTATTCTCACTTGAGATCAAGGAGTCTAGCACATCTGCCATGGCACTGCTCCTGTAACTCAAACGCAACCGACCTCTGCCTCTACCTGAGCTTTTAGGGTAGTTTCAGGATGATGTTCTTTAAGCTGGAGGCCAGATCCATCTCATCCATGTCTTCCATTGCATTACAACAACCTCTAAGGTATAACGCATAAGCCTGTAATGCCTTGGGGTCTTCGGATTTGATGCTAGGACAGCTAAAGGCCTTCTCCATGTATGCATTGGCAATCTTGTATTCATTACTGTAGTTCTCCTTTAATAAGCTCTTGGCTTTCTGATAGCCCCTATCTGGAGCCATATGTTGGCAGCTCTTAACTAGCTCTCAAGCCTGCCCTCTGGTGTATTGTTTGAGGAAGTGCAGTTTGTCTTGGCTAGTTAGGGCTCTATTCTCTATACCTTGTTCAAATGACTGAAGGAAGGACCTGTACTGTAAAATGTCACCATCAAAAACAGTAATGTCTCTGGGTGGCAGAAAGGAATGATGTTTCTGTTAAACTGACATAGCAGTAACTTCATTCTGTCTTTGAAGAATGGTGATGAGAGGGTTTTCCTGTGAAATGTCCTGAGCACCGTCCTGTGAATTTGGAAGTCTTGCCTGTTCTCTACGTGAGTTGGTCAACACAGATGGGCCTTGTCCTGTATTGGCCTGCAGACTTGGGTTAGAGTCTTGTGCGGCAGTATGCTCTCCGTGAGCTGCTGTCTGAATCACACTGTGTCCTGACTGTTGTGATTGAGCTGAAACACTGTGAGCCTGGGCTGATTGAATGTCAATATGCTCAATGAATTGGGGTCCTTCTTTAGGACTCACACTTGGCGGATGTCTGACTGAAGTGCCCCCTGCCCTGTGTGGAATTCAAGGTCTGAGATCCTGTATCTCTATGCAATTTGCTCAAAATAGTCATTCATGCCATCTATTGTTGTTGAGTTCGCCTTTATTTCTTCCCCTGTAGATGCCAAAACCGTGAGTTTTTCTGAGGCAGCTGCTATTTCAGTTTGCAGCTCTTGCGTCTCCATTCTTTCCCCAGTTCTGTCTTTTGTTGGTTTAATTCCTCCTCCTTATCCTGGTGTTTGAACTTGAGAGCAGCAGCCTTTGTAATTAATGCTGCTCTTTCAGCCTCTGCTCGAATGAATGCAGGCTGAGGATGTGGAGGATACACCTGAGCGTGAACTCCCGTTAGACCTGCGACTGGAGGTTTGGGACACTCTGTCATTAGGTTTAACATCATCTTTCTCTGGTGCTGGGGCTGCATTGGACACAAAAGAAGAAAAGCCTTAATATGCTGCCATTTGGGTTCATACCAATTTAACATATCATTTTTTCTTTCATCCTCAGGTATATCATGTGACGATAGGAATCAATCAATTATTTGAATCCATTCAACATTTCATTGAACTGGAGCATGTTTTTTTGTGGGGTTTTTTACAACTTCAATATTCTTATTTTTAGTCACATTAGATCAGTAATAATGTTCATTTTGCAAGTCACCTTTCCCAGTTTACCCATTCTGGATTTGCGCTTTTGGGAAGGTCTTCTTTCAAGGCCTTTTGTGATAAAAGATCCTCCACTAGCGCCATATCGCCCCCATTCACAAAGCTATCTGCAGTGGTAAAATCATTTTCAGCCATATTCCTTCAATAGGCTATCACAATAATATATATTTCGATATGCAACCATGAACATAGATCAATAATTGCTCCGATAAACTGTGCTCCATTAACAGTGTCACTATATCATTAATCGTCACACTTCAATGAATTAGGCAGCGGAGATTGGAAATCGGATTCTATGCATTCATCCCTTTGTGCAAATAAGTATAGCAATACACTCAAATGCACCCATTAATCAATACAAAAGTTTGTGCGCTTGTTAGGCTACTTTACATACCCAAGCATGTCTTTTCTATGCCGAGTCCTTTGTTCCTTGGTTACGCGTCAGTTTTCCAATTCCAACAAAGTATTTTCCAACAGAGTATTTTGACTAAATGTAGTGGCTAAATTTATCTGGGAAATGTTTTCCACAATCCTTGTTCGTTGTCATAGTAGGAATGATTCCAATAATCCTACATCTGCATGCAATGATCCATTACTCCAATTACCAACGAGAGTTAGTTCTTACTTTTGTAGTGGTGATTCCCTATGAACTGCCACCGGAACAGGAGAGAGCTGTCCATTACCCGCCCACAAAAATCAGCTTTCCAAACATTTATTCTTTTGGTTTTGGGGTGAAGTTCCAATTTATTGCGTATATCAATAGCTCCAAAACACACATTCCTACACAAAAGGTGCAGAGAGATGCATATTCTATAAACTATATATGTGATACGGTAAGAACTGTATGTCCTCTCCTCTCACCTGTGCAAACCCTTCCTGGTCATCTGTGCTACCTATATGCACACAAGACCAGTGACCCATGACCCCAACATATCGTGCCCTCTAGTGTACAAAACAAGTAAAAAATAACCCTTGACAGACAACATATACACAACTCATAAACACGCCAAAATGGCTCCACCTGGATTGTACAATATTTGGCCAATATTCTTTTTTTTTATTCTTCAAGCTCTTTCAAGTTGGTTGTTGAACATTGCTAGTCAGCCATTTCCAAGTCTTGCTATAGATTTTCAAGCCAATTTAAGTCAAAATTGTAACTAGGCCCCTCAGGAACATTCAATGTTGTCTTGGTAAGCATGTGTTTATTTGGCCATGTGTTTTAGGTTATTGTCCTGCTAAAAGGTGAATTTGTCTCCCAGTGTCTGTTGGAAAGCAGACTGAACCAGGTTTTCCTCTAGGATTTTTCCTGTGCTTATTTCTATTCTGTTTTTTTAAAACCCTAAACAACTCCCTAGTCCTTTCAGATGACAAGCATACCCATAACATGATGCAGCCAAGACCATACTTGAAAATATGAAGAGTGGTACCCAGTGATTTGATGAATTTGCCCCAAAACATAACATTTTGAACCAAGAAGAGTGGAACCCAGTTACTGAGCTTATTATTTATATGAACAGCATGGTGGAAAGGGAACTGTTAAATTATACGATATGTCTATATCTGACTTCTCTATGGCCTCTGGATGATGGATCATCAATGGTCAGGGTGGGGACAGACAGCCCATCTCAGTATGGAGTGCAGTTCACAATGCATTTAGACCTATCTCATCATGGTAACTTGTTTCTTGTGACAGGTATTGTAGGCAGGGCTGCATTTGCTGCAGCATAGTCTGTGCTACAGTCATATAAAGACTGAATGAACATCTAATTTATCCATCTCCATCTGGCTTTCGGGGTCACCTTATTTTTTAATTATAAAGATATATATTTTTTTAATTGCATCTGCAGTTTTAAAACAGCCTTTCACACGAATATTGTCTCCAACTCCATTCAAATTGCATCCAAAATAGATCATCCTGTTCAAGGTTAGTTTATGGCCTAGCCTACCGCTTTCAGCTAATAAATTAAATTCAGTATTAGCCTTATATTTTGCTAATTAATGATGCCAATAGACTGACTGAATGTTAATATAGCAGCCAAAAGAACTCAAGGACCGCTTGATAGATGAGGGAACATTGCGATGACGGTGTCACGGTTTTCTGTAGGTGAAATAGAGTCGGACCAAAATGCGGCGTGGCTATTGTGATTCATATTTTAATGAAACAAGGAAAAACACGAATCAATACGAAAACAACAAACGTAACACGAAAACCGAAACAGCCTATACTGGTGCAAACTAACACACGACAGAAATAAGGACAATCACCCACGAAACACTCATAGAATATGGCTGCCTAAATATGGTTCTCAATCAGAGACAATGATAAACACCTGCCTCTGATTGAGAACCACTTCAGACAGCCATAGACTAACCTAGACTAACCACTAAGCTACAATCCCAAAACCTGTGAAAAAAAACAAGACAAAACACACCACATACAAAAACCTATGTCACACCCTGGCCTGACCAAATAGATAAAGAAAACACAAAATACTAAGACCAGGGCATGACAGATGGTAGCCTATAGCAGATATTTATTCAGACCCATAACCATTCAATCTTTGTGAAGAAAAGTGAAAGCCTTCTGCAACTTATTCTAGTCCATTATTATTCAAGGATGTCATTAGAATGATGAAGATAAGGACAACAAAACTTATTTCATTTAACTGTTGAACGTGAGGAAGGAATGAAGCAAAAATAGAGAGAGAAAGAGGAGGTAGGCTAATAACATTAAGGGAATATTATGCAACATAGGTTGGAGTCATTAAAACTCGTTTTTCAACCACTCCCCAAATTTCTTGTTAACAAATTATAGTTTGGCAAGTCAGTTAGGACATCTACTTTGTGCATGACACAAGTACATTTTTCCAACAATTGTTTACAGACAGATTATTTCACTTATAATTCAATGTATCACAATTCCAGTGGGTCAGAAGTTTACATACACTAAATTGACTGTGCGTTAAAACAGCTTGGAAAATTCCAGAAAATTATGTCATGGCTTTATAAGCTTCTGATAGGCTAATTGACATCATTTGAGTCAATTGGAGGTGTACCTGTGGATGTATTTCGAGGCCTACCTTCAAACTCAGTGCCTATATGACATCATGGGAAAATCAAATCAAAATCATTTTTTTTTATTGTAGACCTCCACAAGTCTGGTTCATCATTGGGAGCAATTTCTAAATGGCTGAAGGTACCACGTTTATCTGTATAAATAATAGTATGCAAATATAAACACCATGGGCCCACGCAGCTGTCATACCGCTCAGGAAGGAGACGCGCTCTATATTATCCACAGTAAAATGAGTCCTATGTTGACATAACCTGAAAGCCCGCTCAGCAAGGAAGAAGCCACTGCTTCAAAACCGCCATAAGAAAAGCCAGACTATGGTTTGCAACTGCACATGGGGACAAGTTCGTACTTTCTGGAGAAATGTCCTCTGGTCTGATGAAACAAAAATAGAACTGTTTGGCCATAATGACCATCGTTATGTTTGGAGGAAAAAGGGAGAGCCTTGCAAGCCAAAGAACACCAACCCAACCATGACGCACGGTTTTGGCAACATCTGATGCACTTCACATAATAGATGGCATTATGAGGAGGAAAATTATCTGGATATATTGAAGAAACATCTCAAGACATCAGTCAGGAAGTTAAAGCTTGGTCGCAAATGGGTCTTCCAAATGGACAATGACCCCAAGCATACTTGATTGATAAGTTGTGGCAAAATGGCTTAAGGACAACAAATTCAAGAGAATTTACATGTGCAGCCAAAACTCTGACAATAGAAACTTTTCAGCATCCTTTCTAAAACCTTTCCTTTCAAATAAAAAGACCCCACACAATAAATCAGTATTAACACCACTAACAACTATCCCTAACAGGTGGATTGTGTGTGGGTGCTGGCGTGTGTGTGACAAAAATGTAGGGTAAACACAAACAAAATGGCCAGGCCTTAAATTGGAACGTCCCTTAGCAGCTGGATCCGGGTACTTTTAACTGCTCTCCTAGTGCACCTGCCTCAGGAAGCCTTTCAAAGGGCTGAAGGCACCTGCCTCCGGACAGAATCATTGATTATTGATAAACATGATAAACACAGAATCATTGACAGAATCATTGATAAACATGTCTAAAAAAACAACTATTGAATTGAGAAATAAATTGTAAAAAACGTGTCATATTCAATTATTCACGTCTGTCCCAAATTTTTCCACCGTGTCTCTTACAGCCTGCTATCTATTTTTCCACAGGAAGCTTATTTAAAATCACAAATAACAGATGACTTAAACACGTGAGCAGAGGACCAGGCCTTGAAGAGTGAGCAGCCTCTAACTGAAGTCTCAATATTCCATCCCTCTGTTTTACTTATTCAAATTACTAAAATATTACTAAATGATTGCTATCTGAAAGCCAGTTACCATTCAGTTTGTTACTTTCAATAATCTCCATAATCTGTTTCCTTCAATTTAAAACCCTTCTACTCTTTCCAGCAAAAAAACAACATTCTCAATCACTATCAAACAATGTTCTGCCTTTACCCCTATTGCAAGATTTAAAACAAAACAAACATGATAACTTTCTCCGTACTGTAAGGCATTGTTTTCATCTTAGTATACCTTCACAAGAGGTCTCTTCACAGTCCCCAAGTCCAGAACAGACTATGGAAGGCGCAGAGTACTAAATAGAGCTATGACTACATGGAACTCTATTCCACATCGAGGAACTCATACAAGCAGTAAAATATGATTTAAAAAATACCTTATGGATTTTTTAATAGCTGAAACGCATACGCACTATACACACATGTACACATGGATTGTGTACTGTATATATGTGGTAGTGGTGGAGTAGGGGTCTGAGGGCACACAGTCTGAATGTATTGTAAATGTTTATCAAATTGTATAAACTGCTTTAATTTTGCTGGACCCCAGGAAGAGTGAATGTTGTCTTGGCAGCAGCTAATGGGGATCCATAATAAATACAAATTCAAAAGTTACTCTATATTTATTTACAATTTCTGTTGGATTTTCACTTTCTGCTTCAATATTTATTACATGTTTAATATTTTAAGATTCATATGTAATGCTTTGGAGGGATTAATATGTAGTAACTGGGTTGCACTGTCTTTCAGTCCCCTGTAGATGGCAAGCTCTGTCCATAATAAGTCTCTACCTAGAACGTTAAACGGTTGAGTAGTTGAATATAGAAAATCATTGGTTCTATTTAACAGGGTATGGGCTTATTTCAAAATGTATTACCAGGGTGGAGAACATATCATAAGCGTGTATAGTTTTATTGGTTAGGGGTAAATCAAGTCCTGTACAATTCTTTAACCTTACCATACCTCAAATGATCCATGAAGGAACCACTCTGAACATTTCGCAGAATACCTTTTACACAATTTACGTACATCTATGTGTTGGTGTGGAAGTTGTATATGATTATTAATGTTCAATTCTTAATTCATCAGATCATCATAATAACCCATTATACTCAGTATAATGTTACTTTTTCTCTAGTAAGCCATCAAACATTTGTGTTACATCACAAATTCCTCCTTTAGACTAGTGTTCTATTCATACAGGGGTTTAGATATTTACACTAGTTGTTTTATTTCACAGCATATTCGGAAATAGTTCTCTCTCCTTTCATCTCTCACATACATAATAACATTATACATCAAACTTCACTGATGAGACATGTTATCCTCATGTAATCACAAGACATTGTTCATGTTTCCTTCAGCGATATGTTATCCTCGTTACTAATTGAGGCATGCTCTGAGACATGTTATCGCGAATGAGATTTCTGTGACATGTTATACTCTACCTGTAAATAATGTAGATATCGTAATAGATCAGCTCACACAGAACTGGAAAATCAGCTCACATTCACTCCATATTCATACTGGAGCTAGTCCCCTGACAGCTCTCATTCACTCAGTACGTTATAGCTGAACTTGAATCTGTCATGTTATCTAAATTTCAATATTAGTATTACATTTCCAATCTTAATAGTAATAATTTCAATCCATTTTTTAATCCAAATTTCAATCAGCCAAATGTCAATCAGTTTAATATGTCATATCACACAACTTTCACATCCACATTCATTTGGTACAATTCTAAAACCCACTCCGTAATTTATTTATTACCCATGTGCATCTTCAACGATTCTCTTGTTGTTACTTGCTATGCACCATATGTATCTCCTGTACATGTTTAATAACACCACGTATTAAAAAATATCTTGTGTTATTTGTAGTGGCTGCACACCACATAGACATTTCTTATAAATGCCTACAGACAGCTGTCAGCGGGGCTTTCCATGGTACCGTTATTAACTCACTCTAGTCTTCTCATAAACTAGTGAATAGCAATCTCTATGAGTACCTTTATATATATTTATACTGGTTCATTTAAATTGACTTACTGAAATCAGTTGCTGTCCCTCAATTGTTTGTGGACGATGTGTCTCCTCCTGGGCAGATCACAGTAAGGGTATGTTCTGTGCAGGTCTTGTTGTCTTTTGGTCAGATGGGAATTTCCCTCATGCTTCATAAAATGTGCCACCGGGTTTCCTCGCAGACCCCCCACTGGAAAGCTCTGCAGGTAAAATCAATCATCCTGTTTGTTAACGCCAAATTGTTGTGAAAATTCTTACACATGGTCACTCAAAATCAATCTTAAATTAATCATTGTTTATCAGTGTGCTGGAGAGATTCCAACCAACTCAATGCAACATAGTACACATGTCAATCAGGAGCTCTGTAGACAAGTCATATTTGCATGATTTAGCTTATTCATCATTCCTAAGTAATTAACGTTTGCTTCATTCATGTGACCGAACAATACCTCATGAGGCTTCTTCTCTCTAAGCTGAGACATCTTTTGTTTTCAAACAAGGTCTGGGTATACTGCCAAATTCACTCACTTGCATGAACACAGAAATAGTTTATTAGAACAGCACATCAATAGAAAACAGAAATTAGTTATTAGAAAAGCACAAGTATAAAATATCCATCACAATTTTTAGCAAACTGATATGTATTCTGTTTCCATTTTTTTATCTAAACAACGGCAAAAGCAAAAACTACAAAAATGTTTTTAGAAATGTTAGCAAATTATTTATATTTTAAACCCTGAAATATCACGTTTACATAAGTATTCAGACCCTTTACTCGGTGCTTTGTTGAAGCAGCGACTACGGCATCGAGTTTTCTTGGGTATGACTCTACAAGCAGATCCTCTCAAGCTCTGTCAGGTTGGATGGTGAGCGTCGCTGCACACCTATTTTCAGGTCTCTCCAGATATGTTCGATCTGGATCAAGTCCGGACTCTGGCTGGGCCACTCAAGGACATTCAGAGACTTGTCCCAAATCCACTTCTGCATTGTCTTGGCTGTGTGTTTAGGGCCATTGTCCTGTTGGAAGGTGAACCTTTGCCTCAGTCTGAGGTCCTGAGAGCTGTGGAGAATATTTTCATCAAGGTCTCACGCCCCACACATGCAGAGACCGCACCCAGCTTAACTGGCTCCTCCAGAGATGCAACCTCTCTCATCGTCACTCAACGCCTAGGTTTACCCCCACTTTACTCGCACCCTATCTTACCCTTTTCTGTACACTATGCCCTGAATCTATCCTTCCACGCCCAGAAATCCTCTCCTTTTATTCTCTGTTCCCAACGCACTAGACAACCAGTTCTTATAGCCTTTAGTTGTACCCTCATCCTACTCCTTCTCTGTTCCTCTGGTGATGTAGAGGTTAACCCAGGCCCTGTGTCCCCCCCGGGCGCTTTAATTTGTTGGCTTCTGCAACCGTAAAGCCTTGGGTTCATGCATGTTAACATCAGAAGCCTCCTCCCTAAGTTTGCTTTATGCACTGCTTTAGCACACTCTGCCAACCCTGATGTGCTAGCCGTGTCTGAATCCAGGCCACCAAAACTCTGAAATATCTATCCCCAATTACAACATTTTCCATAAAGAAAGAACTGCTAAAGGGTATCTGAATTGCAATCTACTGTAGAGATAGCCTGCAGAGTTCTGTCATACTATCCAGGTCTATTCCCAAACAGTTCAAGCTTCTACTTTTAAAGATCCATCTCTACAGAAATGAGTCCTTCACTGTTGCTGCCTGTTATAGACCCCCCTCAGCTCATAGCTGTGCCCTGGACACCATATGTGAATTGATTAAAAAAATGTAGAATTAAGAACAGATACAGCCCTTGGTTCACTCCAGACTTGACTGCCCTTGAACAGCACAAAAACACCCTGTGTCGTAACTTCGCTAGCTTCGAATAGGCCCCGCGATATGCAACTTTTCAAGGAAGTCAGGAACCAATACACACAGTCAGTTAGGAAAGCAAAGACTAGCTTTTTCAAAAAGAACATTTGCATCCTGCAGCACTAATTCCAAAACGTTTTGGGACACAGTAAAGTCAATGGAGAATAAGAGTACCTCCTCCTAGCTGCCCACTGCACTGAGACTAGGAAACACTGTCACCACTGATAAATCCACAATGATTGAGAATTTCAATAAGCATTTCTTTACGGCTGGCCATGCTTTCCACCTGGCTACCCAAACCCCGGCCAACAGCTCTGCACCCCCAGCAGCAACTGGCCCAAGCCCCCCCCCCCCCACACACACACACACACACTTCTCTTTCACCCAAATCCAGACGGCTTATGTTCTGAAAGATCTGCAAAATCTGGGTCCCTACAAATCTGGGCTGAACAATCTGGACAATCTCTTCCTAAAATTATCAGCTGTAATTGTTGCAACCCCTATTACTAACCTCTCTTTCATATCGTCTGAGATTCCTAAAGATTGGAAAGCAGCCACGGTCATCCCCCTCTTCAAAGGGGGTAACACTCTAGACCCAAATAGTTACAGACCTATATCCATGCTGCCCTGCCTTTCTAAAGTCTTCGAAAGCCAAGTCAACAAACAGATCACAGACCATTTCGAAATCCCACTGTACCTTCTCCGCTATGCAATCTGGTTTCCGAGCTGGTCACAGGTGCACCTCAGCCACTCTCAAGGTCCTAAACTATATCATAACCACCATCGATAAAAGACAGTACTGTGCAGCCGTCTTCATCAACCTGGCCAAGGCTTTCGACTCTGTCAATCACCGTATTCTTATCGGCAGACTCAACAGCCTTGGTTTCTCTAATGACTGCCTCTCCTGGTTCACTAACCTTTTCTCAGATAGAGTTCAGTGTGTCAAATTGGAGGGCCTGTTGTCCGGACCTCTGGCAGTCTCTATGAGGGTGCCACAGGGTTCAATTCTCGGGCTGACTCTTTTCTCTGTATATATCAATGATGTCGCTCTTGCTGCAGGTGATTCTTTGATTCACCTCTACGCAGACGACACCATTCTGTAAACATCTGGCCCTTCTTTGGACACTGTGTTAACCTGTTACATCTATGGAGCGCTATTTCATTATTGGATAAAAAATAGTGCCCGTTTTAAGCGCAATATTTTGTCACAAAAAGATGCTCGACTATGCATATAATTGACGTTTTTGGAAAGAGAACACTCTGACGTTTCCAAAACTGCAAAGATATTGTCTGTGAGTGCCCCAGAACTGATGCTACAGGCGAAACCAAGATGAAACTTCAAACAGGAAATGAGCAGGATTTTTGAGGCTCTGTTTTTCATTGTCTCCTTATATGGCTGTGAATGCGAGAGGAATGAGCCTGCCCTTTCTGTCGTTTCCCCAAGGTGTCTGCAGCATTGTGACGTATTTGTAGGCAGATCATTGGAAGATTGACCATAAGAGACCACATTTACCAGGTGTCGGCCCGGTGTCCTGCGCCGAAATTGGTGCGCAAAAGACAGCTGCCAGTATTTTTCCATGGGATACAGAGAGGAAAGCAAGCTTCCACGAACTGCATATCAATGAAGAGATATGTGAAAAAACACCTTGAGGATTGATTCCAAACAACGTTTGCCATGTTTCGGTCGATATTATGTAGTTAATCCGGAAAAAGTTTTACGTTGTAGGTGACTGAATTTTCGGTTCGTTTCGGTAGCCAGACGCAATGTAGAAAACGGAACAATTTCTCAAACACACAGACGCTTTCAGGAAAAACTGCGCATTTGGTATGTAACTGAGAGTCTCCTCATTGAAAACATCAGAAGCTCTTCAAAGGTAAATGATTTTATTTATTTGGTTATCTGGTTTTTGTGAAAATGTTGCGTGCTAAATGCTACTCAAAATGCTATGCTAACTTTGCATACTCTTACACAAATTAGTCAATTTCTATGGTTCAAAAGCATATTTTGAAAATCTGAGATGACAGTGTTGTTAACTTCTTGAAACTCCCCATCCCGGATCCGGGTTTGTGACTAAAGCCTCAGGCTCATTAGCATAACGCAACGTTAACGATTTCTGAAAATCGCAAATAAAATAAAAATAATGCGTCTGCTCTCAAGCTTAGCCTTTTCTTAACAACACTGTCATCTCAGATTTTTGCACTTTTCGCACCAACGTATGTTAATCTGTAGGAGACAGAACGTGTCTCCTTCCTGAGTGGTATGACGGCTGCATGGTCCCATGGTCTTTATACTTGTGTACTATTGTTTGTACAGATGAATGTGGTACCTTCAGGCATTTGGAAACTGCTCCCAACGATGAACCAGACTTGTGGAATTTTTTTTTGGGGGGGGGGGTGGTCTTGGCTGATTTCTTTAGATATTCCCATGATGTCAAGCAAAGAGGAACTAAGTTTGAAGGTAGGCCTTGAAATACATCCATTCCAATTGATTCCCGTGTTGTCAATTAGTGTCATGCACAAAGTAGATGTCCTAACCGACTTGCCAAAACTATAGATTGTTAATTAACAAGAAATTTGTGGAGTGGTTGAAAAACGAGTTTTAATGACTCCAACCTAAGTGGATGTAAACTTCTGACTTCAACTGTAGCACCAAGTACCTGTCTGTATCCCTGCCTGTCTGCCTGTCTCACGATTTCTCGCACTCTTTACTGGTGTACTGTGTGAAACTACACAATGTCTTAGGGTAACCTGCACAATATTCTAATAATTATTTCAATACATTATTTTGATGCATTGTAAAAAATTCTGCATTTTCCTACACTCTACCCCAGCCAGCTACAAATAGGGGGAGGTACACAACAAGTAAATAGCTTTGCTGTGTGGCTCCTTGCCACAATCAATCAGTATGGCAAAAATAATCTCTGCTCATAGAGCCTTAGAAATTATTTTTCCAGAGAGAGAAGCTAGTGTGGATGGAGCGTCTCCCACTTTGGAAGATGAAGGATGTTGGAAGAAGAGGCTGAGATTGACCATCAGCCAGCCCCAGGACCAGCCCATCAGCAGCCTGCAGAAGGAGAAATATGGATGTCAAAAAATGGTAGAATGGACTTCTTGCCCAAGGAATGAGCCACCTCGTATGGCTACCAATGTGATAAGGAGGCAAGTGGGTGGACCGCCTTCCCATATTTTATAACCTTAGCCCAACGTTACTGTTGATGAGCAGCTTATGCCATTTAGGGGCCACTGCCCCTTAAGGCAGTACCTACCTTCTCTAAACCCACAAAATATGGAATCAAGATCTGGGCTGCCTGTGATGCGGCTTCATGATATGCGTGGAACGTGGAAGTGTATACGTGGAAGCCAGTTGGAGGAGCCCCTGAGAAGAACCAAGGGATGCAGGTTGTCCTGGACGTGACACAGGGACTCTGTGGCTACAACATCACATGATAACTTTTTTTCTTTGCAAACCTGGGACAGGAGCTCCTCAAGAGGAAGCTGACAATGGTAGGAACAGAAAAACAGATCTCCCACCTCAGCTGTTGAATACACGGAACAGGCCAAGTTTGTGTTCACGGCCGACATGTCCCTAGTGTCCTACGTGACAAAGAAAGGCAAAAATGGCAAAAACTGAAATCATAATGGATTACAATGCCACAAAAGGAGGGGTGGACAATTTAGACAAGCTGGTGACTGGCTAAAGCTGCAAAAGAAGAACCCTACGCTGGCAAATTGTGATATTCTTCAACATCTTGGCATACAACCCATTTGTCATCGAGATGGCATTGAACCCAGATTGGAACAGGGGAAGCTCCAGAGGAGACGGCACTTTCTCGAGGAGCTGGACAAGGCAATGGTAAGACCTCAAATCCAGAGGAGGCAACATATCCCAAGGACCACAGTTTCTGCAGCCATCATGAGGAGGATGCTGGTGCCTCATCCGCCCAACCCACAGAACCAATAACTCCAATACCGGAAGTAAGTGTGAGTGATGTTGCATGTGTGTGTGTGTGTGTGACTCTCTTACCTTGGCCTGCTGTAACTATATATGTGAGTGAGTGAGATGTTAGTAAAATTCCTGAAGTGGTTTCATCATTCTAGATTGCAGCCGGTAGCAACAAGAAGCAGCGTTGCGATGTGTGTGGACGCAAGAAGAACAGGAAGACACAGTACACATGCATCAAGTGCAAGAAATACATTTTGCACACACACAGTAAAACTCTGTCCCTCATGTGGTGTGTAAACCAGCTTTAAATTGTGGTCAATGGGGCTCATTTATAAATTCCATCAAATACTGTATGTAAAATTTGATTTTTGTGATCTAGCAGAGGTAAATGGCAAGATTGTTTTGTTCACGGGTATCAGGTATGAAGGTAAGACCCAGATGCAGACCACCTCGAATAAACAATAGTTTAATATCACAACAGTGACAGGCAGTAGACAGGTCAAGGCAGGCAGGGGTCAGTAAACCAGAGGTGGGGCAACAGTACCGGGCGGCAGGCAGGCTCAGGGTAAGGCAGAGGTCGGTAATCCAGAGGGGGGCAAAGGTACAGGTCGGCAGGCAGGCTCAGGGTCATGCAGAGTGGTCAGGCACAAAATGCTGGTAGGCTTGAACAAACAAGAAAAACTGGCAACAGACAGAGAACACAGGTCTAAATACGCAGGGGATAATTGGGAAGATAGGTGACACCTGGAGGGGAGTGGAGCCAATCACAAGGACAGGTGAAACAGATTAGTGTCTGATACTGGAAAATTTCAGGGAATTACATTGATTTATACGCCGACTCGGTGAGTGAGTTTATAAGGAAGTGCATTGGAGATGTTGTACCCACTGTGACGATTAAAACCTACCCCAACCAGAAACCGTGGCTAGATAGCGGCATTTGCGTAAAACTGAAAGCGCGAACCACCACATTCAACAATGGAAAGATGTCTGGGAGAGTAGTGGAGAAGGTGGAACGTTTTAAGTTCCTCGGCATACACATCACAGACAAACTGAAATGGTCCACCAACACAGACAGTGTGGTGAAGAAGGTGGAACAGCACCTCTTTAACCTCAAGAGGCTGAAGAAATTTGGCTTGTCACCTAAAACCCTCACAAACTTTTACAGATGCACAATTTAGATTATCCTGTCGTGCTGTATCACCACCTGGTATGGCAACTGCAACTCCCTCAACCGCAAGGCTCTCCAACGCATCACCGGGGGGCAAACTACCTGCCCTCCAGGACACCTATAGCACCAGGTGTCACAGGAAGGCCAAAAATATAATCAAATACAACAACCACCCGAGCTCTGCCTGTTCACCCTTCTACCATCATTCAGACTGTTAAACAGCCATCACTAACACAGAGAGACTTCTGCCTACGTACAGACCAAAATCATTGGCCACTTTAATTAATAAATGGATCACTAGTCACTTTAAATAATGCCACTTTAATAATGTTTACATGTCTTACATTACTTATCTCATATGTATATACTGTATTTTATACCATCTACTGCATCTTGCCTATGCCGCTCAGATTCTTATTTCATCCCTTTACATTTGTGCGTATAAGGTAGTTGTTTTGGAATTGTTAGAATACTTGTTAGATATTACTGCACTATCGGAACTAGAAGCACAAGCATTTCGCTACGCTCGCATTGACATCTGCAAACCATGTGTATGTGACCAATAAAATTTGATTTGATTTGAATATTAACCATGTGTGCTGTCTATATTGCTTGTAATTGATATAAGTCAACCTGTAAATATTAAGTATTAAGTATTTTTATGTAACTTGTTATGGCTGTATTGTTTTAAAACCCCAATAATGTGTCCATCAGACCCATTGGGTGAATGACAAAAATATGCTGCTGTAAATAGGCATAGTACGTTATTGTACTTCATCAGCCAGTAAGCTTCAACAGAATACATGGAAAGAGACCCAATGTACTACCATTTGAAATACTGGTGTAGGGTACAATGCACTGCTGAAATATAGGGTTTGGGCAACAAGGGATTCCACTCAGTATCAAATGTTCATTGATACACGTTTACTGATTTAAAGTCAAACATAAAAATGAATGATAGGCTACTGTTAGATTTGGCAAGTAACTTTTTAGAAAGGTGATGTTGTACTTGTAATGTTGCAAGGGGCAGCAATTGCTTACTTCATGCTGCACCAGCACTTTTTAATTACATCAAAATAATCCATTCATACTACAGTATGTAATCGATTGAAACACAACTTAAGGATAACTTAAGGATTCGCCCCTTTTTTTAAATTTTGCCTAAAATGACATGTCCAAATGTAACTGCCTGGAGCTCAGGACCTGAAGCAAGGATATGCATATTCGTTTTAAAGGAAACACTTTGAAGTTTGTGGAAATGTTAAATTAATGTAGGAAAACATAACACAATTTATCTGGTAAAAGATAAAAAACGTTGTACCATCATTTTGTTTTTCTTTTTTACCATCATCTTTGAAATACAAGAGAAAGGCCACAATGTTTTATGCCAGCCCAGGCACAATTTAGATGTTGACTACTAGATGACAGCAGTGTAAGTGCAACGTTTTAGACTGATCCAATGAACCATTGCATTTCTGTTCAAAATGTTGTATCAAGACGCCCCCAATGTGCCTAATTGGTTTATTAATACATTTTCAAGTTCATAACTGTGCATTCTCCTCCAACAATAGCATGGTATTCTTTCACTGTAATAACTACTTTAAATTGGACAGATTAGCAAGAATTTAAGCTTTCTGCCAATATCAGATATGTCTATGTCCTGGGAAATGTTCTTGTTACTTACAACATCATGCTAATCACATTAGCCTACGTTAGCTCAACCGACCCGCGGGAGACCCACCAATCCTGTAGAGGTGCATTTATTAATTTATTAAGACCTTTATTTATTTATTTTAGCAGTCCCATTGACACCAAGGACTCTTTTACAACTCACAATTACGCAACAAATCACAATCATGGCAGCCTAGAAAATACTCCAAGAAATGATGAATTATGAAGAACAACCACATTCCTCAGTAAAGAGGTCCTCAACCAACAGTTGCTGATGATGTTGCCATTGTCTAGGACCGGAAGAAACGGAGGAGAGGAGGTGAGGAGAGGAAATGGCAACAAATGCCCTGAAATTAGACATTTCTTCTCCACTAGTACATCATCATACAAATAAAAATTGACTTGATGTGTTTAGAAGGTGAGGGGTCAACGTCGAAAGACCAGGCTGCTCCCAAGGGAGGTGATGGCAGTCTTCTCTCTCTCCTGAGAGTGAGAGCGAGACCGAGAGAAAGAGGCATGGGTGGTGTATGATTTCAAAAAGCATAGCAGTCATCATCTGAGCTCTCAGCAATAGAACTTCTATTCATTTGAGTTTTCATCTACATGAGAGTCATCAAAAAAATTGTTCACTCAATCTTCTCTTCACTAGGCAGAGATGACCATTCCTCCCTCTCTCTGACAACTCCACTGCATTGCCTAAAAGTCATATGTAAAAGCAGTAAATTATTACAATTCCACTACATAAAATTGTGTGGAGGATATTTGTAAAGCAAGACAAAAAGGTCAGTCTAAAAAACAGTATAAACTTCAACTTTGTAGGCTCCCCGGTGCCTCTTCATCTCCTGCACCAGGATTCACTCTTCCTCCTGCAGTCTGTTCACCAACATCAGTCTGTCAAAGATTGCCTTTTTGATGGCAAGAAGACTGTTGCCTGTGAGATGTAAACTCACAGAGGTATATAACAGAACAACAGCAATGATCGCAGACTACAATGAAGGTAAACAATCACAATAGATACCTTCTGCATCAATATACTTACTGGTGCCAAGGGCCTCCTATGGCCACACAAAGTTGTCAGTATTGAGCAGCTCATCCACTGTGGGGAGCCTAAACTCTGCCTGATGCTCGTGAAGTTGAACTATGGCAGCTGTCAAGTCTGCCTTGTCCTCAACAATTTTTCTCAGAATCACCTGAATTTCTCTGATGCCTTCTCTTGTTGTCGTCTGAATAAAAAGGGGTGATTAAACGGACTGTAGATTCATATATATTACATGACTATAAGTTATAGAGCTACTATAGAGACACAAACAAAGAGAGTACAAAGAAATCAACTAATTTCTAAGGCATGTGTTGTCATGCAGTTATAACATTATACAAGGCATGCTGAGTTGTGGCTCATAAGATACTCTACTGTTTATGGTCACGTAATTTCTCAGTTTAATGAAATTCTTTACATTAGGTCAATTAATAATGTAGGTCATGCCTACATTTGATCATAAATGTGGTTTTGATGTGTGTGACTAATGCATATTCGTTCTCAAATCAGTTTTACTGCTTGATTAATAATGCGTTTGAGGTCATATTGTTGTTGGGGCTTACCTGTCAAACGGTAGAGGTAGTGTTTCCTCTGTTTCACACTGAGGTAAAGACCTTCAATCTTCTTCTGGAGATCACCCATCTGCCCTGTCTGACTTTATTGAAGTGTGGCTGTCAGACATAGGGGATGTTACAAACATGTCTCCACTGACATCAATGCAATTATGAAGTTGAGAGACAGAGAAACATTCACTTTTCTACCTGTTGGATTATGGCTTGAAATATACTTATTTCTATCATCATATTAGAACGTATTGATTACTTGACATGTACTGTGTAAGAAATGTACATATTAGGGGTCAATGAACAGTGAATAGGAACTTTCTGCATGAAAAGTTGCTGAGTGAGACAATGATGCAGAAAGTTAATATTATTTTCAAACATGTTATTACTTCATATTTATATTTCTAAGGAAGGGGGCAAAGAGTAGCAGTCTAGTTTCAGTTCCTGATAAGGCATGCCAGTTGCAATGGAACTAGGACAAAAAGGGATGTGGAACTCAACTCGGGATAAGGTCAACAGGTGAAGAGAGAAGACAGTGCTGGAAAGGGTCCCATTGAGGCCCGTCCTAAAGACCATCTAACTACAGTAGTGGCCAAAAGTTTTGAGAATGGCACAAATATTAATTTCCATAAAGTTTGTTGCTTCAGTGTCTTTAGATATTTTTGTCAAAGGTTACTATGGAATACTGAAGTATAATTACAAGCATTTCATAAGTGCCAATGGCTTTTATTGACAATTACATGAAGTTGTTGCAAAGAGTCAATATATAAGACCTCTGCAATCCGCCCTGGCATGCTGTCAATTAACTTCTGGGCCACATCCTGACTGATGGCAACCCATTCTTGCATAATCAATGCTTGGAGTTAGTCAGAATTTGTGGGTTTTTGTTTGTCCACCTGCCTCTTGAGGATTGACCACAAGTTCTCAATGGGATTAAGATCTGGGTAGTTTAACAGAAAAATAAAAAATAAAGATCTGGGGAGTTTCCTGGCCATGGACCCAAAATATCGATGTTTTCTTCCCCAAGCCACTTAGTTATCACTTTTGCCTCATGGCAAGGTGCTCCATCATGCTGGAAAAGACATTGTTCGTCACCAAACTGTTCCTGGATGGTTGGGAGAAGTTGCTCTCGAAGGATGTGTTGGTACCATTCTTTATTCATGACTGTGTTCTTAGGCAAAATTGTGAGTGAGCCCACTCCCTTGGCTGAGAAGCAACCCCACACATGAATGGTCTCAGGATGTTTGAGCAAGCTCTGTACTGGTGGTGCCCCGATCCCGTAGCTGAATCAAATTTAGGAGACGGTCCTGGCGCTTGCTGGACTTACTTGGGTGCCCTGAAGCCTTCTTCACAACAATTGAACCGCTCTCCTTGATGACCCGATAAATGGTTGATTTAGGTGCAATCTTACTGGCAGCAATATCCTTGCCTGTGAAGACCTTTTTCTGCAAAGCAATGATGACGACATGTGTTTCCTTGCAGGTAACCATGGTTGACAGAGGAACAACAATGATTCCAAGCACCACCCTCCTTTTGAAGCTTCCAGTCTCTTATTCCAAATCAATCAGCGTGACAGAGTGATCTCCAACCTTGTCCTCGTCAACACTCACACCTGTGTTAACGAGAGAAGCACTGACATGATGCCAGCTGGTCCTTTTGTGGCTGGGTTGAAATGCAGTGGAAATGTTTTTGGGGATTCAATTCATTTGCATGGCAAAGAGGGACTTTGCAATTAATTGTAATTCATCTGATCACTCATCATAACATTCTGGGGTATATGCAAATTGCCATCATACAAACTGAGGCAGCAGACTGTGAAAATGAATATGTGTCAATCTCAAACTTTTGGCCCCGACTGTACAGTTCTATCCCATACGACGCCCATGAGGGTCCTAGACTTAGGCAGGTCATGACAATACCAGTGAGAGGAACCTACTGCATTTCTGCCTAACAACAGAGATGGATTGTTTATCTTAGACATACAAGACATACTCCACCTAGTCAGAAGGTATAAATATATGCTAGTTTCAGTTCCTGATAAGGCATGCCAGTTGCAATGGAATGTTTGTGGGTTGAATAAACTTGGTTTGAGTTTTTTCTGGTTGTCCGTTTTAGTTTTTGCTCTATTTTTTCATAACCTAACACACCTTCAGGCCACTGCTGCAGCTCAGCAACTCACCCCTGAAGCACAGTGCCGTTGATGTCCAGCCCTGCCTGCTTTTCTTCAAGGAGGCTAGTCTCCTCTTTCAGTCTTTTGACATTCTGTTTTTTTTGTTTTTTTTAAGGAATAACATATGTGAAGTTTCTAATTTGTCAAGTGAATCACACAAAAAAAGTGTCTTTAATGTAGACAGTCATCTTGATGTTTTACTACATCAAGTAAAAATAATAAAAAGCTGAGCCAGGATTGCAGACAGAAGATCAGACATGTAAAAATAGATAAACAAGAACGAGAACCCCCCCCAAACAAAAAATACTTTCACAAATCTCTTTGCCAACACACAATCCATATTATTAATGCAGCCCAATGCTAGTAGTGTGAGAAAGTCTGTCCATACATCTTCAGTCAACTTTTTTTAGAAAGTATTACTGTATGCCTAACCAATCAACATAAAGACTGCAAATACAGTCATGTGTAAAATGGAAAAAACAACAACAATACCATTTTGAGGATAGCATAACATTACATCATAGCATTATCAGTTAACCCCAAAAAGTAAATGTCCTTCACTGTCAGATTCTCCCTTCAGAAATAACATGTGTCCAAGACAATGTCCTGCTTTGGGGCAATTTCTTTGGTTTCCATTCGTCAATGTTCATTATTTTCTATGGTGGGATAATTAGACCCCCGCCCAACCCCCAACATGGAGGACTATGGACTACTTTGTCTGCCTCCTACCCTTTGACCTGGCCTGGCATGGTTGCACCTGCACAGAGTATATACACCCTCAGCCTTAGCTCTCAGGGTCATTTGAGTACTCAAGCCTCTCCACCGCAGCAAAGTGACAGTCCAGGAGAGGGGCAGTTAGGTTTATCTTACTAATTGAAGTGTGCTGGAACTGAAATATAAGCAACAATTAATAGTTACACATTATTAAGGGAATTATGTTGCATTCATAAACCTTCTTCAACATGGCTGATGTTATCATGTGTACTTTGTCGTGATAACACCTCTGGATATAAAACTATTCACCTGCTCGACTTCCTCTCCAGTTGTGTTGCCAGCACCAGGCTAATTGCGGCCTCCCCATTTGAGCTATAACGCCATAATGAACAAAAAAATGTTTTAATAATGTATTCATTCTATTATTTTAAAAGACATTACAATATCCTTTCTGCATAACAAAAAAAAGTCAAGAAGGAAAACAATTTCCTCACAAGACAATTAATGCGCCTTTGCATGCATAACGGACAGGAGAGTGTACAACTGTCTGTAAATATGGCCAGTATTTGCAGCCGACATTGCACCAGAAAAAAACACTGTGCCAGCAGAAGACAGCTCCTTCTGCAAGTACGTTGCATTGGCGTAGAGTGCATTTGTAAAGTATTTAGACCCCTTGACTTTTTCCATATTTTGTTACTTTACAGCCTTATTTTACAATGGATTAAATTGTGTTTTTTTTCTCATCAATCTACACACAATACCTCACAATGACAAAGCAAAAATTGTTTTTTAGAAATGTTTGCTTATTTAAAAATAATAAAAAAACTGAAATATCACATAGGTATTCAGAGCCTTTACTCAGCACTTTTTTGAAGCACCTTTGGTAGTAATTACAGCCCCAGGTCTTCTTGGGTATGACTCTACAAGCTTGGCACACCTGTATTTAGGGAGTTTCTCCAATTCTTCTCTGCAGATCCTCTCTAGCTCTGTCAGGTTGGATGGGGAGCATCGCTGCACAGCTATTTTCAGGTCTCTCCAGAGATGTTAGATCGGGTTCAAGTCCAGGCTCTGGCTGAACCACTCTAGGACATTCAGAGACTTGTCCCAAAGCCACTCATGCATTGTCTTGGCTGTGTGCTCAGGGTCATTGTCCTGCTGGAAGGTGAACCTGCACCCCAGTCTGAGGTCTTTCATCAAGGATCTCTCTGTACATTCCTCCATTAATCTTTCCCTTGATCCTGACTAGTCCCTGCCGCTGAAAGACATCCCCACAACATGATGCTGCCACCACCATGCTTCACCATAGGGATGGTGCCAGGTTTCTTCCAGACATGACGCTTGGCATTCAGGCCAAAGAGTTCAATCTTTGTTTCATCAGACCAGAGAATCTTGTTTCTCATGGTCTGAGAGTCCTTTAGGTGCCTTTTGGCAAACTCCAAGCGGGCTGTCATGTGCACTTTACTACCTCTACCATAAAGGCTTGATTGGTGGAGTGCTGCAGAGATGTTTGCCCTTCTTGAAGATTCTCCCATCTCCACAGAGGATCTCTGGAGTGACCATCTACCCTGATTGCTGAGTTTGGCCGTTGAAAAAATATTGAGGCCACTATTCTTGAGGACCTTCAACGCTGCATAATTTTTTGGTGCCCTTCCCCAGATCTGTGCCTCAACACAATCCTGTCTCAAAGTTCTACGAACAATTCCTTTGACCTTATAGGGCTTGGTTTTTGTTCTGACATGCATTGTCAACTGTGAGATCTTATATAGACGGGTGTGTGCCTATCCAAATCCTGCCCAATCAATTGAATTTACCACATGTGGCCTCCAAGTTGTAGAAGCATCTCAAGGATGATCAATGAAAACAGGATGCACCTGATCTCAATTTTGAATCTCATAGCAAAGGGTCTGAATACTTATGTAAATAAGTTATTTGTTTTTTTATATATAAATTTGCAAAATGTTCTAAAAACCTGTTTTTGCTTTGTCATTGTGGGGTATTGTGAGGATTTAAAAAAAATGTAATCAATTTTAGAATAAGGCTGTAACATAATAAAATGTGGAAAAAGTCAAGGGGTCTGAATACTGTCTGAAGGCACTGTAGTAATATCAGATTGGGAGGGCGCTTCCAAATCGACAACCAGACCAGGCCGTGGACTCTCCTAATGGATGCAGAGTCCTCAGTGCTAAACCACTATCTGGTGATGGATGACATGGTGACTGCTATGATCCTCCCTGACAAGGAGATTGTTGGCAAGGGGCCTCACCTCAAACCAGGACCTGAAAGAGTAAGCGATGAACGGCTACAAAGCACTTTCAGGACCCTCTCCCTCATGGTGCACCTCGTAAACGTGGCTACGAGGCTGCAACCCTACCTCGCCCTGCTGATCCCTCGCCTCCCAAGGGGTGGTGATGAGTTTCTTAACCTTTTTGGGATAGGGGGCAGCATTTTCACTTTTGGATGAATAGCATGCCCAGAGTGAACTGCCTCCTACTCTGTCACGGATACTAATATATGCATATGATTTACATTTACATTTACATTTAAGTCATTTGGCAGACGCTCTTATCCAGAGCGACTTATTGTTAGTATTGGATAGCAAACACTCTATTTCTAAAACTGTTTGAATGATGTCTGTGAGTATAACAGAACTCATATGGCAGGCAAAAACCTGAGAAAAATCCAACCAGGAAGTGGGCCATCTGAGGTTTGTAGTTTTTCAAAGCTTTGCCGACCAAGTACATATTGAGATATGGATGAGGTTGCACGTCCTAGGTTTTCCACTAGATGTCAACCGTCGTTTGAAACCGTCAACCGTCGTTTGAAACCGTCGCTCCCGACAGAGTTACCTCTCGTTCCAGTGCCTTTTCTGAAGAAAAAGGAATTCTCCGGTTGGAACATTATTGATGTTTATGTTAAAAACATCCTAACAATTGATTTCAAACATTGTTTGACATGTTTCTAAAGGAGTGTAACGGAATTTTTTGAGTTTTTGTCTGGATGAAATGCTTGCGCCTCATGAAGATGGATTACTGGGCTGAACACGCTAACAACAAGTGGCAATTTGGACATAAATGTTGGAACTTTATGGAACAAATCAGTCATTTATTGTCGAACTGGGATTCCTCGGAGTGCCTTCTGATGAAGATCATCAAAGGTAAGTGAATATTTATGGTGTTGTTTCTTTGTTGATTCCAAAATGGCGGCTATTCCTCTGGGTGTTTTGGGTTCTGAGCGTCGTTCTCAGATTATGCTTTTTCCGTAAAAAAAATTGAAATCTGACACAGCAGTTGCATAAAGGAGAAGTCTATCTTTAATTCTGTGAATAACATGAGTATATTTTATCGAGTATTTCTGCTAAAATCACCGGATGTTTTGGAATCTAAACATTAATGCATGTAAGGCGCCAATGTAAACTGAGACTTTTGGATATAAATATGCACATTATCGAACAAAACATACATGTATTGTGTAACATGAGTGTCATCTGATTAAGATAATCAAAGGTTAGTGATTAATTTTATCTATATTTCTGCTTTTTGTGACTCCTATCTTTGTCTGGAAAAATGCCTGTGTTTTTTTTCCGACTAACATAATCATATGTTGTGCTTTAGCTGTAAAGCATTTTTGAAATCGGACACGATGGGTAGATTAAGAAGATGTTTATCTTTCTTTTTGCTGTATTGGACTTGTTAATGTGTGAAAGTTACATATTTCAAAAAATATTTTTGAATTTTGCATGCTGTCTTTTCAGCAGAATGTTGTCGAGGGGTTCCGCTAGAACCCCTGTGCTAGAAAGGTTAATGTGGTCACAGAGGTGGCTGCTCACTCTGCTCCAGATGGACATAGCACTTGCCAACGGCAAGCCTTTGGCTTCAGTGGGGACTTCACGCTACCATCTTTGGCTGGCACAGTCTAAACTGCCACTGCAAGTTCAGAAAACATTCTTGGAGCTCCCCTTCACACCAGGTTCCACCTTTGGCAACTGCGCACCCTACCGCCACCCCTCAAAGGAGTTGGAAGACAGGGCAGGATGTCTCAAGAGTGCTCCAGCAACATCTTGACCCTCCTCCTCCCCCACGAGACAACAGGGGCAGAGAAATGGGGGTTTGCCTGGCACTCCAACAGTTCCTGCCCTACTTGGAGGGGAAGCATGACCTGGTCAAATCAGACAACACCACGGAAGTGGCATATATCAGTCACCAGGGGCATCACGGCACCTCCACAAAATAGCCCAGGAGCTCTTGCTGTGGGCTCAGGCCCGCTTAGTGTCACTGCGGGCAGTGCACATACCCGGGGTCTTGAACCGGGCAGAGGACATGCTTTTGAGAAATGGCCATCCGGAGGGGGACTGGAGCCGACACACTCAGATGGTGTCACAGCTGTGGGAAAGGTTTGGTGTGCTCTGGCATCCGGATCCACGCCACCTCCAGCTTTGGGCTTGGCCCTTGAGAGGTGTAAATGGGCAAGTCTAGGTATTCAGGACACTGTGGTCAACACATTGCAGAACGCCAGGGCTTCCTCCACCAACACGCCATATCAAATGTGGTGGGGTATATTCTGCGCTTGGTGTGAGGGTCATAATGTTGCCCCCGAGTTGTGTGATGTACAAATGGTTTTACACTTTTTACAATCACTATTTGATAAGGGCAGAGCGGCATCTACTTTGGCTGCAATTTGGCTGCAATTTCGGCATGCCGTGACGATGACCCGGAGGTTCCCATGTGTGATCACCCCTTTCTCTCCAAGTTTATGAAGGGAGTTAAGCATCTGCGTCCAGCAAAGGCCCGTTCGGTACCAAACTGGGACCTTGACGTGGTGTTGTCAGCACTTGATAGGCCACCTTTCAAGCCCCTGTGGTTAGCGTCTTTGAAGCACCTTTCCATGAAGGTGGCATTCCTGTTGGCTATTGTCTCTACTAAGAGGGTTAGTGAACTGCATGCTCTTTCAGTGAGCTCTGAATGTTTCCAAATGGGTGCAGACAAGGGGAGTGTTATCATCCGGCCTAACCTATTTCTCGCTGAATGTCCTGTCTGACAGACGTGTGAACCAGGCCCTTACATTTGTCAGCATACGCACCTCCCATGGCTGCAAGTGTGCTGGGTCTTTCCCCAAGTGTGCTGTGCCCGGTGAGGGATTAAGACAATACGACAGTCGGAGCAATTGTTTGTGTGTTATGGTCAGAGAGTTCTGGGGAAGAGCCTATCGAAACAGAGAGTCTCACATTTGATTGTGGACACTATTACTATAGCATATCAGCTGGTTGGCCAGCCTTTGCCGTTTGCTGTGGTGGAACATTCTACTAGAGGAGTAGCTACATCGTGGGCCCTGCTCCGAGGAGTTCCCATTGATGAAATGTGCGCCTCGTGTCTTTGATCAAAGTTCTAGACTACTTTACATTACAGCTGCAGACTGTAAATGTCTAGTCTTCACCTTCACTCATCGAGAGTTTGAGGGCCTTACCATTTGTAACATATTCAGCTCGCGCTGCACATATTCTGGTCTGGTAGAGTCTAACCATTCATCAGCTGTGTAGCCACTGCCCTACGCTGTCTGATCGGAGATGGTTTTTATATGAAAATGCCGAGTAATAAGCGACCAAAGGACAATAAATCCACAGCAGAGGCCTACTCCCCACTAAACAACGAGACAGACATGGAGGAAGGCAAATGCAACAACGTGACACTTAAAGAACTTACCCGGGCTTTGGTGGAGCTACGTGTTGCTATAGCTGAGGATCTTAAGGCCACTATTGCTGAACTGGACACCAAAATCGAGAACATCATTCGAACGGTCTCTTCGCATGGCCAGAGTATTGTGGACCTTGAGAAAGCTTCTGAATTCAACGCTGGTAGGATCAACAAGTTAGAGAAGCTATGCACGTCATTGCAGGATAGTGTGCAGAGGCTTTCTGTGAAAGTGGTGGACCTGGAGGGCCGATCCAGACGTAATAACCTTCGCGTAATAACCCACCGACTTCTTCGCCAAGCTATTGAGGGATGCAATGGGATCGGATGTTTTGGCTTCGGATCCCCAGCTGGACCGTGCACATTGCTCCCCTGTCCCAGTGCCTAGACCGGGCCAACGCCCTCGCCCAGTAATCATCTGTTGTCACAGTTTCAAGACCAAGGATCTTATCCTGCGTGAAGCTCGAATGAGGGGCAACCTGTCACACAAAGGGCATCCATTCCATGTCTATGAGGATGTGGCAAAGCATCGCACCGACTACAGAGATGCCATGACCAAACTCTACAAACTCCATCTTCGCCCAGCCTTGCTCTTCCCTGCAAGACTAAGAATTACCCCGCCTTCCGGTGAGAAGATTTGGCTCTCCTCGGTTTTGGACGCAGAGAAGTTTATCCGGGAATATAAGCCAATCCCCCGTACAGGTTAGAGTGCCTTGTCATTGTGTGTTAGGGTCTGCTCATGGACTCAAATCCATACTATACCATAATGGATGAAACCGTATTAAACGGGCTCAACAAGGGCTACCGAACATGTAAGACGCTGACCCGACCAATGGATGGCGGTCAGAGCTCTCATTTAACGTTAAATTCACTTTCATCCCGGCTGTGCTCAGAGCAATGCATATTTTTACTTCCAGGGTTGATCACTGACACCTTCGGATGGATATACTTATATTCCCCCATTTTTGTTTTGTTTCGTTATTTATTTTTCAATCCTTACATTATTCTTATTACCATACCATTTATTTATTGCTTGCAGGGGACTGGGGGTGATGGTTGGGAAGGGGCAGACGCAGACACCTGGTTAGCAAGTTGATGTTTTGCGCCGTTCTGCCTTTGTCTAGCCGTGGGCCGCTCTCCCTCTCTAGTGCTTGTGTCTGTGTAGGTGTGCGTACATATAATTGCTATTTGTACTTTATTACTATTTTCTCTTAGCATTTTAGTATTATGTATGTGTATATTTTAAATCAGTGTAGATTGTTATTCTGGGGTATGAATGTTTCTATGTGTGTATGTGTACAGTGCCTTGCGAAAGTATTTGGCCCCCTTGAACTTTGCGACCTTTTGCCACATTTCAGGCTTCAAACATAAAGATATAAAACTGTATTTTTTTGTGAAGAATCAACAACAAGTGGGACACAATCATGAAGTGGAACGACATTTATTGGATATTTCAAACTTTTTTAACAAATCAAAAACTGAAAAATTGGGCGTGCAAAATGATTCAGCCCCCTTAAGTTAATACTTTGTAGTGCCACCTTTTGCTGCGATTACAGCTGTAAGTCGCTTGGGGTATGTCTCTATCAGTTTTGCACATTGAGAGACTGAATTGTTTTCCCATTCTTCCTTGCAAAACAGCTCAAGCTCAGTGAGGTTGGATGGAGAGCATTTGTGAACAGCAGTTTTCAGTTCTTTCCACAAATTCTCGATTGGATTCAGGTCTGGACTTTGACTTGGCCATTCTAACACCTGGATATGTTTATTTTTGAACCATTCCATTGTAGATTTTGCTTTATGTTTTGGATCATTGTCTTGTTGGAAGACAAATCTCCGTCCCAGTCTCAGGTCTTTTGCAGACTCCATCAGGTTTTCTTCCAGAATGGTCCTGTATTTGGCTCCATCCATCTTCCCATCAATTTTAACCATCTTCCCTGTCCCTGCTGAAGAAAAGCAGGCCCAAACCATGATGCTGCCACCACCATGTTTGACAGTGGGGATGGTGTGTTCAAGGTGATGAGCTGTGTTGCTTTTATGCCAAACATAACGTTTTGCATTGTTGCCAAAAAGTTCAATTTTGGTTTCATCTGACCAGAGCACCTTCTTCCACATGTTTCGTGTGTCTCCCAGGTGGCTTGTGGTAAACTTTAAACAACACTTTTTATGGATATCTTTAAGAAATGGCTTTCTTCTTGCCACTCTTCCATAAAGGCCAGATTTGTGCAATATACGACTGATTGTTGTCCTATGGACAGAGTCTCCCACCTCAGCTGTGGATCTCTGCAGTTCATCCAGAGTGATCATGGGCCTCTTGGCTGCATCTCTGATCAGTCTTCTCCTTGTATGAGCTGAAAGTTTGAGGGACGGCCAGGTCTTGGTAGATTTGCAGTGGTCTGATACTCCTTCCATTTCAATATTATCGCTTGCACAGTGCACCTTGGGATGTTTAAAGCTTGGGAAATCTTTTTGTATCCAAATCCGCCTTTAAACTTCTTCACAACAGTATCTCGGACCTGCCTGGTGTGTTCCTTGTTCTTCATGATGCTCTCTGCGCTTTTAACGGACCTCTGAGACTATCACAGTGCAGGTGCATTTATACGGAGACTTGATTACACACAGGTGGATTGTATTTATCATCATTAGTCCTTTAGGTCAACATTGGATCACTCAGAGATCCTCACTTAACTTCTGGAGAGAGTTTGCTGCACTGAAAAGCAGATCCTAACCCCTTAATTATGCAAACATTTTTGGAGGACTGTAATCTTCCTGCCCTGAACCAGGAAGATTCTAACTTCCTGAATAAGGAAATATCTCTTGATGAAAATCGAGAAACAATTAAATCTCTAAAGAGTGGCAAGACCCCGGGCCCAGATGGATACCCTGGTGAATTCTATAAAACATTCAGCAACATGCTCTCTCCCTACCTGCACAAAATGTTGGTTCAGGCCAATGAGGATGGAGCTCTTCCTTCTACTTTGGATGAAGCGTTCATTACAGTTATACATAAGAAGGGTACATTTCAGGATGAGGTAGGTTCGTACAGACCAATATCTCTCCTTAATACAGACCAAAAGATTTTAGCAAAAACTTTGGGTAACGGGCTTAGCACTTTAATTGGCAAATTGGTCCATTCGGATCAGACCGGCTTTATCCCTAACAGAAACTCATTCTTCAATCTCAGGCGCATCTTCAACATTATGTATTCTCAGAGGTTACCCAACGTGGACCTTGCCGTCATATCTCTTGACGCCGAAAAGGCCTTTGACCAAGTTGAGTGGCCCTATCTATTCAAGGTCCTACAGAAATGTAATATTGGAGATGGGTTCATAAATTGGATCCAGCTTTTATATAGGAACCCCTGTGCCAGAATACTCACTAACAATCATTGTCGCCCCGATTTAACCTTTACAGAGGGACAAGGCAGGGTTGTGCGCTGTCGCCTATGCTCTTTGCCCTAATTATCAAACCACTCGCTCAGACGATTAGATCTCGTACAGCAATACACGGCTATAATACTAAAGATACTCTAAATAAGATTTTCCTATACGCCGATGACATCCTCCTCTATGTAACAGAACCCCAGAATCCCAGCTATTCTTGATGTGATCAATTTGTTTGGTACCTTCTTGGGATACAGAATAAATTGGAACAAGAGTGAATTAATGCCCATACGGTCGCAAAACACCTCCTGGCTAGAACATCTCCCAGTTAAGTTATCTTCAGAAAAATCTACCTACCTAGGAATTGTAGTTACCAAACAATACTCCTTACTATTTAAAGAGAATTTCCCCTCTCTGATGCAAAAACTCAAGGCAAACATACTATTTTGGAGAACTCTCCCAATTTCTCTGCTCGGAAGAATTAATGCCATTAAAATGGTCTTCCTCCCACAACTGCTCTACCTATATCAGAACATCCCAGTATTCATACCTAAATCCTTTCATAAACAACTGGACTCAATTATCAATCCTTTCATCTGGGATTATAAAACACACAGGATAGGTAAAAAAACACCTCTGTAAATCCAAGATGGAAGGAGGATTGTCTCTCCCAAATTGTATATTTTATTACTGGGCCGCTATCCTCCGCGTTGTTACGTTTCTGCTGGATGACGCACTTCCGGCATCCAGCTGGCTTAGTATGGAGTGTGAGGAGTGTCACCCCTTCTCTATTGGCGCTGTGATTTTGTCACCTGTCAATCTGGAGATGTCACTTTATTGTAACAATCCTATTATACATAGCACAGTCTGAATCTGGAAGCAAATTAAAGTCCACTTTGAGCTTAGACCAATGTCATTCATGCTCCCTGTCACCAGGAATCCCTCCTTTGCCCCCTCTAACCTTGATAACACCTTTGAGCGATGGGGAGAGTTGGGGATAAGTATCATAGGGGATTTATATATAAAAGGGACCTTCACTTCCTTTGAGTTGCTGATGGAAACTTATAATCTTCCCAGAAGTAATTTTTTCAGATACCTACAAATTAGAGACTACGTTAGAAAACACCTCCCAACATTTGGGAATGCTAAACCTTCCATGTTTGACTGATGCATAAAAATATGCCCCACCTCAGACAAACTGATATCGCGTCTATATGATGCTTTTCAATCTGTTAGCACACCTTCTACAGATGCCATTAAGGCAAAATGGGAGGAAGAACTAGGGGCTGACATGTCGGTGGCAGACTGGGAAGAGAGCTTGGAGTATATCCACACATGCTCCATTCATTCCAGACATCGTCTCATACAATTCAAGGTATTACCCAGATTACACTATTCAAAAACTAAACTGCATAGGATATTTCCTGACACATCCCCTACGTGTGATAAATGTCAGGCTGCACAGGGTACACTAGTCCACTGCTTTGCCCTATGCTCTAGCTTGCATGGTTATTGGTGTGGAATTTTGGGATCCTCTCTGAAGTTTTGGAGACTTCAATAGATCCAGACCCGCTTCTGGGGGGATAAGTGGGGGGGGGTGACATCTACCCTCTTTCTTTCTACATGTCCTTGTTTTGTATGCCGTGTTTTGTATTATTTGCTTTGCACCCAGAACTCTGGGTCTTGTTATTCTTGTATGCTCTTTTATGTTTAGATAAGAATTGTATACCTGTCTTATATACCTATACACCATTCTTGTGTGTGTTCAATATAACATATTTGAAATGAGAACAAGCGGACATAAACGCTCATAAAAACGTATGAATTTGGAATATCCCGCAAAAGCATACATTTGAATTAATGAAATGAATTCTATATATTGCCCAGCCCTATGCCATGGTCACAGTGTTAAAGGGTTACACACCAAAATCATCATAAATTTTATGTATTATTTTATTTTGACATATATTTAATTGAGCTACATGTCACTAAAAAAAGTGTTGTTCTACAGTATGCCCAATGTCCATTGAGTCCAATACTGTATCCCACTGACTGTGAGTGACCTGACCGGAGAGGAGGTATTTGTTACATCATGCACATAATACCATGTACTTTCAGATGACAATAGTGGATCGGAGAGGGGAGTTAGCCGAGGCACTAACTCGTGAAATCTCTTTTTAGTTCCACAACCTTCCATTTCAGGCCATGGGTTAAGCTCTCATGTGAGCTGTTTTGTTGGAAGCACAGATCACACATTCAGTTGCATGTTTCAGGAATGTTTCAGTGTCAGATATATTTCCTGTGCTTTAGCTCATGTTGATAGCCTTTTCAAATCTTACTGTTTAATTGTTTTGCCCCCTCCCCTGGTGTTAAAAATAGTACATCTTTATTTTTATTGAATTAGGGTAGACAAGTGGAATACAAGATAGACTATTGCCCCATACACACTCTGCCCAACTTGTACAACTGATGTAAAATACATTTGACACAATCCTGTGATACAAAATGTTTGTGAAACAGAGTTTCCACAAAGCATTGGTCTGTGCCTCCTTTTTTGCAGACAAACTCTCTGTTGTATCACAAGTGTTGTGTCAAATGTGTTGTACATCAATTGTACAAACTGAGTGTGTACAGGCCATGCCCCTGTGGTGGTCCTTACTCAGTAGGTGTATAATGACTGTATAATGACCACCACAGGGGCCCGGCCTGTACACACTCAGTGTACACTGAACAAGTTTACACAGCCGTGGAGACACTGCCTAATTATTGTGTAACGATTTTTAGAGGAGCAAGCTGCAAGTCTAAAGGATCTGTGCTTTTCTTTTCCATTGAAGAATACAAAGACAAACCCTACAATATCTGCTGCAATGTGATGTCTAACCATTATACAACACTTCAAACACATTAAAATGATTATGTATTCATTCGCAACGACGCCTCAGCCTCGCCAGCAGCTTGAGGATGAGACATGAGGGCAGGCTGTCTGCACATTACACAAGCACAGCACAGTTAGCCTGAAAGTTTGGAAGTGTTTGAAGAAGTGAGGCGATAGGAGGGAGTACTGCAGCCAGAGCCCAGCCCCTGTTTCATCCATCCACAGGCAGCAACAGGGCATCAGCCACTGTACTGCACAGTTCCACTCCCAAACCCGTCATGTGAGGCTTTCCATTGATCATGCGAGTAGGAACATCAATGCACAGAGTCCTCCTTACAGCTCACACTGTATCATACGAACTTGAGGCACACACGGTCATGTACTTCTCACATGGGCACACTCAAGCCCTCTGACACACAGCCCCCTCACGCAGTTTCCCACACTATTTACAATGGGATAACTAGCCCTGAGCAGGTGTTCTGTCATCACATCAGCACACAAACAGGGAACTTAACCTCCTAGATGTCTTTTCTGGGTGAGTTAGGTAACCAGTTTTCCCACAATGCACTGCTTTGCCCTACTTCTGTCAGTGTGTTACATGTTTTGTAAAATCGGGGGTTAGGTGTATATGCCATGTTCCCATAGCAACCCCTGCATCTCGTGACCTTAACCTTTCAGTTATAACCTTACTTGGCGTGTAACACAAGACTAGTATTATGTGGCCAGTCTCTGGCCAGGGCACACTGATGAAGGATCTGATTTAAGGCCGATGCTGAAAAATCTATTTCCAGTGGGACTCTCTGTAGTTGAATTAATAATACCTTTCTTCATGCCTTTGAGACCCCACTTTGACACTCTGAAGTTTGTTTCTGCATTTTTCGGTCCTGAATAAACAGAGCAGGACACCTTATGTAAAAAAAAAATTAAAGTAAGCGATATTCCGGGACCTACTGCTGAAACAAGCCCTCGCTCAAAGGCAGGAGAACAAGATACACGGATACTCTGCAGATGCTAACCCGATTTCAAAGTTTACATAACGTCTGACTCTGCCCCCGTTATGTAAGCCCTATTAAAAATATCCTCATTGGCTTCTCCCTCACTCCCACCAGACAGACAGCCTGCAAATTACATTGGTACTACTTGTCCCCCCCTTCCTCTGAGTCCATCATCCCTCCCAGTCATGGAGGTGCTGTGATGCAATTCGGTGTGGTATGGGTCAGAGGGGAGCGGAATAGCGTATCTATCCTTCAAACCGTGACCTACATTCACAGTGTTATGTAAACTCAATGCACCGCTTCATAAGATATTTGTTATGTCCAAGCTTTCTAGACATTTCTAAAGAGCTACATTGATACTTCTTTCAACGGACAAGCACGTAACCAAAGTAGAGAAATATAGAACACGGGATTAGGGATGCTTCAGATTAAAGACCATCGGTTTAGCCCTTATTCCACAAATTAAGAGAATAACCTTTTTTATTCAGAATTGTGTTTTTTGTACATTGTATTACATTGCAATGACTACATTTCTATAAAAACTAAAAATATAACATTGGATAAGATGCCAACCACATACATTCATTTTTGTAAACACATAGTTAGAGGCCATTATACAAGTGTTACACAACCACCAAAGTAAGACTCCATGGTCACGTCATCTCCATAGAAACAAATGACATGTCAATATGAATCAATAAGCATGTTCTGTGGTGAAAGAGCTACAGGAGTGTCAGAGGTAGATTGACTTAGGTCACTAGTGCAATGTTCAATGTGGAATTCAAAAAGGTCAGAAAGGTACTACCTTTGAATTTCTATTGTTTTGGCATTTTCTGATGTAAATGGGTAAAATACATAGATGAATGACAATTTGGCTAACATGCAACCGCCGCCAGATCAAATTAATATACATGTAAAAGTATGAGATTTTGGTGAGGAAATATAAGCTACTTGAATTGACATGCCAATCAATCAACTTTTATTCAAAAAACATTTATTCAACCTTAACCAAGTCTCAATGTTGTTGTTTTATACAAAAGTCAATAGAAAATATTCACATTGTGTCCTTGCATTGAGAAGACTTTCATTTAGTTGTGATAAGAACTATAGTACCAATATTTGCAACCACAATTGCAGGACTCATCATACAATGAACCAGGATTTGAGTTTTACCAATATTTGTAACCACAACCTTAAGACTCGTCATACAATGAACCAAGACTGGAATTGTTTTATTTACTGTTTGTGTCCTCAAAAGAGAAGACCACATATTCAACCAAGTCTTCCTCACTGGAATGCTATCTTTGTCTAAATGATTCTTCTTGGTACTGGCATCATGGAAGAAATCCAACTTAAGGCACTAAATGTTGAAAAAGATTAGAAATCACAGTGTTTGATGCTACAGTTTATGGTTCCACCGGACGATAGCTTGAAAGACAAGACGATGAGGTTCAAATGACAGGAAGCAGTCTTCCAACTACTTCGTGAGTTTTTCGAATGGTCATTTCAGAGTGTCTTCGGCTTGGGACATGACAACCAAACGTAAAACTTCTCAAATCAAACTTTAGAATTTTGGAAAGTGGTAAAAACAGCAGGGCTGATAAATCCGGAACTCTCTACACTCTAAAAGTTTATATTTCCCTTGTCTACAATTATTTGCATTTTCTCATTCACGTCGTTGTCTTTTTTTTGGATAATAGCCAGGAATCACGCAGCACAAGTGGTGACAGTTATTGCAATCACTTTGTTTGTCTGTCACTTGTGTCACCCCTACTTTATGAGCATACCTGGTGCAAATAATAGCCGAGCCAAGAAAGCCCTATATAAATGCAATAACTTAAAATTGCCCCTTACAATAAAAAAAAATATGTTTGTTAATTAACACATTTCCCCAAGATTTCACAGCATAACCATCCTGGTTCAATATCGTCTGTATAAAAAGGTGATCAGCATTAACATAAAAAGAACTGTAGAAAACTCTGGAAAAAAGTCTGGTGGACAAAGAAATATGTAACATCCAACAAAACTAAAAATGTCTTCCTTTGTTGAAGGCAAATCTCACAACCCATCTTTGCTCACCATGCACGGAAAACAGTGACTATCAGTTACGCTGTTGCTGCAACTACAGTGCTAAGTAGATCCTATAAATACCAAGAAACGATGGCTCATTTTAACTGCAGGTGTACTGCACTCATCTACACCAAAACAGGAAGAGAATTGCATTATCCTCTGAATGATACAGTTAAAGCGTCATCAGAACAAGGTACTGTGCGTATTGCAATTTTCCCCTCTAATTTTCTACACATTCTAAGGGGTTTTGGGTTTTATAATATGTCATTTGTGGTTAATAAACCCTTTGGAAATAATAAGTCATCATTGTAATTGTCTCCCAGTGGTGTAAACATGTTCCATGCAGATGCGATGTTCATAAATAATAACAAAAACAAAGTCAAAACACTAATCACCTTTACAGCACACTTTAAAATATTCAGTCCATAAGTAGCCTCTTCTAATCCTTGGATCACATTTCGGTAATCTAATTAAAGTCCACTTGCCAATAGTAACCCATTCACACAAAGGCTTTCGTTAAAATGCGGTCTTTCAGATAAAAACAAAAAACAGACAAAACAGACACCCACATGGAGGAGATGGTTGTGTGAGGGTTGGAGTCATCGAGAGGAGCGGTTGCGGGACATGAAGAGGAGTACTCTGCGGATACCACTGAGTCGGTCCTTCAGGGACGTCAGGGCCAGGAAGGGCAGCTGGGCTCGACCCTCCAGGGGAAGGACTGCCAGCAGCCACCAGCACCAGGATGGCCCATTGGCACTGGCCTACAGAGGGAGAGAGCAGGAGAATAACCATAAGAATCCAGCCACAACCTGTTCAACATAAACTGTGTCAAAATAGATTTAACGTATGTGTGATCTACAGTGCATTTGGAAAGTATTCAGCCCCATCTTCCACATTTTGTTACGTTACAGCCTTATTCTAAAATGGTTTATATTGTTGTTGTTTTCTCATTCATCTGCACTCAATACACCACAATGACAAAGCAAAAACAGGTTTTCAGACTTTTCAGAATTTTTTTACAAATTCATAGATTTAAAAAAATGACATATCACATTTACATAAGTATTCATACCCTTTACACAGCACTTTGTTGAAGCACCTTTGGCAGTGATTACAGGCCTCGAGTTTTCTTGGGTATAGAAGCTTGGCACACCTGTAATTGGGGATTGTCTCCCATTCAACTCTGCAGATCCTCTCAAGCTCTGTCAGGTTGGATGGTGAGCGTCTCTGTACAGCTATTTTCAGGTCTCTGGTTAAAGTCCGGGCTCTGGCTGGGCCACTCAAAGACATTCAGAGACTTGTCCCGAAGCCACTCCTGCGTTGTCTTGGCTGTGTGCTTAGGGTCGTTATCCTGTTGAAAGGTGAGCCTTTGCCCCAATCTGAGGTCCTGAGTACTCTAGAGCAGGTTTTAATCAAGGATCTCTCTGTACTTTGCTCCGTTCATCTTTCCCTTGATCCTGAATAGTCTCCCAGTCCCTGAAAATCATCCCCACAGCATGATGCTGCCATCACCATGCTTCACCGTAGGGATGGTGCCACGTTTCCTCCAGACGTGACGCTTGGCATTAAGACCAAAGAGTGTAATCTTGGTTTCATCAAACCAGAGAATCTTGTTTCTCATGGTCTGAGAGTCCTGTACGTGCCTTTTGGCAAACTCCAAGCGGGCTGTCATGTGCCTTTTACTGAGGAGTGGCTTCCGTCTGGCCACTCTACCATAAAGGCCTGATTGGTGGAGTGATGCAGAGATGGTTGTCCTTCTGGAAGGTTCTCCCATCTCCATGGAGGAACTCTGGAGCTCAACCAGAGTGACCGTCGGATTCTTGGTCACCTCCCTGACCAAGGCCCTTCTCCCCCAATTGCTCAGTTTGGCCAGATCTAGGAAGAGTCTTGGTGGTTACGAACTTATTTTATTTAAGAATGAGGCCACTGTGTTTTTGGGGACCTTCAAAAGTTGCAGAAATGTGTTGGTACCTTTCCCCAGATCTGTGCATCGACACAATCTTGTCTCGGAGCTCTACGGACAATTCCTTTGACCTCATGGCTTGATTTTTGCTCTGACATGCACTGTCAACTGTGGGACCTTATATAGACAGGTGTGCCTTTCCAAATCATGTCCAATCAATTGAATTTACCACAGGTATACTCCAATCAAGTTGTAGAAACATCTCAAGTATGATCAACTGAACAGGACGCAGCTGAGATCCATTTCGAGTCTCATAGCAGAGGGTCTGAATACTTATGTAAATAAGGTATTTCTGTTTTTATTTTCTATAGATTTGTAAACATTTCTAAAAACCTGTTTTTGTTTTGTCTTTATGGGGTATTGGGGGTCTGAATACTTCCCGAATACACTGTATGTCCAGGATTCATGTATTTACCTGTGGCTCAGAGTCTTTCTCTGGCATGCGCCCAAAGTGCTCCACGATCCTCTCCTTTTGTTCTTCTTTCAGGGAGTTGACCCAGATTAAGGCCTGGTCGTATACTGCATCATGGAGACTCTGCAGCTCCTTCTCTGCCACAACCTCCACCTTTACAGAACAAGAAATGCATTTATTAGCACAACAAGATACACTAATACAGGTAAAAAAAATAGTTCAGACAACATTCATGCAAATGCTTTAGTTTATGATTAATAATTACCTTAACGTCTTCCAGGTATTCAATGTCTGCTGTGTTGTATCCATCTCTCTGGTGGTGCTCAATGACCTTGAACCTTCTTATCCCAATGGTGTCCACAACGGAGCGGCCATCTGCAAAGAATTCCACGTTTCGGATCTCCAGGAGGCTACCGTAATCGGCAAATCTATGGGGAAGGCAAATAAGTAGATATGGATCCAAAATGTGTCTTAGGCATTCACAGGTGACACAAACAATAAAAGAGGCTATATAAACTATCTGCTTAAATAACTAGGTCTTGGGGCCCCTCTGGGTGCATGTTTTGTTTTTTGCCCTAGCACAACACAACTGATTCAAATAATCAACTAATCATCTAGCTTTGATTATTTGTATCAGCTGTGTAGTGCTGGGGCAAAAACCACATTGAGCACCCGTTTGGTAGAGGTCTTCACAGGTCCACCAGAACATTACCCGGGAATGACCCGAGACCGGTCCAAAATTCTGCAGTTGACCCTCGGATCCGGGTCAGATTTGATTGTCACGGTTCTCTGATATATTAGTACTAAATTTGCTGTTAAGGACCCGTAAATACCAGAACGCGACTGCTGCAGTAGTGATTGAAAATTGTCTTATTTATTCTGCTGCGGATTTTCACGAGAGAGGCACATGTAGCTTGTTGTTTTTGGCAGTCAATCACAAGTCATCAAAGCGGGCATTGGCCTCTGGCTCTGTGTGTGTCGTGGTATGCAAGTTAGCAGATCAATGGAAGATGGAATTAAAATTACGGAATTAAAGGTTAAATGAGAAGGACATGTTTCAACGACCAAGAGCCAACAGGGATGCTGCTACTTAATACTTTGAATGGAGTTGTTGTTATCGTTTAGGACGGGGGAAAGCGCAGTCTATGAAGCTATGATTAGGCAACCCTGCTAGCTAGATAGCTAGCTTAACTAGCTTCTCTTCTTGGTTTGATGCAGTCAAAACAGGTACTATGTAATCAGATTGGATGATAAATAACCTAGCTTTGGCAGCTTGATGTTAGTAACTAGTGCGAGTTGGCTTGGTTGCCGCTGTCTCCCTCTTCCTCCTCCTCGCACCACTCAGCCGGACACAGCATGGCCCTGCCCCCCCGCCTGATACTAGCTCCGTTCTTCTATTCCTTGGTGTGTGAATTAACAGCTTCAGTTAATAACATAGCTAAAAATATACATTTTCTGCTGCTTCCCTGACTCGGATCGGGACTGGCTCTGGACCTGAGTGGGTCTATACGGGGCCAGGTCTGGTTGTCCTTGGATCCATTCGGACCGGGTATCTATATTTAAAACATAAATGTATTCGGGTAGGATCCTGGGAAGAAAGCCCTGGGTCAATTTCAGAACAGGCCCAACTTTTTGGACACGAGGAGACCTCTCCCCAGGACCGAGTTTGGGATATGCTGCAATACAACATGCAATACCTGCTCAGCTCTGATTATAGCCTAAGGCCCTCCTCAATGGCGCCAAACAAGAGTTGACACAACAGCTATTCAAATTGACTGCCAGATGGCACCAATATCCCCTGGCTGACTAAGGAACACTAAACACAATGTTTCTCTGCTTTGTCCAGGCTTTACTCACCCTTTGAGCTTATCGCTGAGGCACATTCCAAACTGCTTGGTACCCATCTCCATACACCTGCGGATCATCAGCCGGTAGCAGGGCTCAAAGATGTGAAGAGGGCATGGAACGGTGGGGAAGGCCATGGTGCAAACAAATATAGGCACGTTCTTGTTTAGACTGCAAAAGAAAGGGTTGAGGATATAATATATCCAAAGTTATAGATGAAGTAACATTTTATAAAGTGTCTGATGTCATTGTTACACAGTTCAGAAGCAATCGGATAATGTCTGTATGCTGCTTTTAATCGTACTTGGATAAATCTGCAATCTCCTCTGCGTTGACTTTCTGCCTGTCCATGAGCTCATTTGGCAGATACTTGCAGATGAGGTTCTCCATCAAGACAGTCTTGTTGTATTTACTTTCTGCCAGATACTCTTCCAGCTCCATCTTGCAGAGGGGACACTTGGGGTTGTGGTCCAGGCATCGCTCAAGGCATTTCAGACAAAAGGTGTGGCCGCAAGGAGTGGTGACTGGTTCATAAAAGAGCCTAGGGTATACCATGGAGATAAAGAACACAATATTGTGCAATAGAGTGGTACAATGTCTCTCGCTACTCTATTATTGTTTACTTTCAGGTTTTCTTGTTTACATTGTTTGATAATTAAATGTAGGCTATAACTGTGAAAAGAAGACTAAATGTTTACCTATTAATCTTTATTGCGTCATACCGAATCTTTATTGTTTCATACTATCAGAAAGGGAAGATGAATATCTTGGCTGTGAGTTTCACTAATCATAGATAATCTGAATCAAAAGCAGAACACTATATTACTATCATTGGCAAAGTGGCAAATGCTTACAATTCAGATACAAGTTTTTTCACGGATGAATGGCTACACGGAGATGTTCTCACCTCATACAAAGAGAACACTCCAGGTCAGCCGGGTCTATGAGGTCAGAAAGCACTGCACTCCAGGAAGTCTCCTCTTCATTCTGGGTCACTTCTGTAAAGGAGGAGAAACATTTGAGTTAGACAGTGAATCTCAACAACTGCTTCACTTATAGTAAATATCATGCCAATATAGCTCCATTGATTTAAGAGGCGAGGCAAAAAGTCTTAAAACGTACCAGATTTGGAGCGCTTGCAGGTTTGGCTACTATCCACTTGGCTGCCCTCGGATGAGCTACGTTTGCGTTTGAGGAAGACGCTCCTGTCAATGACAGTGGGATGGCAGACATTCAGGCCCACCTGATCTTCTCCTTTCTTTTCGCCGCATGCCATCGTCTCAAATAAGCCGCCTGTCTTAGGTTCACTCAGCGTAGGTGACGATGTCAACTTCTCATGAGAGGCAATATTCTTGTACTCCTGTGAGAAAGGGTGATGATAGAAGATTTGAATTAGTTCATGGGCTCAACTCAATGCATGAGATGACAATACTTTATTGTATTTAAAAACCTCAAAGATGGACGATTTCTCTTACCTTGTAAGACTTGGAGGAAGTGGTGTTGTTGCAGCTTGAGGTTGAGGTGTTCAGGATGCCACCTTTGATTTTATTTCTGGAAGACAGTAGACTTGTGCAGTCCAGGATTCTGTTGTGTACTTGATCAGTGACAGGGGCCAGAAGATCACTCAGAATCTTTTGCGCCTTTCTTTTTGCCAGTTTACTTTCAGGATCTAATGTAATGACGACCAGGTACTCTCTTAACGCTTCTTCACATTTCCCAAGACAGACTAAAGCTTGTGCTTTTCTAATATGTCCCTGGAAGAAAAATAAACAAATGTTTATTCATCAGTAGAACAATATCATTATGTTGCATTGTGAAGCTCTGATGGTAGATCTAAATTAAACATGGTGGAAAAATCCAACTCTCACCTTTGACCAAAGAGGCATGAGTTTGCATGCCATCTCTGCATCATGAAGTGCATCCTCGTAATTCCTCAGACTGGAATTGATCTGTGATCGGTTGCTGTACAGCACATGGTCCCTTGGAGCTGGAAAATACAGAAAAACATATATTTACTTGGTTAGATAGAGATTTACTTTATTCCAGAAGTATAAATGTACATGACATCTTGATACAAAATCATTTTGAACCATACATCGAAAACATCAAGGTCAAATTCAATAGAAATAGAGGTTGAAACTGATCATCTATTCATTAAACCATCATTCTGTCACACAAGACCAGTTTTCTTCAGTTCACAGTGAAAATGTGCAGATTTTGGATTATTGTTGAAAATGATTGTTGATAAACATTTACATCTCTCATGAAATGCTGTAGATTACGCTATCTACCTAGAGAGTTTTCATCATTTCATGTCGACAAACCACCACAGACTGATGCTGGCACTAAGACCACACTGAATGAGCTGTATTCTGCCAAAAGCAAACAGGAAAACGCTCACCCAGAAGCGGCACTCCTAGTAGCCGGGGACTTTAATACAAGGCAACTTAAATCCGTTTTACCAAATTTCTATCAGCATGTTAAATGTGCAACCAGAGGGGAAAAAAAACTCTAGACCAGCTTTACTCCACACACAGAGATGCATACAAAGCTCTCCCTCACCCTCCATTTGGCCAATTTGACCATAATGCTATCCTCCTGATTCCTGCTTACGAACAAAAATGTAAGCAGGAAGCACCAGTGACTCAATCAATAAGAAAGTGGTCAGATGAAGCAGATGCTAAGCTACAGGACTGTTTTTCTAGCACAGACTGGAATATGTTCCCGGGATTCCTCCAATGGCATTGAGGAGCACACCACATCAGTCATTGGCTTCATCAATAAGTGCATCGATGACGTCCACCCCAAAATGACCGTAAGTACATACCCTGTACGTACATACTACAACCAGATGCCATGGTAACATCCGCACTGAGCTAAAGGCTAGAGCTGCCTCTTTCAAGGAGCGGGACTCTAACCTGGAAGCTTATAAGAAATCCCGCTATGTCCTCCGACGAACCATCAAACAGGCAATGCGTCAATACAGGATTAAGATCAAATCATACACCACTGGCTCTGGTGCTTGTCGGATGTGGCAGGGCTTGCAAACCATTGCAGGGCTTGTAAACCATTACAGATTACAAAGGGAAGCACAGCCGAGAGCTGCCCAGTGACACGAGCCTACCAGACGAGCTAAACTACTTCTATGCTCGCTTCGAGGCAAATAACACTGAAACATGCATGAGAGCACCTGTGTGATCACACTCTCCGCAGCCGATGTGAGTAAGATCTATAAACAGGTCAAGGACGTGTACTGATTAACAGGACGTGTACTACGAGCATGCACCGACAAACTGGCAAGTGTCTTTACTGACATTTTCAACCTCTCCCTGTCTGAGTCTATAATACCAACATGATTTAAGCAGAGCACCATAGTCCCTGTGCCCAAGAACACTAAGGTAACCTGCCTAAATGAATACCGACCCGTAGCACTCATGTCTGCAGCCATGAAGTGCTTTGAAAGGCTGCTCATAGCTCACATCAACACCATTATCCCAGAAACCCTAGACCCACTCCAATTTGCATACCGCCCTAACAGATCCACAGATGATGCAATCTCTATTGCACTCCACACTGCCCTTTCCCACCTGAGCAAAATTAACACCTATGTGAGAATGCTATTCATTGACTACAGCCCAGCGTTCAACACCATAGTGCCCTCAAAGCTCATCAATAAGCTAAGGACCCTGGGACTAAAAACCTCCCTCTGCAACTGGAACATGGACTTCCTGACAGGCCGCCCCCAGGTGGTAAGGGTAGGTAACAACACATCCGCCACGCTGATCATCAACACAGGGGCCCCTCAGGGGTGCGTGCTCAGTCCCTGTTCACTCTTGACTGCACGGCCAGACACGACTCCAACACCATCATTAAGTTTGCCGATGACACAACAGTGGTAGGCCTGATCACTGACAACGACGATACAGCCTATAGGGAGGAGGTCAAAGACCTGGCCGTGTGGTGCCAGGACAAGAACCTCTCCCTCAATGTGATCAAGACAAAAGAGATGATCGTGGACTACAGGAAAAAGAGGACCGAGCACGACCCCATTCTCATCGACGGGGCTGTAGAGGAGCAGGTTGAGAGCTTCAAGTTCCTTGGTGTCCACATCACCAACACACTAACATGGTCCAAGCACACCAATACAGTCATGAAGAGTGCACGACAAAACCTTTTCCCCCTCAGGAAACTGAAAAGATTTGGCATGGGTCCTCAGATCCTCAAAAGGATATTATACAGTTGTAACACCGAGAGCATCTTGACTGGTTGAATCACTGCCTAATACGGCAACTGCTCGGCCTTAGACCGCAAGGAACTACAGAGGGTAGTGCATACGGCCCAGTACATCACTGGGGTCAAGATTCCTGCCATCCAGGACCTCTACACCCAGGACTTCTACACCAGGTGGTGTCAGAGGAAGGCCCTAAAAATTGTCAGACTCCAGCCACCCTAGTCATAGACTGTTCTCTCTGCTACCGCATGGCAAGTCTAGGTCCATGACGCTTCTAAACAGCTTCTACCCCCAAGTCATAAGACTCCTGAACATCTAATCAAATGGCTACCCAGACTATTTGCATTGCCCCCCTGCCTCCTTACACTGCTACTACTCTCTGTTGTTATCATCTATGCATAGTCACTTTAATAACTCTACCTACATGTACATATTACCTTAACTAACCGGTGCCCCCGCACATTTACTCCGTACCGGTACCCCTCTGTGTATAATCTCGCTATTGTTATTTTACTGCTGCCCTTTAATTACTTGTTACTTTAATTTCTTATTCTTACTCATATTTTTTTTTTAAACTGCATTGTTGGTTAAGGGCTCGATAGTAAGAATTTTACTGTAAGGTCTACCTGTTGTATTCGGCGCATGTGACTAATAACATTTTGATTAGATAATCAATAATAATATTAATGCGGCACACAAGAGTGGAACCAATACTACTGTCTGCTGTCGAACTTTTAGTACCCTTGACCTACATTTGTTTTATTGTTTTTTACCTTAAGCAATGTTTGGTCCCCTAGCCTACATAACATCTTATTCAACCTTCACACGCCCATCTATGTGTAGGGTGGTCAGTGCCAGTATGAAAATGCAACGCTTAAATGCTCAATTGAAATGTAGAAATGATAAATGCATTTACATGTTCATATCAATGCACATGATTCATGCCACAATTAAACTGTTAAAATAAAAAACTAAAATGTTTAATTGAAAATTGGAAACGGTAAACAGAATTTTAAATGAAAATGGTCAACAGAAAATGTTCAATGGCTAACAGAAAATGGTAAATGCAATGTTCAAAGTGAAATGTTCAAAGTGAAATGTAAAGTGGCTTTTATCATTTTCTAACTGCCTTATTTAGCATTCTCTTTTCTCTTTAAATGTTTTAAGTGTATGCAAATTACTTCCTGGAGATAAACACAACACCACCATACAGTGATACATCCTAACCATGTCATGCTCTCTGTGCATTGATTTTAGACTAGTGCAACCAACAGGGTTCAACCCTGGTGTCCTGTACACCAGAAGAACATGCTGCTAAGCCAAAGCTTTAGCTTGGGGAGCCAAAGCAAACTTTCTGGTCTCAGGCAAAGTTATTCAACACTGTGCAAAGTTACTCATCACATGTGCATGGTCACCGAACCAGTTTTTTCCTAGTTGTTCGCATGATGAGTAACCTTAACTGAAACTTTAAGAGTTAGCTATAATCGTTGGTTTAGCGTACTAATGTGCTCTTCTGATGTGCAGAAGACACTTGTTCAAACCCTGTTAATCATATATGTGCTGTGGCTCAAATGGGTCTCTGTGAGGAGGAGGAGGAGGAGGAGGACAAACAGATGGTGATCAGTAACTGAGTTGGTTCAGTTACCACACATGCATGATGAGTAGGCCTAACCTTACCTGAGACATGAAGAGTTGCATTGGCTCCCAGTATCAATGCCTAGGCTTCAGTTTAGTGGGCCTATGCTCTTTTGGTGCGCAGAAGACCTGGGTTCGCACCCTGTTTGTTGGTTACACTAGTTTGAAATGAATGTACAGCATGGCATGGCTAGGGTGAACTACTACATGGGGGTGTTATTTTGCTCTCCTAGTTCATGCCTCCAAGAAGTAATTTGCATACACTTTGACATTGTTAATTGAAAATAGAATTCCTAATTGGGTAGTTGACAAATGAAAAGATCTATTTCAATTTCACTATGTAGATTGCATTTACGAATTTCTGTTTACCATTTGGCTTTTTCCATTTACCATGTTTATTTAGAATCTGTTTACCATTTACAATTCTCCTTTAACCATTTTATATTTTCATTTAAAACTGCAACTTCATTGTGGCACGAATCTTGCACACTGATATGAAAATAAAAATGGATGTATTATTTCACATTCCTTTTTAGCAGTTTCGAACTGGCCCTATAATCACCCTCCATACATCTGCCCATGTATGTCATATGCATGAATCTCTCTGAATTAAGGGGATAATTATAGCCTAGTAATAAACATGATACACTGTTATAATAATTTCCCCACTGAATTGTTACAATGTAGAGCAGCTTACGCCACGCGGAAGTTACATCACACACCTGCTGATTCAGCTGTCAATTAGGCCAGCTCATGTACGCACTGGAAACAGTAGCCTAAATGCTGTTACAACATTGCATAAGATATAGGCCATCCATTTCAAGTGTTAAATTGCATTTCGAATTAGTTTAAATGAAAAGTTAAAATACCATACCTATTTGTATTGCTTCGTTGTATTTTTCCAAAGCAGCATCCATTATTTTATCTGAATATAGTCCATTCCCCTCACGTCTCAGATTAACAGCAAGTAATTGACTTGGAAACCACTTTAACAACAAGTTACTAAGAACAACATTAACTCTATAATTGTCCACATCATTGAGTTTGGTGTGCCGACTGTCATTACATTCTTTGCAGCAGAAAGGCATTTTTTCTCTGTCCAGGCACTTTTTGCAAAAGCAGTGTCCACAAGGCAAGGTAACAGGCTCGTATAGAAATCCATAACATATTTTGCAGGTAAATGCATCATATCCAACACAATCAGAGTGTGTCTCCTGTCTGTTGTTTTGACTGTCTGTCCCATCTTGTATTTTAATACTGTTAGAGAGATATTCAATAAGATTATCCAGATGGACTGGTCGTAGTCTGTCGATTTCTGCGGCTTTTCGGTAGATCTCGAAAGCATCGGTCAATTTACCAGCGAATGCCAGGGCATCGGCCCGTTTCACCAAGAGATGTTGCTGCGTACTAGGGTCGCAGAGGTGCAGCAGTTGGCATTCGTATATGTCCGCCGCGAGCCCGAAGTTTTTAGATTGAAACGCTTCTGCCGCAAGAAGCAGCATACAATCGGTACTATCCGCTTCCATAATGATTGCGGTTGTGTAGTATAGTCGCTAAATCAATCTTCCCTTTTAGTAGTAACAGGTCTGTTTATCTTATTTTCTGAGGTCTTCCCTCCCTGTTCAACTCACTATTCTGAGACGATATCATAGAACACCATTAGTGATACTATCGTTGTAAAGAAAAAAAAAAATCTTACGTAAACTGTGTCATGTGACCACGGTCAGATGTTCCAATTGGACCCTGTTACCTAATAATTCAGTTGTAAAACAGAAAGCGTCTCGTCTGTGGATAGAAATTGGTAAATGTCCTGAAATGGGAATAATGCTTAATAGATTTCTTTCGGCTGAAGGCATTCCATGACGGGACGCTCGGATAACAGCGCATAACTGTATATATAGTCCAGCGTTTTCCAAACTCGGTCCTCAGGAACTCAAGGGGTGCACGTTTTGGTTTTTGCCCTAACGCTACACAGTTCATTCAAATGATCAGAGCTTGATGATTAGTTGAATATTTGAATCCGCTGTGTAGTGCTATGGCAAAAAAATCTAAACCTACACTGTCCCGAGGACCGAATTTGGGAAACCCTACATTAGTCCTTGATTGATTGAAAACAAATGTCTTATTCTTCTACTTCTTATTCACTGCCTCTAGCTAGCACATTGCCTAATTATGTGTCACAATTGGTTAAAAAAAACTCAATAATATGTAATTATGGCTACTGTAGCCTATATGTCTTTTTACATCCTACTGAGACATAGAATGTAAGTGTCCATTGAATGCATACATCTAGGGGGTTACACAAATTGCTCCACAAATAGGTCTTCTAAACTTGCATATGAACTCAATCCCACTTTCAGACAGCTAGGTTTCTATATCAGGGCCAAGGCAACTTTCTTACAGTGGCCCTGAAAGTGGGCCATCGGTGTGTCTGTCACACCCTGACCTTAGAGATCCTTTTTATGTCTCTATTTGGTTTGGTCAGAGTGTGATTTGGGGTGGGTATTCTATCTTCTATTATTAGTATTTCTATGTTTTGGGCGGGTAGGGTTCGCAATCAGGGACAGCTGTATATCGTTGTCTCTGATTGAGAACCATACTTAGCCCTTCTCCCACCTGTCTTTGTGGGGAGTTGACTTTGTTTAGGGCACATAGCGTTTAGCGGCAAGGTTGGTTTTTGTAGTGTGCCGACTGTCATTACATTCTTTGCAGCAGAAAGGCATTTTTTCTCTGTCCAGGCACTTTTTGCAAAAGCAGTGTCCACAAGGCAAGGTAACAGGCTCGTATAGAAATCCATAACATATTTTGCAGGTAAATGCATCATATCCAACACAATCAGAGTGTGTCTCCTGTCTGTTGTTTTGACTGTCTGTCCCATCTTGTATTTTAATACTGTTAGAGAGATATTCAATAAGATTATCCAGATGGACTGGTCGTAGTCTGTCGATTTCTGCGGCTTTTCGGTAGATCTCGAAAGCATCGGTCAATTTACCAGCGAATGCCAGGGCATCGGCCCGTTTCACCAAGAGATGTTGCTGCGTACTAGGGTCGCAGAGGTGCAGCAGTTGGCATTCGTATATGTCCGCCGCGAGCCCGAAGTTTTTAGATTGAAACGCTTCTGCCGCAAGAAGCAGCATACAATCGGTACTATCCGCTTCCATAATGATTGCGGTTGTGTAGTATAGTCGCTAAATCAATCTTCCCTTTTAGTAGTAACAGGTCTGTTTATCTTATTTTCTGAGGTCTTCCCTCCCTGTTCAACTCACTATTCTGAGACGATATCATAGAACACCATTAGTGATACTATCGTTGTAAAAAAAAAAAATCTTACGTAAACTGTGTCATGTGACCACGGTCAGATGTTCCAATTGGACCCTGTTACCTAATAATTCAGTTGTAAAACAGAAAGCGTCTCGTCTGTGGATAGAAATTGGTAAATGTCCTGAAATGGGAATAATGCTTAATAGATTTCTTTCGGCTGAAGGCATTCCATGACGGGACGCTCGGATAACAGCGCATAACTGTATATATAGTCCAGCGTTTTCCAAACTCGGTCCTCAGGAACTCAAGGGGTGCACGTTTTGGTTTTTGCCCTAACGCTACACAGTTCATTCAAATGATCAGAGCTTGATGATTAGTTGAATATTTGAATCCGCTGTGTAGTGCTATGGCAAAAAAATCTAAACCTACACTGTCCCGAGGACCGAATTTGGGAAACCCTACATTAGTCCTTGATTGATTGAAAACAAATGTCTTATTCTTCTACTTCTTATTCACTGCCTCTAGCTAGCACATTGCCTAATTATGTGTCACAATTGGTTAAAAACTCAATAATATGTAATTATGGCTACTGTAGCCTATATGTCTTTTTACATCCTACTGAGACATAGAATGTAAGTGTCCATTGAATGCATACATCTAGGGGGTTACACAAATTGCTCCACAAATAGGTCTTCTAAACTTGCATATGAACTCAATCCCACTTTCAGACAGCTAGGTTTCTATATCAGGGCCAAGGCAACTTTCTTACAGTGGCCCTGAAAGTGGGCCATCGGTGTGTCTGTCACACCCTGACCTTAGAGATCCTTTTTATGTCTCTATTTGGTTTGGTCAGAGTGTGATTTGGGGTGGGTATTCTATCTTCTATTATTAGTATTTCTATGTTTTGGGCGGGTAGGGTTCGCAATCAGGGACAGCTGTATATCGTTGTCTCTGATTGAGAACCATACTTAGCCCTTCTCCCACCTGTCTTTGTGGGGAGTTGACTTTGTTTAGGGCACATAGCGTTTAGCGGCAAGGTTGGTTTTTGTAGTGTTTATTGTTTTGTTTGGTGTTATTTTCCAAATAAAGAGAAAATGTATGCTCACAACGCTGCACCTTGGTCCTCTTCTTCCAACGACACCCGTGACAGTGACCCAGTCAGCTCGTCTAGACCTGGATGAGGAGGTTTTGCCCAAATCCTGTGGCTGAACCATAACTTTTTCCAATGTCATTTGCAATTCTTGGGCAACTTTATGTTATGGTCCTATAGGTAATCACATGGTTATAAGTACCATAAAGAAACAAACACTACATTTACTGTAAACAAAACATTAAATACTGTATTTTAGTCAAGTGCTAATAAAACTCCCATTTTAATACAATTGATCATATTTCATATCTACAGTATGAAGAATTGTATCAGTTCTTCAATAACCTTACTGACATGTGCAGTTAATCTTTAATCTTCAAAACGCTTCTCTTCTCCAGATCATTAATCTCTTTAAAAATAAGTGCAACGTTGTACCAGAGTTTTTTAAATTTGGAATCAGGCACCTAGAGATTAAAATAAACATAAGCAATATCTGATCATTTAGTGTAGTATTGAGGCTAACTTTCCTGTGATCTGATTGTGCAACTGGAGATTGACCTGAGAGTGCCCCGATGATGACAAAATATTAGCATGTCAAAATCTGCATTGAAATGTGGCATGTGAACACAGTAAACTATTTTTGTTTGAGGAAATTGTTGGGTATACCAGACTGTGTCATCTCACAATCCTTCACCATAAAATGTAACCCAAATGCTCTAGTCTAAACCATATTGTAGCTACATATGCATAAGCAGGGACAGTGTAGGTACACGCTGCTGCAAACAAATAAGCTATTTAGAACTCCGATATATAATTGCAGGCTGTGTAATTACACATATCAATCTTTATATGCATTAGACAAACTTAAATCAACCCTCCCCTCCCTCACCCTACTCTTACACATTTAGAAAATGGAGTTCATCAAGGGTTATTGGTAAGGGTGATGGTTCTATGTGGAAGCTTAATGACTCTAAGAACCCTATGAGCACTTTAAGTGTTTCATTAAAATGTAGGGGTGGTGGCATATTCTAATATTTTGGAATGTGGTTTCCTCCCAGCTCTTTTTGAGTGTCATTCCAGTTGATCTAATTTGTGGTGTAATGCCATTACATGTTACATAAATATGACTATGGTCAGTGTCTTGTGAAATAATTACATATAGCCGTGTGTCAATGCAGAACTGTTGTCTAAATCGGTTGTTCTCAATTCTCTCCGCAGGGACCCACAGACATTCCAGAACAAGTACACCTGATTCAACTTGTGAATTGACACAATAATGTCTATGGAATTTTAAGAATATAATATGGCTTACCAGAATTTAAAAAACTGTATTCTTCATCAGGGGTAGCCTAGTGGTTAGAGTGGTTAGAGCGTTGGACTAGTAACCGGAAGGTTGCAAGTTCAAACCCCCGAGCTGACAAGGTACAAATCTGTCGTTCTGCCCCTGAATAGGCAGTTAACCCACTGTTCCTAGGCTGTCATTGAAAATAAGAATTTGTTCTTAACTTACTTGCCTAGTTAAATAAAGGTAAAATAAAAAAGGTTCTTTGTAGAATGTTTGAGATTGAGAAACCATTAAAAAGATTTCATTATAGCACCAAGATGGGTTGTCAACAGCACCAAAAAGGCTTGTAACAAAAGCAGAACCTTTTTTGGTGCTATATAAAACCTTTTATAATGGTACTTTATAGAACCTGAGGAAAGGGTTCTTTATCGCAACATAAATGTTCCATGTAGAACCTTTTGAACATGGTTCTTTATAGAACCTTCAGAAAAAGGTTCTACAGTGCATTTGGAAAGTATTCAGACCCCTTCCCTTTTTCCAAATTTTGTTACGTTACAGGTGTCATTAGTTGTCTCTGATTGAGAATCATACTTAGGTGGCCTGGGTTTCACTGTTTGTTTTGTGGGTGATTGTCTATGTTAGTTGCTTGTGTCAGCACAGTTCTTATGATAGCTTCACGGTCGTTATTTGTTTATTGTTTTTGTACAGTTTACTTCGTGTTTTTTTGTCATCTATTAAATGATGCATTCCCACCACGCTGCGCTTTGGTCCGCTTCTTACGACGATCGTGACAAGCGGTCTGAATACTTTTCGAATGCACTGCACCTCTATTCATGAAGCTGTCTGCCGCCTGAGGAAATTTTGTTATTAGACAGAGCATCGGAATAGAACGTTCCGTTTTCTGCCTAAGTGTGATGCTGTTTACCGGAAATTATCTTGTGACCAGAACAAAACGATTTATTTTACTCGACCAGAGATTAAAATAAATTGTGTTTCTTTGAAAAGATGGGCCTGGCAGACATGAAAAATACATCAAAGGAAAAAGATCCACAGACACAGAGGCTGATTGTTTTTATTTTCAATGCCGTCTGCCATGGTTAACACAAACACAGAACATTAAACACCTGAATTGACTCAGAAAGGTAATGTAAGTAGGCCTACAGTATCACAGTGAGATCAATGAGCTGACATATGGAATTGTTTTAAGATGGTCATATTGTGGACCAGGTGACTACCTCATGAAGCTGGTTGTGAGAATGTCAAGAGTGTGCAAGGCTGTCATCAAGGCAAAGGGTGGCTAAAATGTATTTTGATTTGTTTAACACTTTTTGGGTCACTGCATGATTCCATATGTGTTATTTCATAGTTTTGATATGTTCACTATTATTCTACAATGTAGAAAATAGTTAAAATAAAGAAAAACCCTTGAATGAGTAGGTGTCCAAACTTTTGACTGGTACTGTATATATATATATATTTTTACACATATTTAACCTCTTTTTTTGGGTAGGCACAAAACTTTCACACTTCCATTTTATTTTATTTTTTACCAGTATAGGTTATCTTCAGAAGAAGGTTTGAAGGTCATAGAGCAAACCTGAGAACACCAACCGTTTGTAACCCAAGCAGTTAGGACGCTACCAAACATAAGTTGGCACATCGACACCGGTGCGTCAATCGAAACTTGAGGTTAACTGGGGATTGGTCAAAATTTGCACACTAGACACAGTATAGGGATAGGGTGCCATTTGGGACACACTCCATCTGTTGATGAAGCCACCTGAAACCAAAGGCTGCATAGCAATTGTCCATTCCTCTCCTCGTGGATATCCAAGCATTGGATCGGTGTAAACATTGGCTTGAGCTACTCCACACCATTGTTAAATTCCTGAGATGAAAATAAATGTGCAAGTCCAAACTTTGGGAGACAGTGGATATGCAGACAATGTTACAGTGGATATGCAGACAATGTTAATGGTCACACACCTTTAAGTCATTTGTAAAAGGGGGGTATTCTATAAAAGCTCAAATCATTGACAAGTTGTTGCAGTGTAAGGTGGGGAATGGGTCAAGAGCTGTACAGGTTAATTATAGACTTTTCCAGAAATTTGTGGTAAACAGCGCCACACTTAGGCAGACAACTGGAATGTTCTATTCTCAGCCAGGCCCATCTCTTCAAAGGAAACACCATTCAATTATATGTTTAATGTATTCCAAACAATGGTGGTAACCAGATTATCTAAATCATTTAGGTAGTAAACAATTCCCCACTGGTATGTTCTATTGAAACTGTCTGGGACTTGTCGTTGTTTCCCTGTTTAGGCCTACTACTGTAAAATTAGAGGCTTTTCTCCATATTCAAACGTGTTCAGTGCAACATGCCAGGCTCTCTGCCCACTGGAGGCGTGGTTTACTACACACTCTTTGAAATAAGCGCTGGCTGGTATCATCGTATTCCAACGCCTCGAGTTATACTACTACACCGGCTATAAACTGGGTATAGCCTAGCTATATATATATAACACTCAATTCCATTCTCTTATATCGAGGCCGAGTTGAGTTTTGATGACTGGTAGCGGGATTTACTAGCAACAAATTGAGTCACAATCAGTTGAGTCTTGTAAAAATGTCAATTCTGAAAACGCTTACCTGTACCCCGTTTGTCCTATTAAATTGCAGTCCTTCCTCTGGGTGCTGAAATTCATACTTTTAATAAAATATTTGAGCAAATACAATCACTGACTTTTCCCTTCTTGCTCGTAGGGTAAAACGCGGATGGTCGTAATACCTTTCACCTTTTTGTCAGTTTTCAGAAATTGTTTACGGTAGTGTATTCAAAACTTGATTACAAACAACCTACATCTGTCCTTTACAAATTGGTGTGGATATTATATACATACTTATTGACTTTTTCTACATTTTGTTATGTTACATTTTGTTTAATTGATACCCGATTAAATTAATAATGTAACAATTAACTCATTAGGAATTTGGGGCACCACAAGCGCGGTTGTTTAAGGAGTTACCATCTCCCAAATTACACTCTAAAGGTCATTACCTATCACATCCATAAAACAATCAACGTATTAATCATAACCTCATATCATATCATCATTCTCATAACCTCCTGCATCTGCAAAAAACCCAGCCTTACTTATGATTCAGTACTAGACAAATTGGTTTAATTATTTATTTACTAGCTAACTAAATAATAACACAGGATAAACATACAGACTTAGTTCATGAGAAAAGGTCCCTAGCGGACTGACACAACCTATGGTGGCTTGATACAAAGGAGATGGACAGGGAGGAAGAGAGAGAGAAATAGACACTTATCATTGATACATTTTAGAAACTATTCTCACAGTAATCATATACTTTCACACGAACCGCCACAATTTGATCATATTACTCCAGTGCTAGCCTCCCTACACTGGCTTCCTGTCAAAGCAAGGGCTGATTTCAAGGTTTTACTGCTAACCTACAAAGCATTAAATGGGCTTGCTCCTACCTATCTTTCTGATTTGGTCCTGCCGTACATACCTACACGTACGCTACGGTCACAAGACGCAGGCCTCCTAATTGTCCCTAGAATTTCTAAGCAAACAGCTGGAGGCAGGGCTTTCTCTTATAGAGCTAAATTTTTATGGAACGGTCTGCCTACCCATGTCAGAGACGCAAACTCGGTCTCAACCTTTAAGTCTTTACTGAAGACTCATCTCTTCAGTAGGTCATATGATTGAGTGTAGTCTGGCCCAGGAGTGGGAAGGTGAATGGAAAGGCTCTGGAGCAACGAACCGCCCTTGCTGTCTCTGCCTGGCCGGTTCCCCTCTTTCCACTGGGATTCTCTGCCTCTAACCCTATTACAGGGGCTGAGTCACTGGCTTACTGGGGCTCTCTCATGCCGTACCTGGGAGGGGTGCGTCACCTGAGTGGGTTGAGTCACTGATGTGGTCATCCTGTCTGGGTTGCCCCCCCCCTTGGGTTGTGCCGTGGCGGAGATCTTTGTGGGCTATACTCAGCCTTATCTTAGGATGGTAAGTTGGTGGTTGAAGATATCCCTCTAGTGGTGTGGGGGCTGTGCTTTGGCAAAGTGGGTGGGGTTATATCCTTCCTGTTTGGCCCTGTCCGGTGGTGTCCCTGGATGGGGCCACAGTGTCGCCTGACCCCTCCTGTCTCAGCCTCCAGTATTTTTGCTGCAGTAGTTTATGTTTTGGGGGGCTAGGGTCAGTTTGTTATATCTGGAGTACTTCTCCTGTCCTATTCGGTGTCCTGTGTGAATTTAAGTGTGCTCTCTCTAATTCTCTCTTTCTTTCTCTCTTTCGGAGGACCTGAGCCCTAGGATCATGCCTCAGGACTACCTGACATGATGACTCCTTGCTGTCCCCAGTCCACCTGACCGTGCTGCTGAATTTGTTCTTAACTGACTTGCCTAGTTAAATAAAGGTAAAAAAAGTGATTTTATAAGAGTAGTAGAATAGGATGGTTTGAAGAGTTTTTACTTAGGACAGCTAATCAGCCATACCAGTATGGCCGGGAGGTGAGTTTATGGTCTCAACCTCGTGTTGAGATACAGAGTTCAAACTAGAGGTTGACCGATTATGATTTTTGAAAGCCAATACCGATTATTGGAGGACCAAAAAAAGCCGATATCGATTAATCGGACGATTATATATATATATATACATGTATATATATATATTTATAATAATGACAATTACAACAATACTGAATGAACAATGAACACTTTTTTTTTAACTTATTAATATAATACATAAATGAAATCAATTTAGTCTCAAATTGTCAGCATTGGAGCCGCCACCATGGACAGACGCCCACCCGGACCCTCCCTGTTGTTTTGATGTGCGTCCGGGAGTCCACACCTTAGGGGGGGGGGGGGGGTTCTGTCACGCCCTGGTCGAAATATATTATGTTTATCTTCATTTATTTGGTCAGGCCAGGGTGTGACATGGGTTATTGTGGTGTGTTTTTGTCTTGGGGTTTTGTGAGGTGTCTAGCATAGTCTATGGCTGCCTGAGGCGGTTCTCAATCAGAGTCAGGTGATTATCATCGTCTCTGTTTGGGAACCATATTTAGGCAGCCATATTCTTTGAGTGTTTCGTGGGTGATTGTTCCTGTCTCTGTGTTTATGTTCACCAGATAGGCTGTATAGTTTTTCACGTTCCGTCTGTTGTTTTGTACATTCAGTTATTTCATGTCTAGTCATATTTTCATTAATAAACATGAGTAACCACCACGCTGCATTTTGGTCCGCTCCTCCTTCAACAGAAGAACGTCGTTACAGAATCTCCCACCACAACAGGACCAAGCAGCGTGGTAACAGGCAAAAGCAACAGCAGGAGCAACAAAAGAAGGAATGGACATGGGAGGACGAATTGTTCGAAGAAGGACCCTGGGATCAGCCTGGAGAATATCGCCGGAGGCGGCGAGAGCTGAGAGGCGCAGGTATGAGGAAGCAGCGCGGCGACGCGGATGGAAGCCCGAGAGTCAGCCCCAAAAATTTCTTGGGGGGGGTCTCAGGGAGAGTGTGGCAGAGTCAGGAGTCAGACCTGAGCCAACTCTCCCTGTTTATCGTGAGGAGCCAAGGAGGAGACCAGAACCAGAACCGGTGTTGGAGGTGAGCGAAACAGAGACTGTGAAGGAGTTAATGGGGTAATTGGAGGAGAGAGTAATGAGGGAGTTGCTGTGTTGGTGCTTTAAATATGGAATTCGCCCGACGGAGCGTGTCGGGGATTTGATGGCACCTGGGTCAGCGCTCCATACTCGTCCTGAGGTGCGTGTTAGTCGGCTGGTTAAGATGGTGCCAGCCTCACGCACCAGGCTTCCTGTGCACCTTCCTAGCCTCACATGTCCTGTGCAAGCACTGCTCTCAAGATCTCCAGTACGCCTTCACGGTCTAGCCCATCCTGTGCCACCTTCACACACCAGTCCTCCGATGGCAGCTCCCCGCACCAGGCTTCCTGTGCGTGTCCTCGGCCCAGTACCACCAGTGCCAGCACCACGCATCAGGCCTACATTGCGCCTCGCCTCTCCAGCGCAGCCGGAGCCTTCCTCCTCTCCTGCGCTACCGGAGTCTCCCGCCTGTTCAGCGCAGCCAGATCCTTCCTCCTCTACAGCGCTGACAGAGTATTCCGCCTGTTCAGCGCAGCCAGAGCCTTCCTCCTCTCCTGCACTGCTGGAGTCTCCCGCCTGTTTAGCGCTGCCAGAGCCTTCCGCCTCTACAGCATTGCTGGAGTCTCCTGCCTGTTTAGCGCAGCCAGAGCTGCCAGCCTGCATGGAGCAGCCAGAGCTGTCAGCCTGCATGGAGCAGCCAGAGCTGTCAGTCTGCATGGAGCAGCCAGAGATGTCAGTCTGCATGGAGCAGCCAGAGCTGTCAGTCTGTATGGAGCAGCCAGAGCTGTCAGTCTTCATGGAACAGCCAGAGCTGTCAGTCTGCATGGAGCAGCCGGAGCTGCCAGTCTGCATGGAGCTGCCAGTCTGCATGGAGCTGCCAGTCTGCAAGGAGCTGCCAGTCTGCAAGGAGCTGCCAGTCTGCATGGAGCTGCCAGTCTGCAAGGAGCTGCCAGTCTGCAAGGAGCTGCCAGTCTGCCAGAATCCGCTAGTCAGCCAGACTCTTCCAGATCTGCCAGTCAACCAGACTCTTCCAGATCTGCCAGTCAACCAGACTCTTCCAGATCCGCCAGTCAACCAGACTCTTCCAGGTCTGCCAGTCAACCAGACTCTTCCAGATCCGCCAGTCAGCCAGACTCTTCCAGATCTGCCAGTCAACCAGACTCTTTCAGATCTGCCAGTCAGCCAGACTCTTCCAGATCTGCCAGTCAACCGGACTCTTCCAGATCTGCCAGACTCTTCCAGATCGCCAGTCAACCAGACCCTTCTAGATCTGCCAGTCAGCCAGACTCTTCCAGATCCGCCAGTCAGCCAGACTCTTCCAGATCTGCCAGTCAGCCAGACTCTTCCAGATCTGCCAGTCAACCAGACTCTTCCAGATCTGCCAGTCAACCAGACTCTTCCAGATCTGCCAGTCAACCAGACTCTTCCAGATCTGCCAGTCAACCAGACTCTTCTAGATCTGCCAGTCAGCCAGACTCTTCCAGATCTGTCAGTCAGCCAGACTCTTCCAGATCTGCCAGACTCTTCCTGATCCGCCAGTCAGCCAGACTCTTCCAGATCCGCCAGTCAGCCAGACTCTTCCAGATCCGCCAGTCAGCCAGACTCTTCCAGATCCGCCAGTCAGCCAGACTCTTCCAGATCCGCCAGTCAACCAGACTCTTCCAGATCTGCCAGTCAACCAGACTCTTCCAGATCTGCCAGTCAACCAGACACTTCCAGATCCGCCAGTCAGCCAGGATCTGCCGGAAACGTCAGTCTGCCAGACTCTTCCAGATCTGCCAGTCAGCCAGATTCTTCCAGATCCGCCAGTCAGCCAGGATCTGCCGGAGCCTTTCTCCTCTCCTGCGCTGTCGGAGTCTCCCGCCTGTCCGGCGCTGCTGCCGGGGTCTCCCGCCTGTCCGGCGCTGCTGCCGGGGTCTCCCGCCTGTCCGGCGCTGCTGCCAGGGTCTCCCGCCATGCCCGGCGCTGCTGCCGGAGTCTGAAGAGCCTCTCTGTCCCGAGCTGCCCCTCTGTCCCGAGCTGCCCCTCTGTCCCGAGCTGCCCCTCTGTCCCGAGCTGCCCCTCTGTCCCGAGCTGCCCCTCTGTCCCGTGTTGTTAAGTAGGGTTGCCGTGGCTGGGAGGTCACGGAAGCGGACAAGGTGGGGGAAGCCTGCGGTGAAGTGGGGGCCACGTCCAGCACCAGAGCCGCCATTTTGCGGTCGGAGTCCGCACCTTGGGGGGGGGGGGTACTGTCACACCCTAGCCATATGTTACTTTGTATGTTTCTATGTTTTGATTGGTCAGGGTGTGATCTGAGTGGGCATTCTATGTTGGATGTCTTGTTTGTCTATTTCTGTGTTTGGCCTGATATGGTTCTCAATCAGGGGCAGGTGTTAGTCATTGTCTCTGATTGGGAACCATATTTAGGTAGCCTGGGTTTCACTGTGTGTTTGTGGGTGATTGTTCCTGTCTCTGTGTTTTGCACCAGATAGGGCTGTTTTAGGTTTTCGTTGGTTTGTTATTTTGTTAGTTTATCGTGTATAGTTTCCGTATTTAATAAAATGAATCAAAACTACGCTGCATTTTGGTCCGCTCCTCCTTCCCACAACGAAATCCGTGACACAAGTAGACCAACAAATAGCCTACCAAAATGTAAACAAATTGTTCTGAAGACTTTGACTGTAGCCTAGAGCATTTTCTATCTGTGTGGGTTAGGGTTGAGTGCGGGCCTCAGATTTTCACTTTATTACATATAGACACGGGTTGCAAATGCGTTATTAGCAATTGAGGGCGGGTACGGGTGAACAAACAGCCGAGTCCCAATTGAATCTCATCTTACGTAGTATGAGCAACGAGGTAAAAGTTGGTGTTTGTATTCGCAAAAAGTTTTTATTGAAAGTATGAATTTCAGCACAGCTCGGAAGGACCGCTGTTTTAGAGGACAAAGGGTTTACAGAATTAACAAGAATTGACTTATGGTGCCTCAATGTTTTTAGAAAACCCTGCGATGTTATCAAAACACAACTCCGCCTCAATATAAGACAACTTGGGTTTTCAGAGAGCTAGTGTGTGGCTAGAGACAAAGAGAGAAATGGAAACTATTTGATTTTGATTTGATTTTGAAACTAGTTAATTTCAGTGTTCCAAAGTGAATGGGATGCAACTAAATTACCAACCTTTGAGTATTTTTCTAAACAATTATTGGTCTACAACCTTCAGCTGTTTTGCCATGATTTTGATTTCTGATGGAATCCTTCCTCCCAAAAAACTTGAGTCTGTGGATGCACCAACCGCGACTTTGGCATGGCTTAACGACATGATACTTCATATATATCTACACTTCTTGAACAAACCTATATTTGTGTAAATTATTTTCTAATTATGTTTTTTAGGTGACTCGATTGTTAGTTTATTTCAGACCATTTCTGGATTGGTAGATGAGATCACATGACATGACATGCCATCATCATCATCTTCCTCTTCTTCTTTGATTCTATCATTGCGGTCCGCAAACAAACATTTAAGTACAGAACAATAACAATCTTTGATTTAAGTCCATGCCGCCACCTACTTTGCAGGAACGTACGATAAATCATGATCTGCCCAATTATGTACTACCATGAAATTAAAATAACAACCAAATAAATCCCTACTAACTTCTACCACACACTCCCCCAAAAAACCTTCCCCTACCCCATTAAACTTGATCTATAACATGCTGAAACTCTCCACCCTTAGGATTGTTCAGCATGTCAACAACCAATTCAACAGTAACATCTGTTACCCCCAATATCTCTTTTGCCATCTCCACAAATAACCTTCAACCTGGCATTTCTGCTTTCCACAACCCAGGTTGTATTGATAAACATACCAATAAAAGCTATGAAGTCAACATTATTCATTATTCATTATTCAGTGCTTTGACACTGTATATTCATGAGCACAAGATTTCTGATCAGGCCTCGAAACCATGCCAAGACCAGCAGAAACACCACCCTTGACATTCGGTCCACTTAATACAGGAGCAGCCATGGAAGCTCCATCATTCCACACTGTACCTCCACCAATCTGTTTTACAGCCTCTGCATATAATACATCATGGCTAATGCTGTATCTCTGAGCCTCTCTAGCCTCTCTCTGAACCTAGCATCCACCAAATGCTGCACTATGTTCCACCCCACAATTACAACACTTAAGCTTCACATTGCTCCCACATTCACTGTAATCCTGTTCCCTTCCACACTTGGCACATCTCCTTATTTTACATTGTAAATGGGGTGGCAGGTAGCCTAGTGGTTAGAGTGTTGGACTAGTAACTGAAAGGTTGCTAGATTGAATCCCCAAGGTAAAAATCGGTCGTTCTGCCCCTGAACAAGGCAGTTAGTCCATGGTTCCTAGGCCGTCATTGTAAATAAAAAATTGTTCTTAACTGACTTGCCTACTTAAATAAAGGTAAAATAAATTTTCAAAATCAGCTACAGCTACATGTCCCATTCTTTTGCATTTAAAACACTGCAATGGGGATGGGACAAATTCTCTGACATTGCTCCAATCTGTACTTTTCCAAACCTCATCAGCAGTGATAAGCTTTCACTACTTTGACCCTATTTACTACTGATCCACCTTTTACCCTCAATCACTCTGCCTCCCTTCACATGTTCTTTAAAATCATCTATGGACATATATATTGGGACCCCAGCAATGACTCCCTTCAATCAAGCATAAGCATCAGGGACATGGCTTTTAATCTTCCCATTAAGCTTTTCCATTTTCAAAATCTTCTCTTTACTGAGCCTGGCTACCACAAAATATTAACAGTCTACCATTTCCAATGAACCGAGCTAATTTGACTTAAATTACCTCTTTCTGTACGGCATTAGTTAGTTGGATAGGTTGTAACACCATCACCGCTTTCCACTCCAAAATATTATTATTCTTGCTTCCTACCTTGGCCCTTTTATGCTTTCTTTACTCCACTGCTTTCTGTATCGTGATCTCTCTTCTTCTCTTTGTCTTTCCACTAACAACCATTCTGGTCCTTGACCCGCAATCTCCCGTTCCATACCATATGAACTGACACCCATATTGTTCGCATTCCTGCACAGCTGCTGCTTCTCCAACCCTCTCGTCAATTTCGTCCCCACTACTATGAGATGCTATTGGGTAAAGTGAAGACTGTGAGGATCATGTTAGGAGGTCTTGTTTGGATTGTTTGTGTTTCTGCGGATCAGAAGGAACGTTTGTTTAGTCTCACCCGATTTGATAAGCTTGATGTGTCATGTTTGTCTCTTCCGAACAGGGCACCCCTCAAGGGGGTTATATCTGGCATCTCGTGGGAAGTCGATGTTGAAGAGATTAAAAATATTCCTGGAGTGAGTGATGCACGTCAGATGAATTGTGTGGTGAATGAAGAAAAACTGAAAACATCTATGTGTTCTTTTTTTTTTTTACATGGACTCTCTCCCTACTCAAGTGGAGTTGGGGTATATAAACTACAGAGCATGTATCCCAAGACCAATGCAGTTAGATCATTGTAAAGCTTTTGGTCATGTTTCAAGTGTTTGCAGAAGGGAGAAACAGAGATGTCCAAGTTGTGGAAAAGATAATGTCATGTGTTTTAAAAGTGATGAAAATGTGACATGTTGCAATTGTGGTGGCAACCATGAAGCCACGTCTTTCGAATGCCCGACAGGGGTGAAAGAAAATGAGGTGGCCAAAGTCAGGGCTGTCCAGAGCATTTCATATGCAGCAGCTGTTAAAAGGGTTGAGGTTTTGAATGGTGCACCTGAATAATCCATGGTGGTGGATAGGCCTTCACTGCAGGGGTTGCTTTTGACAAGCAGGATCCTGACATTTTAACCGTTAAGAAGGTGGACTTTGTGGTCTTTATAGCTATGGTGATTAATGGCACTGCCAAGCTGGAGAGAAGTTCCAGGATGAGGATATCATTGTTGATACGGCAGATTTCTAGAAACATTTCTAGGCGGAGGAGTTACATGGGATATTGTCACAAGCATCCTCTCAGGCCCTAGAGCTTTGGAAGGGAGATATTGAGATTTGAAAGAAGGAAGAAATGTTAGTTTTGTTTTGTTTTTGTAAATGTACTATTTTATTTGGGTGGATTAAGTAAATTTCCCTATTACGCATGGATTTTCTTTTGGCCATGTTTTGGTTTTTCAACCCGCCCAGTTGGTGGCGGCAATATACCTTTTAGGGTTGTAGTCCGCCATAAAACCCACAGAAGAAGAAGCTACTCCCGCTACGTCATCTTTTTTATTTTTCTCTCGCAAGAGGGCGCTGTAGTTTTTAGAGCGTGGCATTGACGTGTGTGGTTGTGGAGTTGCGTCGTTTTGTAATAATTTGCTCGGCGAGGCGAATTTGCAAATGGAGGAGGTTTTTCTCTGAACAACGGCAGGTCTGTTGCTTGATCAACTTATTCTTCTGTAAATCAGGCAAGATGTTATGCGAACAATAATGTCGTGGTATAATGGATTATCTCGAACAAGCCCGCTGGCGTGCTGTCTTTTACGACTCATTTTCGCGACGCGATTTAGCTGAATTAGCTAACGAGGCCTCGTTGTTTGCCTTCAAGATTATTCCGTGTTTTCTGTCCCAAATAACTTATTAGGGTCAACCATTTCGTTAACACTTAAATTGACAAGGTAACCAGCCAGCTCGGAAGTTTGCTGGAGAAGTTAACGTAGCTTGGTAGCGTTAGCAATATTTTGTTAGCGTAGCGACTAGCGGTCTGTTACACTATCTTTCTTGCCTTGCCAACCAAGCTCAAGTAACTAACACGCTAGTGGTAATCTGTTTATGTAAGTGAAAAGAGCCTTGTTTAACATTTGGCCTTATTAACAATTTCCTCAGGGGGAGAAATCGTTATGTCTGAGGCTCTTTATGGAAAGTTCCTAGCCCCCGAGGAGCCCTTTCCACTGCTGTCGCAGCGAGGGAACTTCAGTGAGGCAGGCACTTTGGATGTCAGTGACTTTGGCTTTCAGTTGTCCTCTTGTCACCGGACAGACCCTCTGCGCCGCTTCCATGGTAACAGGTAGGACCTGATACCTGTTTGTGGCACGCCTAACAGCTTTCAAAACCAAACGGTAGTGTAACTTAGTTGTTCATATAGGCTAAACTAACCACTGTTTTCAGATGGAACCTGACTTCCTGTGGAACGAGTGTGGCCAGCTCAGAATGCAGCGAGGAGCTGTTCTCCTCGGTCTCCGTGGGAGACCAGGAGGAATGCTACTCCCTCCTGGACGACCAGGAGTTCACCTCCTTCGATCTGTTCCCAGAGGGCAGCGTCTGCAGCGACGTGTCCTCTATCAGCACTTACTGGGACTGGTCAGACAGTGAATTTGAGTGGCAGGTAGGCTACACTTAATGTGATGACAGAAATATTATTGTTTACGTATGTTGGTAGTTGTTACATTTGGAATAAAAGTGTTTTGCTTATCCACAGCTGCCTGGAAGCGACATAGCCAGTGGAAGTGATGTGCTCTCTGACATCATACCCAGTGTTCCCAGCTCCCCATGCCTTTCCTCCAAGAGAAAGACCAAACCACATAGAAATATGGATGAGCTCCCCTGGAGTGCTATGACCAATGATGAACAGGTATGGAGACCTGCTCTCAATTTCACAATGCCAGGAATTGTAAAGCAGCAGTTGCATATGTGTTTCATGCTTTGTCTGCCTCTCAGGTGGAATATATTGAATATTTGAGCAGAAAGGTCAGCACGGAGATGGGGCTACGAGAGCAGTTGGATATTATCAAGATCATTGACCCGTGTGCACAGATATCCCCCACAGACAGCGAGTTTATCATCGAGCTCAACTGTCTGACTGATGAGAAACTGAAACAGGTGAGTGAATGGCACAATTATAGATGAAATGGTATGAACATTTCATATCACGATTATAGTGACCAAAATTGTCACGTTTATCAGTATTATCGCGGTATGGTTAAAATGTGCTGGACATGTTTTAGAAGCACTGATACACACACTGAAATCATTTCACCAAGTTTTATTCTGAAAATCAACAAAAAACAAACAAATAAAATTAGCAGCACCATGCACTTTTTGTGTGCATAAACATTAAAATAATAACATTTAAAGATGGCACCATATGACCATGAGAGTTGAAAGTTTCCTTAGTTCAGGTTTAAATGAACACAACCTTAAGTAAGCAAATAAACAACAAATAAAATTAGCAGCACTCACTTTGTAGTGAGGCACGGCAACCTTCATCGGCCACAGAAAGCCAGGCCTCTCAACAATTTGAAATGGCATTGTGTCCTTTGCAATGCAATATGAAAGGGCTGCATTGAGGTCTAAAGCATTTTTTTTGTTTTGATGTGGGTGTATAAGCAGCCTGCCTTTTAAATGTTTGCTTGAGTGTCTGTCAACTGTTGGGTGAGGTACCAGTAGTATCACCATGTTTGCCTTCTGTGCGCCCACTCTGTAAACAAGGGAATAGCAAATGTATTATTATTGGTGTTACATTATAAGTATTATTCACTTACGCACACTGTCTTCTGTGTTGCATTTGAGGCTATGCAATGACCCCATGCACAATTTACACAACTACAAATGAGTCTTAAGAAAGTGATAGTAATTGCAATGGGCACAACAATTGACATAAATACAGGAGTCTTGTATAGGAGTCTAAGGGTTTCTCCTGTTGGAACACTTTTTCAACCAAGTCGGCATCTGCCGGATTTTAAATGAACCAAATATGTTGGTTGGGTGACTAAACCACATAACGTGGTATCGTATGCAATGGGCAAATAGTCTACAGGTTCATGAGTAGGTAACACTGAAAGCTTCAGTTCACATTATTGACAAGCTATTTGCAAGTTACACATACCATGACATTTTCCCCTGTTCTGAAGTCCCACATCATGAATTGAGCTAGAAGTTAACTTACCTTGCATTTGCTATAAAATAGTGGGTGGCGGTCATGAAGATGACTCCAGATTTGAAGTGATGCCCCCTTTCGCAGCAAATTTTTAATTTTTTCCCCTCTCCATGTGCTGCAGACAGGGTGACCATCTGCAATTTTAAGTTTTCCTCGGCACTCTTGTAATACCCAAAATATGACCACACTTCAGATTTGGTCCCCTTAGAGGGCTGCAATATCTCCCGAGCATTGTCACTGCTTTCCGCCATGTTTTCACACAAAACAAAACCTACGTTGCATGCTGTGCTTGTGTCAGACTGTTGATGCTGGACAGTATTTACTGTGTTTTTTTCAAACCGTGTTTTAATGATAATTCAAATTGGAAACGGTCATACTAACTCGTGGTTTATCGTGAAATCGATAACCGTGTCATCCCTAGGTGCAAAATGACAACATTCTTGTACTTGGATTGTGGCCCTGTATGATGGGCAGTATACTCCAATCTAAATGTTGTCGGAAGTGTGTTGAACCTGAGGCCTAAGCGTTCCTATCGAACAGGTGAGAAACTACATCCGGGAGCACAGTCAACGACTGCGCCCCTGCAGCACCCGGGACAGCTGGAAGAGGAGTGGCCATAGCAGTGCTAGCAACAGCGGGGTGAGTGGGGCCAGCAGCAGCAACGCTAGCATGGTCAGCAGTGCCAGCAGCTCCACCGGATCCACAGGCTCCACAGGCAACTCTGCCTCCAACTGCAGTGCGGCTAACATCAGCCGCGCCCACAGTGACGGGAACCTGTCCAGTGCTGCTGAGCGGATCCGGGACTCCAAGGTAAGGAAGGAGCTTCACTTTGCCTGTTAAGAGTTCACTATGGCTGGTATTGTGATCCTCCTCATCAAATACTTTGGACTGTACCAGTGTCTTCATTTGCCAGTAATTGCTGGCTTTTGGCAGATAAAAATGACATAAAAGAACAACAAACAAAAACATTGCTGGACACATTGCCCAGCAGAAAATATCCTGATGGAATTGAATCTCCTCTATAAACACATTGACGATGCATGGAGGTTGGTTTAGTTTCTTTTTACTCTTCCTGTCTACTCTGCCTGTCTGTCTTGAGCATGCACTCTCGCTAGTGATCTTACAAGTTGATACAAATTTGCACTGGCTGCAAAGTTTCCCGCACCATTGTGTCGGTAACCGACACAGCTGTATGTGCAGTACCAGTCAAAAGTTTGGACACCTACTCATTCAAGGGTTTTTATTTGTACCATTTTCTACATTGTAGGATAATAGTGAAGACATCAAAACTATGAAATAACACATGGAATCATGTTGTAACCAAAAAAGTGTTAGACAAATCAAAATATATTTTAGATTCTTTGAAGTAGTCAACCTTTTTTCTTGATGACAGCTTTGCACACTTGGCATTTTCTCAACCAGATTCATGAGGTAGTCACCTGGAATGCATTTCAATTAACAGGTGTGCTATGTTAAATCTTAATTTGTGGAATTTCTTTCCTCAATGCTTTTTGAGCCAATCAGTTGTGATAAGGTAGGGGTGGTATACAGACAATCCATCATTATTTTTAAGGCCAGGGCAGTTAATGTGCAACATTTCAAGAACTTTTAAAGTTTCCTCAAGTGTAGTCACAAAAACCATCAAGCACTATGATGAACCTGGCTCTCATGAAGACCACTACAGGAAAGGGAGAGCCAGAGTTACCTCTGCTGCAGAGGACAACACTTTATTTAGAGTTACCAGCCTCTGACATTGCAGCCCAAATAAATGCTTGAGTTCAAGAGATGTATCTCAACATCAACTATTCAGAGGAGAATGTGAATCAGGCCTTCATGGTCGAATTGCTGCAAAGAAACCACTGTTAAAGGACACCAATAAGAAGAGACTTGCCTGGGCCATGGTCCATTGCTCGTAAACACGAGCAATGGACATTAGACCGGTGGAAGTCTGTCCTTTGGTCTGATGGGTCCAAATTTGAAAATTTTGGTTCCAACTGTGGTGTCTTTTTTTTAACACTTAGATGCATAGTAGGTGAATGGATGATCTCCATGTGTGGTTCCCACCGTGAAGCATGGAGGTGGTGTGTTGCGGTGCTTTGCTAGTGACACTGTCAGTGATTTTATTTAGAATTCAAGAGACTTAGCCATGCTGGTTATCACAGCATTCTGCAGCGATACGCCATCCCTTCTGGTTTGCGCTTAGTGGGAGTACCATTTGTTTTTCAACAGCACAATGACCCAACACCCTTTCAGGCTGTGTAAGGGCTATTTGACCAAGGAGAGTGATGGAGTGGTGCATCAGATGACCTGGCTCCCACAATCACCTGACCTCAACCCAATTGAGATGGTTTGGGATGAGTTGGACCAAAGTGTCAAGGAAAAGCAGCCAACAAGTGCTGAGCATATGTGGGAACTCCTTCAAGACTGTTGGAAAGCATTCCAGGTGATGTTGGTTAAGAGAATGCTAAGAGTGCAAAGCTGTGAAGGTAAAAAGTGGCTACTTTGACAAATCAAATGTTTTTAATGCTTTTTTTTTTTTGCTTACTACGATTCCATGTGTGTTATTTCATAGTTGTGATGTCTTCACTTATGTTAGAATGTAAAAACCCTTGAATTAGTAGGTGTCCAAACTTTTAACTGGTACTGTATGTATGTGTGTACAATGCATTTGGAAAGTACTTTATTTGTATCTTTTTATGTTACCCCCTTTTTCCTTCCCAATTTGCAATCCAATTACGATCTTGTCTCATTGCTGCAACTCCCCACCGTGCTCGTGAGAGGTGAAGGTCGAGTCATGCGTCCTCCGAAACATGACCCGTCAAACCGCACTCCTTCACACCTGCCTGCTTAACCCGGAAGCCAGCCACACCAATGTGTCGGAGGAAACACTATTGAACTGATGTCAGCCTGCAGGTGCCCGGCCCGCCACAGGGAGTTGCTATTGTGCGATGAGCCAAGTAAAAAGCTGTATCCTGTTTTCATTGATCATCCTTGAGACTCCAATCAAGTTGTGTAAACATCTATCTGTGGTAAATTCAATTGATTGGACATTTATTTTCAAAGGGGCACACCTGTCTAAGTTTGGCAGTACAAAAACCAAGCCATGATATGTCTAAGGAGTTGTCCGTATAGCTCTGAGACAGGATTGTGTCGGCACAGATCTGGGGAAGGGTACAAAAACATTTCTGCATTATTGAAGATCCCCAAGAACACAGTGGCCTCCATCATTCTTAAATGGAATATGTTTGGGACCACCAAGACTATTTTTCTAGAGCTGGGCAGCCTGGTCAAACTGAGAAATTGGGGGAGAAGGGCCTTGGTCAAGGAGGTGACCAAGAACCCTATGGGCACACTGACCGAACTACATCGTTCCTCTGTGGAGATGGTTGTTCTTCTGGAAGGTTCTCCCATCTCTGCAGCATTTTACCAATCAGGCCCTCATGATAGTGACCAGATGGAAGCCACTCTTCAGTAAAAGGCACATGACAGCCTGAGATTCTCAGGTCTGATGAAACTAAGTTTGAACTCTTTGGCCTGAATGCCAAGTGTTACATCTGGAGGAAACCTGGCTCCATCCCTAAGGCATGGTGGTGGCAGCATCATGCTGTGGGGATGTTTTTAATAGGCAGGGACTGGGAGACCATTCGGGGTGGATGAACGGAACAAAGTACTGAGAGATCTAAGATGAAAACCTCCTCCACAGCGCTCAGGACCACAGACTGGGGCGATGGTTTGCCTTCCAACAGGATAACGTCCTTAAGCACGTAGCCAAGACAACACTGGAGTGGCATCGGGACAAGTCCCTGAATGTTCTTGTGTCCCAGCCAGACCCTGGACTTGAACCTGATCGAACATCTCTGGAGAGACCTGGAAAAGCTGTGCACCGCCGCTCCCCATCCAACCTGACAGAGCTTGAGAGGATCTGCAGAGAAGAATGGGAGAAACTCCCCAAATACCGCTTGTAGTGTCATACCCAAGAAGACTCGAGGCTGTAATCGCTGCCAAAGGTTCTTCAACAAAGTACTTATTAAAGGGTCTGAATACTTAGGTAAATGTTACATTTCAGATGTCTAAAACCCATTTTTGCTTTTGTCATTATGGCGTGTTGTGTATTGAGGGGGAGCGGGGAACAATTTAATCCATTTTAGAATAAGGCTGTAACGTAACAATGTGGAAAAAGTCAATGGGTCTGAATACTTCCCGAATACTCTGCATGCATGCATACATACTGAGTATACAAAACATCCAGAACACCTGCTATTTCCATGATATAGACTTACCATGTCAATCCAGGTGAAAGCTATTATCCTTTTTGATCCTTCACTTGTTAAATCCACTTCAGTCCAGAAAGTGATGCAGTGCCTCTTACATTCTTTGGGGAGAACCCTGCATCTTGTGTGCTTGGTGTGTCACTGCCACACATTTATTTATTTTCCTATTTGTATTGTAGAAACGTTCTAAGCAGAGAAAGCTGCAGCAGAAAGCCCTGCGTAAGAGACAGCTGAAGGAGCAGAGACAGGCTCGCAAGGAGAGGCTGAGTGGCCTCTTCCTCAACGAAGAGGTGCTGTCACTCAAAGTCACAGAGGAGGAGGATCGTGGAGAAGATGTGGTCGACGTCTTGATGTGACAAGAGTGAATGAGTCAGTGTTCCTTCTTAATCTTAAGCCTCACAATAACATCTTCCACAAACGTCGCAGGTGGTCCCACATCCTAGAGCCTAGTTTACGTTGAAGCGAAGCTGCACTATTGGAATCAGTCTGGAGTTATTTTATGTCCTTAGAACTGCACAGAATTCTAAAAACTGAAGCTGTATAAACATTGGAGTATTTTTCTGAAAATGAGTTCAAGTAAAAACTACCAAGACTAACTTCATTCTGGTGATTTAACTTAATCTTGAAGGCATAGAGGGAACACTGAATCAATGCATGGGAAGTCATCACCGTTGGCATTGTGGTGAATTAACAGTTGGCATTATGAGTTGTAAAATGCTTAACACATTTTCAGTGGCTTCTTATTGTGGTTTTTGTATATAAATGCAGTTAAATCATAAAGAACTGTTTTTACATTGTTTCCCCTTAAGTTAAGGCCTACATGTTCATAAACACAACAGGGTTAAGTGGTGATACAGACTTGGGCTCTAACAAATACATAGAAATGAAGCATTTAATCCTACATTGTCAAAGGTGATTTAATAAGTCACATGAATTTGTTTTGTTTTCCTTGTGTATTTTGTGCATGGGGGGGGGGGGTAGACTTAAATTAAATGTAAAATAATGCAGCTATCCAGTGCAAATTAGAGATTCCCATATTTAATGCTATTGAACTGTAGTATGACTGCATGTTCTTTAGATGGGAAGGTATTTCTTGACATCTTTGGATATTGTGGTGGACCCCACCCTGTGGAGCGACAGTATTTACTCTTTCAACATGAACACAACACTAACTACTGTATATTAGAAAATGTATTTACTTAAAGAAGCTTTATCACCTGTATGTCGCTTTGTCTTTTTCCTGTATAAAGTTTCCCCTTTTGAGTAATTATAAAAACAATATATTAGATCAACTAGATGTTGTGAGTAGATCTTTATTTTGAATAAATAAATGAATAGCCATGAAATACCATTCATTTGGTGGAAAAAAATGTTGCTGCACCAAGTTAGGGAGTATTCATTGCTTGCTTTCTTGGGTGTCCAATTTCAAGTTGCTGTATATGCCACTGCAATGTATTTTTGACGTGAGGGAGATATTGGGAAATGTAGTTGCAGAACAGAAGCATACCAGAATGCAGTTGTTTCTGTGTGATCTACTCAATAATGCAAAATGAGAAATAAATTGTCATCGCATCAAATTTTCCTTCAGATTTGTCTTAATTTTCACGTGAGAGCGATATCACCTTGCTTGACTATATACGTTGATAAACCATACTTCTTGATTGGCTATTGCAACACAAAATGGTCGCAATGGAGCAATGTCCTCCAATATTTGTTCACTCAAAAGCCACTTACAAAGGCAATATACAAAATCTCTGACAGAAATTACAATTACACATTGTAAAGAAATTAATTCACAAAATGCATGCTAAATATGTCTTATGTTACAATCAAACTAATCCTAAAATGTAGTAGTTTTATCTTGTTAATAGTACGTTTTACAAGCCTATTAGAAGTAGTACTTAATGTGGTGGTAACATGTCTGGGATCTACATTTGTTAAGACTAATGTATTTTATTGTGTTTACACATTTCAGTATTTGGAACAGCATGCAGTGGCATAGGAGTTCATCATTTGAGCTTCATTGCAAATCAATTTCATCTATCGGAGACTGAAGGTCAATAGGTAGTGCATTAGCTAGAACAAATACATTATAGGTATAAACCAAGAGAACAGTTATGCAAGGGAAAGATAGCGTGTAAATGAAGGCAGTGAAATAGATCTGTGATTAATCATAGTGTCTTAGTGACTCCACAGTCCAGGGTACATTAGAAATGTGTTTGCTTAGCTACATGAGTGTTATCTGGAATAGATACAAGCACATCCTCAGCTGGACAGTAATGGTGATAGATGCTTCATATCATTTTGATTGGATCCTATGTAGTAGCTATTACAACCACTAAATTAAACTGGATGCAAAATTATCTGAATAAACTTGGTCCTTGTAATTTTATATTTGATTAAGATGTATGTTAATCAAAAAAGTTATAGTTAATGTAGCCTATCAATGTTTCTGACACCTACTCAATTAGAGGTCCATTTCCCTCAAATACAATGATGCCTGAAACTCAGTCCAGCTCTTGGACCAAATCTGGTTCTTTTGTCTGGACTGGGAATACATTCTGGCAAGTATTTTCCACGATCCCACTGCCATAGTTTTTGATTGGATGGTTTTAAGTAAACCTTGAAGGTAATTGGCAGCAGGTGCAAATTTCAGTAGAGGGGCTTTTTACAGTAATTAACTTCCAGGCATACTGGTGATTAGCCAATAAACAAGAACAAGGTGACCATTCTCCCATCATATGAGGCAGGCTGTGCTGAGAATTGCTGCCAGGGAATGGGACTGTTACACAGTTAAGCCATCGACACTGCTACACCAATGCCTTCAGCCTTATTTAATGGACAAGGTAATGTATGGGGCCCAAGCAAATGAATAGTATACGATTTATGGAGCATCCAACACGTGCTTGATGAACTAATGTAATAGGGTAACTCAAGTGTTACCGAACAGATTATGCCAGTTTATTAATTTATTGTGATTATTGCTTACTAAGAAACCTTAAAAATCTTACTGAGAAGGGATGGTCCACTTTCAAATGAGTACATCCCTTTTTCCACAAAGTCATCAGATACAGTACTGCTGCACCCACAATTTCTCTGAATTGAGCTAAGTGGGTCTATGATTGAGCCCTATGTTGCCAAGTCAGCATAATCTGAGAAAACAATCTGCATGAGAAGAACCTATTGTCAATGTAGCAGCTATCGTTGTTTTCTGTGGTGTACACAGACTGTACAGCCAAAATAAGTATTTCATCATGCACCATTGCCTTTCTGATGGTTCGATTTGTCCCCATCCAAGAGAATAGGTGAGACAGAGCCACACATTGCTTCCTGTGCTTCTTACTGAATATTAAGCGCACAACCAATATCAGAGGCAATACACTTTTTAGGAGAACGTAATCAAACTTGCACATGTGTAGGAACTGTAGTGCTGATTGTATCAGTTAGAACTGATAAGGTGAACCGGCAGAGAAGCGGATGAGTCAAGTTAATTTTGATAATGCTCTGAGTCCAGATGTGGTGGTGAGTGTGAGTCTCTTCACCCATGAAACAATTTAATGGCCCCTGTCTTCTTGGCTAGTTGAGCAGTAATCGTCACAATAGGTGTTTTATTTGTCTGGTAAGTGACTCTGGGCAACAGATAAGGTAGGACCAAAGTCATTCCCATCTGATTTCATCAGTCATCTAAAGCTTTGCTCAATCAGTTATTGCCTTACGTGTTTTCCGTTGACAGGCAGGCTGCTCCTGAAATCCAACCTAACTATTGTTTAGATAGAGGACCTTAATGGACTCATCTGGAGAAAGTGTTTGTCTAGTTATATCTTTGTTGTATCATGGTGTCCTGTCCCCTTGTTAGCAGATCTATTGCTTTTCAGATGGTGTGTTTATGTGTAAGGCATTTTAAGGAGGTGTTGATGGACCAATTACAGAGTGACAGGTTAATGCCTCTTTCCCTTTTAACAAAGTCATACACACTTTATGTGAAAGCTTGGTCACTATCATTTACAACTGAACATAACCTGTGTTAGCTGTGTGAATAAAGGTATTTAACCCTCTGACACGATGCCATTGGAAATGTCAGGTGCATATTGAAAAGATAATGTTCAAGTGGTACACACATTTTTTTTATTGTTTATATAGTTACATCGTTTATCGAAAATATTTAGGAAAGACGTTTTGCTGTCCAGTAAATTATGCAACACAAACATTGAAACATAATGTTATTACGCTAGCATACGTGAACAAAACATTGCACAAATTGTAACCAGGCATGGACAAGGTGGACAGGACAATGTCCCGCAATGTGTTGGACTACTGCATGTGGACAGAGTGCTCCTTGTTGTGGCCAGTGCTAAGTAGCCTCCTGTCATTGTCCAGCATGGCGCCTGGGCTGGCCTGGGATATTCTGGAAGGTTTGGTCATCAAGGTTGGATTGTTACCCAATGGATTTAACAGGGTTAAAAACCTAAGGAGAGAAAAACAACTAAGTGGTTTTTAAATCCGCTGCTGAGTTAACCCAAGTCTTGTAACCTAGTCAGTATACAGTATAACATATCAACCAGAAGTCTGATATACCTGCTGAAGTTAGGATGGATAAAAGGATGTCCACACAGTGAGGCCCAGGCCAGAGTGTTAATACCCAGGTTTCCAACAGAGTCAGGCTCATACACTGAGGCTGTGTATCGGGCTCCCCCCCAGGATGGCTCCACCAAAGTGGCCTGGTGCAAGGGGACATCCAGATAAACGCCCAGGGAGTTGGTTAAAGGTAGCCCAGGGAGGGAGCTCAACACTCCAGCCTTCTCGTTCTTGCGCCACTTGGCTCTGCGGTTCTGAAACCAAACCTAGACACAAGAGTGGAGAAAAGCCAACAGTCTATAATGGTCTCGTGACAACAAAAACATTAGCTGGCCGGAAGCAAGCATGCATTTAGAGATTTGGTTCTGGGTTGCCGAGATTAAGAGTGTATTGATGGATCCACGACTGAATAATATCTGTTGCAGCATCATATTAACTCAGTACTAAATAAGAACCAGCTCCAAGGCCAAGCAACATATATTTGTGAAGTGTATGAAAGGCAAAAACAAATGATTGAGCAAGTAGCTGTACCTGAACTCTTGCCTCTGTTAAAGTTAGATGCATTGCCAGTTCTTCTCTAGGGTAATAAAGAGACATTGATCTATGAACAGTTTAAACAGTCCTTTATAGTTGACATGATTGAACAGTAAATATGTTGTAGTATAAAACTAAGAGTAACAAAGCCTCTCACTACTAATGTCAATAACTAGTAGTAATGGTATAATATAATGTGTTTACCTGGCAAAAATGTCTGGATAATGGGATTTGCAGAAAGCCCTCTCCAGTTGTTCCAGCTGGAAGTTAGTAAAAGTGGTGCGATAACGTCGTTGCTTCCTTGAGTGTCCACCCGAACTTGGTGTTTTCAGCTGCTCTGTTTGGTTTCTGTTGGAGCCAAGCTCTGTCCCTCTGTTAGTATTTACTGTCATCTCTTTCCTAGTATCTTGTGGCTGTAAAGTGCATTTGTTCTCCTCAGGGGCAGTATGATCTGCTATTGATATCTGCTCGGACTTGTTGGATTGATTCTCAGTCTTTTTGAGAGATGTTGGACCCATGGAATCCACTGTTTAAAATATGTACACAGTTATCTATCATGTGAACAGAATTCTCTTTACCTATTTGGAAATCCCACCAACACAATTTCCCCTGTGCCACTTACAAAAGGGAATTGACAATCTTCCAAATTTTAGTTTGAAACAAATGGCACGTACCTTCTCTGCTGATCCCAGTGTCTTTCCTCACACCTTTGCTCAGAATGGAATCAATCAAATAAGATGATGCAAATGGACATTTCTCTAGCCCATGTGATGACTGTGGTGTAGAAGACCCCCTCATAGTTGTCTCAATCATTTGTCCTTTACAGATCTCACAGTTACTCTGATAGAGTCAGCTGTCTACAAAGCATTGCCTCTCAAATAGTGGAAACTGTGCTGATCTTTATTGGCCCATCACTGTAGTGTTATCAATGTCATTAGCATTTTTACTTTTCCATTTGGCAGGAAAGGGAACAGTAGAGGTAAGAGGAAGATGTTTGTGTCCACTTGTTTGTGAATGTCTATTGATAGCCCTACTTTATCTTTATTGTGCAAAACTAAGTAATACTACTATCAATACCAAAATACATTTTAGTAGCAGCTCTAGTAAAAGTGGAAGCAGCAGTAGAAACAGTAGAAATAAAGCTTTCTCCTTGAGATAAAGTTGTAATAGGTTATTTAATCATAGATCCTAAATATATTATTATGGAGGACTTCCTTTACTTGCAATATGATTTCACCCAATTAGTACTATTATAACACTAAATAAGAATGTTTATTAATGATGGGAGATGGGTGCTGCCTAGTGGCCACCCGTGGAACTGAGTGTGGAACAAAAAAGGATGAGATCAGAACAGCATGATTATTGTACATCATTTTTAGCAGTGACATACATGTCCAAATTAAGCATATCTTTGTTGAAATCTGTCACATATTTGTCTTGTATACATTCAACACCAGATCTAATGAGACAAATAGTCCTATAAAGTCTGAAGTGACTCTTGCCTGCATTTCTACATGCTCCGTTTGTCAATAAATCAGACCATTGGCTACAGATGGAACCCTTTCCTCCTGTACATTTTTTACAAGTGAGACTGTATGGATTTTATCTATAAAGATGTTTTATTACCTTGAGCATGGTATGTCATGCTGGCAGTGGCAGGACAGAGGTTTCCATCATTGCAGCATTCTCCATCGACAGGTACAGTACTGCTGTGCTGCAGAGAGATTTTGGTGATTCAAGGATCTCACATAGGCTCTTCAAGTAAGCTCAGTCTTAAAGCTTGCTCATTGGTGCAGAATTCAGAATGTTTTGACTGGTTGTTGTCCATACAGCACAAATCAGTCCAAGCATAGGAGGGCTTTCCCAGAATAATGTCATTAATTATTCAAACATACATTGGACACCCACAGTAATAGATACATTCCAAACAGTCTTGGGGCTATTTGAAAAAAGGAATATGAAAATCAGCTTATTTAATTTGATCAGTGAGGAGGCAGACATATGGAGGCCAGCCTAAAATGAGGTGTTAATGCTGTTTAATGGAAGCATGGAGGGGGCTCTGATGAATGTACAGGAGAACTCTGCCTCTTCATGATTTATGACAAGGACTATTTGTAGGGAAGCAGCAGGAAGGACTCCAATTTGAAATCCCTGACCTCAATTTGTCATGCAGACACAGGGTGTCAATATTGCCATTCACATCCATTTGGAATCCCAGCCAGCCTGTCCTTCAATTAGCCAGCTATAGCCTGCTCCATGCTGCACAGCTTTTTTTGCTGCCACTTTGAAAATACCAGCATACCGACTGACTAATTGACCAAGCACTCTTTTTTTGATGTTAGAAGGATGCTGTTCATTTGGCCAATGGGTGAATGCTTGAAATGTGAGAAGTGGTAATGTGCACCAGCATGGCTTCACTTATGCAAATCATATTTTTGAATTAACATGCCACTGGAATGGATATTTTACATAAATTGATTTGAATCATTGAGGATAATGTGAAATCGGTGAGTGTGTGCGGTGTGTGTGTGTGTGTGTGTGTGTGCACTCGGGCAGGGATGCGAGCGTGGCGTTTGTGGGCGTGCGTGTGTAGTGCATCACCGTGTTTGATTTTCAAGTCAACAAATTCAAAAACAACCAATCTGAACCATTTTCTACCAGACTATGTCACATTATTATAATGTGTCCTATGATGTTGCTGTTAGGGTAAAATAATAACGTCCCAACAGTTACTGTGGTTCATTGCCACTGGATGGCAGTAGTATACCATGTGGAATAATGTCATAGTTAAAATCATTCAAATATACATTTAGAATTTACAATTAATCCACAGGAATGACCCTTGTGTTTAAAATGCAACCTGAGCACACAGTGAATACATAAATATTCACAAAATGGTAGTGCTCATAAGGGCTTACCTTAGATTTCTCTTCTCTTGTGAGATAGGAAACCTCTTTGCTTCACATTGACACGTACTACCTTTGTCACCAAGCCAAAATATGAATGCTTCAAAGTAAAGTTGGATCATTGCTCAGAACCATATCTGTGCTCTGCCCAAGTGGCAGTCAGTCAAACACCTCTGGGATCTGGGTTTTTGAAGACAGCAGTGTGCTGAGCCCTTACGAAGACGTTAAGCGGAAAAATGTAAATGTGTATCGAGAGAACGGGAAGAGAAGGGGTGACTCCTTGGGTTCTTGGTAGGAAAAAACAAGTGTTGAAAGTCAGATTTATAGACTCTGACAGAAAGGATTCTTACACCTTGCTCCAAGACTGTGGAAAAACAAGTTATTTTCTGTTGAGGTTTCAACTGCAGTCCCATTCAATCTACTGACCCCCAATCCACCACTGTGCACTCTTCCCTGTAATGTCTGACGTCTTTTAATTTTTTTTTATTGAATTTTACCCCCTTTTTCTCCCCAATTCCGTGATATCCAATTGTTAGTAGCTACTATCTTGTCTCATCGCTAAAACTCCCGTAAGGGCTCGGGAGAGACGAAGGTTGAAAGTCATGCGTCCTCCGATACACAACCCAACCAAGCCGCACTGCTTCTTAACACAGCGCGCATCCAACCCCGAAGCCAGCCGCACCAATGTGTCGGAGGAAACACCGTGCACCTGGCAACCTTGGTTAGCATGCACTGCGCCCGGCCCGCCACAAGAGTCGCTGGTTCGCGATGAGACAAGGATTTCCCTACCGGCCAAACCCTCCCTAACCCGGACGACGCTATGCCAATTGTGTGTCGCCCCACGGACCTCCCGGTCGCGGCCGGTTACGACAGAGCCTGGGCACGAACCCAGAGTCTCTGGTGGCACAGCTGGCGCTGCAGTTTCTTTTTGCTTCAGCTACTTTTCTACTTTCACAGCTTATGTTTCTGTGTGTTCAGATCAGCATATTGTCCCATGGCAGCATTCACGATTCCCCCATTAGAGTCCTGTGAGGACTGACCTGCAGAGTGTGTCCTCGTCCTTTCCTGTCATCCTGCGCTACACTGGGTGTCCTCCACCTCCATCCCTCTATCTCTCCAGCCCAGGTGGTCTGGTTGATGAGACAGAGAGAGGGACATAGGAGACTTCCTCCTCAAAATACTGCTGGGTCATCTTGATCACTCGCCAATTTGCTGTCGGAATTCAAATTAAAAACTTGGTGTGAATTAGGTAGTTTTATGTCTCTGCATGACAGCTTTTTATATTAAATGGTTTACAAGAATCACATTGTTTATCATGGGAGCAGGTTGTCATGCATATGAATGAGGCCCAGGTGTTAATGCCACGCTGGTTCCTTTTCCAGGCACATCTCCTTATTACAACCCACTCTCTCATATTTCACTACAAGTGTTTGCTTTAATAATTACCTCAAAACACCACTGTCAATTGGCCTTCCGTACAATTAGCCCCAAGGCAATGTTGGTTCAATTACATCCTACATTTTGCTATATATACAATGGCTTTCATTGGTCTGAACTGTTTTGAAAGGTTTAAATATTGTGTAATTTTGCAGTTCTCTGATGGTTAATACTGAATGAGATACAGAACAAAGTCATTGGAAATTCTGTCTCTCTCCATTGAAAGTCTGACAGAAGAAGGCAACCATGTGTTTGACACAGTTTTTTTAACACTCATTTAGGGCCGATTATTGGCCCTTTATGGGCTGTAAAATGCTGATTTGCTGGGCAGCAGGGAGTCACACTTAGTGTGCCATAAACCTGATGGTGCATTACAACATCTTTAATATGCAATAACGGTTGAGTGAGGACAAAGATACTCTCAGTGTAAAAGAGCAATAACTCATTGAGAGTCTTGTTAACTGTACTTTATCTATCTATTGTGTGGGTTGTTTTCCGTGTGTTTGCTTTAAAACTCCTCAAAAAGAACAACATTGCACATGTTGTGTAATGATTGTAGCTACAGTAACGAGCATCAAGTGTATACACAGTATGTTGTTTTTAAAGGCCAGTGCAGTCAAAAACGTGATTTCCCTGTGTTTTATATATATTTTCACACTGAGTCCGTAGTATTACTGTGAAATTGTATTACTGAGATTCAATATTTTTACAATACTCTAAAACTATTTGGTGGAATGTCTTGAATTTTGTCTTGAAGACAACGTTAATTTGCTCTGACTCAAGTGTTCCATTTGTACATGTACATTTGTGGGGCACAACAAAAAAGAAACCAAGCCAAGCATCACACAGTTCCCGCTAAATTCACGTTCCCCTCTGTGTCTCATTCAATTGAGTTCTGACCACTACCTCCACACAGGCACGCTGACTGCGCAGTTGCGCACACAAGCTCCCGTTAGGCCTACACAATTAAATGCCTATAAAAGCGTATCTAACTGATGGGATACACAAGCTGCATTCCTTGCCAAATTATTATTTTAACACAAATTTTAAAAGAACTGGTTGATTGAAGTAGGAAAATATGTGCTCCAATATGTTTTGTGTTTTTTTGTGCACCCCAGGAAGAATAGCTGCTGCTTCTGCAAATGCTAATGGGGATCCGAATATACCAAAAAACAACAAGCTGCAGTTTGTAATAGTTTTGTAATAATTGCATCCAGTCTATTTTCCGCTTAGGCTACTTTGCGAACTGCAAGTGCCATTTAGAACTGGTTAGCCTAACTAAGCTAGACAGGTTGCGCACTGAAAATATGTTATAATATTAGCTTGATAAAGACAAAGAGCATATTTGAATCAGAATTATTAAGCATAGGCCTACTCACCAAACAGTTGGTGTGGCCATAATTTACCACCATGCAGTGTTCAATGTAGAATTGTTCATCCATTTAGAAAATTCCAATGACCAGGCAGAATAAACTAAATTGAACGTCTGTATATCGAAAAGAAGACAGATTATGGTTGGTATACCCTGAAAAACTTGTCTTTCAACTCATCAAATTGAGCCCCCCTTCAAATGATCCCTCTTTGAGAATGACTGTTCCAGATGAGAGATACCCATCACTTCACACTGGCAACTTTTTTCATTTGGAAAATTATTCTGTTCTATTTCATTCGGTTATGTTACATCCTGCTTTACTATAAAATTGGTGCGTATTGACAGTGATAAGGGCTCGGAAAATAAGATGGTTTGTCTGCTAAATGAACAAAACAAGGCTATGCCATTGCACAGCCATAGGCTTCTACAAGCAAGTGCCACTGCTGAGGTTACTGGCTTTTTGAAGATTGTGTTCTAAGGTTATAATAGAACCAGTTGATATTACGGTTCCATTAAATGAATCTTAAATGGCACTTGCTTATTTATTGACTGAATATGTATGGGGCAATTTAGCAATTAGGATTTGTTATCTGTAATGGTTTTGATAAATTAGGCATTGTTGCGCACTGTTAGTATATAGATAAATGTGCGCACATTTGTTTTCTAGTGCGGGCCTTGTGTTCTAAAAATGTATATACTTTTTTAGTTAAAAAAAATTGAAGTACCCGAACAGACAAAACATGTCAAATGCCCATCCCACCCCCTCCCCATTCAGACCACTCCCAGCCAGCTAAGTTCTTGCTTAAGAAATTGCTCTTTTGCTAAGAAGCTATTTTGTTTATTTTTGACCATTTTAATTGAAAACAAATACAGTAAGGTACTTAATTGTTACCCAGAAATGATTTGATGTTGAGCTAAAAGATGGCTACATTGGATCTTTAAGTCAGGGTTCTATTGGTCATAGTTTACATAGTTTACACAACACAATCTGCATGTTCATGTGAATGACACTCTCTGTAGCATCTATACATGTTTAATTATCAGGAGACGTATTGACTCATAAACCCTGACTACTCCTTGTGTAGTTCTATCCATGAAGGCTGTAACTCTTCTTTCCCACTATACCCTCAAGGTACAGTATATTTATTGGATTGTGAATTATGGAATGGAGAAATTGGGCAACATTATCAATCTACATCACATATCAGAATCGGTCTATCATCGATATCTAAACAGAAAGTTCCCTTTTCCTCTTGTTTTCTCTGGGAAAACAAGAGTTTTTCCTCTTCAGGCAAACCCCACATTTTGCTGTAGCTTACGTAATTGAAAAGTAATTAACACAAGCAATAGTCATATTTCCGGCTGTGAAAATGAATTCAGAAGCAGGATTCAGCCTCAGTGCAGATACGAAGAACTACACATTCAATTTCATTTTCTGTATATATTTCTTAATCTTGACAGTAATCTGTGGTCTCTGAAGCCAGCCATAGCGAGGCAGCAGTTTAAACAACTGTATTTCTGCTGTCTTTGTTTATCTAAGAGAAATGCAATTTAGGCTAGAGACACATACTGTAGTCTGGGCTTTTCTCCCACTCTTTGGACTTAATACATTTCATGACAAGCTGGGCTATGTTTTGATTAGAGCGATGTTCCTAGCTTTAGCAATAAGGTGGGTATAATACACTGTCTGCTGAGGGAAAATACAATTGTTTCTTTTAATAAATGTGTTGCACTGGTTGTACATCTAGCTAAATACGATTTAGGGACCAGTGTTTTAGAAGAGTCTCAGACCTTATGAGCCACCTTTGTTCTCAGGTTCTGTCTGTGTTTCAAATAATTGAACACTAATTACAACCATCAAACACCTTTTGCTCTCGCTGCAACAGATCTGTGCCCCTTCAGGTCTCACAGTGTACAACATAACTAGGCTGTTTACTTCTGTTATTGCAGCTGGTATTAGTTTCCTGTTGTTGTCTGTGGAGAGTGGTAGTAGTAGTTTATTTATTTTATGATGCTAATAAAAACATGCATTTCATACATTTAGCTAAACACAGCAAATGTTCATCCGCAGTCCCTAACTAAACACACAGTGACTAAATACATAAACATAGCTAAGTACACATCACTCATACAATATTTTTGTAGGATATAACAGACTAAAACAAATACAGGAAACATAAAATACATCAAATGATACAATACGTATAGGACACATCATAAAACACATTGAGACTTGAGTGCAATAAGAATAGGTCATTGTGTGCAGGGTTGATGCACCTTGATCTATGTTTTGACCTCCATGGAGAAGGGTTTAAAGTCGCCCGTGCTTCTTAAGGTAGAAGGCAGAGAATTCCATTTCCTGATTTCCTGAAGGTGCTTTCCCTTTTAGGAATGACATCCTCTTGTGGAGGTCAGGGTAACTGCTGTTTTTTTAAGAGCTTATTATGACAAAATCTTTCAAAGGTAGGATGCAACATTGTTGATAACCTTATGACCTAGATATACATCTGAGAAAAACAGTCCAAATGTAACACATTTTTACTTGGGAGAACATTACAGTGGTGGTAGTTTGTCAGTGCCATTTCAATCATTTGTGTGGTATTAAAAAAGATTCTGCCAAAGTCTCCAGTCAGAATTGCATAAGATGCATTTAGAAAAGTCTTCATTTTTCACTATTCTACTAAAGAAATTCCGACATAAACTACGGACAATGAACTCAATTGCATTTTATTGATGGCAATTTGAATGCACAAAAATACAGTGATGAGATCGTGAGGCCCATTGTGAGGCCCCTTTTTTTAAGGTAACAGATGCATATCTGTATTCCCAGTCATGTAAAATACATAGATTAGGGCCCAAATCATTTATTTCAATTGACTGATTTCCTCATATAGGATCACAGAGTTTAAATATCTGGGCATTAAGGATAATAATTAAGGATAGACCCTTCTTTGAAATTTGAAATACACAAACAAAATTGTCCAGCAAATTTAGATATAGTCTTTCAAATATTCGATACATCAGGAATAAACGCAATGATTTTTTCACGTGTCCTATTGTATCAACAGCTGGTCTCAAGCCAATGAAACAAACCTTTAACCCTTTATATCTCTATACAACCAAGCACTGAATATCCTGGAAAGGAAATCACAACAAACTGAGAATCTGAGATCAATTGAAACAACCTAGTCTTGGCTGTGTGCTGAGGGTCGTTGTTCTGTTGGAACATGAATCTTCACCCCAGTATGAGGTCCTGAGCGCTCTGGAACAGGTTTTCATCAAGGATCTCTTTGTACTTTGCTCCGTTCATCTTTCCCTCGATCCTGAGTAGTCTCCCAGTCCCTGCCGCTGAAAAACATTCCCACAGCATGATCCTGCCAACACCATTTAAAAAAAAATGTATGACCTTTTTTTAACTAGGCAAGTCAGTTAATTAAGAACAAATTCTTATTTTCAATGACGGCCTAGGAACAGTGAACAACTGCCTTGTTCAGGGGCAAAACAACAGATTTTCACCTTGTCAGCTAAGGGATTCAATCTTGCAACCTTTCGGTTACTAGTCCAATGCTCTAACCACTAGGCTACCTGCCGCACCATGCTTCACCGTAGGGATGGTGCCAAGTTTCCTCCAGACGTGATGCATGGCATTCAGGCCAAAGTTCAATCTTGGTTTCATCAGACCAGAGAATCTTGTTTCTCATGGTTTGAGAGTCTTTATGTGTCTTTTGGCAAACTCCAAGCGGGATGTCATGTGATTTTTACTGAGTGGCTTCCGTCTGGCCACTCTACCATAAAGGCCTGATTGTGGGAGTGCTGCAGAGATGGTTGTCATCTGCAGAGTTCACAGAGGAAGACATTGAAGACTGACGGTGGCCACTGTGTTCTTGGGGACCTTCAATGCTGCAGAAATGTTTTTGTGTCCTTCCCCAGATCTGTGCCTGAACACAATCCTGTCTTGGAACGGCCAGATGTTAGAGGACAGCCAGACGGAAGCCAAAAGGCACCTAAAGGACTCTCAGACCATGAGAAACAAGATTCCCTACAGTGAAGCATGGCAGTGGCAGTATCATGCTGTGGGAATGTTTTTCAGTGGCAGGGACTGGGAGACTAGTCAGGATTGAGGGAAAGATGAATGGAGCACAGAGAGATCCTTCATGAAATTCGCTCCAGAGTGCTCAGGACCTCAGACTGGGATGAAGGTTCACCTTCCAACAGGACAATGCCCCTAAGCACACAGCGAAGACAACGCATGAGTGGTTTTGAGACAAGTCTCTGAATGTCATTGAGTGGACCAGCCAGAGCCCGGACTTGAACCCAGCGACGCTTCCCATCCAACTTGAATGAGCTTGACATGACATGCAGAGAAGAATGGAAGAAACTCCCACAAATACAGGTGTGCAATGTGTAGAATCATACCCAAGAACACTCAAGGCTGTAATTGCTGCCAAAGGTGCTTCAAAAAAGTATCGAGTAAAGGGTCGAAATACTTATGTAAATGTGAAAAGTTCTGCAAACCTGTTTTTGCTTTTTTCTTATGGGGTAATCTGTGTAGATTGATGAGCTTTAAAAACATCTATTTTAGAATAAGGCTGTAACAACAAAATGAGGAAAAAGTCAAGGGGTTTGAATACTTTCCAAATGTGCTGTGAATTCTAATGACTATATGTATAATGTTCAAGTCTCCTACATTTTATATCTAGTAGCAGACTTCTCTCTCTTCTCTTATTTCAGTAGTCTGTTGCAGAGGATCCCCAGAAGATTCTTTCTCTCCTCTAGTTCAGAGTTAGCAAGTAATGCAGGTGAAGGGTTAGATTTCACCTTTGCATAACTCTTTTCTTTATGGGATGGTATTGCATATTCTGTCGATGAGTAGGAAAGGGTCGAGGTGGCTCCTTTGGATGAAGGGGGAAGGGCCAATGTGGCTTCTCCGGATGTGGGGGAAGGGCCGATGTTGCTTCTCTGGATGAGGGGGAAGGGTCGACGTTGCTTCTCTGTTTGAGGGGGAAGGGTTGAAGTGGTTTCTCTGGATGAGGGGGAAGGGTTGAAGTGGTTTCTCTGGATGAGGGGGAAGGGTCGACGTTGCTTCTCTGGATGAGGGGGAAGGGTCGACGTTGCTTCTCTGGATGAGGGGGAAGGGTCGAAGTGGTTTCTCTGGATGAGGGAGAAGGATTGACGTGGTTCCTCTGGAATGATGGTGGAAGGGTTGATGTGGCTCTTCTGGATGAGGGGGGGGGAGGGTCGAAGGGGTTTTTCTGGATGAGGGGGAAGGGTCGACGTTGCTTCTCTGGATGAGGGGGAAGGGTCGACGTTGCTTCTCTGGATGAGGGGGAAGGGTCGACGTTGCTTCTCTGGATGAGGGGGAAGGGTCGAAGTGGTTTCTCTGGATGAGGGAGAAGGATTGACGTGGTTCCTCTGGAATGATGGTGGAAGGGTTGACGTGGCTCTTCTGGATGAGGGGGGTCGAAGGGGTTTCTCTGGATGAGGGGGAAGGGTCGACGTGGTTCCTCTGGAATGATGGTGGAAGGGTCGACGTGGTTTCTCTGGATGAGGTGGAAGGGTCGACATGGTTTCTCTGGATGAGGTGGAAGGGTCGACATGGTTTCTCTGGATGAGGTGGAAGGGTCGACGTGGTTTCTCTGGATGAGGTGGAAGGGTCGACATGGTTTCTCTGGATGAGGGGGGAAGGGTCGACGTGGTTTCTCTGGATGAGGTGGAAGGGTCGACATGGTTTCTCTGGATGAGGTGGAAGGGTCGACGTGGTTTCTCTGGATGAGGTGGAAGGGTCGACATGGTTTCTCTGGATGAGGGGGGAAGGGTCGACGTGGTTTCTCTGGATGAGGTGGAAGGGTCGACATGGTTTCTCTGGATGAGGGGGGAAGGGTCGACGTGGTTTCTCTGGATGAGGTAGAAGGTTGGACGTGGCTCCTCATGAACTACCGTAGTTCCAAATGTTCATTGTTAATTTGGGAATATCAAGTTCTGTATCCTTATTTATAATAATTTGAGATCCATTATTGATATCCTTTTCTCACACATTAGGATAGGATCTCCACTGCACTGTCATCCATATGGCTGATCTAGCAGTGTGGAATTTCATATTTGTGTTAGTCCTTTTGTTCTTTGTCTTGGTAAAATCAGCATAAAGGGACTCAAAGTTATTTGTAATTCTTGGCATCTGTACTTTGTAATTCTTCAGGGTAAACAATCTCCATGGCAACTCATTGGACAATGCTTCTCTTGAACAGTGCTGGGATGATGTTTTTTTAAATAAGGCCTTTTGTTTGTTTTTGAAATATTTCAATTGTAGCTTATACAATTATTGAAATAATAAAATATTATGAAATATAATAATAATACTGACTTATAGTAAGACACAATTATGCTCGGTTAAGTATCATTATAGGAGTAGGCCTACCTCCCCTTCAAGTTTCCTCACAAGTTTTCCTTACACATATGGTTTACTGATTGTAATTTTATTATCCTCCAGAGATGAATTAATCTTGTAAATTCCTTGAGCACTTGATTGTCAATACTTTAGTCGTTTCCTATAGTCCTTCAGTCCATATAGTTGTTCTCAGAAGATTTCAGTCATTTGCTAGCTTTTCCTGAAGTTGATAAATCCTGTAATTGTTCCTGTTGTTGGAAAAAGGTATCTTCCTTTTACAAAAATATACATTTGTAGTTAATGATAAGTAGATTAAAAAATAGTACATTTAGGGTGGCTTTCACCAATGTGGATGAACTCTTAACCTGGGTTAAATCAAGGTTTATCTATTAATCTTGTTGTACCAAATTTTAGACCTAGTTTTAAATAAATTCTAATTAAATCTAATCCTTCTTCTAAACTAAGTTTAATTTTGACTTTTGACCAAGATCGAATGTAATTTTGTTGCTCCATTGTTTGAAAAACAAATTTAAATGTAGTTTTGGGATTAAATCTAAACTGCTGCTGGAGGAGGATTAAGTTAATTAAATATCAGTGTATGCACTTTATTTTAGATGGTGATCAAACAGTTTAGCTCCTGTGGCTTATCATGTTTGTTAAACTCAACTAGCTAGCTAACTCATTTTGCAAAAAATTGCAATTCATTTCACCCAGGGGTGATTTTAGGATTTGAAGACATTAGGGGTTTAGCCCAAAGGCAGGGGCATCCTCCCCCATCCAAAGAATTAAGTAATTTCAACAGCTAAATGCATGCATTTGGTATACTTTGAGATGAACAATGACAGATTAGATATTTTTCAGGTAACTTGTACCTTCCCACCTGCCACAGCAGAAACTGCCAGTACTAAGTTACAGTAGCTACTGTGGGTCTCTCTACGCTGGAACACTCTCTACTCTGGAACACATACATCTACGGTGTATTGCCAAAAACCTCCATACCACTCAACAACTTCAAACATAACCTCTGACCTGTCCAATGAGCCAAACTGATTAAAGAATCCCACAGTACCCAAAACACCCTCTCTCTCGCACATGCACACACACACTCTGTGTTGTCCGTTGCTGTCTCTTAGTCTTCTATGTTACTGTCTCTTTTGTTTACCATCCTCTCTCATCCTGTCCTGGTTGTGTATATAGTGTAAAAGTAAACAATTGTTTTAATAGAAATTTCACATGATTTTTCACATCATCTGCAAGTTCTTTGTAAACCATGTTTGACTTTTTCACTGTCTGTTATCGCTTGTTATAATTTGTGCAAATAAGTCAAACAAATTAGAATCTATAGAGCAGCTTGAAATGATAGTCTACCGTGTGCTCAACCCACCTCTGTTCACTCTCTATCTCCCTTCTGTCACTTTCTATGTGTCTTGCCTGTTACTGTCTGTGTCTTGTCCGTTGCTGTCTTATGTTCTTGTTTGTTACGGTCTCCTTTGTTTATAATCTTCTGTTATAGAATGTACAGTTTTTCTTGTGTCTCTCTCCATCATATCCTACTCTTCTGTTGGGGTCTCTGTGTCTTGTCTGGTGTGTCTCTCTCCATCATATCATACTCTTCTGTTGCTATCTCTGTGTCTTGTCTAGTGTGTCTTTAGTCTTGCAATCCAAAACAGTCAATGGGATACTGGGGTAGGTTAACTTGTTTTGGGCCAGTGTCTGGGTCACCTAAATCATCCTCTTGCCTACCAGTTGCCCCTGGCTGCTGCTGTTCTAAGTGCTCCACTGGCTGTTCTCATCTATCCCTGTCCTTGGCTCATCTGCAAGGTAGCAAGGTAGAAGGACACCATGTCATTTGTTCGTTTTAAAGGGCAACTGCACTTCCTGTTTTGTCTTGGTCTTAGATTTAGTACATTAAGAGACGCTAGCTGCCATGGCTGAATTCAAACGTGATTTGGTTTCAGAGTGTGGTTTGATGGGAGTGTCTTGTGTGTTTGCAGGTGGGAAGAGTTAGCCAAATGATTTTGCCAATTATTTTCGTCTGGTGTGCGACCTGACTCTGATAGCCTATCTTCTGGGTTAGTTAGGGACTCAATAAATTACATGGGACAATATTTTCGTGTTGCACATTTTTTAGTTGTCTTATTAAATGTTTTCAATATTTGAATAGTTGGTTTGAGGTTTTTAAGTCATTGAAATTTGGAGCTATTGGAATGTTTTCCCATGTACATTGTGTAATTTACCAATGGTACCTAACTAGCCCCATAGGGATATCCAAAGTCAACCCAAATTTACCACATGCATTACGGTCATTTCGCTTCTGTTGCACTCTGATATTTACTTGTATGCTGCCAGTTGTGTTTATGTCGGCAGAATAAAAATAAAAAATAAATTAATTTAGGTTGTGATGCAGTCACTTGCACAAGTCTAGCAGAACTCAGTTTTGGATGAGATGACTTTATGACCAAAAGTATCCTATTTACACTTTGGAGTTTTGTATAAATGTTTCTAACTCCATTCTGCTGTTTTCTAAATGAGAGTTTTTTAGTGGCAGTTTCTCATCAAATTTAATTTAATTGTATTGATCACATGCAGATGTTATTGCAGGTATAGCGAAATGCTTGTGTTCATAGCTCCAACAGTACAGTACTATCTAACAATACACATAAATCTAAAAGTACTCATTCAAGTGTTTGTCTTAATTTATACGATTTTCTACATTGAAATAACACATATGGAATCATGTAGTAACCAAAAAAGTGTTACATTTAAAAATATATATTTTAGATTTGAGATTCTTCAAAGTAGCCACCCTTTGTCTTGATGACAGTGTTGCACACTCATAGCATTCTCTCAGCCAGCTTCACTTTTACAACAGTCTTGAAGGTGTCCCACATATGGTTGGCTGCTTTTCATTCACTCTGCGGTCCTACTCATCCCAAATCATCTCAATTGGGTTGAGTTCGGGTGATTGTGGAAACCAGGTCATCTGATGCAGCAATCCATCACTTTCCTCTTGGTCAAATAGCCCCCTGGAGGTGTGTTGGGTCAAATGATAGACTAACTATTTTTAAATATTTATTTATTTATTTTCTCTCCAATATCGTTGTATCCAATTGGTAGTAGTTACAGTCTTGTCTCATTGCTGCAACTCCGGTACGGACTCAGGAGAGGCGAAGGTCGAGAGCCAAGCATCCTCCAAAACACAACCCAACCAAGCCGCACTGCTTCTTGACACAATGCACATCAAACCCAGAAGCCAGCCGCACCAATGTGTCGGAGGAAACACCATACACTTGGCAACCTGGTCAGCGTGCACTGCGCCCGGCCTGCCACAGGAGTCGCTAGTGTGCGATGAGACAAGGATATCCCTGCCGGTCAAACCCTCCCTAACCCGGACGACGCTGGGCCAATTGTGCGTCGCTCCATGGGCCTCCCGTGTCGCGGCCGGCTGCGACAGAGCCTGGGCTCGAACCCAGAATCTCTGGCGGCACAGGCCTTAGACCACTGCGCCACCCGGGAGGCTCATGATGATAGACCAACTAAGCGCAAACCAGATGGGATGGCGTATCGCTGCAGAATGCTGTGGTAGCCATGCTGGTGAAGTGTGCCTTGAATTCAAAATAAATCACTGACAGTGTCACCAGCAAAGCACCCACACACCATCACACCTCCTCCTCCATCCTTCACGGTGGGAAGCACACATGCAGAATTCATCCGTTCACCTACTCTGTGTCTCACAAAAACATGATGTTTGGAACAAAAAATCTCAAATTTTGACATATTTCCACCGGTCTAATGTCCATTACTCGTGTTTCTTGGCCCAAGCAAGTCTCTTCTTATTATTGGTGTCCTTTAGTAGTGGTTTCTTTGCAGCAATTTGACCATGAAGGTCTGATTCACACAGTATCCTCTGAACAGTTGATGTTTAGATGTGTCTGTTACTTGTGAAGCATTTATTTGGGCTGCAATCTGAGGTGCAGTTAACTCTAATGAACTTATCCTCTGCAGCAGATGTAACTCTGGGTCTTCCTTTCCTGTGGCGGTCCTCATGAGAGACAGTTTCATCATAGCTCTTGATGGTTTTTGCAACTGCACTTGAAGAAACTTTCTAAGTTTTAGAAGTTTTCCAGATTGACTGAGGTTAAAGTAATGATGGACTGTCATTTCTCTTTGCTTATTTGAGCTGTTATTTCAATAATATGGACTTGGTCTTTTTCCAAATAGGGCTATCTTCTGTATACCGCCACTACCTTGTCACAACACAACTGATTGGCTCAGAAAAGACATTTCACAAATTCACTTTTAAAAAGGTGCACCTGTTAATCAAAATGCATTCCAGATGACTACCTCATGAAACTGGTTGAGAGAATGTCAAGAGTTTGCAAAGCTGTCATCAGCTGTCATCAGCAAAGGGTGGTTACTTTGAAGAATCTCAAATATAAAATATAATTTGATTTGTTTAACACCTTTTTGTTTGCTTCATGATTCCATATGTGTTAGTTCATAGTTTTGATGTCTTCACTAATATTCTACAATGTAGAAAAGAGTAAAGATAAAGAAAAACCGTAGACTGAGTAGGTGTGTCCAAACTTTTAATTGGTACTGTATGTTATGTGATGTATAGACATTATGGACACTATATGGATAGAACATATAGTATGTCTGAAGAATACGTGGATAGAATCGTATATCTCAGCAATAATTGAATAGGATGGACTTGACTAGAATACAGTATATACAGTGGGGCAAAAAAATATTTAGTCAGCTACCAATTGTGCAAGTTCTCCAACTTAAAAAGATGAGAGAGGCCTGTAATTTTCATCATAGGTACACTTCAACTATGACAGACAAAATGAGGAAAAAAATCACATTGTAGGATTTTTAATACATTTAATTGCAAATTATGGTGGAATATAAGTATTTAATCACTTGCAAACAAGCAAGACTTCTGGCTCTCACAGACCTGTAACTTCTTCTTTAAGAGGCTCCTCTGTCCTCCACATGGAGAACGAGAGCACACAGTATATTAGGAAACTTTGCAGTAGTTAGTTTTTTAATGTATTGTGGCAAATAAGGGGGTCGAGTGGTAAATGGCAGATATGTGAGAGCAGAACTAATAAACGGGCTCTGCCCGATCACTAAAATGTCCACCCCTGTCAGAACTACAGATCACAAAATGGCCGACCACCAAAACTACAAGTCCCAGAAGCAAGGGGAACCCTCAGAAGGTGGAGCCAACCCACAGATAAAGGGTCAAGAAAAACCAGGAAGAGGAGAAGAGAGTGCTGGAAGGATCTATGAACAATAGAGATTGGCTGGATTTACCGTGTATGAGCTGGACTGTTTTGGACTTACCTGTTGGCATTTGGACCTGGACCTACCGAGAACCCGATTCGTGTACCGAACCCTGCTATCCTTGACCTCGCCTACGGCCTGGGTGGACCAGGACGAAGAAACAAACACACAGGTACTGTCCTGTTCGAAAGAACTCTCATTCTTGGGTGATTTGGTGACAGTTTACCACTTAGTTTGTGACAAACGCTCCTAACCTTGAAGAGGTTTGCCACAGTATTTTCTCTTACATTGTTACCCCAGAAAATCTTTATTGTTATTGCATACAGTCCCGAAGAACTATTGGATATCAGAGCGACGTCAACTTACCAGCACTACTACCAGGAAAACTACTTTCCCAAAGCGGATCCTTCATCCTCACCACCCAGGGCATTTGAACTGATCCCAGACGCCGACCCAAAACAACGACGCCGGAGAAGAGGAAGACGCAGTGGTCTTCTGGTCAGACTTCAGAGGTGTGCAAACCACCCATCGCTTCCAAGTGTATTACTCGCTAATGTCCAGTTCCTAGATAATAAGGTCGATGAAATGTAAAGAAAAACATAAGGGTTTGCATAATAGAGCAACACATCCCCCCCCCCCCAAAAAAAAGTTTGCCCGTAGAATTGATATAAGACCTCAATGATTCATTTAATTTAAATAAGTTCTACCAGCTAATTTGAGATTTTTAGATGACAACCTTTGAGGACACATCATTTAAGGGCCTGTCTGTTTTCAACAAAGCTGGCCATCTTTTCACCACTCTTTCTGGCTGCCCTCCCCCTTCCCTTCTACATTCATGTTTGTTTATTTGTCATATATACTTGGAGTACAGAGTGAAATAAAATGACTACTTGCTGGTTAACCATTTGACAATGCAACAACAACAGAAAAAGTAAATAGCTAAGTGAATAAAAAGAGTAATGCAAATAAAAGCTCAATGAAATAATTTCAGAAATTTATACAATGGACATATTTGTACATTTACATTTACATTACATTTAAGTCATTTAGCAGACGCTCTTATCCAGAGCGACTTACAAATTGGTGAATTCACCTTCTGACATCCAGTGGAACAGCCACTTACAATAGTGCATCTAAATCATTTAGGGGGGTGAGAAGGATTACTTATCCTATCCTAGGTATTCCTTGAAGAGGTGGGGTTTCAGGTGTCTCCGGAAGGTGGTGATTGACTCTGCTGTCCTGGCGTCGTGAGGGAGTTTGTTCCACCATTGGGGGGCCAGAGCAGCGAACAGTTTTGACTGGGCTGAGCGGGAACTGTACTTCCTCAGTGGTAGGGAGGCGAGCAGGCCAGAGGTGGATGAACGCAGTGCCCTTGTTTGGGTGTAGGGCCTGATCAGAGCCTGGAGGTACTGCGGTGCCGTTTCCCTCACAGCTCCGTAGGCAAGCACCATGGTCTTGTAGCGGATGCAAGCTTCAACTGGAAGCCAGTGGAGAGAGCGGAGGAGCGGGGTGACGTGAGAGAACTTGGGAAGGTTGAACACCAGACGGGCTGCGGCGTTCTGGATGAGTTGTAGGGGTTTAATGGCACAGGCAGGGAGCCCAGCCAACAGCGAGTTGCAGTAATCCAGACGGGAGATGACAAGTGCCTGGATTAGGACCTGCGCCGCTTCCTGTGTGAGGCAGGGTCGTACTCTGCGGATGTTGTAGAGCATGAACCTACAGGAACGGGCCACCGCCATGATGTTGGTTGAGAACGACAGGGTGTTGTCCAGGATCACGCCAAGGTTCTTAGCGCTCTGGGAGGAGGACACAATGGAGTTGTCAACCGTGATGGCGAGATCATGGAACGGGCAGTCCTTCCCCGGGAGGAAGAGCAGCTCCGTCTTGCCGAGGTTCAGCTTGAGGTGGTGATCCGTCATCCACACTGATATGTCTGCCAGACATGCAGAGATGCGATTCGCCACCTGGTCATCAGAAGGGGGAAAGGAGAAGATTAATTGTGTGTCGTCTGCATAGCAATGATAGGAGAGACCATGTGAGGTTATGACAGAGCCAAGTGACTTGGTGTATAGCGAGAATAGGAGAGGGCCTAGAACAGAGCCCTGGGGGACACCAGTGGTGAGAGCGCGTGGCGAGGAGACAGATTCTCGCCACGCCACCTGGTAGGAGCGACCTGTCAGGTAGGACGCAATCCAAGCGTGGGCCGCGCCGGAGATGCCCAACTCGGAGAGGGTGGAGAGGAGGATCTGATGGTTCACAGTATCGAAGGCAGCCGATAGGTCTAGAAGGATGAGAGCAGAGGAGAGAGAGTTAGCTTTAGCAGTGCGGAGCGCCTCCGTGATACAGAGAAGAGCAGTCTCAGTTGAATGACTAGTCTTGAAACCTGACTGATTTGGATCAAGAAGGTCATTCTGAGAGAGATAGCGGGAGAGCTGGCCAAGGACGGCACGTTCAAGAGTTTTGGAGAGAAAAGAAAGAAGGGATACTGGTCTGTAGTTGTTGACATCGGAGGGATCGAGTGTAGGTTTTTTCAGAAGGGGTGCAACTCTCGCTCTCTTGAAGACGGAAGGGACGTAGCCAGCGGTCAGGGATGAGTTGATGAGCGAGGTGAGGTAAGGGAGAAGGTCTCCGGAAATGGTCTGGAGAAGAGAGGAGGGGATAGGGTCAAGCGGGCAGGTTGTTGGGCGGCCGGCCGTCACAAGAAGCGAGATTTCATCTGGAGAGAGAGGGAGAAAGAGATCAGAGCACAGGGTAGGGCAGTGTGAGCAGAACCAGCGGTGTCGTTTGACTTAGCAAACGAGGATCGGATGTCGTCGACCTTCTTTTCAAAATGGTTGACGAAGTCATCTGCAGAGAGGGAGGAGGGGGGGAGGGGGATGAGGATTCAGGAGGGAGGAGAAGGTGGCAAAGAGCTTCCTAGGGTTAGAGGCAGATGCTTGGAATTTAGAGTGGTAGAAAGTGGCTTTAGCAGCAGAGACAGAGGAGGAAAATGTAGAGAGGAGGGAGTGAAAGGATGCCAGGTCCGCAGGGAGGCGAGTTTTCCTCCATTTCCGCTCGGCTGCCCGGAGCTCTGTTCTGTGAGCTCGCAATGAGTCGTCGAGCCACGGAGCGGGAGGGAAGGACCGAGCCGGCCTGGAGGATAGGGGACATAGAGAGTCAAAGGATGCAGAAAGGGAAGAGAGGAGGGTTGAGGAGGCAGAATCAGGAGATAGGTTGGAGAAGGTATGAGCAGAGGGAAGAGATGATAGGATGGAAGAGGAGAGAGTAGCGGGGGGAGAGAGAGCGAAGGTTGGGACGGCGCGATACCATCCGAGTAGGGGCAGTGTGGGAAGTGTTGGATGAGAGCGAGAGGGAAAAGGATACAAGGTAGTGGTCGGAGACTTGGAGGGGAGTTGCAATGAGGTTAGTGGAAGAACAGCATCTAGTAAAGATGAGGTCGAGCGTATTGCCTGCCTTGTGAGTAGGGGGGGAAGGTGAGAGGGTGAGGTCAAAAGAGGAGAGGAGTGGAAAGAAGGAGGCAGAGAGGAATGAGTCAAAGGTAGACGTGGGGAGGTTAAAGTCGCCCAGGACTGTGAGAGGTGAGCCGTCCTCAGGAAAGGAGCTTATCAAGGCATCAAGCTCATTGATGAACTCTCAGAGGGAACCTGGAGGGCGATAAATGATAAGGATGTTAAGCTTGAAAGGGCTGGTAACTGTGACGGCATGGAATTCAAAGGAGGCGATAGACAGATGGGTAAAAGGGAGAAAGAGAGAATGACCACTTGGGAGAGATGAGGATCCCGGTGCCACCACCCCGCTGACCAGAAGCTCTCGGGGTGTGCGAGAACACGTGGGCGGACGAAGAGAGAGCAGTAGGAGTAGCAGTGTTATCTGTGGTGATCCATGTTTCCGTCAGTGCCAAGAAGTCGAGGGACTGGAGGGAGGCATAGGCTGAGATGAACTCTGCCTTGTTGGCCGCAGATCGGCAGTTCCAGAGGCTACCGGAGACCTGGAACTCCACGTGGGTCGTGCGCGCTGGGACCACCAGATTAGGGTGGCCGCGGCCACGCGGTGTGGAGCGTTTGTATGGTCTGTGCAGAGAGGAGAGAACAGGGATAGATAGACACATAGTTGACAGGCTACAGAAGAGGCTACGCTAATGCAAAGGAGATTGGAATGACAAGTGGACTACACGTCTCGAATGTTCAGAAAGTTAAGCTTACGTAGCAAGAATCTTATTGACTAAAATGATTGAAATGATACAGTACTGCTGGAGTAGGCTAGCTGGCAGTGGCTGCGATGTTGACACTACACTAATCAAGTCGTTCCGTCGAGTGTAATAGTTTCTACAGTGCTGCTATTTGGGCTAGCTAGCTAGCTAGCAGTGTTGTACAAATAGTTACATGGACTATATGGAAATAACAGATATGGTATCAAGCATGCTTACTTGTAGAATAGGACATAAGACCTCTATGATTAATTTCATTTTGTCAGTTGTACCACCTCAACATTGCCCATTTTAATCAGGGTTAATATCATGTCATAGTAAAGTTCGGCTTCAGTCCACAGGGGGCAATGTGTCACTGTCAGAAGAAATAGTATGCACTTCAGTTAGAAAACTTTTTCTCTACTATTCAGTCTCAGCTAGCTAGCAAGCCAGTAGCTATCGAAGTGCATTGTACAGACAAGCTAGTTATAGAAACGAAACCTAATATCGCGACTTATATCAACATTCTTAGCTTGCCCATTCACAAAATATATGTACTGTTATAAATAACGCTGCCACCCAATATTTGATATTTGCTATACTTCAGACTCTGACAGAGTGACTGGCAGTTTGCTGAATGATGACATTGACATCTAACCCGTGCTGTAGGGGCGGAGGGAGGGGTCATGGGATGTGATTGGTCCACTGTGTTGTGGAATCTTGACCAATCACAGCAGCTACCATGTCACACCAGGGACGTTTGCAGGGCCAACTACTGGGCTTCCACTAGATTCCACAGCCACAAAGTCAAATTTTAGATCTGGTCTAATCCAAGACTCATTTAAACCACGCCATGAGAGTGTATTCTGTATATTTAGAAATTCTTAATTTGAACACAAATCAGGTTTCTATCAGGAGCTCTGCTGCTGTTTGTTTGTTTCCTGGGTTAGGCTACCTCCCAGGCAACCCACACACACATTCTCACATTATTATTAATAGATTCATAAAACTGTTTTAGCTTTATGCTGTTGCAGAGCCTATACATACAGTATAATTACACTTGATGCCATTACAGAACATAAATGCCAAGCTCAGGGAACATAAAGCCATACGAAAGGTGAGAATGACTATCAACCAGCCTCTTGAGCTCCATGCCTGAGTGAAGTAGGTTTAATGATATAAAGAGCCAGTGGTTCAAAGCTGTCGTGCCTGTGGTGGTCGATGTGGTGTCATGTCACCACCATCAGTACCTCAACTGACACATTAGAGACAACTTAATGACAGCCTTCTCTCTCTCTCTCTCTCTCTCTCTCTCTCTCTCTCTCTCTCTCTCTCTCTCTCTCTCGTGTACACCCATGCCCACACTTACTGTGGAGAGGGCCTCACCATCTCGGCTCCCTGCTCAGGAGGGTGTCACCAGATGAGTGGACACTTCGGATGTGTCTAATGTCACTTAATGTTTTGGTATGAAGGCTTCTCTTAATTAGCTAGTGAGTCTGATTACTTTGACGGCAACATAGAAGGCAATAAAGGAGGGCTCCTTCAAATACGTGTCACAGTGGTCTCCCGACCCCGCCTGTCTCAGCCTCCAGGATTTAAGCTGCAATAGTTTGTGTCGGTGAGCTAGGGTCAGTCTGTTATATCTGGAGTATTTCACCTGCCGGGGCGGCAGTGTAGCCTAGTGGTTAGAGCATTGGACTAGTAACCGAAAGGTTGCAAGCTCAAATCCCTGAGCTGACAAGGTACAAAATCTGTCGTTCTGCCCCTGAACAGGCAGTTAACCCACTGTTCCTAGGCCGTCATTGAAAATAAGAATTTGTTCTTAACTGACTTGCCTAGTAAAATAAAGGTAAAAAAATAAAAAATAAATCCGGTGTCCTGTGTGAATTTAAGTATGCTTCCTCTAATTCTCTCTCCTTCCCTCCCCTCCCAGGAAGACCCGAGCCCTGGGACCATGCCTCAGGACTACCTGGCCTGATGACTCCCTGCTGTCCCCAATCCAGCTGGCTGTGCGGCTGCTCCAGTTTCAACTGTTCTGCCTGCGGCTATGGAACCCTGACCTCTTCACTGGACGTGCTACTCTCTACCACACCTGCTGTCTCTAATTCTGAATGCTCAGCTATGAAAAGCCAACTGACATTTCCTCATGAATTGCTGACCTGTTGCACCCTCTACAACCACTGTGATTATTATTACTATTTGACCCTGCTGGTCATCTATGAACGTTTGAGCATCTTGGCCATGTACTGTTATAATCTCAACCCGGCACAGCCAGAAGAGGATTGACCACCCCTCAGAGCCGTTCCTCTCTGTTTCTTCCTAGGTTCCTGCCTTTCTAGGGAGTGTATCCAAGCCACCGTGCTTCTACACCTGCATTGCTTGCTGTTTTGGGTTTTAGGCTGGTTTTCTGCATAGCACTTTCTGCCATCTGCTAATGTAAAAAGGGCTTTATGAATACATTTGATTGATTTGCTTTTATCCTTTATTATAGGAGTTGGAGTGTGATGCAGGCGATCTAATGACCTTTCTGTGATCCACAACACTGGCTGATGTATGGCGTCACACATCACTGGATTGGTTCCTCTGCTACAGTTACAGGTTCACAAAAAAACAGGTATCGGGTATTCTTAGGCTAGAGTTTTACAGGAGCTAGACTGGGGAGGAGTACTATCAAATCTAAATAAATGATTGTTTGCCTGTGTCTAGCATTCTCCTGCTATCGCACATTACTTTTCTAAACAAAGCAATTTCAAATGTTGTCCTCTGATATTGACTGAACCTTTAGGACAGTGAGAGATTACACTTATTAGTGGAATTAATCAATATTCCCCCAGTGATTATAATTGCAGGGGGAGGGAATTACGGCTTTGATTGAGTGTGATTATTTTCCAGACTCTAACTGCCAATGGCTGGTTTAAGCACCTTTACTCAGGGATGATCGAAGCCAGCCGCTGTGATAGTAGGCCATGCCAGTCAACACCAGTCAACACAAATCTCATCAGGCAAAAGTAATCGTGACAGAAGCGATGAGACAGTTGATGCATACTAAGAACATTCTGGTTGATTGACACATGGCAGAGCAGAAAGGCTTATTCGATAAGCATAATGCATATTATAGTGCTGTAATTCATTTGACATTGGTATCACTTTGTTGTTTTATGTATCCATCCACTATACTTTATATTTTTGGGGGAAGTTTTTGTTGTATGACGCAGGAAGCTGTAGAGGCTATGCAACACAGAATGTAAATCAAAGCAGCTCACTGACTTGCATAGCATTACCCTTGCTTAAGTGTTATCCAGGATCTACAGTTCGTTCCAGCTTCAGATGTTATCAGTAGTCATAACGGCCTACAGAGAAGTCGTGACAATCCCAGAAATGTTTTTTTCTTTTTCTCAGACCAGGCTGAAATGTAATTCTGGTCTTTGCAGTTAAAGTACACCACGCAAAACCAACAAATATTTTTTCACACACACTATGATTTCGTCAGCATTAAAAGGCAATATAACTTTTTGGCCTTTTCATTATTTACGCTAGTTAATTATGAAACATTCATGTATCTTTATTCTCAAAAGCCCAACAGATGGGCTGGTTGATCCGAATGTAATACATCAGGCACAGTTCCTCTGTGTTATCCTGGCTGAAGCCCACCTTCATATTTTATCAATGAGTTGCAAGAAGATCATTGGTCGTGAGTTACTGTTTAACAAAAATCACCTTTGCATTGCTCACAATAAAGCATGTATCTAGGCAAAGACAACAATATTAAGATTAAAGGCTATTTTCTAAGCAGATTGTTTTTGAAGACCGAAAATAACCACCACAGATTAATGATTAAACCTTATTCCTTCAGTAATCCATATGTAGTCCGCAAAAGCTTGTCTGTATACAATCCATACATTTATTCAAGCTATTTTAGATGGGGACAGGCTGCTTGGGGGATACAACTCAAGGAATCCACAGGAACAAATTTGAGATCAACTTACATTTCAGGTTTGGGTGTGCATTTAGTAATTCAAACATACAGGGCAATCAATTAGATTATCAGAACAATGGTTCAAAAGCTGCCTGCCACCTATGAACATAAGATATGTTTTTGCCTCTTGTTGTCATAGGGTTCTCAGTTAAGGTTCCGAATTCACATGCAGTGAAGCATGAAGCTAGATTTTTTTAAACATTATTATTTCACTTGCTCTGGACAAGGAATTCCGAAAGTGAATCTCTCCCAAAGTGAAATCTTTCCGGAGACATGACAGTAAGCTTGTTCCTTTAGATCATGTCTAGTTCAGGTTAAGAAACAATCGGGTCAGTCTATCTTTGTCTTTCTCTCTCTCTCCCGCTCTCTATTGTTGTGGCCCATGTGTGAGAGGAGGGAGCGAGGCTCTGATGAGAGTTGTTGGTTTACCCACCATTGGCTTTGTTAATGAAAAATGCTCCATGCCAGGGAAATGATAAAATATGTAATCTAATTAATGGGAAGGTCTGCTGTAGGTCCACTGTACTGTAGCTCTTTTCTTCATTCTGTCCATATGGCAATTTTTTCCAAATCAACAGTTGAGAGAGAGATAGAGAGTGTGGGGTGACTCTCTCAGTAGTCTCTACAAACACCCTCCCTCTAGCACGTTAATTAGCCTGTCCCTCTTCTTCTAGAACAAAGAGAGAAGATGCTCCCGTGCTGGGAATGGGAATAGGGGACACATCTTTGTTTGCGTAGGATTAAGCATCAGAATTAAAATTAAATTCCAACATGTTTTTATAACATTGAATAAGGTGAAAAGTGATATCCATAAAATGCAAATTTCATACCTTCTTTGTCCCAAATCCTAAAATGTGAATGTACCAGTGTTTTACTGCACAGTGGTACAGGGAGCCGTTAGTCATGCTCCACAAATTGGGAATGATACACCGTGGTGAGCAAGGGCAATGATTGAAGGATAAGGACAGCCCAACGTGTGAATAAGCCCTCTATGTCACTTCTGCTAAAAAGTAAAACAAGTCCAACAAAGTCAACTAAAGAAGAATCAGAACTTGTCACCCTTAACTTTTTGTTTGTGCCAGTGTTTTTTCCTGTGCAGGGTAAAGGTTGTCTTGATTTGATGTGATGTCCGTGTAAAATTGCGACATTGTGGACAGCGTCTATGCAACAGATGGAGGAGGGTAGTTGGACCTTTCTCTTCACAACTAGAACAGGGACGATCAACTACAGTGCCCTCAGAAAGTATTCATACCCCTTGAATTATTCCACATTTGTTGTGTTACAGCCTGAATTCAAAACTGATTTTTACTATTTTCTACATTCTAGAATAATAGTGAAGACATCAAAACTATGAAACAACACATATGGAATCATGAAGTAACCAAAAAAGTATTAAACAAATCAAAATATATTTTATATAGGAGATTCTTCAAAGTAGCCACCCTTTGCCTTGATGACAGCTTTGCACACTCTTGGCATTCTCTCAACCAGATTCACCCGGAACGCTTTTCCAACAGTCTTGAAGGAGTTCCCACATATGCTGAGCACTTGTTAGCTGCTTTTCATTCACTCTGCTGTCCAACTCATCCCAAACGATCTATATTGGGTTGAGGTCTGGTGACTGTGGAGGCCAGGTCATCTGATACAGCACTCCATCACTCTCCTTCTTGGTCAAATGTCCCTTACACAGCCTGGATGTGTGTTGTGTCATTGTCCTGTTGAAAAACAAACAATAGACCCACTATGCGCAAACCAGATGTGGTGGTGTATCGCTGCAGAATGCTGTGGTAGCCTGGTTAATTGTGCCTTGAATTCTAAGTAAATCACTGACAGTGTCACCAGCAAAGCACCCCCAAACCATCACATCTCCTCCTCTATGCTTCACGATGGGAACTACACATGCGGAGATTGTCCGTTCACCTACTCTGTGTCTCAAATTTGGACTCATCAGACCAAAGGACAGATTTCCATCGGTCTAATTTCCATTGCTCGTGTTTCTTTGCCCAAATAAGTTTATTCTTCTTTTTGGTGTCCTTTAGTAGTGGTTTCTTTGCAGCAATTTGACCATTAACGTCTGATTTACGCAGTCTCCTCTGAACAGTTGATGTTTAGATGTGTCTGTTACTTGAACTCTGAAGCATTTTTTTGGGCTGCAATTTCCGAGGCTGGTAACTCTAATGAACTTATCCTCTGCAGCAGAGGTAACTCTGGGTCTTCCTTTCCTGTGGCGGTCCTTATGAGCTCGTTTCATCATAGTGCTTGATAGTTTTTGCGACTGCACTTGAAGAAACTTTCATAGTTCTTGAAATCTTAGGGATTGACTGACCTTCATGTCTTAAAGTAATGAAGTCTTAAAGTCTGCTTATTTGAGCAGTTTGTACCATAATATGGACTTTATGGTGTTTTAACAGATAGGGCTATCTTCTGTGTACCACCCCTACCTTGTCACAACACAACGTATTGGCTCAAATGCATTAAGAAGGAAATAAATTCCACAAATGAACTTTTAACAAGGCACACTTATTAATTGAAATGCATTCCAGGTGACTACCTCATGAAGCTGGTTGAGAGAATGCCAAAAGATGTCATCAAGGCAAAGGGTGGCTACTTTGAAGATTATCAAGTCTAAAATATACTGTATTTTGATTTAACACTTTTTGGTTCTTACAAGATTCCCTATGTGTTATTTCATATTTTTGACATATTCACTATTATTCTTCAATGTGGAAAATTGTAAAATAAAGAAAAACCTGAGTAGGTCTGTCCAAACTTTTGACTGGTACTGTGCACACAATACCCCATAATGACAAAGTGAAAACATGTTTTCAAATGTTTGCACACCCCTGAGTCAATACTTTGTAGAAGCACATTGGGCAGGGATTACAGCTGTGAGTCTTTTTGAGTACATTTCTAAGAGCTTTCCATACCTGGATTGTGCAACATATGCCCATTATGCTTTTCAAAATTATTCAAGCTGTGTCAAATTGGTTGTAGCTCATTGCTAGACAACCAATTTAAGGTTTTGCCATAGATTTTCCAGTAGATTTCAATTAAATATACAACTCTGGCACTGAGGAAAATTCACTGTCTTCTTGGTAAGCAACTCCAGTGTATATTTGGCATTTTGTGTTGGGTTATCTCCCAGTTTCTGATAGAAAGCAGACTGAAACAGGTTTTCCTCCTGGATTTTGCCTGTGTTTGCCTCATTCCATTTATTTTTTATCCTGAAATACTCCCCAATCGTTAACGATTATAAGCACAACATAATATGATACAGCCACCACTATGCTTCAAAATATGGAGAATGGTACTCAGTAATGTGTTGTATTGGACTTGCCCCAAACATAACACTTTGTATTCTGGGTAAAAAGACGAGAGATGAGAAGCAAGTACAGGGAGTGAATATTTAATAAATAACAGATATGAAACAGAACACGGACATCATCTGGACAAGGGAAACACATAATAACAAATTGACCACAAGAAGCCCAAACCGATATAATATTTGACAAAAACATGATAATGTATATGATCAGATGTGTCACTCTATTATGAGTGGGAATAAAAATCACTTGGACATTAGTTTAGTACCTTGCTGTAGAATATTCAAGGATTGACTGCTGCTTCATTTAAATATTATTTTAATTCCAGACGTCAAATACTGTATAATCACCTCTAATTATCTAGCCAGTATTTTTTAAATTTTTTATTGTTTCACAATTGGAGTTTGTGTAATGTCTGACGTAATCTTCAGAATAACGTACTTCTAAAGTTACAGTAGCCTAAATGTGGGGTGTGTGACTGTGCCAACATTAAAGATGCATGGCTGATGCTGCAGTGTTGGTGGGGAACAGGTGGTGGCAGACCCTCTGGTCTATGTATGGATGGGAGTGGGGAATGTAAGAACAGTAGAACAAATGAGCTGCTTACCTCATCACCCTCAGTGGAGCTGTCCTCTCCACTACCGCAAAGCCCAAGTTGTTTCAAAGTTCAAATGAAACCATAAAGCACAATTTCCTTTTTAGTTTACCGCTACTTTGTATGGTGCATTATAGGCTAAGATTTTCCCAAAAATTTGTTTTGTACCAAGCTAGAGGGTAACAGTTCCATCTCCAATAGATTTATGAGCAACTCATGTCTATGGATATCATGCCAATCATTTAAAAAAATTATGCTTCTCTGTAAATTATCAGAGGATCTCTGCTAACATATTTCCTCCCAGTTGAATAACGAGCAAATTTGTAATCATATGTTGGCAATCTTATCCAAAAGGTGAAGCTGTGAAATTGGGGCAATTAGTTTGAGCATCACCCTCAGTTATTACTAATGATGAGTTTTAACTGTTCTTTGCCTCTAACTTTGCCTCTAACTGTGCTGTGAGTAAAATACCTATGAATGTACTCATAGTGTAATACAACACATACTAACTAGTCCTAACACTGAAACTGAGTGAATCATTGGGAAAAGGAGAACCAGCTTCTTCAACAGGGCAGGAATGGCAGAACACAATTATATACCCACTGCTCTACCAATGATACAAATATTAGGTTACTTATGCCTGGGGGGGGGGGGGGGGGGCATTTTACGAGGACACGTTTTTTTCACTGTCTTGCTAGCTTTCTGGAAGCTGCTACAAAGAAGAGCTCAAACTTATATAAACATGATTTGGAATGAGATATTGTTAACTTGGTGTTCAGCTAAAAGATCCAGACTCCAACTAAATGAAATGTGGTCTCATGACAACATTGTTGTCTCTTTGCTTGTCAGTTCACTGTGGCTTGTGAAAGTGAGGTGATGGGACATGGTCCATTGTCTGTGGCAACCATACAGCAGAAATCTAGAGAGAGACAGTGACCCTTGTCTCTGGTCTATCTTGTAGACTAGACCACACAGAGGATTGGGGAGGTGTGGAACTGGGGCAGGCTACTGTGACAGCATCACTCTAGAACCGGACCCGAGATCAAGGGGTCTGTCGCAGGTCGACACTGTGGAGAAATCCCTGCCATTGACAGTTGAGTGGAGTGGAATATGTGGTGGCGTGATATGTGCACAGAATCTAGCCGGCGGATCAGTCTTGGATGGCTGGTTGTGGCACCTGTCAGTTCATCCTGCCCTACCTCTCCAACTGCCCCTTCATTACTTGAAACAGCATGTCTGGACAAGTTAGGACGGCCGTCACTCCAGCATCACAACTCGCTCACAATGAATTCAAACTTTCTTCCTGGAGGACAGACATCCATTGGATGGCCCCGTTGTCAGAAATGATCCATTGTTTTTACATATCTCCTCCATAGTAGTAGTGTGTGCAAGGGTGTAAGTGCTTGCATGGGTGCGCGTCTGTGCCTTGTCTGAGTTGTGTAAGTGAAACAATGTAGCCTAGGTATTTCATATCATTATGCCAAATGTGTTCATCCGTGATTTTACTGTAACTACCAGCACAATGTCATAGGACATGCTTGGCATTAATCATTCCTATTCCAGAGCACCGCCGGCGGCAAATGTACAGGAAGTGAAAAAAAATAAAAATACCTGTAAATAACATGAGAGAGCGGTGTTATTTAAATTACAGTACAGTACAGAGGTTTCTACAATTCAACCTGTAGTATAATGGCTGTAAAAGCAGTTAGCACTAGTTCGCTGGGTTGTCAGTGATGGATGCCCTGCAGATATTCCCAGGTACATCTCATTATGCTGTGTACATCGAATAGGTTCACATCTAAAGGTCAGAGAGGACACCACCACCGAAAGAGTTATATTAACATGGAATTCAGTGTTCAGCAGCAAAGCGAGCTCTGGCGGAATTTTAAAAAGGCTCCTTGTCTGTGTCCCAAATGGCACTCTATTCCTTATTTAGTGCACTACTATTGTCAAAAGTAGTACACTATATAGGGAATAGGGTGCAAGACAGGTCTATGATTGCATATTAAAACCTGTAGCTGTACATTGGTAAAATCTCTTGGAAAGCCAGAAAAAAAGCCATATTACAACCTACGTGTTGTGATAATTGCATTGTTTGCTCTATAACCTGTTAGTTCATATGCCCTGTGACCGTGATATATAGACCTAAAGGCCGAGACAATAAGAAGACAAAGTGGCAGAATAATTTCAACCAGATATTTGTTTTATCACAAAAGTGCAACCTCTGTCCATTGAAGTCCATGAAGCATATTGCATGTAAAAAAAAACAACAGTTACATGACCTACAGCATGGTAAAGCAAGTTAATGTTACCAACATTTTCGGACCTCTAAACAAATATTGATTTAGAAACATGGAGAGTTACTGCAAGTCGCGAAGAAAACAGGAACTGCCTCCACTATTCCAGCACCATTTCAACATAATCAAATCACCTATGCTTGGGCCTCCCGGGTGGCGCAGTGGTTAAGGGCGAGCTGTGCACCAGAGACTCTGGGTTCGCGCCCAGGCTCTGTCGCAACCGGCTGTGACTGGGAGGTCCGTGGGGCGACGCACAAATGGCCCAGAGTTGTCCGGGTTAGGGAGGGTTTGGCCGGTAGGGATATCCTTGTCTCATCGCGCGCCAGCGACACCTGTGGCGGGCAGGGCACAGTGCACGCTAACCAAGGTCGCCAGGTGCACAGTGTTTCCTCCGACACATTGGTGCTTCCAGGTTGGATGGGCGCTGTGTTAAGAAGCAGTGCAGCTTGGTTGGGTTGTGTATCGGAGGACGCGTGACTTTCGACCTTCGTCTGTCCCGAGCCCGTACGGGAGTTGTAGCGATGAGACAAGATAGTAGCTACCAACAATTGAATACCACAAAATTGGGGAGAAAAAGGGGAGAAAATTCAACAAACAAAAAAACAAAAAAATCACCTATGCTTAGTCTAATACAGTAACAACAAAAAGGTACCAAAAACAATTTACTCCAATCAACGTAAGCTAAATACGATGTGGCTGTCCATGTTTCTCATTTGTGTGTGTGTGTGTGTTTGTTCGTGCAAGTAGAGAAAACATGTTGACACCCTACTTTTAGTGAAAGGCTAATGACATTCTCTCTTTTGCGTTGACAAAATGGTCTATCACTCTGTCATACAGTACACACTTATTTTTTGTAGTCTTAGCCTGTCTAGCGGAACCCCTCTTCAACAGCCAATGAAATTGCAGGGCGCCAAATACAGATCAACAGAAATCTCATAAATCAAATTTCTCAAACATACAAGTATTAGGCACCATTTTAAAGATACAATTCTCGTTAATTCAGCCACAGTGTCTGATTTAAAAAATGCTTTACAGCGAAAGCTCCACAAACAATTATGTTAGGTCACCACAACCATTTTTTCAGCCAAAGAGAGGAGTCACAAAAAGCACAAATAGAGAAAATTAATCACTAACTTTTGATCTTCATCAGATGACACTCATAGGACTTCTTGTTACACAATACATGTATTGTATGGTTTGTTCGGTAAAGTTCATATTTATCTCCAAAAATCATACATTGGCGTGTTATGTTCAGTATTTCCAAAACATGCAGTGATATTGCATGAATTCACATGAATTCACAAAAATACTCATTATAAACGTTGATGAAAATACAACTGTTAGACATAGAAATATAGATACACTTCTCCTTAATGCAACCGCTGTGTCAGATATTTTTTTAACTTTACGGAAAAAGCATAATCTGAGAACGGCGCTCAGAGCCCAAACCAGCTTGAGAAATATCCGCCATTTTGGGTAGTCAACATTATTCATAAACAGCATTAGAAATATTCACTTACCTTTGACGATCTTCATCAGAATGCACTCCCAGGAATCGCAGTTCCACAATAAATGCTTGTTTTGTTCGATAATGTCCATTTATGTCCAATAGCTTCTTTTGTTTGGGCGTTTGGTAAACAAATCAAAATGCGTGATCTGGTCCATTCGGACGAAACTTTCAAAAAGTTATATTACAGGTTGAAGAAACTTGTCAAACTAAGTATAGAATCAATCTTTATGTAACGGCGTTCTTCGTTTGTCGAAAGAAAGTCGGACCGAAATGCAGCGTGTTGGTTACTCATGTTCTTTAATGGAACAAATGACGATACACGAAATAACTTTAACACATTTTTCACCAGCCGACTAACACGCACCTCAGGACTAGTATGGAGCGCTGACCCAGGTGCCATTAAATCCCCGACACGCTCCGTCGGACGAATCTTATACCTAAAGCACCAAACTAGCAACTCCCTCATTACTCTCTCCTCCAATTTCCCCATTAACTCCTTCACAGTCTCTGCTTCGCTCACCTCCAACACCGGTTCTGGTCTCCTCCTTGGCTCCTCACGATAAACAGGGAGAGTTGGCTCAGGTCTGTCTCCTGACTCAGCCACTCTCCCTCTGACCCACCCCCCCAAGAAATTTTTGGGGCTGATTTTCTGGTTTCGCTCTGCGCCGCCGTGTCACTCTTTTCGACTCCATTATCCTATAGCCCTCTTCGCACTGCTCCAGCGAATCACAGGCGGGCTCCGGCACTCTCTCTGGGTCGGCCGCCCACCTGTCTATTTCTTCCCACGTCGTATACTCCAATCCTCTGCTGTCCATAACGTCCTCTCTTCGCTGCTCCAGCTGCCTGTTAACACGCTGCTCGGTCCGTGTGTGGTGGGTGATTCTGTAACGGCGTTCTTCGTTTGTCGAAAGAAAGTCGGACCGAAATGCAGCGTGTTGGTTACTCATGTTCTTTAATGGAACAAATGACGATACACGAAATACCTTATAAATACAAAAAACAACAAAACAGGCTGTAATAGGTTTCACGTTCCATCTGGTGAACACTACACAGAGACAGGAACAATCACCCACGAAATACAAAGTGAAACCCTGGCTACCTAAATACGGTTCCCAATCAGAGACAACGAGAATCACCTGACTCTGATTGAGAACCGCCTCAGGCAGCCAAGCCTATACAACACCCCTACTCAGCCGCAATCCCAAATACTACAAAAACCCCACCATGAAATACAACAACATAAACCCATGTCACACCCTGGCCTGACCAACTAATTAATGAAAACACAAAATACTAAGACCAAGGCGTGACACTTTAGGATGTTTTTATCATAAAAGTTCAATAATGTTCCAACCGGAGAATTCTTGTCAGTGGCACTGTATTGTCCTCAAATTGAGCAAAAAATAATTTAGTCTGTCTGGGAGCAAGACATCCTGGTCCGCTACGGGGCTGTTTTCTTTTTGTAATCCGTGATTGACTGTAGACCCTGCCACATACCTCTTGTGTCTGAGCCGTTGAATTGCAACTCTACTTTGTCTCTATACTGATGCTTAGCTTGTTTGATTGCCTTTAGGAGGGAATAGCTACACTGTTTGTATTCGGTCATGTTTCCGGTCACCTTGCCCTGCTTAAAAGCAGTGGTTCGCTTTTAGTTTTGCGTGAATGCATCAATCCACGGTTTCTGGTTTGGGAATGTTTTAATCGTTGCTGTGGGTATAACATCAGCGATGCACTTTCTAATGAACTCGCTCACCGAATCAGCGTATTCGTCAATGTTGTTGTTGGACACAATGCGGAACATGTTCCAATCCACGTGATCGAAGCAGTCTTGAAGTGTAGAATCAGATTGGTCGGACCAGCGTTGAACAGCCCTGAGCACGGGAGCTTCTTGTTTTAGTTTTTGTCTGCAGGCTGGAGTCATGGTCAGCTTTTCCGAAAGAAGGGCGGGGGAGGGCCTTATACAGTGCCTTGCGAAAGTATTCGGCCCCCTTGAACTTTGCGACCTTTTGCCACATTTCAGGCTTCAAACATAAAGGTATAAAACTGTATTTTTTTGTGAAGAATCAACAACAAGTGGGACACAGTCATGAAGTAGAACGACATTTATTGGAAATTTCAAACTTTTTTAACAAATCAAAAACTGAAAAATTGGGCGTGCAAAATTATTCAGCCCCGTTAAGTTAATACTTTGTAGCGCCACCTTTTGCTGCGATTACAGCTGTAAGTCGCTTGCGGTATGTCTCTATCAGTTTTGCACATCGAGAGACTGAAATTATTTCCCATTCCTCCTTGCAAAACAGCTCGAGCTCAGTGAGGTTGGATGGAGAGCATTTGTGAACAGCAGTTTTCAGTTCTTTCCACAGATTCTCGATTGGATTCAGGTCTGGACTTTGACTTGGCCATTCTAACACCTGGATATGTTTATTTTTGAACCATTCCATTGTAGATTTTGCTTTATGTTTTGGATCATTGTCTTGTTGGAAGACAAATCTCCGTCCCAGTCTCAGGTCTTTTGCAGACTCCATCAGGTTTTCTTCCAGAATGGTCCTGTATTTGGCTCCATCCATCTTTCCATCAATTTTAACCATCTTCCCTGTCTCTGCTGAAGAAAAGCAGGCCCAAACCATGATGCTGCCACCACCATGTTTGACAGTGGGGATGGTGTGGTCAGGGTGATGAGCTGTGTTGCTTTTACACCAAACATAACGTTTTGCATTGTTGCCAAAAAGTTAAATTTTGGTTTCATCTGACCAGAGCACCTTCTTCCACATGTTTGGTGTGTCTCCCAGGTGGCTTGTGGCAAACTTTAAACGACACTTTTTATGGATATCTTTAAGAAATGGCTTTCTTCTTGCCACTCTTCCATAAAGGCCAGATTTGTGCAACATACGACTGATTGTTGTCCTATGGACAGAGTCTCCCACCTCAGCTGTAGATCTCTGCAGTTCATCCAGAGTGATCATGGGCCTCTTGGCTGCATCTCTGATCAGTCTTCTCCTTGTATGATCTGAAAGTTTAGAGGGACGGCCAGGTCTTGGTAGATTTGCAGTGGTCTGATACTCCTTCCATTTCAATATTATTGCTTGCACAGTGCTCCTTGGGATGTTTAAAGCTTGGGAAAATGTTTTGTATCCAAATCCAGCTTTAAACTTCTTCACAACAGTATCTCGGACCTGCCTGGTGTATTCCTTGTTCTTCATGATGCTCTCTGCGCTTTTAACGGACCTCTGAGACTATCACAGTGCAGGTGCATTTATACGGAGACTTGATTACACACAGGTGGATTGTATTTATCATCATTAGTCATTTAGGTCAACATTGGACCATTCAGAGATCCTCACTGAACTTCTGGAGAGAGTTTGCTGCACTGAAAGTAAAGGGGCTGAATAATTTTGCACGCCCAATTTTTCAGTTTTTGATTTGTTAAAAAAGTTTGAAATATCCAATAAATGTCGTTCCACTTCATGATTGTGTCCCACTTGTTGTTGATTCTTCACAAAAAAATACAGTTTTATATCTTTATGTTTGAAGCCTGAAATGTGGCAAAAGGTCGCAAAGTTCAAGGGGGCCGAATACTTTCGCAAGGCACTGTATGCATCGCAGAAGTTAGAATAACAATGATCCAGGGTTTTACCAGCCCTGGTAGCACAATCGATATGCTGATAGAATTTAGGGAGTCTTGTTTTCAGTTTAGCCTTGTTAAAATCCCCAGCTACAATGAATGCAGCCTCAGGATATGTGGTTTCCAGTTTACATAGAGTCAAATAAAGTTCATTCAGGGCCATCGATGTGTCTGCTTGGGGAGGAATATATATGGCTGTGATTATAATCTAAGAGAATTCCCTTGGTAGATAATGCGGTCGACATTTGATTGTGAGGAATTCTAAGTCAGGTGAACAGAAGGACTTGAGTTCCTGTATGTTGTTATGATCACACCACGTCTCGTTAATCATAAGGCATACCCCCCCCCCCCCCGCCCCTCTTCTTACCAGAAAGATGAAATTTTCTGTGGAAGGGTCAGATTCCTGGTCGTAATGATGGTGAGTTGAAGTTGCTCTTATATTCAGTAGTTCCTCCCGACTGTATGTAATGAAACCTAAGATTACCTGGGGTACCAATGTATGAAATAACATGTAAAAAAAATACTGCATAGTTTCCTAGGAATGCGAAGCGAGGCGTCCATCTCTGTCAGCTCCGGAAGGCTTCAAAGTACTACTTAAGTAGTTTTTTTGGGATGTCTGTACTTTACTTTAATATTTATATTTTTGACAACTTTTACTTTACTACAAAATAATGTACTTTTTAATCCTTACATTTTCCCTGGCACACAATGCTTAGCAGGACAGGCAAATTGTCTAATTCAAGCACATCCCTAGTCATTACTACTGCCTCTGATCTGGAAGACTCACTAAACACAAATGCTTTGTTTGTAAATTATGTCTGTGTTGAACTGTGCCTCTGGCTATCCGTAAATTTAAAAATATATATAAGAAATGTGTATACTTTTACTTTTGATACTTAAGTACATTTCAAACCAAATACTTATAGACGATCACAGAGAGGAAAGATAAATAATTGTATGTGTTTTTTCTTTCAATTTTTGAGGGAAACCTGGCTTCCCTTGGCATCCATGAATACATGCCACTGTTTGGAACTCAATTATGTTGGAATGTCGATTTACAGGTAGTTCAAGTTATTGTGCTCTTGAGATACAGTATACCTACACACATTACATGAACAACTCTCCCAATCCTTCCACCTGCCTCTGAAATAAAATTAAACAAGTTAAAGTTAATGGATCCTCAAGTGTAGTCTGGAGAATATTGGGCATGATCCTAATTGAAGGAGAAATCTACAAATTTTGTAGATAAGATAAAAACTCTTGGACTCTGTCACGTGTGCTCCCTCTCCGACCTCTAGGTCACCAGGCTGCTCGTTATGGCGAACACCTGTCACCATCGTTACGCGCAGCTGCATGTCATCAGACTCACCTGGACTCCATCAAATCCTTGATGACCTGCCTTATTTATGTCACTCCCTTTGGTTCCTTCCCCAGGCGTTATTGTTTCTGTGTCATGTCTGTGCGTTGTTCATGTTTCTTGTTTTGTATTATGTTGTGTTTATTTATTAAAACACTCACTCCCTGAACTTGCTTCCCGCCATTCAGCGCACATCGTTAAAGAATAACGCCTCTCCTAAGGGAAGCTTTAGGGAGTGTTTTTTGTGTGTTTTGTTTGGTGTCAGTGGGAATGATGTCAGATCCGGGAGCCACTACAGACTCTCATGCCTCAGCCAAATCCACAGGCTCCCCTGCCTCCACCAGCTCGTCAGACTTTCATGCCACAGACGGAACGCCAGGCTCCCCTGCTTCCACTGGCTCGTCAGGCTCTCAGGCCTTAGCCGGTCTGTCAGGTTCCAGCGCCCCAGCCAGCGACAGGTTCCCGCTCTTCAGGAAGGGTGACTGGTCCGCTCCTGATCTCCAGGATCATCACTTTGGTTGGTGTCCTGCGGCTGGAGCCGAACGCACCGGGGAGGGGTTACCATCACATGTGCTCCCTCTCCAGCCTCTAGGTTACTAGGCTGCACGTTATGGTGCACACCTGCCACCATCGTTACGCGCACCTGCGCCTCACCAGACTCACCTGCACTAAATAACCTACTTGATGTCACTCCTTTGGTCCCTTCCCCAGGCGTTATTGTTTCTGTTCCAGTGTCATGTCTGTGCTTTGTTCGTGTTTCTCATTTTGTATTATGTTGCGATTATTTGAGGACACTCACTTCCTGAACTTGCTTCCAACCACTTCCTGGTTGGATTTTTCTTAGGCTTTCGCCTGCAATATCAGTTCTGTTATACTTACAGACAATATTTTGTTTTCTATCCTAAGCTGTCAATTATATGCATATTCTAGGATCTGGTCCTGAGAAATAGGCGGTTTACTTTGGAAACATTATTTTTCCAAAAGTAAAAATAGTGCCCCCTAGTTTCAAGAGGTTAAAGGGGCTACGGACAACTAAGGGGCAGCAATTATTAATCTCTGGAAAAGCTTGTAGCGAAACCACTGAAAACCTGGTTAAAGGTCCAAAGCAGACTTTTTTTTCTCAACATCAAATAATTTCTATACCCCTTGCTGGGATTGTTTTCAATGAAAATGGTCAAAAAACTAGCAAGAATTTTGCTAGGACAGTCTGGGAGTGTAACAAGTGGGGAGGAGGAAATGGAAAACTAGCAATTCTTCACATAGAGGTTTGGAACTCTTTTTCTTATTGGTCTATTAACTAATTTACTGCCTGGTGATGTCATCAGGCAGGCCAAAACTCCATTCCACCAAAAGTATTTTCAAACAGCTCTACACTAAAATGGCATTGTCATAATTTTCACAATATTATTCAAACCTCATAGTGTGGAAATATACATGAAACATAGGAAATCTAGTTTGACCACACTGGGCCTTTAAACATCTACTACTAAGAATGTAATGTTATTTGGTCAAATATTCACATCCTAATAGTTTATCAGGATTGTTGTTCAGGTCTGTTGTTAAGGTCTCACCTGAGACAATAGAAACCATGTCTTTGTCAGTAGCACATCCATCTACCATTCAGATTTTCACTACAGGATATAACCCAGATGCAGACACAGGAGGCGGATAGTTAGATTCTCCGAATATTTATTATAACAAAGGGGCACAGAAAGGGCAGGTCGAGGGTAGGCGGGCTCAGGGTCAGGACAGGTAGAAAGGTCAAAACTGGGAAGACTAGAAAACAAACCTTGAGAACAGGAGAAATGTGAAAAACACTGACCGGGGTGTTGGCGGCGGAACTCAACAACAAGGGCTGGGTCCAGGATGTTCCTAGTGGGGACCCAGAACCTCTCCTTCGGGCCATAACTCTGCCAATCAACCAGGTACTGGAATCCCCTGCCCCGACGTCGAACACTCAGGAGGCGCCTCACTGTGTACACCGGATGGCCGTCGATGAGAAAATAGGAGACAAAGGTTTAATCCTGGACACATGGAAAGTGCAACAGAGACAAACAGCAGTGGAGCTAAGGACTTTAGAGATGTGGATAAGACCTGAAAAAGCCGGGGGAAAGCTTACGGGACTCCACTTGGTGGGACAGATCCCGAGTGGAGAGACATATCCTCTGGCCGAGAAGATAGTAGGGAGCGGGTGTCCGGTGGCGGATTCTCTTCCAGGTACACCAACAACGGAGGACGAACATCTGGGCCGAGGATATGCTGACTTGTTCCTCCGGGAAGAGCAGAGGCTGGTAACCCAAGGAACACTCAAAGGCTTGGAGACCAGTGGCTGAGCAGGGAAGGGTGTTGCGGGTGTACTCCACCCACATGAGTTGCTGGCTCCAGGTGGTGGGGTTGGCAGAGACGAGGCAACGATATCTTCTCCAGGTCCTGATTGGCTCGTTCCGACTGGCCGTTAGATTGTGGATGAAACACGGAGGACAGGCTGGCCAATGACCCAATGACGGTGCAGAACGCCTTCCAGAATCGGGATAAGAATTGAGGACCATGATCGGAGACCATGTCGACATGTCGACTGGAAGACTGAGGGTAACTTGGGAGGGTAATTAAATGGGGGAATTTGGAAAACCTATCCACTACCGTAAGGATGGTGGTGTTGCCATCGGATGGAGGGAGACCAGTGACAAAGTCCATGGATATATGGGACCAGGGGCGGTAAGGAACTGGCCGTTAGATTTTGTAGGAGGCCAGCTGGAGCTTGCTGCGGAGTCTTATTCTGTGCACACGCAGTGCAGGCGGCGAGGAACGTGCAGGCGACAACAAACGGGCCTTTGGGGTCCGGCTGGGAATGCTGCGCCTTGCGGACCAGGCTCTCGATACCCCAGACAAGTGTAGCTGCTAGACAGGAGGTAGGAAGGATGGTCTCTGGGTCAGACGGTGTAGCTGCGGAGCAATGCTAGAGAGAGAGGGCATTAGGCTTCACATTGTTGGACCCAGGGTGATAGGAGATTTAAACAAGTGAATAACAGAGCCCAACGAGCCTGCCTTGAGTTGAGGTGCTTGGTGGTACGGAGATATCCCCAATTTTTAGAATCGGTCCACACTAAGAATGGATGTTCCACCCCTTCTAGCCAGTGTCTCCACTTCTCCAGCGCCATCTTGACCGCAAGAAGTTCCTGATTTCCCACGTCATAGTTCCTCTCAGTGGGATTAAGACGATGGGACAGGACAGCGCATGGATGCAGCTTTTGGTCCTGGCAGAACGCTGGGACAGAACAGCCCCCATTTTCAACACCTGAGGCGTCGATCTCCAAGATGGGGGCTGTGATGAATCGAAGCTTGAGATCCGAAAACGGTCTGGGACCACGTGAATGTTACCTTGGGTAAGGTGGGTACAGAAAGGGGTGCTATAGCGCCGGATGAAGCAGCGTTAGAAATTAGCAAAACCCAGGAAACGTTGAACTTGCACTCTGGATGTGGGTTGGGGCTATTCCCCCACCACTCTCACCTTGTTAGGATCCATCTGAATGTTCCCTGCAGTGATGATGTATCCCAGAAAAGAGATTCACATTTCTCAGCTTTAACAAATAACTGGTTCTTCAGGAGGCGCTGGAGGACTTGTCGGACGTGGAGAACATGCTATTGAGCCGAACGGGAAAAGACAAGGAACGGGAAAAGACAAGGATGTCATCAAGGTAAGACAAACACAAACCGTTTCATAATGTCAGTGAGCACGAATTGACTAGGGCCTGGAACACTTCAGGAGAGCTGGTCAGTCCGAATGGCATATCCAGGTACTCAATGTGCCAACATGCTGTGTTAAAGGCTGTCTTCCATTCGTCTGCTTCCCGTATCTGAACCAGATGTTAGGAGAAACAGAAAAAACGCTGGTAACACCTGACATAACAAGACAAACTGGCAACAGACAAACAGAAAACACAGGTAATAATAAACAGGGGATAATGGCGAAAAATTTGAGACACCTGGTGGGACAAACACAAGACTGGTGAAACAGATCAGGGTGTGACACAGATAGCATTTAGCCATCCACAGCTGGGATTATTTTTTATCTGGCTGACTTCATACATTCCCATGAATCCCACTGTGAATTCTTCAAAGGTGTTACATAATTACGGTTTAAGATGTAGCCTATTTTTCACAGATTATAATATCACATCAGGCAAATGTGATAATGTGCTGAAAACAGGAGCTCCACCAAGATCATTGTTCTACATAATTGGGGAGCTGTGATGTTGGATGTTACAGCTTGTTGTCTCCAGTTAGGATTATGTTGACAGAATGATCAAAATACCCTGAACGCATCCATCTCAAACCCAGCCTAATTAAAATGCTTGGGAAATAGATTATGGCAAAGGGCACGGGTGTAAGAAACAACCATTTATTTACTCGTTTGGGAGCAGCCTATAGCCAAATAAATGTTGATTTTGACATTCAGTTAATTGCACATAGTGTTTGAATAAGGATTACTGTGTGAACACAGCACATTCTCTCGCATAGGTTAATTGATCAGACATGTGGGAGTGAATCATTGCCTCTGTCAGCTAGTCTCTAGTCTTTATACCTCTCCATCCACATTAGGCATTCACACCCTGTTTAACAACATCACAGCCCTCGCCAGCCAGCCAGGCATGTGAGTCAGGTATTGTGTTGTCCACATAACATTGATGTAAATCAAACAGCTATGACGGTGTTGGAATCTAGACAGGATAGTGCCACCTCCAAGGTTATGGTAAGGTTAGGATGAAAATAAGAAAGAACGAGAGCATTCAGACAAGAATTGCAATGCTATGTTACTATATTTCAGTCAACTCAGCTGTCTTTCAACAATACCCAGTCCAATATAATAATTGCAGTGTTATGAGTGTGACTTGTTGAAAGATTGCAGGGTTTGTCATTTCCTCTATCTGTGTGGATTTACTTGTCTTGAAATTAGATAATCCACACAGAACATGACCCTTTAACCAGCTGATCTCTTGACACGAGTACCCTTTGACCAATGAGAAATGGGGTCAATTCTCAAACAAGAAACCTCATGAGCAAAAGCCTAATGGATTTGACAGTACAAACAGACTTTGCTCTTTTTCAAAGAAACAGTCAACAGACAATATTATTAAAGCTTGACACAAGAGGGTTAGAGCCAGTTTGGTATTACAGTGTGGTGAACCATGTCTGTCCAACACTGTTTACTCACATTTCAGATCATTACCCTCAGCGGTCTCATACAGCAGAGATTTCAATCTAATTTCAGTCAGATCCACTACCTACATTTTGTGCCCCACAATACATAGAATCAATGAGGTTTTTACCCCTAATAGTATTACAGTAGAGAGAACTTGCACTTGAACTTTCATTAGACTTCACGCAAAGTACAGATAGAGAGGCATGCAATGTCAGTGTGTTCGCATGATATCCAATTCTATACTTTGTGTATGTTGCAGTAAAGTAAAGTTGAGTGGGCATATTACTTTCATAAAAGCTTGGACAAGTGTAATTCTGCACTGCAGCAGGAGATAGAAGAGAATATATTTTGATAGTCTTTGAGAAAGTAAATTGACACTGGACAATTACCAAAAGACAGAAAAGACCCAAGATATATCCTGTACAGTTTGGGTGAAATTGATAGAAAGAGCTTTGTGAAAACGATATTTGAAATTCAATTAATTAATAGTGTGTTAATGAGAAATAAAAGCCCAGTTTATAATTGTAAAAATTGTTTTACTCAATTATGTAGTCCTTTGGAATGCTGATTTGTTGAATAATATTTCTGGGGATATTTAGTAGGCCTACATTGTTCATGATATAACCATGTGAATTGTTCCCATTTGGTAATTAAGTCAATAGAGAAGAACATCGTTTTCAAAAACGCTTTCTTGTGCTCTAATGATATAGCCAAATTTGTACTGTACAACTGGTGTAGACCTTACAGAGAAATGCTTGCTTACTAGGCCTTCCCAACAATGCAGAGTTTAAAGATAAAAAAGAAAATAGTAACACAATGGGAATAAAATTAAATTCACACCCTTTCACTTTTTCCACATTTTGTTGTGTTATAGCCTGAATTAGAAAGGTGTATAAAATCGAGCACATAGCCATGCAATCTCCATAGACACACATTGGCAGTAGGATGGCCTTGCTAAAGAGCTCAGTGATTTTAAACGTGGCACCGCCACAGGATGCCACCTTTCCAACAAGTTAGTTCATCAAATGAAAGCGATGTTATTGTGAAGTGGAAACATCTAGGAGCAACAATGGCTCAGCCGCGATGCGGTAGGCCACACAAGCTCACAGAACGGGACCACTGAGGGCTGAAGCGTGTCTGTCCTCAGTTGCAACACTCACTACTGAGTTCAAACTGTCTCTGGAAGCAACACCAGCACAAGAACTGTTCGTCAGGTTCTTCATGAAATGGGTTTCCATGGTCGTGCAGCCGCACACAAGCCTAAGATCACCATGTGCAATGCCAAGCGTCGGCTGGAGTGATACAGTGCCTTGCGAAAGTATTCGGCCCCCTTGAACTTTGCAACCTTTTGCCACATTTCAGGCTTCAAACATAAAGATATAAAACTGTATTTTTTTGTGAAGAATCAACAACAAGTGGGACACAATCATGAAGTGGAACGACATTTATTGGATATTTCAAACTTTTTTAACAAATCAAAAACTGAAAAATTGGGCGTGCAAAATTATTCAGCCCCCTTAAGTTAATACTTTGTAGCGCCACCTTTTGCTGCGATTACAGCTGTAAGTCGCTTGGGGTATGTCTCTATCAGTTTTGCACATCGAGAGACTGAATTTTTTTCCCATTCCTCCTTGCAAAACAGCTCGAGCTCAGTGAGGTTGGATGGAGAGCATTTGTAAACAGCATTTTTCAGTTCTTTCCACAGATTCTCGATTGGATTCAGGTCTGGACTTTGACTTGGCCATTCTAACACCTGGATATGTTTATTTTTGAACCATTCCATTGTAGATTTTGCTTTATGTTTTGGATCATTGTCTTGTTGTAAGACAAATCTCCATCCCAGTCTCAGGTCTTTTGCAGACTCCATCAGGTTTTCTTCCAGAATGGTCCTGTATTTGGCTCCATCCATCTTCCTATCAATTTTAACCATCTTCCCTGTCCCTGCTGAAGAAAAGCAGGCCCAAACCATGATGCTGCCACCACCATGTTTGACAGTGAGGATGGTGTGGTCAGGGTGATGAGCTGTGTTGCTTTTACTCCAAACATAACGTTTTGCATTGTTGCCAAAAAGTTCAATTTTGGTTTCATCTGACCAGAGCACCTTCTTCCACATGTTTGGTGTGTCTCCCAGGTGGCTTGTGGCAAACATTAAACAACACTTTTTATGGATATCTTTAAGAAATGGCTTTCTTCTTGCCACTCTTCCATAAAGGCCAGATTTGTGCAATATATGACTGATTGTTGTCCTATGGACAGAGTCTCCCACCTCAGCTGTAGATCTCTGCAGTTCATCCAGAGTGATCATGGGCCTCTTGGCTGCATCTCTGATCAGTCTTCTCCTTGTATGAGCTGAAAGTTTAGAGGGACGGCCAGGTCTTGGTAGATTTGCAGTGGTCTGATACTCCTTCCATTTCAATATTATCGCTTGCACAGTGCTCCTTGGGATGTTTAAAGCTTGGGAAATATTTTTGCATCCAAATCCGGCTTTAAACTTCTTCACAACACTATCTTGGACCTGCCTGGTGTGTTCCTTGTTCTTCATGATGCTCTCTGCGCTTTTAACGGACCTCTGAGACTATCACAGTGCAGGTGCATTTATACGGAGACTTGATTACACACAGGTGGATTGTATTTATCATCATTAGTCATTTAGGTCAACATTGGATCATTCAGATCATCACTGAACTTCTGGAGAGAGTTTGCTGCACTGAAAGTAAAAGGGGCTGAATAATTTTGCAAGCCCAATTTTTCAGTTTTTGATTTGTTAAAAAAGTTTGAAATATCCAATAAATGTTGTTCCACTTCATGATTGTGTCCCACTTGTTGTTGATTCTTCACAAAAAAATACAGTTTTATATCTTTATTTTTGAAGCCTGAAATGTGGCAAAAGGTCGCAAAGTTCAAGGGGGCCGAAAACTTTCGCAAGGCACTGTATAAAATAAAGCTTGCCGCCAGACTCTGGAGCCATGGAAACACATTCTCTTCACCATCTGGCAGTCCGACAGACAAATCTGGGTTTGGCAGATGCCAGGAGAATGCTACCTGCCCCAATGCATAGTGCCAACTGTAAAGTTTGGTGGAGGAGGAATAAATGTCTGGGACTGTTTTTCATGACTTTGGACTAGGCCCCTTAGTACCAGTGAAGGGAAATCTTAATGCTACTGCATATAATGACATTCTAGACGATTCTTTGCTTCCAACTTTGTGACAGTCTGGGCAAAGCTCTTTCCTGTTTCAGCATGACAATACCCCCGTTCACAAAGCGAGGTTCGTACAGAAATGGTTTGTCGAGATCGGTGTGGAAGAACTTGACTGGTCTGCACAGAGCCCTGACCTCAAGCCCAACGAACACCTTTGGGATGAATTAGAATGCCAACTGTGAGCCAGGCCTAATCACCCAACATCAGTGCCCGACCTCACTAATGCTGAATGGCTGAATGAAAAGTCCCTGCAGCAATTTTTCAACATCTAGTGGAAACCGTTCCCAGAAGAGTAGACGCTGTTATAACAGCAAAGGTGGGACCAACTCCATATTAATGCCCATGATTTCAGAATGAGATGTTCGACGAGCAGGCGACCACATACTTTTGGTCATTTAGTGTAAGTTCAGGAATAAAGATACAAATAATCATTTGCAAGGACTCACTCTGTGCAATAATAGTGTTTAACATGATATTTGAATGACTACTTAATCTTTGTACCCCACACATTCAATTATCTGTAAGGTCCCTCAGTCGAGATGTGAATTTCAAACACAGATTCAACCACAAAGACCAGGGAGATTTTCCAATGCCTCGCAAAGAAGGGCACATATTGGTAGATGGGTTAAAAAACAAAGCATCTGCGTCATGTTATAGATATGCTTGTAATCGATAAGGACTGAGGAGTTTTTCAGGATTAAAAACATTATGGAATGGAGGTAAGCACAGGCAAAATCCTAGAGGAAAACCTGGTTCAGTCTGCTCTCCACACAACACTGGGAGATGAATTCACCTTTCAGCAGGACATTAACCTAAAACACAAGGCCAAATATACAATTGATTTGCTTACCAAGAAGACAGTGAATGTTCCGGAGTGCCCGAGTTACAGTTTTGATTTAAATCTGCTTGAAAATATATTACAAGACCTGAAAATAGTTGGTTAGCAATGAGCAACAACTCATTTGATTGAGCTTGATGAATGTTGAAAAGAATAATGGGCAAATGTTGCACAAACCAGGTGTGGAAAGCTCTTAGAGACTTACACAGAATGACTCACAGCTGTAATCACTGCCAAAGGTGATTCTAACATGTATTGGCTCAGGGGGTTGAATACTTATCTAATCAGCGCATTCGGGAAGCATTAAGACCCCTTCACTTTTTCCACATTTTGTTACATAACAGCCATATTCTAAAATGTATTAAATTAAATTTGGAGAAAAAAATGCAGCGATTTACACACAATAACCCATAATTACAAAGCAAAAATAAGTTTAGAATTGTTTTGCAAATATGTATAATGTTTTTTGTGGAAATATCACATTAACATAAGTATTCAGACCCTTTACTCAGTGCTTTGTTGAATCACCTTTGGCAACCATTAAAGCCTCGAGTCTTCTTGGGTATGATGCTACAAGCTTGGCACACCTGTATGTGGGGAGTTTCTCCAATTCTTTTCTGCAGATCCTCTCAAGCTCTGTCATGTTGGATGGGGAGCGTCGCTGCACAAGTATTTGCAGGTGTCTCCAGAGATGTTTAATCATGTTCAAGTCTGGGCTATGGCTGGGCCACTTAAGGACATTCAGAGACTTGTCCTGAAGGCACTCCCGCGTTGTCTTGGCTGTGTGCTTAGGGTCGTTTTCCTGTTAGAAGGTGAACCTTTTCCCCAGTCAGAGCGCTATGGAGCAGGTTTTCATCAAGGATCTCCCTGTACTTTGCTTCATTCATCTTTCCCTCGATCCTGACTAGTCTGCCAGTCCCTGCTGCTGAAAAACATCCCTACAGCATGATGCTGCCAGCACTATGCTTCACTGTAGGGTTGGTATTGTCCAGGTAATGAGCGGTGCCTGGTATCCTCGAGACATGACGTTTGGCAATCAGGCCAAACAATCTTGATTTCATCAGACCAGAGAATCTTGTTTCACATGGTCTGAGAGTCCTTTAGGTGCCTTTTGGTAAACCCTAAGCTGGCTGTCATGTGCTTTTTACTTAGGAGTGGCCTCAGTCTGGCCACTCTACCATGAAGGCCTTATTAATGGAGTACTGCAGAGATGGTTGTCCTTCTGGAAGGTTCTCCCATCTCCACAGAGGAACTCTGAAGCTCTTTCAGAATGACCATCTGGTTCTTTGTCACCTCCCAGACTAAGGCCCTTCTCCCCCAATTGCACAGTTTGGCTGGGCAACCCACTTTAGGAAAAGTCTTGGTGGTTCCAAACTTCTTCCGTTTAAGAATGATGGAGGTCATTGTGTTCTTGGGGACCTTTAATGCTGCAGAAATGTTTTGGTACCTTTCCCCAGACCTGTGCTTCGACACAATCTTGTCTTGGCGCTCTACGGATAATTCCTTCGACCTCATGGCTTGGTTTCTGCCTCTGACATGCACTGTCAACTGTGGGACCTTATATAAACAGGTGTGTGCCTTTTCCTTTTCATGTCCAATCAATTGAATATACCACAGGTGGACTCCAATGAAGTTGTAGAAACATCCCAAGGATGATCAATGGAAACAGGATGCACCTGAGCTCAATTTTGAGTCTCCTAGGAAAGTGTCTGAATATGTATGTAAATAAGGTATTTAATTTTTGTAAAAAAAATATATATACATTTGCAAAAATGTTTTAAAAACCTGTTTTCTCTTTGTCATTACAGGGTATTGTGTGTAGACTGACCGGGATCTTTTTTTAAAAATTCATTTTAGAATAAGGCTATAAATAAACAAAATGTTGAAAAAGTGAATGGGTCTTAATACTTTCTGAATGCATTGTATATTTGTGTTGTATTTCCAATTATTATTATTATTTTTTACAAATGTTAGAATATTTCTTCCACTTTGACATTATGTAACAAAATTACAATTAATTCCATTTTAATCCAACTTTGTCATGCAACATGTAATTTGGAAAACGTCAAGGGTGTGAATACTTTCTGAAAGCACTGTACAGTACAAGGAGTACCAGCACTAGATAATTGAGCAGAGGTATGAGGCATTTGAGGTAGATATGTACATGAGGGCAGGGTAAAGTGACTAGGCATCAGGATAGTTAATAATAAGAGTAAAATAACAGAGCTGTAGCAGCAAATGATGAGTGTAAAAGTGTGAGTGTGTGTAATGTGTATGTGTGTGTTTGTTCTGTGTTGGTCTGCGAGTGTGTGTTATGTGTGTGCGTATGTAGTGCATGTGAAACGGTGTGGGTTTTGTGTGGGAGTGTCAATGTAGTGTGTGTGAGTGTGTATATGGTTTGTATATATAGTCTAGTGAGTGTGTGTAGGTTCAGTGCAAGATCGTGCAGGTAGTTTGGGTACCGAGGGCCCATGCTAAATCTTTTCAGCCTCGTGAGGGGGAAGAGGTGTTGCCGTGCCCCCTTCACGACCGTGCGGGTGTGTGTGGAACATGTTAGTTCCTTAGTGATGTGGACGGCAAGGAACTTGAAGCTCTCGACCCGCTCACAACAGCCCCGTTGATGTGGATGGGAGCGTGCTCTCTCCACTTTCTCCTATAGTCCACAATCAGCTCCTTGGTCTTGCTTGGTCTTACATTGACCATGCTTTTGCCTTATAGCATGTTTTGAGTAGACTATGTAAAGCCCATCAAAAAGAAGTGCTACAAATTACTCTTTCTTATTTATATAGACGTGTTGATCTCTTATGTGATTTAATGTTCATGGTGTTTAACATTTTTGAGTGCATCAATATTCATATAATACATGCATTATTCAAACACTATTTCTCCCATGCGATTCCATCCCATCCCTTCCAACACCGGAATGTTGGGATAGGAATTTACAACAAAAAAAACATATATCTAATCTTATTATTTTTCTGTGTAATGACTCTGGAGTTACTATAGTAAACCAATGAGACCATTATGTTATGCATTATGTAGACCATACCACCCATTTTTAACCACTTTGCTATTAAATCATCCCCGCATTAAGTTAATGTTGAGAGTTTTTCTTCAGAATGGTTCCAAAGCCATTTCACGTTATGTCTTGTATTACTCTATTTGTTGTGTTCCTTGCTCAACAACCCTACATAGAAGATAAGAACACAAGCAATTAGGGCATATGTACAGTAGGTAGAATGTTTGCATGTTAATGGCCCTGACTTTGCTTAACAGTCTCCTGTCGGGAAACTTCCCTGCGAGCCCTGTGCCGTGGCCGCCGCATCGTGAAGAGGGGCGTTGTTCACGGACAGGACATATCTTTCTGACAGATGTGTGAGCTAGACCTAACTCACAAAGGGCTGAGGAGAGAATGCAAGTCTTTGTGCGGCCTGTGGGTTCCCACAGCCTGGCCTTTGTGATTCAACACCACTGAGTCACTGGCCTTTAGGTCTACAGCCAGAGCTCCAGAGCCAGAGCAACAGCAATGGGGCTTGGCTGGCCATGAGTCACACACGTGGCCTGGATTCAGCACGGCGTGAAGGGGGGCCAGCAAAGACCAATAGACATGAATAAAATCACACGGCTAGTGTCGGGCAGGCAAATCTTATGTGCAAATGTGGGGGCGAATGCTTTCATACTCATTTCCTGGCCAACCGTGGTGTGGTTTAATTAGTGAAAGTGAGGATTTCTCTCTACCGCCTCCTATGTGTGTTTGAGTATGTGGGGGAAATAAATATAAATTATCGGGTATCACAGTGAATCGTAACCCAGCTGACTCTTGATGACTTGTGATTGGCCGAGGTGATGTGTGGAGGGTTAGAGGAGATGTGCAGGTTTATCCTATAGCTCATCCATCCACCAGAGAGCTCTGTGACCCCTGCCCCTGCAGAGAGATGATCATCGTCTTTTCTAGAGCCACAGGCTACTGACACTGACTGGCAGCTAGATAGGATGCAATACAAGCAATGAGAAGAGTGACCCTACACTGAACTTCCATTAATTTCAAGGGAATATACACTTCGATGCAATGCAGATCCCACATGTGAGATGGTGGGAGGACGTCCATTTCTTTACATATCAATTATCATCTAATGCAGAAGGACAGCTGAAGAGTGAGATAGATGGGTGTTCAACGGGCATATGAAATGGGCTGTCTGACCAAAGGAAATACTTAGACAGAGTAGTATAAATATTTACTGCCTCCACTAACAGACTGATTGCCTATCCAATCACTGCACACATATCCATTAGTTAGCCCCAGCCAACCCAGGCTGAGTTGATCCAGGAGCTATTCCTGTACTCAGATGGATCTTTTAGTGAAAGTATACAGACAGCAGTGTGGACTTCCTCCCAGACAAACAACTATGTATCTCTCGTTGAATTTCAAACAACATTATTTGCTTTCCAGCGATGTCTCTCCAATTAGTCAGAAGAACTGAGAAACGCGAACTTGAGAGAGACAGAGAGAAAAGCAGAGGAAAAGCATGTCCAGGAAAAACCAGTCAATGCAGTGGATGTAATCGGTAGATTAATTGCTCTCTCCCAGCAGTCCTGTCTTTTCCTCCTCTTAACGAGCACTTAGAGGCGCTGGCCTGGGCCGACAGAGGGAAACTGGACAATACCATCTCCTCTAGGCCAACTTTCTGTTCAGAGGGAACTGTGTCAAAGGCCTGGTGCAAATTCTTGTGCCTGGCAGCCCTCCGGGGTGTAAGTTTGTGAACATGAAAGGGCTTTACTTATGAATGGCGATGTAAACCCTGTAGACCATTGCTGCTGTGGTCTGGATGATTAACAACTCCTGATCAAAGCTGAGGTTATCGTGCATAACTACAGACAGACACTTTTACTCTTCAAAAGCTTAGAATCTTTTATCAAATCAAATGTTATTTGTCATTCTTTAGACGAACAGTGAAATGATTACTTACGGGCCCTTCCCAACAATGCAGAGAAAAAAGAAAAAAAAGAAAAAAAAAAAAAGTAATGAGTAATAACTTAGTAATAACTTAGCTACAGTTAAAGTCGGAAGTTTACATACACCTTAGCCAAATACATTTAAACTCAGATGTTCACAATTCCTGACATTCCTGACATTTAATCCTAGTAAGAAAATCTCTGTCTTAGGTCAGTTAGGATCACCAATTCATTTTAAGAATGTGAAATGTCAGATTAATAGTAGATAGAATGATTTATTTCAGCTTTTAAAATCTTTCATCACATTTCCAGTGGGTCAGAAGTTTACATACACTCAATTAGTATTTGGTAGCATTGCCTTCAAATTGTTTCATTTGGGTCAAAAGTTTTGCGTAGCCTTCCACAAGCTTCCCACAATAAGTTAGGTGAATTTTGGCCCATTCCTCCTGACAGAGCTGATGTAACTGAGACAGGTATGTAGGCCTCCTTGCTCGCACACGTTTTTCAGTTCTGCCCAGAGATCTTCTATAGGATTGAGAACAGGGCTTTGTGATGACCACTCCAATACCTTGACTTTGTTGTCCTTAAGCCATTTTTCCACAACTTTGGAAGTATGCTTGGGGTCATTGTCCATTTGGAAGACCCATTTGTGACCAAACTTTAACTTCCTGATCGATGTCTGCAGATGTTGCTTTAATATATCCACATGATTTTCCTCCCTCATGATGCCATCTATTTTGTGAAGTGCACCAGTCCCTCCGGCAGCAAACCACCCCCACAACATGATGATGCCACACCTGTCCTTCACAGTTGGGATGGTGTTCTTCGGCTTGCAAGCCTCCCCCTTTTTCCTCCAAACATAACGATGGTCATTATGGCCAAACAGTTCTATTTTTGTTTCATCAGACCAGAGGACATTTCTCCAAAAAGTACAATCTTTTTCCCCATGTGCAGTTGCAAACCGTAGTCTGGCTTGTTATGGAGGTTTTGGAGAAGTGGCTTCTTCCTTGCTGAACGGCCTTTGAGGTTAGGTGGATATAGGATTCGTTTAACTGTGGATATAGATACTTTTGTACCTGTTTCCTCCAGCATCTTCACAAGGTCTTTTCTGTTGTTCTGGGATTGATTTGCACTTTTCACACCAAAGTACGTTAATCTCTAGGAGACAGAATGCGTATCCTTTCTGAGCGGTATGACGGCTGCGCGGTCCCATGGTGTTTATACTTGCGTAGTATTGTTTGTACAGATGAACGTGGTACTTTTTTTCTGAGGTCTTGGCTAATTTCTTCTGATTTCCCCATGATGTCAAGCAAAGAGGCACTGAGTTTGAAGGTAGGCCTTGAAACACATCCACAGGTACACCTCCAATTGACTCAAATTTCTGGAATTTTCCAAGCTGTTTAAATGCACAGTCAACTTAGTGCATGTAAATTTCTGACCCACTGAAATTGTGATACAGTGAATTATCAGTGAAATAATCTGTCTGTAAACAATTGTTGGACAAATGACTTGTGTCATGCACAAAGTAGATGTACTCACCGACTTGCCAAAACTATAGTTTGTTAACAAGATATTTGTGGAGTGGTTGAAAAACGAGTTTTAATGATTCCAACCTAAGTGTATGTAACATCCGACTTAAACTGTATATACTGTACAATGTCGATGTGTAGGGGTACGATGTAATTGAGGTAGATATGTACATACAGGTAGGGGTAGAGTGACTAGGCAACAGGATAGATATTAAATATTAGCAGCAGCATATTTCATGAGAGTTAGTGCATATTTGATAAGAGTTAGTGGAAAAGGGTCAACGCAGATAATCCGGGTAGCAGTCTTATGGCTTGGGAGTACAAGCTTTTCAGGGTCCTGTTGGCTCCAGAATTGGTGCATCGGTACCGCTTGCTGTGCTGTAGCAGAGAGAACAGTCTATTACTTGGCTGGCTGGAGTCTGACAATTCTTAGGGCCTTCCTCTGATACGTCTGGTATAGAGGTCCAGGGTGGCAGTGGTGCATCTTTTTGAGGATCTGCGGCCCCATGCCAAACCTTTTCAGCCTCCTGAGGGTGAAGACGTGTTTCCATGCAATCCTTATGGCTGTGTTGGTGTGTCTGGACCATGATAAATCCTTAGTGATGCGTACACAAGGAACTTGAAGCTCTCGACCCGCTCCAATGCAGCCCCATCGATGTGGATGGGGGCTTACTTAGCCCTCCATTTACTGTAGTCCATGATCAGCTTCTTTGTCTTGCTAACTTTGAAGGAGAGGTTGTTGTCCTAGCACCACACTGCCAGGATCACTGAGCTCCTCCCTAAAGGCTGTCTCATTGTTGTCAGTGATCAGGCCTACCATCGTCGTGTCATCAGCGAACTTAATGATGATTTTGGAATCGTGCACTGCTACGCAGTCGTGGGTGAACAGGGAGTACAGGAAGGGACTAAGCATGCACCCCTGAGGGTCACCCGTTTTGAGGTTCAGTGTGTTGATGTGTTGTTGCCTACACTTACCACCTGGGGGCGGCCCATCAGGAAGTCCAGGTTCCAGTTGCAGAGGGAAGTGTTCAGTCCCAGAGTCCTGAGCTCAGTGATGAACTCGGAGGGCACTATGGTGTTGAACGTTGAGCTGTAGTCAATAAACAACATCCTCACATAGGTGTTCCTCTTTTCCAGGTGGGAGAGGGCAGTGTGGAGTGCAATAGAGATTGCATCATCTATGGATCTGTTTGAGTGGTATGCAAATGTAAGTGTTGTCCAGTGAGTCTGGGATGATGGTGTTGATGTGAGCCATGACCAGCCTTTCAAAGGATTTAATGACTACAGATGTGAGTGCAATGGTGCGTTAGTCATTTAGACAGGTTACGTTGGCGTTCTTGGGCACAGGGACTATGGTGGTCTGCTAGGTATTACAGACTGGGCCAGGGAGAGGTTGAAAATGTCAGTGAAGAGCACATGCTCTAAGTACCCATCCTGGTAATCCGTCTGGCCCTGCAGCCTTGTGAATGTTAACCTGTTTAAACATCTTACTTACATTAGCTACTGAGAACGAAACCACACAGTCGTCTGGAACAGCTGGTGCACTCATGCATGGTTCAGTGTTGCTTGCCTCAAAACGAGCATAGAAGGCATTTATCTCGTTTTGTAGGCTCGCGACACTTGGCAGCTTGCGGCTGGGTTTCCCTTTGTAATCCATGATAGTTTGAAAGCCCTACCACATCTGATGAGCATCAGAACCGGCATGGTAGGGATCGATCTTAGTCCTGTATTGATGCTTTGCCTGTTTATTGGCTCGGCAGAGCTCGAGCGGGATTTCTTAAATGCATCCGGATCAGTGCCCCACTCCTTGAAAGCCGCAGCTCTAACCTTTAGCTCAGTGAGGATGTTGCCTGTAATCCATGGCTTCTGATTGGGGTATGTAAGCACAGTCACTTCTTGGACGATGCCGTTAGTGCACTTATCAATGAAGCAGGTGACTGATGTGGTAAACTCCTCGATGTTATCATATGAATCCCAGAACATAATCCATTCTGTTCCAGCGAAACAATCCTGTAGATTTGCATTCGCTTCATCGGACCACTATTAAATCCTGTTTGAGTTTTTACTTGTAAGCAGGAATCAGAAGGATAGAGTTATTAGATTTGTCAAAGATAGGCCGAGGGAGTGTTGTATGCGTTTCTGTGTGTGGACTAAAGGTGATCTAGAGTTTTATCACCTCTAGTTGCACGGGTGACATGCTGGTAAATATTTTCTAAAACGGATTTCAGTTTCCCTGCAATAAAATCACAGGCCACGAGAAGCGTCGAATCTGGATGTGCATTTTCTTGTTTGCTTATGGCCCTATATACAGATCGTGAATCCATTCTTAGTGCCAGCATCGGTTTGTGGTGGTAAATATAGACAGCTATGAAAAATAGAGATGAAAGCTCTCTTGGTAAATAGTACGGTCTGCCACTAATCACAAGGTATTCTAACTCAGGCAAGCAAAAACTTGAGACTTCCTTAACATTAGAGATCGCGCAACAGCTGTTGTTAACAAAGAGACAAACCGCTCGCCCCTTTGTCTTACCCAAGGCTGCAGACTGGTCTTGACAATGCATGGAAATCCAGCGAGATGTACACAAGTGTACAAAACATTAAGAACACCTGCTCTTTCCATAACACATAGCTTTCCATGACCTCACAGCTGCCCATGTCCCTTAATGTTGATTTTGTGGTTTTTACTGAAAAGGAGCACATGGCTGAGCTATTTAATCACCACTTCATTAAGTCAGGATTCCTATTTGACTCAGCCATGCCTCCTTGCCCGACGAACATTTACCACCCCTTCTAATGTGACTAGACCCAATGCTTCTCCCTCTTTTTCCCTTGCCCCGCTACAAAGTTTCTCCCTGCAGGCGGTCACTGAGCTCGAGGTGCTAAAGGAGCTCCTTAAACTTGATCCCCAAAAAACTATCTGGGTCAGATGGTTTAGACCCTTTCTTCTTTAAGGTTGCTGCCCCTATCATCGCCAAGCCTATCTATGACCTTTTTAATCTGTCTCCTCTCTGGGGAGGTTTGCATTGCTTGGAAGGCAGCCACTGTGCATCCTTTATTTAAAGGGGAGATCAAGCTGATCCCAACTGTTATAGGCCCATTTCTATTTTGCCTTGTTTATCAAGTGTTGGAAAAACTTGTCAATAATCAGCTGACTTGCTTTTTATAGTATTCTCTCTGATATGCAATCTCGTTTCCACTCAGGTTATGGATGTGGTCCTAAATGATGTCACCATTGCCCTTGATTATAAGCAATATTGTGCTGCTATTTTTATTGACTTCGTCAAAGCTTTTGATACAGTAGACCATTTTATTCTTGTGGGCCGGCTTAGGAGTATTGATGTCTCTGAGGGGTCTTTGGCCTGGTTTGCTAGCTTTTCTTTTTCTTTTATTGGGATATATATTCAATTTTTTTAGACCAGAGGAAAGAGTGCCCCGTACTGACCCTCCAACACCACTTCCAGCAGCATCTGGTCTCCAATCCAGGGACTGACCAGGACCAACCCTGCTTAGCTTCAGAAGCAAGCCAGCAGTGGTATGCAGGGTGGTATGCTGCTGGCTTACATCTCTCAAAGAGTGCAGTGTATAAAGTCATAACATCTGCTATCTCAGCCACTGCCTGTCACCAAGGGAGTACCCACAATCTTTCTCTGCCCTTAACCTTGTTCTGAACACCTCCTAAACAAAGGTCATGTGCTTTGATAAGAAGATTTCCCCTCTCCCCACTGGTGTAATTATTAACTCTGAGGGTTTAGAGCTTTAAGTAGTCACGTCATACAAGTACTTGGGAGTATGGCTATACGGTACACTGTCCCTCTCTCAGCACATATAAAAGCTGCAGGCTAAGGTTAAACCTACCCATGCTAGATTACAGAGACATAATTTATAGATTGGCAGGTAAGGGTGCTCTCGAGTGGCTAGATGTTATTTACCATTCAGCCATCAGATAAAAAACATAGACTGACCAGGTGTATCCAGGTGAAAGCTATGATCACTTATTGATGTCACCTGTTAAATCCACTTCAATCAGTGTAGATGAAGGGGGAAAGACCTGTTAAAGAAGGATTTTTAAACTCTGAGACAATTGAGACGTGGATTGTGAATATGTGCCATTCAGAGGGTGAATGGGTAAGACTAAGATTTAAGTGCCTTTGAACTTGGATGAACAAATATGTCGACATTCTCATTCACCTGGTAAGTGTCCAGCTCAGTTGCCCTTGTATTTGATTTTATTATTTGATATTTATTATTTGACTCCTCGTTGGGGGTATGTGCACTGAAGTGTTAACGATCATCATTTTGATATCCATTTGAGTTATTTCAGAAGTTCAACATTTTAATCATTCTTTTATTTCAGTCATCTGTGGGGAAGAACAGAGGAAACAGCAACACAGCACAGACCACAGACATTTCAAAATAACACCATATCAGAAATCATAGCATACTACAGAATGTCTCCTAAGTCTGGCGTCAGTTCATCCATAAAGTAGATTAAAGGGTTGAGAGGAGTGGCTACACTCAATTAGATTGGACCCGATCAGAATCTCATACGTGACATTTCTGAGAGGGGCTCCTCCTGAAAGGATACCAAGGACACTGACTGCATGGTCCTAGTTTTAATCCTATCATCTGAGCCAGGGCTCTTTGTGTTCATTGCCCGTAATGGGTTTAGGTCAGCATCAGTGGATTTTAAATGGAGCCAGAGGACTGAGGACATAGCTGTTGATTTCTACTCTGTGATAACAGAACTGAGTTAGGGCTAGCCAGTGATATGCCTGTAGGCCACAGATTGGAGCGCTTCACAGCAGGCCTGGTCAGACCAACTTCACATGCATCTTTGGGTGTGCAGCCAAAAAGGACAATCTTGCTATTTCATATGAAGAACA